>NC_077228.1:230629475-231868593 GCF_027887165.1 Monodelphis domestica
AATCTTCATGGAGAAAGGGGACATGATAACCCTTCCAGCTGGGATTTATCATCGCTTCACGCTGGATGAAACAAACTACGTTAAGGCAATGAGACTGTTTGTTGGAGAACCGGTCTGGACAGCATACAATCGTCTGGCTGATCATTTTGAAATTCGAGGACAATATTTGCAGTTTCTGGCCCAAAAAGGATAGTATTGCACCCTGGAGCCTGACACACTACTTGGAAATGGACTAAATATGATAATTAAGCAAACTATTGAGTTTTTCTTCCATGCCATGGACTTGAGTTTGAGTTCTTTTCAAGATTGTCTGATTCAAGAAAAGAAGAGTCATTAATTCAACATGGAATGAACTGAAATTGGGGATAAATCCTTATTTTAAAAAAATTTGTTTCTTTAAATAATATAAAGCAAGAATAATGGTTTGGGTTACATGGTGTAAAAAAGAAGATTCTTTCTTGTATAATGGATGATTTGCCTCACTGGGGGAGGTGTTACACCAGTAAGAAGTTGGGGAGGACCCAGTGATTAGGAAAAGAATTAGGTAAAAATCTATTGAGAGAGGAAAATGGTAACATGTCTCTCTCCCCCTCCCTAGAGTGAACAGGAGCAGGAGTTTAAGGTAAACTCTAAGAGAGGGAAAGATAATTCTCTCACCTTCTCAAGTGATATTCAAGCAGACTATTCCTTGAGACCCTTTTGGAGTAATGGTGGGGATGAGATGTCAGTCTTCCCTGTCAGCAGCTCTAGGGGAAGGTTTCTATATTACCTTCCCCAAAAGAGATATGTGGCAGGCCTTGTCTGGCCTCACCACAAAAGGACTGGCCTCAAGCTTTGGGGCCTGTCCCCAGTGACCTAAACACCCTTTTTATTGAATTAGGCCAACCAAAAATCTGACTGTTAACTAATGGATTTATTGAAAGGATAAGGTAAATGGGTTGAGGGGAAGTGGGTAGAGGTAGCCCTGACAGGTTATCTATTCAGTTGCAGGTCCAAGGGGCTGATGTCTGTGCCCACAAATGTCTCTGCCCCTTTCCCAGCTAAATGCCTTTTTTATAATCCAAATGCTAGTATATCCTAAAGGACTAACTTAGAAATAGTTCAATAGTTCAAATAGTCAAGGAGGACTTTCAGGAGGGCTGGACTCTGATCAGAGAATCCTAGCCAGCATCCCCTCAGGGGTCTGTGTTTGTAGCAGATGGAGGAAACTAGTAGGATTTCTGGAGAGAAAACAGCTACTGATTAAAGCAGGAAATCAAGGTCTTTACTGGTGGCTTCAGAAGTCCTTCAGCCAACTCAGAAACTGGACCTTCTAGCTCTTAGTCCTGAGATTGAGTAAAATCCTTTTTGGAAGTATCTCTTAAGTAGGATGTTAAACCTATCCCTTGCCTTGTGAAGGGTAGGTACCTGATACCATATAAGCATTAGAAATTTTTTCTAATTAATTGCTAAGTTAATCAGAAATCTTGTTTCTAATTCTGAACCTTTAAGAGGTTCTACATAAGATTCTACAAAAATTCGTTGTATCCCAAGTTAGTGTTCTCATAATAGGAGATTTAGCAGGCACATCTACCAATTACCTATATCTTGGAGAACTAGATCTTTGTGGCATTGTAAGAAAATCTGCCTAGATTTTCTATTGTAATCCATCTTAAAATCTTAAAATTTTCCATAAGACCTATACCAACCAGATTATGTTCCTGTCTTAGAGGTGAGAAAAAGTGAAAGATCAAGCTAAATGAAAGTTTCCTAAATTCTTAGTTCTTTAATAGGTAAAATGGACTGTCAGCTGATCAAATAATTCTCTTACATCCGTAGTAACCTCATTTACCCAAGTCATTGTTCCATGTAAGTAATCAAACAGAAAATGCTCAACTATTGACTTTTTAAAATTTGTCTTTAAAAATGTCTTTGCGAAGCAAAACTTTGTAATTATTGTAGAAACTGAATATTAAAGAAAAACGAAGTTCAAAAAAAAAAAGAATTTCAAGCGAACTGGAGCAACTCAAACTTCATGGGAAGGACCATTCCAAATATTATTAACTACTCCAACATCTATAAAGATTGGAGAAAGAGACTCTTGGATTCACTGCTCACATGTGAAGAAAGCATCTTCTGCTGAGACTGATTGACTCTATCCTATCATATGAATTGTGACTCTATCTTATCATATGAATTGGAGATAATAATCCATAGACAGATGGATGCTGTTTTTTCAAGAATATATTGAATTACTGATTTTTTCCTTATTTTTCTTATTTCTTTTCTTTTCTTTTTTGATCAGAATATTTTATTTTTTTCTCATTTTTTGTACTGAAGGTACACATAATTAATATTAATATTATTTTTTTTCCCTGCAGTAATACAAGTTAACATATATACTCTTGCTATTATATCAATATATACCTAAAAGCTTTAAACTATGGGAACCTGCCATTTATTGATAAAATATTATAGGACTGTGATTAATGTTTGTGTCTGATTCCAGGAAAAGGGATAAAAACAAGGAGCACAGACTAAACCTGAATAGTGCCAATAGAGCACACAAGAAATATTAAAGTGAGACTCGAGGTTGCGACGCTTAACTTATGTTTAAGTCCTACGTAGGACTTCCTTGTATCTACACTCTTTTCGAAGTACTCAAACAAGTACAAAGCTTGACTATCATGCTGGCTCCCTATATCCCTGAGGAAAAAAAATCAGACGAGGGAATGACATTTCCCCATCAAAATAGAATTCTAATTCTTTTCTTCTTATATTATGGCAACTTCCTGTAGTCTTGGCTACAAATAGCTAAGTGAAATATTACTGCATTCTGTCCTACATACTTGTGGGATAGAAATTACTTTAAACTGGACCTATACAAGGCCTATTTTGAATTTTTCTTATGTTTTTGATTATTTTTTTATTCTTTTGATAATTGACAAATACACCCCCATAACTGAACATTGCATTCTGAGCTAAACTTGATATTTTTTTAAATACTTACTTCAGGGGGGATTGTATTTTAATTTAAAATTTAAGAATTTTTTTTATTTTTGAATTTTTTTTTGTTTGTTTGAGATTGTATTTTTATAAAAATCCAAGAATTTTGTTTAAGATTTTACTTTTATAAAAAAAATTCAAAGATTTTGATTCTGTTTGAGAAAAGATCTTCAAGAAAGAAGCTTGAAACTTTTATATCCAGAGAATGAACTGTTGCAGAAAGATGCCGAAAACCTACACTTCATCAAGAAGATCAAGAATGAACTTTGGATGTGATTGATTGGACTGAACTTTTGATTGAACATTTATTGTAACAGTACACATTTATGCCAAAAGAGACTGCCCCTAATTTGGCTTTCTGTCAATGCGCCTAGCAAAACATTGGTTTTGCTTTCTTTTCTTTTCTATTTCCTCTCTCACTATTCTAATTTCTCTTAGAAAATTGAATATTGTGTATATCTTTAGTTAGAAGTGAATTTAGAACTACAAAATGATTATGTTAAATGATCAATGGGGAGACTAGTCTCCCAATGATCATCAGGGGGGATTGTAAACCTTAAAATTTCTTAGACTTATAAATGTTGGAAATTTCACCATTGGGAAATTTCATACTTGAAAAATTTCCTATTGATAGTGGGAACTCTATTGGAATGTGAACCCCATTGGCATGGGAGGTTCCTCCTCCCCCCTTCTTAAGATTACTTTAGGACAGAAACCTTTTGCTGAACAATGGAAAGGGCTTTGACCTATGCTTAAGCATAGAACAGGAAGTTCTTTGAGTCATGATTGATTTTAGAATTGAAACAATAGAGATACTTGGAATGACAGAACCAGGTCTTGGAACTTCCAATCTCCACCCTGCTCAGGGTAACAGGATTTAGGAAGGGCTGCAGCAAAGGATCAAGATTTAATTATTTGAGAATATGACCTTCAACATACATGTGCAAAGCCACAGACCTCTGGGCAGTCCTGGGTTAAGCTAGAGCCACCATTGGCACAAGGAAGACATGGACAGTGATTGGTAGATGTGAGAACTGAGGGGAGGGAACTTGGATGGTTTCCTTAAAGATAGAGAGGGGTCTGAGGACTGAGGGGTGGTTGGTTGGAGAGGTTTTTGCTCTGAGAGGTGGTGCTTTGAGAAGCTTGCTCTGAAGGAAGCTGGAGGTAGAGGCCCCTGAGACTGTTTCTCCATTTTGGTCACGTGAGTGATAGGGACTGATCTCTTTTCTTTGCCTCAGCTATCTAAGGGGTAAACAGCTAAACAGAAGGGGTATTTAAGCCCTATTCCCCTCTCTCCCTCTCCCTCTCCCTCTCCCTCCCCCCTCCCCCCCTCCCCCCCCCTCTCCCTCTCCCTCTCCCTCTCTCTCTCTCTCTCTCATCTCTCTCTCTCTCTCTCTCTATCTCTAATACCTTTCTTCCTCCTGTTTGTAATTAAACTCCATAAAAGGTTGACTGCTGACTTGAGTTTTTATTTAGGAATTACATAGCTGAATTCCTTGGCGACCTTAAATTAATATATATCAGTCTTTTAAAGTGATTTCCTTGTCACAATTTTAAGGTGGTAGGAATGACCTTGTAGATGGAGAAAGGTTAAAGATTAGCGAAAGGGTATAAAAGAGTAAGCAATCTGATTAAAAAAACCAGAAGAGTACAAGATTAAGGGCACAGTAGAGGGGTTGGATTTAGGAAAGGGAGAGGGAGTACCTCATCATCAGAGACTAAAGCATAAGAGATTGGAGGTTGATGCCACATGATTTTGATGAGATTAAGAAAGGGAGAACAGGGAACTTATGACAGATGTCTTCAAATTTCTCAACAAAGAAGAGGTGAAGTCCAAAGCTGAGAAAGAAATATGAAAGGGACTTGCAGGAAACCTGAAGAGAGATGAGAAGGTTTGGAATAGTACTGTAGGAAGATAGGAAATCAGAAATGAAATATAAAAAGACTGATGAAATAAGGGCCCGGTTGAAATTAGATAACATAAAATTTTAGTATAGTGTGTCCCCTCCCCTTCCTGAGTAACTTTACCTGTCTATCAAACATTCCTGACATAACACAGTTACGCCAGGGTTGTGTACGTTCTGTAAGAAAATATAAGTGAAGGTTTGGAGCAGGTGAGGGGGAGACCAACAAGAAGACCAGGGGGAGAATGACGAGAGAGACCCGAGAGACCGAGGAGAAGACGAGGAGAGAAACTTAAGGAGAAGAGAGAGACCAGGAAGTAAGGGGGCATGAGTAAGATACAGGCTAGATAGCTATCACGCGGTCAGGTTACTTAGGAATGATTGTCTACCCTTCCTAATAAACTTATTAAAATATATATCTCTGGGTAGTAGAAATATTATTATTTTTTTAGTTATTACAATAGCAAGTCACCTCAGTTATTTTAATGCCTTCACCGCCACTCAGCAGCACATAAGTAGAAAAATGGAAGCAGCTGGTGGGAGTAATTTGGGGCTGCAATTTAGCAGAGGAATAATGCTGTGTGATAATGAGTTGATGGCATTATGGAAATGAAATTGCTTGACCTGTAGGATTGAGACAGAGAAGGAAAGAAAGTGAAGTCAGAGTAAGGGTAAATAACCTGAGAAATTACTGAGGGGTAGAAAGACCTAGGTAGATATAATGAAGAATACGCTCAGGAAGGGTGAGGCTGAGGGAAAAATTTAATGACTGGAATAGTCAGAGAAAGGAATGTCAGAGTTTTTGGTCATGGAAGAAGACCATTTGTGGATAATGGTTATATCCAGGGTATGACTATTCCTTTTTGTGGTTGAAGCAAAGTAGAGAGGTTGGTCATATAATTTAAGGGGACAGAGGAATTGGGAGGTTGGGGAATTTGAGGAAGCATCAGCATGAATGTCAACATATCTTAGTTATAATCTCAGGAGTTGGGATGTAATGGAAGTCAATATGCCAGCTTTTGACCTCGTCTAGAAAGAAGGGAGAATGACTTGTCTTGAGGGGCTGACAGCTTCCACGGTTTAAATAAAACAACTCTGCTCTCTAACAGATGTACTTTACTAGTCTATGAATGGGCCATTAGCCTTTAATCAGAAGTGACAATACAGAAGGTAAACCATTCCATGGAATAAAGACTTCCTCTGCTTAAGTTCTTTTTCAAGAAGTCCCTAGATTTAACTCTTCCCAAGAACCTTTCTTCTTGCCACTTGTCACCTCCAAAGCCCAAGCAGTCAGATACAGTCTAATAAGAGAACATATTAAAAGAGAGAGAACAAACTTATTCCTCTCTCTGCTTATTGCTAACAGAGGTGAGAGATGGGGGACTGCTTTGAGGAAAAAGCAAGCAAAACCTAGATCACCATAATAGACTTTGGGGACAGATAAGCCAAAATACCCAACCAACAAATATATCTAATCCAAAATTCTTATTCCCTCTGTAGAACCTGACCTCTATTTTAAGGGAATTCTACCTTTTTCATTTCAGCTGACTGCCATGGTGAATGTAAGTTAGGGAAGCCAGAATATACTAGGAAATAAAGGAGAATACAAGTCATTAGGAGAAAATAAAGATCAAGTTCATTAAATTGAAACTAAAAATTACTTGTCATCCCTAAAGACATTGATACAGGCTAATAAAAGGACATTCTTGACCCCTACCCCCAGATTTAAGAACAAATTTTCTGCTTTTAAAATTAAGTAGAATGAATGAGAGGGAAGAAAAATTGGTTTTGTTTATTTGGATGAGATCTACAGACACTAATATAGACAAGCTCTTACTCTCTGGAACAAAAAAATGACTTGGTGAGGGGTAGGATCAAAAGAATCATACATGGGAAAGGTAGTGTGGTTTAGCAGAAAGAATCTTCAAACTCAATCTGATACTTAGTAAGCTCTGTGAGCAGGGGTAAATTGTTAAACGTCTCTGAACCTTAGTTTGTCCAGTTGTAAAATGAGGATAATTATACCTAACAGTGCCCACCTCACTTGGCTAGGGTAAGAATCAAATAAGACAATGTATGGAAAGTACTTTGTAAGTTCTATAGCATTATATAAACATCCATGATTTATTATCAAAGAGGCAGGTAAGCCAAATGAGGATAAAGAAACGCACATGGTCTGCAAATTCATAAGCAACCTCAGCATCTCAACTAATGTAGTCTTCCAAAGCCACAAAAGAAAGCAGAGAGGAATTATCTTTGGAAAAGAGTTTATTAGTTTGACATTTACCAAAAAATGCCACATTGTTTTTGAATCAACTTCAGACAGATTGTGGCTTCAAGCAGAGGGTACAGCAAAAGAGAGGCAATAGAGTGCCCCAACCTCTCTTGGCCTGAGAAATTTCTATTAAGTGCAGGCTGCTGCCTAGATCTGGCCAGGTTCTACAAGATGGTTGTGGAATTACATGCCATTATCAGCCAAGCAAAGCATGATCCAAGTTGAAAATTTGCTGACTGTCCTTCCCACCAAATCAGCTTAACCACCACTCTTCTAAGAATAAGACAGCACTTCATGAAGAAGACTCCCAAGGGAGCGCCTTGCATGAAATAAGGTATGGAGACAACATGGAGTAAGTGAATTTCATCTCTATGGGTCCCTGTGACTAATACACTTGCTTTTTAATTAAGGCTCACCCTTCAAGTGGGGACAGGGGACCTATGTCAAAAGAAAGGAGACTCTAATGAGCAAGGGCAAAATAGAATGGAGGAAGGTGGATGCCATTCAGTTTGCTATTTCTGCTCTAGCACTTCCAACAAATAGGTGGTTTGCCACAGTAGTCAGGCCCAAGGATTATTATCCAAAAGTTACCAAAAAACAAACAAAAAAAAAACACTGGAAATTGCTTCAGGTAAGGATGGGAGGCAAAGACAATTTTGCTATATCCTTTAGAGAGACGGTTATGTTTGTACTTATACCAGTAACATGAAACTTCTATGTATTAAAAACTACAAATTAGTGATGATTTCAGAAGGTAAAATATAAAGAGTTGGAGGAACACATCTACTTGCCAGGTTAACAGACAGAATGAAGAGCTCCTTCATAGAATGTTAGAAATGTATAAGAGATAAAACAAATCTGGAAAAGGATAAATAGGAAAAGCAAATAATTCAGGAGTGGACAAATATAAACCAAGATATAAGGAAAGATTCACTGAACATTTAAGACAAATATAGTTCTTCAAAATCAGAACAGTGTATACAGTAACAGAAACATTGTACAACGATCAACTGTGAAGGACTAAACTATTATCAGCAAAACAAGGTTCCAAGATGATTGCAAAGGACTCATATGCTAAGAAGAATACTATACATAGCCAAAGAAGGATATGATGGAATCTGACTGGAGTTCAAAGCACACCCTCCTTTATGAGTTTTTTATTGTATACGTAATGTGCCTTCAGTCAAGACATTTGGAATTTGAAAATATGTATTTCATGAGACCAACGGTATAACCTATATTAGACTATTTACTGCCTTGAGGACATGGCAAGGGAAAGGGAGGGAAGGAGGGAGAGAATCTGAATTTGCACAATGTCAGGACAAAACTGTCAAATGTAGTTGAAAAAAAATAAATTTAATAAACAAACTTGTCTGGCAAGAAAGAACCTTGGAGGAATAGGTGGTATTTTCCTTATTACTGATAATTTAAAGCATATAAGATTATTTACTGTAACACAGGCTCTAGCAAAAGCAGTACTTTGTTTTTTTAAACCCTTACCTTCCATCTTAGAATCAATGCTGTATACTGGTTACAAGGTACAAGAGTGGTAAGGGCTAGGCAATGAGGGTTAAAAGACTTTCCCAGAGTCACACAGCTAGGAAGTGCCTAAGGCTGGCTTTGAACCCAGGACCTCCCATCTCTGGGCCTGGCTCGTAATCCATTGAGCCATTCAGTTGTCCCAAAAGTAGAACTTTAACAAAGGACAGCTAGGCAGCTTGGTGGATAGAGCACCTGGCCAAGTTAGAATTGGGAGGACCTGGGCTCAAGGTCTGGCCTCAGACATTTCCTAGCTGTGTAACTCTGAATAGTTACTGACCCTGCTTGCCTAGCCCTTGCCCTTCTGTCTTAAGAGTTGTTACTAGGACAAGAAAGTAAGAGTTTCAGGGCAGGGAGAGGAGAGACACACACGAAAAAATTTAATAACTTTTTCTTTCAAAAAGTGGAGATAACTTTGCTAGTCTGAAGCTGATATTGACCAACAAGGAAAAAAACTGGTTGATGAACTAGAAGTAACAGAAATGTTGGAGGCGAATACCCATCGGTCATAGTTTATTAGGAACGTGAAGAAGAGAAAATTCATGCATGTAAGTAATAAGAAACACAAAGAAACAATTCTTTGCAACATTTAGCTCCTATAAGTCTATGATTAACTTCAACTTCACCTCATTAGGACTTCAGATAATGGCCCATTCTATTACCTGGAAACTTTGAATCCAAGAGCAAAGAAAAACAAGAACAAGACAGCTATAAAAGGTTTAGAGTACACAGAGTATCCACCTCAAAAAGTTGCAGAAGCTCAGAAGTGAAGTGACTCATACCTGAGCAAGATTCTCTGCAACCTAGCCAACATAATGGTCAACTAGTATTTGCTTAAAGACTTCTGGTGAAGGGAAACCCAATTTTCCCAAGGATGATTCATTCCTCCTTTGAATAATTCTAAAAATCAGGAGGTTTTCCCTTACATCAAATTTAAATCTTCCACTACTCATCTTCTATTGAATATTCCTAATTCTGCCCTCTAGGACCACCAACAGAGTAAAATCTAATCCTTCCTCTATACATCTAGCCTTCAGATCATCAAATACTCAAATACTTGGTCAAAGTTCTAACATGCTCCCTAAAAAAGAAATCTTTGAAGAGGTACAGTAACTCCCTCACTGAGTCCCTAAAGTTTTCTATATCCCACTTTTGAGAAGTATTTACATGTTTTTATTAAGTGAGATACTCTAGAAAGCCCTTAGAACTGTGCTAAGTAAAATAAAATGCCTCAAAAGGTAATCAAACAAAATGTATTTATTAGGCACTTATAAAATGCCTGGAACTACACTAAATTCTGGGGATACAAAAATAAAAGTAAAAACAATCCTTGCCCTGCAGAAGATTAATAGAAGATAATGTCTTTAACAAGGGGACATTGGTCACCTAAAGAGGGTTGTCCCAAGATCAGGAGTACAAAATACAGGGGGCAGCTGGGTAGCTCAGTGGATTGAGAACCAGGCCTAGAGATGGGAGGTCCTAGGTTCAAACCTGGCCTCAGACACTTCCCAGTTGTGTGACCCTGGGCAAGTCACTTAACCCCCATTGCCTAGCCCTGTAGTAGATACCGCTATTAGGAGAGTTATGGTAATAGGAAATGCTAAAATAAAAAATAAATTAAAAAGCCCTAACACCAAGAAACTAACTAGGAGAAAGACTGAATCTTGCACTCCTCTTGCTTTTCTGCAGATCCCTTTTGTCACTTCTCAAAATCCTCGTTAACAGCCTTACCACTCTTCTGCCTTGGAACCAATACACAGTATTGATTCCAAGACGGAAGGTAAGGGTTTTTAATAAAAAAAAAAAGGAATACAAAATACAGACTTCTGATTTCACACGTGAGGCTGGCCTTGTTTGTCTGTTTACCTTCAACAAATAAACCATAAAGTTTTCTTGTCCTGCCCAATTTGAGAGGCTTCATAGAACAAGCTTAGCAGGAACATTCCTTCAGAGCCAAATGATGAAGGATAGCACTGTTTCACATGAATATGAAGCTTTGGTGGAAAAGAGAGTTTGGTTTGTTTTTTTATAAAATACAGCCAACTCTGTTACAAAGTAGTTTCTTTCCCAAAGGGTTTAATAATCAAGGAATTACTGTCTTTCCTTCTCTCCCACTTAAGGATCTCCAAAGTATTAAGTCACTTTCTGAGAGAAAGTCAGCCCCAAGCATCTTATTTTCCCCTCAAGATTTTTTCACTCACTTGCATGGCCCCTGGGATCCTCACAGGGAATTAAAAAATCACTTGTTCCCCTCCTTCTCTAGTACACAAAATTAAGGGCCACAATTTTGACCAGGAAACCTACTGAGAGAATGTAACCCAATCTTCCTACGAAGAAACTGCAAAACCAACATTCTGATCCCAAACAAGTCAACCTTAATGTCAATTAAAGTCCCTAAGCACTAAAAAGAAGAAAGGCATCAAAAGTCTAACCTAAAAGAAAGCCAATTCTCTTGACTCCCAATCTCAATTCTAGCAATGACACATACTTGAGGGGATTCAGGATCTCATAACCCCTTAGAAATTGTATGCCAAACGTCCACAACTTTCTTACCTTGTTTGTACAAAATGAACAAGAAGCTCCCAGAGTGTCTGAAGAGAACAGAAAGTATCTTGTAACCTAGTGCCATCATCTAATTGCAATGCAATCCGAACCTAGAAAAAAAGGGGCACAAAATTAGATCCATAATTAGCAAGAATGACAGCTGCTTTATCCCTAAACCCTAAGCTAGATAGTTTGGAACCTGAACCAAACAACATAATTGTATAGGTACAAAGAGACAATGTTCTCTGATGACCCTCCCTCAAAACACAATTTGAGAGTTATATGAAACTTTGGGAGCAGAAAGTCTGTTAGAGATAAATTTCATCCTTCTACTTTATTCCAGAGCTTATCTCTTAGGATTTCTCATGTCGATAGAGGTTTGCAACAAAATCCAGCCCCCACGCCTCCATTCCCTCTCCCTCTTTCCGATGCCATTGAGATTCTTCTAAGTTGTGGAGATTTGCCTGGACAGTGACATCAGAAGCATAGAGCAGTGCTTCAGGTGCAAAATCCTATGGGGAGGGGGGGGCCACAACTCAACAGCACCATCACAGTAGTTCGGCCAGTAGTGAAACAGAAAACCCCTTAGCACCAGTGATGTAAAATCCTGAAGTGCCAGCAGCATCCTGCAGCACCAGCACAGAGGGAGCAGAATAGGATACCAGTACAGGATATCATGGAGGGGGAAGAGTGCTCCTCTACACATGAAGAAAAGAGTACAGCATCTAGCTGGGATCAGTTCTGAACATCCAAAAGTCACCTGGGGCAGAGACCTAAGCTAGTGATCTGTGAATTGCACAGCATGAGAGAAAGATGAAACATTTTGAGATCTAGTCCCCAAGGAAACCAACATCAGAGGAGCCAGGGTCAGAAACTAAACAGGAGGAAATTGTGGGGAGGGGAGAGGGATTAAAATTACCAAACATCTAAGGAAGAAAAAAATGCAAAGGCCTTCAACATAAGCAGATAAAACATCAACAATAAAAGGAAATATGGCCTCCAGATCTAGTAAATGAATTCAGGTACCTATGAATAAATAATGCAAAACAAAGGAAAATAATACAACACTTGATGAGACAGAAGGCTCTATGGAATTTAAGGAGATCATGGAAACACAACATGTTGCTGAGTAGTTCAAAAGAGAAATGAGAATTAGGAGTTCAGAATTTATGGTTTCCAAAGCAAAAATAATGGGCAGAATAGAAGAAAGGTAAATCTCACCAAATAAACAAAAGAAAGAACAATAGATTAGGAATATAAATGTATAGAAATGAAGGATAATCTAGAAGAAGAAAAACAAAAAGCAATATTAAATATGCTAACTATTCAAGCAAAAACATAATTGATAATTTAGAAAAAGAGCAAAACCCAATAATTTTAAATAAAATATGCTAACTACTCAAGAAAACATAATTCTTCTTAAAACAAAACCAAAAAAGTAACACCATAATACAGGAAATAATAGAAGGGAACTACTCTAAACACTCCAGTAAAACTGCCTCTGGCAGAAAAGCTAAACCAGGTTAAGGGTAATTGACAGGCCTCAAACCCATCAGTGAGTTAGCATAGAGATTACATGTGGCCTATATAATTAGAGACAAAGTTAGGGAAGAGCCCAACCATTGGGCACTGTCCACTCTAGGACCTAAAATAATGAGCATTGTTCTGGGAGTGAGGCATAATGAAAAAAGAGGAATCCATGGGACAAACTCTACAAGAAAGTAGCAGAAACTACTTAGAGGAGGGAACCTGGAAATTCTGCATGCATAAGGAATACAAAGAAAAGAGAAAGACCAGATAATTATAGCGGTCATGAATCAGAGAATGAGGGTTTAGAGTAGAGAGAGAAAGAAGATGGATAATGAAAAGAGAGAAATCTTTTTTTGGAAAGGGGGACCAAAAAAATTTTTTTTAAACCTAGTGAACAGAATTATTGAAGGACAGGAGGAGGAATAATCTACTAGACTGGGGAGGAGGAGGGAGAATGGAAGGGGGTTACAACCATATTAAAAACATGAGAGAAAATAAACTAATAAGCAAAACTCCAAAGAGAAGGTAACAAATGAGGGGAGGTGATCAAGAGTGATGGGAAGGGATAGCTAGGTAGCACAGCAGATAAAGTGCCAGGTTAGAAGTAGGGGACCTGGGTTCAAATCTGGCCTCAGATGCTTCCTAGATGTGTGACCCTTGGGCAAATCTTTTAACCCCAACCTCTTAGCCCTTGCCATTCTTCTGTATTAGAACTGATACTAAGACAGAAGGCAAGGGTTTTAAAAAATGAAGGGAAAAGAGGCAGAGGAAATAGGGCCATCTTAAAAAAAGATTAAGGGATAAGTTTGGATCAACATCTCACACTCTACACCAAGATAAACTCAGAATGGGTGAATGACCTGAATATAAAGAAGGAAACTATAAGCAGATTAGGGGAACACAGAATAGTATACTTGTCAGATCTTTGGGAAAGGAAATACTTTAAAACCAAGCAAGAGCTAGAAAAAAATCATAAAATGTAAAATCAATACTTTTGATTACATCAAATTAAAAAGGGTTTGTACAACCAAAACTAATGCATCCAAAACTAGAAGGGAAGCAACAAATTGGGAAACAATCTTCATTACAAAAACCTCTGACAAAGGTCTCTAATTACTCAAATTTATAAAGAACTAAACCAATTGTACAAAAAAATCAAGCTATTCTCCAACTGATAAATGGGCAAGGGACATGAATAGGCAGTTTTTAGTTAAAAAAATCAAAATTATTAATAAGTACATGAAAAATCTCTAATAATCAGAGAAATGCAAATCAGAACAACTCTGAGTTATCACCTCACACCTAGCAGATTGGCTAACATAATAGCTATGGAAAGTAATGAACGCTGGAGGGGATGTGGCAAAGTTGGGACATTCATTCATTGCTGGTGGAGTTGTGAACTGATTCAACCATTGTGGAGGGCAAATTGGAACTATGCCCAAAGGGCGATAAAAGACTGTCTGCCCTTTGATCCAGTCACAGCACTGCTGGGTTTGTACCCCAAAGAGATAATAAGGAAAAAGACATGTACAAGAATATTCATAGCTGCGGTATTTGTGGTGGCAAAAAACTGGAAAATGCCCTTCAATTGGGGAATGACTGAACAAATTGTGGTGTACATTGGTGATGGAATACTATTGTGCTCAAAGGAATAATAAAGTGGAAGAATTCCATGGGGACTGGAACAACCTCCAGGAAGTGAGGCAGAGTGAGAGGAGCAGAACCAGAAAAACATTGTACACAGAGACTGATACACTGTGGTACAACTGAATGTAATGGCTTTCTCCATTAGTGGCAATGCAATGATCTGAACAACTTGGAGGAATCTACAAGAAAAAACACCATCCACATTCAGAGGAAAAACTGTGGAAGTAAAAACACTGAAGAAAAACAATTGCTTGAATACATGAGTCCAAGGGATGTGGTTGAGCGCAAGTAATACCCAATGAAATTGCGCTTCGACTGCGGGAAGGGTGGGTGGAGGGAAGGGAGGGAAATAAAGTGAGTATTGTAACCAAAAAAATAAAATAAAATAAAAAATAAATTAAAAAAAGATTAAGGGTAAAATAACTAAAAAAACATAATACTATTTAACAGAAGAGGTGGGAAAAACTTGGGGGGAAAAGACAATATTAGAGAATGATGGCGAAAAACACAAACCTAACATAACTTTAAATGTAAATGGATTAAACAAGCCAATAAAACAAAAAAAGAGTAACAGAGTAGATAAGAAAATAAAACCCCACAATTTGTTGCTTTCAAGAAACATTTAAGAAAACAAAACACAAGATATAACTGAGATAATGTGCCTGCCATATGATAAGCACTATATAAATGTTAATTACTATTAAATAACTAGAAGAATATTCAGTGCTTATGGCTGGACTGTGCCAATATAATAAAAATAACAATAGTACCAAATTTAATTTACACTTTTAATGTTATATCAATCAAATTACCAAAGAGATACTTTGTAGAATTTGAGAAAATAATAACAAAATTAATTTAGAAAAAGACAAGATCTCAAATTGCTTGCCAGCTTTGGGAGGGGGGAAGAAGAGAGGGAGGGAGACAATTTGGATCATATAACTTCAGAAAACTTATGTGGCAATTTGTTATTACATGTAATTAGTAAAATACCTTTATAAAAAAATTAAGGAAAGTAATGACAAGATAGGGGATGAAGGAGGAATAAACATTTCCAAACTTCAAACTATATAATAAAATAGCAGTCATCAAAACCATTTGGTATTGGTTTAAAACTAGAGATCAATAGAAAAGTCTAGACAAGGGCATTTAAAAAAACAATAGAATTCAATAATTTAGTGATTGATAAAGTGGAAAGCATAAATTATACTAGGGGAAAAAAATCCTTCTTTAATAAAACTTGCTAGGAAAATTGGAAAGCAGCATGGCAGAAATTAGGCTCTGACCAATATCTTATACCACATTCCATAATGCATATAAATAGGATATGCAACTTTAATATTAAAGATCATACAATTAAAAAATCAAGAAAAATATATCATATACTATCACAGAAATGGGGAGAAGACATCTTCTTAACCAAATAATAGAGACAACTACAAAAGATAATGTAGATAGCTTTTGGTCCTTGAAACTGAAAAGCTTCTGCACAGACAAAATTAAGACACTTCAAATAAGAAGGGAAGTGGTCAAAAGGGAAAAAAAAATCTTTGTGTAAAATTTCTCTGATAAGGGTTTGGTATGTAATGAATACATATAAGAATAATAATCATTACCTGCTAGATAAATGGTCAAAGGATATCAACAAATAGTTCTTAAAAGAAGAATTGCCATGTATTCACAATCACATGAAAGAATGCTTCAAATCTAAAAATAAGAGAAATGCAAAACAAAACTACTCTGCAGTTTTACCTCACCCTCTGCAAAGTAGCAAAAATAACAAAAAAATAACAGTCAATGTTGGATGAGTTAGGGAATGATAGGCATACTGATACACTGTTGGTGGAGCTGTGAAATGGTTCCAACATTTTAGAAAGCAATTTGGAATTATGCAAATAAAATGACTAAAATGTTTATTCCCTTTGAACCAGAAACTCCAGTACTGAGTTAATACTCCAAAGAAGCCATAGATAAGAAAGTCCTCATATACTCCAGAATATTTATAGCAGCACTTTTTGTAATAGTTAACAATTGAGAAAAAAAAAAGATATGTCCATCAATTGAGGAACAGTTAAACAAATTGTAGTACACAGATGTAATGGAATAATAGTACTGTGCTGTAAGAAATTATGTATAGTGGGGGGCAGCTGGGTAGTTCAGTGGATTGAGAGCTAGGCCTAGAGATGGGAGGTCCTAGGTTCAAATCTGGCCTCAGACACTTCCCAGTTGTGTGATCCTGGGCAAGTCACTTGACCCCCATTGCCTAGCCCTTACCACTCTTCTGCCTTGGAGCCAATACACAGTATTGACTCCAAGATGGAAGGTAAGGGTTTAATTAAAAAAAAAAAAGAAAAGAAATTATGTAGTATAATAAATACTGAGAAGCCCATAAAGATCTATATGAACTGATGCAGAATGAAGTAAGCAGAACCAAGAAAATAATATACAAAGTAACTACAACAATGGAAATAAGAACACCATCACTTATCATTTCCAAAACATCAAAAGCAAATGTAATAAAATTATGAAGCTTAAATGAAGATACGTAAGAACCCCTTCAACTCACTCCTTGTTGGAGCTGAGAGGTCCACAGGTGCTATACATTGCCCATGCTTTCACACTTCTTCACTAAATTGATCAATTTTGCTGATTTTTTTCCCTTCTCTACAAACCAGATGCTTCTCTGGATTAAGGGAAAAATAAAGGATACTTCCAAAAACTATTATGATGTAAGAAATAGAATTATATAAATAAAAACTTCTTTTAAAAAAATAATTAAAATTAAAATTAAAGCTTCATGTTTTCAAAAAGGAAATAAGAAAGTGTGAGGAGTACCAAGGATTAGTATACTGTGGATAGTGAAAAACCCTAAGAACAGTTTCCCATTTTATACTAACAAAGTTATCTTTTCCATTAAAATGCAGATATTTTCACACTGAAATCTAATCTAAAAGTAAGCTTTTTTAAGGTACAAGTACCTTATATTTCTGGTGTGTAGCATCTGACAGATATCTGAACGCCAAAAGTTTTGAAATCCAACTGGTTCCATACCACATTTTATCCAAGGCACCATATTAGCCTTAAAACTGTTTCTGTTCTAGATCCATCGGCCAGAAAGCATCAAACATGGGCAGATACTAATAGCAAAAGCCAATGAGAATCTGACCTAGCAATCCAAAAATCCAATGGCATTCATGCATGCTCCAAAAGACTTCTTATCCAAGTATCTGGTTTAGTTGAAAATATGCCTCTTTTATCCTCTTTAACAGCCATAGAAGGAGGTAAGGGACTCATTTGTACAGCGTTCTCTCTGATAGTGGAAGAAACCAACTGAGAACTAACAGAGATGGCACTCTTGACAATCCTCTCCAAACTAGAGACCGTGACTGCAACTACCAAAGACAGTCACCTGGCCAGCAGGAAGAACCTGATGGCCCAAATCAGGATAAGGCAACTGAAAGCTAGGTCTTAACAGTAGGTGTAGCTGGATTTTCCTGAGGATCAGAAGACTGAGTTCTTCCTAAATACACACACACCCCACAAAGAGCACAAGACCACAGAAAGGGAGCAAACAACATGCTGAAATCATCATCCAACTAATGTACACAATATGATGAAAAACCCTCCAACATGTCACATATTCCTAATTTAACAGTTTCTTCTGCAATTTGCTGGCTTTTCCTGTGTGAGCCCTAATGAAATTCATTAAGTTTCCAAACCTATAGTAGTTTCAAACCTGTAATAGTAAAAAGAACAATAAGTTAGGAGTCCAGAAAAAAGATTCGATCCAGGCTCTCCCAATCCCAATCACTTAACTGGACATATTCTAGTTCCCACCTCCCTGCCTTTGTACAAACTGTCTCCTGTGCTCTCCTTCACTTCCACCTATAACAGTACATAATCTAGAGCTTCATACCTCACCTCTTATTAGACTGAACTCCCTGAAGCTAGTGACTATTGATTGAACTGATCCTCCCCATTGTTAACATTCACCGAACCGATATTAAAATTACTTTGAATTTCCTCTGTATAACTTTGTTTCACTCCAAAAGAACATAGATAATGGAGTAGTTTGCCATTTCCTTCTCTAGTAGATTAAGGCAAACAAAGGTTAAGTGATTTGTCCAGGGTCATATGACTAATAAATGTCTGAAGTCAAATTTGAACTCAGGTCTTCCTGACAATAGACTCAGAGCTCTATTCATTGAGCCACCTATCATAAAGGTACTGCGGAATGCATAGAACTTGGTTAGATATCAAAAAAGCCAACATCATCCACCATATCCCAAGCCATCACCAGTCATCTTGACTTTTTTCTCGCCACTGAACTTCAATGAATGGAAGAGTGAAGCCAATGACTTTGTGCAACTCTACCTCACTCTAATCCAATCAAAAGACATCAACTGTTTTGGTCCTCTTCAAGTATGAAGTACCATCAACTAATAAGATATATGCTCCTCGAGGGCAGGAATCATGTCATTCTTTTGGGATTCTCAGTGCCCAACACTGGTCCTAATACATAATAGGCACTTCATAAAAGCTTGTTGAGTTTAACTGAATTTTTGAATCTCATTTTCTAAAATGAGTAAAATGAGGGAAAGGGACCAGATGATCTATGAGGTTACTTATAGTTATGACAATTTTTTATGATTCTATGACTAGAGTTAAGAGGATTGGCCAAAAAAATTATAAGCATAACTAGGATACTTCAAACTCACACTTCAAATGCCAAAAAAAAAACATGTGTTTCATGGTAAAGAATTTTAATTTCCATCTCTTCCCCAATCAGAACATTTATTCAGATCTGACTCAAAAGAACTCTCTCTTATTCTTCTATGCCAATTAAGACACTTCAGATAACCATGTTTTCCTCAGGACTCTCCACATATATGTATAACAAAGAGCTGATGTACTGAATGAACATCCTGACTTCAATCTATCTAATCCTATCATCACTAGTAATTACCACCCCATATCTCTCCTCCCCTTCTCAGCTAAACTCTTTAAGAAAACTGTCTATACAGCAAAGAAAAGTAATAAATGTTGGATAGGATGTGGAAAATAAGAACACTAATGCATTAATGGTAGAGTTGTGAATTGATCCAACCATTCTGGAAGGCAATTTGGAATTATGCCCAAAGGGCTTTAAATGACTGTCTGACCTCTGATCCAGCCATACCACTGCTGGGTTTGTACCTCAAAGAAAAAATAAGGAAAAAGGCTTGTACAAAAATATTTATAACCACACTCTTTGTGGTGGCAAAAAATTGGAAAATGAAGGAGGTGTCCATTGATTAGGGAATGGCTGAATAAATTGTGGTAACTGTTGGTGATGGAATACTATTTTGCTCAAAGGAATAACAAACTGGAGGAATTCCATGAGAACTGAAACGACCTCCAGAAATTGATGCATAGTGAAAGATGAAGAACCAGGAGAATATTGTACACAGAGATTGATACACTGTGGCACAACTGAAAGTGATGGACTTCTCTACTAGAAGATTTGCAATGATCCAGCACAATTCTGAGGGACATGAGAAAGAACACTATCCATACCCAGAGAACGAACTGTAGGAGTAGAAACACAGAAGAAAAGCATTTCCTTGATCACATGGTTCAATGGGGATATGACTGGGGATGTAGACTCTAAATGATCACAATACTGCAAATAATAATATGGAAATGGGTCTTGATCAATGATACATATAAAACCCAGTTGAATTGCTCATTGGCTCTGAGAGGTGGGAGGTAGGAGGGGAGGGAAAGAATATGAATCATATGACTATAGAAAAATATTCTAAATTAATTAATTTTAAAAAAGAAAACTGTTTATAACATATCTGCCTTTTCTCTGCTCACTTTTAAATCCTCTACAATCTGACTTTTGACTTCATTGTTCACCTGAAACTGTTCTTTCCTAAGTTACTGATCTCTTCATGACTAAATCTAATGGCCTTTTCTCAGCCTTCCTCCTTAACTTCTCTATGGCATTTGACACTTCTGATCACCTTCTCCTCCAGCAGGAAGCTCTGGTTTTCTTTGGATTTTCATGACTGTTCTCTCCTAGTTTTCCTTCCTATCTGATTATTCCTTCTCCATGTTATACTCATCCACTGTGCGTGACTTCCCCCCCCCCCCCCCCCCCCCCCCGCCCAAGACATGTCCTGGGTCCTCTCCTTTTTTTCCTACACTATCACCTCAACTCCTACAGGTTCAATTTTCCTATATATTTGACTCCCAGGTCAAACATTCAGGTTCAGTATCTCTCCTTCACTCCAGTCTGGCTATATTATGAACTGCTTTTAAGTCATCTTGAACCTGATGTTACAAAGGCATTTCCAACTCAACATGCCCAAAACAGAACTTAATTCTCTTTATCCCTTAGCCTTCTCCTCACATTAATTTCCCTTTACTATTAAGTGCACCACCATCCTTTCAGTCATTGGAACTAAAAACTTAATTGTCACACTTTATTTATCACTCATATTCATTACACATACCTAGCCAATTGTAAAGTCTTACTCTATCTGCCTTCACAACATAACCCTTCTCTTTATGCACATAACTATCACAGGGATCCAAGCCCTCATCACCTTATGTCTAGACTGGATGGGTATCCCTTATCTCTCCCCACTCCTCTCAGCTGCCAAAGAAATTTTCCTAAAGTGCAGGCCTGACCAAGTACCCCTTGTTCCTCAGTAAATCCCAATGCTTATTACCTCCAGGATCAAATATAAACTCCTCCATTTGGCATCTCAATTTTTTAATAATTTTATACACACACACACACACACCTATGTACTCCTTTATGGTCCAGTGACACTAACCTACTTACTTTTCCATATTCCATTTCCCGTCTTCCTGACTTTGCACCAGTTGTTCCCTCCCCCCCACACCCCCATGTCCAGAATGCTTTGCCTCATTATGTTCACTGCTGAAGTCTTCTAGGTTTCCTCCAAATTTCTGTTTATTTACATCCCTCAGGAAACCTTTCCCAGTCCCCTCCCAGCAGCTAAAGCCTTCACTTCTGAGATGACCTTACATCTAATATATATTTTTATCATACATACCTAATTATTTACACACACTAATATATATTTTTATCATACATACCTAATTATTTACACACACCAATATATATTTTTATCATACACACCTAGTTATTTACACATTATCTCCCCCATTTAGAATATGAGCTCCTTGAGAGCAGGACCTGGGTTTAACTTTCTTTGTATTCCCCATGCTTAAAGGAGTGTGCATATAGTAAAGTTTAATGCTTTTTAATTGAAAAACAAAAAACAAAACAAAAAAAGAGGGTGAAAGGGGAATCTCTCCAGAAATACACATACCGTATTTTCAGGTCCCTCCCGACTACGGGAGATTGGCACCATCTCCAGCTTGGCATTGTTAGGAAGATTGGCAAATCTCCACTGAAGGGAAAGATCAAGAACATTCCTCTGAAACCTGCAAAACAAACCAAAGTCCTCACCACAAGCTGATAGCACATTACCCTGAAGCCACCTGCCACACCCAATCTCAGTTGAAATACATGAATAAAATCCTCCAGAAACAAGGACAGAAGACTAACAGCTTATCTGCCAGGAGATTCCCTTTATTGCTGGCATTTTCAAACTAAACCAGAAGTTAAAAAACTCAAAGTTTAAAATGGTCAAAAGTTAGAGCTGTCAAAGCACAAGACTTTCAGGCTGAAAGGAACTCAGCTTTGACATTTCTCCAAATGGCAATGGTATTATTAATGAAAGGACAGATGAGATAGAAATTCACATATCTGAAGCTTACAAGAAAGACAGCTTTTTTTTTTTAAATAAAACCTTACTTTCTGTTTTAGAATCAATACTCTGTATTGGTTCCAAGGAAGAAGAACTAAGGGCTAGGCAATGGAGGGAGTAAAGTGATTTGAACTAGTAGGAAATTTAAAAATGGGATATGAAATCTGCCAGATAAAAGTATTGCATGTTGGGGGCGGAAAAAAAACACAAATGGCACACAAAAATGCAGAACTATGTGTTTTTTGTTGATCATGGCATTTAAAAAAAAAAACCAGTCACCCATGTAGGACGTGTCTGAGGCCAAATTTGAACCCAGGCCCTCCCATCTCTAGGCCTGACTCTCAATCCATTGAACCACTTACTTGTCACCAAAATGGCTATTTTTCAAGTTTTTGAAGTAACAGCCATAGAACAAAGTTCCTTTAGGTATTGTGAGGGAAGAGAGAAAGCGCCAAAGGGCAATGCCTTTATTGTTGTCAATTATCACTATCATGATTACCAGTAAGGATGTTGGGGGTGGGGGTGGGGAGACAATCAACAGAAAATCAAGTTATTTCAGTACATAGTTTTATCGACGGCATTTTCACCTCCCCCCCCCCCCCCCCCCCCATCAAAGGCCACACCAAATGAGTATTAATGCTTTCCACCAGACTAAAGGAGCTGACAGTCTGGAATAACAACTAACAGACTATCATAGCATAGATTTGGAAATACCCTAATTCTCATGCAAAGAAGGGAATCAGAGAACTCAAGAGTTCAAGGGGATAATGTTTCTAGGAAGTAAATGAAGGCAATTAAGAAATTTAACATGTAAGTAGTAAGAGGAAATATCAGAGTCCAGGAGAGGAAGGCAGATCACAGAATCATAAAGGACATGGGCAGATCTCAGAAACAGGAAACCAAAACTTCCATCTTTATTAGTGAGCCCTCCTCTCCAATTATGACTCTAGGAGGCACAGTCTAATACTGTTCTCACTATCTGACAAACAGAGAAACTGACATGAGGAAAGCCATATTAAACAAGGCCCACACAACAGTAAAGTTGGCAATATAATAAGCAAGGAAGCTCCTGCCTTCCAGCTCAGGTCATAAATTCATCACATACTATAACCCTATTCAGGTGAAGAAAAAGGACAAAAAGGAAAAATTAGGAAACAAGGAAACAGAGGGAGAAACAAGAAACTAGTAAACTTTGAAGTCACATTAAGAAAAATAATTCTCTCTATAAATTTACAGAAAACTTGGCCCTAATTTATCCTTCCAAAAACAAAAGAAAAAACAGAATGAAAGCGAGAAATGAAGAAGAAAACAACCTTCCTTTCACTTACTCCAATCCCCAAACTTGTAAGAGTAAGTAGTTTTTAGCCCTAGGAATATACCAGGTTTAGGAAAGCATAGCTGCTAAATATTACTCTCTCTCAAAAATATTAATCTCTCACCCATGATGTACAAAGAAGAAAAATGGTCACCCCTGATCTATTAAGACAAAAAACTGTGTGAATCACTAGAGGTAAAACAAAACACAATTACTATCCTCAAATATCAAAATCAGAGTTTTATTTTGAAGATATCCACTAAATCATGGCAAGTTCAAAAAGTGAGAAGGAAGAACTCTGACAGAGAAATTTAAAAGCTAGGGGGAATGAGTGTAAAATTTCAAACTGTACAAAGTGGCCAGCCAGATAACACAAATGCCAAGATAATAATGAAAACAATCAATGATTTTTCTGAATCGTTAACAAAAAACCTAGGAAAGCTCAAAAAGATTAGGAAATAGGGTAAACATCACCTCAATCTTTAAAACCGGTTCAAAAAATAACTTTGGAAGTTAAAATATAATAAATTAGATTTCTAGTGCAAAAGTGGAACAGTAGAAAATTCAAAAATGGGTTAAGAATTCTGCAGGATAAAAGTATCTCAGGTTGGAAAAAGTGGCACAAAAATGCAGAACTAAGTGTTTTTGTTGAGCACGGCATTTAAAAAAATAATAAGCACTACTACTTAGGGGATGAAAGCAAAAAAGTAACAGAAACTACTATGATGTCATAAAGGAACACTCAAAAAATGAATTCCATTTGGCTTCACACACCCTATATAAGATAGGCCGAAAACTAGTTAAGAGTAAACAAAGGGAAATGGTAATTTGCTAAACTGACTAGCTATTCAGATATGGCTTAACATGTTCATTAATAAATTGTGGAGAAGAATGGAAATACCAATACATATAACAATTAACATACAACAATGGATTAAAATTAGATATTCCAATGTGTAATAGGGCAAAAATCCCACCAATGGACACTAGAAAGATAGAGTCTATTAGGAGAAAAGATAGGGTCAACTTGGAATGTTACAATTAACCAGTAAAAGATATGGCTATTTTCTTAAAGAAATAAGAGACTACAAGTTAAATTAATATCATACTATATGGATGCAACCAAGAAGCATATTCTAATAGAACCCTCACCAAGATAGTTAGAGCTAGGAGCGCTAAGCTCAGTTTGATGATCTTGAGCAAATCCCTTCATCAGAAGTATCTTTTTCTTCTCATCTATAAAATGATTGTTATACCACTTCTCTACCTTGTGTATTTATTAGGTTATTACCTCTATATCAAAGATAATATGTTTTCATGTACATACTTCCTCCACAGACACACGGTGAAACTCTTCTATGCCTTAAGAAATGATCAAGAAGTCACCACTTGACAGACTCTAAAAGATCACCTTAGTGCAAATATTAATAATAAGGAAATGGGTCTTGATCAATGGCACATGTTAAACTCAGTGGAATTGTGCGTCAGATACGGAAGGGGGGAGGAGGAAGGGAGGGAAGGAAAATGAGTCTTGTAACCATGGAAAATTATTCTAAATCATCTAATTAAATAAAAATTAAAAAAAAGAAAAGTGATTGTATAATAGGAAAAAAAAGTTACCACCTGAGCACCAATCTTCTAGTAACGTGCCTCTCTAATTTAGCTAAGCTCTTGCACATTAGCCATAGTCTTTTGACAGAATTTATACTTATGTTCTGAAATAAAACTCAGAAAATAGATATAGAAATATCTTAACAGAATTTTACATTTTTTTTCTTCATTATGCCCCAAACAGGGGAAAGGTAAATCCCTTCTAATAGGTTTTGGGATTTATTGCTTTTCTTTCCAGTCTTCTATGTTCTTAAACCTCAAAATCCTAAGCAGAAGCTAGTAAAGGTATACTTACTTCAAGACTTAGTGATCTCTGTATGATTACTGTCATATCAATGAAGATGGCAACCTCCCTCCACACCTAAGTCTTTGTCAATGGCTATGGTTCAAAAAGAGAAGTATTGTAGGGTAGTGGATAAATAATGTGACTTAGAATAAATTAGAACCTGAGTTCAAGTCTTGACCCCAACACATAGTAGTTGTGTAACCACAGGCATTTTACTTAACCTGTTAGTACCCAAGGCTACTCTCTAAGGTTATAGGTTATAAGGTTATAAGTTATAGAAAGGTTGCTAAGTTGCCATTCTTCATTGGTAAAAGAAGTTTCCACACCGGAAATTCTCTAAATTGATGAAATTATAAGTCCAGATCCCAAAAGAGTTGAAAAAACATTATCACCCAGTAACCAAATCCCTGGTGATAAGCCTTTCCAAATATAATATTGAACTGGTCTTTTCTTGTCTAACATTTGTCCTTTAGGAAGTTTGTAGTCAAGTATTTCTAGCTTAGGGACTTGCCAGAGGTGGTATTCCATTGACACAGACTTCAAGTGACTAAGATCAACTCCAAAGTATAATAAAACAATGGAGCAAAACTTTAGAGGAAGAAAACTAAGTATATGGCGAGAATAATCCCCTAAAAAGGCAATTTTTCTTTTTCTATTTAAGCATAAGCCTTTGTACTTTTCAAGTTCAAAGGCAGTGTTTCCATCATTTCTGATCTAGGTACATATACTGAACCTAGTAAGCAGGAATCTTAGACAGACAACTCTATATAAAGTCTGACTCACTTCAGATCGTATTCACTTGGATTGAAGTTCTGTCTCCGACAAGTGTCCTCCAAAACCTGCCAAGAAAAAGAAAAAAAATGAGTGAATTAAATTACTTTGTCCAGGGCCAGTAACTCAGTTATTAGAACCAAGTATTACTGAGTGGTCATGAATTACTAGAACTGGAAATGACTACAGAGATCATATAACCCATTTCTCCCATTTTACAGATGGAAAAACTGCAGCTGAGAAGAGTGGCCAGTTAAAAACAACTAGAACCCAGGTCTCCTAACTCCCCCTCCAACACATTTTCATCAGTCACACTATGTCATTCTATAGACTTTGGATTTGTTGTAAAGGTAAAGTATGTTTACCCAGGGAAAAATACTGCTTCATATTCCAACCTCAGTCTGTCCAGTCATCTAGGAAACACGTGGGTGATCTAATGAAACGACATGAGTAGCTTATCAAAAATCCATTCCTACAGCTAGGGGGCAAGGTGAAAAAATAACTCAAAAGAATCATGCTCTCCTAAGGGGGTGGGTCAACAGCCTTAACTAAAAATACAAAAGATCAGAACATAGCAAAAGGCAAAAGATTAAACTCCAAGGGTTCAGTCAAGAGACAGGTGACCAGAAAGGCCTTAGACTCCATCTCTTTGCTCCCAGGAAACACCATCCTAGATTTGGGACAGGTCTCTGGTCACCTACCCAGAGAAGAGGAGAAAGTGTGGCAGAAAACGCCCAGACACAGCCCCTCACATCTCCCCACCCCCTCATCCCACGTTTCGGAAAAGTTCCCCATCACCCCACCCCTTCCCAAGGCCCTTAAAAAAGGCCCGCCTTAACCCAAGACCCTTCGAGAGCCTTGACCCCATTGGCCAACCACAGCCACGCCCTTCTAGGTCACGCCCCAAAGACACCCCACCTAACCCCACCCCCTCTCCTCCCTCCAGAAGCCAACCGCAAGAAGCCTGGCTCCGGCCTCTGCCCATCTCGCCCGCCACACCTAGGGACCCTCTGATGGGCAGCTCCAGAGCCTCCTCTCCCTGCCCGCCGCACCTGCAGTAACGCGGTGCTCGGCGTCACCTTCACCGTGAGGCGCCTCCCGTTCGGGGCCAGAACCGACACTGCGGGGCCCCCGCTGCCGCCCGGGGCCGCCATCTTCCGATCACGTGACCCTCTCCCCGCCGGCTCCGGTTCAAACAACTTTATTGGCAAAAGGGTCGGAAGAACAGCTACTGCTGGGGGAAAGGGGTGGGGCCTGAGTTCCACTTCCGGGGCTGGGCAAATCCCAGCCAGAGAAAGCTTCTCCCTTTCCCCCTCCCCTTCCAGGCACATTCTCCCCAGAGACCCGCCCCTGAAGTGCCAAGCTCCGCCCTTGCCTTTAGAACCAAGTCATCAATCACAATAATAGATAGCCTGTATATAAAACTTAAGATTTGCAAAGCGCTTTGCAAATATCTCATTTGATCCTCATAACAGCCTTCTGAGATGAATAATATCATTTTCCCCATTTTACAGATACAGGTACTAAGGCACAGAGATTAAGTGGCTTGCTCAGGATCTCAACTGGGAACTGGAAAGTATCCTAGATGGCCTTTGAACTCAGGTCTTCCTATCTTTAAGCCTGAAACGACACTTAGTCGCTTCAATAGCAATCCAATCATCTTGATAAGCATTTATTAAGCCTTTACTGTTTGCCAGGCAGTAAACATTAATTAAGTGTTTATTGGGTGCAGAAACTGTACTAAGATCTGCACTTTTGGTCATGGATCCCAAACCCAGGGAGTCCTGGTGTGTTAGGATACTTGTAATAGACTTGGAGCAAGGATAGACCTGAATTTAAATCTCCCCTCTAGATTTATTAGTTTATTAGCTATGTAGCAAGACATCACTTACCAAGGTCATTTATGAGTTTCTTCATATGTAAAGTAAAGGGTATATAAAAACATTTCAGGTGGCTTTTTATCAATAATATCCTCTACTACAAGTTAAACAAGAATGCATTGCTAAGCCGTAGAGGGTTGCCATAACAACTGTGAAGACTATTTGATAAAATGAGGGGAAATTGAGGAGCTACCAAAATTTGAAGAGGGAAAAATTTAAGACCCTGAGGAAAAATGAAATCTTCAATTAATGAAAATTCAAAAAAATTACATGTGTTGACAATATAGTTTTTAAAAAGCATTCCCAACTGATCCTGTTTTTATGTATTTTATGTAAAACATTCATGACTTCTAAAAAAATCTATAAACAACATATAATATCAAGAAACAAAAAGTATGCAACTTTATCAGGTACATAAAGAAAATTTGTTATTGATATGATAATAAAAAAATAAAGGGGCTTGTTCAACTAATAAGGTCCCTTCTAGCTCTAAATATCTTTAATCCTATTATCTGAGGTAATCACTTCTACCTACCTCTCTCTCCCATGCAAGGATCAAGGAGGCAACAGGCCTGTGAGAGTAGAGGAGTGATTCTTCAATACATTTCAGTTTAACATTTCGAGTTTGTATTTGATTATGGAAGTCATAGGAATCAATAGTGTTTCCTGAAAAGGGGGTAAGGTGGAGCAACATGGCCATATCTATACCACAGGAAATTGAGTGTGTGAAAAACGAATTGGGATAGGAAAAAATCAAGGCAAGGTGATCAATTAGGAAGCTACTGCAATAGTCCTGGAAAGAGATAACAGCATGACCTAGTATGGTGGCAGACTACAACTTTATAGGATAATAATTATGTGGAGGATAGTTTTAAATGGGAAAGACAAGGTAAGAGGTGATGCTGACTTTAATTAGAAATGTGGCTATACAAGTAGAGAAGGATATAGATGTGAGATATGTTGTGGAACTAAAAAGTACAGGGTGGTGGCGGTCATTGTCCTTAAAACTTAAAGAGAACTAAAATAGCATCACTTCACAGATAGGTCAATATACTGTGGCTGATCAGAACAATATAAGGTTGGAAGGCTCTACCACAGGTGGAGTACAAATATCCTGTACGAACATTTGGGATGGAGATATCTCTAAATTTGTCCATCTCATGTTTCTTTTGAACTACTAGAATTTTGCTTTGTTCATAGAGCCCAGTCTCTTCTTTGCTACAAGTACAGCAGGCTGAATGGTCCTGTGCCAGTGTCTCCAAGGTCCAGACCATGATCTCTACCAAAGTTCTTTAACAGAGACCTTGAGAGTGTCCTTGTATCTCTTCTCCTGTGAGTTCTCTGTAAAATAGTCTTTCAGGCAAATGTAAGTTTGGCATTCAAACAATGTGGCCAGTCCATCAAAATTTTACTCTCTGCAGTAGAAACTGAATGCCTGGCAGTTCAATTCAAGAAAAGAGGTCAGTATTCAGTAATTTATCTTGCCAGGTGATCTTCAGAATCTTCCTAAGACAATTCAAATGAAAGCAATTCAATTTCCTGGCATGGCACTGGCATACTGTCCAGTTTCACAACCATATAACAGTGAAGTCAGCACAATAGCCCTGTAGATCTTCAGTTTGGTAGACAACCTGAAATATTCTCATCTCCCCCACACTTTCCTTCCTCCCAGACATCGAGCTAGCTCTGGCATTGCCTACCTCAACCTCTTCATCTATGTGTACATTCCCTGGAAATATATTGCCTTAACCACAGGATACAAAATTTCTCCATTTGCTGTAACTGTTGGTTCTACATACAGATGGTGCTGTGCTGACTGGTGGAGATTTTTGGGTATTCCTTGGTGTTAATTGTCAGGCCCAAATTAGCAGAAGGGGCAGAAAGTCAATCCATGCTCTGTTGCATCTTGGTATCAGAGACTTCACTCAGTACAGTCACCTTTGAACCAAAAGTCATGCACCAATTCTCTTTCCACTTTAGTCTTGTCTTATAACTTTTGAAATTAAAAATGTTACCATCAATATAATAGGTGACCTTGATTCCTTTTTCATTCTCATTGAAGGCATCTGACAACATCACTGAAAACATCATGCTAAAAAACATCAGAACAAGCACACAGCCCTACTCCATTCTATTAGTGACTTGGGAAAACTCAAGAACATTGTCCATTATTCAGAACCTGTGCAAGCATGCTAGAATGGAGCTGGAGTACCATACTGATAAACTTATCTGAACAACCAAATTTTCCCATGATCTTAAATAAGCCATCATGACTGACATCAAAGGCCTTGATCAGATTGATGAATATTGTATACAAACTTCTGCTCTACTCCTGGCATTTCTCCTGGAATTGTTAGACAGCAGACACCACAGCTTTTTCTGAAGCCACCTTAGCTCTTAGGTAGGTGACCATCCACCAGGCAAAGGATTAGCCTATTTTGGAGGACTCTGGCAAGAATCTTGCCAACAATGACAACAGAGACCTCCCTGTTATTGTCACAGTACAATCTATTTCCTTTTCCTTTATAGAGATGGATAATAGAAGCATTCTTAATCTCTTGGGGGATAACCTCCCTTGCCATATAACCTGTTATATTTCAGTCAACTTTTATATGAGCAGTGGACCTCCTGCCTTGTAAATCTCTATAGGAATGGAATCAGTATCAGGTGCTTTGGTATGTAAGATGGACCTAATAACATTCAAAATTTCTTCTTCAGTTGGAAGTTTAACTAGAGAGAGATTAACTTTAACCTGAGGTATGTGAGGCCTCAGCACTGGTTGACAAAAGTCTGTTGAGAACACTATGAAAATATTCAGCCCATCTCTCCAGGATCACGTCCTTATCACTGATCAGTGTGACTCTATGGTGATGAGTAGTTTGAGAAACACCTTAAATCTTTGGCCCATAAAAAGCCTTCATGGCATCACAGAAGCACTTCCTAGTTTTCAGCATAATACTTAATTTCATCTGCCTTCTTACTGAACCAAAAACCTTGCATCTCTTTAATCTTTGTTTGCACTTTATTTATTTATTTATTTATTTATTTATTTATTTATTTATTTATTTATTTATATATATTATATTTTTAAATTTATATTATATTTTCCTCTTAGAATTCATCCTATATATTAGTTTTAAGGCAGAAAAGTGGTAGGGGCTAGGCTGTGAAGGTTAAGTGGCTTGCCCTGGGCCACCCAGTTAAGAAATATCTGAGGCCATATTTGAACCCAGCACCTCTCATCTCCAGGCCTGACTCTCTAGCTGCCCCTTGTACTTTACTTTGATGGATTTAAACACTGCCTTCTTAAGAACAGACAAACTATCCTGCTTGTAAACCCTGTGGAGTTCTTATTTTGAATTTCCTCATCATTTTCATCACACCAATCCTAATGTTTATGAATATTCAGGCCCAGATGAGTAAATGCAGTGCTGTACTCAAAATTTATGAAAACTGCTCATTCCTTTTCTGCTCTATGGTTGCCAATCATGTGTTGACTCAGCTTTCCCTCTAAGTCAGCAACAAACTATGCACAGAGAAGTACCGCTTTTGTTAAATGTGAGTGTTTAGCTTGGAGAGGATGTAAGTAATTGTTCTAGCATTCTGTATCACAAATCACCTTTGAAACTCTCATGTCCTGTTTGTCTCTTCTCTTTACAATGATATAGTCTATTAAATGACAATATTTGTTGTAAGGGTGCATCCATGAAGTTTTTTATTGCATTTATGTAAATGGAAGACAGTTGTGGAAAGGAAATTAGGCTGACAGTTTGTGGGGAAAGGGGCCAACTGGGAGTGGTAGTTGGGTCTTGTGACTAGCACTTCCTTCCTGCCGGGAGTGGCAGTGGGGTCTTGGGACTAGCACTTCCTTCCTGCCATGTGGGACTTGCTGCCTGGTGTTGGAGGAGAGAGGAGCTTGTTCAGCCTGTCTGGAGTGGCATGCTCTTCTTGGTTCAGCCCAAAGATTCAGATCCATTCATCTCTGAAGGTCAGACCTTGTTGCTTTCTGTGTACTGCTAAGATTCTGAATTAGAACAACGAGAGTAGATGGGAGTGGGACAAACTCTCCGCCAGCCTCTGGGGCCTCCGGTCTGAAACTGAGAAAAAACTCCAATCCCAACTAGTTATTAAACTTTATGTTATTTGAATTCGCAGTCAGATAAGTGGACTATCTTTTCTGATCATAGAGGGAGCTGAACTTCAGCTCAATCATTCCAGAATAAAGAGTCCTTATCGGACCCCTGCAGCTTCCTCTCAGCAGGGGGCATCTCCCTCCCTTGCTTCACCAAGCAATATACCCTCTCTCTCCTTACCCCTATACAAACCTCCCATTATCCCCTTGTTTTCCAAATCCAATTTCCTTTCCCAATAAATATTATACAGTTTTGGTGATGAGAGATTCATGAGATGCTCAAGTCTTCATTAGTAAGTGACCATCGCCTCGTCCTTGCTGGCTCTTCTGTCTTAAAATTGATATTAAACAGAAAGTAAGGGTTTAAAAAAAGACACAACCACAGGGCTGCTAAATCCCACTACTGCTTTGGTCAAGTAAGGACCCTGTGCCTTGGGCTGCCTGTGAGCAGATTGTGACTACAACTTCTCTGTTTTATCATTTGCCCATTATCATAGATAAAAGCAAAATGGTAAAATGATATGGGCAATGCCTTTTAACTCAAGTATGAATTGTATTTAAATGAGGCAGAACTGTAAGAAGTCAACAGCCTCACTCTCTCTTCCACAGTAATCAAAGTCCAGTGGCAAGAGAAAAGTCAGGATGACTGGCAAGAGTCTGGGAATCAGCAGATGACCCTGGTATTTTCAGTATCTGACCAAGTTCTAAGTGCTCTCCAAGTTCTAAGTGCTCCACAGTGCCTTCTTCAGCCACCTACTTAGCATATGAATCAAATTGTTTTCATATGCCCATTCCCCTGAGGGAAGTCTTCACATCCCCCTTATTCACAAATAGGCTTAAAGTCTGTAAATTATTTTCAACCTGGTTTAGCCCATCTGCTGAGAGGGTTTTATTAGGTTGTGGGTTGTGAATTCTGCACATGCTATATAGAGCTTATTGGAACCAAAGGTGAGAATTGGGGGACACCAAAAATAGATGAACAACCCTGATATGGGCTCTGCAATCTCTCATACGAGAGGTGCTAGTCCTCCCTAAACACCCCACACATCCCCAGGAGTCAGTAAGGGATCTTTGCCCGAGTTCAAGAGAAAGATTAGGGTTGGGTATATAGATTGAGGAATTATGAGCTTTGAGATGATAACTGTACCCAGGAGAGTAGATAAGATCATAGAGAGAGTAGACATAAAACAGAAAACACCAGTACTTAAGTTCTGTGAACTTTAGATTACTCCACCCTACTTAGTTTAACAAAATCAGGAATGTCTACATCCATACTTAAGGATTAAGTATTTAGGAGGATGGCCTATGACAGAGAAATGACAAATCAGAAACAATTGACAGACCCCTGGGCTCTCCTAAGACAAGCCTAAGATATCATTGGTGCCTGTGAGACACAGGAAAGTGATGTAAAACCGTCTATATATTTTGCATCACTTCCTCTCTCTGGTCTCTTTCCCTGGACAGGTGGCCTGGCTGGCAGCGTGTGAAGTGTTCCGGTATCTTGGGTGGTGGCAGCTATTGTCCGGTTTGGTGGTGAGTTTTCCTTGATACTATACGGGGAGAAGCTGAGTAGATAGTTCAGGTTCAGGCATCTTAGCTGAGCTTTCTTGGAGTTTAGGCTGATTCTTTCTCCTTTACCTTCCAAACACTATCCTCTTAGAAAAAGCCTCTAATCTTCCCCCTGGCATACCTTTTCCCTCTCCCTTCTCCTTCATTTCTTTCCTCTATATTAATTGAAGTCACCATAAATTTCCAGCTGACGGGTATTTTATTTGATTCCCTGGTGACCAAAATTCATTTAGATTAGGTCACAACCCTAAATTATCCTTACAGCACTTATTATAGACACATTGTTTCTACAAGAGAATGAAATTAAATTAAGTCTCGAGGGAAGGAAATGTTTCATTTTTATCTTTTTATCCCCAGTATGTAGCACCATGCTTAGCACATTGTAGGCCCTTAATAATGTCTTTTGATCAATGGATTGATCCTCATTCATCTTCTGCCTCTTTGGAATCTAGGTTAATTAGAGAACTATTGCAGAAGCCAAGATGACAGATGGGAAGGTCTTAAACTAGAGTGGTGGCCATATGAAAAGTGAGAAAGGAATTGACACAAGAGTTGTCATGGAGGTAGAAACAACACTAGCCATTTGATTAGATATTTGGATAAATAAGAGTCAAGAATGCTGACAAGGTCGCAAACCTGAAGAATAGAGGTATACTTGAGTAAAATGAGAAATTCAGAAAAAGGGAGTCTAGGGAAGAAAATTATTATGAGTTCAGTTTTGGAAATATTCATTTTAAGATGTCTAAAGAATATTATTTTCTTATTTAATAAGCTTCTGAAATCATCATCCTCATTTATCACCTTTTATTATACATAGACTTCCCTTTATCTTTAAGTTTTTCATTAGTAGGTAGAAGTATCTAGGTGACACATTGGATAGTGTTAGATTCAGAGTCAGGAAGGTCTGTGTTCAAATCCAGCCTCAAATGCTTATAGGCTGTGGGATGCTGGACAAGTCACTTAACCTCTTTCTGATTCAGTTTCCCATATGTAAGTTGGGGATAATAACAAGCCCTGCCTTGCAAAGTTGCTATGAGGCTAAAATGAAATAATATTTGTAAAGTATTTAGCATGGTGTCTACTATGAATGGGTTTAAAAAATGCTTTTTTCTTTCCTAGGTTCCTTCTCTTCCTCCTCAAATGAAAACTGACTTTCTCCAAAACAACAGTCTCACCTATCCCAAACAATGCTTTTCTTTTTAAATAATTTTATTGAGCTCCTTCAGGATAGGGACTGTCTTGCATACTTGTATTTGCATCCCCAGTACTTGGCACATTTCCTGGAATAAAGTAAATAATAAAAAGAGAATAAAATAAAATAATTTTATTGGTATCTTCTGTCTTTAGATCACCTACATTTTATAATATATATCTACCTCTCTCCCTAAAGCCATTCCTTTTTAACAAAGACAAAAAGAAGGGGGGAAAGTTCAACAAAATTAAACAATACACTAAATGTAGTGGGAGTCTGGCAAAGGTTCTTAGAAGTTGAGAGCCTTCTTCTGGGAAAGTGAATGGATGATTTAAAAAAAAACATACACACACACACACACACACACACACATATTAAAGGATGCTGTTTTAAAGGTAGACAAACAAAGAAATGTTCCTACCAAGGTGTTTCTATGAATCAGGAAGCTGAAAAAAGAGCTCCTGAAAAACCTCTTCAAGATAATTTACTTCCACCAGAACAATCTAGATTTCTTGGTGATATTCTAGACCCAAATAAATTTTACTTTGTTTAAAAATATATTTGCCAAGGTTGAATTTGCTATGTCTGTAAAAATTGTGACAAATATCCATCAGTTCATAGGGTTTGTTTTTTTTTCTCATACAACAACTTATATAAAATATGATATTGGGTTTGTTTGTTATTGTAATTAACTGGGCTATTGTAAGTTTTAGGGACTTTGGTACTTCTTTGAATGCGCATTATCTACTGTATTACTGTTTTATTCTGAAAATCATTTGTACTCACACAGTGGTTAAGTTAAAAAGGAAATAGATCTCATTTTGTGGTGAGAAACCTTTGTATTCTACATTTCCTTAGCTGACAGTGATTATAAGCTATATATTTTTTAATTTTAAAACTCTTTTATTATTGTTTTTCCTTGCATGTGCAATATACTATTTCAGTTTTATTTTTCTCTCCTTTTTGTATTTGAAGCATGTCACAAGTATTGAGAAGATTTTCCTTAACTTTTTTGATTTTGCAGTAATATAAGTTTAAAATATATTTCCTATGATGTCAATGCATACCCAAAAAGATTTAGACTATAAAAATTATGCCATTGATTGTTTTAAAAAAATTTTATGGGACTTCGCTTAATGATTCTGTCTGATTCCAGGAGAAGGGAATACAAAAAGAGCCATTGCACTGTGCCAAAGAAGCACAAAGCTATTTGCATAGTGCCAATTGAGCACAAGGTCAAAGAGACCAAACCAATCCTACATAGATTGATGACATTCTGTGCAAAGAGCACAAGGACTTGATCATGTGTGAGACTCGAAGTTGTAGCACTTGACATATGTTAAGATGCAGGACTTCCTTGTAAGACACACTCTATATCAAATACATTTACAAAATTATTCTGGCTCCAGTATCCCTGAGAAAAATATGTAAAATCAGACCAGGGAATGACACTTCCCCATCGGCCCTTTTTTCTCTCTTGTAGTATAGCAACTTCTTGTAGTCTTGGCTGCAAATGGTAAGTGAAATATTACTACATTTTTTCCTACAGACTTGTAGGATAGACATTACTTTAATTCAAGGACCTGTTATAGGTTTATTTTTCTTTACTTAGAAATGTTTACACATAAGACTTTGATAGTCTATATTTCATTCACAAAATTTTCTCTTTTATTTGGATTTTTTGGATGTTTTTGATTTCTTTTGCCAATTGATTCATACACCTCATAACACAGCCATGCATTCCTAAGTGATCCCTGTGTTTTTCAACACTCTCATCAGGAGGGAATGTATAATTATTTTAAATTGCAAATTTTAAATTCTTTTTGAGAATAATTTTAGGTTAAGAAACTTGCTACCTCTCCAAATCCAGAAAGTGAACTGTTTGGAGAAGACACCATGAAGATGCCTCCACAGACTACACATTACACCAGAAGATCCAGAGTGAACTTTGGGATGTGGCGATTTGAACTGTGTGTGGTTGAATGCATTTGTTTTCTATGTATATGCTTATGCTGAAGGAGACTGCCCCCTAATTAGCTTTTTGTCAATGCGCCTAGCAATTATTGGTTTTGTTCTCTTTTCCTCTTATCCTCAAATTATTGTAATTTCAAAGTTGTTATGTTTACAAGACCCATTGGAGAGACTAGTCTTCCTTGGCTCTCAGGGAGGAATGTATAATTGAAAATCTGTTACCCTAAAAAAAAAAAGAACTACATATCCTGAGAGTCCACTGACTTCTTGTCATTACATAGATGTTTCCCTGTAGACAGAGGATAAAGGGAGTGGGTGTTGAGGCTCCTCCTCTTTTAGGGCATGATACAGCAATCAGCAGTGATAGTGTTGAGTGGGGATTTTGAAAATGGCTAATTAGCCATGGGCACATGGTTTTTATTTTGTATCCTCTTTATTCCTTGATTTCTAATGATCATTTAATAAACCTCCTAAACTATAATATTTTTATTATTTGAGATATAAATTTAAATTTTACAAAAGTCATGCCAAGACTGTGGAATATGGTGGGACATTCTATAATGTTTCCAGTCTGCTAAATATATGGTGAAAGGAGCCTTTTTACTGGATGTGGAGACTTTGAAAAAGGCCTTTCAACTTCCAATGACTCTCTTACAAGATTTGATGAAAGGCCATTCTATAAGGCCTTGGGCCTCCTCCCTTTCTGAGACCATGTGGTCCCCTAAAATGAACTTTGGTTATTAGCCCCAGGTTTTATTCTTGTCTGTTCTAGATGAAGGGAGTGGGGCCTCTAATGATACTGTGAGTTTGGAAAGATCTGGAAAACATCTCAGTAACTGGGCATTCCAGAGTCTAGAGGGTGCTTTTGTGTTCTAATGTTCTAGGCTGAAGGTCTGCAGTGAATTTAATGACCTGAGAAGTTACCTTCTGAACCCAAGCCAGCAAGGACTGAGATGAAGACTCATCTGGTATTTGTGCCGTATATGAACATGAATTTGGCGGGTTTATTGCTATGTAGAATTAGAGTCTACATAGAGCCTACTCCCTCCAGAGACCAAGGGGGAGAATATGTCCCTGAGATATTAGGGAATAAGTTTATACATTTGTTCTTGCTATGTAACTTTAAAAATAAATTTCCCTTTGGAAAAGCTAATTTGGCCAGACACTATAGTGTCAAGTGGTGAAACAAAACTTGGACTTAGTCACTGCTCCCTAATAATGTCAGAGAACACAGCTATTGGGGGTTTGAACCCATGGCAGGAGAGAGATTTTCTACAAATTCCTCAAAGTACCTTGGAACCCTAAAGAGATAATATAGCCTATTTGGCTCTAGGAGAAGAGGTCAGAGCATACTCAGAAATCCAACAATATATAAAACGTCACATACAAGTGTCTCCCACATCTACACAGAAAGGAGGGAGTTGTGTTCTCATGTCTTTTCTTTGGGATTCTTCTTTGTGATTACTGCAATTTCATAACATTCAGTATAGATTTTACATTGTTACTCTTTCTATTTACATTGTTGTAGTCATTCCGTATATTGTTTTCCCAGCACTGCATGCTTCACTTTGCAGTTCATAAAACTCTTCTCAAACTTCTTTGTATTCATTATGCTCTTAATTTCTTACATCTCACTAATATATATAGTCATCCACATGAATGTTGTTTGGTCAGAAAAAGGTTTTCCATTTTCTCCTCCTACAAAAAGGGCTGGCATCAATTTTTTGGTGGGTATGTAACCTTTCTTTGCATCACTGATCTCCTTAGAATATAAACCTAGCAGTGAGATTTCCACTTTTAAGGTATGACATTTTAGTCACTTTTTTAGCATAATTATATATTTGTTTACCAGGAAGGTGAGAACAGTTGGCAGATCTATCAACATTATACTAATATTCCTATAATAAACTTTACAAAGCAGACTATTCTCAATTTTTGTGATTTTTTCCAGTTTTCTGAGTAAGAGTGAAATTTTCATTTGTTTTATAATTAGTGATTTGGAGTGATCTTTCAGATGATTATTATATGGATTACATTCACCTAAGAATTATATACATACTTACAAAAATTCTACTCTTGGGAACTGTTAGTATCCCATAAGTCCTTCTCCAGATGGAAATATATTTTTCATGTATTTCTATTAGTTCCCTATATACCTTGAACATCAGACTCTTAAATCGAATGCAAAAAATTTTTTCTCTCAATTGACTATACCTTCTTATCCTAATTGAAATAATATTTTAGTTTTTATTTTCAGGAAAAAGCACTCCAACTGCATCAAGAAAAATCATCTATGTAATCATTTGTGATAACCTTTTTTGTTTATTTAAGAATTCTCTGCCCATAGATATGAAAAGTACCCAATTTTGTTCTTTTCTAATTTTTTAATATATGACCTTTCCTTTTCTGTCACTCGTCTTTTTGAGTTTGTTGTGCTATATGGTGAAAGACAGTGGTCTAACTCTAATATCTACTAAAATACTTTCTCATTTTCTCAGCAATCCTTATCACATAAGAAGTTCATCTATGTATACCATATTGTTTTCAAGATTACAAAGCACTATGATAATTGAGTTCAATTGTTTCTGATTCTTCCTTATCTTGTCTGTTACATTGATTTGCTTTTCTATTCTTCTATTTTTCTCTAGTGCCAATTAGTTTTGATGATTATTGCTTTATTGTATGATTTAAGGACAAGAAAAAAGTGCTATTATCTCTATTTTTCCCATTTTTCCTTGAGTCTAAACTTTTATTCCTCCAAATGAATTTTATTATTTTTCTAATTCTACAATTCTAACTCTACAAATTAATTTCTGTAGTATTATCATTTTTACTATATTAGCATATTCAAGCATGAACATTGAATACTTCTACTAATTAAGCCCCATATTATTTCATTAAGGGGCATTTTGTAATTGTAGTTATGTGTTTATTGAGTATGCCCAGGTAGAGCAATATACATATTCTATATATTTTATAATTATTTTAAATGCTATGTTTCTCTTTCTATTATTTATGCCTGGAATTTGTTATTTCTGTCTAAAAAATGATGTTCTATTATTTTTGTAGGTTTATTTTGCATTCAACTTTACTGAAATTATTTGGTTTTTTTATGATTTTCTAGGATTTTCTAAATAAACAAATATATCATAATCAAATAAGGACTTTTGTCTCTTCTTTGCCAGGGTTTAGGCCTTCAATTTCTTTTTTCCCCCTTTAGTTATTATTGTTAGAGTTTCTAGAATGATTTCAAATGACATGGAGAAAATCGGGTATCCTTGCTCTATATCTATACTTACTGGAAAACTTATTGATAAACAAACAGCTAGCTAGATAAAAAGAATATCAGAGAATATATATGTAATGTCAGATTTTTAAACACCATGTATAACAACATCTTTGCTATCTAACCTCAACTCAGTCATTACTCATTACCAAAGACTAAAGAAAAAGAAGACAATGGGTCACGATAGCAAGGGGCCTTGAGATGAAGAAAAGTGCCATGGAAGAAATTTACAGAGACTTTTTTTCAATTTTCTCAGCAAAATAAGTCACTGTCAGAGTCTTCATCTGAGAGAGTAGGTGAAGAGGGAGGTTTGGGAAGCTTGTAGAGAAAAGGAATAACTTCTTTTGGGAATGAGATAAGAAAATCAATTAGAGAGGAATAAAAGGATTACTTTGCTGAAAAGAGGACCTACATGTGAAAACTTAATACAAATGTGTAGCATATCCAGTCAATCCATTTATGTGTTTTTCTGTTCTATTCAGCATCACATGAGGGCAAAAGTAATCCAGGGTTGGGGTTTGACAAGGAAAGAGTGGCAAAACTCATGGATTCAAAATACAATGTGGAGTTCAATTAACTGTGAGGTCTCAACTGAAAAGAAAGGAAAGCAAAGTCAGAAGAATAATGGCCTGAGAAAATATGAGGTGTGAAGGGATTAGAGGGCATTTTAAAGACCAAGAATATCTTTACATGGATTGAAACATGGGGAGAAAAAGAATACTTAGAGATTATGGTCATATAGAAGAATGTTAAAATTTTTATCATTGTAATGAAACAATATGGGTAAAGGTGAGGTTCAGGATAAAGCTGTTGATGTATGTCAAATGTGGAGTAGAGGTTTAGGCCATGGAATTTGAGAAGACTGAAGGACTAAGAGGCTAGGAGGTTTAAGAAAGCATCAATATAAATTTTGAAGTTCCCTAATATAAAAGCAGGAATTGTTGGTACTAAACTTGAGGCAAGAGAGGAGAATGAGAACCCTGATCTATCTAGTAGTAAATATTTTAATGGAATGAACTACAAAGATACTGAGTGATGAGAACAAAGAGAGAGTCTAAAAGTGGTATTGAGAAATATGCAGTATTCTAATTGCCCCTCTGTTGTTCAGAAAATGTTGCTTCATTTTCAAAGAGGGCCAATGACATCACAGGATAATGTCTTGACTTGTTCACAGATTGGATTTAAGTAAAGCAGAGTTGCACAGTCATCAATCACACTCTCTTCCACAGTCATCCAAGTCCAGTGGCAAGAAAAACATCAAGATGACTAATGATGGCCCAGTATACAGTGTCTTTCATATCTCACCAAGCTCTAAGTCTCTATAGAGCATGCTTCAGGCTCTTTTATGGCCTTTGGAACAAATTGTTCTCCTTCATTAATTCCCCTGGGGGAAGTCTTCACATGCTTGGGGTAGACAACCTCCTCATTCACCAATAGTTTTGAAGCACATTGGTTACCCTCAATCCAATTTAGCTCATATGGTAATGCAGTTTTACTGGGCTATGGCCATTGTGTATGCTACAGCTTCTTGGAGCCATAGGTGAGAATTGTGTGAAAGGTGCTCATCTAATAACCCTTCTAGAATTAATGGAAAGACAGTAGGAGAAATGGTGTGACTGGTACTGAAGAGAAGGACCAGAAATGCAATATTTTCCAGGTGAAAACAGATATTGTTGACTGCAATTTGAAGGAAGGAATTTGAGAACACTCCCAGAATGAAAGGAAGTTTGTTCATTATGGAACAGGAATTTCCAGGAAGACAGTGGAAGAGCTGGATAAAGTTGAGCTGAGATTTCGTAGGGGTACAGGTAAGGGGGAAGGAGATGAGAGAAAGGACATCAGAGTAACTGATTAATTAACATAGGGGTAAATAGAAGAGCAGAGTTTGCTTTTGATAAGGGTAGTAGTAGAGATCAAATGAATGGGAATCTTCATAGTCTGGGAAACTACATCTGAGGACCTCTGCAGCTCTTTGCACTGGATTGAGTGGTAATGTTGGGGTCAAGGTGGTCTGAAAAGGGAATTCTTTGTTCTCTTTGTCTATTATGAATTTACACTTGTGAAAGGGAATCCTTTATTCCCTTTGTTTATCTTGAGTTAACACTAGGTCAACAATAACTTAAGTAACCCTACTTAGTACCTCTCTAGATTATAAAGACAGGATTAACTCTCCTTTGTCTACTTTTGAAATGAATCAACAAAAGATTAAATACCCTACTTAGTACTAGGTGAAAATCCATCAAGGTACTTAAAGAATTCACACTTCAATCAGCCAGGAATCTGTGAACCCTTTTGATGAGTATTCACCTCTCCAGAAGGTGAGAAGTGGTTCCCACAAACACTGCCCCCTGTGCAGTGCTGGGCAATTTGGAAGCTGTGATTGGTCCTTGTGAAAAGTGGAAGAGACAAGAAGCCACTATAAAAGGCCCTGAATTTCTGGTTAGGAAAGTCAACTTCAAGAGGGAAGTTGACTTGAAGAAGGAGTTGGACTTCAAGAAGGAAGTCAGCTTCAAGAAGAAGGTTAGCTGAAGGAAGAAAGTCAGCCTTAGGGGTTACTCTAGTCATCATCTTGACCTGCCTCTTAGAGGGAACTTGGGTGAGTGGCTAGTTGGCTTTCCCTTCCTGTCTTCTGGAGAGAGTTTAATTCCAGTTGAAGGTCAACAAGTCCTGGATGAAACGAGCACCAGAGCAATAAAGTATTTCTCCACTTTCAATCTTTCCATATCTTTTGTAAATAAAAGCTATTAAAGTAATTTCAACTTTGAGCAATAATACTTTGAATTGGCAACCACCATTATTATTTATAATTTTCATATCTTTTAGTTGTGAATCTTAAAACTACTCAGACTCTACTTTAGAAGATTTGATTAAGCTATTCCCCATTTTTAACAATGGAGGTACTTGATCAGGAATATATTGAGAACTTTTAAAATTTCTCCACCCTACTCAGACAGTGCCTTAGGAGAAGATAAAGTTGCAAACTCCTGATTGAACAATGAAAAGTCCCTAACTCATACTTATGGTAAAGCTAGAACCTTAAGCTAGGTCTATTTTTAGATCTAATATGAAAAGGTGCTAAGTACCTATAAAGGTTAAACTAGTACCTAAAAGGTCAAGCAACTTACAAAAGGCAAGCTTAACAAAAGAAGTGTGAAGTACTCAGAAGATTTAATCTAACCAGAGAAGATGAGAACCAAAAAAGATGAGAACTAAGAATGGGCAGTCCTGGGAAAAAGCATCTACTGTGATTGGTAGATGTGAAAATTTAGGGGAGGTGACATAAGAGAAAATTTCTTTAAAAGGAAGGGGTAAGAGAAATTCAAGAGATTATTGAATTGGGTTGGAGTTAGGAGTTTAAGTGAGGACATTTTGAATAGAGTTCGCAATTGAATTCAGTGTGAAGTTAGACTCTGAACTCAGTTCAGGAGGTTCAGTGGAGGACTGGTGCTTGCTTGGAGACGATTTTGTGGTGAGTGATAAAGATTGACTCGCTCTCCCTTAGGCTCAGGCCTAGGCCATTTTTGCCTAGGCCCTTTTCTACTGCTTGGTTATTCTCTCTCTCTCTCTCCTTTCCTCAATTCCTTCATTTATATTAATTAAAAATCTCCATAAATCCCCAGCTGACTTGGGTATTTTTCATATTTGGGAATTTCCCATGGTGACCACTTATTTAGATTTTAAGTCAAAACACTAAAAATTATCTTTACCAGTTTAGCCAAAACCTTTACAGTTTTGGCATTTACAATTTTTAACATTCACATAGTCAAACCATTAAAATTTAATTCTTACAGTGGGGATGAAAGAACAGTGGACTGAAAAGGATACTGGATTTGCTGCCTGTACCCTGGGTGTTAGAAGCTTAAAACTTAAAATTTTTTTTTCTTATATATTTTGAAAATTCAATAAACTCATGGTTTCATATTTAATAATCCTTTTAGGCTATTCTTTGTATATGTGAATATTTAAGTTCATTGAATTTTCAAATATATACATCTTGGGTTTTTTTAAAGGTATATGTTAGGGGGTAGCTGGGTAGCTCAGTGGATTTAGAGTCAGACCCAGAGATGGGAGGTCCTGGGTTCAAGTCTGGCCTCAGACACTTCCCAGCTGTGTGACCCTGGGCAAATCATTTAACCCCCATTGCCTAGCCCTTACCACTCTTCTGCCTTGGAGCCAATACATAGTATTAACTCCAAGGCGGAAGGTAAGGGTTTAAAAAAATAAATAAAGGTAAATATTAAATTTAATAGTCATATCAACTCTACTCTGATTGTCTATATCTCCTTCTGAACTTTCTTGCTCCCTTGTATGTGTTTTGTTTTGTTTTTAATCCTTATCTTCCATCTTAGAATCAATACTATGTATTGGTTCCAAGACAGAAGAGCAGTAAGGGCTAGGCAATGGAGGTTAAGTGACTTGCCCAGGGTCACATATCTAAGAATTGTCTGAGACCAAATTTGAATCCAGGACCTCTTGCTTCTAGGCTCTCAATCCACTGAGACACCTAGCTGCCTTGCCCCATTCCCCTTGTGTTTCTTTTTAAACATTTCATTGACAATTTGCACTTTTTCCCCCCTACTTTTTTAAAATTTCACTACAACTTCCCACTGTATTACTCCCCACAATTTTCCTCCTCTTCAAAACAAAAACAAAAAAAAAACCACTTTTGTAAAGGTAAGACTACCCTGCTAAAACAAACTCACATTGGTCACATCTGAAAATTTGTTTCATTCTGAACCTATAGTCCATCACCTCTTTTGACAAGAGGTAGGTGGTATTGATTCAGTCTTTTATTTTTTTTTTTTTGGTAGTGGAACTGGGGTTCAAACCCCATTTTTCATTTTTCTTTTTTAATTTAGAATATTTTTTCATGGTTACATGATTCATATTCTCTTCCTCCCCTCTTCCCTTCCCACTCCTGGAGCAGACAAGCAATTCTACTGGGTTATACATGCATTATTGCTCAACACCTATTTCCATATTATTCATTTTTGTAAGAGTGGTCCTTTAAAACCAAAACCACCAATCATATACCCATATAAACAAGTGATAAATCATGTTTTTCTTCTGTGTTTCTACTCCCACAGTTCTTTCTCTACATGTGGATGGTGTTCTTTCTCATAAGTCCCTCAGAATTATAATGTAATTGACTTTGCTACCAATAGCAATGCAATGATCCAGGTCAGATCTGCCCTTTGGGCATGATTCCAGACTGCCTTCCAGAATGGTTGGATCAGTTCACAACTCCACTAGCAATGCATTAGTGTCCCAAATTTGTTACATCCCCTCCAATATTTATTAATTTCCTTTACTGTCATATTGGTCAGTCTGCTAGGTGTGAGGTGATACCTTAGAGTTGTTTTGATTTGCATTTCTCTAATCAGGAGAGCTTTAGAATACTTTTTCATATTATTATTGATAGTTTTGATTTCTACATCTGAAAATTGCCTATTCATATCCTTTGAATGTTTATCAATTGGGGAATGGCTTGATTTTTTGTAAATTTGATGTAGTTGATTACATATTTTGGAAATTAGTTCTTTTTCAGAGAGTTTTATTATAAACTCCCCCCACCCCCACAGTTTTTTGCTTTCCTTCTAATTTTGGTTGCATTGGTTTTGTTTGTACAAAACCTTTCTAATCTAATATAATCAAAATTATTCATTCTATACTTTATAATTTGAACCCCATTTTTCTAACTCTGATTCCAACACTTTTGCCTGACATGGGACCCTGAAAAAAAGGAGTCAAATTGTGTTCTAAGATCTTTCCAGATCTGATCTTTTCTTTTTAAAAATTTAATTAATTAATTTAGAATACTTTTCAAAGTTACATGATTCGTGTTCTTTCCCTCCCCTCCTACCTCCCTCCTCCCAGAGCCAATGAGCACTTCAACTGGGTTTTATATGCATCGTTGTTCAAAATCTATTTCCGTATTATTACTATTTGCAATAGAGTGATCATTTAAAGTCAACAACCCCAATCATATCCCCACAAAACCATGTGATCAAACATATGTTTTCTTCTGTGTTTCTATTCCGACAATTCTTCCTCTGAATGTGGATAGCGTTCTTTCTCCTAAGTTCCTCTGGATTGTCCTGGATCATTGCATTGCCGCCAGTAGAGAAGTCCATTACATTCCATTGTGCCACAGTGTATTAGTCTCTATGTACAACATTCTCCTGGTTCTGCTCCTTTTGCTCTGCATCAATTCCTAGAGGCTTTCCCAGTTCACATGGAATTATTCCAGTTCATTATTCCTTTTAGAACAATAGTATTCCATCACCAACAGATACCACAATTTGTTCAGCCATTCCCTAATCAATAAACACCCTCCCTCATTTTCCAATTTTTTGCCATCAAGAGTACAACTATAAATATTTTTGTACAAGTCTTTTTCCTTATTATCTTTTGGATACAAACCCAGCAGTGGTATGGCTGGATCAAAGGTCAGGAATTCTTTTAAAGCCTTTTGTGAATAGTTTCAAATTGCCTTCCAGAATGGTTGGATCAATTCACAACTCCACTAGCAATACATTAGTGTCCCAATTTTGCCACATCCCCTCCAACATTTATTACTTTCCTTTGCTGTCACATTGGTCAATCTTCTAGGTGTGAGTTGGCACCTCAGAGTTTTTTTGATTTGCATTTCTCTAATAGAGAGATTTAGAACACTTTTTCATGTGCTTATTAATAGTTTTGATTTCTTATATGAAAACTACCTATTCATGTCCCTTGCTCATTTATCAACTGGGGAATGGCTTAATTTTTTTGTACAACTGATTTTGTTCTTTATAGATTTGAGAAATTAGACTGATTCAGCCTTTTAGAACCTTGTTTGATCATTTGCATTGATCATCATTCTTAAGACTTTCAGAATTGTTTTTGTTTAAATATTGTAGCTATTGTATACATTTTTGTGCTGTTACTTCTCAATTCATTCTTCAACAGTTTACACAACATCTTCCAGTTTTCTCAGAACCTATCCCTTTCACCCTTTTTAATAGCACAGTAACATTCCATTATATTAATATAACATAAGTTGTTTAGTCATTTCCTAACTGATGGGGAATATTTCCTACATTTTGTTTCCAGGTCTTCAAGACTACAAAAAATGCTTTTGTAAATATTTTTGTATATGGGCCCTTTCCCTTTTCCTTTTATTTCTTTGGAGTTGCATTCCTTTAATAGGCTTCTAGAAAAGGACCTTTAATAAATTAGGAGACCTTAAAGTATTCCCAATTAAAAAAAAAAACAGAGATGAGCAGAAAGTTTGAAATACCCTCATAAGAGTTATGAAAAACCTAGAGAGATAAATACATTTGAACAAATAGAAGGTACTATATGATAAATGGTTTATATTCTAACACAGAGGAGATGAATTTATATCCCTGTAGAACTTTAATGTCTTCAAAGTTCATAGAGAGAACTAAATAAGAGAAGCAGAACTTGATGATCCTAAGAAATGAAAGAAAAAGGAAGGTGCAAAAGAAGATATTAAAGAAGAAAAGAAGGTAAAGAACTTGCCATCTAGTTTAGTCAAGTTCGAAGGAGTAAGAGAACTGGTAGCACATAAACCTTACTCTTATTCTCTTATTTAAACTGGCTAGAGGATAGAAAACACAGATTACACAGTGTTTGGTGTGGAAATGCTTTTAACTTAAACAGGAAACTGAAGAGGACAAGGAGAGGCAATGGGGTTGGTTAAAAGGGAAAATATGTATTTGGGAGGGAATAGAACACGTAAAACAAATTTCAGCCTCAGAGGGTAGTTTCTATGATAGGGAATTAGGAGAGAAAAAGAATAAAAACCATTGATCAAAATCTAGGAGAGAAGAGAGGAAGGGCATAATCTTTGTCTCTCACCACTATCTGGGTCATTTATTTCCCCTCCATTTTAGAGAGACAAAAAATAAGAAGTTAAGATAGAGGAGGAATGAATAAATTACCTTTTAATCATGAACATGACTATAAAAAAGAAGGGAAAAGCAGAAATGATTAGAAATCAAAACCTAGTAATGAGTTTTTATAAGTGTAACATATGTGCTCTGGCTCAAAATCCCATAGTTAGGCCAACTATATCTTCCCCTCAGGATTTTAGGGATATTGCTGAGTTATTGAGGTATCTCTTTTCTAATGCCATCCACTAAAGTCCCTAGCTTGATATGTTCCCCTGTATTATTAGAGTAACTTACTAGTACCCCAGTTTGACTTAATTAAAATCAGTTAGTTTTTATTTCGTTTTTTTTAACCCTTACTTTCCATCTTGGAATCAATACTGTGTACTGGTTTCAAGGCAGAAGAGGTAAGGGTCAGGCAATGAGGGGTTAAGTGACTTGCCCAGGGTCACTCAACTAGGGAGTATCTGAGGCTAGATCTGAACCTAGGGCCTTCCATCTCTAGGCCTGGTTTTCAATCCATTGAGCCACCTAGCAGCATCCCCCTCCCCTGTTAGCTTTTACAAAGGGATATTTACTTTGAAAATATAGCAACAATCAAAGTACAGTACAAACATTTTCTACCTCCAACACTTTGGGGGCATATCTTCCACATAAACACTTTATTTTCTGGAGAGAGTAATCTCAGACCTAATATAGGCTCTATGTAGCAATGGTCTATCAAATTCATTTTCAAATATAACATGACGGTCAAATGAATCCTCATATCAGGTATTGGGTTAAATCCCAAAGATCATTCCTTATTCCTTCTGACATTGATGCTAGACTGGCTATAAAACCTGAAATAGACTCAGTACCCAGAATCCTGACCTTTCAAAATTCACAAAGCCTTTATTCATGGGTCCACATATTGGCCTTAGAGGAAAAGACCCAAAGCTTCTCCCTTTACAACATTTCCTTTTATTAGATACCATCAACACAAAAAGTCCAACAAACATGGAGGCTAACTAAGACCTATTGAAGTTCCAGCTTCAAAACTGTAGCCAGTCAGAGGCTGATGTCTACCACATGATTAGCAAATTGCTGCCAGTTACAGAATGTCCATGCATGCTCCAAAGTCTCCTGAAGGCATATCTATTACAAATCAGTATGACTCTCTCAGAAGCAGATTCCCCAGGCTCTTTAATATGGGAAGTTACATGAGTGACACTCTGCAAGTATAATCCCCCATTAGATTTAAAAAAAAACCCTCCAAACATAAATACTCACAAAGTTAAAATAAGGAGAAAGAGAAGCATTTATTATGTTTCTAATGAAATTTAAAAAACAATCATGATTTCAGACAAGGCAACAGTAAAAATAGATATGCTTAAAAAACAAAAACTGGAAACTACATTATGCATAAATGCACATAGAAATGCAAATAATATCAGTACTTAATATTTATGCACCAAAATGCTTGATGAAATAATTAATTAAATAACAAGGAGAAATAAACAGCAAAACTATGAGAGTTGAGCAATCAATTTATCCCTTTCACACCTAGACAAATCTAACAAAAAGATAAACAAGAAAGGACTGACAGATTTTTAGAAAAGATATATAAAATATTTCTATGAAAAATGACTGAATTGAAAGGGATTTACATATTTCCCAGTTTTGCATGTCAACTTTACAAAAAAAGACCATGGCTTGGAAGAGGATTCTCAGAAGGAGATGATATTCTCTTCTTTGAAGAATCCCCCCACCAGGACCAAAGCTGAGTGCTTTAGCAGAAACTAAGAAGCTAACAGCTATTGCCAAGTTGTGAGCCAAAGGCCAGGTCTTCACAAAAAAAGATCCAAACTGTATTAAAAGGAAGCAAAATGACCTTCAAAGTGTCTTGGAGATAGCAGAGCATGTGGAGAAAAGCAACTCATCATCACAAGCTGAAGATGAACTCAAACCTGCCCAAAAGAAGCACCGGGAGCAGCTGGCCTACCTGGAGTCGGAGGAGTTCCAGAAAGTCTGTAGAGAGAGGTCCAAGCACACAGGGGTGCTAAAGCAGGCTGAGGCAGACCTACAAGAATGTTATTTTGAACCACTGATGAAAAAAGAACAAATGAAATCTATTAGGGAAGTGAAATGCCGAGTGGTAACATGCAAAACGTGCAACTATACCCATTTCAAGTTGTTGAAGACGTGTGTCAGTGAGAACCACGATTACCACTGGCATGATGGCATAAAGTGGTTTCTCGAGTGTCCCTGTGGAAACAGAACCATATCTCTTGACAGGCTACCTCAGAAGCACTGCAGTAATTGTGGCCTCTTCAAATGGGAAAGGGATGGAATGCTAAAAGAGAAGACTGGGCCAAAAATTGGTGGAGACCCTGTTGCCAAGAGGAGAAGAACATCCTAGATTTCTGAATAACCTGAAATAGCCCTGCCTTCAATTGTTGTTGTGCCACCTTCCTCACTTCTTTTGTCTCCAGAAAAACAACCCATTGGTTCAATGTTGGCCATAAATGGATATTCCAAAGGTTAAGCCAAAAGGAAACACTCACTTGCTTGCTTTAACTGGATTGGTCTGAGTGCTGATATTGACATTTAAAATAAGAGATGAAGAAAAAAAAATAACCTCATAAAGTCAGAAAAGCAGAACTGTTAAACATATGCCTTACTAACCAAATACAGTGAAAATTATAATCCATTAAGAACTTCTAAAGAAAAGATTTAAACTGAATTTAAAACTAAATAATTTTGTCCTAAGGAACTGGTAGGTCAAGTAATAAAGCATAAAACAATAGATTACTTCATCACAGAAAATGACAATGAGGCAACATGCCAAGATGTTTGGAATGAAGCCAAAATAGTCTTTAGAGAGAAATTTCTATCTTTAAATACTTCTAGTAACAAAAAAGAGAAAGAAGAGAATGATGAAAGGAGAACATTTAAAACTACTTTGACAAATTATATGCTCCCAAAACTCATCATTTAAATTAAATAGATGGATATTTATCATACTACAAGATACTCAGTATAACAAAATAAGAAATGGAAATTTTAAGTAGTCCATATCAGAAGTAGGAATTCAACAAATCATAAAGGAATTGCCAAAGGAAGGAAAAACCCTAAATGGATGGATTTATAAAAGAACTTTATCAGATATTTTAAAAATAATTAAATCTAATTTAAAATAAATTGTTTTTATGAAATAAAAAAGAGATCCTACCAGACTATTACTATGAGATAAATATTGTCCTGATACATAAATCACAGAGAAAACAAAAAACCACAACTATAGAACAATATATATGAAATTCCATAAATAATGAAATTATAACAATACTAAACATATGTATTTAAATGGCAGAGGATCCAAATTCTTAAAAGAAATGTGAAATGAGTTATAAGAGAAAAAAGGAATTAAACTATACTATTGAAGGGACCTCAACTTACCCCACTCAGAACTAGATAAATCTTATGATAAAATCAATAAGGAAGAAGTTAAGGAGATAAATAGAATTTTTAAAAATTAGATATGATTGACCTTTGGAAAATATTAAATTAGGAAAGAAAGAAATATGCCTTTTTCAAAGTTGTGTGTGTATAGCACTTTCAAAAAAATTGAGCCTAACAAACAAATTGATAAAAAAAAAATTAAAAAGGGAAGGGATGTAGTCTAGAGGGGAGGCTTGGGCTTGTCAGTATGGAGAGAGGGGGAAAGAGAGGAGAACCTCCCCTTCTACAAAGCAGGGTTCAGGGGAGACAGCAGATGTAATGGGTTGGCTCAGAGAGAGGAGAGGGGGTTTGAAGATTTTCCCCCTTCTGCCTTCCCTCCTTAGCTAAAGCTGCTCTCCCCAATTCACTCTTGTCCCTCTTGTTCCCCCTCCACTACTGGAGACCAAAAGGTCATAACGGGCAGGGAAGAATGGGAAAAGGAAAGTGGGAAAAGGGGGTCCCTGTCTCTATCTAAACCCTTTTCCTCCCTCCTTGAGTTTGGGGGAATTTAGACCTTGGCAGCCTGAGTCCCCTGAGAGAAAGTCAGGTTGACTCACCCCTGGGCAACAGAAACTGAGGTAAAGTCTGCTCAGGTTTCTCTTCAGAAAGTCCCTTCAATTGGGAAGTCTTAGGGGGAAATATTTCCAGTCACCAGCAGGAAAAATGGGTAACCCTCAGGAGAAAGTCTTTATCCACCTTCTCTCTTCTACATCTCAAGATGGAGAGACCCTCACTGTTCTCCTCACCAGAGTCTTCTCTCCTCAGGATATTCACTCCTGGGGCTCCTCCCTCATTGAGGTGATCAATTTCATATACTCTTCAATCTGGCACTTTTTCTCTAGTGCCAGCCTGTATCACAAAATGCAAAAATATTAAATGCCACCTTTTGGGGCCATTATGGGGGAAAAAATTGCATTCAGTAGAGAATCTTGGAAGCACAGATTGAAAATTAATTGGAAACTAAATAACTCTAAAGAAGGAGTGGGTCAAAGAAAAAAAAATCATTGAAACAATCAATTATTTAATTAAAGAAAACGACAACAATGAGACATTAAAAAATTTGTGGGATATAGCCATAGTAATACTTAAGGGGAAATTTCTATATCTAAATGCTTACATTAATTTTAAAAAAGAGAGAAAGCAATCAATGAATTGGGCATGCAATTGAAAAAAACTATAAAAAGAACAAATTAAAGATTTCCAATTAAACACCAAAATAAAAATCTTAAAAATCAACGGAGAAATTAATAAAATTGAAAGTATAAAAAAATCATTGACCTAATAAATCAAATGAGGGACTGGTCTATGGAGGTGGGGTCAATAAAACAGATAAAGTATTGGTTAATTTGATTTTAAAAAGAAAGAAGAAAACCAAATTATCACTATCAAAAATGAAAAAAAAATGTACAACCAATCAATATGAAATTAAGGCAATTATTAGGAGCTTTTTTTTGCCCATCTTTACACCAATAAAACTGATGATCAAATGAATAGATATTTACAAAAATTGCCCCAGATTAACATAAAAGGAAATAGAACATTCAAATAATCCTATCTTAGAGAAAGAAATTAAACAGCCTACCAATGAATTCCTCAAGAAAAAAATGCTCAAGACCAGATGAATTTAAAAGTGAATTCTACCAAATATTTAAGGAACAATTTATTCAAATTCTATAGAAATTATTTGAAAAAATAGGTAAGGAGAAATTGAAGGAATTAAAGTAAGGGGTAAGGAAACTGAATTATCACTCTATGCAATTGATCTGATGGTATTCTTAGAGAATCCTAAAGAATCAACTAAAAACCTAGTTTAAATAATAACTTTAGCAAAGTTGCAGTATACAAAATAAACTCACATAAATCATTAGTATTTCTATATATTACCAACAAAGTTCAGCAGCAAGAGCTAGAAAGAGAAATTCCATTTAAGATAATTCTAGACAATAAAAAATACCTGGGAATATACTTGTTAAGACAAACAGGAATCATATAAACACAATTACAAAACATTTCTCACATAAAGTCAGATTTAAACAATTGGAAAAACATTAATTGTTCATGGAGAGGCTGAGCTAATATAATTAGCACCCTGAATATTTTTTGGACGAGCATCACTTAAGTTATATTGTTGTGGAGTCATTTGGTTTGAGTTACCATTTTCCCAATATCTATTCCTATAGTTATCATTCCCAAAGTTGTGGTTTCCATTATCATTATTATAGTTATTTCTATAATTATCACTTCTGTAGTGATTAAACTGCGTATTCCTTCTGATAACCTTGAATAAAGTTCTATACTCTATCATTTTGTGATCCTTCTTCTCACAGAATTGGCAGGTAATGGATCGATAATTAGATTTCTGGAGAGGGGCGTGTCATTGGTTGAGTATCATGCCCACTTTCCATTTTAGCCATCTTATCTTTTAAACATCTCAATTCTTTCTTTATTTCCTCCATGAGATCATTATTTTCTTCTTCCTTTTCTTTGTTTCCCTTTGAAACATATAGAGCTGTTTTCTGCAATTCTTCAAGGTCTATCTCTGGCCATCTTGGGCAATGTGTTCTAAAATCATCTCTAATCATTTTGCAAGAGTTATTGACAAAGTGCCTTCTAACTTGTCTTATGCAATTTTCTTTAGAAAGGTCAACATCATGGAATTTTGCGTGTTTTTCTGAATTTCAGCTTCAGATAATTTTTTTTATGTTAGCATCTCTAAACACAGTATTGAGGAGTACAAAAATGACATTACCTAATAATATAAAAAACTGGAGGTATGCTGAATTCCTCAATGCCCCTAATTCTTCAACTGCCATATAAATGTCAAAGAATATAGTATTCATTTATATATATATATATATATATGTTTTGTAAGTATTTTCCAACTGGGCTTCACAAAACATGTATGTGGGTATCAGGGCAAGGTCAAAACTCTCTTTAGGTCCCCTCACTCCTAATTAAAAGTAATCTAGGCAGTTGTTCCCTGAAGGAAAGGGGATTCATAGCTAAACAGATTTCCCAGTCCTGCCACTTTGGATTAAAAAAGAAAAAAAGAAAAACAGCTGTATTCTATCTAATTTAAGGAGAGAGGGGGAAAAAATCCAAATTTACTTACCTCTACAGCTGATCAAAATAAGCTACTAAAATCTGAACTTAGGGATAGTCACAGTAGAGAAAAGGTTTAGGAAAGTTAAGAAGATTGCAGGTATTTCGTCACAACCAACATGGTCAGCCAAAACTGTAATGGATAAATTTAGCATTGTGACCTAAACTATATTAGTTATTTGTTGCTATGGGATACCCCAAATAAAATACCCAAGACAGCTGGAAATTTATGGTGATTTAATTAATATAGTGGAAAGAAATTAAGAAGAAGGGAGAAGAAAAGGTTGTGGGATTTCTCCCACCTGGCTTGTGCCAGGGGGGAAGATTAGAGGCTTTAGGAAGATAAGGTTTTGGAGAGTAAAGGAGGAAGTAATCAGCCTGAACTTCAAGAGGGCTCAGCCAAGATGCCTGAACCTGATTTAGCTCAAGGGCAAACTCACCACCAAAACCCAGACAATTAGCTATCACCACTCCAAGATGTGGGAACATTTAGCACACTCCCAGCCAGAGCCACATCTCTAGGGAAAAAGAGACAGATGAGAGGAAACCCTGCAAAAAAAAAAAAAAAACCAGACGATTCTACCTCCCTTTCCTGCATCTCCTCTGCACTAAGCTTGACTTAGGAAAGCCCAAGGGGTCTGTCAGCTGTTTCTGATTTGTGAATTTCTCTATCAAAAACCACCCTCCTAAACACTGTAAAATGGAAATCACTTTAAAAGACTGATATATATTAATTTAAGGTCGCCAAGGAATTCAGCTATGTAATTCCTAAATGAAAACTCAAGTCAGCAGTCAACTTTTTATGGAGTTTTTTTAAAATTACTAACTGGAGGAAGAGAGGTATGAGAGAGAGAGAGAGAGAGAGAGAGAGAGAGAGAGAGAGAGAGAGAGAGAGAGAGAGAGAGAGAGAGAGAGAGAGAGAGAGAGAGAGAGAGAGAAAGGGAAGAGAAGGGAATAGGGCTTAAATACCCACTCTGCTTAGGCTGGGCCAAAGGCCCAAGGCCTTGGATAGCCGAGGCAAAGAAAAGAGATCAGTCCCTATTACTCACGTGACCAAAATGGAGAAACAGTCTGAGGGCCTCCACTCCAAGCACCAGGCTCCAACCACTACACTCTCCCTCCACACAGGAAGTCCCAGCCTCCTCAGCTATCCTCTACCTCACTTCCTCTGTCTCACCTGTGCCAATGGTGGCTCTAGCTTGACCCAGGACTGCCCAGAGGTCTGTGGCTTTGCACATGTCTGTTGAAGGTCATATTCTCAAATAATTAAATATTGAGCTTTGCTGCAGCCCTTCCTAAATCCTGTTACCTTGAGTAGGGTGGAGATTATAGTTTCCAAGACCTGATTCTGTCATTCCAAGTATCTCTATTGTTATTGATCAGAAATAGCCAAATCCCATCCTCTAAAGAATGGTTTGAACAGGGTTGAGTAGTTTTGAAATTCACAACACTCAATCTTCAAGCATGGTTACAGACATTTCTGATTTTGTTAGAAAAAGAAGGGTAGAATAATGCAAACTTCCTAAGACATCCCTGATTCTGTTAGATTAAGCATCTTCATTGTTACAAATCAGGAGACAACTAAATTCAATCTTCACACAATTTTACCTAAATTAATTAATTTATTCAGTGCCATGCCAATCAAACTACCAAAATTATTTTATAGAACTAGAAAAAATAACAAAATTCATCTGGAAGAACAAAAGGTCAAGGATATCAAGTAAATTAAGGGAGGGTGGGGGGAAGGAATGTGATGAAAAGTGGCCTAGCAGTACCAGATCTCACACTACAATAAAGCAGTAATCAGCAAAAAAATCTGGTACTAGCTAAGAAATAGAATGGTAGATCAATGTACTAGAATAGATATATAATATACAGGGATAAATTACCTTAGTAATCTAGCATTTGATAAACCCAAAGACTCCAGATTTTGGGGTAAGAACTCATTACTTGACAAAAGCTGCTGGGAAAACTGGAAAATAGTATGGCTGAAACTAGGTTTAGACCAATATCTAACACCCTATACTAAGACAAAGTGAAAATGTATATATTGTTTAGACCTAAAGGGTAATACCATAAGTAAATTAGGGGAACATAGAATAATTTACCTGTCAGGTCTATGAGGAAGGAAAAAATGTATGACCAAACAAGAGATAGAGAGTATTACAATATGTAAAATAAATAATTTTGATTATATTAAATTAAAAAGGGTTAGTACAAGCAAAACCAATGTAACCAAGACTAGAAGGAAAACAACAAACTAGGGGAAAACTTATGGGAAATTTCTCTGATAAAGATCTATTTTTTTTTAATTTACAGAGAACTAAGTCAAAATTTTAAGAATACAAGCTTTTCCCTCAATTGACAAATGATCACAGGCAATTTTTGGATGAAAAAATCAAAACTATCAATAATCATATGAAAAATTATTCTAAATCCCTCTTGATTAGAGTAATGTAAATCAAAACATCTCTGTGGTACCACCTCACACCTATCAGATAAATGATAGTCAAACACAAACTTACTATGATTTTTTTTATAACTGTTTGTCATATGTCTATTTTGTTCCACTGATATACCTTTTCATGTCTTAGCCAGTATCAGAAGTTTTGATAATACTGCTTTATGATATAGCTTAAATTCTCAATCTGCTTGACTTCCTTCACGTTTTTTTTTCATTTTCCTTTGATACTTGCAAAAATTTTTTGGAAAACAGGAAAGCAGTTTGACAGAAACTAGTAGAGATCAATCTCTTACATCATTTTCCAAGATAAGGCCAAAAAATACATAAAATAATACAATAATAGATATAAAGAGATATGTAAATTGGAAGAATAGGGAACATAATATCTATCAGATTTATGGATAGGAAAATAATTTATGAAAAAACAAGAGACCAAAAGAATTATGAAATGTAAAATGGATAATTTTGAATACATTAAACTTAAACATTTTTGTACAAATAAAACGAATGTAGCCAAGATTAGAAGGAAAGCAGTTGGAGGAAAAAAATTTATAGTTTCTTCTAGGAGAGAGGTTTTTTATCTAAAATATAGAGAGAACTTTGTCACAAATATATAAGAACATGAGTCATTCCCCAATTGATAAATGGTCAAAAGATCTGAACAGACAGTTTTTGGATAAAGAAATCAAAGCTATAGATAAGTATAAGGAAAAATGCTTTAAATCATTATAGATTACAGAAAAGCAAATCAAAATAACTCTGAAATATCATCTTACACCTATCAGATTGGCTAAAAATGACAAATGTTGGAGGGAATGGGGGAAAATAGGAACACTAATATACTGTTGGTGGAACCAGGAACTGTTCCAACCATTTCAGTGAACAATCTGGAATTATACTGAGTTATAAAACTTTATATACTCAGCAATAACATTAGGTTTATTTCCTATGATGATCAAGGAAAAAGGAAAAGAAATTGAATGTTCTAAAATATTTGTAGCAGCTCTCATTGTAGTGACAAAGAACTAGAAATTGAAATGATATCCATCAATTGGGGAATAGCTAAATAAGTTGTGGCATATAATTGTGATGGAATACTACTGTACTATAAGAAATGATGAACAGGTTAATTATGGATAAACATGGAAAGGCATATGAAATTATGAAGAGAGAAACAAGGAGAATCAAGGAAACATTATAAACAGCAACAGAAATATTCTTTGAAGAATGACTTGTGTATGTCTACTTCCAGAAAAAGAACTGATAAATAGAAATAATTAAGACACGGATTTATATATATATGTGTGTGTGTGTGTGTGTGTGTGTATATATATACACATATATATCTTTTTTGTCAAATGATGCCTTATTTAATGGGAATGGAGAGAGTTAAATAAATATTTTAATATTTCAAAGGTTACAAATGAACAAATAATTTAAAAATGGAAAACCTTGTAGAATTTATAGATGAGGAAAGAATTTATGACCAAATAAGGGATAGAGAATACTATGATACATAAAATGAATAATGTCGATTATGTTAAATTTAAAGGAATTCATACTAACAACCAATTATTATTTAATTTAATTAATTAATGCAACCATGATTAAAAGGGAAATGACAAACTTGAAAGGAATTTTATAGCAAATTTCTCTGATAAAGTTCTAATTTCTCAAGTATATAGAAAACTGAGTCAAATTTATAAAAATACAACTCATTCCCCAATTGACAAATGGTCAAAGAATATGAACAGGCAGTTTTCAGATGAAGAAATAAATATCAAATCAATATCAAAATCATACTATCCATAATCCTATGAAAAAATGTTCTAAATCACTAATGATTAGAGAAATGCCAATTAAAGCAATTCTGGAGTACCACCTCACACCCATCAGATTGATTAACATAATATATAATATAACATGTAATAATAGTAAAGGAAAATAATAAATGTAGGAGGGGATGTGGCAAAATTGGGACATTAATGCATTGCTAGTATACTGTGGACTGATCCAAACATTCTGTAATGTAATTTGGAACTATGCCCAAAGCATACCCTTTGATCCAATGATACCACTGCTAGGTCTATATCTGAGAGAGAGAGAGAGAAAGAGGAGAGAGAGGGACCTACTTGTGCAAAAATATTTATGGCAGCACTTTTTGTGGTGACAAAGAATTGGAAATTAAGGGGATGTCCAACAATGGAGAAATGGTTGAACAAGTTGTGGTATATAATTGTGATGGGATACTATTGTGCTATAAGAAATGATATGCAAGATGATTTCAGAAAAACCTAGAAAGATTTACATGCAGATTAACTGATGCAGAGTGAAGTAAGCAGAATCAGGAGAACATTATACACAGTAATAGCAATATTCTATGATGCTTAAATGTGAAAGGCCTAGTTATTCTCAACAATGTAATGATCTAAGACAATTCTGAGGTCTTATAAGAAAGAATGCTCTTCACTTCCAGAGAAAGAACTGATGGAGTCTAAATATGGAGCAAAGCATACTATTTTTCACTTTATTTTATTTGTGTGTTTTTTTGTGAGGAGGGGGTTGGTTTTATATTAATATTGTCTCACAACATGACCAATATGGAAACATGTTTTGCATGATCACATATGTATAACCCAGACCAAATTGCTTACCGTCTCAAGAAGAGGGGAAGAGCAGGAACGAGACAATTTGAATCTTATAATTTCAGGAAATGTATGTTAAAAATTGTTATTACATGTATGTGGGAAAGTAAAATATAAAAAAATAATAGAAACAATTATTAGTATTGACAGAATTGCAAGTTATAAAATACACCCACATAAATAATCAATATTTCCATATATTAGTAGCAAAGACTAGTCAGAAGAAATAGGAAAAGAAATTCCATTTAAAATGACAGACAATATAAAAATATTTGGGAGTCTACCTGCCAACACAAATCGAAAAACACAATTACAAAAAACTTTTCACACAAATGAAAACAAATCTAAACAATTGGAGAAATGGGTGGGTCAATATGATAAAAATGACAATTATACTTAAATTAATTTGCTTATTCAGTACCAAACAAATCAAACTAAAAAATAATTACTTTAGAGATTTAGAAAAATAAAAAATTTTCATCTGGAAGAACAAAAGGTCAAGAATATCAAGAGAATCAATAAAAAATGTAAAGAAAGATGGCCTGCCAATGTCAGATTTCAAACTATATTACAAAACAGTAATCATCAAAACAACTTGGTATAGAAATAGAATGGTGGATCGGTGAAATACATTGGGCATGCAACACACAGTAGAAAATGGCCATAATGTTTAATAAATCCCAAGATCCGAACTCTGGGAGTAAAAAACTCATCATTTTGTTGTTGTTGTTGTTATTTTTTAAACCCTGACTTTCTGTCTTAGCATCATTTCTTTTTTTTTTTTTTAATATATTTTATTTGATCATTTCCAAGCATTATTCATTAAAGACATAGATCATTTTCTTTTCCTCCCCCCCACCCCCATAGCCGACATGTAAGTCCACTGGGCATTAGATGTTTTCTTGATTTGAACCCATTGCTTTGTTGATAGTATTTGCATTAGAGTGTTCATTTAGAGTCTATCCTCTGTCATGTCCCCTCAACCTCTGTATTCAGGCAGTTGCTTTTCCTCGGTGTTTCCACTCCCATAGTTTATCCTTTGCTTATGAATGGTGTTTTTTTCTCCTGGATCCCTGCAAATTGTTCAGGGACATTACACCACCATTTATGGAGAAGTCCATTACGTTCGATTATACCACAGTGTATTAGTCTCTGTGTACAATGTTCTCCTGGTTCTGCTCCTCTCGCTCTGCATCACTTCCTGGAGGTTGTTCCAGTCTCCATGGAACTCCTCCACTTTATTATTCCTTTTAGCACAATAGTATTCCATCACCAACATATACCACAGCTTGTTCAGCCATTCCCCAATTGATGGGCATCCCCTCGTTTTCCAGTTTTTGGCCACCACAAAGAGCGCAGCTATGAATATTTTTGTACAAGTCTTTTTGTCCATTATCTCTTTGGGGTACAGACCCAGCAGTGCTTAGCATCATTTCTAAGACAGAAGTGTGGCAAGGGTTAAGCAATCAAGTTTAAGTGACTTGGATCGCACAGCTAGGAAGTATCTGAGGTCAGATTTAAACCCAAATCTTCCTGACTCCAGGCCTGGCACTCTATCCACTATGCTACCTAGCTACCTCAAAAACTCACTATATGACAAAAATTGCTGAGAAAACTGGAAAACATTTTGGCAGAAATTAGGCATAGAGTAGCATCTCATAACAGATAAATGATTTAGACATAAAGGGTAATATAAGTAAATTAAGGGAACATGGGAAACTTTACCTGTCAGATCTATGTATAAAGGAAAGAAGGTTATGACCAAAAGAGAAAATCATGGGAAGTATAATGGATAATTTTGATTACATGAAATATAAAAGGTTTTGCACAAATAAAAACAATAGGACCAAAATTAGAAGGGAAGCAGGAACCTGGGGGAAACATTTTTACAGAAAGAAAGTTTCTCTGATAAAAGATTTTTTTCTTAAATATATAGGAAGCTGAGTTATGTTTATAAAAATAAGAGCCATTTTCCAATTGATAAATGGTCAAAGGATATGAACCAGTAGTTTTTGGAAGTGTTAAAGGGATTTTCTTAATCTCTCCCTCTGGCTTCTTAAAAGGCTAGAAAACAGGATTTCCAAGTAGATCAGAACTGACAGGAGTCAGTGAACCAAAGCTGAAGATTCCATTACCAGGGAGACCAGGACTGAAGTGAGGAAGTAGCCTGTCTTCTGACAGGAAGTTAGGGTGGACAGTTAACCAATGAGGAGATGAAGGAAGCAGCCACTGAGGGAAGAAGGGCTTTTGCCTCTGGGATCTCTAGAGTGCAGAAGGTCTCTCTCTCAGGCAAGGATCTACTGGCAGTTGGCTACTGACAGTTGGATTGCTACAGAAAACTGATTGAAGGAGTGAGTGAGTGGTGGCTGTCTATTATTTTAGGGAGTTAGGTTGTTAATCATTTATAGATAGCGTAGGTTAGATAGGCCTGGCATGCCAGGCAGAAGAAAGTGTCCTCAGAAGACAGTTAGAGGTAGTTTTAGGAAATTTTAGGTAGTATTAGGAATTTTAGGTATATTTATAGGGTATAAGATTAATAATCTCTCTTTCCTCTTCTCTATCTTTCTATCTGTACTTCTTTCTTAAATTAAACAAAGTTTCTGTTAAACTGCTCTCCTCACTTTGTCAAACTCCTTAATTTAACCCTTACAGAAGAATTAATCAGTTATTTATATTCATATGAAAAATGCTCTAAATCAGTAATTATAAGTGAATGCAAATTAAAACAGCTCTGAAGTACCACCTTATACCTATCAAATTAGCTAACATGAAAGAAAAGGAAAATGAAAAATGTTGGAAGTGATGTGGAAAAATTGGGACACTAATACACTGTTATTATGAACTGAATTATGAACTAGACCAACTATTCTGGAGAATTATGCCCAAAGGGCTATAAAATTGTGCATACCTTTGACCCAGTAAAACCACTACTAGATCGGTATGCCATAGAAATCAAAGAAAAAGGAAAAGGACCTATATGCACAAAACTATGTGTTGCTAGTAATAATATAGAAAAGCTGACCAGTGGAATAGAAGGACACAAAGTCCAGGAGTAATGAAATGAAGTAGTATAATGTTTCATAAACTCCAACTAATGGGGTAAAGACTCACTATTTAACAAAAAAAAACATATAGGAAAACTGGAAAGCAGTCTATCCGAAATTAGATATTGGTTACATTCCATAGGCAAACATAAGCTCCAAATGAATATATGACCTAGCTATGGAAAAGCATGTTATTAACAAATTAGAGGACTAGAGAAGGTGATACTTTTCACAAAAAAAACAAAATAAAGAGTTCTTGAGCAAACAAGGGATAGTAGGTAATATCACAGGCAATAAAATGGATAATTTTGATTACATAAAATTGAGAAGCTTTATACAAATAAAATTAGTGAAATTATAAGGGAAATAACTGGTAAAAAATAATCTTTTCAGCAAATTTCTCTAGTAAAGGTCCAGACCCAGGATACTTAGGAAACTGTTACAAACATAAGAGCTATTTCCTAATACATAAAGTCAAAGAAAACAAGCAGTTTTTTAAAAAAATTTTGAACAGAAAAAAAAACAACAACATCAACATCAACATTTTCATGTACCAAGTAGGGAATAAAAAGAGAATTGTATGCTAAACTATGAATCTACATTCTAGATAGTTTGCTTCCTTAAAATTGTTTAATAAATGGAAAATTGTCCTATTTTTCTCTGCTTTCTTCTGACCCTCCTTTAATGATCTTTTTTTGAGGCAACAACACCAACACCCATATTCATGAGTCTACACGTTGACCTCAGAATAAGACCCAAGACCTCTTCCCTTACAGTATTTTCTCTCATCAGTTGCTTTCCAGTGGAAAGAGTCAAAACAAGGAAAGAGGTCCAACCAAGAGAAAAAGAAAGAGGCCAAGGGACCTTTTGAAAGCACTCCCAGTTCTTATTCTAATACTGCAGCCAATCAAAGAAGCTGCTATTCACCACATGGTTAACAGATCTAAACCAGTTATATAATACAATATAATAACATGCTCCAAAATCTTTGAAGTACTTCTAACATGCCTCATGACTCTCCCAAAACAAACTCCCTAGCCTCTTCCACCTAGAGAATTAGCAATATTCTGTGTACTCTTGTAAGGAGTACATTGGCCAACCCTCCATTTATATATATACACATGTATGTATATATATGTATATATATATATACATATATATATTCTAAAGCACTTTGTAACAAACATAGTCAAACAAAACAAATATACACAATGGCCATGTCCAAAAATAGATGACTCTTTCTCTATCTTGAGTCTATCATCTCTAAAATAGATACTTCTCAAAAGAAGAAAGATATATCAATCATCATAAGAAAAAAATGCTCCATCACTAATAATCAAAGAAATGCACATTAAAACAACTCCGAGGTTCTACCTATTAATTAATGAGATTGTTAAAGATGCTTAAAAAGATATATGACAAATGTAGGAAAAGTTGAAGGAAAATAGTCACTCTAATGTACTGCTTATGGAACTGTGACTTGGTCTGACCATCCTGAAAAGAAAAGTTGGAACTATAAAAGAAAAAGACACTAATTTTTGACCCATTAAACTACTATTTCCTCAAAGATAGTTTAAAAAAGGAAGGAAAGAACCTATATTTACAAAAAAATATTTACTGTAACATATTTTGTTATATGTAACAAAGAACTAAAAACAAAGTAAATGACCACTTCCTGGAGAATGTTTGAACAAATTATGATATGTGAATGGAATGGAATATTAATCAGTTAAAAGATGAATTCAGATGTAGGCTTTATAAACTCTGAGACCTCTCAACCCAACTCATATATATTATAAATTATGTCCCTGAGCAAGGTTAATAGTATCTTCCCCTCAGGATTCTAGGGGTTCTCCTGAGGGGTTCAGGTTATCTTTTTCTAAAGCTGTGTACTTGAGTCCCTAAAATACTATGTTTTCCTGAATATAACTTGTCACTTATTAGTGGTTCATTTCCAGAATATTGAGCCAGAAATCCATGAGTCGTGTTAATTGATTAAATTTAATTTATACATTATTATTATAATTATATTATTATAATATAATAATATATAAATTAATAAGAATATATAAATTAATAAAATAATAATAATATATGAATTAAATTTAATCAATTAACACGACTCATGGATTTCTGGCTCAATATTCTGACCCTTCAAAACTAACAAAACTGTAACCATCTCTAGTATTCCTCCGGAAATCAAAAAGACTAGATAAAACAGAGACAAAAGCAATAGCAGAATCATGCAATATAGGTCACATGGTGGCAGCCCACCAAGGGCTTGTAATAGTCTTTGCCTTCTTATTTGAAAACAGCCAGGCAAGAAAGAGGAAGAGAAAAAGAGACTGGTTTTGGCCAGTCAGTATCTTTAAAGTATATAACCAGTTCTGATTAGCAGCCAATCAACTATCTATCTCTTTACCACCTGGTTAGCTGACCAAAACCTGTAATAAAATGTCTGTGCATGCCTCAAATTGGGAAATAGAACCCTTCTATTACATGCCATAATGCCTTTCTAGTAATGGCTCCTCACCACACTTCTCACAATTTGGACCTGGAATGCCATTGACCAGATGCTTTTTACAAAAAAGAACATGGAAGGATGGAAAAGAACATGGAATATGATGTGATGAAGAAGAACTAGGAGAAACATTGTCATTGATAGTCCATTTTCAAAGAGGACCACTGACTTGCACATGAGTTGGATTTAAGTGCAGCAGAGTTTTTCAAAGTCATCAGCTTGGCCCTCTCATCCAGAGTCATCTAAGTCCAATGGCAAGAAAAAAGTCAGGTCAACTGGGGATGGCCTGGGAGGCAGTGGATGACCGAGGCATCTTTGATATCTGACCAAGCTCCTGCTTCAGCCCCCTTCATGGCCATAGGAACAAATTATTCTCAGCTGCCTATTCTACTTCAGGAAGTCTTCACATGCTCGGAGGAGACATCCTCCTAACTCACCCATAGGTTTGAGAATTGTCTAATTTTTTTAATTTTTATTTAGACTAATTTCCCATGATTACATGATTCATGATCCCCCACCCCACCCTCGTTTTCTCCTCCCTTCTCCCAAAGCTGACAAGCAGTGTATCATTGTTCAAAACCTATTTCCATGTTATTCATATTTGCAGTAGAGTGATTCTTTAACATCAAAACCCTAATCACATCTCTATGGCACTACGTGGTTGATCATATATTTTTCTAATACATTTCTGATTCCACAGTTCTTTCTCTGGATGTGGAGAGCACTCTTTCTCCTAAGTTCCTCTGGATTGTCCTAGGTCATTGCATTGCTACTGATAGAAAGGTCCATTACATTCATTTGTGCCATAATGTATCGGTCTCTGTGTACAAGGTTTTCCTGGTTCTGCTCCTTTCACTCTGCATCAATCCTAGAGGTCTGTAATAATTAAAATAGTGGAAGACATAAACTGTTGCAGATAAAGAGTGGTTGGTTAAAATTGTGACCGCAGAAAATATGTTTTCAAGACAGTGTCTTGTTCTAAATCAAATATAAGGTGGTCGCCAGGGGAAAATTCCCAATTATTAAATATACCCAAGTCAACTGGGTTTTATAGAGATTTTAATTAATACAAATGAGGAATTAAAGAGAGAGAGAGAGATCAGTCAGTTTTTTATCCACTCACCACAAGATTTATCCCAAGCAAGATTCTAGTGTTCAGAGAGATACTAGTTCAGCCAGCTTCATTTCCAGAGAGAGATTCTTCTGACAGTCCTGAGACTGTCTTGAGCCTTTCCTTTTAAAGGGAATTTTCTCCTATATCACCTCCCCTAAGTTCTCACATCTACCAATCACAGTAGACGTTTTCCAAAGGACAGACCATTCTTAATTCACACCTAAGAAGGCTTAAATTTTTGATTAAGTTCATACCAGAAAACCTTTGAGTAAGTTCTCACCTCTTTGCTCCTTGTAAATTCACAAGTTGCCTGACCTTTATAGGTACTTAGCACCCTTTTGTATTAGATCTAAAAATAGGCACAGCTTAAGAACTTTTGCCTTACTATAAGTATGGGTTTAAGTATTTTTCATTGTTCAGCAAGGAGTTTTTTCCCCTAAAGCATGCTTAAGTCGGGGTGGAATAGAGGTCTCACATTCCTGATCTAAGTTCCTTCATTGTTTAAAGTGGGGAATGGTCTTAACCAAACCTTATGAAGTAGGGTCTGAGAATTTTTAAGGTTCACAGGTCTTTCCAATCCCCATGGAACTCCTTCATTTCTTTATTCTTTTCAGCACAATAATATTCCATTACCATCAGATACCACAATTTATTCAGCCATTCCCGATTGATGGATACCCCCTCATTTTCCAATTTTTTGTCACCACAAAGAACGTGACTATAAATATTTTTGTACAAGTATTTTTCCTTATTATCTCTTTTGGATACAAACCCAGCAGTGAAATGGCTGGATCAAAGGGGCAGGCATTCCTTTAAAGCCCTTTCTGCATAGTTCCAAATTGCCCTCCAGAATGGTTGGACCAATTCATAACTCCCCCAACAGTGTATTAGTTTCCCAATTTTGCCACATCCCTTCCACCATTTATCACTTTCCTTTGCTGTCATATTGGCCAATCTGCTAGATATGAGGTGGTACCTCAGAGATATTTTAATTTGCATTTCTATAAGCAGGAAGGATTTAGAACACTTTTTTCATGTGCTTATTGATAGTTTTTATTTTATCCTGTGAAAATTGCCTATTCATGTCCCATTTGTTGATTGGGCAATGGCTTGATTTTTTGTAGATTTGACTTAGTTCATGATATATTTGGGAAATTAAACCTTTGTCAGAGAATTTTGTTATAAAAATGTTCTCCCAATTTGTTACTTTCCTTCTAATTTTGGTTGCATTGGTTTTGTTTGTACAATACCTTTTTAGTTTGATATAATGAAAGTCATTCATTTTTCATTTTGCAATTTTCTATCTCTTGCTTGGTCTTAAATTCCTTCCTTTCCCACAGATCTGACAAGTATACTAATCTATGTCCACCTAATTCATTTATGATTTCATTCTTTATATTTAAGTCATTTACCCATTTTGAATTTATCTTGGTATAGGGTATAAGATGTTGATCTAAACCCAATTTTCCCCATACTGTTTTCCAATTTTCCCAACAGTTTTTGTCAGTGAGTTCTTTTCCCCAAAGCTGGGGTCTTTGGCTTTATTGAACACTAACTTACTGAGGTCACTTACCCCTAGTCTATTCCATTGATCCACCCTTCTGTCTCTTAGCCAGTATCATATTGTTTTGATCATCACTGTTTTATAGTACAGTTTAAGATCTGGTACTGCTAGGCCCCCATCCTTCATTAAAAAAAAAATATTTCCCTTGATATTCTTGATTTTTTGTTCTTCCAGATGAACTTCGTTATATTTTTTTCTAATTCTATAAAAAAGTTTTTTTTTTTTTTGTAGTTTGATAGGTATGGCACTAAATAAATAGATTCATTTGGGTAGAATTGTTGTTTTTTATTATATTAGCTCATCCTACCCAGGAGCAGTTAATGTTTTTTCCAATTGTTTAGAACTAGTTTTAATTGTATGAAAAGTGTTTTGCAGTTGTGTTCATATAATTTCTGTGTTTTTCTTGGCAGATAAATTCCTAAATATTTTATATTGTCTAGAGTGATAGTGATTTTAAATGGGGTTTCTCTTTCTAACTCCTGCTGCTGAGTTTTGTTGGAAATATATAGAAATTATGATGATTTATTCGGGTTTATTTTGTACCTTTGCAACCTTACTAAAATTGTGAATTATTTCCACTAGCCTTTTAATTGATTTTCTGGGGTTCTTTAACTATACCATCATATCATCTGCAAAGAGTGATAGTTTAGTCTCCTCACTGCCTACTTTAATCCCTTCAATTTCTTTTTCTTCTCTAATTGCTATTGAATAAAAGAGGTCATAATGGGCATCCTTGCTTCACTCTGATCTTATTGGGAAGACTTTTAACTTGTCCCCATTGCAGATGATACTTGCTGATGGTTTTAAATATATACTGTATATTATTTTGAGGAATGACCCTTCTATTCCTATACTTTCTAGTGTTTTCAATAGGAATGGGTATTGTATTTTGTCAAAGGCTTTTTCTGCATCTGTTGAGATAATCATGTGATTTCTGTTGGTTTGATTGCCAACTATCAATTATGTGGATGGTTTTCCCAATATTGAACCATCCTTGCATTCCTGGTATAAATCCCACCTGATCATAGTGAATAATCCTCGTGATAACTTCCTGGATTCTTTTTGCTAATATTCTATTTAAGATTTTGCATCTATATTAATTCATTAAAGAGATTGGTCTGTAATTTTCTTTCTTTCTTTCTCGGTTTTTGGTCTGCCTGGTTTTGGAATCAGTACCATATTTGTGTCTTAAAAGGAATTTGGTAAAACTCCTTCTTTGCTTATTTTGTCAAATAATTTGTATAATATTGGGATTAGTTATTCCTTAAATGTTTGAAAGAACTCACTTGTGAATCCATCTGTCCTTGGGGATTTTTTCTTAGGAAATTCCTTGATGACTTGTTCAAGTTATTTTTCTGAGATGGGATTGTTTAAGAATTCTATTCTATTCTAGTTCATCTGAGCAATTTATATTTTTTGTAAATATCCACCCATTTCACCTAGATTGTCATATTTATTGCCATATAATTAAGCAAAAATAGTTCTTAATAATGGTCTTAATTTCTTCTTCATTAGAGGTGAGATTGCCCTTTTCATCATTGGTACTGTTAATCTGATTTTTTCTTTCTTTTTTTAATTTGATTAACCAGTACTTTATCTATTTTTTAAAGTACCAGCTCCTGTTCTTATTTATTAGTTCAGTAGATTTTTTTACTTTCAATTTTATTAATTTCTCCTTTAATTTTTAGGATTTCCAATTTAGTTTTTATCCGGGGATTTTTAATTTGTTCTTTTTCTAATTTTTTAAGTTTCAAGCCCAATTCATTGATCTCTACTCTGTGAAGATTATATTTAGCTATCTCCTGATTGTAACAATGAAGATACTTAGTCTAACAAAATCAGAAACTCTCTTGAGACCTTTACATTACTCCACCCTGCTTAGATCTTACTTTATGGAGAAGATGAAATTGTAATCTCCTGATTGAACAATGAAGGTACTTTGTTCTTATTTTATAGTGAAGATAGAACTTTAAGTTAAGTCTACTTTAAGATCTTAATACAAAAAGGTGTTAAGTAACTATAAAGGTTAAATTAATCACAAAAAAGGTTAAGTAACTCACAAAAAGTGAACTTAACAAAGAAGTGTTAAGTAACTCTAAATATATAATCTAATCAAAGGAGATGAGAACTAAAGAATAGGTATTTAGAGGAGGAGACACAAGAGTAAAAGGGGGCTATATATTTGGCTCATTGGCTCTCTCCAGAAAAAAAAATAAACCTTCTGACTCTTTCCCCAGAGAGGTGGCTCTGGCTGGTCACTTCCTATGAGCCAGTTTGATCCTGGAACTTGAGCCTGGAGAAGCTCCCTCAGACAGCTTCCTTGAGACTATCATGTGGTGAGTGATAAGACTGACTCCCTTTTCCCTTGTCTCAGCCTGAGTCAGAGCAGTTTAAATTAACTCTTTCCTCTCTCTCTCTCTCTCTCTCTCTCTCTCTCTCTCTCTCTCTCTCTCTCTCTCTCTCTCTCTCTCTCTCTCTCTTAATTCCTTTCCTCTATATTAATTAAAATCACCATAAACTTCCAGTTGACTTGGTTATTTTATTATGGGATTTTCTTGGTGACCAAATTAATTTAGATTTTAAGTCACAACCCTAAAAAATATCTTTAACAACTCTCTCTATTTTGTTTGTATAAGGCACTCAGTGATATAAATTTTTCCCTGAATACTGCTTTGGCTGTATCCCATAGGTTTTGATATGATGTCTTCTCATTGTCATTTCTTTGTAACTGGCTCAGAGCGGGGGAAATGAGTATACTCAGTAGGGCATAGAATTATATCTTACTCTACAGCAAAATAGAAGGAGAATAAGAGAAGGGAAGCAGTGGATAATAGAAGGGAGGGGGTATTGGGGTGGAGGTGACAAAAAGCAAAATACTGGTGAGAAGGAATAGAGTGAAAGTGAATAGAGCAGGATCTAAAGGGGATAATAAGATGGAGGACAATACACAGTAATCATAACACTTAATGTGAATGGGATGAACTCACCTATTAAATGGAAGTGGATAGCAGAGTGGATTAAAAGACAGAATCCTACTATATGTTATTTACAAGAAACACATTTGAGGCAGGGTGACACACAGATTCAAGGTAAAAGGCTGGAACAGAATATATTATGCATCATCTAAAGTAAGAACAAAAACAAAAACAGGCGTAGCAATCATGATGTCAGACAAAGTCAAAGTAGAAATTGATATGATTAAAAGAGATAAGGAAGGAAATTACATTTTCTTAAAAGGTACTATAAACAATGAAGTAATATCATTACTAAACATCTATGTACCAAATGCTATAGCATCTAGATTTCTAAAGAAAAAATTGAAGGAGTTCAAGGAGGAAATAGATAGTAAGACCATAGTAGTGGGGGATCTTAACCTTCCCTTCTCAGAACTAGATAAATCTAACCAAAAAATAAATAAGAAAGAAGGGAAATGAAATACTAGAAAAATTAGAGGAGTTAATAGCTATCTGGAGAAAACTGAACAGGGTTAAAAAGGAATATATCTTCTTCTCAACAGCACATGGTACATATACAAAGATCGACCATGTACTAGAGCATAGAAGTATTGCAAGCAAATGTAGAAAAACAGAAATAATAAGTGCCACTTTTCCAGATCATAATGTAGTAAAAATTATAATTAACAAGGGTCCATGGAAAGGCAAATTTAAAGTTAATTGGAAATTAAATAAGCTAATTATTCAAAACAGGTGGGTCAAAGAAGAAATCATAGAAACAATTACAGACTTCATTAAAGAGACTTGTCTCTTACCTTCAACCTAGTTTAGCCTATTTGTCAAGAAGATTTTACCTGGGTGTGCTACAGCTCCTTGTAGCCATAGGTGAGAATTGAGGGACAGGTGATCACCAAAGGTGGATGAGGAGCCCTTGGAAAGATAATTTTAGGGTTGTGACTTAAAATCTAGAGTTAATTGGTCACTGGGGAAAATCCCAAATAAAATGCCCAAGTCAGTCTGGAAATTTATGGCAATTTAATTAATATAGAAGGAGGGAATTTAAGGTGAAGGAGGGAAGAGGATTTAGGATTCTCCTGCCTGGCCTGTGCCAGGGGGAGTTTTAAAATCCCCACCTCTAGGTCTCTGAAGAAGATTATAGGCTTCTAAGGGGATAAAATTGGAAAAGTAAAGGAGGGAAACTCAGCCAGAGACTTACCACCAAACCGGACAATAGCTTGTAGCCCATGCTAAGGTGCTGAAAGGCCAGCACGCTACTATCAGCCAATTCTCCACCACAAAGGGTGCCAGAGAGAGGAGTGATCCAAATATATAGATCTTTCCCCCTTGTGTCTCCTCCTCTAAATTTTCACGTCTACCAATCACATCAAAGGCTTTTCTCCAGGACTGCCCATACTTTTAGTTCTCATCTTCTTTTGATTAGATTATATCTTTAGAGTTATTTAACACTTCTTTGTTAAGTTCACCTTTTGTTAGTTACTTGACCTTTTTGTATTAAGATCTTAAAATAGACTTAACTTAAAGTTCTGGCTTCACTATAAGGTAAGAGATAAGTACCTTCATTGTTCAATCAGGAGATTACAACTTTATCTTCCCCTAAAGTATGTCTAAGTAGGGTGGAGTAATTTAAAGTTCCCAAGACATTCCTGATTTTGTTAAACTAAGTATCTTCATTGTTACAATCAGGAAATAGCTAAATTCAATTTTCAAACCTTGAAGGTCTCAGTAAGCCCCCACATCAGAGATGCTAGACTTCCCTGAATACTTCATACACCCCATTTATACAACGACTATAGCAATGTAAAGAAAAACATCTGAAATAACAATGATCATCCATACAATGAATCATCAATGCTTCAGAAACTTAATGTTGTATTACCTCCTAAAATGAATTTTAGACCTACATTTTCCTACATGGTCAATGTGTAAATTTGCTTTGGTAGTCAGTAAATACTTATTTATTTTTTAAACCCTTACCTTCTGTCTTGGAATCAATACTATGTATTGTGTCCAAGGCAGAAGAGTGGTAAGGGCTAGGCAATGAGGGTTAAGTGACTTGCCCAGGGTCACACAGCTGGGAAGTGTCTGAGGTCAGATTTGAACCTAGGACCTCCCATCTCTGAGCCTGACTCTCAACCCACTAGCTGCCTCCAACAATAATTATTTTTTACAAATAAGGTTTGTTTGTTTTGTGGGAAAGGATAATTTTGGGGGGGGGGTGATAGAGATGCTTTTTTTTTAAGAAACAAGTGTCAATGAATCATTACACAAATAAATAGGAGAGAACTGAAAAAAGTTCAGAAGGGGACATACATATGAACAGGCAGTGTTGGAACTACCATACTAAAATTTAAATATGGAAGGAAGAAAAGAAAGAAAGAAAGAAAGAAAGAAAGAAAGAAAGAAAGAAAGAAAGAAAGAAAGAAAGAAAGAAAGAAAGAAAGAAAGAAAGAAAGAAAGAAAGAAAGAAAGAAAGAAAGAAAGAAAGAAAGAAAGAAAGAAAGAAAGAAAGAAAGAAAGAAAGAAAGAAAGAAAGAAAGAAAGAAAGAAAGAAAGAAAGAAAGAAAGAATCCTAAGCCCTATGTAGAGGAAATTTGTGATTTTACATGCACTCTTTTTTGTCTGTTCTTCATTTTATGGGGATATGTTCATGTCTGTTAGTGTTTGTCAAGTTCATAATAATAAAAGGAAATTTTGTAAAGTCACCTCTCTCATAGCTAACTTTTAGATAAGAAAAACAATCTCACAGTTAGGAAATCAGTTGAGGTAGCAGGACTTAGTTTCAAGGCTAGATTCAAATGGGAACTATTCTACCTTCCTAGCTCCAAGCCTGCTTTTCTGTCTCCCTTTCATCCAGACCTTCCATCCCCAGTTTGAGCTAACCAGCTGTTTCCAATGATCTGCTTTGCATTTGAAAGTGGCTTGGCCCTTTAAGAGCAGAAGCAGACCTCCACCACCCCAGTCACCTTCCTTTTTCTCCTCCCCCTCTCCTCCCTTGCCTCTCCACCCCAACCACCCTCTTTGAAGTGACTGGAGCTAAAAGTTCCAAGTGGTGAGATCTAAGAGTTGACTCTTTGCTTTTCCAAAGGCCATATGTGGATCACAAGTGTGGGAGGGAGAGTCAAAGGTCACATGGTTAGCCAGAGCCATTTCTAGATCAAAATGGGTTGATCAAATAAGAAACATGGAGCCCAGAAGAAGAGAGAACCTGAAGGAGGACTAGGACCTGGACCAAAATAGGGAGAGGACTGGTTGGAAGATCCTCCTTGAGTCTCAGTTCCATGGAATAGATAGGGCTGACTAGCTTAATGCTCCGAGCCCTAGCAAATAAAAGTTCTTAGTCTATCTTCACTCACTAAGATTATATGATCTGCACATTATTAGACCCTAATTTTCCTGGTATTTCCCTTCTAAACTGTACATTCATGATGATTCAAATATTCTTTCTCTTGTGCCCTTTTCTTCTTCAAATTTGGTCCTAGAAGGCAGTTGTTCTTAGGTAAGGAAAAGGAGGCTTGAAGGAACTCCAGGAGTCAGAAAAGATCAGTAGCTTGCCTGGTATCTTTCATGACATTAGTCAAGTAGATAGGAACCCACGAAGCTCTCTTCCAGGTCAGGTTTATGCTTACCAGCCTCGTGTAGAGCCACTTAGAGATTGAATGTAGACTGAATCATAAACTAGGTCTGGTTGAGGAATTAAATGATATTACTGAAGAAGATAGCATTGATTCAGACTCAAGAATGTCTAAATACAGACTGACTTGGGGGCAGCTGGATAGCTCAGTGGATTGAGAGCCAGACCAAGAGACTGGAGGTCCTAGGTTCAAATCTGGCCTCAGTCACTTCTCAGCTGTGTGACCCTGGGCAAGTCACTTGACCCCCATTGCCTAGCCCTTACCACTCTTCTGCCTTGGAAGCCAATACACAGTATTGACTCTAAGACAGAAGGTAAGGGTTTGAAAAAAATAATAATAAATAAATAAATACAGCCTGACTTGAGGAATCTGAGACCATTCTTCGAAAGGAGAGTGAGCACTACGTCCTTAAATTAGAGTGTTATCTATTAAGGAAGGGCATGTATTACAAGAGAAATTAGCTTCAGTTTTGACTTCAATGCTTGCTATCTTGTATAAATATGGGCAAGTAATTTGATCTTTCTGTACCTCAGTTTCCTCATCTGTAAAATGTAATAATAGCACCTATCTTACAGGGATATTGTAAGATAACACAGGTAAAATACTTTGCAAACCTCAAATTGCTAGCTGTTATTAACCAAGTCTATTTTGGCATCTGATAAATCTGCCCTCTCTTCCTTGAGTCCTGGATCAAATGAAATTGGAGAGGGGTATGCATTAGGAAGTGGATTCACTGTTTGCTTGAGTTGGGCTCCCTTCTGATTCTCTATTTCTTGACCTTTGGAATTGAGGTCATATATTTTGGCCCAGACAGCCCTTGCCTCATCTCCACCTTCAAAAATCATGGACTAGGGAAATGTTGCTCTCTCTCCTTTTGTTCCAGTTCTGACACTTAAAGACCTTGGACAATCCTCTTTAACTCTCCAGACCTCAGTTTCTTCATCTTTAAAATGAGGAGGAAAGAGGAGATGACCTCCAAGTTTCCTCCATTGTTAAATATATAGTCCCAGGACAGTCAGCTGCCAAACACATCGACCCATTACCGAAAAGATTTGAAATTTTCTCTGGTGCTCTCAGAACCTGACCAACTCTGTTAAAAGGAATTTTATTCCCAGAGGATCTGGTCACTGAGTTAGGACAGTAGTGTGACAAAGGAGAGATGTTCTGGTCACCTAGAAGTGGAGAACGTTCTGCCCACTGGAAAATCATAGAACTAGAACCTTTACTTGAAACATGGATTCCCTTTACAATATCTCCAACAAAGGGTCATCCATGGTACAGGACTTGGGGAAAATTTCAGAGGGGACATAAAGAAGGCTTTCCAGCAGGTCTAGACCATAGTAACTCCTTGGTCTCATGGACTCTTGAAATTCAAAAGCAGAAACAATTTGAAGAATTTTGGGTAGTTTAGAGAATAGACCCACAGAAGGGTGGAGGAAAGAAGTTTGGGGGGAATAGGATGGCCCAGCCTGGAATAGCATTTCCAAATGAGACCTCTGAGATTTATGTAAAGTAGGAAAGATGGCTAGGTGGAAGAAATACATGTGGTTTGGGAGATGTACCCCCACATAAGGCCAGGAGATGTTCACACAGCTGGGGAGAGGCCCCAAGAGCCTCACTGCCCTGCAGGCAGTCATCTGGGCTCCTTGCTTAAAAAGCAAGAAGAAAAAAACAAAAAAACAAATAAGACTTCTAAGGCGAGCTTTGAGTTGCTTTTTAGTATTGTGAGTTTCCTTGCTCAGATGTCCCTCTGGAGGGGCCCCCAGGAGGGAACACTGGTGGGACCCAGAGACAAAGCTTCGGATGGGATCATAAAATGGGCACTCATGGCTTTCTGAATGACAGATATCCCAGGCCCTCAGACATAGTCCTTCTGATCAGCACATCTGTTTCAGATTCTCTCAGTTCCCACCACAGTGCCCAGGGCAGGAACCCCACAGAGTTGCTGACAGCCTTCCCCCACATCCTACCCTACCCCATTACCCACTATCCTTATTTCACCATATACTTGGACAAGCCCCAGGGGCTGCCCCAGCTCTGACCCCAGTTCTTATTTTCTAAATCACCAGGTCTCTAACAGTACCCATTTGATTCCTTCTCAAGGTAGATAGGATAAAGAGCCAATGAGTGACAGAACCAAGGGTGCCAAATTTCCCAAGACTGTGATTCTCATTTTCTTGAAGCTAGACATCCAGAGGCTATAATGATATCATGAAAAAGAATCATAGATCTGGGACTGGAAGGGACCACCCACGACCAATCTAGTCTTATTCCCTCATTTCATAGATGAAGTAATTGAGGGACAACTAGGAGGCATAGTTGATAAGCACCAGGCCTGGTGCTGGAAGGAGCTGGGTTCAAATCTGGCCTCAGAGACTTCCTAGTTGTGTGACCCTGGGCAAGTCACTTAACCCTAATTGTCTAACCCACACCCTTTTGTTTTAAGACAGAAATTACAGATAGTAGCAGCAATATTGTGGGATGATCAACTGTAGAAGTCTTAGCTACTCTCAACAATGATTCAGAACAGTTCTGAATGACTTACCACAAAGAATGCAATCCACCTCCAGAGAAAGAATTGTGGAATTGGAATGTAGATAAAATCATGCAATTTTTCACTTTCATTTATTTTGGATTTGTATTTTATATGTGTACTCTCTTATAACAATGAACAATATGGAAATAGGTTTTGCATGATAACACACATATAACTCAGATCAAATTGCTTACCATCTCCAGGAAGGGGAAGGGAAGGGAGGGAAACAATTTGGATCTTAATACTTCAGAAAACTTACATGGAAAATTATTACATGTAGTTGGTAAAATAAAATATCTTAAAATAAATAAGTACACTGCAAAACAAAATAAAACAAACAAAAAGACAGAAATTACAGGTTTAAAGGGGAGAGATAAAATAATTAATTCATGAATTATTTATATTAATTAATTACTTTACAGGAAAGTTAAGTGACTTACCTAAGGTCATATAGGTAATATCATAGGTGGGATTTAAACTATGGTCCTGACTCCAAAACCAGTGCTTTTTACCATATTGCCTCCCCAGGCTTGGCTCTGACACTGACCTTGGGAAAATAATTTGACTTTCTGATTCTACTTCCTATCTATAAATGTGTATAATATTTATCATGATTTACCTTCTTTGTAAAGTTGTTATGAGGAAAGGGCTTTGTAAACCTTCAAACACTATTAGTGTGAATTGTTATTAGATAAACACAATCCAAATTTTCCTTTACATAACTCTGGCTCACTCACTTCATTGATTGGTTTGTTTCTGTTTTCATGTGAAGTCTGGAGTGAACCCCAACAAGATAGCATCTAATAACTATTTGGTTTCCAACCAATGAAGGCCACCTTCAAATTAGGATGAATGTCCATTTGGTGAGAAAGGGTCCTATCTTGCAACAGAGGAATGGACTAGATGATTTCTTATGATCCCATCTACTTCTGTTGTTGTTCAGTCAATTTTTTCAGTCCTGTCTGACTCTCCTTGACCCTATTTAGGGTTTCCTTGACAAAGATACTGAAATGGTCTGTTATTTTCTTTTCCAGCTCATTTTATAGATGAGCAAACTAAGGCAAACAGGGTTAGGTGGCTTGCCCAGTAGGATCACCCTGCTAGTAAGCATCTGAGGCTCAGGAAGATGAATTTGACTTCAGGTCTGATACTCCTGGTACACTACACTACTTGGGATCCCACGAAAATGTCACGGGTTGGAAATGCTTAGGTAGGTGGATTGTAAAGTGTTAGAAGGGACATCCAAGCTCATGTGACTATCTTACAGTCCAACTCTTTAATTTTAACCCCTTACATTCTGGTCCTTACAAAGGATGGGGGGAAATGGGGGGGGGGAGGAACAGATAAATACCACTATGCTTCTGAAGGATCCTTCCAAGGAATCACCAATAAATGAATAGCTATCATATAGAAATTTTTTTTAATTTCCCTGTATATTTATTGCAGCAAAAACAAGGAGGGAAAAGAGTACAATGGAAATTCATTTTTGAGAACTCAGTACCCTTATTCTGTAAAATGAAGGTAATAATAGCTCTTATCTCATAGAATTATTATCAATTGAATGAAGTAACATTCAATTTTCTTTATTTTTTTTTTTGTTTTAAACCCTTACCTTCTGCTTTAGAATCAATGCTGTGGATTGGTTGCAAGATAGAAGAGTGGTAAGAGCTAGGCCATGGGGGTTAAGTGACTTGCCCAAGGCCACCCAGCTAGGAAGTAATCTAGGACCTCCTGTCTCTACTCTTAATCCACTAAACCTCCTAGCTGCCCACATGAGGTAACATTTATAAAGTACTTTGCAAAGCTTTAAAATTCTATATAAATGTTAGCTAATTAGACAACAAGGTGGAGCAAAGCAATGGATAGCACACTGAATTTGGAGTCAGCAAGACTTGAGTTTTAATTTGAGTCAAATACTTACTAATAGCATGACCATAGGCAAGTCACTTAACTCTCATGTCCTCAGTTTCTAAATCTTTTTAGGATTTGACCTACATATTTATAATTAACCAGTTCAAAACTCACCCTCTCAAGGAAGCTTTCCTGAACTCCCACTTCATTCTGATCCTTTTTGTGCCAGATTCAGCTTTTTGTTTGGCTCATAAATACATAGTTCATATCTTATATTTCCTCAAATTCAAGTTCACAGTTCTTTGTTTCATATTTTATTTCTAAGATTTTCTAAAAATATCTGGAACTCTCATTCCCAGTGTAAAGACTTTATTCATTCTGTATGTTGTCTCATATATTCTCATCCCTATGTCTATAATTTCTATTGGATAAATGGATTTGTTTGCTATTTGTTTTTTTTAAATGGATATATTCTTTATAGGGGCAGCTATTATGGCACAGTGAATGGAGTGCCAAGCCTGAAGTCAGGAACATCCATCTTCTAATTCAAATCTGGCCTCAGACACTTACTAGCTGGGCAATCCTGGGCAAGTCACTTAACCCTTTTTTGCCTCAGTTTCCTCATCTGTCAAATAAGCTGGAGAAGGAAATAGCAAACTACTCCACTATCTTTGCCAGGAAAACATCAAATGGGGTCACAAAGAATCAAACACAACCAAACAACAGATTCCTTTTGTACCCTGAAGAGCACCTAGCTGGGACAAGGTTGTGGGAAAAATGGCCCTTCATCAATACTAGCTGAATGTTGGGATTTTCACTCCATTCATTCATCAGTCTGGGGGACTGGAATGAGGATGATTATATTGACTTTCAGGATCCTGGTCCCAAAATGAAATGCTGTTGACATTGAGTAAACCTGTGTGAATAGGACCTGTCTACCACAGAAAGCAGCTGTATTGAACAAGGAGCAGAATCTGGTGCAACTTGGCTAAGAGGAGGAGGGAGGAGGGGGTTTGAGGACCATGTTGGGAAACAGGAATCCAGGTCTTCACCACAACCATTACTTACAAATCACATTTCAGGGATCCTCCATATAACATGTTGAGCTCCTAATTCAAGAAAATCCAAAAAAGTTCTGGCCTTCTGCCAGCCAAGAAATCAAGACACCTTGCCTAGAGAATCTTGACCCAACCTGTGGGGAAACTTCCAGCAATCTGGAGTCAAAGAAGCAGGTGCCAGCCTATGAGAGATAGGAAAACATTGGGTAATATGCTAAAATAATCAGGTAGCAGGGTGGTTCACTATTGGCCTGAGATATTTTCTTATTCAGCTTTTGTGAATAAAGAATAAAGAAGGTTTGGCCACATAGAAGAAATAATTGCTAGAATTTCCATAAATTTTATGGTGGAGGGGAAGCTCAGTGGATTGAGAGCCAGGCCTAGAGATGAGAGGTCCTAGGTTCAAATTTGGATTCAGACAATTCCTAGCTGTGTGACCCTAGGCAAGTCACTTAACCCCCACTGATCACACAGTATACTGATTCTAAGGTGGAAGGTAAGGGTTTAAAAAAAATTTTTTTTTAAGTTTTAAGGTTGGCTTTACTGTTGTTCAGTCATGTCCAGTTCTTTGTGATCTCATTTGGGCAAAGATACTGGGATGATTTGCCATTTCCTTCTCCAGCTCATTTGACAAATGAAGAAACTGAGGCAAACAGGATTAAGGGATTTGCCCAGGGATATATATTACCTTTTTTTTTTCTTTTATCCTCACAATAACCATATGAAGTAAATCACATTATCATGAAGACTAGAAAGGTTAAGTCACCTGACTGTAAGTATTTGACTCAAAATTCAAACTCAGGTCTCCTGACTCCCAGTTCTATCCCTTATGTTACTTACCTAAAAAAGATCACTGGATTAGATGTTAGGATACCTAGGTTCTACTAACAATTATCTCACTAACTCACAGTAAAACATAGATAACAACTTCCTTGTATCTCAGTTTCCTCTTTGATGATGTAAGTATCCTTTGTTTTCCTGCCTCCACAAAGGAACAATGGAAATAGTAAGGTAATACAGTAGAGGAAAAAAAGTGATTCTGGAGTCAGAAGACCTGAGTTCAAATTCTGTTTCTGGTACTTATTCTCATGCAACCTTGGGAAAGTCACTTAATCTCAGTTTCCTTATCTGTAAAGGGATTCTAAAGCTCCTTCCAGATTTAAATCTGTGATCAAAAAGTGAGTGAAAGTAGTTTGTTAAGCTACATTGTTAGTGGAACTGAATGGCCTGTTTCAACAATTCTGTGAAATAATGAGATTTTGTTCAGCATGGTACTTTTGGGTTCACTCCCCCACACCTGAAACTGGCAGATTATGTCTCCAAAGGGACAATTTCTACCTTGGGCTCTAAGGGGGTAATAAATAAAAATTAAACTTGGAAATTTCATACTAAATTTATAAGCATTCATTAGTAAAGAGAGAAAGAATATTACCAAGAAATCTACTGCTAATGAACACTGTAGTTCATCATAATTCTTCCCAGGCAGTAGACTCAATTAAATCTTAGAAAAAACATTTACTCAAATATATAGCAAGAAGGGAACTTAAGAAGCACCTGGGTAGTGAGTGGAGGGGCCAGTGAGATAACACAGTGGATAGAGTGCCTAAGCCTAGAGTCAGAAAGGCTCATGTTTTTTTAGTTCAAATCTGGCCTCAGGCTTATTTTGAGTAGCCTTGGACAAGTCAATTACCATGTTTGCTTGGATAACTTGATGGCTCCACTATCTTTGCCAAGAAAACCCCAAACAGGGTCATGAAGAGTTGGACATGACAGAAAAGAAATGACTGAACAAAAAAAGTTCTAAAACATTCCTCTCAAAACCAGGGGCCTACTTAAATAGGCACAGAATCCTTGGGGGGAGAGTGGGCTCAGACTTACACACAAGTGGCAAAGTACATGTGGCCAAGGCACAACTCCAGAACTAGAGGGCCTTAGAGACCTTTCTTTCTCCAGAGAGTCTTCACAAAGCTCACTACTGGGGATGGTATTGTGGTGGTGGTGTGTCATCTTTGTTTAGACAGATGGATCTGATAGATAGATTCCCTGAGCTCTACCACCACAAGCCTCAGGCCCATGTGGCTATTACTGTGCTCTCCTGAACAGGCAACAGATCCTTAGCCCAGGACTGACTCTCCAGTTCTGTTCCCTCAAGGTCTTGACTCAGAGGTGTGTGACCCCTCACTCAGAATGGGAGGGGTATAGATTTTCCTATTGCACTTTTTAAAAAATAGTTCAGAGAAGGGTTTTCTTCCCCAAGAACCTCACCCTAACTTATGGTGATCATTTACTACTTTCCTCTAATTCTTGTTGGTTTAATGTATAATAAATGTAAAAGGCTAGGGGAAGCAGGCACTAAGTCAGCCTGTGTCCTAGGGCAGGGCCCTTTCTCTGCTTTTTCAAGTGAAATCCTTTTACTCCAAGCCTCAATTTCCTCAATTTGCATCTGAAAGGGCCTTTTACTTTTAATTGTTTCAATCTTGGTCCCTAACTTACTTCAGTTTTGCTGAAGTTTACAAAGAGGATAATCTTACAGAAACAAGTAAGCGATTAGCATGCTATATACCCAGTGACCCAAGATCCTATACATACTGGATATATATCTCAACAAGTCAAGGCAGACAAAAAGGTACCATATACTTCAAAATATTTATAGTAGTGCTTTTTGAAAAGAACTGTAAACCAGTAGGTGCCCATTGATTGGGAAATTGTGGAATATAAATTAATGAAATATTATTTCAATGTAAGAAGCAATGTGTATGAAGAATACAGAGAAGCAAGAGAAGTGAACTAATGCAAAGTATGAGAAACCAGGAAAACAATATACCCTATAACTATAACAATGTAAATAGGAAAGACCAACAACAAAGAAAATGGAAACCGAATGTTTGTGTAGCTATGATGACCACCAGACTTATGGATGTGAAAATGTACCTCTCTTTCTTCTTTAATAATAGCTAGCATTAGGGACAGCTGGTTGGCTCAGTGGATTGAGTGTCAGACTTAGAGACGAGAGGTCCTAGGTTCAAATCTGGTCTCAGACACTTCCTGGCTGTGTGACCCTGGGCAAGTCACTTAACCACCATTGCCTAGCCCTTACCACTCTTCTGCTTTGGAACCAATACTCAGTATTGATTCCAAGATGGAAGATAAGTCCACTTCCTGGCTGTGTGACCCTGGGCAAGTCACTTAACCACCATTGCCTAGCCCTTACCACTCTTCTGCTTTGGAACCAATACTCAGTATTGATTCCAAGATGGAAGATAAGGGTTTAAAAACAATAATAAAATAATAGCTAGCATTTATTTAGTGCTTAAGGTTTACAAAGTGCTTTACCAGTAATCTCATTTGATAAAAGGGGAGAGACTATGGATGTAGGATATTGCTTATACTGTTTGACTAGTTTTGCTAAAATGCTTTCTTTCTTTCTTTCTTTCTTTCTTTCTTTCTTTCTTTCTTTCTTTCTTTCTTTCTTTCTTTCTTCTTCTTTCTTTCTTTCTTTCTTTCTTTCTTTCTTTCTTTCTTTCTTTCTTTCTTTCTTTCTTTCCTCCCTCCCTTCCTCCCTTCCTTTCTTTCTCTCTCTTCTTCCTTCCTTCCTTCCTTCCTTCCTTCCTTCCTTCCTTCCTTCCTTCCTTCCTTCCTTCCTTCCTTCCTTCCTTCCTTCCTTCCTTCCTTCCTTCCTTTCCTTCCTTCTTCCTTCCTTTCTTTCTTTCTTTCTTTCTTTCTTTCTTTCTTTCTTTCTTTCTTTCTTTCTTTCTTTCTCTTCTTTCTTTCTTTCTTTCTTTCTTTCTTTCTTTCTTTCTTTCTTTCTTTCTTTCTTTCTTTCTTTCTTTCTTTCTTCCTTTCTTCCTTTCTTCCTTTCTTCCTTTCTTTCTTTCCTTCATTTGTTACAAGAGATGGCTCTTTGGATAGAGTAGGGAGAAGAAATATACTGTGAGATGAAAGTGATGTTTTAAAAAGTACAAAAAATATTTTAAGTGTTATGTTAGATAAATTATGGGAGTAGTGATGACTACCTAAAACTATTAAACCTGGATCCGGGGATTAGTGTACCTGGCTCCAGTGCCAGGAGAGTTGGGAAGAAAGTAATAGTGGCTCCACCACTGTCAGTTTCCCCTATGTATGCAACATTAATCGCTAAATATTAGAGCCGGAGGGGGTGAGGAGAGGAAAATCAGGGATGATCTGTTCCAAAGATTATATTTTGTTGAAAAGTGAGGAGAAGGAGCTTGGCTAAAGTTACATGGAGTTGGAAACTGGGATCCAGGCTTCCCATCCAGTGTCCTTTCCATTTCATTGTCCCAGAGTCAGAGGTAAGTTGAAAGCCAGATCTGCCTCCTGCTATCTTGTGTGACCTTGCAGAAAGAACACTGGATTTGGAGTCAGAGGGTCTGGATTCTAATTCTAGATCTGCCATTGATCCAATTGGGGGACTTTGGACAAATCGCTCAATCTTTCTGGACCTGTTTTCCTTATCTCATTTTGTAAAAGAGATGGTCTCCAAAGTTCTTTCCCATTTTTTATTCCATAGCATTGAATTCTAAAGACATAGAAGCTGAGGAGGAAGAGTCCTCAAAGTCAATTTAGAGAGGTTATAAAGTCATTCGGAGGGCACTGAGAAGTAGTACCAAATAGCATTTCTCAATATCCTCAGCATTAGGGGCTTCCAACTTGGTTCGCCCTCAAAAAAACAAAGCAAAACAAAGCAAAAACAAAAACAAAACAAAAAAAATAACCCTTTGCCAAGATTTAACTCGGGCAGATCCTGGCTTGCTCTCATAGGGATTAGGAGGTATCTACTGTTACGTGACCCGAGGGACACCCCTCCCTTCCCACTACCCCAGCACCCTTGCTCCCAGCCACACCTGTCCATTCTCTTCCCTTTTCCACCCTCTACCCTGGCTCAGATGCCTATTACCTCCCACCCACCCCCAACACACACACACACACACACACACACACACACACACACACACACACACACACACACACACGACCCAGAGAAGCCCGTGGCAGCCGTCGCTTTGATCCGGGGGCCCTGGCTAGATAAAAGTCCCCGGCGGCTGCCCGCCAGCGCCAGGAGGGAGAGCTGAGCTGGGGTGGGGGGGGGGGTGGGGGAGAGGGAGAGGGAGTGCAGGAGACAGTCAGTAGCCTGGGAACCCCATCAGCAGGGCAACTCCGTGCAAGGCACAACCAACGGTGAGCTTGGTGCTCCGGTGAGCCAGGAGCTGGGAATTCCTATCAAGTCCAGGGTGGATGGGTGGGGGTGTCAGGAGACTATCCTAGGAACCAAATCCCAAAGTGCAAATGGGGGCGGGGATTCGGGTCTGCAACCCCTGGAAGCATGGCTCTTAGTGGAATCTTTAAATTTAGAAGACCCGCAAGCTGAAGTAGCGAACCGCCCTCTCCCTCCAGATGTTGCTGGCTCTCTGAAAGTGCTAGAGGTCCCAGGTGCAGTCTGCGCTGCGCTTGGGTAGGCGGGCAAAAGCGGGGGGGGGGGGGGGGTTGGGAGGGATGGGGGAGGGCGAGAGGATTCCAGAGATGTCATTGTCCTATTGCTCCAGGTGCGCTCTCCAGCTGTGCCCTCCCTCAACCTTTCAGGGACTGCTCTCCAAACTTGAGGTGAGAAGAATGAATAGGGATGGAAGCCCCGGCAGTCTTCCATCTCCTAGCCTTGTCCCGCCCTAGGCAATGTTTTTTACCGCCAGCTCACTGCAGCCCAGAAGAGTGGAGGTGGAGGGGGGGGGGAGTTAATTTCCTTTCTGCAGGTGACTCCCCCCCCCCCCCCGCCTTCCCGTAAAAACAACCCCCTCATTTGCTCCCTCCCCCCCCCCCCACTGCCTTGTGGAGGAGGGGCAGAGAAGGGAGAGGCGCCTGACTGGCTTTCCCTTAATGGGAGCCGCTGTGGCAGAGCTGGGAGCCACAGCCGCGCTGCCCCACACCGAGCCGGGGCCGGGAGCGCCTCCGGCGGTCACGGCGGGGTAATCCAGGCCCCCTCTGTCATGTTTGCGGTTTGGAAAGAAAAGACTATGCCTCCGCCTAGAAAAAAGCGAGATCACCGCCTCCACCCCCACTCCAGACACACACCCCACACACCCCCGCCCCTGAGCTCCGTGAAGGCCCGGGAGGCGGTGGCTGCACATCTAACGCATGGGCACCGGGACAGCCGCGGGCCCCGCAAACTACGCCCAGGCTCTGCCCCCGCCGCTCATTGGAGCGGGACCGAGCCAAAGCACCCAGACCCAGAGCTGCCCTTCTCTAGACTCGGAGCTGGGAGTAGGGCGCGGGGACCAGGGTGCGGGAAGAGAGTAAGCATCTTGCCTGGGATAGCCCAGCCCAGCCCAACCCAACTCAACCCAGCCCAAGTAGAGGCTACACTGCGCTAAGGCACAGCTAGGGGCAAAGGAACCCGACCCTGAGCCACGGCTATCGTTTCGACACCTAGCAGCCAGCGCAGCGCAGCTCCTAGAGCCCACCAGAGATACAGTGGGGCGGAGTGGGACTGGACACCCTGAGAAGGACAGTTTCTTCGGAAGAGCAGGGATTTAGCTGGAGCAGGACTAAGTCCAGGATCCGTTGACCCTGAGGTGCCAGGATTCGGATTTCAAAGTCCGCTGGGGCTCACCGGCTGATCTGCTTCCCCTGCAGGTGGCCGGGAAAATCAGGACCAGCGCTGGCATGGGCCAAAGAGCGGTGCGAGTGTTGCTCCTTTTGGGCTTATTGCACTGGGGCCCCGGCAGCGAGGGAAGGAAGACCTGGAGACGGCGCGGTCAGCAGCAGCAGCAGCAACAGCAGCAGCAGCAGCCGCCGCCTCCGTCTCAGTCCCAGCCCCAGCCCCAGCCCCAACCCCAGGCGCTTCCTGGCCGTGAGCTCGGCGAAGTGGCTGGGCAGCCAGTGGAGAGCTTCCCACTGGACTTCACGGCTGTGGAGGGCAACATGGACAGCTTTATGTCTCAGATCAAGAGTCTGGCACAGTCCCTGTATCCCTGTTCGGCTCAAAAGCTAGATGAGGACTTGCGGCTTCACCTCCTGCTCAACACCTCCGTGACCTGTAATGACGGCAGCCCCGCAGGGTAAGTGACTCCAGATTCTGGACCCTTTCGCTTTCTCTCTTCTCCTCCCACTCCCCAAACTCCACTATCTCAATCTCTCCAGGCCTTTCCGGCCTCGAGGAACTGCACATTCACCTCTCCCCAATTTGGATCCCTCTCCCAACTCCACTCTCCGCTGCAGGTGGACACCGTTTCACCTTTCTCTCCTCTCTCCGTCTCATTCTGCTCTCTCCAAAGGAAACTACCAGGGAAGAGAAGCAGGCTCTCAGCCCATCCCACATCGCAGTCTCTGTCCCCACTCCACCCCCCCCCCATACATCCTCCTCTTCCCTCCACCCTATTCACCCCCAATCCATTTTGTAGTAGCAGAAGAATTTGGTCAGTTCTTCCTTTAGAGACCCTGGAGTTTTTCCCCAAGAAGGGAGGAGAAAGTGAGGGAGTCCTTTCCCCTAAGGTTTTGTTTAAGCCCATTCTTCTGGAAAAGACTCCAGGTAGAAAGAAATCCCTCAGACTTTTCTCAATTCTTCTGATACTTAGGGAAAGATCATAGATTTTGATGCCTCAAAATCCATCGTTGCACAAGAAACCCTGGATATTAAAGTATCATAAGTCTTGAAGCTTCAAGTCATCATCCTTTTTCCTACTCCAATACATAGCACCAAAAAGATGATTTAATGAGGGAAAAGAAATAATCACTCAGTTTCTGCTTTGTAGAAAGAATTCCAAAATAGTTAGAAATAAGTGTAGGTCCCTTCCCACAGGGAAGAAATGAGAGGATTATAGAGAAGAAAGTCAGCCATAGTGGTATCCCCTTGTCTAAAAACTGGCTCATTAGTCCACCTGGCTAATGAGTACCCAGAAAAAGAAGGGGGTCCATTGTCTTTGTATCCCTAGAGTCTAGCACAGTATACAGCTTACAACTTTGAATTTGTTGAATTGAGTTGGAGCCTAAAGATTCCAAAACCATCTGTATAGTATAGTATGTAACTGACATTGGGGACATTATTTCTCCTTCTCCACATGAGAGAATGTGATTATGTGTATTTGGGGTCTGGGGAGAGGGAGATGCCATTACTTAGAACCTAGAGGAGAATGGAAGGAAACTAGAACAGGAATCTATGTCTTGAGAGCCAGAAAACAAGGCTTAGAGGTAAAGTAACTTGCTGAAGATTATGTAGCAAATTAGTGACAGTCATGATCAACAGCTGTTTACCAAATGTCTATCAACCCCATAAATTGAATAACCATGGAGTGCAGAGCCTTGGGGACTGGAGGTAAGGAGGAGGAGGAGACATTGTCACTGCCTGGCAGAGATCCCTGGCTAATGGGGGTGTGAGTGGGAGGGGAGAAAAAAGACTGGACATACACATGGCAACAGCATGGGACACAGCATACAAGTAGCCATGGGGGAAAGGGTGGTGATGAGTTCAGTGAGCAAAACTGAACCAGGACTCCTGGTTCTAACTCTTCCTCATTCTTTTCCATCCTATAGTCCCCAAGTTTTCTTCCCTCAGAATTATGTTGGTTCTTCCTAAGTACCTCTCTGACTGGCTGGGATACCCCAACCATTCATCTCATTCCTTCTTCAGTTTTTACTCTAGGGTGGTTAGAAGTTAATATGGTGGGTACATCTTGCCTCCTTCCCCTAGTGACAATGTTACAATGTGACACAGAACTTTTTAGAATATTCTTAAGTTTCCATCACAAGTATAGGGCATAAAGAACAAGGTATCATCTTCTTTATTTTCACAGCTAAGGAAACTGGACCACAGAGGTCAAGTGAATTACCCAAGGTCACAAAGGTAGTTTGTTTCAGAGCTGGCATGGAAATAAAAGTTCTGGACTGCCTCTCCTGGGTTCTTTTCATTGCAACAGTGATACCTTTTTGTCTTTCCTCGACAATCCTTCCTTTGAGCTGGCTCTGCCCTCTACAGTGTAAGGAACCTGGACCTGCCCTAGCTTCTTCCCTAAGACTAGCCTCAGGAAACCTGTTTCTTTCCATTCCAAATCCTTGCTTGTCTGTTTCTAAACTTCAGTTTTACCTAGTCTCTTGCGCCCCCATGTGGCACAAGACAGCTTTAATTTAGTAACAGGTGGAATAACCCTTTCCTACCTGGCATCCCAGAGTCATGGAGCCTCAGGGAAGACCTAGTTGACCTACCAATCCTTTTTCTTTTACAGTTACTACCTCAAGGAGTCTAAGGGCAGCCGGCGCTGGTTGCTCTTTTTGGAAGGTGGGTCCCCATATTGACTGGGTGGGGGGAGGGCAGGGAAAGGAATGGATAAGAGAAAAATAGATTCTAAGAACTGGGGAACCTAAAGGGAATGAAGCATAACAATGAGGTAGGACCTTATTGTAGAAGGGGCAGATGACTGGCCCAACCTCAGAGCATTGAATATATGTCTCACCTGGCAGGTGGCTGGTATTGCTTTAATCAGGAGAATTGTGATTCTCGATATGACACCATGAGACGACTTATGAGCTCCAAAGACTGGCCTAGAACACGCACAGGTAAGTAGTCACACACATCCCCTTTCATTTTGCATGGCCCCCTTTCCCTTTGTCTTCCTTATCATGTATTATCTCTTTATTAGCCCCAGTCTTCCCTTCTACCATTCTCCTTGAAATCTGAAACCCTACCATGTCCTCCTTTTCCCATATCCAAACTTAGTCCCATTGCCATTCTCTCTTGTCTGTCTTTTTTCTTTCTTATCTCTCTGAAAAAGAGATGGTACAATGTTACTCCCCACTGTCTAGTGTTGGCTCCATGGCTTCTCTCATGTGTAGTGTATGGGGAAGCAAGAGAATTGTCTGGTTACAGCCCTATTACTGATTTGCTATGTGACTCTATCAATGTCTCCCTTTATGAAAGGAAAGCATCTTACATTTTGAGGTCTTTGTCATAAATAAATAGAAGCACTCTCATCATTAACTTCTTAAACTATTCTGTCCCAAAGGACTTCTCTTTAGGTCCTCAGAGAAGCATTTCTGCACATCTGCACAGTCTTTCTCCCTCATTTCTTGCCTGCTGTATTTCCTTAAACTTCCAAAAACACTTTGGTAAATTTAATGAGGCAAAGCCAGAGTGATTTAACTTTCTGTTCTTTCACCCTTACATAGTTAGTACTTGTCTTAGGCCAGAGGTACTACCTATTCTAATACTCCCCTAGCTAGGGCCCAAGTCAACCTCTCCCTATAGCACTAGTATATCTCTATACCTTCTGTCTGGATTTTCAAGCCTGACCAAAAGTTCCACTGTTTTTCTCTCCTCTCATCTAGGTACTGGTATCCTCTCATCTCAACCAGAGGAGAATCCACATTGGTGGAATGCCAACATGGTGTAAGGGATAAGTATGGGGAAGAGGAGTTATTCCCTAGGGGAGATGGGATAGAGTCACAGCATTGAGAAGTTTTAGATATATGCCCAATAGAAACCAGAAATTTAGCTTCCCTGGGGAGGTATCACAGTCTGGAGTAGGAAAACACTACTTTTTGCCAATCTTATCAATGTTTTCTTTTGCAGCTTTATCCCCTATTGCTCCAGTGATGTCTGGAGTGGAGCCTCATCTAAGTCTGAAACCAGTAAGTACTCTTCCCCTTCTTCTTTCCCTTTCTTTCTTCCCTCCTTTTTCTCCCTCCTTCCTTTCCTGGTCATAAGTACCCGTGGTCATTCTGACCCAGCCCTGACTTCCCTAGTCCTAGCCCTGTAATCCCTTTAAATACCTTCTTTGGGTATTTGCCTCTAGTACTATCTTCCTCCTCTAAGTAAGAAGCTCATTATACCAGAGGTCTTGACTTTTGTGTAGCATGGTTCTCCCTAGTGAATAGACATGATTTTATCTTCAACATATGAGCATCTTAGTGTGGCCTTGCCCACCCACACTTGAAATTCCCAAAGATCCCAGTTCTCTAAATAAGAGATAGTCTAACTTAAACATATGAGGGTTGTAGTCCAGGCCATTCATTGTTGAGGAGAAGGGGAAAGCTTCATTCTCTCCCTTCCCAATAAGTAGTAATGCTTCCCTAAAGCAGAGATACTTCCTCTGATTTACAGATGAGTATGCTTTTATGGGGGCCCTCATTATCCAGGAGGTGGTTCGAGAACTCCTGGGCAAAGGGTTGACCAGTGCCAAGGTATTGCTCTTGGCTGGAAGCAGGTGAGTACCAGATTAAAGAGCACGAGGCTAACACAGAGGAGGAGACAGAATATATAGTGGGGGGGAGGGGGGAGGGATATGGGGGGTGGGAATGACTACCAAGAGCTACTGGACATCCCAGGCTTTGCCTTAGATTGGGAGTGGAGTGGGGTGGGGGAATTGAGGTCAGGTAGAGAGAAAGACACCATCTAGCCAAGCTCAAATATGTTGCATCACAGGGTTTTATTTTGTTAAGAAGGCATATGCTAAATGTATTGCATTTTATTTATATTATTTGATGCTACTATTCTTTTGATGTCATCTCAGTAAAAACCCTTGTTTTAAGGTATTTTAGCTAATTGACTGACTACTTCAGGTAAGCACACCAGTTAGGATTAATGACCTATAGTTTTAAGCATTTGGCCCCACAGTGAACCTTACTTTGTGAACTATATAATCTTGAGAATTTGTGTACCCTGAAAATGGTGAAGACCTTGCATCTGGGATTAGACCTACAAGTGAAACTTGCATGTTTTCACAGGTCTTCAGAGATCATTTTATTTGACTCCCTGATTTTACAAATGAGAAAATAGGCCCACAAGAAGGGATTCTGCTAGTAAATGACAGAAAACTTAGACTGGAATCCAGGTCTCTCCATTCCAGGACAGTGCTCCTTTCACTCTTCCACACTGCCTTACTTCAGAGAAGAAACACAGTGCTAGATATGAATAAGCTCTGAGAGAGTATGGGATGGGAGGAGTGAAGAGAGCAGGGTTGGTGGAGGAAGAGACAGGGGGAAGGGAGAGGGAAAGAGAAAAGAGAGAAATCATAAAATCATTGGAGTTAGAGTTGAAAGGGACCATAGAAATCATCTATTCTAATCCTATTTTCCTAATAAATTTTATTTATATAGATATCGTATTTGTATTCTCAGTGCTTAGTATGGTGCCTGACATATAATAGATACTTTTTAAACTCTTGCCTTCACCTTCAAATCGAAACTAAGTATTGGTTCCAAGACAAAAGAGTGGTAAGGGTGAAGCAATATGGGTTAAGTGACTTGCTCAAGGTCACACAGCTAGGAAGTGTTGGAGGCCAGATTCAAATTCAAGATCTCCATGCCTGGCTTTCTATCCACTGAGCCACCTAGCTGCTCCAACATAATAGACACTTAATAAATGCTTGTTGACTCACTGATTTTTTTTTTTGTCAATTTTTTTCCCCAGAGTCCCTCTCCCCATCCCTGAGAGCTATCCCATATAACAATATTTTTTAAAAAGAGAGAAAGAAATCAGTAAAGCTGATCAATACATTTTAAAAGTCTGAAAATGGGGGCAGCTGGGTAGCTCAAGTGGATTGTGAGCCAGGCCTAGAGATGGGAGGTGCTAGGTTCAAATCTGGCCTCAGACACTTCCAAGCTGTGTGATCCTGGGCAAGTCACTTAACCCCCATTGCCTCACCCTTACCACTCTTCAGTATTGATTCTAAGACAAAAGGTAAGGGTTTAAAAAAAAAGTCTGAAAAAATGTGCAATGTACCACATCTGTGGACATCTTACTTCTGCAAAAGAGCAGAGTGGTGGTGTCTGTTTATATCTTTTCTTGGAGATAGATATCCAATACTGTCATTTTCTGGAGAGAAAACGGGCATAGTGATGGGAATCAACTTGTCCAAATTCATACAAGTAGTGAGTGAGATCAATTTAAAATTCAATGCTAGGACCACTATTGCCAGGGCTCTTTCTAATGGCTCTCTTAAAATAAATGACATCAAACTATGAAATTACCCCCATTGCTAAGTGAACTTTCTTGAAATGATCTTGCTGACCTATGTGGCTATATCAGTTACCCATGTGTCTTCTCCCTCACTTGTAGTGCTGGGGGCACTGGGGTTCTTCTGAATGTGGACCGGGTTGCAGAGCAGTTAGAGGAGCTGGGCTATTCAGCCATCCAAGTTCGGGGCCTGGCTGACTCTGGTTGGTTCCTGGACAACAGGCAGTACCGCCGAACAGATTGCATTGACACCATCACCTGTGCACCCACTGAAGCCATTCGACGAGGGATCAGGTGACAGACAACCTCCTCTTGCCCTCCTCTCTTCCCCAACCAAGTTATTGCCACCTGTTGTACGTTCCCAGAGCCCTTCCCCATCCCCAGTATCAGATGTTACCTTTGATCCCTCATCCCCCAATATCGAGGCTCCATCTAGCCCATGGAACTTGAACAATAATACCCCAACCCAGAGCTAGGAGAGGGAAATGCTTTGCATTTCCAGTCTAGATCAGGGATGAGAGCCTAAAGGGAGATTCTTAGCAGTACTAAAGACTGAATCAGGTACAAACTCCAATAGATGAGTTCTTTGGGTTTGGGAGAGTGCTGGGTCAGGTCCATGGCCCCAGTGATGGGAGGTGAGTGCCCATGGAATGATGGGTCACTTCCAGTCATGGTGGCATGAGTCCAGGTGGGCAGAGTCAACTAGAGGGAAATGTACCTACCTATCACCCTTTGTGGGATCTTCCTTCCCCCATCCCACAGTTGAGGGATTGGAAGAGGTTCCAAGAGCTGGCCTGATTCCAAAGCTCCTGGCCTTCCAGGTACTGGAACGGGGTCGTCCCCGAGCGCTGCCGGCTACAGTTCAAGGAAGGCGAGGAGTGGAACTGCTTCTTCGGATACAAAATCTACCCTACCCTGCGCTGTGAGTGGGGGTGGGAGCTTGGGGCTTAGGAGAAGGTATGATGGCAAAAGACCCCAAAGGTCTCTGTTTTTTCCCCCTGAAAATTCAGAATAGAAGTAAGCAGCTGAGAGACCAAGCTCTGGGAATGGAGTGGGGCATATAGTCAGCAGAGAATCAGTACTCACTATATACATTGTCTTGTATTGAAGGGATACAGAGAAAGGAGAAGACTTGGTCCTTATCATAAGGGAGCTGACGTCTAGGTTTTGCTTAGTTTGTTTGCTGTGGGGTTGGTGTTTTGTTTTGTTTTGTTCTTTAACCTAGACTTGTAATTTTCATGGTGTAGAAGAGACTCCTACAGTGAAAACTCTCTCCTTGATGCAGATAGCAATTCATTTGTAATTTATCACCTTAGATAGTTTCCCCAAGAGGTTAAATAACTTACCCTAGGTCACATAGTGAGTATATGCCAGAGGCATAACTTGAACTCAGGTCTTCCAGATTCCAAGACAGCCTTCTACCCACTATGCCACATTCATTTTTTTACTTTTTTTTTTAAGGGATGTATGATTTGGTTGCTATAGAAATGCAGATCTGTAGCTTCTATTTCGATGTATATCCTTAGAAAGTTTATTATTATTGTTTTTGTTTTTATCATTATCTATAACTGAATCTATATAGTACTTAAAAGTTTGAAAAGCACTTTAGTGTACATTATCATTTGAAGCTTACTATAAACCTACAAGGCGAATACTATAGGCATTACTGGTTCCATTTCTCACATAAGGAAACTAAGGCTCAGAGAATTTGTCTGGAGCCGCACAGCTAGGAAATATCTAAGATAGGGTGTGAACTATTTGGTTAAAGAGGCCAATAAGCCTAAAGGGGTTTGTACATACTTATAAAGAATCAGAGGGCAGATAGGTGGCACTGTGGATAGAGAACCAGGCTGGAGTCAGGAGGATCTGGGTTCAAATCTCAGACACCCACTTGCCTAGCCCTTGCTCTTCTGTCTTAGAGTATTTCCTGAGACAGAAAGTAAGGGTTTTTAAACAAACAAAAACAGAAAATTGGTAGCACCTGGAGTTGTCCCAAAATCAAATGGGCTTAATCCTCTGGTGCTTGGAAATATTTTAAGCAAGGGGCTGAATGATAGCTACTGAGGATATTGCAGAAGGAATTGTCAGGATTGTAGAACTTATTAGCTGGGGTACTGTGGGGCTCAAGTGAGATAATGGATGTCAAGTGCTTTGCAAAACTTAAAGCATTGTATAAATGCTAGCTATTATTTTTATGATTATTATTGAGGTAGCTTAGTGGCAAAGTGGATAAAGCCTTGGGCTTGGAATCAGGAAGACATCTTCAGAAGTTCAAATCTGACCTCAGATACCAGCTGGATAACCTTGAATAGGTCACTTAATTCTGGTTGCCTCAATTTCCTCATCTGTAAAATGAACTGGAGAAAGAAATGGCAAACCTCCAAAATCCCAAATTGGGGACACAAAGAGTTAGAAATGACTCAACAACAATTATTCTTATTGTCATTGGCCTCCAGTCCATAGGCCTCCAATTTGGTGATGAATTTATTCCCTGAGCCTTCTATAACACATTTGGGCTGAGCTCAATAGTTTTGGAGCAATATTCTGGTTTGTAGTGTTTGCCTGTTTCCAAGGTATAAACACTCACAATAAAAATTTGACAGCTCCAACTAGCCAGTTAGAGCTGACTCCAGCACTGCCATGGGATTAAGCTACTCATTCTCTGTTTCCTTTCAACACTAATGTTCTGTGTGTATAAGAGATGTTTCATGGTAGAATAGAAAAAACTCTTGAATTTAGTCATGAACCTTGATTTTAAGTCTCAGTTCTACCACTTAACTAGCTGTGTGACCCAGCACAATTACTTTCTTTTTCTTTTTCTCATCAGTTAAAAGAAGGGGTTGCATTAGATTTCTTCAAGTTCAGACATTCCAGGGTTCTAGGGTTCTCTAGCTTAAAAATAAGTGGATTTTCATACATAAATGCAGAAAGTGGGATGCAGAATAAAGGAGTAATCAAAATGAGATCAGGTTAAACCGGGAAAAACTTCCTGAGAAGATGAGTCTTCACAGTCTGATTGTGATGCAAGTGGAGGATACACCTTGTCTGAAAGGAGATAGGAAAGCCTTCTAAGAGATGGGTGTGGGGCAAGAGTAAAGACCCAAAGGTGGGAATAATGTGAGTTATAGGTAGAGAACAAAGAGAACTTCCTACCCCTCATACTGGGTTGGAGGTTAATAGGAGATTAGGAAAGAATACCTGCAGTTGCCTCTCAGGAAAATCAGGAGGGGATCTTGCAAGGGAAGACCATGCTCTGAGCCAGTATATGCTCCTGCCTTGTCCTAGGCCCTGTGTTCGTGGTACAATGGCTGTTTGATGAGGCCCAATTGACTGTGGACAATGTGCACCTGACTGGGCAACCTGTACAAGAAGGGCAATGGCTCTATATTCAAAACCTTGGCCGGGAGCTTCGGAATACATTGAAGGATGTGTCGTGAGTGTCTTTGGTATGGTAGTGGTGGAGGTAGGAAGAACAGCATATACAGGAGGTTCATGGACAATAAAGACATGGAACCAACCCCAATATCCTAGACACCATGCCCAGATCATCCACCATCTCATTCCTGAGTGGCCAAGCAAAGGAAGCAAGAACTTTTAAGGATGTAGGAGTACTTGTCTTAAGATAAAGTCGATGACAGCATTGTAACATAAGGGACGCTGGATATGGAATCAGAAGACCCAAGGTCAAATCCTAGATTTACTGATTATTAGCTGTGCAACCTTGGGAAAGCCACTTCACCTCTATTTCCTTGTCTGTCAGATGAGGATGTTGGACTAGGTTACTTTTTTTTTTACCCTTACTTTCCATCTTAGAATCAATACTAAATATTGGTTCCAAGGCAGAAGAGCAATAAGGGCTAAGCAATTGGGGTTAAGTGACTTGCAAGGTCACACAGCTAAGAAGTACCTGAGGTCACATTTGAGCCCAGGACTTCCCATCTCTGGCTGGCAATTTACTGAGCCACCCAGCTGCACCTAGTTTATTTCTAAAGTACTTTCCAGCCCCAAATCTGTGATTCTACAACATAAGAGATGAGAGCTAGTAGACGGGCATAAGAAATAGGCTAAATAGTTTGGATGATAGAATGGACATCAGAGTACCATTGTAGTGAGAAGGGAGTTGAAGTTGGTACTGATAAGCACTAATCATATCTCCCTTTCCCAACACAGGGCTAGCTTTGCTCCTGCCTGCCTATCCCATGAGATTATCATCCGAAAGTAAGTGTTTCAAAACAACAATTTAATTCGATTGCCCCTACTTTGTATGAGGCATCAATTTATAGCCTCTTCTCCCCACCAAGCTTCCTTCTAACCCCTCTCCCCACCTGTGTGCCTCAATCTTTGCAGCCACTGGACTGATATTCAAGTGAAGGGTACCTCACTGCCCCGGGCACTTCACTGCTGGGACCGGAGTCTTCACGAAAGCAACAAAAATGGCAAGGCACCTCCCCTGAAAGGCTGTCCCATCCACCTCATTGACAATTGTCCGTGGCCCCACTGTAATCCATCCTGCCCCACCATCCGAGACCAGTTTACAGGACAAGAAATGAACATAATCCAATTCCTTATGCATATGGGCTTCGATGTACAGAAGATGGCCCAGCAACAAGGGCTAGAGCCAAGCAAGCTGCTGGGAATGCTTAGCAGTGGGAGCTAACTGAAATCAGGATGTGGAAATGATTCATGGCCAGCACAGGAGGGGATGACCCCTTGCAGACTCTTTGCCTCCCTCCTTTCTTCCACCTCATCTCACACTACCAGGCTCACATTCTTGCTCTATTATTAATGTCCCTTGGACCTGTACACATGTCCCACTGGGGCCAACAGATCCCTAAACCACCTCTTTTCCCTCCACTGAGTCGAGACACTTGGAAATCACAGAATAGTCAGAGTTGGAAGGGTCCTCAGTGGACAATCTAATTGTGCCCCCCAAAATAATCCTCACCATAACATGCTCAATATGGATCATCTAGCCTACACTTAAGACCTCCATTGCAGGTGGGAGGGGAGTCCATTACTACCTGAGGCATCCCATTTCTCTTTTAGAAAGCTTCATTGGGAAATTTTTCCTGATGTTATCTAAATTTATCTCTTTACAACTTTCAACTCATTGCTTCTGTTTCTGCCCTATGGAGCCAAGCAGAACAAGTCTAATCTCTCTTCCACATGATAGCCCTTCAAATTCTTGAAGCTGTTATGTGTCCCCCCCCCCCCAAACCCCACCCCAAATCTTCACTTCCCTGGGTTAATTAAACTAGTGCTCTCATGACATGGACTTCAGGCCCCTTACCCTCTTGGTTGTCCTCTTCTGGACATTATCATTTAATGATTCATTCTAGAGCTTCCCTAGGAGTCAAAGTCATACTTGCTAATCTATAGTCTGCAGATTGTTCCCTTCACACACACCCTTTTTTAAACTATTTTTTAAAATTTGCCCTTCCTTAGTCCTCTGATATCTCTCCCATTTTCTGGGGGTTTTCAAATACAGTTGTTCTGCCATCACATCTGGCACTTCCTTCAGAACCTGAGGAATGAGCCCATTTTGGTCCTGGGACTCCAATTGATCATAGACATCTAGCCATACTCTTACTATTTCCTTATTCCTCTTGGGCATCAACTCCCTGTTAGAAATGTTTTACTCTGTTATTTTCTGTTCAAAGTTCATTCTCTTTGTGAGAGAATGTAAAAGAAAATTAGAATTGTAAAGTCCTGACTTCTTTCAGTTTTCAATTATTATTTTGTTTCATCCATCCCCAAGAAGCAATCATAGTTCTTATTCAGTCTTTTTTCTATTATTTTTAAAAATTATCCTTTTTTGGTAATCTGGATAGTTTCAGACATTCTGAGAACTCCTGACACAATATTTATGGGACAATGTCATGTTCTTATATTCATCCTTTAACCCTTGTCTTTGCTGCTATCTTCTTTACATGTCTTTTTGAAATCTCATCTGACTGGTGAGTTCACAGTTCATCCACATTGATTTCTTTGGGCATCTATTTTTATTCATTAAAATTGTTTTCCTTGGTAACTTTAGTCACCAAAAAATTCTTGAGTTTCTCATTCTTCCTGGGCAAATTTCCCTATAGAATTTCAGTCCACAGAATCCTCCATAGTCTTTTCTCTGAGCCCTTTGAACTCTGTTTTCCAAAAATCTAGAGTACATGTGAGACTCTACCTGGATTTCCAATTTTTCTCTATCAAAAATTCTAGAAGTGAGTAGTTATTTCCCCCATAATGTGCCACTCACCTCTCCTTCCTTCCCTGGCTGAAGTCTCTGGTCTCAACTCTTCCTCTCTCTGCTTCTGATGCAATCTAGCCAAAGACTGGCTGCCGATCAAATGAAGCAACATCCTCATGATCCCCTCCTGACTCTGCCTCTGTCACCAACATAGATTCCTCTGTTATACTTTCCTATTCTTTCCTCCCAGAGCCTTTGGTCCATGGGGCAAAGCCTAAAGCACTGGATTCTTCAATTCTGCCAGAAGCCCCATTTCACTCTCTTTTCATCCTTACCTCCAAGGCCTTTTCATGCTCTTTTGTATTATTTTATAAAGTGACTTTTTTATTACTTTAATTTTTTAAAAAAGGAAATAAGCAAGAATATAAGATGAATGATATTGTTTTGTAACATATTTTTTTTAAATAATAAAAAACCAAAGAACCTCACCCTACTGCCTTATTTATTCAAGGGTGGTTTTGTCTCCCACTGGTTTTCCCCTGAAGAAAAGATAGCAAAGAAGAGCCTGGCATCTTCCCTATAGCCTGGCTTGGAAAGTCCAAGATTAGAGCATCATCCCACAATAAGTCTATGACATTCGTGGTACCCAGTCATTAAAACAGCATTCACCTCAGGCAAAACTCTCTTGATTTCAATCCCCCTTTTTTCTTGTGGGGAGCTCTACTTTGTTAAGTTTCAAATGCTGCTTGTTCTGTTAGTTCAACTGAATAGACATTTATTAAGCACTTACTGCATATAAATTATTGTGCTAGGTTCTGGGGATTCAAAGATGAAATAAATCACAATGATTTGTGCTAGCACACATTGTGCTAGCACACAATGAAGTGTGCTAATAACTGTCAGAAAACAATTAAGTTCTTCAGAGAAATTAGAATGGATTGGAAAATCCAAGGAGGATGATTCACTTCTGACTGGTGCAATATTTTTAGGGATTGTAGAGGATTGAAGAACAGGGGATACTGAAGGTTTTGTAACCGGGAATGGAGGAGTTGAAGAGAGAGAGGTAATATGGCTGCCAGTGAGGTAAAAGGAGAAAGATGCCCCCTGCTGAGAGGCTATCTTTGAAAAATGGGGTTCCCAATAAATGGGCCAATTAAGATAGCCTGAGGGGACATCTTCTCCATTGATGCTGAAGATATCCCGGAGCAGGTAAGCATGGACCCTCCTGAGGGACAAGCCTCCCCCCAGACCAAGGTCACCCAGCAGGGGTCCAATAAAGCCCATCTATGGTTGAATGGCTGTCCTGAGATTCAGCTCCCTTTATGTCTACCTGAAATGATAGTCCTCTTATCTGACTGTGGTTATTTAAATAAAGATGAATTTTAATAACAAGTTTGTGATAGGGGAGATATCAGGGAAGAGGGAATCAGCATTTCCCTAGATTGGGTTTGAGTCTCTCTCAGCTTTTGAGCTGAGGCCAGGCCTCACAGGCTAGTGGAGGGTTTCTTTTATTCCTGTCTATGCTAATCTATGCTAGCTTTCTTAAGTTCAATGTCTTTAGCAATAGACAGCAAGAGGAAGAAAAGGTTCTCAGCTTCAGAGCTGGTTGGGCCTGTCCCTTCAGTCTGATGCCCCTAAAGACTGGCCTTACAGTTCAAACTGCTTCCCTTAAGTCCTTTTGTTCAATTCCATGATCACAGGAATCTACCCAGGTAGAGCACACAGTTGGGAAAATCAGGAATAGAGGCACTTCTATCCAGAGACAGGGAGAGAGTGCTTCTTCCAGACTGAGGGCCAGGAAGAGAGAGTCCTGAGATCAACTCCCAGTTGCCCCTCCCCCCACCAACTCATTCTTGTCAATATCTTCTCTCTAACATTCCAACTGCTGTTTGTTCCACCTGATTGACAGAAAGTCCAAAACTTGCTTCAGTTTTCCTTTCCACACATCAGAAAATATTTTATGGATTTTCATGGAGAAGTCACTTGAATTGGGCTTTGAAAGAGGGTAAGAGTATTAATGGACAAAAATGGTGATGTATATGGTGGTAAGAAGACTTTTCCAGATATGTCTAATGTAAGCAAAAATATAGGAATGATATATATAGGAGGGCAGAGCAATATAGGATAAAACCTATTAGTCCAATTTGGTTTGAGGCCAACCATAAGATGGCTTTTGGTGTCAGACTAAAGAATTTGTATTTTATTCTGTGGAGAGCTAATAAAGAATTTGGGCAGGGGAGTGATTTATAGAAACCTATATGTTCAGAAGATTACTTTGGCAACTGTGTAATGGATGAAGAATACAGATATTAGAGTCAGGAAGGCCAGTTAAGAGACTGTTATGAGAGTCTAGGTAAGAGGAGTGAAGGCCTCAAGTATAGTCATGACAATGGAAATGGAAAAGAAGAAACATGATACAGATGCAGTGAAGTAGAATTGACAAAACATGGCAATTTGAAGATGGGATTAATTCCTCCTTGCCCACTTTTAGATTTAGTCACCAGAAGCATTATACACCCCCACATTTCCTTAAGTGAGGAGAGGTCTGCTACTCACCTGCTAAATTGGGTGACCACTCAGAAATAACTGACTGCCCTCTGGGAAGTCCTAAGAAAGTTCTAAAACTACTATTGGTCCACTTGAAGTGGAAGGAAGGCACAGGAAGTGACATAAAGAAGGGTCTTTAAAAGTAGTTGCAACTTCCTGTGACCAGCTCTTTCTCTTCAGAACTTGACCTTGGAGGAGCTCTGACTTGGGACCTTGGACTGCTTCTGGTAATACTGCTTTTGGATCTTCCTTTAGGAATACCACATGGGTGAGTGAAAAGGCTGACTCTTTTCCTGACTCCTGAAGGGACTAGCTTCCGGAGTGGCCCCCCTGTCTTAGAGGAGGCCTCGTGTCTGGAACCCTTGCTTTATTCACCACCAGAACCTCTGACTTATGGTTCTTTGGTGGAGGGTTAATGAGCCCTGCCTAGTTTTAACTGGGCTGGAGTAATTATTTAGTGTGACCTTCTCTATTCTCTTTCATATCTCTCTAACTTACTCTTTCCCTCTCCATTTTATAAATAAATTGCTATAAAATAATTCTGACTTCAGTAATAGTTTTGGTGACCACATTTCTTTTATATTTAGCCCATCCTTAATTTTTTTTTAACCCTTACAGCAACTAAGTGAATGAGTAGGAGAGAAGAGAAAGGGTCAAGAATTATCTCTGAGTTTTAAGCCTGGGTAACTGGAAGAATTTTGTCAACTGAAATAGGGAAGGTAAAGAGAGAGACACGTTTTAGAGAAAAGATAGGATATATTGAGTTTTCAGCACTAGAAAGAAATTCTTTAGAAGGTAGTTAGGAAATACAGGTGTAGTGCCCAGGAAATAGATAAGAGCTATGTATACAAATTTAGAAGTCATTTGCCCACTAGGGAAGACTGAAGCCATGTGGGTAGGTAAAATTGTCAAAGGAGAAAATATATATGGAGAGAAGACAAGAGGTTCAAAAACAAAGCCATTGGGCATATGTACAAATGGGAAGTGAAAGGATAAAGGAAAGGAAGAAGGATTTGTCCAAGTGGAACAGTAGAGAAAGAAGTTATAAGATAGGACAGAGTATTAAGAAAGAGAGAGGGTGGTCAACAGGGGGATAAAGAATGAATGGGTGATAGAGTTGTGCCTAAAAATTCTGGTCCCTAGGGCAAAAGCACAAAAGATGCTCAAATCAACTTTTTTTTTAATCCTTACCTTTTGTCTTAGACTTAGAGCCAATAGTATGTATTGGTTCCAAGGCAGAAGGGCAGTAAGAGTTAGGCAATGGGGACTTGCCCAGGATCACATAGCTAGAAAATGTCTAAGGTCATATTTGAACCCAGGACTTCCTGTCTCTGGACCTGGATCTCATCTGCTGAGTCACCTAGTTGCCCCTGTAAATCAATTTTTTAAAGAAAAATTCATTGGGAAGCAAAACCTCTGACATCAGGACACAAGGCCCTATTGAAGGAAGACTGAGATCCCAGGACACTTTCCTTGTAGTTCATGTGGTTCATCTGCCAGCAGCGGGAACAGAAGGTTTTGTATGGGAAAGATTCACCTAGGGGGATGGAAAGGGAAAAGATTATTTACTGACTTTCTATTTAAACTAATTAAATAATTATTTAAACTAATTGGGGTATATGGGGTATTCAGGGAGGGGTAGCACCCTTGGTACGGAGGGCTTGTTGTGCCCTCCTAGGGCATCTCTCCAGCCTCTGACCCCCACCTGACACCCAGCTCTCACTTGTGGCTCCCAGTAGCTGCTATCATGCGGCAGTGGCCACACCCCGGGCAATGAACACCCAGCATGTGAAGACTGCTTCGGCAGAACAGGCAGAAGAAACCAACAAGAAGGTTCAACGGCTGAGATGGCGATGCAGCAAAGCACTGTGGAGTGCTTAGGGCGTGTTGGAGCACAAAAGACAACACAGCCATCCAATGCAGCTGAGGAAGTCTCCAGGTGTAATGATTTTTCATGCCACTGGACCCAGGCTTCCAATGCCGAGAAAGTGGGACTGTCTCTGTGCATCAACTTTTCCACTTAAATCTCCTTCACGCACAAGTATCTTTGTGCACACTCATCTATTCCAACCCTGCTTACCCTTTTCAAGACCTGCGGTGATGGGGGAGTGGCGACGCAACAGGTGGAGGTGACCACTGGCAGTTGTAGTCACGAACCTGAATGTAGGCGGCCCAAGGACCAGTGGTCGTTTGGCCCTGTACCCAGGCAGCAGAGTCATTCGGCAGCATCCTGGGTGACTGAGCAGCCCTCTCTAGGACAGCACTGCTCACCCTAATGAAGGGAGGGGACTAGAAAAGGTGTCCCAAACATTGACTGCTCTACAAACACCGGTCAGCCCACAGCGGCTGGTAGGTCATCCCTTTAAGTGGTTGAAACCAAAGAAAACAAAACACAAAGAAACTCCTACTAGGAGCATGGAACATCAGGACATTACTTGATAGAGTGAATACCCCAAGACCTGAGAGAAGAACAGCTTTAATCGGTAAAGAACTGGTGCAATATAACATCTACATCACAGCATTAAGCGAAACACACTTACCAGAAGAGGGATCACTCAGCGAACCCACCACTGGATAAACCTTCTTCTGGAAAGGTAGAGTCACAAGTGAAGACAGAATCCACGGTGTTGGCCTGGCCATCAAGACCAGCTTGCTCAAACAGCTGTCAGACTTGCCTATGGGCATCAATGAGAGGTTCATGAAGATCTGTTTGCCTCTCAGCAAAGACCGGTATGCCACAATCATTAGCGCATATGCCCCAACACTGACCAGTACAGAGGAGACCATCGAGCAGTTCTACTCTGACCTGAGTGCCGTCCTGTACTCAGTGCCCACAAATGACAAGCTGATACTACTGGGAGACTTCAACGCCCACATTGGCCAGGACCATGAAAGATGGAAAGGAGTGCTCGGCAAACACAGCATGGGCAAAATTAATAACAATGGCCTACTGCTACTCAGCAAATGCTCAGAGTTCAAACTCACCATCACGAACATTGTGTTCAGAATGGCGAACAAATACAAAACAACATGGACGCATCCACGATCAAAACAGTGGCATCTCATTGACTACATCATTGTACGCCGGCAAGACATCCAGGACGTACAGATAACCAGAGCCATGAGAGGAGCTGAATGCTGGACAGACCACCAATTGGTTAGAGCGACTCTTCAAATGCGCATTGTGCCTCACCATCCAAAATGCGCCTAGACAGTTCGTGCATATTGCAACGTGAGTCGTCTCAGAGATCCACTTTATCTGCAAACATTCCAGTCCTGTCTGGACGACAAACTGTCTGCCAAGGGAGAAATGGAACCAGTTCAGAGATGCGGTGACGGAAACATCAAAGGCAGTCCTAGGCCCCAAACAACGCAACCATCAGGACTGGTTCAACGAGAACAACATTGCTATTGAAGACCTATTGAGCAAAAAGAACAAAGCCTTTATGGAGTGGCAAAATAATCCAAACTCTGCTCCTAAAAAGGACAGATTCAAGTCTCTCCAAGCCACAGCGCAGTGTGAGATCAGGAAAATGCAAGACCGATGGTGGGAAAAAAAAGGCAGAAGAAACCCAGCGCTTTGCTGACATGAAAAACTATAAACAATTTTTCAGTGCCCTCAAGACTGTCTATGGGCCATTAAAATCTGCCACTGCCTCCTTGCTATCCTCTGATGGTGACACTCTCATAAAAAATAAAAAAGGCATCAGCAACAGGTGGAAAGAACACTTCAACCAGCTCTTCAACCTACCCTCCTCAGTCGACCAAAGGGCCCTTGACCAGATCCCCCAAAACCTCATCATCAAGCAACTTGACATTCCTCTTTCATTAGAAGAAGTCCAAAAAGCCATTAAACAAATGAGTGCAGGCAAGGCACCCGGTAAAGACGGGATCCCAACCGAGGTGTATAAGGCCTTAAATGGAAAGGCACTTCAGGCATTCCATATAGTGCTGACTAGCATATGGGAAGAGGAAGACATGCCTTCAGAACTCAGAGATGCCTCTATCGTAGTCCTATAAAAGAACAAAGGCACACGAACAGCCTGTGACAACTACAGAGGCATCTCACTACTCTCCACTGCTGGAAAGATCCTCACCCGTGTTATACTCAACAGACTCTTGTCATCTGTTTCAGAGCAGAACCTGCATGAATCACAATGCGGCTTCTGACCAGATTGCAGCACCATCGACATGGTCTTCATGGTGAGGCAAATGCAGGAAAAATGCCTTGAACAGAACCTGAGTCTCTACATTGTCTTCATAGACCTGACAAAGGCGTTCGAGACAGTGAACAGGGATGCATTGTGAGTGATCCTCAAGCTTGGTTGCCCAGCAAAATTTGTCAAACTGATCCAGCTCTTTCATGTCGACATGACAGGGGAAGTCCCATCTGGTGGAGAGACTTCCGATCGCTTCAACATCTCCAATGGCGTGAAACAAGGCTGCATCCTTGCTCCAGTGCTATTCAATCTATACTTCACCCAAGTATTATGACATGCTGTGATGGATCTAGACATGGATGTCTACATCAAATACCGAGTGGATGGCTCACTATTCGACCTTCACTGTCTGAAGCTCTCTTCGCAGATGACTGTGCTCTCATGGCCCACCAAGAAAATCATCTTCAAACCATTGTGGACAGGTTCTCTACTGCAACAAAACTCTTTGGCCTGACTATCAGCCTCAGCAAAACAGAGGTGCTGTTTCAACCTGCACCAGAGAGGCCAACTAACCAGCCATGCATAACTATCGACGGCATGCAGCTTTCTAATGTCAACACTTTCAAGTTCCTGGGCAGCACCATCGCCAACGATGGGTCCCTAGACCATGAGATCAATGCCAGGATCCAAAAGGCCAGCCAGGCACTTGGGCGGCTGTGCTGTGCAAAGTCCTCCAATACAGCGGTGTAAGCACTGCAACGAAGCTCAAAGTGTACAACGCAATGGTCCTCAGCTCGCTCCTGTATGGTTGTGAGACATGGACACTGTATTGGAAACACATGAAACAGCTGGAGCAATTCCACCAACGCTCTCTCTGGTCAATCATGAGGATCTGATGGCAGGACCGAATCACCAATCAGGAAGTCCTCGACAGAGCCAACTCCACCAGCATTGAAGACATGGTCCTCAAAACCCAGCTACGTTGGTCTGGACACGTCATCTGCATGGACCCACAGCGAATACCAAGGCAAGTGCTCTATGGTGAACTGTCAGCTGGATTCAGGAAACAAGGTCGACCAAAGAAAAGATACAAGGATCAGCTAAAGTCAAACTTGAAGTGGGCTGGCATTACACCAAAGCAACTAGAACTTGCTGCCTCTGACAGAAGCAGCTGGCGAACCCACATTAACCTTGTCGCCACCACCTTTGAAGATGAATGATGTCGACGTCTTGCCGCTGCGCGTGAACGCCGACACCAGGCCACAACCGCACCTCCTGTAACAACTGGCGTTCCATGCCCCATGTGCCACAAACTCTGCGCCTCAGCCTTTGGACTTCAAAGCCACATGAGGGTACATCAATAGATGATAATGCACAAAGACAATAGTCATTCTCGGCTTCCGAGAGACTACTACTATTTAAACTAATTATTGTTGCTAACTAGGTGTGAGCTCAATTGCTTCTTTCTTCTGGAGTACACAGTACTATCAGTATACTCTTAATTGTATTATCCAGCAAAGTTTCCTTCAACCTGTCCTAGTTATGCTTCTGATGAGAAGTAAGGAAGTGGAGGTAGTGATTGTAGTGACTGGAGAAGTTTAACAGTCAATGTGTGAATTTTAAAATTACTCCACCCTACTCAGACATACTTTAGGGGAAGATAAAGTTGTAATCTCCTGATTGAACAATGAAGTACTTAACTCATACCTTATAGTGAAGCTAGAACTTAAGCCAAGTCTATTTAAGTACCTATAAAGGTTAAATTAATCACAAAAAGGCAAGTAACTAACAAAAGGTGAGCTTAACAAAGAAGTGTGAAGTACCTCAGAAGATATAATCTAACCAGAGAAGGTGAGAACTAAAGAATGGGCAGTCCTGGAGAAAAGAGTCTACTGTGATTGGTAGATGTAAAAATTTAGGGGAGGTGACATAAGAGAAAATTTCTTCAAAAGGAGGCTAGAAAAGTCAGTTCAGGGAAGGGAGGTCAGTTCAGGATTGAAACTCAGCCTGGAGGATCTCCCTTGGACAGCTACCTGGAGATGGTCTTGTGGTGAGTGATAAGACTGACTCCCTTTCCCTTGGGCTCAGGGAGGCCACTTTGGCCAAGGCCTTTAACTACTACCTGACTCAGTCTGAGCCAGAGCAGTTTAAATTAACTCTTCTCTCTCTCTCTCTCTCTTTTCCTTAATTCCTTCTCTATATATTAATTAAAATCACCATAATTTCCAGCTGACTTGGGTATTTTATTATTGGGGATTTTCCCTGGTGACCAAATTAAATAAATTTCAAGTCACAACTATAAAAATTATCCTTTACAAATGGGAGGACATAGAAAAGTTGATAGCTTAAGAGGGTATCAAGGTTGAGGGAAAACCATTTTTGGAGGCCTAAACTTTTTGGTAGATACAGAGGAAAGAGAAATTGATGAGAGTTGGGGGTGGAAATGAACAACAAGGTCATGAAGGAGATGGAGGAAATGGAATTAAGGGCACAGGGAAAGAATTTGGCTTTGTCAAGGAAGATCATTTCAGATGTCCCCACTGACCTCAAATGGCTCAAAGTAGAGTCCATCTTGGTGACAAGGCTTCTATGAATCAGTCTGCTCCCTGTTTGGCACTGATTATTATCCACTTCCTCTGAGTACAGGTTTCATTATTATACCCATTCTGAGAACCACTCATCTCTATTGAAGAAGAGAAGGAAATGATAGACTGTTATCTGCAAGATGTACATCTATCTTTCCTGGATCTTTTTTAAAAAACCCTAACCTTCTGTCTTAGAGCTGATACTGGGTATCAGTTTCAAGGCAGAAGAGTGGTAACAGCTATGCAATTGTGGTTAAGTAACTTTCCCAGGGTCACACAGCTAGGAGGTATCTGAGGCTAGATTTGAAATCAGGACCTTTCATCACCAGTCCTGGCTCGATCCATCAAGCCATCTAGCCTTCCCTTTCTTGGATCTTAATGAGTTTTGTTAAAGCCTCTGCCCAGCACTCTATGCTAAATAGGATCTTAAATGATTCTAAAATAATGTAGTCTTCTCTATATAATAGGGGTATTAGAGCTAGGAGTGCCTATTGGCCTCTTGCTGAGGGTCACAGACTTGTACTTTTGAAGTAAAGCAATCCCTCAGTGGCCCTTTGATTAGAGGCAATGGCAAAGAGGGTTGGCAATCTAGTCAGGAAGAACTGTCCACTATAGTTTTTAAGGAAGTAAGAGAGGTGGTTTCCACCCTCTTTTGAAGTGACCCCTTTGCTGAGCCATAACCAAGGGAGAGTTGCCCTTGGATTTCTAGCTAGCATAGAAAAAGGAAATTTCTTTCCCTTCTCCTTTGTGAAGATTGGATTTGGCTCTCCCCTGATTGTAACAGTGAAGGTACTTAGCTCTTCATTGATTGTGAAGATTAAATTGTAATCCCCTGTCTATTTTTAGATTCTAATCCCCCAAAATGTAAGCACAGTATTTAAAGTTGAGTATGGAAATTTACCCATTTTGGATTTTAACCACATAAAGGTATGAACACCCATTTCAGACATTGAGTGGGAGATCTGTGACCCACGTGTGAAAGAGTGGGCAGTCCTGGAGTATAGCATCAGCTGTGATTAGTAGTCATAAAAATTTAAGGGAAGTGACACAAGAGAAAAAGGTGGAAACAGACACACACAGACTCACTTGGAGTGAAGAGAGACACTTGGAGTGGAGAAAGACACTTGGAGTGGAGACTCACACTTTCAGTGGAACCTCCTGTAAGATGCAGTTCTACTGGAGTTGAGGCTGATAAATAATCTGCTGATTGAACTGACACGTGGTGAGTGTAAAGGCTGACTTTAGTAATTCATTTTTAGGATTTAGTAATTAAATCCCTGGCAACCAATTAAATATATTCAGTCCAACCATAAATTTAACACCTCTGAGCTTCCAAACAAGAATCTATGCTTACTGAGGTGAATCTGAGACTGGACAAACTAGAAAGACAGACTAAACAGATATTGCCTAATGGTAATGAAGTAGTGTAGAGTATAGAGCAGGCAGAATTTACAAATTCCGAATCAGACCTAAGTTCAAATTCTGCCTTAGGCAGTTATTGGCTAGGTCACTTTCAGGAAGTCACATCATCTCTCTTATTCTCAGTTTCCACATTTCTAAAATGGAGAAAATAGAAGCACTTACTTCTTTATGTTGTTGTAAGGATCAAATCAGATATATAATGCACTTTGTAAACCTTAAGGTTTTGTATGTATGTATGCATACACATATAGATATGTATATATTTATATATGTACACATATACATATATATATACTTATGTGTGTATATATGTGTAAGGTATATACATATAAATAAATATATGTGTTTTATATGCTACTGCTGCTCTTTATTTGTTTCTATTCTTCAGGACTCCATTTGGGGTTCTCTTGGCAAAGATCCTGGATTGGTTTGCCTTTTCCTTCTCTAGCACATTTGACAGATGAGGAAACTGAGACAGTGTTAAGTGACTTGCCTGAGGTCACACAACCCCTGATTGTCTGAGGCCAGATTTGAACTCAGGGAGATGAGTCTTCCTGATTCTAAGCCCAATGGTCTATCCACTGTACTACATACCTGCTACCACTCTATGGGACTTCAAGTCCCTGTATGACTCTACTGCTTTTTGTTTATTTAACTAAGTTCAGGTTAACAAACAAAAATTCTGAAAGATGGACATTTTCCAGCCCTTTAAGGTTGAGAAGTAGGAAGTTCCTGAGTCAGGGATGACTTCCCAGCTTCCTGAACCTATATTGTTTCTTAGAAAAGGCAGTATAACTGCTCCAAGAAATATTAAGTCATATTCTGGTTTACCAGCAGACCCAATATTGTTATAAAGACAGCCCAGATCAGAGGGGAAAGTGCCTTTCTAATTTGAAGCATATAACAGGAATCAGGTTATTGTTTGTATTTTAAATATGGGTAACTGTGTGCTTGGAGCAACTAGGCAGCTTAGTGGATGTTGTGCCAAATCAGAGGTCAGGAAAACTCATCTTGAGTACTAAACTAAAGATAGACTTAGACATTTGCTAGCTGTGTGATCATGGGCAAGTCACTTAACCCCATTTGCCTCAGTATGTCATCTATAAAATAAGCGGTAGAAGAAAATGGCAAACCTTTGCCAAGAACATTCCAAATGGGATCAGAAAGAGTCAGACTCCACTAAAAACAACTCAACAACAACAACGATTTGCTTATGGGTCTTGGTTTTAAGCCTTTCTTTTGTGGAGAAGGAAATAAATATCTGTCCTATATCTTATATTTACTATATATATATAGCAAGTATTTTTTTCCTAGAAAGTTACTATTAATCCATTTTAGAGGAGATTCTAGACATGAGCCCAATATAAGATTTATTTAAAGGATTTTTCCTACATCCTTGATGTGGAGGATATAATAAGTCACAATACAAGAAAAGCTTGATCTTCCTTTGGATTCTCTAAGTACTAAACCAATTTGAGTCCAGAGCAGGAGTCCTTTGGGAAAGGGATGGTATCCCCTGGACCCTATGTTGGAAGATATTGTTGTTGTTGAGTCATTTTAGTCATGCCCCATTTTTCATGACCTTCTTTGTGGTTTTCTTGGCAAAGATGTGAAGTAGTTTGCCATTTCCTTCTCCAGCTCATTTTATAGGTAAGGAAAAGGAGGCAAACAAGGTTAAGTGACTTGCCCAGGGTCACACAGCTAGTAAGTACCTAAGGACAGATTTGAATTCAGGAAGATGAGTCTTTTTTTTTGTTTTTTGTTTTTTTTAATTTTATTTGGTCATTTCCAAACATTATTCATTGGAGTAAAAGAAGAAGATAACATTTTTCCCCTTTCCTTAATATTTACCTTTTCAGGTATTCCTTGCTCTTTGATTTTCGGTATCAAACTTTCCACAGAGCTCTGGTCTTTTCTTTGCAAAAAGTTGGAAATCTTCTATTTTGTTGAATGCCCATACTTTCCCTTGGAAGTATATAGTCAGTTTTGCTGGGTAGTTGATTCTTGGTTGGAGACCCAGCTCTCTTGCCTTTCTGAAGATCATGTTCCATGCCTTACGATCATTCAGAGTAGAACTTGCAAGGTCTTGTGTGACCCTGATTGGCATTCCTTTATATCTAAATTGTCTTTTTCTGGCTTCCTGTAGGATTTTTTCTTTTGTTTGATAGCTTTGGAATTTGGCAATTACATTCCTGGGAGTTGTCTTTTGGGGGTTTAGTGTAGAAGGTGTTCTGTGAGCTCTGTCAGTGGCTGTATTGCCCCCTTGTTCTAGAATCTCTGGGCAATTTTCTTTGATTATATCTTGTATCACTATATCGAGTTTGGTGTTTATTTCTGGCTTTTCTGGGAGTCCAATTATTCTTAAATTATCTCTTCTCCCTCTATTTTCCAGATCTATCACCTTGTCGGTGAGATATTTTATGTTCTCTTCTAATTTCTTGGTGTTTTGGCTTTGCTTTATTAGTTCTTGCTTTAAAGCCTGGTTTTCTTTTACAGTTTGGTCAAACTGGTTTTGTAGATGCGTGAATTTCTTTTGCATTATTTCCCACTTTTCCTCCCAGAAGGCTTCCATCTTTTTGGTCATTTCTGATTCAAATTCTTCATGGGTTTGTGGAGAGTTTCCATTTCCTTTGGAAGGTTTTGGAGCATTTTCTTGTATATCATCTTCTATCTGCTCTGTATTTTGTATTTTGGCTCCATAGAATGTGTCCAAAGTCGCCCCTTTCTTCTTATTTTTCTTGGTATTTTGGGGCTTCTGTGCTTCTGTGGAGTTTGCCATCTCTGAATGTGGAGGATTAGCTTTTCTTATCTTTGTCTGGTGTTCAGAGGCTTTAGTCCTGGGCAGATTGTCGGTTCTATGAGCTTTCCCTGGGTTAAACTGAATATGCCTCACTGGAACTGGAGTGGAAGGGTCGGACCACGAGGCTACACTCTCCCCTGGCTCTCTGGGTCGGGTTGCTTTCCGGAAGTTGCCTTCAGAATAGCTGGCCGTGAGGCTGTTTCGTCGGCCTGCGGGGGGATGGGCTTCGGCTTCCCAGAGCTCCGAGGGCAGTGACTTTCGCTGAGACTTGGATAGCAGGATCCAGCCCGTGAGGCTGTCTTGCCCGCCCTGAGGGTTGTTGTTGTTTCGACCCTGCTCTCTGCCGGGGGAGCTCCGAGGGCAGTGACTTTCACTGGGACTCGGATAGAAGGCCCTGAGGGTTGTTGTTCCGAGGACCCTGCTCTCTGAGCCGGGCGGGGCTGCGGCTTCCGGGAGCCTTGGACTCTGCGCTCCTACCCCTTAGGTCCGAGTGATCTCGGGTTCTGGCTTTTGAGGGGGCCGTACCTTTTGATCCGGGTCCAAGTCCAGGAGGGCTCCCAGGGTCTATGCTGTTGATCGTTTTGAATTTCGGCGCCTTAGGAGCTTATAGTTTGAGATTGGTCGGGAAGGGTTTTCCGGAGATCTGAACTTTAGCTTTCTCTAAGCCGCCATCTTAACCGGAAGTCAACATTATTCATTGGAAACAAAGATCATTTTCTTTTCTTCCCTCCCCCCACTCCCACCACCTTTCCCATAGCTCACGCATGATTCCACTGGGTATCACATGTGTTCTTGATTCAAACCCATTTCCATGTTGTTGGTACTTGCATTAGAGTGTTCATTTAGAGTCTCTCCTCAGTCATATCCCCTCCACCCCTGTAGTCAAGCAGTTGCTTTTCCTCGGTGTTTTTACTCTCACAGTTTATCTTCTACTTGTGGATAGTGTTTTTTTTAGATCCCTGCAGATTGTTCAGGGACATTGCATTGCCACTAATGGAGAAGTCCATTACGTTCGATTGTACCACAATGTATCAGTCTCTGTGTACAATGTTTTCCTGGTTCTGCTCCTTTCTCTCTGCATCACTTCCTGGAGGTTGTTCCAGTCTCCATGGAATTCCTCCACTTTATTGTTTCTTTTAGCACAATAATATTCCATCACCAACATATACCACAATTTGTTCAGCCATTCCCCAATTGAAGGGCATCCCCTCATTTTCCAATTTTTGGCCACCACAAAGAGTGCAGCTATGAATATTCTTGTACAAGTCTTTTTCCTTATTATTTCTTTGGGGTACAAACCCAGCAGTGCTATGGCTGGATCAAAGGGTAGACAGTCTTTTATCGCCCCTTGGGCATAGTTCCAAATTGCCCTCCAGAATGGTTGGATCAATTCACAACTCCACCAGCAATGCATTAATGTCCCTACTTTGCCACATCCCTTCCAGCATTCATTACTTTCCATAGCTGTTATGTTAGCCAATCTGCTAGGTGTGAGGTGATACCTCAGAGTTGTTTTGATTTGCATCCCTCTGATCTGATTATAAGAGATGTAGAATACTTTTTCATGTGCTTATTAATAGTTTTGATTTCTTTATCTGAAAACTGCCTATTCATATCCCTTGCCCATTTATCAATTGGGGAATGGCTTGATTTTTTTGTACAATTGATTTAGCTCTTTGTAAATTTGAGTAATTAAACCTTTGTCAGAGGTTTTTATGAAGATTGTTTCCCAATTTGTTGCTACCCTTCTGATTTTAGTTACATTGGTTTTGTTTGTACAAACCCTTTTTAATTTGATGTAGTCAAAATTATTTATTTTACATTTTGTTACTCTTTATAAGTCTTGCTTGGTTTTAGAATCTTTCCCTTCCCAAAGGTCTGACATGTATACTATTCTGTGTTCACCTAATTTACTTATAGTTTCCTTCCTTATGTTCAAGTCATTCACCCATTCTGAATTTATCTTGGTGTAGGGTGTAAGGTGTTGATTCAAACCTAATCTCTCCCACACTGTCTTCCAATTTTCCCAGCAGTTTTTATCAAATAATGGATTTTTGTCCCAAAAGTTGGGGTCTTTGGATTTGTCATAAACTGTCTTGCTGAGATCATTTAAGCCAAGTCTATTCCACTGATCCTCCTTTCTGTCTCTTAGCCAGTACCAAATTGTCTTGCATTTTATGGGTGAGTTCATTCCATTCACATTCAGAGTTATGATTACTAGCTGTGTATTTCCCAGCATTTTGATTTCTGCTCCTTTTCCTTCCTTTTCTTCTTTCACTATTTCCTTCTACACCAATGTTTACTTTTGAACAGTCCCCCTTGTTCCCACCCTTATTTTACTTCCCTTTCTACCCCCCTCTCTATTTACCCCCCCTTATTTTCCCTGTAGTCTTTCTAAAATTAACCCCCCACTCCCTCCCTCTCTTGTACTGCTTCCCTCCCCACCAGACCATTTGTTACTCTTCTACTCCTCTATAGGGTGCAAATCTATTCTCTGCCCCCAATGGATTGGATTGTTTTTCCCTCTTTGAGTCACTTTCAAAGCACGTAAAAGTTGAGTATTTCCTGTCTCTGACCTCTTTACCCTTCCAGTGTATTGATGTTCTCCCCTCTCCCACCATGAGCTTCTTTATGACATATAAATTTACCCCCAATTGTTTCTTTTCCCATTTCTTTTAATATTAACCTATTTTTAAGCTCTAGTTATATATATATATATATATATACACATATGTATATGCATACTCATGCATATTTATTTTTGCATGCATATATCTATATACCTATTTATGTCTTGTCCTTTTATCCTATACAGTTTGTTGCTGTTCCCTCTAAGTATATTTCTTTTTGCTGCCCAGGTAATAACAACAGTTTTTAAGAGTTACCAATGACCTCTTTTCTTATAGGGATACATATCATTTTAACTTACTGAGTCTCTTTACAAATTTTTTTTGTTTTTCTTTTTTCCCCTCTTTTTTAATTACCTTTTGATGATTCTGTGCTTGGACATCAAATTTTCTGTTCAGGTCTGGTCTTTTCTTTATGAATTCTTGAAATTCTTCTATTTTGTTGAATGACCATACTTTCCCCTGTAAGAATATAGTCAGTTTTGCTGGGTAGTTGATTCTTGGTTGTAGACCTAGTTCCCTTGCTTTCCGGAATATCATATTCCATGCCTTTCTTTTTTTCAGTGTGGATGCAGCTAGATCCTGAGTTATCCTCACTGTGGTTCCTTGGTATCTGAATTACTTCTTCTTGGCAGCTTGTAATATCTTTTCTTTGGTCTGATATGTCTTGAATTTGGCTATAACATTCCTGGGTGTTGTCAGTTGGGGATTAAGTACAGGAGGTGATCTGTGGATTCTATCAATCTCCACTTTTTCCTCTTGTTCAAGGATTTTGGGGCAGTTTTCTTTAATAATTTCCTGTAATATAATGGCCAGGCTTTTTCTTTTGTCATGGTCTTCTGGTAGGCCAATAATTCTTAAATTGTCTATCCTTGAACTATTTTCTAAATCCTCTGTTTTGTGAATGAGATGCTTCATATTTTCCTCAATTTTTTCATTCTTTTGGTTTTGTTTTATAGTGTCCTGCTGCCTTGTGAGGTCACTTGATTCTAGTTGTTGTATTTTGGTTCTTAAAGACTGGATTTCATCCTTAGTTTTTTGGTTGTCCTTTTCCTTTTGGTTGGATTTTCTTTGGAGGTCATCTTTCATCTTCTTCACCTCATCTTTCATCTGCTTTGCCTCATCTTTCATCTCCTTTGCCTCATTTTCCAGCTGGTTGATTTTGGCTTTCAAGACACTATTTTCTGTTTCCAGATGACTTATCTTAGTTTTTAAGTTCTTTTCCCAATTGTCTTTGGCCTCTCTTAATTGTGTTTTGAATTGCATTTTGAGTTCTTCCAAAGCCTGTATCCAATTCGCTGGGATTTCTGATTTTTCCTTTGCTGATACCTCCCCCTCTGTTTCATTCGCTCTTTGCTCATTACCTGTGCAGAAGCTGTCTATTGTAATTTCTTTTTTCTTTTTCTGTTGTTTGCTCGAGTTTACCCTTTCTTTGCTCCCTGTATTTGGCTGTGCTCTTGCTCCTCTCATTTTGTTTTGGTTTTGCGGCTTTCAGTCTCCCCTCTTGGAGCTTTGTCAGATTTCTTGGTACAGTCTCTAGGGGAGGAATGTTAGCTTCCCTGTCCTCTGGAGGCTTTTGATTGGATTGAGTTCAAGTGGATTGGGCTGTATGTGGTATGAAACTCTGAGGCTCTGAAGACTCCTGGAAGGCTGGGCTGCCCAGGCTCTCTCCAGTTCTCTCCAGCTGCTTCTCTGCTGTCCGCAAGGTTCCCTAGTGCCTTTGCCTGCCTCCCTAAACTCTGAGGAGTTCTGATGGGATTAGGTTCAACTGGATTGGTCTGGATGTGCCCCGAGGCAATGGTGAGACTGGAGCTCGATGGAGGGACCCAGCCACGGCCCCTTCTCTCCCTGGCTTCCTCCCCACTGTCCAAGCTGGATGCTCCGAGCCCGGCGCCCCACTGCTCACAAGGTAGACCCTCCAAACCAGTACCTTTGCCCGCTCAGAGGTTCCCGCTGCTGCTGGGGACTCAGCCCTCTGGTTTATGGGGAAGGGGTCCTGGGACCTTCCCTCTGCCTTCCCCTTAGCCCTGAATATTCTCAGATTCTGGCTTTTGGGGGGCATACCTTTTGATTTGAGTCTAGAAGGAGGGTTCCCAGCTTCTGTCCTGTTGTTCAGCTTGAATTTTGGTGCCCTAGGAGCATTCAGTCTGCATAGGTTAAGGAAGGATCTTCCACGAGGTCTGAACTTTTGCTGCTTGCTAAGCCACCATCTTGACTCCACCCCGATGAGTCTTCTTGATTCCAAGTCCAATGCTTTATCTATTATGCTACATAGAAACATTGAATATATTACTGAGTTTAGGATTAGAACAGATGGCTTTGGGAGAACTCTTCTCTGTGAAGTTGCTACCATGACCTTGGCCTCATAAGTATCATAGTATATAATTCACTGAGTCCAACTGACTCAGAAAAAGACTGCCAAAAGATATGGTTATTAAAAATTATAGAAAAGGAGAGGAACTCATCCTAGGGGTGAGAACTGGTCTGAATGTGACGAAGTTCTGTGTTGGAGTTCTACAAAGAAGGAAGGTTAGACGAACCTTATACTTCTGGAACATAGTTCTGTTTTCCTTGAACTTGGTTTCCCAGAATGCTAAGGATCCAGAGATGTAGACAGTGGAAAATGAATCCAAAAGAGAGATCAATGGGGGAAAGCTAAAGTTTGGAGAGGTGGGAAGAAAGAAGATTCTACCAGGAGAGCCTTTTTATATGATGGACTCTGAAAGTACAGGCAATCTCATGCTCATTTCTAGAGATATATATGCAAGAATGTCACTTAGCTTCTTGGGACACAGAAGCCCACTCATCTCCAAATAAACATGGGTGGTCAGAACCAGGCAAAACATTTAAGGAATACTATTTTTAATTTGGCTGCTTTAATCCACTGTCCATCCCCACATGGGAACTTCTTCCAATAATGCAGGTTGCAACCTATCCGTAACGTCTCATCTTGTGCAGCTTCTCTAACCTTCAATAAATCCTCCAAAACAGATCAACCCAATATAATGACCTTCATCTAATCCCTTGGCATGACATGAATACCAGTGTATCATATGGGCAGTCCACTGGTTATCTGTTGCTTTTACTATATGACCAGCTCCTCAAAGAAACCAATTATTCCTCAGATGTTTTCTTGAATTATGGCAAACTGCCATCAATGACATCGGTGCAATTAGAAAAATTTATTTCTTCAATGAAGTAATCTGAAAAGATCATACTACAGCTTCATTCATTTTATGTGTGCTAATTTCACAGTTCTTGGAATTGCTTAAAGAAAGAGGAAAAGACTTTGTGCTCCAGTCCTGACTCCATTTCAAATTCATTTGAAGTTCATTTCATGTTTCCTAATCTATGTTCAGTTCTGTGGGAAGGGTTGAATTGGATGACTTGTAAATCATTACACTCTTCTATTTATGCTTTTATTTTAGGGGAAAGTCACTTCTACACACTAAATTTTTCATTTTTATAAAGATATTCTGATTGCCCCACTTATCACATTACCCACAAGTCTACCTCTTTTAAGAAGAGCACAGAATAATCTACAGACCTGGAAGACCCTTATTGTGCTATCCACCAGTGTCTCTCCCTGGGCCCATTGTGGGTATGCAACCCTCTTAGTTCAAGGTCAGTGTTAGGATGAAATAAGGCATTCACAAGTCAATGAACATTTAATAAAGAAGAATTATTTTTTCTTCAACACAGGGAGAATATTCAACAAAGATAAAATGGTACTTAACTTCTTGAGACACAGGGGCCCCTCATCTCCAAATAGTAATGTGTCTGGTCAGTAAGTCATCAAGGTATGGTGATTTGTGTGGTCTCAGACACTAACCAAGTCTGAAAGATCTAAACTACATGTGACTCGTGTCTTCTACCTTCTACTACTCTCTACCAGGAATTTGCATCAATCAGGAGGCAATCAGATTTTATTGTGGTGAAGAAACTGTATCAGGGAAGACTTCAGTTGTATCAGAAAAGCACTGGTCCTGTCTCTGGGCCTTTTAATCTGGGAGTTCATGTTTTTAGAGGTCTTTGTTCATAAAGACAAGGTTGGGTGGAGTCTGGCAGGTACCCAACAATGGTCATACCAAACAACCATTAAGATTATAGAGGTACAAGTTTTCCAAAGTGGATACTTTCTATACCACTTTTGAAAAACAGTTTCTCGCCTGTTAGTGAACCCTAGTTGCTACTAAATAAATACATGATGCAGTTTCATACAATCAGACTTTATCCATATCCAGAGTTACCTTTTATGCATTTTATAATACAAGATGAACTCTAAGAAGTAGGACACAGTAGACCCACCCGAATTTTATTAAATGTAAAATCTTTATTCATGTTCAGCCAGGTCTCCTAGGTATTAGTGCCCTTCAGAAACATATTGCCACTTTTCTAAAAGCCCTAATACCTTGCCCCCTTAGATAGCCCAATGGACATCAACCCTATGATGAAAGACCTGGCTCCTGAGGAATATAATTTTGCCTGGCTCACTAATATATCCTTCCACTATGAAACACATGTAAAACTGGACTTCATTGGCCATTAGTATGGTAACAGTAGACTAAGCTACAAGCCACATGGTTAGTGAATCAAAGAGCCTTGACAATTGCCTCAGATAAATCTTTATATACACTGATTCTTAGTGGTCATGGTCTGGTTCAACGACCTGGAGAATAGGACTAGGCAATCAAAGACTCTTCCTTTTGGGATCAGGAAGAATTTTGTCAATGCTTTCAATTATATATCATTATTAGTAAGGCATGTCAATACCAGTCAGAGTCAGAGAGAAGTTTAATAGAGTGCATAGACTATTAACAACTAAGCTGAAACTTTTATGAAAACAAAAGAAAATGGTCAGTGGGTCCATTGTCAGTTTGAAAACAAGTTCTATGATGAAATATTATGCTGAGGATAGGCCCATAGGAGCCAACAGGGTTCCTTATCCCAAGCTTTTATCTATTGTCCTTCATAGTTTTTGACCCATGTGAAGATTGGATTTAGCTATCTCCTGACTGTAACAAAATCAGAAACGTCTTGAGAACTTTACATTATTCCACCCTACTTAGATCTTACTTTATGGAGAAGATGAAATTGTAATCTCCTGATTGAACTATGAAGGTACTTTGTTCTTACCTTATAGTGAAGATAGAACTTTAAGTTAAGTCTATTTTAAGATCTTAATACAAAAAGGTGTTAAGTAACTATAAAGGTTAAATTAATCACAAAAAGGTTAAGTAACTCACAAAAAGTGAACTTAACAAAGAAGTGTTAAGTAACTCTAAATATATAATCTAATCAAAGGAGATGAGAACTAAAGAATGGGCATTTAGAGGAGGAGACACAAGAGTAAAGGGGGGGCTATATATTTGACTCACTGGCTCTCTCCAGAAAAAAAAATAAACCTTCTGACTCTTTCCCCAGAGAGGTGGTTCTGGCTGATCACTTCCTGTGAGCAGGCCTGGGCACCAGTTTGATCCTGGAACTTGAGCCTGGAGGAGCTCCCTCAGACAGCTTCCTTGAGACTGTCATGTGGTGAGTTATAAGACTGACTCCCTTTTCCCTTGTCTCTCAGGGGAGGCCCCCTTGGCCAAGACCTTGAACTCCTGCCTGGCTCAGTCTGAGCCAGAGCAGTTTAAATTAACTCTTTCCTCTCTGTCTCTCTTTTTCTTAATTTCTTTCCTCTATATTAATTAAAATCACCATAAACTTCCAGTTGACTTGGATATTTTATTATGGGATTTCCTTGGTGACCAAATTAATTTAGATTTTAAGTCACAACCCTAAAAATATCTTTAACACCCACTACCAACTGCCTTAAGAGGCATGTATGTCTCTGCTAAATAACAGTTTTGTATATCTTGCTTCCTAGACAAATCAATATTCCTCTTTACAAAAGGGGAGGCCCCGCAGGTCCAATAGTTTCTCAGATCCAGCCTCCAGGAAGACTTACACAATAAGGATGGACTATTTTTAAATAGTTACAGTTGGCTGTCTCCAGTTCTTTCTTATTCTGTCCCTGCTGAGTCTCTGGCATTGAGGTCCCTACTCCCTCCTACTAAGAGATCCCCAAACCCTAGTGATACAGCTTAGACACTCTTCAATGAGAATGTCTTTTTTTTCTCTTTAAATGGTTTGTATAATTTCTTTCCAGAAAGGGCATGGTAGACCAAGGGTTTGTATATTGGGAAATGCCTTTTTGTCTAATGCCATAGAAAAAGAGAGATTGTCTCTGTTGAACTACAGTGAATGTGCATGTTTCTGGGGGGGAAAAGTGGATCCCCTAGCTAGCTTGGTTGTAACAATATTCAGTTTTTGGATGAAGGTGTAAAATGGAGATTTGAACCCTAGACTTCAATCCCCAGGAGTCTTGGTATTTCCCAGAATTCCCTATAATCTCACCTGAGTTTCCACCTGGGTGAGATCACAATGAGTATTTAACTGGTGGTAATGCCTACTTCTCCCTCTTCTTTGTGCTCTGCTCAGTCATTGCAAGATGTAGTAAGTAAGCTTTGAATGGGCTAATCAGCCTTAGGCACGTGGTTATTATTTTGTATCCTTGATTTCTAATAATCCTTAATAAACCTCTTAAAATATAATATTTTTATTATTAGAAATATAATTTTTAAATTTTACAAAGGTGAGGGAAGAGTCCTTACTTAGTCCTTCTGAAAGAAAGGGGAAGTCTCTTAGAAGAGACTTCTAAAGGAAGAGAGACTGAGTATTCTCTCCACCCACCATGGAACTCCTGGAGTAGGCCAAGGAACACTGAATGGGTCATGGTAAAGGAAAGTCTTAATATTAACACTGGCACTGGGACATGTTCCTATGTAGTTTACTACAAATGCCCCAGGCCTATCATGCAAACTGGTGACTATGCCAGAAGTGGTATCATCTCTGTGATGGCCTTCATGTTGTCTAGATGTTTCTAATGATCTTACTTATTTTCCCTTATTTATAAGGAGGGACCCACTGTGAAATTCAAAGATTTGGCATTACTTATCATACCAACTAGAGCATTAAGAAACAGGAGTAGATTATTCAAAAGTGAGGAAGCAAAGCCTGAGATTTCTGATCTTCATTAGTTTCCATATTTATTAATTTCTTCAAGGGATTATAATATTGATTATTATCTTTATTACTGTCTTTCTGTTTGTTCTAAGCTCTTTCTCCTGTGCTACTTACATAACAGGATTTATGAGTCCCCAAGATTAGGATGTCAAGTAAACTGACAGTAAATGGTGGCAAATTCTCTAGAACAGAGTCAGTCTGCAGGCAATGAAGTCTATAAAACCTCTGAATAAGACCCAAATGAAATGAAATGTAATTGGTAAACATTTAACAAAATAAATAAAAATACAATCCAACATGGATAATGTTAATTTGTTGTTTTCTAAGTCAATGTTCAGCCCATGGGGGGTTTCTATTTGCTCCTGATAAAACTTCTTTAGAAAACCTTTATGTTCTTGCCACCAAGGGATAGGTTATAATAGAAACAGTATCTACCAGGATCCCATCATATAGAAAAGGTCAGTAATATATCCTTGCTTTGGCAAAACATCCTTGCTTTGTTGACAAGGATCAGATTTTAAGAATGCCTCAACATTTTCTAATGATGCATTGTAATTTTTTTTTACCACAAGACCAAAAGAGATAGGCATAAGATGTAAAATTTTATTTCAAGAAAAAATGATAACATATGCTTACAATTATTTGTATTTAAAGAGAATTTGTACAAATGGGAGAAAGAAAATATTATGAAATGTATATCTTTGTAAATCACTTACTTAGGAATCACATTTTTGTAATCATATTTTTTATTGTACATTTGCCATAAAGTTGTTTTTTGTTTTATTTTGCAAATGAAACATTTGTGTTCCTGTTAAGATATTACAAACATGTTACAAACATGGTACATTTTGGCTGGAAGAACATTTGTATCTTCAATCATGGCTGCTATAATTTCCAATTTGCTACTTGAACAATCTCCAATAAGCTCTTCACTCACCTTTTGTATATATTCTTTTTTTGTTTTAATTCTTTCCACCATTCTTAAAATCAATGCTATATGTTAGTTCCAAGTCAGAAAAAGTGACGAGGGTTAGGCAATGGGGGTTAAGTGACTTGTTCAGGGTCACCCAACTAGGAAAATGTCTGAGGTTATATTTAAACTCAGGACCTTCTGTGTCTAGACCTGGCTTTCTTCTGTCCATTGATCCACCTAGCTGCCCCCTTGGATATATTCTTGATGGCTAATGTTTGAATTATAAACTTAAAGAAAATATTATCCAGCCCCGTGTGAGGACTATATCTAGAAGGCTTTCCAACTTGCTGCTTTCACTGAATAAACATCTTTCTATTTGATCAAGGATATGTACACCTGTGTTGGCGAACCTATGGTACCTGTTTCCTGAGGGGGCTACTCCCCTCCCCCTTTCCACCATGCCTGAAGACATTTCTCACATGCCCTGCCCCTCTGTCCAGCAGCCCAATGGGAGCAGTTCCTCCCTTCCCTGTCTAGGGTAAGGGAGCAGTACCCATGCAGCTCGAGCATTGCAGTTTGGGCACTCGGTCTTTAAAAGGTTCACCATCACTGATCTACACTTATCTTTGCTGTAGAATAGGATAAGAGAGCTGACTTTTGTTCAAGTTTTGAACATCTGACTATATGTTCTCATAATAGTTCTACTTTTGGCTTTCATACTGGGATGAAGTCAGGTTCACTGTTGGCTTCTTCATGGATTTCAAAACCAGAGGTTGATACAGCAGTTCTATGTTCTTTTTACTTTGAAGGTTCTCTGCAGTTCAACAAATAGTCTCAATTATGCTACACTTCTGATTTGTAAGTCTCAAGGAAATAATAAGAGATGCAAAAAGATTGCCTTAGGTTATATTGTAGCCTAAGAGAGTTTATGACCTTGAATACATCTGTGACAAACAAAATCATTATAGCCAAGAACCACTGAAGCAGAAACTGGAAAAAAATTTATGGCAAATTTTCTTTGATAAAAGCCTCATTTCTCAAAAACATAGAGAAGTGAGTCAAGTTGATAAGAAAAGTCATTCTCCAATTGATAAATGGTCAAAGGATTATGAACAGGCAGTTTTCAGAAGAAGAAATCAAAGCTATAATTCTATGAAAAAATGCTCTAAATCTCTCTTGATTAGAGAAAGGCAAATTAAAACAACTCTGAGGTACCACCTCACACCTCTCAGATTGGCCAATATGACAGTAAAGGAAAATGATAAATGCTGGAGGGGATGTGGCAAAATGGGAACACTAATGCATAGTTGATGGAGTTGTGATCTGATCTAATCATTGTAGTCAAGAGAAATGGTCAAAAGCAGAGGAAAATATGAGATTTAATGAAGACGGACCCAGGAGAGGCAGATGGAACATATAGCCAGAAAGGGAAGGGAGAATTGAGAATTCTCTTGGAAGATTCAAAGGAGGAGAAAAACTGTTGGCCAGAGATGAGTCTGGTCACTCACACACTCACTCACTCACTCTCTCACCAGAGACTTTAATAAGAGCTAGGGAGGAGAGTTGCCTTTCTAATACCCCTTTTACCTGGCTGTGCTGAAGAAAAGTGTTTTTGCCCTGTTACTGAAGATCACCCTGGATCACTATTTCACCCTTGAAAGACAATTTGATCCCACCATCTAAAAGTAGCCATTAGGGAGCAGTCATTAGGGTTTCCTTGGTTCCACCACCCTCTACCCCCCTCTCTATATCTTTCCTTTCCTAAGAAATAAATTAGCCATTTTAGTTCACAGAAGACTAAGTTTTGTAACAAAAAGGAGGATTTCAAAGTCAAAGAAGAAAGTTGGGAGGGGTTAACTCACTTTTGGTCAGGTCCAGACTCCATTAAGGTTGTCTAGCCTTAGTGGAGGAAGGAGGAAGTGGATACACAGTAATCAATTCCTCCTTCCCCCCCAGCAGCTGGTTTCCTGTTCCTAGCATTTTAAAAGCCCTTCTGCCTATCCCACTATTACACCATTCTGGAATGTAATTTGGAATTAGGCCCCAAATGCTATAAAACTGTATATGTTCTTCCTTGTGATTCAGTAATACCATTACTAGGTGTTAAATTTATTTATGGCTGGACTTGAATACTTAAATTGGTGGTCGCCAGGGATTTAAATTCTAAATCCCAAAATGAATTACTCAAGTAAATGGAATTTATGATAGTTTATTTACAATAGAGGGAAGATATTAAGGATTAGAGAAAAGGGAGAGAGAGGCAGATAGCACTCTGGCTTCCTCAGAGCCAGGTAGAAATTCTATGCCCCAGCCAGGGGAAAAGAGTCTCAAGATGATGGGCTTTTCCCACCTCCAGAAAGGCAAGGAAACTAAGTCAGCCTTTCACTCACCATGGTGACCATCTAAAAGGAAATCAATCTGAGGTCTCCTGCACAAGCTCCTCCAGTGGTCCAGTTCCACAGCCAAGTGTCTTGACTCCAAGTCTGAGTGTCTGTTGGAAGACAGTCTCTCCTCAAGTGTCTGTCTTCCAGTCCAACTCCGAGTGACTTCTTCCAGTCTCTCCTCCAAGTGACTCTTCTTCACTCCAAGCCTGAGTGACTGAATCACATCAATTGATCCTTGTGTGCCTCTGTTTCCTCTATTTAAAGACCTTTTTCTCTTGTGCCACCTTCCCTACATTTTACATCTACCAATCACAGCAGACACTCCTCTTCAGGACTGCCCACTCAATGTATGAAATGGGTATTCACACCTTTTGTAGTTAGTTAACACCTTTTTGTAGTTAAAATGGGTAGATCTACTTTAAATACTGAGTTAACACTTTGGGGATTAAAATCTAAAAATAGACAGGGGATTACAATTCAAATCACAATAAAGGAAAAGCTAAGTACCTTCATTGTTACAATTAGGGGAGAGCCAAATCCAATTTTCAATTATCTGTTATGTCCAGAGTAACATAAATGCCAGGCAGATTCTTAAATTGGAGGAACTATGGATATGAAATATGGAAGAAGTAAAGGGAAAAAAAAAAGAAAAGGAAAAAACACTAGTAGACAAGGTCAGGTTCAGGGAAAATCTCATTGTCTCTGACCTCACAAGGACTTGTAGCTAGAGTTTTTATTGGCAAATCAATACTCATTCATTATATGATTGACATCAGAGACAGACTGAACTAACAATGCAGTGGGTTACATCAAAGTTATCAGTCCTGTTTTAACATGTTTTATCCCAAATTTCTGATACAGTCAAAGGTCATATTTTTATGTCTCTGAAATATTTGATGAGAAAGAAGAGAAGGTGAGAGAAAGAAGATTTTTGATTGTGAAATTATCTGTGAAACTAGAGGTCTGGCAAATCCTTGTAAAGGGTACTCTCTAGTTGTAATGGAACATTTATATGTAAATTCCAAAACTCTTTGTTCTGTCAGGAGAGCCTGGGTAATCACTGTTTGAAACAGCCAATTTTCATTAATAGTCTTGTTGAGTAATATCAGATTACCTAGGAATTTAGCAAATATCCCATGAATCATTTATTTTATTAAAGGTTTCAGTACTTATTAACCCTGTGAATTCCTGATATGGCCACAACAAGAAAATTGCCTTTGCAAAGATATTTTGTTTTTACTGAACTTTGGCCTTTTCCATGAAGCCCAGTGTGACCATCTCATTGGTACAATAATGCCTGTGTTTCCTTCAGTATCCCAAAGAGACAAAAAAAAATGGGGATGGGCATATTTGTACAAAAATATTTATAACTACACTTTTTGTGGTGGCAAAAAATTGGAAATTAAAGAGAGTATCCCTCAATTGGGGAATGGCTGAAGAAATTGTGGTATATGATGGTGATGGAATACTATTGTGCTATAAGGAATGATGAACCCCTTGATTTCTTTAGGAACTGGAAAGACCTTGATGAATTGATGCAGAATGAAATAAGCAGAACTAGGAGAACATTGTACACAGAAACTAAAACACTGTGGGATGATCAAGTGTAATAGATTTTGCTACTGACAGAAATACAATGAACCAGGACAATTCTGATGGACTTTTACATGTAACATGGTCACTGGAATAAAATAAAGGAAAAAAATTTTTAATTGGGCATACCCTTTGACTCAGCAAATATCACTACTGAGTCTGTATCCCCAAAGAGATCAAAGCAAAAAGAAAGGAACCTATGTGTTCAACAATACTTATACCAACCATTTTTGTGAACCAAAGAATTGAAAATTGAAGGGATATTCATCAATTGGAGAATGGATGAAAAGTTGTGGTATATGATTGAGAAGGAATACTATTGTGCCTTATAGAACAAAATGACAAGCAGAATGCTTTCTGAAAAACCTGGGAAGACTTACAAGAACTGATGCAAAGTGAAATGAACAGAAACAGCTATATTGTAACAATGAATAACATAGCTATTCTCAGTGATACTAAGCTACAAAACAATTCTAAAGGACTTATGATGACAAATGCTATCCACCTCCACAGAAAGGACTGATGATGTATAAAGCATATTGAAGGATACTTTTTTACTTCATAATCCTTGGGTTTTTTTAATATGTGTTTTCTTTTGTAACATAGCTAATATGAAAATGTTTTGTATTGTAACAATTAAAATAGTGGAAGCCATAAACTGTAACTTTTAAAATAGTGGTTGGCTTAAATTGTTACAGATAAAAGAGTGGGAGCCTTAAATTGTGACCGCAGAAATATGGTTTCAAGATATTGTCTTGAGTTAAATCAAATATAAAGTGGTCGCCAGGGAAAAATTCCCAAATATGAAATATACCAAAGTCAGCTGGGTTTTTATAGAGATCTAATTAATACAAATAAGGAATTAAAGAAAGGGAGAGAAACAGAGTAAGAGGGAATAGTAGGAAAAGGGCTAGACCAGCTTAGGCCAGCCTTAAGGTTAAGCCTTGAGAGAGAGATCAGTCAGTCTTTTATCAACTCACCACAAGATTTGTCCAAGCAAGACTCTAGTGTTCAGAGACCCACCAGTTCAGCTTTGGCCAGCTCCATCTCCAGAGCAAGTTCTCTGAGAGAGAGTTTCTTGCTTTCAGCTTCTCATCTCCTTTTAAAGAGAATTTTCTCCTATGTCACTTCCCCTAAGTTCTCACATCTACCAATCACAGTAGATGTTTTCCAAAGGACAGACCATTCTTAATTCACACCTGAGTAGACTAAACCTTTGAGTAATTCACACCTGAAAAAAACCTCTGAGTAAGTTCTCACCTCTTTGCCACTTGCAAGTTTACAAGTTACCTGACCTCATGGATACTTAGCACCTTCCTAAAAATAGACTTAGCTTAAGGCTTTTGCTTTACTATAAGTATGAGTTAAGTACTTTTTCATTGTTCAGTAAAGAGTTTACAACTTTATCTTCCCCTAAAGTATGCTTAAGTATGGGTGGAGTAGAGTTCTCACATTCCTGACTAAGTCCCTTCATTGTTTAAAGTGGGGAATGGTCTTAACCAAGTGTTCTGAAGTAGGGTCTGAGAATTTTTAAGATTCACAGTATGACCACAAATGTATACTCTATATCAAATTGCATGCCTTCTCAAGGAAAAGGAAAGGAATGAATTTTGTGAAGATGGGATTAACTCTTTCCTACCCACTTTTAGATTTAATGACGAGAAGCGTATATACCCCAACATTTCCTTAAGTGAGGAGAGGTCCGCAACCCACCTGCTAAACTGGGTGACAACTCAGAAACAACTGACTGCCCCCTGGGAAGTCCTAAGAAAATTCTAAAACTGTGATTGGTTCACATGAAGTAAAATAGTGTAATAATGAAAAATAATAATATTTCTTTCTACCCAGAGATATATATTTTATAAAGTTTATTATGAAGGGTAGACAACCATTCCTAAGTAACCTGGTCGCATGATCCCTAGCTGGCCAGTTTCTTTCTCATTCATTCTCACCTCCTGGTCTTCTAGTTCGTCCCCCCCTCACCTACCTGCTCTGTCTCTTCTCCCCATGCTTCTTCCATGGTCTTCTCATTGGTCTCTCTGAGGTTCTCCCCAAAGCTTAGCTTTTATTGATGTACAGAACATACACGATGCAAGCCTGGTGTAACTGTGGTATGTCAGGCATGTTTGATAGACAGGTAAAGTTACTCAGGAAGGGGGAGGGGATAAAATTCCTTGACGCCAATTTCCCCTGTGATCCTTTGGGAGACCCATCTCCCCAATGGATCATTCAAATACCTTCTAGCTAAAAGTACATACAATATTAAAATTTTCTAAGAGGAAGTTACAATAGTTAGAGATGGGAGTAAAATACAAAAACAGATTGATAGATGCATTGACAAAATGCCAACTAGGGGGCAGTCCCCTTTTGGCATAAGAGTTTACATTCAGAATAAGTATGTTCAATTCCCTTCAGTTCAGTTCATTACATCCCAAAGTTCATTCTGGATCTTTTGATGCAGTGTGTAGCTTCTTCAGGTGTCTCTACAGCACCTTCTCCAAAATAATCCACTTTCTTAATTTTGGGTGTTGGCAAGTTTCTTTTCCTGAAATTTCTCCAAAGAATTTTAAACCTTGAATTTTTTAGGATAATTATACAATTCCTCCTGAGGAGGGGGTTGACCCACACCAGAATCACACTATACTACATAATAATAATGATAATACATGACTGAGTTATGAGGTATATGAAACAATTGTCAAAAGAAAATAACAAAAACAAACCACCAAAAAAATCCAAAATAAAAGATGAAATTCTGTAGAAAAATAACAAGAAATATAGAAATGATAAAAAAAATAAAAATCTTATGTGTATAAAATTCTGAGTAAAAAATAAAAAAAAAACCTATAACAGGTTCTTCTATCAATAACAAGGTCCAATTAAAGTGACTTATGTCTCATAAGCCCATAGAACAATAGCAGCAATATAGCACATTACCCATTTGCGGCCAGGACTACAGAAAATTGCCAAACTATAAGAGAGAAAGGACTAAGTTTTAGCAGCAAATGGGAAAAATCATTCCCTGGTCTGATTGTACTGTCACTGTCAGAGATAGGGGGAGCTAGGATGATAGCCAACCTAAGGCACTTGAGTCAGAATATTGAACATGGAATGTGGTACAAGGAGTCCTGCATCTTAATGTATGTCAAGTGCCACAACTTTGATTCTCACATTAGGTTCAAGTCCTTTTGTATTGGCATAGAAGTTCAACAATCCTCCCTGGATTGGATTTGGTCTGTTTTGACCTCATGCTACTTGGCACTGTATATTGGCTCTTTTGTTCCCTTCTCCTGGAATCAGACATAATCATTAAACAAAGTCCCATAATGTTTATCAGAAAAAGGCAAGTTTCCATATTTCGAAAGCGTTTCGGGTATGCATATTACTAGGGCTAATAGATACTGTAAACTTATACTGTTAACTTTATCCTTCAAGCAAAAAGAAAAACATTAATAATGATTTCATGTACTTCAAGTTTCACCAAGGTTAGGAAAAAAGAAAGAAAAAAATCAAATATCCTATTACAAACATAAAGAGAAAAAATACAATAAAAAACCACATAATTTCACAGTTCACATTCTATGTGACAATGTGTTAGCTAAGCAGAGGCACAACACAAAAGGTGCTCACTCAAAAATGAAATGTATATCACTCTTAACTTGGTCAGGATCCACAGTGTGAGTGTACATAAGTTTTTCACCAGTTAAAGTCTTTTAAAAAACAGTAGTGATTCAACACATACTGTGGAAGAGGAGGTTGCTGCTTTTCTTTTTCTTCCTTTTTTTTTGGCTCCGGGATCATTCGGCCCACACCACCTGAACCTAATCCCATCAGGAGCCATCAGAGTCCAGGCAAGCCATGACCCCTCCCCCCTTAGAGAGCAGAGTCTTCTGAAAGAACCAGCTGAACCTAATCCCATCAGGAGCCCTCAGAGCTACTGAAAGGACAGAAAACTCAGGGCTAGCAAAGGGGTTGCTCCAAAGAGCTTACCTTGAAAGTAACCCGGGCCAGTTTCCGGGCATTCAACACAGACTGTGGAAGAGGAGGATGCTGCTTTTCTTTTTCTTCCTTTTTTTGGCTCCAGGATCATTTGGCCCACACCACCTGAACCTAATCCCATCAGGAGCCATCAGAGTCCAGGCAAGCCAGACTTCTCCCCCCCCCCTTAGAGAGCTGGGTCTTCTGAAAAAAACAGAAACCTAGAGGCGAAGTCAAGATGGCAGCCTAGAAGGAGCATAGACCTGGCAGCCTGGCCAGAGCTTTAGAGATCCTCCATATCTGCTCCAGCCGTCCAGGAAGTTTAAAACTCAGATTAAACCCAGCCCAACTAAGCTGAACTCAATCCCATCAAAAGTCTCCAGAACACAGGGAAGCCCAGGCTCCCCATCCATCCTCATTGACTGCTGGACTTTAAGCCAATCAAAAGCCTCCAGAGGACAGGAAAGCTCAAACCCCCAACAACCCTCCCTCAGAGATTACACCAAGAGATCCTCTGTTAAAGCTCCAAGAGGGGAGATTGATAGAAGTCCCTAAAAAACAAAAAAAAATGAGAGGAACAAGAGCACAGACAAATACGGGGAGGAAAGAAGGGGTGAATTTGAACAAACAACAGAAACAGAAGAAAGAAACTACAATAGACAGCTACTACTCACCAAATGAAACAGAGGGGGAGAGATCAGCAAACGATGAACCAGAAATCCCAGCGAATTGGATACAGGCTGTGGAAGAACTCAAAACACAACTAAGAGAGGCTGAAGACAATTGGGAAAAGAACTTAAAAATTAAGATAAGTCATCTGGAAACAGAGGCACTTGAACTAAAACAAGAAAATAGTGTCCTGAAAAGCCAAAATCATCCAGCTGGAAAATGAGGCAAAGGAGATGAAAGATGAGGCAAAGGAGATGAAAGATGAGATAAAGAGGATGAAAGACGATCTTCAAAGAAACTCAGACCAGAAGGAAAAAGATGACCAAAAAGCCAAAGATGAAATCCAATCTTTAAGAACCAGAATAAAACAACTAGAATCAAGTGACCTCACAAGGCAGCAAGACACTATAAAACAAAACAAAAAGAATGAAAAAATTGAGGAAAATGTGAAGCATCTCATTCACAAAACAGATGATTTAGAAAATCGTTCAAGAAGAGACAATTTAAGAATAATTGGACTACCAGAAGACCACGACAAAAGAAAAAGCCTGGACATAATACTAGAGGAAATTATACAGGAAAACTGTCCCAAAATCCTAGAACAAGAGGGGAAAGTGGAGATTGAAAGAATCCACAGATCACCCCCCTGTATTTAATCCCCAACTGACAACACCAAGAAATGTTATAGCCAAATTCAAAAACAATCAGATAAAAGAACAGGTATTACAAGCTGCCAAGAAGAAACCATTCAGATACCATGGAAACATGGTGAGGATAACACAGGATCTGTCTGCATCCACACAGAAGGACCGAAAGGCATGGAATATGATATTCCGGAAAGCAAGGGAACTAGGCTTACAGCCAAGAATAAAATACCCATCAAAATTGACTATATTCTTACAGGGGAAAGTATGGTCATTTAACACAACAGAAGAGTTCCAAGCATTCATAAATAAAAGACCAGACCTGAACAGAAAATTCGAAGTCCAACCACAGAACTCAAGAGAATCATCAAAAGGTAATTAAAAAAGAGGGAAAAAACAACAACAACAAAAAGGGTTTTTTTAAGAGACTCAATAAGTTAAAATGATATGTATCCCTATAAGAAAAGAGGTCATTGGCAACTCTTAAAAACTGTTGCTATCACCTAAGCAGCTAGAAGAACTACACTCAGAGGGAACAGTGACAAACTGTATAGGATGAAAGGACAAGACATAAATAGGTATATAGATATATGCATGCATAAATACATATACATGTGTATGTATATATATATACATATATACATGACTAAAGCTAAAAAAGAAAAGAGGTTATGACTAAAAGAAATGGGAAAAGAAACAAATGGGGGTAAATTTATATGTCACAAAGAAGCTCATGGCGGGAGGGGGGACAACACTGATACACTGGAAGGGTAAAGAGGTTGGAGATAGGAAATACTCAACTCTTACGTACTTTGAAACTGACCCAAAGAGGGAAGAACAATCCAATCCATTGGGGAAGAGAATAGATTTGCACCCTATAGGGGAGTAGACGGGTAAAAAACAGACTGGTGGAGAGGGAAGCAGTACAAGGGAGGGAGAGGGTGGGTGGGGGGTATTTTTAAAAAGACTACAGGGGAAAATAAGGGAGGGAATAAGAAGGGAGCGGGGTAGAAAGGGAAATACAAGGGGGACTGATTTAAAGTAAATCACTGGACTAAAAGGTAGAGCTGAAGAAGAAAGGTTAGAATTAGGGAAGGATATCAAAATGCCAGGGAGTCCACAAGTGACAGTCATAACATTGAACGTGAATGGGATGAACTCACCCATAAAATGTAGACGAATAGAAGAATGGATTAGAATCCAAAACCATACCATATGTTGTCTCCAAGAAACACACATGAGGCGGGTAGACACCCACAAGGTCAGAATTAAAGGATGGAGTAAGACCTTCTGGGCCTCAACTGACAGAAAGAAGGCAAGAGTGGCAATCATGATATCTGACAAAGCCAAAGCAAAAATAGACCTGATCAAAAGGGATAGGGAAGGTAATTATATTTTGTTAAAAGGGACTTTAGATAATGAGGAAATATCACTAATCAACATATATGCACCAAATAATATAGCACCCAAATTTCTAATGGAGAAACTAGGAGAATTGAAGGAAGAAATAGACAGTAAAACCATATTAGTGTAAGACTTGAACCAACCATTATCAAATTTAGATAAATCAAATAAAAAAATAAATAAGAAAGAGGTAAAAGAAGTGAATGAAATCTTAGAAAAATTAGAATTAATAGACATATGGAGAAAAATAAATAGGGATAAAAAGGAATACACCTTCTTCTCAGCACCACATGGCACATTCACACAAATGCAGAAAAGCAGAAATAATAAATGCAGCCTTTTCAGACCACAAGGCACACAAATGCAGAAAAACAGAAATAATAAATGCAGCCTTTTCAGACCACAAGGCAATAAAAATAACGATCAGTAATGGTACATGGAAAACCAAATCAAAAACTAATTGGAAACTAGACAATATGATACTCCAAAATCATTTAGTTAGAGAAGAAATCATAGAAACAATTAATAATTTCATCGAGGAAAATGACAATGGCGAGACATCCTTTCAAACCTTTTGGGATGCAGCCAAAGCGGTAATCAGAGGTAAATTCATATCCCTGAGTGCATATATTAACAAACTAGGGAGAGCAGAGATCAATCAATTGGAAATGCAAATAAAAAAACTCGAAAGTGACCAAATTAAAACCCCCCAGCAGAAAACCAAACTAGAAATCCTAAAAATTAAGGGAGAAATTAATAAAATCGAAAGTGATAGAACTATTGATTTAATAAATAAGACAAGAAGCTGGTACTTTGAAAAAACAAACAAAATAGACAAAGTACTGGTCAATCTAATTAAAAAAAGGAAGGAAGAAAAGCAAATTAACAGCATTAAAGATGAAAAGGGGGACATCACCTCTGATGAAGAGGAAATTAAGGCAATCATTAAAAATTACTTTGCCCAATTATATGGCAATAAATACACCAACCTAGGTGATATGGATGAATATTTACAAAAATACAAACTGCCTAGACTAACAGAAGAGGAAATAGAATTCTTAAATAATCCCATATCAGAAAATGAAATCCAACAGGCCATCAAAGAACTTCCTAAGAAAAAATCCCCAGGGCCTGATGGATTCACCAGTGAATTCTATCAAACATTCAGAGAACAGTTAATCCCAATACTATACAAACTATTTGACATAATAAGCAAAGAGGGAATTCTACCAAACTCCTTTTATGACACAAACATGGTACTGATTCCAAAACCAGGCAGGTCAAAAACAGAGAAAGAAAACTATAGACCAATCTCCCTAATGAATATAGATGCAAAAATCTTAAATAGGATACTAGCAAAAAGACTCCAGCAAGTGATCAGAAGGGTCATCCACCATGATCAAGTAGGATTTATACCAGGGATGCAGGGCTCGTTCAATATTAGGAAAACCATCCACATAATTGACCACATCAACAAGCAAACCAACAAGAACCACATGATTATCTCAATAGACGCAGAAAAAGCCTTTGATAAAATACAACACCCATTCCTATTAAAAACACTAGAAAGCATAGGAATAGAAGGGTCATTCCTAAAAATAATAAACAGTATATATCTAAAACCATCAGCTAATATCATTTGCAATGGGGATAAACTAGATGCATTCCCAATAAGAGCAGGAGTGAAACAAAGATGCCCATTATCACCTCTATTATTTGACATTGTACTAGAAACACTAGCAGTAGCAATTAGAGAAGAAAAAGAAATTGAAGGCATCAAAATAGGCAAGGAGGAGACCAAGTTATCACTCTTTGCAGATGACATGATGGTCTACTTAAAGAATCCTAGAGATTCAACCAAAAAGCTAATTAAAATAATCAACAACTTTAGCAAAGTTGCAGGATACAAAATAAACCCACATAAGTCATCAGCTTTTCTATATATCTCCAACACAGCTCAGCAGCAAAAACTAGAAAGAGAAATTCCATTCAAAATCACCTTAGACAAAATAAAATACCTAGGAATCTACCTCCCGAAACAAACACAGGAACTATATGAACATAACTACAAAACACTCGCCACACAACTAAAACTAGACTTGAGCAACTGGAAAAACATTAACTGCTCATGGGTAGGACGAGCCAATATAATAAAAATGTCCATCCTACCCAAACTTATTTATCTATTTAGTGCCATACCCATGGAACTCCCAAAAAATTTCTTTACTGATTTGGAAAAAACCATAACAAAGTTCATTTGGAATAACAAAAGATCAAGGATATCCAGGGAAATAATGAAAAAAAACACAAATGAAGGGGACCTAGCAGTCCCAGACCTCAAACTATATTACAAAGCAGCAGTCATCAAAACAATTTGGTACTGGCTAAGAGACAGAAAGGAGGATCAGTGGAATAGACTGGGGGCAAGTGACCTCAGCCAGACAGTATACAATAAACCCAAAGATCCCAGGTCTTGGGACAAAAATCCACTATTCGATAAAAACTGCAGGGAAAATTGGAAGACAGTGTGGGAGAGATTAGGAATTGATCAACACCTGACACTCTACACCAAGATAAATTCAAAATGGGTGAAAGACTTAAACATAAAGAAGGAAACCATAAGTAAATTGGGTAAACACAGAATAGTATACATGTCAGACCTTTGGGAGGGGAAACACTTTAAAACCAAGCAAGACATAGAAAGAATCACAAAATATAAAATAAATAATTTCGACTACATCAAATTAAAAGGCTTTTGTACAAACAAAACCAATGTAACTAAAATCAGAAGGAAAACAACAAATTGGGAAAAAATCTTCATAAAAACCTCTGACAAAGGTTTAATTACTCAAATTTATAAAGCGCTAAATCAATTGTACAAAAAACCAAGCCATTCCCCAATTGATAAATGGGCAAGGGACATGGATAAGCAGTTTTCAGATAAAGAAATCAAAACTATTAGTAAGCACATGAAGAAGTGTTCTAAATCTCTTATAATTAGAGAGATGCAAATCAAAACAACTCTGAGGTATCACCTCACACCTAGCAGATTGGCTAATATGACAGTTATGGAAAGTAATGAATGCTGGAGGGGATGTGGCAAAGTAGGGATATTAATTCATTGATGGTGGAGTTGTGAACTGATCCAGCCATTCTGGAGGGCAATTTGGAACTATGCACAAAGGGCGATAAAAGAATGTCTACCCTTTGATCCAGCCATAGCACTGCTGGGTCTATACCCCAAAGAAATAATGGACAAAAAGACTTGTACAAAAATATTCATAGCTGCGCTCTTTGTGGTGGCCAAAAACTGGAAAACGAGGGGATGCCCATCAATTGGGGAATGGCTGAACAAATTGTGGTATATGTTGGTGATGGAATATTATTGTAGAAAAAGGAATAATAAAGGGGAGGAATTCCATGGAGACTGGAACGACCTCCAGGAAGTGATGCAGAGCGAGAGGAGCAGAACCAGGAGAACATTGTACACAGAGACAAACACACTGTGGTATAATTGAACGTAATGGACTTCTCCATTAAGTGGCAGTGTAATGTCCCTGAACAATCTGCAGGGATCTAGGAGAAAAAACACTATCCATAAGCAGAGGACAAACACCGAGGAAAAGCAACTGCCTGACTACAATGGCTGAGGGGACATGACAGAGGAGAGACTCTAAATGAACACTCTAATGCAAATACTAACAACATGGCAATGGGTTCGAATCAAGAACACATGTGATACCCAGTGGAATTACGCGTCGGCTATGGGGGGTGGGAGGGAGGAAAAGAAAATGATCTTTGTCTTTAATGAATAATGCATGGAAATGATCAAATAAAATACTATAAAATAAAAAAAAACAGTAGTACAACAACTAATACAGATTCTAAAAAAATACCAAAATCCCCAAAATTATAAGAGCCCATTTAAGGATAACTGCAAACAAGACCGTTCCTTGCAGCCATGAGAGGTTCCACCAGCTATCATTAGGATTCACATGAGTCTCTGTAGCTACTTTCTGTGTGTCATTAAAAAGTTTCTGAAGCTCATGGATATTTGTCACAAGGTCTCCAGATCTATTTACATAAGAACAAGACTGATTACTAAATTCACAAGCACCTCCCGATGCAGTAGTGAGCATATCAAGGGCTAGTCAATTTTATAAGACTGTTTTTGCTAAGGAGTAAATCACCTCCTACAGATAAGAGATGGCTTTAGTGGTCTGAGAGATGGCTTGAGCTGTGACTTGAGCCAATCTTTCAACATCAGCTGAGATATTCCTAACAGAGTCTATCACTGCCATCATTCCAAAATTCAGTGGGAGAGAAAACCCAGAAAAACCTCTGTACAGTTGATGAAGAGTAACAAATATAAAAATTCCATTTCAAAGCTACTAGACTTCACAGGTAAAAATTATTCCCAACTACTGGATGAGATTATAATACATCCCAGGTTAACTAAGCCACTTGGGCACCTCCCTCCCTTGTGGTATGAGACTATAACAGTGTAACAGAACTGTCTCCAATATGTCCCAACCATTTTTACATGGAGCCAAGAACTAAGAAGCAAAAATTACTTCAAATATGTCATCTATTACATTTACAATAAATGCAGAGATGGGAAAATACAACTATGCCAATGCACTTTACTTCAACTACAATGGATTAGTCAGAGGTAGGGATGCTACCAGATATCTGCAAATCACTTCCAAAGGCTCATTAAAATCAATTTAAATTATTAAATAAGGACATTCTCCAAACCCGTTATATAGGTTGAAACCAATTTGATGGAGTCCTTTCATCATCTCTGTGTGACAGTTAACAAAGGAAAAAAGAACAAAATGTTGTTCATGGGCTTTTACAATGATATTCCTCTTCAGTACAATCATAGTCATAGGGAACTTACAAATAAGACAATTTAACAGAATATTTCAATTTTGATAACTCACAAATCAGTTATCAATTAAATTACATACATCTTGTATCTAGAAATGAGTTACAGAGTCTTCTTCATTCTGGGGAGGGGAACAAACTAAAATAGTTAACATCAATAAGTCAATTAGGTCTGAAAAGGCTTAAAAATTCACCTCCAGATTCTTTGAGGTTCCTTCCCTTCACAAGTACCATCATTCATCACAATCCCTTTGTCTACACCTCTGGAATCTCCCATGCTGAGGGGAGTTGCCACACTGAGTATGAAGAAACAGACTGATATCATGGGAACTTTCCTTAATGGATCCCTTATCCTAAGAACTAAGATTGACATGTCCTTATTTATGTAGTACCCTAAGGATATGTTATCTCAGGTTTCACTGACCTGACCTAGGTCACCGTGACCATATGTTAAAGAGAAACATCTGGGTAGCAGAGACTAAGATTGATGTGTCTCCCCTTTTGGTGCCTGGTTTTCAGGACAACCCCCCACCCCTCGCCCTCTATATAAACCAGGATTACACAATGCTCTGGTTCTCCCACTTCTTGTGGAGATCCAGGCTATAGCTTGAATAAAAAGTACCTCTTGTGTATTGTATTACCCTGTGTGTCTCCTCCTTGGAATCTGAACCAGAACTGGACAGAACATTTGGGGGCTCGTCCGGGATCCCAAAGGTTTGGACCACATAGTGGTAAAAGTACTTGAATCCTTGAAGGGAAATCTGAGTGTTTGTCTATGTGAATGTGTATGGGGAAGGGAGAGTCTGGATCGCAGCATACGGTTAAGTGGCTGGCAGATTCTGTGCTCCTCGGATTATAAGGAGACAACTTATGCCAAGTTGGATCCATTAAGTCCCCCTTTCACCTGTTTCTGAGTGAGGACCTGCCAAGTATGGGGTTCCCAAGGCCCGCGAGTGACCTGGCCGAAACAGCCGGGAAGAGAAAGTATTGTTTCGAGAGATTGAGAGATTTCCCTTCTAGAGGATTTGTTAAGAGTGCTCAGTAGGAACTTTGGGGTGGTTAGAGGCCCCCCTCCCAAGTTGGACTTGGGACAGGGACAGGGTCCCTGCAACAGAGGCTCAAGTCCTCTGAGGACCAAATGAGTCCTAAGGAGCACCGTTAGACAGTGAGTGTGAAAAATTTCCATTCTGGCAGATGTGCCAAGGAATAGGATCTCTAAGATAAGCCCCTAGAGTAAGGAGAGTGTATTCTTGCCTTCCCTGAAACCTAGTGAAAGTCTGTATCTCTGTTGTTTGTCTTCCAAGTCTATTTGTTGTTTGGTCTTTATTGCTTGTCTCATCTGTCTTTCTATATTTGGGCCTTTAATAGTCCTCATGGGCCAACAAAATCTACCCCCTTTAGATTTGGTCCTGGCTCTCTTCTCCGTCTTTAAGGAGAGATCCTAGAATCTCTCCTTCACTGTTAAGAAGGGATGCCTTGTCACCTATTGTGATTTGAAGTGGCCTACCCTTGAGCTTGGATGGCCGAAGGGAGGCACCTTTAACTTGGGGGACATCTCCTGCCTCAGTTCCTGTATCCTGGACCCCAGACCCTCTGGTCACCCAGATCAGGCCCCATATATAATTGCCTGGCAGGATCTGGCTCTGAACCCACCTTTGTGGTTGCAACCTTTCCTACAACCTTTGCAACCTTCCCCTTCCATACCCCCCCACAAGGCAGGACTCTCCCCAAGTCCTGGCCCTCCAACTGCAGGCAACCGCTTCTCCCCCTTCCTTGCCCAAGAAACCAGTTCTACAGAATTCAGACAATAGCCCCCCTGATCCTTCCCTGCCTCCTTCTTGTATCCTGACCTAAATCATCTTCTGGAGGAGTCAGTCACAGCTACTAGCCCCCATTCTAGTCCCTTGGCCAGTCACACAAGGGGAAGAGGGAAAGTGCCAAACCTGGACCCCGAGGCTGAGAAACCTTCTTCTACTAGTGCCATCTTACCTGTGTGGGTCTTGGGCCCATCAGTTCCAGAGGCCCCCTGACTTTACCAATATTGTCTATTTTCCTCCAATAACCTCTATAATTAGAAGACCCCAAACCCTCCTTTTTCCCAGGAGTCCCAAAAACTTATCGATCTATACAAATCTATTATGTCTACCCACAATCCTACTTGAGACAATTGTCAGCAGCTTTTGCAGGTCCTTTTCACCCTGGAAGAGCATGAAAGCATCTTCACAGAGGCCTGCAAAAATGTGCCTAACAGGGTCAATGGCCGTCCCATGACCCAGCAACACCTCATCGAAGAAACCTTCCCTCTCACTCATCCCAATTGGGATTTTGAGCACCTGAAGGTAGGGAGCATCTCCATGTCTATCTCCAGATTCTTATGACTGTGAATTTTAAAACTATTCCACCCTAATCAGACCATTCTTTAGAAGATTTCATTTAGCTATTTCCTGATCAGTAACAATGGAGATACTTGGAATAACAGAATCAGGTCTTGGAAACTCCACATTTCTCCTCCCTTCTTAGTTTAACAAGATTTGGAAGGTCTGCATCAAACTCAAGATTTAATTATCTGAGGAAATGACCTTCAACAGACATGTGCAGAAAAAAGGACAGACCCCTGGGCTGTCCTAAGTCAAGCTAAACTATCATTAGTACAGATGAGATGCAGGAAAATGATGTAAAACTGTCTATATAAGACATGTCACTTCCTCTCTCCTCTTTTCCCAGAGAGGACTCTGGCAGGCAGCATGTTAAACGTTCTGACATCTTGGCACAGTGGCAGCTATTGTCTGGGTTTGGTGGTGAGTTTTGCCCTGGAGCTTATTTCAGGTTCGGGCATCTTGGCTTAGCCCTTTCCCTTTTGGAGTTCAAGCCTGACTCCTTCCTCCTTCATACTCCAAAACCTTATCTCCTAATCTCCCTGCTCAGCCAGGCCCGGGGGGGGGGGGGGGGTAAAGAAAACCTAACCCTTTCCTTCTTCCTTCTCCTTAATCTCCTCCACTATCAATTAAGTCAACATAAAATTTCCAGCTGACTTGGGTGTTCATTAGGATTTTATAAATAAAATCCTTGGCGACCAAAAAAATATTATTACATTCAGTCGCAGCCATAATTTTAACCCTTACATGACCAGTCTCCAGGCTACAGCCTGCAAGCCCACTAATTTGGCCAAGGGTAATTTAGTTAGGCAAGGGGCAGATGAAAGTCCGGCAGCTTTTTTAGAACGTCTGCAAGAGGCATTCCAGATGTATATCCCCATAGGCCCCCAAGCAGAAACTAGTCAGGCTGCCATCCTTTTAGCCTTTGTTAACCAAGTGGCACCAGATATTCGCTGCAAGCTCCAGAAGATGGAGGATTTAGGGAACCAGAGTATATCTGACCTCTTAAAAATTGCGGAGAGGGTTTTTAACACCCGAGAAACTCCCAAAGATAGGGCCGAAAGGAAAGATCTGGAAGAAAAAGAGGAGAGAAAAAGGAGAGAAGAGAGGGAAGAGAAATGCAGGCAGGAAGAGAGGCAAAAAGACAGTAGATGCCAAAGAGAGGTGGCCCACATCCTAGCAGCCAGCCTGGTTCAGGCTCCTCAGACTACTCCAATGGGTAACCCAAGACCCCAGAGGATACCCTATAAACTGGTCCCCCAAAGACTGCCAAGGTGGAGGAACGGGTGTTTTAACTGTGGCGAAGAGGGCCACTGGTCACGAAATTGCCCTCAACTCCACCGGGGGGGGGGGGGGGGGAGGGGGGGGTCGAGAGAGAAGGCAAAATATCCTTGCCCTTCAAGGAGAGGAGGATTGAAGAGGACGGGACTTGTCATCCCTCCCCGAGTCCTGGGTAACTGCTAAAGTAGAGGGAAAACTGGTTAAATTTTTGGTAGACACTGGAGCTGACAAATCTGTCCTTAGAAACCCCCTTGGAGATGTTTCTTTGCGGGCTAGTTGGGTCCAAAGGGCTACTGGAACCCGCCTCTATAATTGGACTACGAAACGCTCTGTTAATCTAGGATCTCATCTGGTGTCCCACTCTTTTCTTGTTATTCCAGAGAGTCCTGCTCCCTTATTGGGTTGGGATCTCTTGCACAAAATTGGGGCCCATATTCATTTTATGGACTCAGCAGTTTCTGTCACAGACAATACTGGTGCCCCCTTACAGGTCTTGACTTTAACCCTCCCAGAAGAATACCGCCTCTATGAGCCCCTCTACTTCCAACTGCCAGCTTCCATCCATAAGGATGTCCAGTTGTGGGTCAATCAGGGCCCTGGGGTATGGGTGGAACTCTCTGGGGTAGGTCTGGCCAAAAACAGACCTCCCCACCCCCCTTCACTGTTACCTTAAAACCAGGTACAATGCCTATTTGGATTAAACAATACCCTATGACCCTGGAGGCCTGAAGAGGTATTACCTGCTTGGGTATCCTGGTACCTTGTCACTCCCCCTGCAATACTCCCTTACTACCAATCCAGAAGCCAGGAGGGATAGACTACCGCCCAGTCCAGGACTTAAGGGAAGTGAACACTAGAGTTGAGGATATCCACCCAACTGTGCCTAACTCCTACACCTTACTCAGCTCTCTCTCTTTCCCAACTTGACCTGGTATACTGCTCTAGATCTGAAGGACACCTTCTTCACCTTACCCCTGGCACCCTCCAGTCAGGCAATTTTTGCATTTGAATGGTTTAATGAAAGTACCCATAACTCCAGGAAACTCACCTGGACTAGGCTATCCCAAGGGTTAAAAAACAGCCCCACACTTTTCAGTGAAGCCCTGGCTCAGGACCTTCAAGATTTTTGAACTACCCACTCTGAGGTCTCCCTCCTCCAATATGTCGACGATCTTCTTTTGGCTGCCCGCACCTCAGATGATTGTGAGCAAACCACCCTCTCTTTTAAAGACCTTGGACCACTTAGGCTTCTGTGAATCTTGAAATTTCTCAGACTTGTGAATGTTAAAAAATTCTCCATTGGAACAGTTCCCTACTGGGACCATTCCCCATTTGGACAGTGAGAACTCTACTTAGATCAGAAATGGGAAGACCTCTTCTCCACCCGTACTTAAGACTGCTTTAGGGGAGAAAAATCCTTGCTGAACAATGAAAAATACTTAAACCCATACTTAAGCCATGCCTATTTTTAGAATTAATACAAAGGGGTGCTAAGTGCCTATAAAGGTCAGGCAACTTGTAATCTTACATGGGACAAAGAACTGGGAAACTTACTCAGAGCTTTCCTGGTGTGAATTACTCAAAAATCCACACCTTCTTAGGTGTGGACTAAGAATGGTCTGTCCTTTGAAAAACATCTACTGTGATTGGTAGATGTAAGAATTTAGGGGAGGTGACAAAGGAAAATTTCCCTTTATAAGGAAAGGAAAAGCTGAAAAACAGGATCTCTATGGAGCTCTCAAAAGACAGTCTCTAAGGAGGTTGTTGAGAGAAGGACAATCTCTAAGGAGGTCTCTCAAGGGAGGCTGACTCTGGCTGGAAACTTCCTCTGGGGAGACTCGGTCCCCCTGAATCCTCGCTTGAACAGATCTTATGGTGAGTGATAAAAGACTGCCTGATCTCTCTCTCTTAAGACTCAGGTCTAGGCCATGTTGGCTTAAGGTCCTTTACACTTATTCCTTTCTTACTCTTTTCTTTTTTTAATTCCTCATTGTAGTATTAATTAAATTCTCTATAAAACCCAGTTGACTTGGGTATATTCATAATTGGGAATATTTCCCTGGCAACCACCTTATATTTGATTTAAAACAAGACACTGTAGTGAAAACATATTTTCTGCGGTTACAATTTACTCACCCACTCTTATATCTAATACAATTTATATCTTCCACTATTTTAATCACTACAGTTTAAGGCCATCAACTCTTTTAAATATTACACTACTGTGTAAGTGCCAAAAAGGCATCCTTGGTCCAGCGGGAAGTCAAATTCCTGAAGTATAAACTGAAAAGTGGCCATAGATGGCTAACTCAAGCCATGAAAGACACAATTCTGCAGATTCCACGTCCCTCCACAGCCAGACAGCTCCGTGAATTCCTTGGCTCCATGGGTATTGCAGATTGTGGATACCTTCCTTTGTTGAGAATGCGCAGCCCTTATACAATCTGATCAGAGAATCCCCAGACTGGGAATGGACCCCACAGACTGAAGAGGCCTTCCAACACCTTTGTAGGGCCATGCTTGATGCCCCAGCCCTAACACTTCCAAACCCCAAAAAACCCTTCCAACTCTTTATCGAGGAGAAACGTGGGGTTGCAAAAGGGGTGTTAGCCCAAAGGTTAGGGCCTTGGAATAGACCAGTGGCATATCTTTCAAAATGCCTTGACCCCGTGGCTGCTGGGTGGCCCCCTTGTCTTCACACTGTAGCTGTGGCCACCTTGTTCACTAAGGATGCTGACAAACTAACTTAGGGACAATCTTTAATTCTCTCTACCACCCATGCTATTGAGGGGGTATTGAAACAGCCACCGAGCCGCTGGTTTTGACATGCCAGACTGGCATATTACCAGTCACTGTTTTTAGATACTTCATGTATCTCATTCAGGGTCATCTCTTCACTCAACCCAGCTACCCTGCTGCCCGATTCATCTCCTACCAATCCAGCCCCTATACATGATTGTGGAGAGGTTTTAGCAGAAGTGATCACCACTTGATCTGGGTTACAAGACGAACCCCTACCAAACAGTGACCTAAGCCTATTCATGGATGGCAGCATTTTTCTTGAAAATGGGCACCTCTTGGCTGGGATGTCCATCATGAATGCAGCAGGTGAGACTGTGTGGGCAGCAGCCTTACCCGAAGGAACCTCAGCCCCAAAAGCTGAGTTGGTTGCCCTAACACAAGCCCTTAGGAAAGCAGAAGGGAAAAGAGCTACGATATACACAGACAGCAGGTATGCCTTTGTCATCCTGCATGTGCATAACCCAATATATTGGGAAAGGGGGTTTGTTACCTCTGGTGGAACATACTGAGGAAGACCTTACTTGGATCAAGAGCTGCCTAGGATAAGCAGAGGGGGCTTAGTATCATGACCCTGAAGGGAATCTGCTCCTTCCAGAGGCATTAGGGCAGCTCCTTACTAACCACTTGCACCACCTCTCTCACCTAGGAGACCGAAAACTCGCTCAACTCTTGGACAAAGGCAAACTCAATTATAGAGGGAGAAGCCAATTCCTTCACCAGCTGGTTGACTCTTGCACAGCATGCCAACTCTTTCATACAGCCAAACCTGACAAACACATTGGGCAGAGAATAAGGGGACAAAGGCCTTGTCAACATTGGTAAATTGACTTTACTGAAATAAAACCAGGAAAGTTTGGATTTAAATATCTCCTTGTTCTAGTTGATACCTTCTCAGGATGGCCAGAAGTGTTTCCGACTAAGACCGAAACTGCATTAATAGTTGCCAAGAAGCTTCTTGAAGAAATCATGCCTCGGTATGGGTTACCTGAGACCCTTGCCTTGGACAATGGTCCGGCTTTCATGAGTAAAATTACACAAGGGGTGGCTGCAGCTCTGGGGACAAATTGGAAATTGCACTGTGAATATAACCCCCAGAGTTCAGGCCAGGTAGAAATAATGAATAGAACAATTAAGGAGACTTTAACCAAATTGGTCTTCGAGACTGGTGTAGACTGGTGTAGACCCTCCTTCCCTTGGCCTTGTTCTGAGCCTTTTATGAAATCCTTTATGGTTCCCTACCCCCCCCCCCCATTCTTCCCACACTCTCAAACACTAAAAAGAAGTGGGGAATGAAGAAACAGACTGATATCATGGGAACTTGCCCTCCAGATGACCCCCTAATGAATCCCTTATCCAAGAACTAAGATTGACATGTCCTTATTTATGTAGTGCCCTAAGGATATGTTATCTCAGGTTTCACTGACCTGACCTAGGTCACTGTGACCTTATGTTAAAGAGAAATGTCTGGGTAGCAGAGACTAAGATTGATGTGTCTCCCGTTTTGGTGCCTGGTTTTCAGGACAACCCCCCACCCCTCACCCTCTATATAAACCAGAATCACACAATGCTCGGGGGTCTCCCACTTCTTGTGGAGACCCAGACTATAGCTTGAATAAAGTACCTCTTGTGTATTGTATTACCCTGTGTGTCTCCTCCTTGGAATGTGAATCAGAACCAGATAGAACAAGTACAGGAGGGTAGAGAGGTGATGGGAGGAATAGGGGATGAGTGAGATCTGACTGGGAGAGCAGTTGAAGGGTTCAGGTCCTGATTTGAGTCAGTATGAGGAGAAACCTCCTCACAGGCCAGGTGGGATGACAGAGCATGTTTCTTGCTAGATTTCACTGAAGGAGTTAAGCTAGAATGGTTTGGTTCCTAAGAAAGAAAGGTTTTCTTACTGGAGGAAATAGTTGATTCATCTACGAAATATGCCCATAAGTACCAGTATTTATAATCTTTGGACTCTTTATTTTTAATGGCTAACTTCAAATCTTTTAAGATCTTGAAGTCAAAAGAGCCATATTTTGGCCAGATAAAAGAAATGTCCATCCTTGCCTTACAAAGCTTTCTAGCTTCTTTCTTTGTCATCCAATTCTCCTTAGGTAAATTTGGATCATTCCAGCAATTTCAAAGTTCATTTAGGGCTGAATCGGGAGGAATATTTCCTGATTTCCTTTGATGTGTTGCAGTATTTCCCATATTGTCTAGTCTGTATGTCTTATTTAAGCTAGTCTGAGTATTGCTAAATTAGCAGTTTAAACTATGAAAAGTTCCTAAAACATAAAAAATGGAGACACAAAGTTCTTCAATGTTATTGTGGAAGGCAATAAGAGGTTTTAAAAAAAGGAAATGTAAGGAAACAGTAATAGTATCAATAATGAATGTGTATTCAGTATAATAATTGCTATTAATAATTAATAACAATATGCATTTATCATAACCATTAATAATTAACAACCATAAACCATAAACAAGTATCAATAATAATAATGAGCAATTAATAATTTCTAATGCTAGTTATTGGAAATTAATAATTGTTATTGATCGCATTATTAATACTATTGTGTTCTAAAATTTTTCCTTAATATTGCATGTAATTAATTTGATTTAATGTTGACTTTGTTCAAATTTTGAAATTTGGTTTTAATTTAAATTCAATATTATTAATATTTCCTATTAATAATCCTTTTATTTAAATGTATTCAATTTAATAGCATTATTTTAGATCACTAGTAGCAGTAGCAAAGGAATTATTTTTATTTTCCTGCAGTTTTAATTCTTGACAGTGCGTGGCACTATAAATGCATGTAGAGTAGAAGGCTCCTGTGGGTAGACCTATCTAAGCAAGTAGTCAGCTAAAGAGAAGGCAAAAAAAAAATTGTCTTTTAATATGCTAAAGAACCAGCAGTTACAAGCAGTGTAACTTGAGTGCCTTTTAAAATGCTAATGAAGATGGGCCCTCCCAAGTAAAATGTGGCTTTAGACATGCAAATGAAGCTAGGCAGTCTACAAGCAAAGTTTGAGGGTGGGGGAGGGAGAGAGAAAAATGTAGTTTCAAGAAACAAATTTTAAAAGAACACTTCCTCTTAACCCAGGTTTAAGGGCTGTTTGAGGGAGGAAGAAAAAGAAAAATGGAGTTAAATCCCTTCCCCTGGAACAGCCACGTGTTTTCAAAGTTGGGGGGGCAGGGAGTTCTGGTGGGTCCTAATGCACAGCCTGGAAGCCCAGGATTAATTTAATGAGTGACTGAGCTGGTCTCTGCTTACAAGCAGCCAGTGGGGAAAGTCAGGCAGAAGCTGGGCTGGTAAAGATCCGTTGGGTCCTAATGCCCCTCGGTTTAAAGCAGGTCAGGTCAGGTGGGGGGTGGGGGTGGCCATGTGGAAAGCAGCCGCTCCCCTGCCTGGGTCCCCAGTTCTGTGTCAGGACTGCCCCAGGGAGCCCCTAACTCTACTCCACAGCCTGGAAGCACCCCTAGGATCCATTTAAAGCATCCCCCAGCTCTGTACTAGGCTGAAAGGAGGAACTCTAGGACCTTTCCTGCTATGGAAAATAAAAATGCAGTGACATGGGCACTGTACCCCAGAAACCCAGGACAACTATTATCAGGGAAACTCCCTTGGTCTTGCATCCTCCTGACTCTTAACCTAGAAACACCCAATAACCCCACCCAGGGTCCTGAGATGTTTACCCTCTTTTGTCCTCTAGATTTAAGATGGACAAAGAGATGAATCTTTATGCCTCCAGGCAGGCCCCAGTCAGATGACCACCTCACCCCACAAATACCAGAGGGACTAATACTCTAGGTCAGTCCACACCAGGACATAGCATCTAAAGAGTATATAAACCCCAGAACTGAAGTTGTCTGGGGGACAGCCTCTCCATCCATGCTGACCCCATGGGGGAACAGCCTTTCCATTCATGCTGTCCTCCCAGGAACTGCTCCCCATCTTGCTGTTCCACCTTGCTATCCTCCTGGCCACTCTCAACATTACTTTCTAAATTAATACATCTCTTTTTTGTTTTTAAGCTAAGTTTTGGAGTCTTGCATGCCCCCATAACAGCAGGAGTTCCTATTGGGCCCTAAAATCCACCTGATTCCCTATGGGCAAAAAGGCCCCTTCACCCCTATTCAAGCTGAAAGGGAAAAAATGGGGTTCATTGGGGAGTGTGTGTGGGAAATGCCACCAGGGAAGGAGTTTTTCTTACCAATCTAATGTGATCTGTTGTGGGGGGTGGGGGGGACAGCAGCCTGTTTCCTCTCTCAACCAAGGCTTTTTGCATATGAAGGCAGGCTAGCTAACTGAAGCACTTCTATCTTACTTAGGTTTTACCTAAGACTCAAAACGTCTCTCAGAAGAAAATTAAAGTTCTAAAAAGTCCCTTCTGGCTCGCCAACTGTAATAATGAAAAATAATATTTCTTTCTACCCAGAGATATATATTTTATAAAGTTTATTATGAAGGGTAGACAATCATTCCTAAGTAACCTGGTCGCATGATCCCTAGCTGGCCAGTTTCTTTCTCATTCATTCTCACCTCCTGGTCTTCTAGTTCATCCCCCCCCTCACCTGCCTCTCTCCATGCTTCTCCCATGGTCTTCTCTTTGGTCTCTCTGAGGTTCTCCCCAAAGCTTAGCTTTTACTGATGTACAGAACATACAGGATGCAACCCTGGTGCAACTGTGGTATGTCAGGAATGTTTGATAGACAGGTAAAGTTACTCAGGAAGGGGGAGGGGATAAATTTCCTTGCCACAGTAGTGGTAGTGGTATTTGCTAAGTCAAAGGGAAGGCACAGGAAGTGACACAAAGAAGGGTCTTTAAAAGTAGTTGCAACTTCCTGTGACCAGCTCTTTCTCTTCCGAACTTGACCTTGGAGGAGCTCTAGCTAGGGACCTAGGACTGTTTCTGGTAAGACTGCTCTTGGATCTTCTCTTTGGACTACCATATGGGTGAGTGAAAAGGCTGACTCCTTTCCTGGTTCTGAAGGGACTATCTTCTGGAGAGGCCCCCAGTCTTGTTTTATTCACCATTGGCCCCTTTGACCCATGGTCATCTGGTGGAGAGTTAACAAACCATGCCTGGTTCGAACCCAGCCAGAGTAATTATCTAGTGTGATAGGATAGATACCTTCTCTATCCTCTCTTTCATTTCTCTACTTTCACTATTTCCCTATATTTTATAAATAAATACTGCTTAAAAGTCATTTGTCTTAAGATATATTAATTTCGGTGATCACATTCTCATATATTTAGTCCAACCTTAATTTTTTTAACCCTTACAATTAGAAACTCAAAATCTGAAAAAAAAATTAAATTTTTTTGTTTACATGTAACTGAAAAATAAATAAATAAAACCCTCTACATCTGTGGATACAACTAGTCTCATTGTTCCTACAATCATCTTTTCTCAAGTAAGAAAATCTGTTATTTGGGTATTTGTTTTTGGTGTTTACTGCCAACCAAAATTTTAGGTAAAATTTATTTGACTTGTTTGACATATTATGGGTAAATTTACAGTGCCCCTTATACGGCAGCAATGACTCATTGACCATTATGTATACACTGGGAATAAATGTCTTCTGACAATTTTTAATAAAATGAGTATATAGCAAGGGTGCTGGGGAAAACTTTTTCTAAGACAGTTTTGCTTCTCTTCAGTTTTCAGGCCAAAGGGAAATTACCTCAGTATGTCTAGGAACTGATTATATGGCATGGTTTATTGAACAAAAGACCTACTGTGAATTTTTTATTATTTGGGATTTCCCCTAGCGACCACTTAAATTTAGACTTTTCAGTCTCAAACATAATTTTAACTTTTACACTACCCAGGAGATATTTTACATACTTTTTATGAGTAGATTTATTTCATCAACAACATCACAAGCAACAACAGACCTAATAAGACTTTTTAGTTATTCTAAAGTAATAGACCAGTTAGCATTGCCTGTTATTTGTTGGCCCTCAGAATTTGTACATTTCTAAATGCTTTTAAGCATTGACTCTCTAAAAAAATAACATTTAACAAGAAAACATCTAATGCCCAGTGGACTTATGCGTCGGCTATGGGGGGTGGGGGGGAGGAAAAGAAAATGATCTATGTCTTTAACGAATAATGCTTGGAAATGATCAAATAAAATATATTTTTAAAAAAATAACATTTAAAAAAGGAATAGAAATCTGCTCAACAACATAGTAAGGTCATATTGAAATGTAATATTTAGCTGTTAAAAGCATCCTCACACTATTTGTGAAGCAACAGTCTTTTACCAAGAACTATTTTTACTTTTGAAACATTGTGACACTTTTTTTTTTGGCAGTGAAACAAGAATCATGTTGCTCATTATCTTTAAAATTATCACCTATAAGAAGCATTTTCATTAATACTGAACTCAGATGAGAAACATTCTTTCTCTGCCTCATTTGCTGCAATTGAAGTATTTATGTCATTGAATTCATAAGTTCACCATTTGATAAGTTGGATGAGATATTTCTTATTAGTTCTAAATGTGTTCATCAGAGTCCCTAGGACATTTTATCAGTAAGAATGCAAGCAAAACAAAATTATTATTACAACCAGACTTAGATTTCAAAATTTTGAAAATTATAAAAATAAAATAAATTAACAAAATGATGGAAATTACATGAGAAGATAAAGTTTTATTTTACTCTACAAATATATCATTCACAATGTTTTAGAAATATTTGATTAATTCAACAAAACTATTATGGGGCAAAAGAATGAGCCAACAGAAAGACATTTAGAGGCATTTTGTCTTACAATAAAAATGTACAATGTTTATGCATATGAGTCATTTGATACATCTGGTCTTTATGTGCTTTATTTCTTTTGTTTGTTAAAAAGTCTTCACAATGCTAATATTGATAAAGATAAAGATATTTAAAAAGCTACAAAGTAAAAATAACTAAAATTTTCCAAGTTTCAAGTATCTAAAAATCATTTTACATCAATTGATGCACTTGGTACTTCTTAAATTTAGAAGATCTACAAGTGTCTTATAGACTAGTTCTAGTCAAACTTGACCTACAACAAAAAGCAATGGAGGAACCCTTGGACTGAATAGAAAAGTTCCTTGCCTAAGCCTCCTAGACCAAAAAAGAGTTGGTGTTTGTGGCATTCCAGGTATGTTTTAATCTTGAATGTATTATTGATGTATTAATATCATATACCAGTCTCATGATCATATTATTTCTTGATCATTGTATTTAATTGATTAATTCTGACCTCTCTCCAAACCTACAGTCCAAAGGTCAGAAGAATTCCTGGGTAGTACTTTAGCTGCCACAGGGTCCTAGTTCCTACCTTGTCAGATCAGATTCTGTACCAGGTCGCATGCTTAATTAAACTCCTCCTCTTTGATCTTGTGGTTATCAATTGAACCAATGTTAAATCATATGCCATGTCACATGATCATTAGCTACCTCCCATTCCCCATTCCTTGATCCTCCAATAAAAGACTAGGGACACATGTAGTGCTCTCTCTGTCTGTCTCTCTCTCTCTCTCTGTCTCTCTCTCTGTCTCTCCCCCCCTCCCCCTTCACCATTTCCCTCTGTTTCTAACTTTCCTTCTCAGGTACCCACCTACAAAGATATTAAAGGCTGCCGGAAGTTACAGTGTTGAAGATCAATGAGAACAATGCCATTATATGAAGAAGCAAGGCTTCATCTTGCTCTTATAAAACTGTGGGTTCACCCAAACATGAATTTGGGTCTAATAAGTCCATGCACTGTGAAGATCTGTAGAAAAGGGTACTCTGAATGTTTTCCTTTTCTAGGGTTGAGTAAGGATAGATTCTACAAGGCTAGAGATAGATAATACCTACAGTATTGTATGAATTACTTGTAAGTAATCATTTTGACACTATTTCATCTTCTAATAGAAATGGACACACATAGGCTTCTAACGAAGGTAGGCTACCTGAAAAATCCGACTTTGTCAGGATGAAACTAAATTGAGCTGTTTTCTCCATAACTTCCCAGTGTGACCATCTCATTGGTACAGCAGTTGCTGTGTTTCCTTCAGTATCCCAAAGAGATAAAAAAAATGAGGATGGACATATTTGCTCAGGCAAACTATTTTCAGTAAAATTCCTTTGTTCCCTTACAACCTCATGACTCTTAGACTAAAACATCCAATGACCCCTCTAGGACCCTGAGATGATTGGCCTCCTTTAATCCTCCTTTAGATTTAAGATGGAAGGAGAGATGCACCTCCAGGTGTAAACCTCAAAATTTCTCAGACTTATGAATGTTGGAAACTTTCCCCATTGGGGAATCTTCTACTTAAAAAATTCCCTAGCAGATAGTGAGAATTCTACTTGAATGTGAGGGCTCCTTGCCTTGGGAATATCCCTACTCCACCCTACTTAGGACTGATTTAGGACAGAGAGCTCCTTGAGAACAATGAAAAGTACTTTGATCCATGCTTATGGAAGGGACAGAAAGTTCTTTGAGTCATGACTGTTTTAGAATTGATATAATGGGATACTAAGTACCTATAAAGGTGGGGCAACTTGTAAACTACTTAAACCTAAAAGGGTGATAACTTATTCAGAGGTTTTTTCTAATGAAATTTGTCAACACAGCAGCATTTTTTTCTGACTTACTAAAGAGATTAAAACTACTCAGCTGTGAATTCAAAATGGGTGGTCCTTTAGAAACATCTACAGTGATTGGTAGATATAATGACTTAGGGGAGGTGACATAGGAGATTTTGCCCTTAAAAATAAGAGCTCAGAGAAGAGCTGGAGCTGATTCTGAGGGAGCTCATTTTGAGAAGACTCATTCTGAAGATCTGGATTTCTGACTCTCATTCTGAAGGAGAGCTCCTTGAGGAGCTCCTCTGAGGGGCTCTGTCTCTCTGGGGTAGGAGCTCTGGAGGCTCTTGAGAGAGGCCCTTTGAAACAATCTCTGGCTGGAAGACTCTTTGAGGAAGGATGCTGGCCTGGTGTCACTAAAATCCTTGTTTAGTCAGACCTTGTGGTGAGTGTTAAAAAACTGACTGATTCCTCTCTTAAGGCTCAGGTCTAGGCCATATTGGCTTGAGGCCCTTCATGCTTATTCCTTTCTTACTCTCTCTCTCTCTCTTTGATTACTCATTGTATTGTTAATTAAAATCTCTATAAAACCCAATTGACTTGGGTATTTGAATAATTGGGAATATTTCCTTGGTATATTTGATTTAAAAACCAAGACACTGTAGTGAAACATATTTCTGCAGTCAAATTTACTCACTCTCTCTTATATCTATCACAATTTATATCTTCTACCATTTTAACTCACTACAGTTTAAGACCTCAACCATTTTAAATCTCACACAGGCTACGCCTTGATTCTATCGGGCTACATCTTAGACAACTGTCTGTTCCCTAAAACTAGGGAATCTTTATGAGGGACATTCCCTATGTCTCCAGGCAGACTCCAGTCAGATGACCACCTCACCCCACTAAATGCCTGAGTGGCTACCACTCTAGAGTCACATCCACACCATGACACAGCATCTGTTGTAAAAAGTATATAAAATCCCCAGAATTGATGTCGTCTGGGAGACAGCTTTTCCATCCATGTGTTCTCCCAGGGTGATAGCCTTTCCATCCATGTTGCCCTCCAAAAGAGCAGCCTTCCATCTTGCTGTTCCACCTGTACCATCTTCCTGGCCATTCTCAACATTACTCTCTAAATTAATAAATTTCTCTTTTTATTTTTAAGCTAAGTTTTGGAGTCTTGCATTCTTGTGAAAGGTATCCTTCCTGAACCCCAAGGGTGCACCTCTTCACCCCCACAACATTAAATATCTACTTTTGGAAAATGGAGATTTGAACTCTGGACTCCATTCCCCAGGAGTCCTTGCTAGCTCCCAGAATGCCCTCTAATCTCACTGAATTCTCACCTGGGACGAGAGCAAGATTTTATTTAAAGGGTCTTCCCCATAGGCGGGCTCGCTCTTGGACTTCCATTTTGGAGCAGATGTGGCTCTTTCCATAATGTAGGTGAGGTCTTGTCTAGGCCTCTGGCCTAGGCACATGCTTTTTCTTATCCTGTATTTTCTTTTAATCCTTAACTTTAATAAACCTCATAAAATATAAAACTCCTTGCAGAGAGAAACTAATTTCTACCTGCCTCAGTCTCCCCTAAATTTTAATCTTTACACTATTGACTGTGTATAAGAAGATATGGTTTAAGAAATAGAGACTGTTTAAGGGAACAGAAGCAAGATTTAATCTTTCTCATGAAAAGGGCTAATGGTGATGCCCCATGCATGGGTGCAGATACAAGCATTTTATAGATTCCTAATGCAAACCTCCACCCACTGTGTTCAGTACCCATGGTCTGGGACCAAAATTACAATCTAGGCATGAAAGACTACCCAATTAGAAAGCAAAAAGTTACATTGCATGAGCATTCTCACCCCCCCCCCCCCACCAGCATGAATCCTATCAGGAGTTCCAGGGTAGGGAAGGGTGTCATGAAGAGGTAGCAATGTCTTAAGGAGAGACTCTTCTGACTTCTAAAGGTCAGAGGAGATAAGGAGGATGGATAGCCTAATGCTTTGCTTTCTTTGCCATAAGAGATCTCAACCCACTTGGCCTATGGCAATAACAAAATGTCCTTGAGATGTTATTCTGAATTTCTAAACAGGCTTTCTTTCTCTAATGGAATCCTAATCTGAGAAGAACAAATTAATTCTTTTCTCTCAACATAACTGTATAATTAGAACTGTTGTCATCTTTATAACAGTGTGATTCAATCCTTGCTGGGGCTTTTGGGGTTAGTGGCTACAAAAACTCTTATAAAACATCAAAAAGATACTGTATTTACTTTGGGCCAAGAGTGATGGTAGAAAGTGAGAGAAAAGGGGAAAGGTGAAGGTTTTGGAGCTTACACAGGGAAAGAGGGGTTTGGGTTGGGGAAATGTTGGTGAATAAGTGTAGATGTGGTTGTTTTGGAGAAGAGCCCCATGATTGGGCTATTGTTTGATAGTTCTCCTACCCCTTGGGATCAAATCGCTGGCCAAACAGATGGAAGAAACCAATAAGAAGGTTCAACGGCTGAGATGGAAACGCAGCAAAGCACTGTGGAGTGCTTAGGGCGTGTTGGAGCACAAAAGACAATACGGCCATCCAGTGCAGTTGAGGAAGTCTCCAGGTGTAACGACTTTTTGTGCCACTGGACCCAGGCAGGCTTCCAACGCCGAGAGAGTGGGACTGTCTCTGTGCATCGACTTTTCCACTTAAATCTCCTTCACACACAAGTGTCTTTGTGCACACTCATCTATCATAGATGAAAACGCACAAAGACAATCGTCATCCTCGGTTACTGAGAGACTACTACTACTATTGAGACTATGTAGTCAAGCAGTTAGGAAGAAGGGTTTCCTCCCTCCCTACTATCCCACCTCCATTTAAGCTTCAAGAAATGAACCTGGATCTTTAGTCTTTTTGTTTATTCTTTTCTCTTCTGGATATAGGGAATAGGATATTTTATATGGCCAAGAACACAAGACATTGGGTGCAGGAGACCAAAAATCCAGACCAGAAGATGCAGTCAGTCCAGTAGTTACATATTGAGGAGCATAGTTCTGTTAACTCGCTTTTTGGGAGCCCCAAGTTTGCCCCTGTCCCTTAGGAACTTGCTTTTAGGGAAAGTCCCAAACTAACCTGGTTTTAAACTGAACAATGGATCACCAAACATCCATTAAGTATCCCGAATAGAAGTGATAGAAATGTTCAAGTCTTCAATCACCCTTTTTGTCTTAGAAGTTTCTTCCTTTGTATCTTAGGCCCCTCCTTAGTACTCCAGCCTCTGACTCCAGCCTCTTTCCAAAGCCTGCTTGTAACCAAGTCTGTGTATATTTCCTGTCCTTAATTTCTCAAAAGGTATATAAGACCTTAAGTTCTATTGCTCTATTTTTTCTATTGATCTATCATCTTTGGCAGTGGATTTTCCCAGAGACACTGTAACCACAATGCCAGAGCTTTGGCTCTGTGTGGTATTAAGTGTGAACTCTGTGTGGTGGTCAAATATTGAGCACTGTCTCATGTCCTGATTAAAGATTTGGTCTTGCTGACTACTTTAGTGGTTCTATGTTTTTCCAAGATGACAGCTTCAAGAGTCCAGACCAACAGAATCCCAAACTGCCAACATCAGACATGAACTACCTGGAACTAATACTGTGTAAGAACTGAGCTAAACTATGAGCCCAATTCTTATCCCCCCCACAGAGGCCAATAGGGGTATAGGAAGAATTATGCCTCTGAAGTATTTCGGGGGTGGGGGAGAAAAAACTTTTTTTTTCCCTATAGCTTTGAAGTAAACAACCTTTTGCAAAAGTTAATCCAATATTAAGTAGTTAAATGGAACTGAGTTCTATCCACTGGCACCTTTAAAAATTAGGGAATGCAGTCAGTAGGGTCTTGATTCAATGACAGAAGAGATGACCCCCAAATTTCTCAGTGCCTAGGAACACTAAGGGAAAGGTCATATAACAAATCTGACTCTGAGACTGGGCCAAAGTAAGCATGCTACCATTATCAGGTTCCAAAGATTGAATCTATTCTGTGTAAACACAGAGTTTCAGTGGGTCAAGGGTTATAACTACAAACCAAATGTCTTTCAAAAATTAGTATATATATTTTTTGGAAGAGAAATGACATTTTTTCATGGAATCAACATTCTAAATAGGAATATTTTCCTGGACAAGTCTATTTAACCTGTAAGGCAATTAAACTATAGAACTAATAACAGCAGGGTAGAAGGGGTGGAGCAGTGAGAGGTAAAGGAAGGAGGAGAAAAGGGAGAGAAATTCATAACAATGGTTGTTGCAAGAACCAGTTAGGCAATATCAGTTTGGAGGGGGTGTGGTTAAGGTAGAGCTATAATTAGCAATGGCACTGTCAACATGGAAATATAGAAAACCCCAGTTTACTTAGTTTAAAGGCAGAAACTCGAGGTTTTGACCTTGTCACAGGAGAGGTTTCCCCTTGAGGGAAGGTCCCACTCCACCAGACAATCCACTTCAGCTTTGGTGCAGTAGTCTCTTAGTCTAACTATTCTCTATAAGTGCTAAAACTAAATTATTTAGATTCAGTGCCCTGGGGCAAAGTTCCAAGATTTTGAGTCTAGGTAAGGAAGAAAATTATATAGAAGTGTCTGGCAAGTCAAGTATTTCTTAATTGTGGGTTGTCTATATAGAAAAAAAAAATATTATAACACAGAGAACACTGGGTTTTAAGGAAATATGGAGAAGAGACAGCTAGGTGGCTGACAGAGCCCAGGCCTGGAGATGGGAAGCCTTGGGTTCAAATCTGACCTCAGACTCTTCCTAGCTATGTGACCCCTGGGCAAGTCATTTAAACCTCAGTACCTAGGCTTTACTGCTCTTCTGCCTTGAAACCAATACTTAGTCTCAATTTTAAGACAGAAGATAAGGGTTTGGTTTCTTTTTTTAAGAGAGAGAGAATATGGAGGAAAGGTACCAAAATATTTTGAAAAAAAAAATAGGAAGAAAACATAAAACTTTTGCCACTCAGAATTTCATCTGATCAACCTATTTTTTGATGCCATTATCAACAGTTTCTGCTTCTTCTGAGGCTTGATTTTTGCCACCTTCCTGAAATTCTGAAAACCAAGGTTTTTTCCTTACTGAGATAAGATTCTCTATATTTTTCCTTCTTCAATAATTCCACCTTCTCAATAGTAACACCACCTCTGAAATAATTCCTCCAACCATCACTGAAACTGGCAGGTTGAGACCCAAAGAACAACTGATTACTTAAACCCTAACTGTTCTAGAGCTGACTGTGAAGAGCTAGGGTTTCTAGCACTGTCACTCACAGCGCCCACCAGAATGTTTTCCATTAATATTTAGTCTGTAGTCATAAATTAGCTTTTTAAAAAGTTATTTACTAAAAAATCATAATGAGAATAGTTGGTACAAAAAAAATTTCCCAAATTCCAGGCCCTATGGAAATTTGGGCACTAATTGAAAGTATAGTAGTGAACCTCAAGAATAGAGAATAAACATTGCAAAGAAATCTTGGCTTTGTGATTTCTGTGGATGTGGAATCTAAAAACTCCCAAATTTATAGTTTTGTGAGGTCTGATAACCCCCCAGTTTAGTTAGCTTGAAGGTGAAGACCTCAAGTTTAACCTTGTCATATGAGTTTTCCCCTGAGAGAAAAGCCCAACTTCACAAATTCAGATTAACAATAGCCCTTAAATTAGTTTAGGTGGAGCTAGCAAATCCCAGAAGGTGTTAAGTATCCTTTTTGTCCCAATGGTTTCTCCCCTTAGGCAAAAGTCCTTTAACAAGGTAGCCCAGCCCTTGGCTGACTCCCTTCTGTATCCATTGTAAAGCATCAGCCTCTCATTGATAATCTTGTCTAGGGCTCCTCATCTTCTTTCTAGCCATTGTAAAGTTAACCAACTAAATTCCCCCCTACCTATCTCCTCAGTTCCCAAACTCCTTTTGTCCTTTGGAATTGTCCAATCTGGTGTGGTTGTTGTTCGGTGTCCAGAGCAACCAGAGTCTCAGGGCTCTGTCTGGGTTTGTAGCACACAGCATTGTGTGGAGGCCTGAGAGTAATTATGCCGAACCCCTTTCCATAAGTGAAGAGAGATTTTTCTGAATATTTAATAGTTCTGTGTTTTTACCATTTTAATAGTTCTTTCTTCCTTTCATAGAATCCTTATGACATTTCTTTTAAATGAAGCTTCCTACTGGTCAGGCAGTCCAGATAGGTTCCAAAATGAATTGAAGTCACTTCATCTGTAAAACAAAAACAAAAAAGGAGGAGGTGTTGGGAGCCATCAACCCCCTTTTCCCCACTGGCTGACAAAGTCACAGTTTGGGAAATGGGGGATTTAAGGCGGCCCCCAGAAAATGAGGCCCTCACTGATCCCCCTCTGTGACCTCTCTCTTTAACTTCCCTCACTAATGGATGATTATTGTTCTCTCTCCAATACAAAAGAAATAATATAAGAGCAAAGAATTATAGAATAAATATATATTCCACCTTAATCCCACAGATTATGACCCTAAAAGAATACATTCACAAAATTAAAACCTAAAGATCACTACCCATTACACCCCTCCTTTCCCTCTCTACAGAGTTACATTCACTCCCATTACAAGCCAGGCAAGCCAAGAACATCAATCACCTTCAAGACACACTCCACTGCAGACAGAAACCAGGCAACACTGCCAGGTGCTTTAAAGTAACACAAGAAAAATAGAACATGTAAATTGAGGAAAACCCCAATTCTGGTCTGTCATTAAATTACCCACTGACTCTGTACCTAGCAATGAAATGGTTTGTTATTCATCTACCAAATAATTGTGATTGATTGCGAAAGCTGACCAAAAGTAACAATGACTCTCCTTAGGTCAAGAGGGGCTAATCTTCAAATCACCCTACTCATATCATTTATCTCCATCTCTGTTGTAGCAACAATGTTTTATTGACTATCTCCTTAGGCTTCATATCTGTTGTTAAGTTCTATGGAAACATGTATGTAGAAAATTTATTGTGTTCCAGAAAAGCATGTACTCACTGAACCTTCAAAATAAACCAACCTTGTGCCATTGCAGAACACTGTGTGATGCATACACATGTGGGATTGAGCATGTAGTGTTTCTCACTCCATTATTTGACCAAAATCATCACACCTCGACAGAGTGGACTCCAGAACCTCAGAGAGATCCCTGGACGACTCTCTAAACCCAAGTTCTTATGCCCAAATGATGCTAAAAGACTGTCTGCCCTTTGATCCAGCCATAGCACTGCTGGCTTGGACCCCAAAGAGATAATAAGGAAAAAGACTTGTACAAGAATATTCATAGCTGCTCTCTTTGTGGTGGCAAAAAATTGGAAAATGAGGGGATGCTCTTCAATTGGGGAATGGCTGAACAAATTGTGGTATATGTTGATGATGGAATACTATTGTGCTCAAAGGAATAATAAAGAGGAGGAATTCCATGGGAACTGGAATGACCTCCAGGAATTGATGCAGAGTGAAAGGAGCAGAACCAGGAGAACAATGTACACAAAGACTGATACACTGTGCTACAATCAAATGTAATGGACTTCTCCATTAGTGGCAATACAGTGATCCTGAACAACTTGGAGGAATCTATGAGAAAAAACATTATCCACATTCAGAGGAAAAACTGTGGGAGTAGAAACACAGAAGAAAAACAACTGCTTGAATACATGGGTCAAGGGGATATGGTTAGGGATGTAGACTCTAGATGAACATCCTTGTGCAAACAACAACAACATGGAAATAGGTTCTGATCAAGGACACATGTAATACCCAATGAAATTGCGTGTCAACTGCAGGAAGGGGGGTGGGGGTGGGGAGGGAGGGAAATAATGTGATTTTGTAACCAAGGAATAATGTTCTAAATTGACTAAATAAATTAATTAAAAAACAAACAATCAAAAAATAAACCCAAATTCTATTTTTCTTTGAAGAATCATCTTGGATTCTCCCAAGAGATACAGTCCCTAGAGCCCCAGGGTGCTGACTTTGTGTAGTTTGTGATGCTTGGCACTGTGATAGAGGCTGATTATTGAACTTATCTCTTTCCTGATTAAAGACTTGGTTTTTGGTTTTTGTTTGTTTTTTACTACTTTCATAGTTCTGTGTTATTCCCAAGTTAACAATACCCATTAGCCCTGGCTATTATTGAGATCCCTGGATTGAACTCCATAGGATGTTCTTTAGACTTAAGGATCTTAAACTATTTAGTGGTCATATGCCACTATGGTCAGATGGAAGATAAGGATGATATACCACCCCTACCCAACTCTGGAAACAAGCTCAAAGAGGTTTTGTCTCCTTGAAGTCAGAAAGAAAATAATGTTATGAAAATCTGAGAAGAAAATATCCAGGAGAAGGTGTTTAACAATGTTAAATCCTGCAGAGAGGTCAAGAAGAATGATAATTGATAAAAGATCATTAGATACAGCACTTAAGAGATCATCGCTAACTGTAAAAAGAGTAGTTTCAGTTATGAGTTGAGGAGCTAGATTACAAAGGATTGAGAAGTGAGTAAAAGGAGAGGAGATGGAGGTAACGATGGTAGTGCATAATTAGAATTTTGCTCCCCAGAACTCTCTTTCCCAGCTTCCATGTTCCTTCTCACATTGCACACTCATGTAGGGAAGATATAAGTTTTTGTAGCTCTTCCCTCACTCTCTCCTCCTGGAAATGTGGCTGGTGGAGGTTGTGTGAGCACCAAGCATGAGAATTTTTCACACATGGTCAAATTTAAGTTTTCTAATTTTTTTTAAATTTCTTCTACTTCAAGTGATTATTAATAAATCTTATAAAACATTATACTTGGAGTTATTGGAAATTAATTTTAATCTTACATTTCTGGCAAGCCATGAAGAAATTTCTATCCCTTCTATATCCTTGATCTTCTTTTAAGATAGTCTTAAAGATAGGAAGTATATTATTTTGAAAAAAACTACATTTCCTCTCTGCCAAGGCCCTTTCACCCTCCCCCTCTGGGAGACTCTTTTCAGTGGCGGGGATCCACCCATGGGAGGAGCCAAGACTGGAGCCAGACAACCACCATATGGCGCAGTTTCCTGCCTAGCTCAAACAGCTCCTATTCCTAGAAAGCATTACCAAGCTTGCACAGCTCAGAGTTTTAGCAAGTTTTTACTGTTCCTGGATGCACTTGTCCTTGCTGTTAGCTTGAGTAATCTCAATATACAGAAGGGAGATTCATTCCCCTTACCATATAATTTAATCCAGTCATGATTTTACTTGGGAACTCTTTATTTGGTTATTATATTTCTGGATGTTTTGACTCTCGGGTTACTTTCATAAGGTTAGTAACAGTCTTTTTTTTTTTAAATCCTTACCTTCTGTCTTGGAATCAATACTGAGTATTGACTCCAAGGCAGAAGAGTACTAAGAGCTAGGCAATGAGGGTTAAGCGACTTGTGTGAATCTTAAAATTTCTTAGACTTGTGAATGTTAAAAATTCTCAGACTCTACCTTAGAACACTTGGTTAAGACCATTTCCCATTTTAAACAACAAAGGGACTTAGTCAGGAATGTGAGAACTCTACTCCACCCATACTTAAGCATACTTTAGGGGAAGATGAAGTTGTAAACTCTTTACTGAACAATGAAAAAGTACTTAACTCATACTTATAGTAAAGCAAAAGCCTTAAGCTAAGTCTATTTTTAGGAAGGTGCTAAGTACCTATGAAGGTCAGGCAACTTGCAAACTTATAAGGGGCAAAGAGGTGTGAACTTACTCAAAAGTTTAGTCTACTCAGGTGTGAATTACTCAAAAGTTTAGTCTACTCAGGTGTGAATTAAGAATGGTCTGTCCTTTGGAAATGTCTACCGTGATTGATAGATGTGAGAACTTAGGGGAGGTGACATAGCAGAAAATTCTCTTTAAAAGGAGGTCAGAAAAGGCCTCTGGGATTTGAGTTTGCCAAGGCTGAATTGGAGCTTGGACTAGTTGGAGTAGCTGGGACTCTCTGAACACTAGAGTTTTGCTTGGAAGGATCTTGTGGTGAGTTGATAAAAGACTGACTAATCTCTCTCTTAGGGCTTGGGCCTAGGCTGGCCTGGGCTGGCCTAGCCCTTTTCTCATTATTTACTCTTACTCTCTCTCTCCCTTTCATTTAATTCCTTAATTTTATTAATTAAAATCTCCATAAAAACCCAGCTGACTTGGGTATATTTCATATTTAGGAATTTTCCCCTGGCGACCACTTTATATTTGATTTAACTCAAGACAATGTCTTGAAACCATATTTCTGTGGTCACAGTTTATACCAACCACTCTTTTATCTGTAACAGTTTATACCAAACACTACTTTAATTGTAACAATAAGCATGCTCAGCCTCTGAAACACATCCAATATGGGGTTCGCCTACCTTTGACAGCTGAGCCAGTGGTCTCTCAGAGGGTAGGGTCCTTCTGTCTAGGTGTGACAGTTCAGTCAAATAAGAATGAGAGACACTGTATGCTCAATCCTGTGTCAGGCATCAAACAGTGTTCTGCCATGGCAGAGGTTGGTTTATTTTATAGGCTCAGTGAGTACATACTTTTCTGGCACACAATCATTTTTTAACATGCATAATCATTTACAGATAATTGGATATGTCACACATTAACAAATCATTTAATCAATATTTTATGATCATTTAATATGTTGCTACAACAAAGATTGAGGCAAATGACATGAGTAGGGTGATCTGGATGTTAGTCCCTCCTAACCTAAGGAATGACCAATTAGGGGAATCATTGTTACTTTTGGTCAGCTTTCACAATCAATCACAATTAACAAAATATTTCATAGCTAGGTACAGGGTTAGAGGGTAACTTAAGACAGGCCAAATTTGGGATTTTCCTCAATTCCCAAGTTGTATATTTCTTGTGCTTGATTTAGGCACCTAACAAGGTTGCTTGGTTGTTATAAACATAAAAAAATAAGTGGAGTGTGTTCTTTCAATGGAATGATTAATTTGCCTGTCATGCTTTGTCTGAAATGGGTGTGGAGTGTTTAAGTGTGTCTCTGCTTATAAGAGAAGGGAGGGGTAGTGAGTATTGGTCTTTAGGTTTAATTCTGTGCTTATAATCTTTTGGGGTAATAATCTGGGGGGGGGGATTGTATATGTATTAATCCTGTAAATATTTGCTCTCATGTTATTTTTCCTGTATTGGGGAGAGAACAGTAATCATAACAATTCCACTAATAGGGGAAGTTAAAGGGAGAAGTTACACAGAAGGGGGTTCAAGTGGGTGCCTCATTTTCTGGAGGCTGCTTTGCAGTCTCCATTTCCCCAGATTGTGACTCTGTCAGACAGCATGGGTGTGATGGTTCTCCATAGTCCACACTATGCTCAGTGTGGAAATCTGCCCCTGTATGGGGAACCCCAGAAGTGTGACAAAAGAAATCTAGATGGATGATGATACTTGGGAGGGGAAAGAACCTTAAAGAGTCTGGAGGTGAATTTTAAGCCTTTTCAGTCTCCATTTGCCTTATTGATGTTAACTGTTTCCATTTGTTCCCCTCCAAATAGTGAAGAAGTTTCTGTAATGCAGCTATTGGAATTAGAGAAAAGGATTCAAATTCATTGCTCATATCCTGTCACATATATTGTATTTGCTGATTGTTTTAAGATTTAATTTTGTTTTTTTAAGCTCACATATTAATCTAATATAATATCTTCTGTTACACTATGTCATTTTCAGCTACAGTGTTTTGGCCATTAGCTACATGTTCTGTTACATTGTCTTTATTTGTACTCTTCCCATATTAATGGAGAAAATACCATTATAAAAGTCCATGAGCAGGACAAACCCTTTTCCATGACAAAACCATAGGTCCTTATGGCTCCTGGGTTTGACACCAGATCCACTGAAGTCACATGTTGCCTAAATAGCATTTTGTTCCTTTTTGCCTTTGTTAATTGTCACATAGATGATGATGGATGGACTCTATCAAACTGTATACAACTGTATACAACTCTTAGAGAATTTAATGAGGGGAAAATCTCAATTTGATTTTAAGGGGTCTTCTGAAGTGATTTTCAGATATCTAACTGATTAATTGCCTACCTTTGAGTTGTTTGCAACAAGAGGTAAGGATCCATTTAGTAGTTGAAGTGAAGTACAATAATACTATTATATTCCCTACCTCCACATTTATAAAAATGTAATGGATGAGGCATCAGAAGTGATTTTCACTATTGTCCTTTCCTCCACATTGCAATGGATGGAAAATATAAAGACATGTTTTTTTACAGCTGTTACAATCTCATACCAGAGGTGGGAGGTTTCCCAAGGGGCTTGGTTACCCTGTGATGGATTATAATCTCATTCTGGAGGTGGGAAGGTTTTCCCAGGGCATTTGTAACCCTTAGATGGGTTTTTATATTTGTAACTCTTTAGTTTACTCTACCCTTCCACCAGAATGATCTAGATTCTTGGTGACATTTTAGACCCAAAATGTTTTCATTAGCAGTACAGAGGTTTGGGTGGTTTTTTTTTTTCTGGTTTCTCCTGCCACATTTTGGAATGATGGCAGTAATAAATTTTGTTAGAAATATCTTCACCAAGGTTTAAAGATTGGCTAGATCTTGTGTTAGAAATATCTTCACCAAGGTTTAAAGATTGGCTAGAGAACTTGTGACCAGTATTCATGAACTTCATAGGTTTTTTAAATGTCACACAGGAAGGGGCTATAGAGATTCATCTTAATCCTAATGATAGAAGGTTTGTTTGCTATTATCATTAACTGGGCTATTATGATTTTGGGGATTTGGGTACTAATTTGAATGTGCATTAGCTTCTGTATTGCTGTTTTAAAAAGCTGTTACTTGGTGAAAATCATGTGCACTCACACTGTGGATCATGGCCAAGTTAAAAGGGGAAATGAATCTCATTTTTGAGTGAGAAACCTTTGTATTGTGCCTCTCCTTGGCTAATACAGTGTGTCGCTGATTGTGAGCTATATATTTTTTTATTTTTAAAAAATTTATTATTGTTTTTGCTTATATGTGCAATAGAGTATTTGAGTTTTCCTTTTTCTCTCACTTTTTTTGTACTTGAAGCACATGTTATCAATATTAATGGTTTTTTGATTTTGCACTAGGATAAGTTTTAAATGTCCATTAGCCCTAATGTCAGTGCATACCCAAAAGCTTTAGACTATGGAAACCTACCACTGATTGTTAAACATGAGACTGATTAATAATTGTGTCTGATTCCAGAAGGGATGACAGGAGAACCATTGCACAGTGCCAAGGAGCACAAAGTTAACCTGTACAGTGCTAAGGAGCACAAGGTTAAGGAGACCAATGAATCCCAGTGGAATTGATGAGATTCTGCTCCAAGACAGGGGACTTGATCTTATTTGGGGGTTTGAAGAAGCAGCAGTTTGCAAAGTTAGATGCACACTTCTACCAAGTACCTCACTTTGGTGGACATTTTGGCTCCCCTATCCCTGAGAGTCAAGGAAAAATCAGACCGGGGAATGATATTTCCCCTCTGCTTCAAAATCTAGTCCCTTTTTCTCTTTTATGGTGTGGCAATTTTCTGTAGTCCTGGCTGCTGATTGGGTAAATGCATAATTGCTACTAAGGCTCATGGGACATAAACCACTTTAATTGGGCCCTGATTCAAGGACCTGCTATGGGCTTATTTTTCCTTACTTATAATTTTTACGCATCAGACTTTGATATTTATGTTTCATCTAAAAGTTTTTTCTCTTTTATTTGCATTTTTATGTCTTTAATTTTCTTTTGACAATTGATTCACATACTTCATAACTCAGCCAAGTATCCTGGGGTGATCCATGTATTGTTCAACACCCTTCTCAGAGGGGATTGTATTTTTGTCATAGAATTTTATATTTATAAAATTTTTTCTTGTTTGAGAGGAATTTTAGGATAAGAATCTTACTACCTCCCCAAATCAAGAAAGTGAAATGTTTGGAGAAGGCACCATAAAGAAGGCTGCAGAAACCACACACAAAAGATCCAGAATGAACTTTGGAATGTGGTGATTTTAATTGTGGGGGATTGAATGCATTAATTTTTAATGTAAACTCTTATGCCAAAGGGAACTGCCCCCTAATTGGCTTTTTGTCAATGTAACTGGCAATCATTGTTCTTTATTTTTTATTTCCCTCTTATCCCTAAATTATTGTAATTTTCCCCTTAGAAAGTGAAATATTGTATGTACCTATAGTTAAAGACCTTTAGAGATATAAATTGGTTGTGTGTATTGATTCATTGGGGAAACTAGGCATGTAAATTTGGGAGATTTCTACATGCTTGTTTCCCAAAGGGATCACAGGGGGGGTTGTGTAATTAGAATTTTGTTCTCCAGAACTCTCTTTCCCAGCTTCCCATATTCCTTCTCACATTATGCACCCCATCCTCACTCTCTCCTCTTGGAAATGTAGCTGGTGGAGGTTGGGTGAGTCCTAGGCACAAGGATTTTTCACATGTGGTCAAACTTGAGTTTTCTAATTTTGTTTCTTTTATTTCTTTTACTTCAAGGGATAATTAATAAATCTTATAAAATGTTATACTTGGAGTTACTGGATATTAATTTTAATCTTATAGTAGACAGTTTTTTCTAGTAGTTCAGCTGGGAAAGACAGACTTTCTTCCTTATTTCAAACTATATAATAGGTCAGCTCATTCAATATATCCATCAGTAAAAATGGTTTGAACAGAAAAAGACATGAGCCTAGAATTGAAGAGGAAGAAGCAAGTGAACTGAATTGCATTTTGGAAGTTGTATAGTGCTTTCAATAATCTCAAGATATTTCCATAAATAAAAATCTATATTTTAAACATCACTTTTCTATTAGCAATGTTATGTTGCTATAGCTCTTGGAATACTTTGTCTTTCTCTCTGAAAAGTGAAAATTATGGATGAATCAAAAAACAATAGAGAAACTATTACCAACAATGACTTTCAGGGAAGAAGTAAATAACATTTGGTAAATATATGATCCAAAAGAAGACAGAGGAAGAACATTTATGAAGAGCTTCACTAACACTTATATAAAGTTAAAAGGCCTAAATGAAGGTTATCAGCGACTTATCTTATTCCTAGAAGTCTGTTCTTTCTTTAAAACCTTTCCTGAAACTCCACATATCTCTATCATTGACTTAAGTAGTGTGAAGATAGGATTAACTCTCCCCTTGTCTATTTTTAGCTAATCAAATCAAGAACTCAAAGCACCCCCTACATAACCATTAAGTAGGAGAGTTCACTAGAGTGACACCTCCAAAGGCCACTGCCCTCTCCGCCCCCTCTGCCCCCCTCCCCCCAGTGCTAGGCAAATTGGGAGGCTGTGATTGGTTTCTATGAAAAGGAGGAGAGACAGGAATTGGCATGGAAAAAGGTATAAAAAGAGACCATCATGGTCTGTGATGGCATTCCTTTAATGGTGTTTGGAGGAGACTTTTCCCCTGGATCCTGCATTGGCTTGCTGGGTGAGTGGCTGAGATTCCTTCCTTGGCTTTGTAGGAGGCTGTACTACTGGACTTCTGGCTGAAGGCCCCTGCCAGGAGCTAGGCCAGACTTCACCAGAGAAGGGCTGGTAGGCTTGTTAAGGCTCTGTCTTTTTTCTACATTTCCACTTTCACTCTTTCCACCTCTTTGTAAATAAAAGCTGCTAAAAGCCATTTTGACTTAAAAGTATAATATTTTAAAATTGGTGACCACAATAATACTTTACAACTCTCTTATTTAGTATAAAACCTAAATTTAAACCTTACAGTGGGATGTGCAATACTGAAGAGGGCAATCAGGGAAAGCAGCAGTAAAGTTAACTTAAATTGCTCCCTTAAACCTGAGAAATTTTTAAAACCTATTAAGGACAAAAATCTCAACAGCCCATACAGCTTGCCTTCCTAGGCCAGCTCAAGGAAGTGGCTCCCTGCCCATGTGCTAGTGGAAACGGGTGGCCTACTAGCATTTGTATCCCTAAGGGGGTAGGGAAGGGAGTAAATTCTTTCAAACCTCTTGGCTGAACTTGGCTTGCTTTTTCTTGTTGTCCCTCCTAAATTTAGTCTTAGGCTAAGGCTTTTCTCTCACCCTCCATACAAAGGCTTGTAAGAATTAAATAATATTTCTACCCAGATATATATTTTATAAAGTTTATTGAAAGGATAGACAAACATTCCTAAGTAACCTGACCATGTGGTGTCTAGCCTGCCAGGCTCTTCCTCATTCCTTCCCCCCTCACATGCTTGCTCTGTTCTCTTCTCCATTCTCCCCTGATTCTCTCTCTATTCTCCCCCTCAGAAACCCCAAACCTTGACCTTTATTGATGTACAGTACATAGAGGGACTCAAAACTGGCACAACTGTGTTATCTCAGGAATGTTTGATATACAGGTAAAGCTCCTCAGGAGGGGGAGGGGATAAACTTCCTTAACACAGGCTAATTAGGGCTCATCTCCATCTACACCAGTTTTTTTCTTTAAACACCCAGCCCACTAGGTTTGTGAGGCTACTATGTGAGTACATACTAAGGTACCTGTGGACAGAAAGTAGAATTGCAAGCAATTTAATAATTAGATTTGAAAATCAATAGGCAACTCAGTATGGCACTGAAAAGCACAGCCCATACTCTGAGAGAAGTTTCCTGCCTATTTGAAATAGCTCTTGTTCCCGGAGAACTTTACTGAGTTTGAACAGCTCACAGTTTCAAAAAGGCTTTGTTTAGTACTGTTCTTGGATGTGCTTATACTAATTGGATTCCTTGCAGTTTATCTATTTCTCCTCAAGGAAAAACAACAGGAAGTTAGCTTGATTGATCTCAAGCCTTCAATAAAAAAAGTGAGTAATCTCAAAATTCCGAAGGCAGATTCATCTCCTTGCACTGCTTCACCATCTAAGCCTACTCAGTTTCTGCCTCGCCCTGTCTGATTCATCTCTCCCTTGTAAGAATTAAATTTTAATGGTTTGACTAAAATATGTGAAAAGTATAAATAACAGTAGTGGTTGCCATCTCAAAGTATTACTGCTCAAATTTGAAATGATCTTAATAGCTTTTATTTACAAATGAGGCAGAAAGAGTGAAAGCAGAGAAATACAAAAGGGTAGAGAAGACATTAGCCTATCTAACTAAATATTGCTCTGGTGCTCAATTCAGCCAGGACTTTTTGACCTTCAACCAGAATTAAATTCGCTCCAGAAGACAGGAAGAGGAAGCTAGCTATCTACTCACCCAAGTTCCCTCCAAGAAGCTAGTCAAGACTATGACTGAGCTGAAAGTGATTCCTAAGGCTGACTTTCTTCCTTTAGCTGACCTTCTTCTTGAAGCCAACTTCCATCAAGGAGTCAACTTCTCTAGCCCCAGAAATTCAGGGCCTTTTATAGTGGCTTCTTGACCCTGCCCCTCTTGACAGGGGCCAATCACAGTTTCCAAATTGTCTAACACTACTCAGGGGGCAGAGTCTGTGGGATCAACTTCTTACCTTCTGAAGGTTGTTATGGTGAAATCACCTTTAGAGATTGTTATAATATTAATTTATGATCATCAAGGAATTTACTTATGAAATTTCTAAAATGAAACACTCAAGTCAGAGCAGAGTTTATGGTGGTTTAATCACAATGGGAGTAAGAAAAAGGAGAGGGAGAGAAGGAGAAAAGAGGAAAGGGAAAAAAGGTTTACTCAACTTTCTGGCAGAGCCAGAGGGAGTTTAGGCCCAAAGACCAAGATAGAGAAGAGAATCAGTCCTTGACTCATGTGACCGATCTGAAGGAAAGCTATCTGCGGGCCTCCTCCCTGATCAAGCTCCTAGCACAAACTGCTGCCTAGCTCTCTCCACAGGAAGTGCGTGAATTCTAGAGGCTGTCCCCTACCTCACTTCCTGTGCCTTACAAGTGCCAATGGTGACTCAAGCTTAGGTGGGCAGTTAGTTATTTCTGATTTGTCATTGACTAGCACATGCCCATGTAGTGTGAGTGTGCACAATTTTGGGTGCTAGACCAAGCAAGATGGAGATTTTAAAATTCACAATCCCCCCTGATGATGATTGGGGGACTAGTCTCCCCAACTGATCACTAAACATAAGCGTCCTTCACCCTGAAAAATTCTAACTGCAAGTGTATACAAAATTTTTACCCTCTAAGAGGAAAACTACAATAGTTGTAGATTAGGGGAAATAGGAGAGAGACAGAAAACCACTAGATTGGATGAGAACTTCTCAAATTTTTTAGCCTAGAATTTTTTTTTAAGCCATGTTTCTCTGGATAAGGTTTTTTTTTTACCTGCGCAAAGCTGCTGCTTGTTCCAGTCATTAGATAGCTCACCCCTCCTGGCTTGGCCGCTTCTCCCTGCCTGCCTGCAGCCATCCGCTCCAGACCAGTTTGCTGTTTGACCCAGATTATGGCTCACCTGCCCACCCTGGATGCCTGCTCCGGCTCCTGGCCCTGCTTGCCTGCGTTTCTGTCCAGGCCCTGCCCCCCCCAGTACTCTCTCACTCACTCGATCCCTGTTTAACCCAGATCCGCAATCACCTGGTGACCTGCCGGCAGATCGATCATCACTCAGGACTCATTTCTACTAGCTGGTAAAAAACAGGGGTATTGTTCAAATCTGACCTCAGACACTTCCCAGTTGTGTGACCCTGGGCAAGTCACTTGACCCCTATTGCCTAGTCCTTACCACTCTTCTGCCTTGGAGCCAATACACAGTATTGACTCCAAGATGGAAGGTAAGGGTTTAAAAAACAAACAAACAGGGGTATTGGCCTCCACATGGGCGGTATCGGAGGGGAGAGAGAAAAAGGGAGAGAAGAGACTTTCAAAACAGGAACTTAAAAGCATGGCTATTTTACAAGAATATCTTTTAATTGTATTGATCCTTTTATTGACTTCACCTGTGTCTCAGGGAAAATATTCAGCTCTGTACAAACTTTTAGCTAACTTTGGGGAGGCAGCTGGGTGTCTCAGTGGACTGAGAGCCAGGCCTAGAAATGGGAGCCCATCTTTGGTTGGAATCTGGCCTGAGACACTTCATGGAGGGGTGGCCATGAGCAGGTCATTTAACCCCCCATTGCTTAACCCATTTTCTGTCTTCCGATAATAGACATCTGGATAATGGATAATAAAAAAATGATAAATAAATAATTAAAAAAACCTAAGAATCTTTAAAGAGACTGGAGGTTTAAGGCATTTCAGACTCCAATGGTTTATACAAATCTCTGTATTTCTATTGCATTTTACTGTTTGCTTTGTTTAAGGTTTAACTTTGTGATTTTAAATTCATATATTACTGCATTCTATATTTTTCTTAGCTGACACAGCGTGCATGTCAATGATTATAAGCTACATTTTTATTTTTAAAGCTCTTTTATTATTATATTTTTCTTGCATGTGCAATATACTATTTCAGGTTTTTTTTAATTTTTTCTCTCCTTTTTTATATTTCAAGAACATGTCACCAGTATTAATATTTTCTTTAACTTTTTGACTTTTCAGTACTATAAGTTTAAAATACATTTGTCAATGCATGCCCCCAAAGCTAGAGACTATAAAAATGATGCCACTAATTATTTTTAAAAATTATGGGACTTTGCTTACTGATTCTGTCTGATTCCAGGACAAGATATACACAAATGAGCCATTGCACAGTGCCAAAGAAGCACAAAGCTAACTGCATAGTGCTAATCGAGCGCAATGTCAAAGACACCAACCAATCCTGGTGGGATTGATGTAATTTTGAGCCTAGACAAAGAGGACTTGAACGTGTTTGGGGTTCGAAGTTGCGGCTGTTTAACATGTGTTAAAGGCAGGTCTTACTTGTTCCACATTCTACCAAGTATCTCAAACTTGTCTCCTACTTGGCTCCTATAATCTGGTCCCTTTTCTGCCTTTCATAGTGTGGTAACTTTTGGTAGTCCTGGCTACTGACTGGGTAAATGCATCATTGCTTAGATCATTTTAATTTGGCCCTGATTCAAGGTCCTGTTATAGATTTATTTTTCCTTTACTTGGAATTTTTACACATAAGACTTTGATAGTCTATATTTTCATCCAGTATTTTCTTTTCTTTTGGATTTTTCTGATATCTTTTTAATTTCTCTTGCCAATTGATTCATATACCTCATTCCTCAGCCATGCATCCCTAAGTGATCCTGTATTTTTCAATCACCCTCTTAATGAGGGAATGTAAAAAAATATCATTATTTAAATTGCAAAGTTTAAATTCCTTTTTAGAAGAATTTTAGGTAAAGAAAGATGATATGTCTCTGAATCCAGAAACCGAACTGTTGGAGAAGATACCATAAAGAAACCTCCAGACCACAAGCTGCACAAAAATGAACTTTGGGTGTGTTTGATTGAACATTTATTTGTATGTATACTTTCATGTCAAAGGGGACTGCCCCCTAACTGGCTTTTTGTCAATGCATCCAGCAATTATTGGTTTTGTTTTGTTTTTTCCTCTTATCCTCAAATTACTGTAATCTTTAAATTTATTATGTTTTTATGATCCTTTGGGGAAGTCCTTCCCAGAGGATCAAATGGGGATATATAAAAATGGAAACTTGAATCCAGGACTTCAATCCCCAGAAGTCCTTGCTCCACTTCCCCAGAATGCTTTGTAATATCACTGAATTCTCACCTGGACCAAGAGCAAATTATGATATAAAGGGTCTCCGCTGTAGGCGGGGTCTCTTCTCTTCCTGTCTCCACTGGCAAGCAGACGCGTCTCATGATGTGAGTGAAATTGAATTGGGCCTCTTGGCCCACCTGGCACGTGCCTTTCTTACTTTTATTTTTCTTAAATTCTCAACCTTTAATAAACCTCTAAAAATATCATACTCCTTGCAGAAAGAAACTAATTTCTTCCTGCCTCAGTTTCCCCTAATTTTAACTCTTATAAGGTTAATTTCTCATCAAAAAGATTCACAGATAAGGGTGTGAATTTTCTAAATTTTACCTTCTGGAGATGTGAATATTCATCAGAAGGGTTCACAGATTCCTGACTGATTGAGTTTCTGAGGGTGTGAATTCTCTAAATGGTTTGCAAGTTCCTCCACCTAGTTCAAGTAGAACTACTTAAGTTATTGTTAACAGTGTTAACTAAAACTAGGCAAAGAGAATAATGGATTCCCTTTTTACAAGTGTAAACTCAGAATAGGCAAAGAGGACTAAAGAATTCCATTTTCACACCCTTTACCCAAACCATCCTTACCCAAACTATCTCTCCCCCTGCCTCTACCAACTCTGCCCAGTTCCCTCACCTACTCCATTGCAACTCAGACAAAAAACCAAGCAACAGAAATAGAAAACAATTCAGTTAGATGCCTATCCTCTATGAGGGAAGTACCCACTTACTTGAATGGAAGAATGGAAATTTAGTCACCATTAGAAAACACATACCTGGGGGCAGCGTGGTAGCTCAGTGGATTGAGAGCCAGGCCTAGAGATGGGAGGTCCTAGGTTCAAATTTGGCCTCAGACACTTCCCAACTGTGTGACCCTGGGCAAGTCACTTGACCCCCATTGCCTAGCCCTTACCACTCTTCTGCCTTGGAGTCAATACTTATTGACTCCAAGATGTGACTCCAAGATGGAAGGTAAGGGTTTCAAAAAAAAAAGAAAGAAAAAAAAAACACATACCTTTCATCATAAGATATTGAGAGATTCAAAGAAAATACTCTTTCCTTTGAAGATGTTCCCATTGTGATGATTAAAAAACCTAGAAAGTATTTACCACACTTGTTATTGATTGCACATGGATTGACATGAAAAATTTGCTCTAAGCCTTTTTAACAAAAAGAGAAAAAAATAAAATTGTTTCTCTTGTTAATCAGGCCCAGGGAAGGAGAGCAATTCATTGGCCACAGAAAGACCCAAAATGGAATTTGAATAAAGAGAAAGATTACTTGAAACTATGCCAGGCTAGGGAGGCATTACTAAAAACAATGAGAACTTGTTCTGATAGACCTGGTACATAGACAAAATTCAAGAATGTCCAGCAAAATAATGATGAAAATCCCTACCAATTTATGGATAGACTTATTGAGCTGGGAGGTAGATATATAGACCTGGATCTTTCCAAAGGAAGGGATGTCTAATAATTAAGTAGAAAATTTGTAAAAAACAAAACAAAACTGTTGTCAAGTGGTCAAAGACTATTTTAAGACTAACTGCCCAAATTGGGCTAATATCAATTGCATGGAATTGAGATAATTAGCAATTTATGTCTTTAATGGCCATGAAAAGAAAGATGAACAGTGACTTAGTGGAGGCATTAAGGAAGGAAATAAAAGTACTAACAGAAAAAATTGAAAAAGGAAATGCACATTAAGGAGTGGTCATTGCCCATTTGCTGGAATCCACAAATCAGCCATTAATGTGTTACTTCTATGGAAAAGGTGGTCACATAATGATGAACTGCAGAAAGTAGAATCAGACAAATAGAAACAATAACAATTATAGAAATAATAACAATAATAAATGCATTTAGAAATAATCATTTGAATTAGGCAAACGATAGCTCACACCAAAATACCCACAATAGGGCTCTTCCACACTATAATCAGGGTAGAAATCCCTCTCAGCATGGGGACCTCAGGGAAATAATCAAGGATCTTTATATAGGTGTGAAGAGGGATATAGGGCTCTGGAATTGCCTTTTTATTCCTTTAATTCTAGTGATTATTAATGAATCTTATATAATATTTGGAGTTATTGCATATTAATTTTAATTTTACACTGACTAGATAGTCAACTAAGTCCTTTTTATATTATGGGAAATGAATAGAATGAATCCAGCAAAGTCCCAGAGGGTTCTCATTGCATAAGGTACCATGCAGCTGGGATGAAAAGGGGTTCCCTCAGGAGGGCTGGATGTCAAAGAAGGAGATGAAAAAACTCTGCAAAACCTCATCTTTTACTTGGATTCACTTTGGTTTTTTTGACTTTAAAATTCTAAAAGAATTAAAACTGGCCATTGGCACCAAGGATTCTTGGGTAATATACTTATTGGAGGCTCTGGGCCTAGCATCTTGATGGTTCCACAAAGTCAAGTAAAAAACCCTCAGTTAAATCTGACAAAGGGGATGCCATGTCTTCTTCCCAGCCTTCCTACAAGGAGAATTCTCCTCTTCTTGATTCAGACAATGACTTGAATCCTTTGACCTCTCCCCCTACCAGGCCCACCTCCTTTCCTACAAGCCTACCTCTCTATCCCCCTTACCATTGTGAATCTTAAAATTTCTCAGACTTGTGAATGTTAAAAATTCTCAGACTCTACCTTAGAACACTTGGTTAAAACCATTCCCCATTTTAAACAATGAAGGTACTTGATTAGGAATGTGAGAACTCTAACATTGCTCCCCCCATACTTAGGCATACTTTAGGGGTAGATAAAGTTGTAAAACTCCTTACTGAACAATGAAAAAGTACTTAACTCATACTTATAGTGAGGCAAAAGCCTTAAGCTAAGTCTATTTTTAGATCTAATACAAAAAGGTGCTAAGTACCTATAAAGGTCAGGCAACTTGCTAACTTGCAAGGGGCAAAGAGGTGTGAACTTACTCAGAAGTTTTAGTCTACCCAGAGAAGTTGAGAACTAAAAAAGATGTGAATTAAGAATGGTCAGTCCTGTGAAAACGTCTACTGTAATTGGTAGATGTGAGAACTTAGGGCAGGTGACATAGGAGGAAATTCTCTTTAAAAGGAGGTTAGAAAGGCCTCTGAGGAGTGCAGTGTGCCAAATTGGAGGTCAGGAGTCAGAGGAGGCTACTGGGTCTCTCTCTCTCTCTCTCTCTCTCTCTCTCTCTCTCTCTCTCTCTCTCTCTCTCTCTCAGTGGCTGAACTTAGTTCAGCTCAGAAGCTAAATTGGAGGGTCTCTTTGAACACTAGAATCTTGCTTGGGACAAATCTTGTGGTGAATGGATTAAAGACTGACTGATCTCTCTCTTAAGGCTTAAGCCTAGGCTGGCCTTGGCTGGCCTAGCCCTTTTCTCATTATTTCCTCTTATTCTCTCTCTCCCTTTCATTAATTCGTTAATTTGTATTAATTAAAATCTCTATAAAACCCAACTGACTTGAGTATATTTAATATTTGGGAATTTTCCCATGGCGACCACTATATTTTTTATTTGGAACCATATTTTTGCGGTCACAGTTTAAGGCAACCACTTTATCTGTAACACCATCTGACCCCAACTATCCTTGTTCCTGCTGTACCCAGTCTGTGCATTGACCATTTCCCCCTCCCCACTGCCCTCTCTTCCCTGCCCTTGTCCCCACTCAGTCTCTCATCGCCCTGCCTCTTCCTCCTTCCTCTGCCCTGTCTTCTCCTATCCTGCCCCTTCCCCCATCCACTCAACTCCAACCCAAACAACAAACCAGGTACCAGTATCCACAGATGAATTAAATACATTCCTTTCCCCTCTAAAGGATGTAAAGGATGTTCCCATTTATGATAAAATAATTTTGTAAAAACTAGATATCATACACCTTTTTCTCTTCCAGATGTTGAGAGATTCAGGGGGACTCCTTCTTTTGAAGAAGAGCCTATAGTGGTAATTTAAAAGTTTGAGAGTCTATATAGAATATACAATCCAGACTGGATAGACATTATAGAACTTTACATGCTTTATTAATGCAAGGGGAAAGAAACATGATCTCCTCTACTGTAAATGGGTTGCAGAATGAGGATGTAATAGACTGGCAGCTTCAAAGTCTGGATCGGGATCCAAATTCAGTTGAAGGTTACAATAATCTGTGTGACGTTAGGTATAGTTTATTAAAGGAAATGAGAGTTTGCTCTGACAGACCAAGTAACTGGACTAAATTTGAAGACTTGAGACAAGGTGAAAATGAGAGACCATCTCAGTTCATGGATTGAATTGTTGAATTAGAATGTAGGTATCTTGACCAGGAGCTCTCAAGAGAGAAAGACTCTAGACACATAAGGATGCATTTTTGTAAAGAATTGCTCCCAATATATTAAGAAATATTTTAAGGGGGCAGATGGGTGGCTCAGTGGACTGAGAGTCAGGCCCATAGATGGGAGATCCTAGATTCAAATCTGGCCTCAGACACTTCATAGCTGTGTGACCCTGGGCAAGTCACTTATCCCCCATTTCCTAGCCCTTTCCACTATTCTGTCGTAGAACCAATAGCCAGTATTGATTCTAAGATGGAAGGTAAGGGTTTTAAAATATAAAAGAAACATTTTAAGAAAAATTGCCCTAACTGATCCATTATGGAAACTGAAAAGTTAAAGAGAACATCAGTATATGTCTTTGAGGGCCATGACAAACAAGATAAAGAGGAAGCTGATAAAGTGGAAATGGAGACATTAAGGAAGGAAAAAACTGAATTAGAGGAAAGGTTAAAGAAGGGTGGAAATGAATTAGCAGAGAAATTAAGGCAAGAAATAGCTAAATTAAAGGAAGAAGTAAAAGAAAGAGGTGTAAGAAGGAGGTCATAGTTCCTTTAAGCGAATCCAAGAGACAACCAATGGCTTTTGTTTTGTTTTGTTTTGTTTGTGGTAAGGAAGGACATGTAGCTATGAATTGGAGAAAGAGAAATCAGGAAAATAGAAATAGAAGCTGGGGGAATAATAATGATAGAAACCCCAATAAGGGTAGTAATTAGCATGAGGCAAATCATAACCCACACCAAAACATCCATCATGGGGTTTATTGTCACTATGGATCCCCTTCTTGGTGTGGGGGCCCCCAGAGGAATAGCCAGGGATGTTTATGATGGTGTGGAGGTGGGGCAAAGGGCTCTGGAGTTGGGGGTTGAAAACATTGACTTCCCAGACCCTGATGCTTTAATGCCAAATATCCCAGTTCATTCCACTCCCCCAAATGAAGGGTCACACATGATCTTGTAAAGGATAATTTAGAGTTGTGACCTAAACTATGTTAATTATTTGGTCACCATGGATATCTCAAATATAAAAGAAATATAACCACATGAGCTGGAAAAATTATGGTGATTTAATTGATATAGTGGAAAGAAATTAAGAAGGAAGAAGGAAAAGGGTGTAGGATTATCTCCTTCCTGGCTAGTGCCAGGAGGAAGACCAGAGGCTCTAGGAAGATAAGGTTTTTTTGAAGAGTAAGGAGGAAAGTATCAGCCAGAACTCAACAGGGCTCAGCCAAGATGCCTGAACCTGAATTAGCTCAAGGGCAAACTCACCACCAAACCCAGACAATAGCTGCCACCAAACCAAGATGTCAGAACGCTTAGCATGCTGCCAGCCAGATTTGCCTCTCCAAGGAAAGAGGGAGAGAGAGCAAATGACGTGCCTTATATAGATGGTTTTATGTCACTTTCCTGCTACATCTCATCTGTACCAATGATAGCTTAGCTTGACTTAGGACAGCCCAGGGGTCTGTCCACTTTTTCTGCACATGTCTGTTGAAGGTAATTTCCTCAGATAATTAAATCTTTGAGTATGATGTAGGCATTCCTGGTCTTGTTAAACTAAGTAGGATGGAGAAATGTAGAGTTTCCAAGACTTGATTCTGTTAACCCAAGTATCTCCATTGTTACTAATCAGGAAATAGCTAAATCAGATCTTCTAAAGTATGGCCTGAATAGGATGGAGTAGTTTTAAAATTCACAACCTGAAGGTTGACAACATGTATTATTATTGCCTCCTAGACACTGGTGCTTCCAGATCAGTTAAATGATTCTTCATATCATTTTATTGGTTCTTTAAATGTAGTAGGTGTGTCAGGAACACCTCAAAAGGTCCCCAAACTCTCTCCTTGAATAGTATTCTGTGAGACCCCAATCAGTAGAAAATCCTTTTCTTTTAATGCTTGATTCCTCTACAAACTTGCTAAGGAGAGATTTTTTATGCAAACTTAGAATCACAAAAATATGCTTCCCAGATGGCTCTTTGATACTAGAATTGCCCAAGGAGCCTTAACTTTGTTCCCAGGCCTTCATTAAGACAGCCAGAAGGTGAAGGAACCCCTCACCTTTGAAATACCAGCTGATATACCTGATTCTCTGGGCCACATCTTCTTCTGATGTAGGCCTACTCAAGTCAGCTGTCCCTGTTCAGATTAAGACAAAATGTGGCCCACCTCCTTCCATCCCTCAGTATCCCCTATCAAGACAACCATTTGAGGGAATTCCCCCATTAATAGATTAATTAATTAATAATTAATTGAGTAAGGAATAGTAATTCCATGCAAATCTGAATATAATACAGCTATTGTCCTTGTAAAAAAAAAAACAGTCAGGACCAGATAGAAAACCTATTTATAAATTTGTACAAGATCTGAGGGCTTTAAATAATCATGTCATTAAAAAACACTCTCTGCTCCCCAACCCAGTCACAATTATGTCATCTATTCCTAGAACAGCCACATATTTTACTGTGGTGAATTTGTACTCAGTGTTTTTCTCAATCCCTATCCATGAAAATTCCAGGAATATGTTTGCCTTCATCTGGAAAACATCACGTTAGTCATGGTCAAGGCTTCCACAAGGATTTGTCAATAGTCCAACTTTGTTCTCACAAATTTTAAAATGGGATTTAGCTAATATCATTTTTCAGAAGAGCTGTTTAATACCATATTAACGTTTCTGGATGATCTGCTCTTGGCCACACCTAATGCTGTAACCTCATGTCAGGAAGATAGCAAGCATCTTCTCTTAGAACCACATAGGAGAGGCCACAAAGTCTCTAAGGCAAAAGTTCAATGGTGTCTCCCCAAAGTAGAATATTTAGAATTTGTTCTAACTGCTGGAGTCTACTAAATTTCCCCTAAGTGCATTGAGGCTATTCAGAAATTCATTGCCCCCTCCATTAAGAAGCAGTTAAGGGCAGTTTTAAGAGCAATAGCATTTTGTAGCCACTAGATTCTTTGCTATGGAGAAATTACAAAACCATTATAGTTCTGACAAAAATTTCAGTCCCTGAACCACTCCAATTAGAGGCAGAACACCTGTCAGCTCTTTCTGAATTAAAATAAGTTATTTTATTCTGTCTGCCCCTGCTCTATGAATTCCAGATTACAAAGAGCCATTTATCTTGCATGTACATGAAGGGGGGGTAGGTAACCTCAAATGTTATTACTAAAAATTTAGGTCCTGTTCAGCTTTCAGTTGCTTATTATTCAGCACAGCTGGGCCCAGTAACTGCAGGAGTACTTCCTTATCTTAGAGGTCTAGCCACCAAAGCTTTGTTAGTAATTAAATCTGCTGATTTAATATTGGGTTGCCAATTAATCATAATGTGCCTGCATTAAGTTGAGACATTGTTGTTAAGACGTAGAACACGGGCATTTTCAGATCAAAGACTTGCTAGGTATGAGATAACCTTTTTGGGGAATGAAAATATTACCCTGAAATGCTATATAGACCATAATCCTGTGTAGCATTCCAGGCATGTTAGCATCTTGAAAGTATGATTGATGTATTGACATTGTGTCTTATGTATTCATATGCCAGACTCATGGCCATGTTAAGTATTGATTATTGTATTTCTAAATCTTTATTCCTAAGGACAAGAGAATTCCTGAGTGGGAAGTTACCGGCAGCAGTATCCTAGCTCACACCTTGTCAGACCACATTCCTTTACAAGGCGCATGTCAGGTTAACCTCCACCTGTTTGATTTTGTCATTGTCAATTCAACCATTGTTAAAACCTATGCCATGTTATGTATTCATTAATCACCTCCCACTTGACATTCCTAGAATCTCCAATAAAAGCTGGGGAATAAGTGCGACTCTCCCTCTTACATCTCTGGATCATGCTCTTGATCCTCTTTGGATCTTCTGATTGCTCTAGATGCTCTTTCCTATCTTGTTCCTCCTGACCTCTCATTTCTCACGATGCTGTCGCCCCCATGCTTCCTATTAATCCTTTGGCTCACTTGCACATGGGAAGTATTAAGGAGGTCTTGCTCCCCACATGTTTTCTTGTTCCTCATATTTCTGATTAATTCTCTGGCACCCTTGCCCATGGGAAATATTCACATAGATAGCGACTCCCCACATGTTTTAACTTGTTGTCTCTGAGTCTTTATTCTGGTGTTTCTCCCTCTATCTCTATTTTTGATTCACCTATTTTCCTCCAGACTCCTTTCTCCTTCTCAGGTCACCACCCACAACTTTATTATATAGGAACTTCTGCAATATTGCTTCCAGATTTCAGGAGTTTCAGGAGAACCATGTCACAATTGTGAATCTTTCGTGTCCATGGCTGAAAAAGTCTCAAGATAATCTCTTAGACCCTCCTTTAGAGAACCCAGATTTAGTTTTATTCACTGATGGGTCTTCCTTTATGAGGGATAGCATACCCTAAACTGGAGCTGTTGTAGTCACAGAATTTGCAACTCTTTGGTCAGCCTCACTGCCCTCTGATACTAATGCTCAAAGTGAAGAACTGATAGCTCTAAAACATGCCTTTATAACTGCCAAGGGCAAAAAACAAATTACCCAGATTCTAAGTATGCCCTTTGCAATGGGCATGGTTCCAAGACAGAAGAAGGGTAAGGACTAGGCAATGGGGATTAGGTGACTTGCCCAGGGTCACACAACTAGGAAGTGTCTGAGGCCAGATTTGAAACTAGGACCTCCCAGCTCTAGGACTGGCTCTCAATCCACTGTGCCACCAAGATGCCCCCTTAGAACTTATCTTAAAGGAACTTCCAGACTGACCTTGTCTTAGACTGAACAATAAACCTTAAAGTACTGATCTCATCTTAGACAGAAGTTGTAGATATAGTCAAATTGTAAGTACCCTTTTGTCTTAGAACAGAGCTGGCGGTGATGGTGAATCTATGGCATGGGAGCCAAAGATGGCATGCAGAACAATCTCTGTGAGTATGTGGCCACCCTCCTCCCATTTCTCCACAAGAGTTTGTTACTAGAAAGGGAAGGGGACTCTAGCAAAGCTGCACTCCTCCCCCTCTCCAGCTTGCCTCATTTTTTCGCATCCTTTGCCCTTCTATCCAGCAGCCAAATGGGAACACTTTCTCCCTCACATGTTTGGGGTAAGGGGGGGACAGGGCATGTCTGGTACTCGGTGGGGGAAGGGGCACAGCACATGGTCTCTAAAAGGTTTGTCATCACTATCTTAGAAGTTTCCCCCATTGTGAATGTAGACTCTAGATGAACATTGTAAATCTTGAAATTTCTCAGACTTGTGAATGTTAAAAATTCCCCATAGGGAAATTCTCAATTGGAACAATTCCCTACTGGGAACAATCCCCATTTTGACTGTGAGAACTCGCCAGGATCAGAAATGGGAGGACCTCTACTCCACCCATACTTAAGACTGCTTTAGGGGAGAAAACTCTTTGCTAAACAATGAAAGTACTTAGACCCATACTTATAATGAAGCAAGGAGTTCTTTGAGCCATGCCTGTTTTTAGAATTGATACAATGGGATGATAGGTATCTATAAAGGTCGGGCAACTTGTAAACTTGCCAGGAGCAAAGAGGTGAAAACTTATTCACAGGTTTTCTCTTGAGGGGATTAGTCGACTCAGCTATGTTTTCTCTGGTTCAGACTTACAGAGGGGATTAGTTGACTCAGCTGTGTTTTCTCTGGTTCAGACTTACTCAGAGGTTTTCTCCTGAGGGGATTAGTCAACTTAGCTGGGAATTCAAAATGGGCTGTCCTTTAGAAAATGTCTATGGTGATTGGTATACGGAAGGACTTAGGGGAGGTGACATAAGAGAAAACCCCCTATATAAGAAAAGACAGCCTGCTGAAAAGGAGATCTCTTGAGGAGAGGCTTTTGGAAGGAGATTCTTTTGGAGATCACTTGAGAAGGAGCTCTTGGAGGAATTCTCTAAGGAGGTCTCTCAAGGGAGGCTGACTCTGGCTGGAACTCTCTCTGAGGAGACTCTGTCACTAGAATCCTTGCTTAGACAGACCTTGTGGTGAGTGATAAAAGACTGACTGACTGATCTCTCTCTCTTAAGACTCAGGTTTAGGCCATGTTGGCTTAAGGCCCTTCATACTTATTTCCTTTTTCTCTCTTTCTCTCTTTACTTTAATTCCTCATTGTATTATTAATTAAAATCTCTATAAAACCCAGTTGACTTAGGTATATTCATAATTGGGAATATTTCCCTGGCGACCACCTTATATTTGATTTAAAACCAAGGCACTGTAGTGAAACATATTTCCTGTGGTCACAATTTACTCACCCACTCTTATATCTAGCACAATTTATATCTTCAACCATTTTAACTGCCACAGTTTATGGCAGACAACTATTTTAACTCTTACAATATCCTAATGCAAACACCAACAAGATGGAAATAATTTTTGATCAAGGACACATGCATTACCCAGTGAAATTGCATGCCAGCTATGGGAAGGGTGAGGGAAGGGAAGGGAGAGAAAAAATATGATTCTTGTAACCAAGGATTAATGTTCTAAATTGACTAAATAAATTATTTTAAATTAAAAAAAAAGAAGTTTCTCCCATTTTTGGCTAGGCCTCTCCCACATAGTTCAGCCCCTGGCTGGAATCCTCCTTCCCTTGTATCCATTTTAAAGCCAATCAATGGATACTTCCTGTCCTTTACTCCCAAAAGGTATATAAGACTACAAATTCTTTAGCTCCTTGGTAACTCTCCTCTCGGGGTGCTTTTCCCAGAGACATTGTTCCCAGAATCCCAGAGTTTTGCATCTGTGAGGTATCTAGCCCTTCACTCTGTGTAGGGCCAATTTTCTTCCTTGTCTTGTTTAAAGACTTGTTCTTTTTAACTACTTTTGTGGTTCTGTGTTTTTCAAGGTTGACAGGTATTTGTTAAATTCAAATTTTAAAAATAAATATTTTTATTTAAAAAATTAAAAATAACTGAATGTGGCTGCCATTGTTCAATCCTCTTAGATTTTTGAGACTTATTTGGAAGGGCTGGTACCTAACCAACAGCCTTTAGATTAAAAGGCAAAGGGAATAGGCCAATAAGTAAAGAAAGTAATATAATCTTTCTGCTGTGTCTCCTGAAAATGCATATGCTATTTGGAGGCAGAAATGCATCACAATCTTGCATTTGAGAACCATGCATCTCTGTGGACCCATCAGGGTAAAAAAATGGGCATAATAAAATAATACCTACCTCCCAAGGTTGTTGTGAGGATCAAATGAGATAATATTTGTAAAGCCCTTATCACAGTGCCTGATGCACAGTACCTGGAATATGGGAGGTGCTAAATAAATGCTTATTTCCTTCTCCTTTTCCTTATAACTCACTTCCTCTCCCTAAGAGAGTCAGTCCCCTAATCTGGAACTGGGCACATAATTGAGACCAGTTTCAGTCTTGGCAGAACTTTGTCTCTAATAAAATGAAAGTAGGCTCTCATTTATTTTTTTCCTTTTTGGTACTTATTTTTACATTTTATTTAAAATTTTAATTTTTTAAGACAATTTAGAACATTATTCCTTGGTTACAAGAATAATATTCTTTCCCTCCCTTCCCTCCCCTCATCCTTCCTGTAGCCAACTGTGAATTTCAAAACTACTCCACCCTATTCAGACCATTCTTTAGAAGATGAGATTTAGCTATTTCCTGATCAATAACAATAGAGATACTTGGAATAACAGAATCAGGTCTTGGAAACTACATTTTCCACCCCACTCAGTGTAACAAGATTAGGAAGGGCTGCAGCAAACTCAAGATTTAATTATTTGAGAATATGGCCTTCAACAGACATGTGCAAAAAAAGGACAGACCTCTGGGTGATCCTAGGTCAAGCTAGAGCCACCATCAGCACATGTGAGATGCAGGAAGTGAGGTAGAAAATAGCCTCTGGAGTTCTCAGGACTTCCTATGAGGAGGACTAGAGTCAGTTCGAGGCTTGTGCTTGAGGTTGGAGGAGCCCCGCTGACTGCTTTCCTTCAGATTGATCACATGAGTTATAAGGACTGATCCCTTTCCCTGCCTTGGCTATCCAAGGCCTTAACTCCCGCTTTGGCCTGAGCCTGAGTGGTTCTGAGTTAAACTTCATTTGGCAGCTGACTTGAGTGTTTCATTTAGGAATTACATAAGTGAATTCCTTGGCAACCTTAAATTAATATATATCAGTCTTTTAAAGTGATTTCAATATCACACAACATACAATTCCACTGGGTATTATATGTGTCCTTGATCAGAACCTATTTCCATGTTGTTGATGTTTGCACTAGAATGTTCATTTAGTTTACAACCCCAATCATATCCCCTCAACCCATGTAATCAAGCAGTTGTTTTTCTTCTGTGTTTTTACTCCCACAGTTTTTCCTCTGAATGTGGATAGTGTTCTTTCTTCTAGACCCCTCCAAGTTAGTTGTTCAGGATTACTGCATTGCCACTAATGGAGAAGTCCATTATATTCTATTGTACCACAGTATATCAGTCTCTGTGTACAATATTCTCCTGGTTCTGCTCCTTTCACTCTGCATCAATTCCTGGAGGTCATTCCAGTTCCCATGGAATTCCTCCTGTTTATTATTCCTTTGAGCACAATAGTATTCCATCATCAACATATACCACAATTTGTTCAGCCATTCCCCAATTGAAGAGCATCCCCTCATTTTCCAATTTTTTGCCACCACAAAGAGAGCAGCTATGAATATTCTTGTACAAGTCTTTTTCCTTATTATCTCTTTGGGGGTATAAACCCAGCAGTGCTATGGCTGGATCAAAGGGTAGACAGTCTTTTAGTGTCCTTTGGGCATAGTTCCAAATTGCCCTCCAGAATCGTTGGATCAATTCACAACTCCACCAGCAATGCATTAATGTTCCAACTTTGCCATATCCCCTCCAGCATTCATTACTGTCCTTTGCTGTAATGTTAGCCGGTCTGCTAGGTGTGAGGTGATACCTCAGAGTTGTTTTGATTTGCATTTCTCTGATTATAAGAGATTTAGAACACTTTTTCAAGTGCTTATTAATAGTTTTGATTTCTTTAACTGAAAATTGCCTACTCATGTCCCTTGCCCATTTATCAATTGGAGAATGGCTTGATTTTTTGTACAATTGATTTAACTCTTTATAAATTTAAGTAATTGGACCTTTGTCAGAGGTTTTTGTTATGAGGACTGTTTCCCAATTTGTTGCTTCCCTTCTAATTTTGGTTGCATTGGTTTTGTTTGTACAAAACCTTTTTAATTTGATGTAATCAAAATTATTGATTTTACATTTTGTGATTTTTTTCTAGCTCTGGCTTGGTTTTAAAATATTTCCTTTCCTAGAGATCTGACAAGTATACTATTCTGTGTTCACATAATTTACTTATAGTTTCCTTCTTTATATTCAAGTCATTCTGAGTTTATCTTGGTGTAGGGTGTGATCAAAACCTAATCTCTCCCACACTGTCTTCTAATTTTCCCAGCAGTTGTTATCAAATAGTGGATTTTTGTCCCAAGAGCTGGGATCTTTGGGCTTATTAGACTGTCTTGCTGAGGTCACTTACCCCAAGTCTATTCCACTGATCCTCCTTTCTGACCCTTAGCCAGTACCAAATTGTTTTGATAGGCTCTCATTTCTCATAATCTTTAGCTAATTAAATCCCCTAACCTAGAACTTTAGGAAAATTTGCTCTAGGTTTAAATTATTAATCATATCTAAGGTTTATTTATTTATTTTTTAGTTCTTTGTTTCAACACTCTGAGAAAGTTTCTGGGAAAGAATTATTCTGGAGATTCCCTGAAGACAGTTTGTCAAGAGCATAGGCTGCAGAGGTCTGGCAATCTAGTAGTCTGGAAGGAGTTGGTGCAAGACAGAGCAAGGAAATGGCTAGATTAGGTGGTCAGACGGGATGTAAAACCTGGTCTGGAATAAAGTCTAGCCTCTGATTCTGAGGATGACTCATAAGAACATAAATCTGTTCGTAACACTATTGATTAAACATTTTACATTTCACCTTGGCTCTGTACTGCCTCCTTCAAAGTTCACAGCTTCTGACAAGTCAGGCCAAAGATATGGGTTCATCCTTTTATTGGTGGTGGTGAAAAGCTTCCTTTGATGCCACTCAATAGAACAAGAACTTCTGGTACTCACAAGGTTGTTTCCAAGCCTCAGGAATAATGTTTGCTTGTGTACTCAGAAAAGGAAATGCAAAGCATAAAAATACCCAGAGCCCCAGGCACAAACTGGCCTAGTTGTGTCCATGCTCCATGTGAAAGGAGTTGACACATTGGGGAAAAAAGCCCTGCTTATCCCCCTACCTCCTCACAGGGAATTTGGTGATAGAAAGTTGGAATATAGAAGAATTAAAGCAAAAGAGGGATCCAGAAGCCCATCCCTTTTACAGTTCCTACATAGCCCTGTACTCTTGCTGCTTTCACAAGGCAAAGGAAGAACCCAGAGACCACCTAGGATTTTCCATGTCACACCATAACAAGTCCTTTCAGTTCTGAGTCACCACTCCAGGCTGGAAACCACCAGGGAGTTTGTCCCTGACACACCCAAATGCTGAACATTAGGCTAGCCAGAACCAAGAAAAGAAACTCTAAGTCAGTTCAATGGAATGGTCTTCACTGAAGACAAAAGTCTTGGTTGAAATCTGACTTTTGATATTTTCTAAGCACATTTTCTAATTCAATTTCTTCATTTGTTAAGTAGGAATTATAATAACCCTCATCTAGAAAAACAAAGTAACACTGTGAAGAAAGAGCCAGCTTTGGAGGAAGGAAATGTGCTGAGAATAGGGGCTACAAAAACAAAAGCAAAACAGTTCCTGCCCCATATATATGCCCCTGCTTATATTCTAGTAGGTGGAAACAACATAAGGAAGTGGTAGATGAGGGAAAATTATTTTGGTTTGGAAAATTACAGGGATAAAACTATTTGGAATCAATGGTAAAATCGATTTGATTGTTTTGTTAAACTGAAAAAAAAAACACAGAGCTATTAAATAGTCAGAAAAACCACTTTTTAATTAAGGAGAAGGGGTGTGGGTATTAATAGACCTTCCACTCAGAGCTGTGTGCCACAAATCTGCACTCTGCACTTGCTCTGATCCCTGACCCCCTGGGAGCATCAATACTCTAGGTATTGATGCTCCCAGGTAGATATAGATATAGATATAGATATAGATATAGATATAGATATAGATATAGATATAGATATAGATATAGATATAGATATAGATATAGATATAGATATAGATAGATATATTTATAGGTATAAGGGGTGTATGGGGTGCTCATGGAGGGGTAGTATCTCTGGTATGGAGGGCTTGTTGGGCCCTCCTAGGGCAACTCTCCAGCCTCTGACCCTCACCTGACACCCAGCTCTCACTTGTGGCTCCCAGTAGCTGCTAGCATGAGGCAGCGGCCATACCCCGGACAACAGCTTCGACAGGCTGGCTAAACCTTGTGAGGTTAGCCATCTGGACATCGACCCCTGGTGAACCAGGACTTTGCTCGCCCAGCATGTGAAGACTGCTTCGGTGGAACAGGCGGAAGAAACCAATAGGAAGGTTCAACGGCTGAGATAGCGACGCAGCAAAGCACTGTGGAGTGCTTAGGGCATGTTGGAGCACAAAAGACAACACAGCCATCCAATGCAGTGGAGGAAGTCTCCAGACATAACAATTTTTCGTGCCAATGGACCCAGGCTTCCAACGCCAAGAGAGTGGGACTGTCTCTGTGCATCAACTTTTCCACTTAAATCTCCTTCACGCACAAGTATCTTTGTGCACACTCATCTATCCTAACCCCATCCACCCTCTTCAAGATCTGCAGCGATGGGGGAGTGGCGACGCAACAGGTGGAGGTGACCATTAGCAATTGTAGTCACAATTCTGCACGTAGGCAGTCCACGGGCCAGTGGTCACTCGGCCCTGTAGGGCAGCAGGGACGTTCGGCAGCATCCTCGCGACTGAGCAGCCCTCTCTAGGACAACACTGCTCACCCTAAGCAAGGGAGGGGACTAGAAAAAGTGTCCCAAACATTGCCTGTCCTACAAACACCCGGTCAGCACACCGCGGCTGGCAGGTCATCCCTTTAAGTGGTCGAAACCAAAAGAAACAAAATACAAAGAAACTCCTATTAGGAGCATGGAACATCAGGACATTACTTGATAGAGAGAATACACCCAGACCTGAGAGAAGAACAGCTCTAATCGGTAAAGAACTGGTGCGATATAACATGGACATCGCAGCCTTAAGTGAAACATGCTTACCAGAAGAGGGATCACTCAGCGAACCCTCCACTGGATACACCTTCTTCTGGAAAGGTAGAGCCACAAATGAAGACAGAATCCACAGTGCTGGCCTGGCTATCAAGACTAGTTTGCTCAAACAGCTGCCAGACTTGCCTGTGGGCATCAGAGAGAGGCTCATGAAGATCTTTTTACCTCTCAGCAAAGACCAGTATGCCACAATCATCAGCGCATATGCCCCAACACTGACCAACACAGAGGAGACCATCGAGCAGTTCTACTCTGACCTGAGTGCCGTCCTGCACTCAGTGACCACAAACGACAAGCTGATACTACTGGGAGACTTCAACGCCCGCATTGGCCAGGACCATGAAAGATGGAAAAGAGTCCTCAGCAAACACAGTGTGGGCAAAATTAACAACAACGGCCTACTGCTACTCAGCAAATGCTCAGAGTTCGAACTCACCATCACGAACACTGTGTTCAGAATGGAGAACAAATATAAAACAAAGTGGATGCACCCACGATCAAAACAGTGGCATCTCATTGACTACATCATTGTATGCCGGCAAGACATCCAAGATGTAAAGATCACCAGAGCCATGAGAGCACCCAGACAGTTCGCACATTTTACAACGTGAGTCATCTTATATTTGCAAACATTCCAGATCTGCCTGGACCACAAGCTGTCTGCCAACCGACCACTCACTGGAAGCTCAACCGAGAAATGGAATCAGTTCAGAGACGCAGTGAAGGAAACATCAAAGGCAGTCCTAGGCCCCAAACAACACAACCACCAGGACTAGTTCGACGAGAACAACACTGCTATTGAAGACCTATTGAGCAAAAAGAACAAAGCCTTTATGGAGTGGCAAAATAATCCAAACTCTGCTCCTAAAAAGGACAGATTCAAGTCTCTCCAAGCCACAGCGCAGTGTGAGATCAGGAAGATGCAAGACCGATGGTGGGAAAAAAAGGCAGAAGAAATCCAGCGTTTTGCTGATACGAAAAACTACAAACAATTTTTCAGTGCCCTCAAGACTGTCTATGGGCCATTAAAACCCACCACCACTCCCTTGCTATCCTCTGATGGTGACACTCTCATAAAAGATAAAAAAGGCATCAGCAACAGGTGGAAAGAACACTTCAGTCAGCTTCTCAATCGACCCTCTTCAGTCAACCAAAGCGCCCTTGACCAGATCCCCCAAAACCGCACCATTGAACAACTTGACGTCCCTCCTTCAATAGAGGAAGTCCAAAAAACCATTAAACAAATGAGTGCAGGCAAGGCACCCGGTAAAGACGGGTGTACAAGGCCTTAAATGGAAAGGTTCTCCAGGCATTCCACTGCTGGAAAGATCCTCACCCGTGTTATACTCAACAGACTCCTGTCATCTGTTTCAGAGCAGAACCCGCCTGAATCACAATGTGGCTTCCGACCAGATCGCAGCACCATCGACATGGTCTTCACGGTGAGGCAAATGCAGGAAAAATGCCTTGAGCAGAACCTAAGTCTCTACATTGTCTTCATAGACAATGGCAAGACAATATAGACAAGGCAAGCTTGGTTGCCCAGCAAAATTCGTCAAACTGATCCAGTTCTTTCATGTCGACATGGCAGGGGAAGTCCTATCTGGTGGAGAGACTTCCAATCGCTTCAACATCTCCAGTGGTGTGAAACAAGGCTGTGTCCTCGCTCCGGTACTATTCAACTTATACTTCACCCAAGTATTACAACATGCTGTGATGGATCTAGACCTGGGCGTCTACATCAAATACCGACTGGATGGCTCACTATTTGACCTTCGCCGCCTGACTGCAAAAACAAAGACAACAGAGAGACTCATCCTGGAAGCTCTCTTTGCAGATGACTGTGCTCTCATGGCCCACCAAGAAAATCATCTTCAAACCATTGTGGACAGGTTCTCCACCGCAACAAAACTGTTTGGCCTGACTATCAGCCTCAGCAAAACAGAGGTGCTGTTCCAACCTGCACCAGGGAGGCCAACTAACCAGCTGTGCATTACAATCGATGGCACGCAGCTTTCTAACGTCAACACTTTCAAGTACCTGGGCAGCACCATCACCAAAGACGGATCCCTAGACCATGAGATCAATGCCAGGATCCAAAAGGCCAGCCAGGCACTCGGGCGGCTGCGCTGTAAAGTCATCCAACACAGTGGTGTAAGCACTGCGACGAAGCTCAAAGTGTACAACGCAGTGGTCCTCAGCTCACTCCTGTATGGTTGCAAGACATGAACCCTATACCGAAAGCACATGAAACAGTTGGAGCAATTTCACCAACGCTCCCTCCGGTCAATCATGAGGATCCGGTGGCAGGACCGAATCACCAATCAGGAAGTCCTCGACAGAGCCAACTCCACCAGCTTCGAAGTCATGGTCCTCAAAACCCATCTATGATGGTCTGGATGGACCCACAGTGGATGGGTCCATCTGCATGGACCCACAGCAGATACCACTACAGGTATTTTATGGTGAACTCTCATCTAGACTCAGGAAACAAGGTCGACCAAAGAAAAGATTCAAGGATCAGCTAAAGTCAAACTTGAAGTGGACTGGCATTACACCAAAGCAACTAGAACTTGCTGCCTCTGACAGAAGCAGCTGGAAAGCCCACATTAACCATGCTGCCACCACCTTTGAAGATGAATGACGTCGACGTCTTGCTGCTGCGCGTGAATGCCGATGCCAGGCCACAACCACACCTCCCATAACAACTGGCGTCCCATGCCCCATGTGTCACAAACTTTGCACCTCAGTCTTTGGACTCCAAAGTCATTTGAGGGTACACAGTAGAGGAAAACACACAAAGACAATTGTCATTCTTGGACACCGAGAGACTAGCACTACCATAGGTATAAACTCCAAGAGCCATTAAAGTGGAAAACTTAAATACCTTTCATGGGGAAATGGGGACTGAAGATGAGAGAGGATAGTTGATTGGCTTTACAATGGTAACAAAGGAAAATGAGGAATCCCAGACAGAAATAACAGTGAGGAGCTGATGCTTTACAATGGACAGGAAAGGGAAAGATCCAGCCAAAGGCTGGGACAACTTGGTAAAAGATTTTGGCCCAAGGGAAGAAACCATTGGTACAAAAGAGATACTTAACACCTGATGGGATTAGCCCTCCCCACCTAAACCACTTTAAGGTCTATAGTTAGTCTTGACTCATGAAGTTGAACTTTTCCCTCAGGGAGAGACTTTCAAGTGATGAGGTCAAACTTGGGGCTTTCACCTTTAAGTTAACTAAACTGGGGATCATTGAATCTTACTAGGCTACAAGTTTGGAGGCTTCTAGATTCCCCCTTGACAGTTTTTTCCAAAGCAAGAGAAAGAAAAGTAAGGATAGGGATGTTGGGGCAGGATGAGAGATGACTAGTGTGTGAAACGTGAGCCCACTAGCTCAAAATGGGAAAAACAAAAAAAAAAACTAGATTACAAAGCAGCAAGTCAGTTTTATTTCTCTTCCAGAAGAGGGCATCCACAACAGAGATATACTCAGTTGGTAGGCACCTGCTGAACTTGAGGCAGGTGTTTAAGCATAGTTTTGTCAACAAGGAATCTAGAAACCCCAAATTTGTAGCTTAATAAAATCTGATAAACCCCAAGTTTTAGGACTAGATTGTAAATTAGAGAATCCAGAGCTTGTACTTGTTCCCTGTTTCAACTGTGTCTTATGCAGGAGTCCTTTTTGTCAGATTTTCTAGGTCTGAGGCAAAGAAAGATTTATGGGTCTTTACATGAACAATGCCAGAATCTGGTTGTATCAAGGCTTGATTGTAAATGGGTAGGATAGGTACTGGATTCTCTACCTCCTCTTTAGCTATTTGCACTTCTGCCTTTATCTCTTCTATAATTTGTGTTGCCATGTGTAGTGTTTTTTCCCCTTGTTGTTTTTCATTATCTTTATTTTTTTTCTAATTGGGTTATTTTTTTGTTTAGTGTTAGGATCTGTATTTCATTATCTTCCTTTTGCCCAAGTATTTTCTTGATTAGATTCTTTAGACAGTAATAGAACTGTAGGAAGGATAATATGACTGCAAAGATTGTAGGCAAGAATGTAGAGTTGTTCCAGCTCTATTTTTAACCATTGGTATGAGTCATAAATGGCTATGATTCCTAAGATGTATTGTGGAATCACTTCCATCCATATGCCATATAGCATTGACTAGAATTTATATAGCAAGAAGATGCTGCTGTATATTGCAAACAGCATTGTTATTATAGACTTTTCCATTGTTTTGTATCTCTCTGTCTGATTTTGTACTAGCTGTGTTGCTATCCCTTTAAATTTTCTTCTCTGAGATATTTGAACCTCTTAGGCTACCATAGTGAGTGGAAAAACAAAATGGCTAACTCCTGGTTCTCCCCTGAGAAATGTTTTGCTTTTAAAAATAAATTTCTATTATCTTATAGCAGTTTTCACCCCAAATCTGGCTCAGACAACTGTAATTTGGGGGGGGGGGGACTCACACTCTTTAGATGGAGAAATGAGGGTTGAAGGCAGTGAGGAAAGGGTTAATGAAAATGTCTTCCCTCACTACTCCCTCAGGGAGTCCCTGAATTACTTGAGGGAGACAAAATGGAGATCTCCCCTCCGTGAAGGCTTGCCCGTTGGTGGCTGTGCCAGCCCTCAAGGGCAGTGGGGAAGTCTTCTCTATAAGGAGAGGAACCTCAATCTGGATATGTGCTGCTTTGGGGTGCTCACAAGCCTCCCCCAATAGAATTTGCTATCTGACTGCTTATTTGATTTAATTGTTGATTGGGACAAAGGGTAAAGGACAGAGAGGTTGTAGCTTACCCTAAATGAATCTAATTACTGAAGCACAAGGTTTTCTCCTAGCCAGGGAAAAGGTAGACTAGGAAGAGAACACTGCTCACCGATTTGAGTCCAGTATCTCAATAGTTCGTGGAATGAAAGTCTTCAGAGAAATTAAGTTTTCTTGATTTCCTGTCATGTTTTAAACAGGACCCCGTGATGTTAAGATTTCTGTCAGTGTCAGAAATCTCCACAAGTGCCTTGAAATGGCCCAGAGAAACAGCTCCTCCTTCCACTCCCTTCTGTGTCTCCACCCTCAAGACCCTGCTCCTCTGGAGAATTTCCCAGAAGTCCTTGTTCAGTTTCCAATGGTCCCTCCTATATTCCAAACTAACACTCTGCCTACTGCACTAAGAAGGCACTTAGTTTATGTTTAGTCCCACCTACCTGAGACTGTCATTTACCTTGTCTATTATTCAGTCAGAAACTGCTAGGCTGAGATTCCTTTCAGGATGGATTCTCACAGGAAGGAGGAACAAGGACAAGCTTTGGAGTCTCCAACTTACAAGCTAGTCCTGAAACTTGGGATTCATCAGATCTTACTAGGCTACAAGTTGGGGGTTTCTAGATTCCACGCTGACAGTTTCAAGGGGGGGGCGGGATTTTCCTCCTGCACCAGAGGGGCTCACAATCTAACATCCAATCCTGTCCTCCTTCTGGCTCGTGATCACTTTCCTCACCCCAATCCTGACCCTCTTCTGTGCTTGTGCACACCTCTCAAAACCCAATCAACCTTGTATCCACCTCAAGCCAAGTTGCAGGGTAGATTTAGCCTATGGGGCAGGGGAGGGGGGTGGGCAGGGGATTGTTCTTGACCTAGTACTTCCTGACTTGTTCTATATAGCAGGTGTGAAGAAAAGAGAAAGACAAAAAAAGGGAGAGGGAGCGATGAGGGGGATTGCTCTGACTTATTCTAGCCCGCACACCTGGCAAGAGTCCTCTTCACCAGGGTTGATGGTCAAATGGAATGTGAAACATGGTCTGAAGTCAGAGAGAGAATCTTGTTTCCATAGAATCTTCTCTTTCCCAGCAAACTAAAAAGACAGATAATGATTGAATTGACTGTGAATTAGTCTTGCCTCTTTCCCAGGACTGAATTGAAAGAGGACCATCCTTGGTGACCCAAGGTCACCAAGCTCTGAGGCTAGATTTGGGGGTGGTGGGGAGGAGAACAAAACCAATAATTCATAGTTAATTCAATAACTGTCTTTGAGGTCTTTGTTTTAATCCTTTGGAAAAGAGACTGGGAAAGAGTCAATCTGGAGATTCTTTGAAGACAATGTTATCAAGGGCATAGTCCCCATATATCTGGTAGTCCAGTAGTCTGCAGGGAGTTGATGCAAGACTTATGGTGGGGAGATATCCAGAATAGGTAGTCAGATGGGATGTTCAACCTCTGGCTCTGTATGACCTGGGCAAGTCACTTGATTTCTCAGTGTTCTAAGCAACTCTCTAAGAGGATACAGTTCCACTTTGATATAGAATGTTTTCTTAACTGGGAATTCCCTACAATTACAAATTCAGTTCCAAAAAGGAAGACAAAAAAAGAAAAAGGAAAAAAATGTCCTTGAACCATCTACTTCTTAGGAGTCATTGTAAGCAAAGAACTTTGTAACCCTTAAATTGCTATATAAATGAGTTATTGTTTTTAAAGTAACAATCCAAAATTTTAAATATTTCCTTCTAGCATTTCACTGAGCTAAAACTTCTCCAAAAAATGATAAGTATGCAGTGGTGGTAATTATTTTTGTTTATTTTCCCTTTAGCTTCCATACATTTAGAAAGGTCAGATAAGTCAATGAAATGACCTCCCAAAAACCTTAATCTAATGAAGTGTGAGGATAGTGTGATAATTAAAATAGTGGTAGACTTAAACTGTATCAGATAAAAGAATGTTTTGGCTTAAATTGTGACTGCAGAAAATATGTTTTCAAGACAGTATCTTGTTTTTTAAATCAAATATAAGGTGGTCGCCAGGGAAAAATTCCCAATTATTAAATATATCCAAGTCAGCTGGGTTTTATAGAGATTTTAATTAATACAAATGAGGAATTAAAGAAAGGGAGAGAAGAAGAAAATAATGAGAAAAAGATAGGCCAGCCCAGGCCAGCCCTGGCCAGCCCAGACCCAACCCCTAAGAGAAAGATCAGTCAGTCTTTTATCCATTCCCCACAAGATTTGTCCAAGCAAAATTCTAGTGTTCAGAGAGACATCAGCTGCCTCCTCCAATTCAGCTTTTCTCAGTTGACTCTCCTGAGAGAGACCTCCTTCTCTCAGCTTCTGATCTCCTTTTAAAGGGAATTTTCTCCTATGTCACCTCCCCTAAGTTCTCACATCTACCAATCACAGTAGACGTTTTCCAAAGGACAGACCATTCTTAATTCACACCTAAGTAGGCTTAAACTTTTGATTAAGTTCACACTGAAAAAATCTCTGAGTAAGTTTTCACCTCTTTCCTCCTTGTAAATTCACAAGTTGCCTGACCTTTATAGGTACTTAGCACCCTTTTGTATTAGATCTAAAAACAGGCACAGCTTAAGAACTTTTGCCTTACTATAAGTATGGGTTTAAGTATTTTTCATTGTTCAGCAAGGAGTTTCTTCCCCTAAAGTATGCTTAAGTAGGGGTGGAGTAGAGGTCTCATATTCCTGATCTAAGTTCCTTCATTGTTTAAAATGGGGAATGGTCTTAACCAAACCTTATGAAGTAGGGTCTGAGAATTTTTTAAGGTTCACAATAGTGATGACCTTCTTTTTTAGAACCCCCAAACTTACCTTTGTCCCTTGGGAACTTGCCTTTAGGGAACTCCCAGATTGACCCTTGTCTTAGACTGAACAATAAACATTCAAGCTCCCAATGATCACAGCCTAGACAGAATTAGAAATAAAATCTTTAGTATCCTTTTATCTTAGAAGTTTCTCCTATTGTATCTAAGCCTCTCCCAGGCTGGAATCCTCCTTTCCGTCTCCATGTAAACTCATCAATTGTCTTCCCTTTCCTTTATTCCCCCAAATGTTAATAAGACTCCAAGTTCTTCAATTCATTGGAAAAGTTCCCTTCAAGGTACATTTGCCCAGAAACTGTGTTCCCAGAGTTCCAGAGCTTATCTCTGTGGTATTTTGTGCAAGACTCCATGTGGAGGCCATTAGAACATTGCCTCCCTTGTCCTGATTAACTCCTTCCTTCCTTCCTTCCTTCCTTCCTTCCTTCCTTCCTTCCTTCCTTCCTTCCTTCCTTCCTTCCTTCCTTCCTTCCTTCCTTCCTTTCTTCCTTCCATCAAGGAAGCATAGCCTGGACCTGCCAGAGTAGCTGCAATATTGAATTTCTGGAGGCACAAAACAAAAAGACAGTTTTGGGGGTTTATGGGATTAGCTGGTTATTGTAGGTTATGGGTCCTATCTTTCTCTTTAGTAGAAAAGCCCGTTTTTGATCTCCTCAAGGAATCAGCCCCAGCACCTCTGCTTTGGAATGAGGCTGCCAAAGCTGCTTTTGTGGACTTAAAATCAGCTCTTTCTAGCTCCCCAGCCCTAGGGCATCCAAATTATTCACTGCCTTTTCACCTTTTCCTTTTAGAAAGAAATGGGATTAGCCTGGGAGTTTTGAGCCAGAAACATGGAGACCACTTTAGGCCACTTGGATACTACAGTAAAAGTCTAGAGTCAGTGGCAAGAGGGCTGCCATCATGCCTGAGAGTGGAGGTGGCAGCTTCTGATTTACTGGAACTAGCAGAAGAAGTGACATTAGAATTTTCTTTAACACTACATTTTCCACATGCAATAGAGGTTCTTTTGAACTCTCATTTTACTCAGCATTTTTCCACAAGCCGCCTCGCAAAGTTGAAGGCCTCTCTCCTTGCTAAATCCAGCATTACCATTTCTAGGTGTAAAACCCTTAATCCAGCCACCTTCCTGCCAGACATAGAGGAAAGTGACAAAGAGTGTACTGAAGGGCATGATTATCAATTGTTGATTCTGTTTTAAGTCCACGGGAAGATCTCCAGGAAAAAGAACTGGAGAATCCAGATTTTTCCTGGTATAACGATAACTCGTCTCTGAAATGACTCTGGCATTTTAGTGGCCGGATATGCCATCACCACCACCACAGAAGTCATTGAAGTGGGACATGTCCCTTTAGCATCTTCTGCTCAGCAAGTTGAATTGGAAGCAGTAACCAAAGCATGCGAGCTAGCAAAAGGAAAACAGGTAAACATATACATAGATAGCAGGTATGCATTCGGGATGGCTCATGATTTTGAAATGTTATGGCAGCATAGGGGTTAACTAACTTCCTCTGGGACCCCTATCAAGAATGGGGCACAAGTCTGGAGACTGCTAAAAGCCCTCTTACTACCAAAGGCAGTGGCAATCATTAAAATCCCAGGGCACTCATGAGAGAATTCTCCCCATGCAAAGGGAAATGCCCTAGAGGATCAGAATGCTAAAGAAGCTGCCAGGCAGCTCCCAGCTGCAATAGGGATAACCCTTTCAGATAATGTGACAAGGAAATCACTTTAAAAGACTGATATATATTAATTTAAGGTTGCCAAGGAATTCAGCTATGTAATTCCTAAATGAAAACTCAAGTCAGCAGTCAACCTTTTATAGAGTTTAATTACAAACAGGAGGAAGAAAGGAATTAGAGACAGAGAGAGAGAGGGAGAGAGAAAGAGGAGAGAAGGGAATAGGGCTTAAATACCCCTTCTGTTTAGGCTGGGCCAAAAGGCCCAAGCCCTTAGATAGCTGAGGCAAAGAAAGGAGATCAGTCCCTATTACTCACATGACCAAAATGGAGAAACAGTCTCAGGGGCCTCCACCTCCAGCTTAGTTCAGAGCCAACTCTCAAAGCACCACCTCTCAGAGCAAAAACCTCTCCAACCAACCACCTTTCAGTCCTCAGACCCCTCTATCTTTAAGGAAACCATCCAAGTTCCCTCCCCTCAGTTCTCACATCTACCAATCACTGTCCATGTCTTCCCTGTGCCAATGGTGGCTCTAGCTTAACCCAGGACCACCCAGAGGTCTGTGGCTTTGCACATGTCTGTTGAAGGTCATATTCTCAAATAATTAAATCTTGATCCTTTGCTGCAGCCCTTCCTAAATCCTGTTAGGACTGAGTGGGGTGGAAATTGTATTTTCCAAGACCTGGTTCTGTCATTCCAAGTATCTCTATTGTATCAATTCTAAAATCAATCATGACTCAAAGAACTTCCTGTTCTATGCTTAAGCATAGGTCAAAGCCCTTTCCATTGTTCAGCAAAAGGTTTCTATCCTAAAGTAATCTTAAGAAGGGAGGAGGAGGAACCTCCCATGCCAATGGGGTTCACATTCCAATAGAGTTCCCACTATCAATAGGAAATTTTTCAAGTATGACATTTCCCAATGGTGAAATTTCCAACATTTATAAGTCTAAGAAATTTTAAGGTTTACAATAAGGAAGAACCTATTTTTGAGGATAAACTGACCCAGGCAGAAATTGTTTCAGTCCAAGAAACCATGTCTTGACCCATTCAAGAAAAACTAGAGAAGGAAGGATGTGTTCAGAAATATGGATACTGGATTGTGGCAGGGACCTAATTGGTGTGTAGTCCTACAGGACACCCTAAGCCATCCCATGATGGAGTACTTACATTCTATAAGTCACCAGGGACCAGACAAATTGGTCAGCATCACTTGCAAATATTTGTGGGGGAGGATGGGACAAGCAGTCAAGGATGTGTATTTGCAATGTCAAATTTGCACTAAATATAATATCAGCAAGCCTTTAAAACCTACACCAGGCAAATTCCCATTGCCTGAGGCTCCTTTTCAAGTATGGCAAATCGATTTCGTTCAGTTACCACCTCATACTGTAATGTCTGGTTCTAGTTCTGATTCCAAGGAGGACACGCACAGGGTAATGCAATACACAGGAGGTACTTTAATACAAGCTATAGCCTGGGTCTTCACAAGAAGTGAGACCCTGAGCCTTACCTAGAGGAGGTTTATATAGGGGCAGTAAGGGAAGGGGTGGTCTTACACTTAGGCACCAAAAGGAAGAACACATCAATCTTAGTCTTTGGTACCCAGATGTTCAACATATGGTCATGAGAACCTAGGTCAGGTCGGTGACCCCTGAGATAATTTATCTTTGTGAAACCTGAAGTCCTAAGATAACATATCCTTGTGAAACCTGAGATAACATATGCTTATGAAGCCAGGGATAACATATGCTTGTGAAGCCTGGGATAACATATCCTTGTGAAGCCTGGGATAACATATCCTTGTGAAACCTGATATAACATATGCTTGTAAAACCTGATATAACATATGCTTGTAAAACATAAGGATATATCATTCTTAGTTCTTGGGATATGGGGCCCATTTGAGATTAATCTGGAGGGCAAGTTCTCATGATATTAATCTGTTTCTTCATTCCCCACTTCTTTTTAGGAAACTGAGGAATCCTACTCATGGGAGTGGAATCCTGGTAGGGGTATTGATGTTGTTTAAGGGTAGATATTGCTGTCTTAGGACCATGAGTTGGACTGTGTTGATCCGGTCTTTCACAAACTGGACCAAGTGATTGAGTATACAAGGTCCAAAAGCCAGAAGGAGGATGAGAATGGCCAAGGGTCCTATAAGCGTGGAGATCAGGGTGGTGAACCAGGGGGTGGCCTGGAAGACTTGTTGATACCATGGTTTGTGGGAAGTGAGGACTTTTTCCCTAGCGTCTAGGCTCTTTCTAAGTTGGGCCAGGGATTCCCTAACTACACCCGTGTGGTTGGTATAGAAACAGCATTCTTCCCTCAATGCCACTCATAGTCCACCTTCCTGTAGGAAGAGGAGATCAAGACCTCTGCGATTCTGGAGCACTACCTCAGAGAGTGATGACAAGGATTTTTCCAGGGCATCAAGAGATTTCTCAATGTGCCATAAATCTTCATTTACAGCCGTATGTAAGATCTGGAGATCGTTGTGGTGAAGGACTAAGGAGGTTACACCTGTACCAATCCCTGCTAGTCCAAGTATGGTAGCAGTGTTAATGCCAGAACAGGCTCCCTCCGAAAGCGGGGGTGTTTGTGTTGATCCCAGTAGGTCAGGAATTTGTCTCCTGGGTGGTATAGGACCCTGGGTATGACAGTGACCAAGACACATGCCTCTTTGTTTCTAGTTAAGGTAGAGGCGGCCACACAGGGAGTAAGGCAGAAACTGTGCAAGCCCAATGGGCCCCTTCAGGAGGAAGGTACCAAGCCAGGGAGTCTGTGTGGGCCTGGATGGGGAGGCATTGTAGCATGCAAGAGATCAGGGTGGAGTTTCCAATACAAACCCCTTGGCCTGAGACACCTGGGAGGGTCAGGCCGGCCTTTCCATCCTCCCAATAGCAACTGTTAGGGCTGATCTCTATGGAAGTATTATAAGTAGCATTGAGGGCTATAGCATCATAGTAGGGAGGGTGGGAAACTAAACAGAACCAGCAATCAGTGGTTATATTTGGGAAGGTGTGGTTTACGGTCATATAGGCTGCTTCATGAAGAGGCAATAGGGGGTCCGTAGGGGCAAAGTTGGGGGGTGAGGTAGGATAGGCTAACCCAGGTGAGTATGACGTAGGTAAGGAGGACATAGGTTTCACAGAGGAACCAAGAGCTGAGGGCAAGGAAGGGGCAGGGGCTGGGGGCAAGGAGGGAGCAGGGGCTAAGGGCAAGGAAGGGGCAGGGGCTAGGGGTTGGAGAACTGGATTGGGTCCCACTGGGTAGGAAGGGAGGGATAGGGGTTCTTTCTTGATCAGGATCAGCCCCCCTGGGTCAGTACCTGATACATACACCCTAAAACCCCAGGTTCTCCCTAGGAGCCAGCCCTGATCCTGGGGATTTAGGATGGTTATATTCAGGAACTGGCAGTTCCCTACTGCCTCTACCAAGCCGATGCGGCCCCTTCCATTGGACCATCAAATCATACTACGAGGCTTACATTCTGGAGGGGACCAGGTTAGGAGTAATGAGGAATTGGGGACTGGGGTCTGCCACCCAGTAGCCGAAGTTTCACACCCCCAGTACGCACAATAAAATTGGTTGGGAGAATTACAATAGGATTGACTTGGGGCTGAGGCCCGACACAGGTAATAGTCAAAAAGGACAAAAGGCTTAATGCCTGGACCATCACAGTTAATGGAGGGAAGAGCTTGGCAAGGTGTAAAGAGGAAGCTTGGAGAATCAGGAGTCGTAATGGAGGCAATAGTCACTGAGGTGTTCCAGCTGCTGAGGGACCATTTCCAGGGTCGATGGGAGTTGTGGACAGCGGAGATCCAGGGGGTGAGGAGGAAGGCAAGGAAGAAGGCGGATGCCATAGTAGAGTTTTTCTTAACCCAAAAACGGTCAGGGAGATGGGTGATGAGTCAGCTTAATCTTCAAAGGGTCTGTCAGATGCTTATAGGCCACCCAGACATTCAGTGAATTCTGGTCCGGTGGTTCAGCCTTCCAGATGTGAGAGTGGTGTACCCAAGGACCAACTCCATTGACCTTTAGAGCAGGGGGTAACAAAGAGGGTTATAAAGGGGTCCTTCCACCGGGGCTGTAAGGAGCCTTTCTGATGTCTTTTAACCCACACCCAGTCGCTAGGTTGGTAAGGGTGGGGGTCATAAGGGGCAGGTTGAAAGAGATCCCTGACTCGGGGCCAAAGGTCCTTCTGAAAATGTGCTAGACTCAATAACATAGGCCGTAGTTCAGGAGGTATGTTCCTTCCCTTCGGGTTTGGGAGTGTGGGAAGAATGGGCAGTAGGGAACCGTACAGGATTTCATAAGGGGTTAAGGATGAGGGTCCTGGGGTGTTTTGGGCTCAGAACAAGGCCAAGGGAAGGAGGGTCACCCAGTCTACACCAGTCTCAAGGACCAATTTGGTTAAGGTCTCCGTAATTGTTCTATTCATTATTTCTACCTGGTCTGAACTCTGGGGTTATATTCACAATGCAGTTTCCAATTTGTCCCCAGAGCTGCGACCACCCCTTGTGTAATTTTACTCATGAAAGCTGGACCATTGTCTGAGGCAATGGTCTCAGGTAAACCATACCGAGGGATGATTTCTTCAAGAAGTTTCTTTGCAACTATTAATGCAGTTTCGGTCTTAGTCGGAAACACTTCTGGCCATCCTGAGAAGGTGTCAACTAGAACAAGGAGATATTTAAACCCAAACTTCCCCAGTTTTATTACAGTAAAGTCAATTTCCCACTGCTGGCAAGGCCTTTGTCTCCTTATTCTCTGCCCAATGTGTTTGTCAGGTTTGGCTGCACGGAGGAGTTGTCATGCTTTGCAAGAGTCAATCAGCTGGCAAAGGAAGCGACCTCTCCCTCTATACTTGAGTTTGCCCTTGTCCAAGAGTTGGGCAAGTTTTCCGTCTCCTAGGTGAGAGAGGTGGTGTAAGTGTGTAGGAAGGAGCTGCCCCAATGTCTCTGGAAGGAGCAGATTCCCTTCGGGGTCACGGTACCAAGCTCCCTCTGCCTGTCCTAGGTGGCTCTTGATCCAAGTAAGGTCTTCCTCAGTATACTGGGGTTCTCCATCTGGAGGTAGAGGGATGGTAGTTGTGGTGAGGATAGTGACTTGTCCCCGAGCCGCCTGTTTAGCTGCCCAATCTGCCAATCTGTTCCCTTGGGCTTCAAAGGAGTCTTCCTTTTGATGCACAGGGGTATGTACCACGGCCACTGCTTTTGGTTCCCAAACTGCCAATAGGAGTTCCTGGATTTCAGGAAGATTATGGACTGGAGCTCCACCAGAAGTAACAAACCCCTTTCCCGATATATCGGGGCATGCACATGTAGGGTGGGAAAGTCATACCTGCTGTCCATATATACAGTGGCTCTTTTCCCTTCTGCCTTCCTAAGGGCTTGAGTTAGGGCAACCAACTCAGCTTTTGGGGCTGAGGTTCCTGTGGGTAAGGCTGCAGCCCACACAGTCTCACCTGCTGCATTCACGACAGCCGCCCCAGACAAGCTGCACCCGTTTTCAAGAAAGCTGCTGCCATCCGTGAATAGAATTAGATCGCTGTTTGGAAGGGGTTCATCTTGTAACCCAGGCCGGGCAGTGATTGCTTCTGCTAAAACTTCTCCATAATCATGTATAGGGACTGAATTAGTAGGAGATGGATTAGGCAGCAGGGTAGCTGGGTTGAGTGAAGAGATGACCCTGAATGAGATGCGTGAAGTATCTAATAGCAGTGACTGGTAATGTGCCAATCTGGCGTGTGAAAACCAGCGGTTCGGTGACTGTTTCAATACCCCTTCAATAGCATGGGTGGTAGAGAGAATTAGAGATTGTCCATAAGTCAGTTTGTCAGCATCCTTAGTTAACAAGGCAGCTGCGGCTACAGTGTGAAGACAAGGGGGCCACCCAGCAGCCACGGGGTCAAGGCTTTTTGAAAGATATGCCACTGGTCTATTCCAGGGCCCTAATCTTTGGGTTAATACCCCTTTTGCAACCCCATGTTTCTCCTCAATAAAAAGTTGGAAGGGTTTTTTGGGGTTTGGAAGTGTTAGGGTTGGGGCCTCAAGCATGGCCCTACAAAGGTGTTGGAAGGCCTCTTCAGCCTGTGGAGTTCATTCCCAGTCTGGAGATTCTCTGGTCAGATTATATAAGGGCTGCGCAATTTCAGCAAAGGAGGGTATCCACAATCTACAATATCCCAAAGAGCCCAGGAACTCACTGAGCTGCCTAGCTGTGGAGGGAAGTGGAATCTGCAGAATTGTGTCTTTCATGGTTTGAGTTAGCCATCTATGGCCCCCTTTCAGTTTATACCCCAGGAACTTGACTTCCCGCTGGACCAGGGATGCCTTTTTGGTACTCACACGGTAGCCTAAGTGGTCCAAGGCCTTTAAAAGAGCTAGAGTGGCTTGCTCACAATCATCTGAAGTGCAGGCGACCAAAAGAAGATCATCTACATATTGGAGGAGGGTGACCTCAGAATGGATAGTTCGAAAATCTTGAAGGTCCTGAGCTAACGCCTCACTGAACAAGGTGGGGCTATTTTTGAACCCCTGGGGTATTCTAGTCCAGGTGAGTTGTCCAGAGGTCTGGGTACTCTCATTAAACCATTCAAATTCAAAAATTAGCTGACTGGAGGGCGCCAGGGGTAAGGTGAAGAAGGCATCCTTCAGGTCTAGGGCAGTATACCAGGTCAGGTCAGGAGAGAGAGAGCTGAGCAAGGTGTAGGGGTTAGACACAGTTGGATGGATGTCCTCAACTCTAGAGTTCACTTCCCTTAAGTCCTGGACTGGGTGGTACTCGACCCCTCCTGGCTTCCAGATTGGCAGTAAGGGAGTATTCCAGGGAGAGTGACAAGGTACCAGGATACCCAAGCCTAGGAGTCTGTTGATCTGAGGGGTGATACCTCTTCGGGCCTCCAGGGTCATAGGGTATTGTTTAATCCGAATGGGCATTGCACCAGGTTTTAAGGTGACAATAATGGGGGGTCTGTTTTTGGCCAGAACTACCCCAGAGAGTTCTGCCCATACCCCGGGGACGTGATCTACCCATAACTGGACATCCTTATGGATCGAAGCTGGCAGTTGGAAGTAGAGGGGCTCATAGAGGCAGTATTCTTCTGGGAGGGTTAAAGTCAAGACCTGTAAGGGGGCACCAGTATTGTCTGTGATAGAAACTGCTGAGTCCATAAAATGAATATGGGCCCCAATTTTGTGCAAGAGATCCCAGCCCAATAAGGGAGCAGAACTCTCTGGAATAACAAGAAAAGAGTGGGACACCAAATGAGATCCTAGATTAACGGAGCGTTTCGTAGTCCAATTATAGTGGCGGGTTCCAGTAGCCCCTTGGACCCAACTAGCCCGCGAAGAAACATCTCCAAGGGGGTTTCTAAGGACAGATTTGTCAGCCCCAGTGTCTACCAAAAATTTAACCAGTTTCCCCTCCACTTTAGCAGTTACCCAGGACTTGGGGAGGGATGACAAGTCCCGTCCTCTTCAATCCTCCTCTCCTTGAAGGGCAAGGATATTTTGCCTTCTCTCTCGACCCCACCCCCCACCCCGGCAGGGTTGAGGGCAATTTCATGACCAGTGGCCCTCTTCGCCACAGTTAAAACACCCTTTCCTCCGCCCTGGCAGTCTTTGGGGGACCAGTTTATAGGGTATCCCCTGGGGTCTTGGGTTACCCATTGGAGTAGTCTGAGGAGCCTGAACCAGGCTGGCTGCTAGGATGTGGGCCACCTCTCTTTGGCATCTATGGTCTTTTTGCCTCTCTTCCTGCCTGCGTTTCTCTTCCCTCTCTTCTCTCCTTTTTCTCTCCTCTTTTTCTTCCAGATCCTTCCTTTTGGCCCTATCTTTGGGAGTTTCTCGGGTGTTAAAAACCCTCTCCACAATCCATAAGAGGTCAGATATACTCTGGTTTCCTAAATCCTCCACCTTCTGGAGCTTGCAGCGAATATCTGGTGCTGCTTGGTTAACAAAGGCTAAAAGGATGGCTGCCCGACTAGTTTCTGCTAGGGGGTCCAAAGAGGGTTTTCAACTGGAATGCCTCTTGCAGTCGTTCTAAAAAGGCTGCTGGGCTTTCATCTGCCCCTTGTCTAACTAAATTAACCTTGGCCAAATTAGTGGGCTTGCAGGCCGCAGCCCGGAGACAGGTCATGAGAATCTGGCAATAGACTCGGAGACGTTCCCTACCTTTAGGTTGCTCAAAATCCCAATTGGGACGAGTGAGAGGGAAAGCTTCGTCAATGAGATGTTGCTGGGTTGTGGGACGACCGTCTACCCCATTAGGCACGTTTTTGTGGGCCTCTGTGAAGATGCATTCACGCTCTTTGAGGGTGAAAAGGATCTGTAAAAGCTGCTGATAATCTTTCCAAGTGGGACTGTGGGTATACATAATAGACTCACATAGATCAATTAATTTCTGGGGCTCCTGGGAAAAAGAAGGGTTTTGAGTCTTCCAATTATAAAGGTCACTAGAGGAAAATGGCCAATATTGGTAAAGTCGGGGGGCCCCTGGAACTGATGGGCCCATAACCCACACAGGTTAGATGGCACTAGTAGAAGAAGGTTTCTCAGTCTCAGGGTCTGGTTTTGGTGCCCTCCCTCTTCCCCTAGTGCGACTTTCCGGGGGACTAGACTGGGAACTGGCTCTGGGACTGCCTCCCCCGGAAGATGATTCAGATCAGGATACAAGGGGGAATAAGGGAGTGAGGGAGGATCAGGGGGCTATTATCTGGATTCTGTAGAACTGGTTTCTTGGGTGAGGAAGGGGGAGAAGCGGTTGCCTGTAGTTGGAGGGCCAGGACTTGGGGAGAATCCTGCCTCATGGTGGGTAGAGAAGGGGAAGGTTGCAAAGGTTGTAGGAAAGGCTGCAACCACAAAGGTGGGTTCAGAGCCAGATCCTACCAGAGAAGTATTTATAGGGCCTGATCTGGGTGACCAGAGGGTCCGGGGTCCAGGATACTGGAGCTGAGGCTGGAGATAATCCCCAAGTTAAAGGTGCCTCCTTTTGGCCATCCAAGCTCTAGGGTAGGCCACTTGGAATCACAATAGGTGACAAGGCGTCCCTTCTTAACAGTGAGGGAGAGATTCTGGGCTTGCTCCTTAAAGTCAGAGAAGTGAGCCAGGACCAAATGTAAGGGGGGTAGATGTTTGTTGGCCCATGAGGACTATTAAAGGCCTAAATATAGACAAAGACACGAGACAAACAATAAGGGCAAGACAACAAATAGACTTAGATGACAAACAACAGAGATGCAAACTTTCACTAGGTTTCGGGGCAGGCAAAAGTGCACTCCCCCGACTTCAGGGGCTTATCTTAAATATCCTATCCCTTGGCACATCTGCCAGAGTGGAAATCCCTTACACTCACCGTCTAACGGTGCTCCTTAGGACTCATAGGGTCCTCAGAGGACTCAAACCTCTGTTGTCCCAAGTCCAACTTGGGCGGGCCTCCAACCACCCCAAAGTTCCTATCCCAAGTCCAACTTGGGCAGGGGCGCCTCTAACCACCCCAAAGTTACTACTGAGCTAACGAATCCTCTAGAAGGGAAATCTCTCAATCTCTCGAATAACACTTTCCCTTCCTGGCTGTTCAGGCCCAGCCCCTCCCGGGACTTAGGAACCCTGTACTTGGCCAGTCCACACTCAGAAACAGGTGAAAGGAGGCCTCTATGGACCCAACTTAGCATTAGGCTGTCTCCCTATAATCCGGGGAGCACGGAATCTGCCAGCCACTTAGCTTTATGCTGTGATCCAGACTCTCCTTCCCCACACAACATTCACACAGATAAGCACACTCAGACACACTCATATTTCCCTTCAGGGATTTAAGTACCTTTACCAATGCATAGTCCCAAACCTTTGGAATCTCCCAGGACCTCTTGTAGGGACGAGCCCCCAAATGTAATGTCCGGTTCTGGTTCTGATTCCAAGGAGGACACGCGCACGGTAATGCAATACTCAGGAGGTACTTTAATACAAGCTATAGCCTGGGTCTTCACAAGAAGTGAGACCCTGAGTCTTACCTAGAGGAGGTTTATATAGGGGCAGTAAGGGAAGGGGATGGTCTTACACTTAGATGCCAAAAGGAAGGACACATCAATCTTAGCCTTTGGTACCCAGATGTTCAACATGTGGTCATGAGAACCTAGGTCAGGTCAGTGACCCCTGAGACAATTTATCTTTGTGAAACCTGAAGTTCTGAGATACCATATCCTTGTGAAACCTGAGATAGCATATGCTTGTGAAGCCTGGGATAACATATGCTTGTAAAACATAAGGATACATCATTCTTAGTTCTTGGGATATGGGGCCCATTTGAGATTAATCTGGAGGGCAAGTTCTCATGATATTAATCTGTTTCTTCAATACTGGATACAAATTTGTTTTAGTAATGGTTTGTATGTTTTCTCGCTGGGTAGAAGCATTTCCATGCAGACAGGGCACAGCAACAGTAGTAGCCAAATGCTTACTGGAAAAGATATTCCCAGTGTGGGGAATTCCTAGGGAGATACACAGTGATAGAGGAACACATTTCACTGGTTCAGTAGTATCACAGCTGTTAACAGCATGGCCTGTATTATATCATTTACACTATGCATATCACCCACAATCCTCAGAATTAGTGGAACATGTGAATGGCATCATTAAAGTACAATTAACCAAATTTATGGAGGATTTAAACATACCTTGGCCCAAAGCCCTTCCAATAGTTCTGTTGGACTTGAGAGCTAAATCTTTTGGCAAGCTGTCAGTCTCACCATTTGAGATAATCACAGGTCAGCCAATGTCTCTCTTTCTGCCCTATACTGAATCCATGAGCACAAAGGTTTCCCTCTTGTCATACTTCCAAGGACTAGAAAAAAAACTCTTCAAAGCCTTACCCACCTTATATCTCAGTCAGATTCCAGGAATTCTTCTTCAGAAATATCCTCAAGATCTAAATTAAAGCCCAGAGACTGGGTATACAGAAAGAGGCACCTATGAAAGGATGCACTACAAGTCAGGTGGGATAGACCTCATCAGGTGTTGCTGGTAAATCAATCTGCAGCAAAATGAAAAAGAATTGAAAGCTGGATACATTTATCCCATCTAAAGAAAGCCCCAACTCCCCAAAATACAGCTGACCAGATAAAGAAGATAAAAGAAGTATAAACTGGTTAAGTATCCTTTTCCTCTTTGAATTTCTTTCATTTATATATTACTTCTCTCTGAACCACAGAGGTATTGGCAGGTTTATTTCCCCTGAGACCTATATTTACCCTGAGCAAAGTAGGGAACTTTGAAAGAACAGCGCTATTCCCCAAATTTAGTAGAAGTAGGAAAAGTTCAAATAGGAACATCATACCTTGTTAAGAGGTTTGAAACTAACATTTATTAATTTAAGAATTTGCAGCAGAAATTCCAGAGTGCTATTGACATGGGCACTTTACCCCCAGAAACCCAGGTGAACTATTATCAGGGAAACTCCCTCTTGTTACTCTGAACATAGAAACACCCAATGACCCTCCTAGGGTCATTGTCCTCTAGATTTAAGATGGACAAAGAAATGAATCTTTATGCCTCCAGGCAGACCCCAGTCAGATGACCACCTCACCCCACCAAATGCCTGAGGGATTAACACTCTCCTTTGTAAAAAGTATAAAATCCCCAGAACTGATGTCATCTGGGGGACAGCCTTTCCATCCATGCTGTCTTCATGGGGAATAGCCTTTCCATTCATGCTGTCCTCTCAGGAACTGCTCCCCATCTTGCTGTTCCACCTTGCTATCCTCCTGGCCATTCTTAACATTACTTTTAAAAATTAATAAATTTCTATTTTTGTTTTTAAGCTAAGTGTTGGAGTCTTGCATCCTTGCAAAAGGTATCCTTCCCAAACCCCAGGGGTACACATCTGAACCCTATAACACTATGTTATCTTAAAGTAGTATCAGAAGTTTAGGGTAAAATGATGGAGCCAAAAGATAAGTGTTAATAACAAAATAATTTTATATCCTTAGCATGGTCAGGAATTTTCCATTTAAGGGCAAATTGTATTAGAAGAGAATTATAGTTAAAGGGGAATGAAAACAATTTCAAAATCCCTAGCATATCAACCTCTCCAAAGGGTGGGGGTGTGAGGTGTGTATGAGGTTTTAAAATTAAGGAAAATTAGAATTATTTTTAATCTTGAGAACTTTTGGAGTTCATTCCAATATTGAAACTTAAATTTGACTTTAAAAATAGTTTTAAAGCTGAAATTGCCATGCAGTCATTTTAATGTGGTTTGGGGTTTTTGAGTAATAGAATATCTAGTTAGAAGTTTACTCAGTGCTAGACAATATTTTGATTTTGGGGCCACAAACAGGAGATAGGGACACTTCCAGATTTACAAAGTCCTGAATAACCTGTGATATGGATTTTGTTTCTGCTTTTATACTTCTATAGTTTGTAGGGTTTTTATATTTTGGTAAAGTAAGGCAATCTTTCTAATTAAGCATGCAAATTACATAAGTTTATAATGGAGGGAAAGACATTGTTAAAATTAATGAGATGGGATTGCAGATTTAAGGTTAGCAGCGTGGATAATCTTTGTAGTCAGTAAGCATATATGGAGTTGCTCAAGTCCTATTAAAGAATGTGTTTATGGATTTCTCTTGGTTTTCTCTTGCAGCAGCAAAGAAACGGTCTGGTACCAAAGGAGGAGTCTGCAGGAAGACAGAAGTCTGCAAGAGAGGAGGCTGAAGGCATTATCAAGACCTACCAGGTGTAAAAGATTTAAGACTTTGGGAAAATGGGGTAGTGTTTTGATGGTTAGTTTTTGCCAAAGGCAGACTGCCTTCCTTTCTGGCTCAATTGTCAATGTCCTGGAGGCATTGGGGAATGCCCCCAAATGCCAATTGCCTGGACCTATATCCCTAGGCTTTCCCACCATTAGGGGATAGAGTCCAATCCCATATAGCATTACCCATTTGTCCATTTGTTTGGTCAGCGATGTTTGGTCTTGACCAAAAGGGGGGGTGTCAACATGGAATCTAGGAATCCCAAACTTGTGACCTAGTGAGATCTGATGAACTCCAATTTTCAGGACTAGCTTGTAGATTGGAGACCCCAAAGCTTGTACTTGTTCCCTGTTCCCATGGGAATCTACCCTGAAAGGAATCCCAGGTTAACAGCTAAAGACTGGGTGGGAGACTCTCAAGGAATGAAGATCCTGGTTGGGTGAGACTAAGCAAATGCTAAGGACCCTCTTTGTTTTAGATAGTCTCCCCTGTTGTAGCAGACCCTATCCCAAGAAGATCCACACCTGGGCAGGAACTGTCTTTTAGTATCTATTGTAAGTAGTTCTTATATCCTAGCCTCTAGCTATTATTCCTTTCCCAAGCTTGATTGTATCTAGTCAGTGTAGTTTGAACACCTCCATTTTCTTTGTAGTTATAGTGATGTCAATCATCTTTCCTTGTCCCTCGACTCCCCAAATGGTAGATAGGTTCCCCAAATTCTTTTGTTCCTTGGAGTCCATCTTGAGTGGTGGCACTCCCAGGGGTCAGTGACCAGGGCGGCCAGAGTTCAGTCCTCAGACTTTGCAGTTGCATGTGGTGAGCAGCTCTGTTGTTGAGGACTATTAGCGCTGAGGCCTATTAGTTCTGAATCCCTTTTGCCCTTGATTAAAGAGTGATTTTGACTATTTAATAGTTCTGTTTTTTTCCAGTTGACACTTCCATTCATCCTTCCTTCCTTCCTTCCTTCCTTCCTTCATTCCCTCCCTCCTTCCCTCCCTCCCTCCCTCCTTCCCTCCTTCCCTCCTTCCCTCCTTCCCTCCTTCCTTCCTTCCTTCCTTCCCTCCTTCCCTCCTTCCTTCCTTCTTTCCTTCCTTCCTTCCTTCCTTCCTTCCTTCCTTCCTTCCTTCCTTCCTTCCTTCCTTCCTTCCTTCCTTCCTTCCTTCCTTCCTTCCTTCCTTCCTTCCTTCCTTCCTTCCTTCCTTTTTCTTTCTTTTTCCCTTACCTTCCATCTTGGAATCAATACTATGTATTGGTTTCGAGGCAGAAGAGTGGTGATGTTGTGGGATGCAAATGTGTGCCCCTGGGGTTCAGGAAGGATACCTTTTGCAAGAATGCAAGACTCTAAACTTAACTTAAAAGTAAAGAGAGATTTATTAGTAATGTTGCATTTTTGGCAAGCAAGACAGAATGAGTGGAGCAACCTGGGAGGTTGCTCCCCAGTGCTTCAGTTCTGGGGTTTTTATATTCGATGAAGACTGACTCTGGGGCAAAGGGCTGGGGAGGAGTTTTCAAGTTTTCTATGAAGGCATGGGGGTGGTTCTCAATATTTGGATCAATGGGACAATCAAAGGAGGATAATCCTCTCAGGTTAGATGTTTTGGGTTGGAAGTCAGAGGGTGTAAGTAAGCAAAGGAATTTCCCTGATAATAGTTTGTATGAGTTTCTGGGGGTATGCCCATGGCATCTCACCCCTCTCCAAATATCTAAGGGGAAAAGGGGCAATAGTCTCAGTATTCTGTAGCTTCTTCAGAGCTGAGAATGGTTGTAGAGCTGTCCCTGCCTATTGTCAGGAGAGAGAGGCATTGGCTATAGGCAATGTCCAGGGGTTCAGGCTGGGAAGGTTGCAGGGTTGTAATGGCATCTCAGTGACTCCAATGGGAGTTTTTACCCTACAAGCAACTAGAGAAGTGACAAGGTTACAAATCAGAGAATTATTTGTCCAGCTGGCTAGACAAGCATGATTAAAAAAATAGGAGAAGACAGAAAGTATAAGAAAAAGGTAGTCATGGCTAGAGCAAGAGAGATTTGAAATAACATGGAGGAAGGGGGTGGATAAAATGATTGGATGGTACTCTTCCCATTGAGGTGTTAGCTGGTTTGATCCTCTCCATGGTTTCTGGTATACTAAATCTCCTGTTTGGGCTGGGTGAAAGGATTCCTCTTTATCCTCTCTTGAGGGCTTGGGAAGGATATGATTATTGTAGTCTCTCAGAACCTGGTGGATCGGGCCAAGTTGCTTAGAAAACCTAACAAGGCTGAGGATTTCTGAATCTAAAAGAACATCAGATGTTCGAAAAGCAGTCTCATACAACTGTTCGAATGGGCTCAGCCCTGGATTTTCCCCTAGAGGGGCTATCCTGATTCTGGTTAGCACAATTGTGAGAGCTTGGTATTTAGTGAGGTCTCTAGTGATCCATGGGTGGATTTTAGTCTCTACAATACTCAGGACCCTATGTGGAGTCAGAGTTTCTAGGGGTTGGCCTAGAATTATTTTAGATACCTCTTCTGCCATTTGGGCTATAGCAGAAACTGGCCACCCTTGGCTAATCAAATCTAATTTTTTTGAGAAGTAAGCCATGGTCCTTAGATTGTGTCCCAAGTACTGGGCTAAAACCCCTAGGGCAAATTGCTTTCTCTCTTTCATGGAAGAAAAGAAGGGATTTTCAAGGTCTGGAATTCCTAAGGTTGGGGCAGCAGATTTTAGAAGTAAAAAGGCTCCTTTTCATTTATCCCCTCCCCCAATCCGGGGGTTCTGAGGCAGGCCCCTTCATGGCCTCGTAGAGGGGTTTTGCAATGATCCCAAAATTAGGGATCCAAAGGCGGCAATACCCTGCCATACCCAGAAAAATTTAGAGCTGTCTTTTGGTGGAGGGGACAGGTATGGATAGGATGGCCTGTTTCCTGTCTGTGGTCAGGGAACGGGAATTTGGGGTTAGGCTGTGTCCCAAGTGAGTTACAGACTGGGACACCAGTTGGGCTTTGGAGGCAGAGACTTTGTAGTCCCGTTCTCCTAGGAAAGGTGAGAGACCATGGGCTGGGAATTTATCACTGAAGGTCATGCTTCTTGCTTGTCAAGAGTATAACATGGCCATTTAACATTACAAAAGGAAATTAGTTTCTCTTTTTTCAAGTTGTATAGATCCAATTTTTCCCAGTTTTCAAGTATATACCCCAAAGGGGAATCTCGGGGTATGCTCTGTCTCTGTCCCATTTTGATGTGGAATGGCCAATTCCATACTGAAGGTCAACAACTGTGCATCCACAGAAGTTGCCCGACCTATAGCACTCACGTTTAGTGAGGTCAGAGTCTCCCCTTCACTAGAAGGTCTTCTAGTATGAAAAAGGGGAGCTGATAGACCCCAGATCCAGTGGCCAGACTAGACTGACTTCTGGGGCCGATGGGAGAGAGAGCAAAAGAGGTCCCACAAAGATGTCATCCAAAAGATGGGGGTTTCAGGTGTTAGGGTCTGGGTTATCGCCCACCACCACGGAAGACCAATAGACAGTGCAATCAGGCAAAGGGGGTCGTTTATTGATCTGGTACATACCAGGGGACTCAGCATAGAGTTCCCCCCAGGGGACTCAGCACAGAGCTCCAACTGTAATTCGTGAATCCAAAGGTTTAAATACCTACTATGCCCCAGCATGTATGGCCCTCAAGTCCTTATCTGGTATGTACTATTGCTGGAACCTTGACATGTTTACGTCTTCTGCTGGGGGTCTGCTTGGCCCCTAAGTTTTTATCTGGTACATACTGCTATTGGGACCTTGATATGCTTATGTCTGCTTACGGATGTTCTGAACTTCCATGGCCAAGCAGTTGGGGGTCTGCTCAGGTCTCCCTCATGTGAGATTTAAAATGGTTGTGGTCTTAAACTGTAGCGATTAAAATAGTGGAAGATATAAATTGTGATAGATATAAGAGAGGGTGAGTAAAATTGACCGCAGAAAATATGTTTCACTACAGTGTCTTGGTTTTAAATCAAATATAAGGTGGTCGCCAGGGAAATATTCCCAATTATTCAAATACCCAAGTCAACTGGGTTTTATAGAGATTTTTAATTAATAATATAATGAGGAATTAGAGAAAGAGTAGGAAAGGAATAATTATGAAGGGTCTCAAGCCAATATGGCCTAGACCTGAGTCTTAAGAGAGAGAATCAGTCAGTCAGTCAGTCTTTTAACACTCACCACAAGGTCTGCCTAAACAAGGATTCTAGTGACACCAGGCCAGCTCCATCTTAGCTGACTTCACCAGAGAGCCTTCCAGCCAGAGACTGTTCTAAAAGGCCTCTCTCCAGAGCCTCCAGAGGGACAGAGTCCCCTTAGAGGAGCTCCAGCGAGACCTCCTTAGAGATTGTCCTCCAAGAGCTTCCCTTCTCCAGAGCCTCTCTCAAGAGATTTTTCCCAAGCAGGCCTCATCAGAGATCCTCCAAAAGGAATTCCTCCGAAGGGATATATCCTCAAGAGATTCTGCATTTTCTTATATAGGGGTTTTTCTCCCATGTCACTTCCCCTAAGTCCCTACATCTACCAATTACTGTAGACGCTTTCCAAAGGACTGCCCATCTGAATTCCTGCTAAGTCGACAAATCTCCTCAGTAAGTCTGAACCAGTGAAAACACAGCTGAGTCAACTATTCTCATTAAGACAAAACTTGCCTGACCCTTTTAGGTACCTAGCATCCCATTGTATCAATTCTAAAAACAGGCCTGGCTCAAAGAACTCCTTGCCCCACCATAAGCATGGATCCAAGTACTTTCTTTGTTTAGCAAGGAGTTTTCTGCCCTAAAGCAGTCTTAAGTCCGGGTGGAATAGAGGTCCTCCCATTTCTGATCCTGGCGAGTTCTCACATCAAAATGGGGAATGTTTCTCAGTAGGGAATTTGTTCCAATTAAGAATTCCCCGATGGGAAAATTTTTAACATTCACAAGTCTGAGAGATTTCAAGATTTACACTCACAGGAGTCCAAGAAAGGCTCCTTCCTACCTGAGAAGCTGTGTCAAACACGTTGGGTACCAGATGTTGTGGGGTGCAAACGTGTACCCCTGGGGTTCAGGAAGGATACCTTTTGAAGGAATGCAAGACTCCAAACTTAACTTAAAAGTAAAGAGATATTTATTAGTAATGTTGCATTTTTGGCAAGCAAGACAGTGGAGGGAGGTTGCTCCCCAATACTTCAGTTCTGGGGTTTTTATATTCAATGAAGACTTGACTCTGGGGCAAAGGGCTGGGGAAGAGTTTTCTCTGAAGGCATGGGGGTGGTTCTCAAGATTTGGATAAATGGGACAATCAAAGGAGAATAATTCTCTCAGGTCAGATGTTTTGGGTTGGGAGTCAGAGGGTGTAAGTGAGCAAAGGAATTTCCCTGATAATAGTTTGTCTGAGTTTCTGGGGGTACAATGCCCATGAAAGTAAGGGCTAGGCAATGGGGGTCAAGTAACTTGCCCAAGGTCACACAGCTTGGAATTGCCTGAGGCCAGATTTGAATCTAGGACCTCTCATCTCTAGGCTTGGCTCTTAATACCCTGAGCCACCCAGCTGCCCCTAAGACTAGTTCTTTCTAACCAGTTTGGTGTTTCAGTGTTTTTCAAGGTTGACAGTAGGCACATGGGGACCAAGAAAGGAAGAAGAGTTTTAGGGAAATCATTATTGAGGAGATCTTATTCAACCATGTCCAATTCTTCATGACCCTGTATGGGTTTTCCTGGCAAAGATACTAGAGCAGTTTACCATTTCCTTTCCCACTGATTAAGGCAAACAGAGATGAAATGACTCATCCAAGGTCATGCAGCCAGTGAGTATCTGAGGCTGGATTTAAACTCGTTTTCCTGACTCAGGCCAGGGCTAGTCACTGAGCCACATAGCTGCCTAGGGAAATAATAGTGAGAGAGATTTTACTCCCCCATAGAGATCCAGGAATTATATTCGGAAACCTAGAAGGAGGAGCTGACTAAATGAGTGACTAAATGAGTGGGGGTGGGAAGGGGAGCCAAAGATAAGAGGCTCTGGAGATTAGTACAAGCCTGTCCAAGGGGCTAGCTAGGGTGAGAAAGGAGAGAAAGGACAGATAAGGTCAAAATGGAACCGATCTCTCTCGGAGCTTAGGGACATCTGCCCTGTCAATCTCATCCCACACAACTACTCCCACCCCCACTCCTAGTTCCCTCCAGAGTCCCTTTCCCAGAACCCAGTGGGCCCCTGCTGGGAGAAGGGGAACAAAGTCGCTGTTCCAGGGCTCCCTACCTCCTCCCGTCCTCAGCAGAGAGAAACAAAGCCCAGCGGCAGGGCTGCCACTGTTTAGCAGTAAAAGTCCTCGCTCCAGCTACCGTTGGGTTAATGGATCTGGCATGATGAGGAGAAAAGAGTGAGGGTCAGGTGTCGAAACCCCCCAGTCCAAGCATGGGGGCTGGGCTATTCTGGGTCTATGAATACATATGCCTATTTATACCGCTGGGGTGGCCAGGAGCCTTCTGCTGCAGAGAAGGACGCAGAGCTGCTGCTGCTGCTGCTCCTGAGAGGAGCTGACTGCAATGTCAGGGGAGCAGCCTGAGATGACAAAAGGAATCTGGTGACAGCCAAGCAGCCCGCAGGCCGCCCTGGTGGCATTTAGAGGCTCTTGGACCCCAGCAGTATGAGAAGGATTGACTGAGTCCCCCCAGGAGGTGAGGCTGGAGTCCTCAGGTTGGAGGGATGGGGAGCACCATGGATCCCCCAGGGGGTCCATACCTGAACCTGGGAGCTGTCACTTCCCCCGTGGGCACTACCCGCCTGCTGCAGCTGGCATTTGGCTGTGCCACCTTCAGCCTCGTGGCACACCGGGGTGGCTTCGATGCTGCCTACGGGACCTTCTGCATGTCTGCCTGGTGTTTTTGCTTTGCCCTCACGGGTTTGGTGGTAGCCTTCGAGTTCACCCGCCTCCATGGGTGCCTCCGTCTCTCCTGGGGCAACTTCACCGCGGCCTTTGCCATGCTCGCCACCCTATTGTCAGCCACCGCCGCCATCGTGTACCCGCTCTACTTCACCCGGCTCGAGTGCCCCCCAGAGCCAGAAGGCTGCACTGCCCGTGACTTCCGCCTGGCCGCCAGCGTCTTTGCCGCCTTAGTCTTTGTGACCTATGCCACTGAAGTGGTCCTGACACGGGCACGGCCGGGCCAGGTCACCAGCTACATGGCCACCGTGTCCGGCCTGCTGAAAATCGTCCAGGCCTTTGTGGCCTGCATCATCTTTGGGGCCCTGGTCCAGGAGAGCCGCTACGGGCGCTTCGTGGCCACTCAGTGGTGTGTGGCCGTGTACAGCGTCTGCTTCATTGGCACGGTGGTGGTGGTGGGCATGAGTGTGACTGGCCGGGCTGGAACTCTGGGCTTCCCCTTTGACCGGGTGGTCGTCGTGTACACGTTTCTAGCAGTGATGCTCTACCTTAGTGCAGCCGTAGTCTGGCCCGTCTTCTGCTTTGACCCCAAGTATGGGTCTCCTTCAAGGCCCTCGGGTTGTCCCCAAGGAAGCTGTCCTTGGGATAGTCAGCTGGTGGTGGCCATCTTCACTTATGTCAACTTTCTCTTCTATGTTGCTGACCTGGCCTACTCCCAGAGGATCCGCTTTGTGCCCACTCTGTAGGTCCAAGAGAGAGCTAATGTTGCTCTCCCTCTACATTCTCTGTGCTGGGGTTGGCACTTCTCTCTCTGTATCTGTGAGCAAGAAAGAGTGGGTGGGGAGTGGAGAGCAGAGGGAGAATGTCTGGGATGGAGTTGCTGAGCTTTGGAGGGCAGACTGAGTCAGGGAGGGCAACAGGGAAGATTTAGAATCTTGATATTGGGAAAGTCCAGATCAAAGAATAGACAGTTGAGACTAGCCCTTGTGAGGAGGTTTAATAATCCAGGGGGAGAGTGTGACTCTAAATGGGGTGGAAAGAGTACTATATTGTCTCTCCACCCCCATCCCCAATTTAAATAGCTGGAACAGGACAATTTACCTAAAACTTATTTGCCTCAAATTTCTTTGCCTTATCACTAAACTCCCAATTTCCTAGCCCTTATTGCTCTTCTGCCTTGGAAACAATACTTAGCATCATTTCTAAGACAGAAGGTAAGGGTTTAAAAAAAAAAGAAAGAGTTGTAGATTAAGCTGAATGTCAAATAAAGCTTTTTGTAAGAAAAAAATTTTTTTTTTGCCTTATGGTCTGAGCTCAGTAGATCAGTGTGTATATGGAATGTAAACTCCATGAGGGTAGGGACTGTTTCACTATTTGTCATATGCTCAGGAATGAGCACAATGCATATAATGAACCCTAAATGTCTGTTGAATTTCATTGGTTTTCATTATTTTGATATCACACCATCAATGTTGTTGTTTTAAAATATATTTCTGGACAATTGCTTTTAGGCAAGTGATTGGCCTGGACCTCTCTTCTCAGAAACTAGTTAGTCTAATTCCCTCATTATACAGGTACAGAAATGTAGAACTAGAGAATCTGAATGATTTGTTCAAGGTCACACTACTCATTAGTGGCAAAGCTTCTAATTAAAATCTGGTCCAGTGTTCCTTCCGCTTTAGCATGATTATTTCTTGGCTATTCATTGGGCTAGCATAAAGTAGAGATGAATCTGGAGAGCAGCCAGAAGGAGGTTGGGGATGGAGATGTGCACCATTTTTTACAGAATGAGAACCCAGCTTACGATACTTTGGACCCTGGTCTACTACTGCCAGGCAAGAACATTTTGGGGGCACAGAATGCTGTGGACATGATGCCAATGCAAGAAACTAAAATTCTCTGGGGCCTTTCCATGTCACAAAGGCCAGCATGCCTTCATTAATTTGGGGTCAAAAATTGGAGTATCTTGAATAGTTTTCTCTTAACTGAGGTTAAGTTCCTGGACTTCTGGGTTCCTGTCAAGACCTGAAGTTTACATTCATTTAGACAAATACTTCCTTTCCAAGAGGCCAGGATGACATCATACCATTGAACAGAGCTGACCACATAATCCTCTAACTCTTTCTATCCCATCTTCATCCCTATCATTCTTCAGTCTATAGCTCTAGAGACCTTGGGCCAAGCTGCTGCTAACTCCCTCTTAGTCTTTCAGGAAGCAACTAAGAATGGAAATAAAGTTGAGGAAGTCAATTTGTATACTGGTCTGACTGCATCATTTCATTGAAGCATCCCTTCCTCTGCCGAGCATATTATAGATTCAGTCACAGAATATTTGAGTTTGATGAGACTTCAGGAATTATTTACTCAAATTGCTTTATTTTATGGACAAGGTCTAGAGAAGGCCCTGGGGATACAAAGAAACAGGGTACCTTCCTTTGAGGAGCCCACTCTCCAAGTCAGAGTTCTTCAGGTCTCTCCTGGGTAGAGAACTGTCTGGTTTCTATAACAAGCAGATTCTCATAGTTCTTATAGCTGTTTCTCAGCTGGCAAGAAAGTAGGTGTGGAATGTGGCCCCAGTTCAGGTAGTTTTCCCAGCAACTGCTATGAAATCCTGCCAACATGGTGTCATATCTGTTCTACTTTCACAGTTTCAACTATCACCCTATGCAAATAAGTCACAAATTTCTATCTCTATCTATTTCTATCTCCTAGGTGCCAGTCCCATATATTGAACTGCTTTATGGTCAGTTCCAATCTCTTTCTTCCTTCTTTACTTCCTTCTTTTATTCCTTCCTTCCTTCATTTCTCTCTTCTTTCCTTCCTTCTTGTCTTTCTCCCTTCTTCCTTCATTCCTTCTTTTCTTCTTTTCTCCCTTCCTTCTTTCATCCTTCTTTTTTCTTTTCTTCCTTTCTCCTTTACTCCCTCCCTTCATTCTTTCCTTTTTTCCTTCTTTCACTTCTTTCTTCCCCACCTTGCCTCCCCTACCTACAAATTACTTCACTTTCATTCCAAAATGTCTTATATAACTTGGTTTCTTAATAGATGTAACAGATCTTTCCATCACTTTCTTCCCTTACAAGAGGGAATAGATCAGAATCCTTGCTAAGAATTCTGGGTCTTGTAGTGTTTGGTGTTTTTCCTAATCTCAGAAAAGTGGTAGGAATATCAAGCAATTTCAAATCAGGCTGTCATATTATGCAACTCCAAAATTGAACAAGCTGGGTGAGACAATACAGAAGAGAGAAAGACAGAGCTGGGGAAAGAGTGCTCAGCAGAAACTATGGCAGTGGTGGTAACCTTGTCTTAACTTCTGACATCTGAGGAGAAGGAGAGATTGTAACACTGAGGTGGTGATTAGAAAGCTGGAGATTGTCCCTAGCAGTAGAAGCTTGCCCTTTGTGGCTTAAAGGTTTAATTATGAGGAATCCCTCTATGGGGGAAAGTGGAAGAACTGAGCTTTGCTCTACAAAGACCAGAAAGAGACTGATCAGTCTTTTTCCATCTCCCCTTTCCTTCCTCGTACTTATTCATTATGGGATGGTTATATACTTCCCTCCACCCCCTGTAGTTCTTTACATAATATTTATTATGACTTTGGATTTTCCCTTTCACATAAAGCTATGGTCAACCCAGACATGTATTTCACATGCTTAGTTTGAGCATAAGTTGAGAGTGCAAACAGGGAAGCCTCTGACTGGTTTGAGTTTCACAAAACTCAAAGTTAATGGCAGCAACTAGTTGGTACTTGGCCAATGGATAGAGTGCTGGGTCTGGAGATAAGATCTGAGTTCAAATTTGGCCTCAGACACTTACTAGCTACTTGACTCTGGCAAAACATGTAACCTTTGCCTCAGTTTCCTTATCTGTAAAATGCTCAGGAGAAGGAAATAGCAAATAGTTTCAGTATTGTTGCCAAGAAAATCCCAAAAGGAGTCATAATGAGTCTGACACAAATGGACAACAACAATAACATTTGGTATTTTTTCTTTAATTTTCTTTTTTCCTTTTTCTTTTTAAACCCTTACTTTCTGTCTTGGAATCTGTACTCTGTATTGATTCCAAGGCAGAAGGAGTAAGTAAGTAAGTAAGAGTAAGGGCTAGGCAATGGGGGTCAAGTGACATTCCCAGGGTCACATACCTAGGAAGTATCTGAGGCCAGATTTGTAAGATTAAAAATTAATATACAATAACTCCAAATATTATATTTTATAAGATTTATTAATAATCACTAGAAACCCAGGCGAACGATTATCAGGGAAACTCCCTTGCCATTGCATCTTCCCTAGAAACACCCAATGACCCCCCTAGGGTCCTGAGATGTTTATCCTTTTTGATCATCCTCTATGAATCTTTATGCCTCCAGGCAGACCCCAGTCAGATGACCACCCCACCCCACCAAATGCCTAAGGGCTTACCACTCTAAGTCACGTCCACACCAGGACATAGTATCTGTTGTAAAGAGTATAAAATCCCCAGAACTGATGTCCTGGGTGGGGGGGAAGGGAAAAGCCTTTCCATTCATGCTGTCCTCTCAAGGAACTGCTCCCCATCTTGCTGTCCCACCTTGCTATCCTTCTGGCCATTCTCAACATTACTTTCTAAATTAAATTTCTCTTTTTATTTTTAAGTGAAATTTTGGAGTCTCGCAAAAGGTATCCTTCCCAAACACCAGGGGTACACATCTGAACCCCATAACAATTTTGACTATTTAATAGTTCTGCATTTTTTCTAGTTGACAATAGCCATAACAAGAAAATTGCTTTTGCAAACTATATCTTGCTTTTAACTGTCTCTAGACCATTGTCTTTAGGATCAGCTTTTGACTATAGTTTGAACTTCAAGATTTGTCAGTTCTGATCACTTCATTAAGTGTACATTCTTTTTGTACTAGCAAAGAATTAGAAATTGAGGGATTGTCCACAATTGGAGAATGGCTGAACAAATTGTGGTATATGACTATGAAGGAACATTATTGAGAAATGATGAGAAGGATCATTATGAAAAAAGCTAGAAAGACTTACTGATGCAAAGAGAAGTGAGCAGAACCAGAACAACATTGTATATAGTGATAGCAACTTTTTTTTTCTTAAACCCTTACCTTCCGTCTTGGAGCCAATATTGGCTCCAAGGCAGAAGAGTGGTAAGGGCTAGGCAATGGGGGTCAAGTGATTTGCCCAGAGTCACACAGTTAGGGAGTGTCTGAGGTCAGATTTGAACACAGGACCTCCTGTCTCTCGGTCTGGCTCTCAATCCACTGAGCCACCCAGCTGCCCTCAATAGTAATGTTTTTTGATGAACAATTGTGAATGATCTAATTATTCTCAGCAATGCAGTGATTCAAGACAATCCCACAGACTCATGATAAAAAATGTCATCTTCCCTCTGAGAAAGAGCTGCTGTAATCTAAATGCATACTGGAACATACTATTTTTCACTTTCTACTTCTTTTTTTAAAATTTGAGATCTCTTCCACAAAATGACTAATATGGGAAAATGTTTTCTATAACTGCACATGTAAAATCTCTTACCATCTCAGGGAGGGGGAAGGGATGGTGTAAACCTTAAAATTTCTTAGACTTATAAATGTTGGAAATTTCACCATTGGGAAATTTCATACTTGAAAAATTTCCTATTGAGAGTGGGAACTCTATTGGAATGTGAACCCCATTGGCATGGGAGGTTCCTCCTCCTCCCTTCTTAAGATTACTTTAGGACAGAAACCTTTTACTGAACAATGGAAAGGACTTTGACCTATGCTTAAGCATAGAACAGGAATTTCTTTGAGTCATGATTGATTTTAGAATTGATACAATAGAGATACTTGGAATGACAGAACCAGGTCTTGGAAAATACAATTTCCACCCCACTCAGTCCTAACAGGATTTAGGAAGGGCTGCAGCAAAGGATCAAGATTTAAGTATTTGAGAATATGACCTTCAACAGACATGTGCAAAGCCACAGACCTCTGGGCGGTCCTGGGTTAAGCTAGAGCCACCATTGGCACAGGGAAGACATGGACAGTAATTGGTAGATGTGAGAACTGAGGGGAGGGAACTTGGATGGTTTCCTTAAAGATAGAGGGGTCTGAGGACTGAAAGGTGGTTGGTTGGAAAGGTTTTTGCTCTGAGAGGTGGTGCTTTGAGAGTTGGCTCTGAAGGAAGCTGGAGGTGGAGGCCCCTGAGACTGTTTCTCCATTTTGGTCACGTGAGTGATAGGGACTGATCTCTTTTCTTTGCCTCAGCTATCTAAGGGCTTGGGCCTTTTGGTCCAGCCTGAACAGAAGGGGTATTTAAGCCCTATTCCCTTCTCTCCCCTTTCTCTCTCCCTCTCTCCCTCTCTCTCTCTATCTCTAATTCCTTTCTTCCTCCTATTTGTAATTAAACTCTATAAAAGGTTGACTGCTGACTTGAGTTTTCATTTAGGAATTACATAGCTGAATTCCTTGGCGACCTTAAATTAACATATATCAGTCTTTTAAAGTGATTTCCTTGTCACATTGGGAAGGAGTGAAGGAAGGAAGGTGGAAAGAAGGGAGAGAATTTGGAACTCAAAACTAAAAAAGGAATGTTAAAAAGTTGTTTTTAATGTAAATGGGAGGAAAATAAAATATTTTAAAAGTACTAAGCACAAGGTAGGATTTGAACCCAGGTCCTCTAATTCCAGAATCAAAATCCTTTCACCTGTGCTATGTTGCTTCTTTGTCATCTTGTCTAACACCCTCATTTTACATGCAAGGAAATTTCCTTTGGAAAAACTAGACTGTGATTAAAGAGAAATGGTATGGTAGCTTGAGAGTATAGTATGGCTAGGTGAAAGGTCACATGACTCTAACAAGTAAACTCTTTCAGACTATAAGAGCAACACATTTATTGAGCATTTAAAAGTTTATCAAATGTATTACATACATTATTTCATTGGATCAAAGTAAAAAGTTTGTATTTTATTAAATAGGCCATGGGGAACAACTCAAAGCTTTGGAACAAGGAAGTGACATGCATTATTAGAAAGAATGGTTTGGCAGTGGTTCCTTGGATGGATTCAAGAGAGGAAAGACTGAAAAGAGTCACATCATGTAATAGGCAATTGCAATAATCTAAGACAGAAGTTATAAGGTGGTGGCTATAGAAATAGAAAAGGGGGTATAGATGCTAGAACTATTCTGGAGAAAATGGGGCAAGGCAGAAAAAAATCCTGGATCAAGTCAGAGGACCTGAATTCAAGCTCCACTCTCCTTACTTTGTTGGTGTTAATGCTAAGTCATTCAGTCATGTGCAATTCTTCTTGACCCTATGGACCCTTATCCTTGAGGATTTTCTTGGAAAGATTTGTCATTTCCTTCTCCCGTGGATTCTTTTGTCAGGCAATCAGAGTTTAAATGATTTAAGAGGTTAAGTCTGAGGCTGGATTTGAACTTGGCTCTTTCCGACTCTAGGCCCAGGACTCTATTCACTAAGTCACCTAGATGCCTGCCATTTCCTTCTTTCTTTTCTTTCTTTCTCCCTTCCTCCCTCCCTTCCTTACTTTCTTTTTTCCTTTCTTTCTTTTGCATAATTTTTGTAAAATCCAAGATTTAAAATTTTTTTGAGAAAAATTTCAGGAAAAGAAGCCCACTAACTCCTTGAATCAAGAAAGTGAACTGTTTGGAGAAAGTGCCATAAAGGAACCTACCCTGCACCAGAAGATCCAGAACAAACTTTGGGATGTAATTGATTGTCCTTAATGGAGTTGAACAAATTTATTCTGAATGGAACCAATCTCTCCAAAAGCCAGGAAAGAAAGGCCAGCTAGTCACCCAGCAAACTGATACAGAATCCAGGGAAAAAGTCTCCTCTGACAGTCTAGTTCACCAACACAGTGAGAATCCAAAGGAGAAGTTCAAAGGAGAACTCCCCTTGAACAGGAAGTTCAGGACCTTAATAATCCTTTTTCCACATTACTTCCTGTCCTTTCTCCACTTTACAGGAACTAATCAAAGTCTTTCAATTTGCCTAGCACTGCCCAGAGTCAGGGCAGTGGCCTCTGGAGTTTTCACCCACTCTAACAAGTGATTTGTGATCTCTCATCACATACCAGTGACTGGTAAGGTACTAAGTAGGGTGAAAGAGTTAAATTAATGTGCAATATTTCAAGTATTATTTTGATAAAGCTTATTATCTGACAAAACAGAACCATATGACTAAGTTTTTCTATCTGCTCAAAAATCCCTGCTCCACCAAAGCTGAGACAGTAAGGAAAAAGAACAAGAGGCAGAGGTACACCAAATTTATATCCTTTCTACGTCAGCACATAACAAAAGGAAGTGAGTAGGGTGCTGGGAATTGTATTTTTGCTGGGAATTCTAGTTTGTAGGGTAACAAATTCTAATTACACACGAGGTACTTAAGTTTTTGATTGATTAAAAATAGCTAATTGATTTGTAACTATGCCCAAAGGACTTTAAAAGACTGTCTGCCTTTTGATCCAGCCATAGCATTTCTAGGTTTATACCCCAAAGAGATAAGGAAAAAGACTTGTACAAAAATATTCATAGCCATGCTCTTTGTGGTGGCAAAAAATTGGAAAATGAGGGGGGTGTCCCTCGATTGGGGAATGGCTGGACAAATTGTGGTATGTGTTGGTCATGGAATACTATTGTGCTGAAAGGAATAATGAACTGGAGAAATTCCATGTGAACTGGAACAACCTCTAGGAATTGATGCAGAGTGAAAGGAGAAGAATCAGGAGAACATTGTACACAGAGACTGATACACTGTGGTACAATCGAATGTAATGAACTTCTCTACTAGCAGCAATGCAATGACCCAGGATGATTCTGAGGGACTTCTGAGAAAGAACACTGTCTACATCCAGAGAAAGAACTGTGGGAGTAGAAACAAAGAAGAAAAACATTTCTTTAATCACATGGTTCGATGGGGATATGATTGGGGATGTAGACTCTAAAAGATCACTCTAGTGCAAATATCAATAATATGGAAATAGGTCTTGATCAATGACACATGTAAAACCCAGTGGAACTGGGGGTCAGTTATGGGAGGCGGGGTGGAGGGAAAGAACATGAATCATGTAACCATGGAAAAATATTCTAAAATAATTAGATAAAAATTTTCAATTAAAAAAAAGTTGCTGACTGATAGAGTTTGATTCACTCTTCACACTTCCTTCCTTCCTTCCTTCCTTCCTTCCTTCCTTCCTTCCTTCCTTCCTTCCTTCCTTCCTTCCTTCCTTCCTTCCTTCCTTCCTTCCTTTCTTTATCTTTTTCTTTCTTTCTCTCTTTCTCTCTCTCTCTTTCTCTCTTTCTTTCTCTCTCTCTTTCTTCCTCTCTCTTTCTTTCTTTCTTTCTTTCTTTCTTTCTCTCTCTCTCTCTCTCTCTCTTTCTTTCTCTCTCTCTTTCTTTCTTTCTTTCTTTCTTTCTTTCTTTCTTTCTTTCTCTCTCTCTCTTTCTCTCTTTCTTTCTCTCTCTCTTTCTTCCTCTCTCTCTCTTTCTCTCTCTTTCTTTCTTTCTTTCTTTCTTTCTTTCTTTCTTTCTTTCTTTCTTTCTTTCTTTCTTTCTTTCTTTCTTTCTTTCTTTCTTTCTTTCTTTCTTTCTCTCTCTCTTTCTTTCTCTCTCTCTTTCTTTCTTTCCTTCTTTCTTTTTCCAGTGGAGAGGGGATAGAGAAAAGAGAAGGAGATAAAATAGATTTTGACTAATTTTTTTTAAGTAAACTTTAAAAACCTGACAACTTTTTGGATGGAGATGAAAAAGATGTAAAAATCAATGATGAAGTTTTGGAGACTGAGTGGCAGGGATTCCATCAGCAGAATGAATGAGATCAAATGTGTTAACCTTCAGTAAGCTTTGAGGAATACCTTTCTCTCCTCAGAACCACTTGTATGAAGAAGCCATGAGTGTGATCCTTACATTCCATGTCAATCAAAGGGGTACATTTTCTGATTGTCTTGGATTGTGACCTTGGAGCCAGAAGGGCCCTGACTGCAAAGAGTTGCAATACACTTATAACTCACCAGGTGGTGGTGGTAAGTGAGGGAAGTTGAGCCATCAATCATTCTTTAATCTGAGATGGAAAATAACTCACTCCAGTCTCACTTCAGGGATGGAACTTTCTTCCTTATTTTAAACTTAAAGACACACACACAGAGTATTTCCATTCGCACAGCTGCATGCAAAAAGAGGATTCTTTTTTGAAAGCATTCATTTCTATTCCATGCTGCTTGCTTTTAAATATATATATATATATATATATATATATATATATAATAAAAATTCTACACATCAAAACTCCTGTCTATGCTTTTTTCTGAACTTTTGTTAAGTATTCTTAAAATGTTACCATGGCCCTTTTTTTTGTACCACTATTATGTTCATCACTCTCTTGGTATCCCTATTGGAAAGCAACAGGAAAAAAAAGAAAGAAAAATCTTGTAATAGATAAACATAGTCAAGCAAAACAAAACCACACAGGAGCTCTGTCAAAAATTTACCTTTGCCTCAGACCCTTCCCAGCTGTGTGACTCTGGGCAAGTCACTTGACCCCCATTGCCTAGCCCTTACCACTCTTCTGCCTTGGAGCCAATACACAGTATTTACTCCAAGGCAGAAGGTAAGGGTTTAAAAAAAAATTTTACCTTTGCAACTTATTCCTATTACCTCTTTGTCAGGAAATGGGTAAGCAGGGCCATGCTGGTAGTTCTTTGGGTTAAAAAAAATAGTCTATGCACACTTTTAAGCTTTATCTGTATTATTCATGTTTTTTTCATCATTTTTCTAAAAGTATAGATAAGCAACAAAACAATGGAGACCTACTCTGTGGTATTTGCTGATTTCTGAGGTGTAAGTACTTATATGGAAATAGTTTTTCTTTGCAATGTTGCTGTCCTCATAAATTTTCTGGGTCTGCTTACTTCAGTCTGCATCAGTTCATATGACCTAAAATTTTCTAAAATATTCTCTCTCTATGGAGTAATAATATTTCATTATATTCATATACCATAATTTGCTCAGTCATTCCCAATTGTCTAAGTTGCAACCTAAGGCAGCCCCTTAGATTTTAGTTATTTTTCTTTTTTTCCCCATTATTTTCCCCACCTTCAGAGTCAGGAGGTTTGCTTTGTTTGCAACAATTCCCTCCCTAATATCATCCTCTCTTAATACCACTGTCTGACATTCCTGCTTTTTTTTTCCATTTAGTTTGATTTATTTATTTCCTACACTAAAATGTGTGTGTGTGTGTGTGTGTATTCAGCTCACCTTTGTCCATTTCAGATGAAAGCCAGATTTGCCTTTTCCTCTGATTCCTTTAATCCATGTTTGTATGTTCTTTTTCTTTTTTTTTTAAACCCTTACCTTCTGTCTTGGAGTAAATACTGTGTATTGGCTCCAAGGCAGAAGAGTGGTAAGAGCTAGGCAATGGGGGTCAAGTGACTTGCCCAGGGTCACACAGCTGGGAGTGTATGTTCTTTTTCTAATGTATCCCAATATAAAAAATATAAAGTTCCAATCTTTTCTTCCTCCTCTCTATACTAGTTATTCCTCTTTTTACCTTCCTTTCACTGTCTTCTCTTAAACCTTAAAAGAGAATTAATCCATCCCCAGGAACTCTTTTTTAAGCTTCCCCAATAATTGTTGAAGATATCAAGGTTCTAAGAGAACACTTGTTTCTTTTCCCCTTATTAGAATGTTAGCACTGTATTGTCCTGTAAGTCCTTTCATATACACAAATATATTTACTTTTCAGGGCAGCTAAGTAATTCACTGGATAGAGAGCCAGACCTGGCTACAGGAGGACCTCCATTCAAAACTGGCTTCAGATATTTCCTAACTGTGTGACTTTAGACAAGTCACTTAAGGAGTTGCCTAATCTTTATCACTCTTCTGCCTTGAAATCCATACTTAGAATTAATCTAATACAGGAAATAAAGGTTTAAAAAATATGTACAAATAAGCTATATACAGAATACACAGGAAATAATTAACTGACAGAAGGCACCAGAATTAAGAGGCATTGAAAAAAGCTTCCTGTAGAAGGTGGGATTCTAAGTGGAACTTAAGGAAAACCAGGTATAAAACTTTGATCTGGTAATGCCAGTACTGGGTATGTATCCCAAAGAGATAATAAAAAGGGGGAAAGGATCTATCTACTTGTACAAAAATATTTATAGCAGCTCTTTTTGTGGTGGCAAAGAATTAGAAATTAGGGGGATGTCTGTCAATTGGAGAATGGCTAAATAAATTGTGGTACATATTGGTAATGGAATACTATTGTGCTATAAGGATGATAAACAAGATGATTTCAGAAAAAGCTAGAAGGATCTGCGGGAACTGACGCAGAGTGAAATAAGCAGAACTGGAAGGACACTGTACACAGTAACAGTAGTACTGAATGTGTAAAAAATAGACTCGAATACAGGACTACAATCCCCACAAGCCTTTGCTCCACTTCCCCAAAATGCTTTGTAATCTCACAGGAATTCTGAGGTGGGCCGAGATCGAGGAAGGATTTAAGCTGGTGGCAAAGGTTTTTGGTGCTCTTTTGGACTTCTGTTTTGGAGCAGAGGCGTCTCTTCCATGATGTGAGGTTATTTTGTCTAGGCCTCTGGCCTAGGCACATGTTTCTTACTTGTATATTCTTTAATCCTTAATCCTTAATAAACCTCTAAAAAATATAATACTCCTTGCAGAGAGAAACTAATTTTTACCTGCCTCAGTTTCCCCTAAATTTTAACTGTTACAAATGATAATGTGAAAACTTGGCTTTCAGCAATGCAATGATCTAGAATAATCCTGAAAAACTTATGACAGGAAATGCTATCCCACCTTCAGAGAAAAACCTGTTGGAGTCATCTTTCACATAAGTGTATTTATGGTTTTATTTGGGGGATTTGGTTATGTTTGAGTTTGCTACTACAAAGATGACCAATATGGAAGTATATTTGCAATAAAAAAAAATTAAAAAATATCAAAATAAAAATAAAGGAAGAAAATAAAGGAAGTCAGGGTAGAAATCAATAGACAGAGATGAGGAAGGAGCATATTCTAGCCATGGAAGACAGCCAGAGAAAATGTCCAGAGACAAGAGATGGAATGTCTTGTTAGCAGAATGCCTCAAAGGCCAATGTCACTAGATGAAAGAGTTTGTATTGAAGAATAAAGTGCCAGGAGACTAGCAGAGGGCGCTAGGTAATGAAAGGCTTTGAATGCTAAATAGAATTTATATCCGTTTGTGATCTTGACCATTTGGTGATGTCAAGGACTTTAGTGCTAAAAATTCTCTTTTCTGGGTCTTCGGTAGAGATAGCTGTTGAGAAGGCAGATGATAAAGCAGCACAAAGATTCCTGCCTTGTCTGATCTCCATAAAGGTTGTTTCCCTGAAGGAGAGCTATGCAGCAAGCTGGAAGCTGGGCTGGTAGTCTTAGAGGGGCCCCAGGGCAGAACTCCTGTCCTGGCACAAGGGGGCAGTGGCCAAGTCTGAGGCAGAACTCAGGCCCTGGAATAGTGGAGAAGAACTTAAGCCTCAGCAGTTGGCAGTGTCCCCATCAGTGTTCATACTATGAGCACAGAGGAGTCCAGTGAATGTTAACAGTACTCAGTATAGGGCAGGAGGGTGAAAGGAAGTTCTTTTTTTATTGCTTTTATATTATTGATCATAAACCAAGTGATCCCATATAATCTTTTTGGTAGATAACTGCAACTATGATTTTTAGAAAAAGTTAGACCCAGTTAGCAAACTAACTATGTAGAAGATACCAATTAGAATAGTAGAATATTGATCATAGTATTAGGAAGGATACAGTTTGGTGCATTAAACTGTTACAGCAACTAATTAGATTAAGAGTTTCTGTTAGAGGAATAAAAATGTCAGGTTCATGTAGTTATCCAGTTATCCAATATCCAATCTGATATTGACCATTTGGTGATGTCAAGGACTTTAGTGCTAAGAACTCTGTTTTCTAGGTCTTTAGAAGAGAGCTGTTGAGAAGGCAGATGATAAAGCAGCACAGACAAAGATTCCTGTCTGCCGTGGTCAGGGTCCAGCCTCACTCGCGACTCCAGGGTTCCCGACTAGTGGCGAATGATCAGTCAAAATAAATAAAATAAAATAAATAACAAATGGAAGACAGCTTAATCATAACACCATGGGATTGCTTTGCATCTCAGCTGCTTCACTTTCCTGATGTCTGATCTTTATTTATTTATTTTTTTAAACCCTTACCTTCCGTCTTGGAGTCAATACTGTGTATTGGCTCCAAGGCAGAAGAGTGGTAAGGGCTAAGCAATGGGGGTCAAGTGACTTGCCCAGGGTCACACAGCTGAGAAGTGGCTGAGGCCAGATTTGAACCTAGGACCTCCCGTCTCTAGGACTGGCTCTTAATCCACTGAGCTACCCAGCTGCCCCCTGATCTTTATTTTTATACCCATTCTCTTGGCATGCAGATACACAAAATCAAAGAGAGATAATTGGAAAAGTGATACATTAACTTTTAACAAATCACTTGATTAACATTCTATATTTTTGTATTGTGATTACAGACAGAATAAAGGTTGCACACAAGATAAATGATTTCATCACAGGTGGCTTAATTTTCTCATTACCCTGTAAGAAGTTTTGAGCTCACAAACAATCAAGGAAAATTACATATTGCTTTTAATAAAATGGAATAATTAACCAGCAGTTCTTACAAGACAATTCAACAATCATACCATAGGGGCTGAGGGGTCTTGGAACACAATTCAAATTTAGTCTAGTGCCTTCTAGGGAGTTCCTGAGTCACTGAGGCATACTGAAGCTTGATGTACTTGTACTTATCGCTTGGGCCTCTATCATTGATTTGTGTGCTGATTTCATGAGAATAGGCTTCTGTATGTGGGGAAGTTTTTGGCTTGGCCTGTAGCTGCAGTTTTGCTGGGAATTATGTACCTAAGTAAAAGTTAACTCATGATAGTCTTTCGGGATTGGGTTTGAGGGTCTGGTCTTTTGGTGATGTTTTGGAGAATTAGGGTACAGGTGTTTTGCTCTTGCATTATTTCTTTTGAGACTAGGGGGAATAATAATCATGTCAATTCATAGGTAAGGGTCATTGATGAAAGATGCAAGGGGGATAGAGTGGGCAGTCACATCTCGCCAAGGACCACTCTGTGGTCTCCCCAGCTACCATGCGTGACTCTGCCAAGGCGTTGTGGACTGATGACCCCCAACACCTGCCTTGTCTGATCTCCATGAAAGAAGGCACTAGGAAATCAGCCATGCTCATTTGGAATGGTGAGGGCACAGCTGACCTGATGAGACCACAGGAAAACAACCAGGGCATGTCCAGATGTTGTTAGATTCTATGAAGTTTTATACTCACTCCAGGCTCCCCAGAGGATTGTGACCAAGGTGGGTTACTTTGACCTCACACTAGAATTTATTACTTCTTATCAAATGTAATCAAACGTTATAGCATGTTTCTTAAAATACTATATGCCTTTTGACTTGTTAACGACTTAGGCTAATTAGTTGTCAAAAACCTATACAACATACATCTATATGAGGTCTTTGCCACAGGTTGTTCCACCTGTGTCCTCCAGCTTTAATTTCTACATTTCAAGTTTGGATCTTCAGCTCACAATGATAGCCCAGAAATTTCTTTATTTCTTACAGGAGGGGGGGACTTAGCTCAGGCACCAGCAATCAGCAGAATCTGTGACAGCACTCCTTCCCTGGCTCAGGGCACAGTGACATAGGTGGTCTGGTCCAGGCATAGTGCCTGACATAAGGAAATAAGGCTAAGACCAGGGCAGAGTTAGGTCCCTGAATTGAAAGACTCATAGGAATACAGTGGCACAGGATGGATAAGTATCAATATTACTCCAGTCCTATCATTTGGCAGCACCTGCAGCAGTGTTCATCCTCTTTCACAGAGGGGTAGTGCCCAACCCCACCAGAAAGGCATAAAGCTTTGTCTTTATAGATGTGACAAGGAAATCACTTTAAAAGACTGATATATATTAATTTAAGGTCGCCAAGGAATTCAGCTATGTAATTCCTAAATGAAAACTCAAGTCAGTTGTCAACTTTTTATAGAGTTTAATTACAAACAGGAGGAAGAAAGGAATTAGAGATATAGAGAGAGAGGGAGAGAGAAAGGGGAGAGAAGGGAATAGGGCTTAAATACCCCTTCTGTTTAGGCTGGGCCAAAAGGCCCAAGCCCTTAGATAGCTGAGGCAAAGAAAGGAGATCAGTCCCTATTACTCACATGACCAAAATGGAGAAACAGTCTCAGGGGCCTCCACCTCCAGCTTCCTTCAGAGCAGCACAACCTCTCAGAGCCAAAAAACTCTCCAACCAACCACCACCGTCCTCAGACCCCTCTATCTTTAAGGAAACCATCCAAGTTCCCTCCCCTCAGTTCTCACATCTACCAATCACTGTCCATGTCTTCCCTGTGCCAATGGTGGCTCTAGCTTAACCCAGGACCGCCCAGAGGTCTGTGGCTTTGCACATGTCTGTTGAAGGTCATATTCTCAAATAATTAAATCTTGATCTTTTGCTACAGCCCTTCCTAAATCCTGTTACCCTGAGTAGGGTAGAGATTGAAATAATTAAATTTTGATCTATGCTGCAGCCCTTCCTAAATCCTGTTAGGACTGAGTAGGGTGGAGATTGCAATTTCCAAGACCTGGTTCTGTCATTCCAAGTATCTCCATTGTATCAATTCTAAAATCAATCATGACTCAAAGAAATTCCTGTTCTATGCTTAAGCATAGGTCAAAGCCCTTTCCATTGTTCAGCAAAAGGTTTCTGTCCTAAAGTAATCTTAAGAAAGGAGGAGGAGGAACCTCCCATGCCAATGGGGTTCACATTCCAATAGAGTTCCCACTCTTAATAGGAAATTTTTCAAGTATGAAATTTCCCAATGGTGAAATTTCCAACATTTATAAGTCTAAAAAATTTTAAGGTTTACATAGAGTAGCAGTGTCCAGCAAAAAGAGACAATTCTCCTGCCCTGGCACCAAGAGACTTAGGCACCAGCATGGGGGATATTGTTAGACCCATAATGGGGGGTGAAAGGGTAGGAGGGAAGGTTTCAGGTCCCACTGGCAGTAGGCAGTGGTAGTGCTAGTAGGCAGGGGTGTGAGGCTCTAGCAAATAGAGGACACAATGACCACAGCTTGAGCCTTAATAATAAGTCAAGGCAGTGACTAGTATTTTTGACCCTAGTGACCAGAGACTGGGCCCTGGCAGAGTAGGAACATGAAACCTGGTGTAGTTCTTTGCTTACTATTATCTGAAACTCATGAGGCAGTGCCATTGGTCTCTCCTTTTCCTGAAGGGCTTGAAAGACCAAAGGGTGGTGCCTCGAGTTGGTTTGCTTTCTGACAACAGTGGGACTTCTATTTTTTTTCCCATTTGAATAAGTTTATTTAGTCAATTTAGAACATTATTCCTCTGTTACAATAATCACATTATTTCCCTCCCTCCCCTCCACCCACTCTTCCTGCAGCCAACATGCAATTTCATTGGGTATTACTTGTGTTCTTGATCAGAGCCTATTTCCATGTTGTTGTTTACACTAGGATATTCATTCAGTCTACATCCCGAACCATATCCCTTCAACCCATGTATTCAATCAGGTGTTTTTACTCCAGCAGTGTTTCCTCTGGATGTGGATAGTGGTTTTTCTTATAGGTTCCTCCAAGTTGTTCAGGGTCATTGCATTGCCACTAATGGAGAAGCCCATTGCATTGGATTGTACCACAGTGTATCAGTCTTTGTGTACAATGTTTTCCTGGTTTTGTTCCTCTCATTCTGCATCAATTCCTGGAGGTTGTTCCAGTCCCCATGGAATTCCTCCACTTTATTATTCCTTTGAGCACAATAGTATTCCATCACCAACATATACCACAATTTGTTCAGCCATTCCCCAATTGAAGAGCATCCCCTCATTTTCCAGTTTTTTGCCACCACGAAGAGAGCAGCTATGAATATTTTTGTACATTTTTTTCCTTATTATCTCTTTGGGGGACAAACCCAGCAGTGCTATGGCTGGATCAAAGGGCAGAGAGTCTTTTAGTGCCCTTTGGGCATAGTTCCAAATTGCCCTCCAGAATGGTTAGATCAATACACAACTCCACCAGCAATGAATTAATGTTCCAACTTTGCCACATGCCCTCCAGCATTCATTTTTCCTTTGCTGTCATGTTAGCCAGTCTGCTAGGTGTGAGGTGATACCTCAGAGTTGTTTTAATTTGCATTTCTCTGATTATAGGAGATTTAGAACACTTTTCCATGTGCTTATTAATGGTTTTTATTTCTTTGATTAAAATTGCCTATTCATGTCCCTTGCCCATTTATCAATTGGAGAATGGCTTGATTTTTTGTACAATTGATTTAGCTCTTTATAAATTTGAGTAATTAGACCTTTGTCAGAGGTTTTTGTAATGAAGATTGTTTCCCAATTTGTTGCTTCCCTTCTAATTTTGGATGCATTAGTTTTGTTTCTACAAAAACTTTTTAATTTGATGTAATCAAAATTATTGATTTTACATTTTGTGGCTTTTTTCTAACTCTGGCTTGGTTTTAAAGTCTTTCCTTTCCCAAAGATCTGACAAGTATACTATTCTGTGTTCACCTAATTTGCTTATAGTTTCCTTCTTTATATTCACACAATGGGACTTCGAAAGAAGCAAAGGTTTGGCATTCTTGCTTCCATCCTTTCCATAGGACTCTCAAGGAAAGGCTGTCAAAAAATAGGTAGAGGATTTAGGGAACTTTTCCATATTAATCTTGCCACTAAGACAGACATGTTCTCCTGTATTTGGTCACTCCTTCAGGGGGCCATTACATTGTTTGATGTCTATTGTTTTTGTTATTGCTGTCTTTCTGGTTTAACTCTTCTTTTTCTAGGGCTAGTTATACTAGGCTTCTTACATCCATGCAATCAGGGTCAACTAGTAACAACCCTAAAGCCATTTGACTGGTGGAAAATCCTCCAAAAAATCTTTTAGATCTTACTACTATGGCTTAAGGTCTGATAGTGATGTGGCGGGATTTGTGGGCCATCTCAGCCCACATCAATAGAAGCAATATTTCATAGAGCCTTATCATATTAGCTGGGCTTAGTTTTTCCTGGGGTGTATAGAATGTTCAAAGAGGACTAGTACCTCTGCTGTAAGGGCTTGCTTAGTTCTTTTCAGGGCTGCTCATCTGCCTTTGGTGTCCACCCTTCACCCAGCTCTCATCCATGGCTCCAAAAAGCATGAGGAGCATCTTGTACATCTTGGGCTAAACCAGGTTGCGGATAACTGATGGACCACAAACTCATCAATAAGTTACAGGGATGTCTACCCCAGGTGTGTGAAGACTTCCCTCAGGGGAATGGACAGATGAGAACAATTTGTTCCAAGGACCATGAAGGTAGCTGAAATAGGTACTCTAGAGCACTTAGAGCTTGGTCAGACATTAAAGATGCCATGGTCATCCACTGCATCCTGGGCCATCAACAGTCATCCTGATTTTTGTCTTGCCACTGGACTCAGATGACTCTGGAAGAGAGAGTAAGTGACTCTGCCTCACTTAAATCCAATTCACAAGCAAGTCAAGATATGTGATATGGAAATCACTTTAAAAGACTGATAAATATTAATTTAAGGTCGCCAAGGAATTCAGCTATGAAATTCCTAAATGAAAACTCAAGTCAGCAGTCAACCTTTTATGGAGTTTTTAATTACAAACAGGAGGAAGAAAGGTATGTGAGAGAGAGAGAGAGAGAGAGAGAGAGAGAGAGAGAGAGAGAGGGGGGGGGGGGGGAGAGAAGGGAATAGGGCTTAAATACCCACTCTGCTTAGGCTGGGCCAAAGGCCCAAGGCCTTGGATAGCCGAGGCAAAGAAAAGAGATCAGTCCCTATCACTCACGTGACCAAAATGGAGAAACAGATGAGGGCCTCCACTCCAAGCACCAGGCTCCAACAACCTCCTCTCCTTCACACAGGAAGTCCCCAGAACTCCTGAGCTGTCCTCTACCTCACTTCCTGTGTCTCACCTGTGCCAATGGTGGCTCTAGCTTAACCCAGGACCGCCCAGAGGTCTTTCCTCTTTGCACATGTCTGTTGAAGGTCATATTCTCAAATAATTAAATCTTGAGCTTAGATGCAGCCCTTCCTAAATCCTGTTATCCTGAGTAGGGTGGAGATTGTAGTTTCCAAGACCTGATTCTGTCATTCCAAGTATCTCTATTGTTATTGATCAGGAAATAGCCAAATCCCATCCTCTAAAGAATGGTTTGAGCAGGGTTGAGTATTTTTGAGATTCACATATATCACCCCATGATGTCATTGGTCCTCTTTGAAAACAAAGGACACACAGCAACAGTTTTCCCAAGGTCCTGTGCCATACAGTTTAGGCTAATTTTAATTAAAATTGTCCTCTAGAATTGATTAGCTCAGAGGACTAAGGCTTAGATCATTGCCATAGCTCCCTGGTCACCTGAATAGAAAAGCCAGTGTGCAGGGAGGATGAATCTAGGACTTCTCCCTGCAGCCTCAGGCATAACCTGTGTCGATGAGTGGCTGCATTTCCAATCTGAGAATATCTGTATATAACTCTATGGCCATGTGTTGGGATAGAAGCAGAGATTCCTGAAGTATTACTTAAACTTTCAGGCCAATATTGGTGAGTGAAGTTACCATGAATGACCCAAGAAAAGAATTCAAGAAATCCTGAACTTCTAGACAATCATATTAATTAATGGGGCATCTAGGAGGCACAGTGGCCTGAAGTCAGGAAGACTCATCTTCCTGATGTTATGATTCAAATTCTCTGGGGAAAAGTCCCTACTTCCTCCCGGTACTATAATTTATGCTCTTTGTGACATCCCTTTGCCAAGCCTCTCTGGAGCAATCAGACCTCACTCTGGACAATTGGCTATCTTCTAGACACCTGGAATCATGAGACCTTTAGAATGACTATACAGTGCACATGTCCACTTTTCTTTACCACACTATCCTAAGAAGCTTCTTTACAGATAAACCAAAAGCTTTGTTGCCTCTCTTATTCAGAAAGGGGGTGGGAAAAGAAGTATGTTGTAGCTTCAATTTTAAGATTAAACTTCTTTCCTTGAAAATCTAATAGTTGTCTTGGGGTACCAATTAATAACATGAAAATAACATGAAAAGCTATCAAGGGAAGAATAAATTTAATGGCTCCCATTGTAGCATTTATAACTATCTAATCTTATTTCTCTTTCTCTCCTGGAGGGCCAGGAAATAGGGAGTACTGTGTACCAAAAGAGTTGAGATACTAAATTGATTATTTCTAATGAAGCTGGCCACATTAACCAGATTATATGGGGTATATTGTAGGATAAAACAAGCCACATCACACAAAATGGTGCAATTTAAGCTATGAATTGTAAAATACTTCCTAAAAGCAGCTTCTTTCCCATTTTTATACTTAATGATGAAGCAACAATGGTCTCAGTTCACAAATACCAACAACCACAACTATAGCCATCCCATTATAAAAAGGCAACACTATAACTATAAAGAATGATATGATCAATAAATTGTCCTTAAGAATAGCATAGTAAGGGGCAGCTAGGTGGCTAAGTGGATTGAGAGTCAGGCCTGCAATTGGGAGGTCCTGAGTTCAAACCTGACCTCAGATGCTTCTTAGCTGTGACCCTGGACAAGTCACTTAACCTTAATTATCTAGCTCTTACCACTGTTCTTCTTCTTTTAGCCAATACAGAATATTGAGTCCAATATGGAAAGTGAGAGTTTAAAAAAAAATAAAGAATAGGGTGGTCAATAAGCTGTCTTTTTTTCAAGGAAAATTTATTTTTCCAATTACATATAATAACAATTTTCAATGTATATTTTCTAAAATTATAAGATTAAAATTGTCTTCCTCTCTCCTTTCCCTGCTATATGATTAAAAATGTGTTACTCTAAAAGAGAACTATATATCCCAAGAGCCCACTGACTTCCTGTCATTACGTACTTCCTGTAGACAGAGGATAAAGGGTGTGGGCTTTGGAGGCTCCCACTCTCTGATGTAGAATCAGCATTGATGGTGGTGAGTGGGGTTGACTAAAAATGGCTAACCAGCCATGGGCATGTGGTCTTTAATTTGTATCTTCTTTATTCCTTGATTTCTAATGATCATTAATAAATCTCTTAAAATATAATATTATTATTGAGATTTAATTTTAACTTTTACATTGATGGCAACCACTAGTCAAAGAAGAACCTCTCAAATTTTTAAGCTAGCCTTAATAAAAAAATTTTAAGTCACATTTCTCCTGCCAAGGCTTTTTACCCACCCCACCAACCCTCACAAACTCCAACTTTCTTTGGAACTGCTGCATTTTTCTTTTACTACTTTTTTCCTGGTTGCTTGCTCTCCCTACTGGCCAGGCTATTTTTATTGGGAGGATTATTGGTGAAGAAGAAATAAACAGCTTCTCTCCTCCAACTGCTTGAGTCCTTCCTTCCTTGTTCCTCCTTCATTCCACCTCGCTGCTGACTCTGGCATTGCTGATACTGCTTCCTCCTGATCTTCTGGACACAGATTGCTCACCTGGCCCCAGTCCCCAGCCTCCAGCAATCCTCCTCCTGATCCCCAGCTCTGATCCTTAATCTGCCTCTGTCCCTACCCCAATCACTGTTTCTGCCTCTTGTGGGCTGATTGCTGCCACGAGAAGCTAGGAGTCCTTGGAGTTGCTCCTCAGGGCAGATGGTAAAAAAACAAAAAATCGGGGTGTTTTTTTTTCTTAGGCAACGATTAGCCTCCTAACTCCCTCTGGGAAAACTAGCATTTTACCTCAGGAGGGAAGGGGAGAAGGAAGAGACTCTTCCAAACAGGAAATTGATTACAATCATGGCATATTCTATGAAAGAGCATTGCATTACCTATTTCAAACAGCTTCCAGCTTTAGGATGTTTTTTCTTTCTACCACTGATCCTTTCAATTATCTTGCCTGAGATTCAGGGGAGAAATTCATCTCCCTAAAACCCTTTGCCATTTGGGCCTGCCCAGTTTGAGATTTCTAAAACCCATGTTCTCCCTCACTATGGGAGATATCACAGTGCTAACAATAGGGATCTGAATTTTAGAAAAAGGAACTTTAAAGGGTATCGAGGTAAAATTTTAAGCCTTTTCAGACTCCATTTTTTAAATGATAGTCTCTGTATCTTATTGTATTTTGCTGATTGTTTTGTTTAAGATTAAATTTGGTGGTTTTAAGTTCATATATTAAATGTATTCGATACTGTTCTGTTACACTGAATCATTTTAATCTACTGTGTTTTAACTATTAGATATATTCTGTTACCTTTCCCTTATGACTACTGAACAAAATATTGCAAAAGCCCATACACAGCCTTTTTTCCCCCCTTTTGCATTTGTTAATTGTCACATAGATGATGAATGGACTCAACCTGGCTAACAACCTTTAGAGAATTTTTGCAATGTTAAGGGGTCTTCAGAAATAATTTTAATTAACTAGTACTTTCTGAATGAATGAGTTTTTTTATATTTATATTTTAAAGAATGTTGTATTAAAGGTAGAGAAACAAAGAAATGTTCCTACCAAGATATTTCTATGAAGTAAGAAGCCAAAAAGAGCTCCTGCAAAATTCTTTAGTTTAATTTACTTCCACCAGAACAATCTAGATTTCTTTTGTGATGTTCTAGACCCAAATAAGTTTTACTTTGTTTAAAAATATACTTGCCAAGGTTGAAAGATTTGCTACGTCTGTAAAAATTGTGACAAATATCCATCAGTTCATAGGGTTTTGTTTTGTTTTGTTTTTATCATACAGCAACTTATATGAAAGATGATAGTGGGTTTGTTTGCTATTGTCATTAAATGGGCTATTATAATTTTGGGGATTTTGATACTTTTTGAATGTGCATTACATGTTGTACTATTGTTCTTTATAAAAAAAACTCTTTGTGAAAATCATTTGCTTGTACTCACAGTGGATCATGGTCAGGTTTGAAGAAGAAATGGATCTCATTTTTGGTAAAAAAATCTTTGTATTCTACATTTCCTTAGCTGACAGTGTCAGTGATTATAAGCTATATATTTTTGTTTTTAAAACTCTTTTATTATTGTTTTCGCTTGAATGTGCAACATACAATTTCAGTTTTGTTTTTTCTCTCTTTCGTATTTGAAGTACATGTCACCAGCATTGAGAAATTTTTCTTTAATTTTTTTGGTTTTGTAGTAATATAAGTTTAAAATATATTTGCTATAATGTCAATACATGCCCCAAAAGCTTGAGACTATAAAAATGATGACACTGATTGTTTAAAAAAGAATTATGGGACTTTGCTTAATGATTCTGTCTGATTCCAGGACAAGAGAATACAAAAAGAGCCATTGCACAGTGCCAAAGAAGCACAAAGCTAAAGTGCATAGTGTCTATCGAGCACAAGGTCAAAGAGACCAACCAATCCCAATGGGATTCATGAAAATTTTGAGCCAAGACAAGAGGACTTGAAATTTTGGGGGGTTTGAAGTTGCGGCTGTTTAACATGTGTTAAAGGTAGGTCTTCCTTGTCCCACATTCTACCAAGGATCTCAAATTTGACTCCTATAATCTAGTCCCTTTTCTGTATTTCATGGTGTGGCAAACTTTCTATAGTTCTGGCTACTGATTGGGTAAATGCATCATTGCTTAAATCATTTTAATTGAGCCCTGATTCAAGGATCTATTATGGATTTATTTTTCCTTTACTTAGACTTTGATAGTCTAGACTCCTAGACTTTGATAGTCTAGATTTCATCCAGAACTTATTTTTTTAATTTGGATTTAAAATTTTTTTTATTTCTCTTGCCAATTGATTTATATACCTCATAATTTAGCCATGCATCCCTAAGTGATCCCTATGTTTTTCAACACCCTCTTCAGGGGGAATGTATTATTAGTATTTTAAACTGCAAAGTTTAAGTTCTTTTTGAGAGTAATTTTAGGTTAAGAAACATGATACCTCTCCAAATCCATAAAATGAACTCTTCTTAGAAGGCCCCATGAAGATGCCTCCAGAGACCACAAGCTACATCAAGAAGATCCAGAATGAACTTTGGGTGTGGCTGATTGAACTGAAGGTTGATTGAACATTTAATTTGAATGTATACTCTTATGCCAAAAGGGGACTGCCCCCTAACTGGCTTTTTGTCAATGTACCTAGCAATTATTAATCTTGTTCTCTTTTCCTCTTATCTTCAAATTATTACAATTTCAAAGTTGGTATATTTACAAGACCCACTGGAGAGACTAGTCTTCCGCAGGTCTCAGGGGAGGATGTATGATTGAAAATCTGTTACTCTAAAAAAAGAACGACATATCTCAAGAGCCCACTGACTTCCTATCATTATGTACTTCCTGTAGACAGAGGATAAAGGGTGTGGGCTTTGGAGGCTCCCGCTCTCTAATGTAGAATCAGCAGTGAGTGGGGTTGACTAAAAAAATGGCTAACCAGCCATGGGCACGTGGTCTTTATTTTGTATCTTCTTTATTCCTTGATTTCTAATGATAATTAATAAATCTCTTAAAATATAATATTATTATTGAGTTTTAATTTTAACTTTTACACTGCCCTGTCCTAGAGATGGTAAACAATTTGATTTGGGTTATGCATATATTATAATGCAAAACTTACTTCTATATTGGGCATTGTTGCAAGGTGTAGGATTCCAGGCATATACATCTGGAAAGTGTGGTTGATGTATTGATATGATATTATACTTTGTCAGAGCAGTTAATGAGACAACTCAGAGGCCAGAAGAATCTCTGGGCCTGAGCCACAGAGGGCTCAACTCTGGTCTGGTCAGACAGCATTCCAATGCATGATTTATGAGCAGGCCATGCAGTCTTTGTTCTGGAAGTTTGGAAAGAGTGGGCTGAATTTACCACACCTCTAGCTTATACATCATTGATATGTCAAGCCAATGTAAATCCACTATGTGCTGTTGCATATGCATTATGTACCTCTTACCTCATTACCTTAATAAAAAGACAGGACCAGGTGCGATCCTTCCTCCTTCCTCCTCTTCCTTTCTTTTCTCCTCTCTCTCTAAACTGCCTGCTGGCCATATGGATTGCTCCTTCTTTGGAGCTTTACTATGGTCCCTAAAGTCTTCTTTCTTTATTATTTTCTTCCTTCTCACCTGACCGCCAGCCAGTGCAATCTTCACTTGGAGTTTTATCTCCCAATTCTGCAAGCGGTACTTTTCTTCAACTGATTCTTTCCTCACACCTAATTCCTAATCCTATATCAGAATTCTACTCTCCACACATTCTTGGTTATTTTTATCTTCCTTCACTGTATGCCCTACAAAGGAAGATAACAGGAAGAAGCATCCTTCCTCCCCAAAATCTGATCTGTGTGTGCCTCAGTTTATCTACCCTCTCTCCGGCTTCTGTTCTCCTCCTCAAAATTATATTCCTTTAGATTTTCCCTTTTATGCAGTGGTTGCTGGCCAGCTGCTGTACAAGGGAATACTCATATAAAGCCAAAAACCCAAAATAAACCATAAACAAGCTAATGTTTCTTTGATAGCTTGCTTTGATCTGCATCTGAGTCCAACAGTTCTTTCTCTGGAGGTGGATAGCATTCTTTGTCAGAAAGTCCTTCAGAATTGTCCCAGAATATAGTATTGCTGAGAGCAGCTAAGTCTTTCACAGTGGTCATCATACAATATTGCTGTTACTGTGTACAAAGTTCTCCCAGTTCTCCTTATTTAGCTCTGTATGAGTTCATGTAGATCTTTCCAGCTTTTTCCTGAAATCGTTCTGCTTAACATTTCTTATAGCACAAGTATTCCATCACCATCATATGCCACAATTTGTTCGGCCATTTTACAATTGATGAACATCTCCTCAATTTTCAATTCTTTACCTCCACAAAAAGAGCAGCTCTAAATATTTTTGTACAAGTAGGTCCTTTCCCCTTTTTAGTGATCTCTTTGGTATACAGACCCAATAGTGGTATTATATAGTTTTATATCCCTTTGGGCATAGTTCCAAATTGTCCTCCAGAATGGTTGGAACAGTTCACAACTCCATCAACAATAACAAGCTGTCTTTCAATCAATACAGATTGATTTGTGTACTTGAACATATGAATCCGCTGGGGGAAAAAACACACGTTTTTAACACAATACTCAATGAGGTTAGTTATGGGGGATGGCTTGGGCCAGTCTTTCTCTGAGTTTAATATTATTTCTCTAGGAAGAGTCAGGTTGACCTGGGACCAATAAATGTAATAATTAAAATAGTGGAAGATCTTAAATTGTGGCAGATAATAGAGTGGATGGCTTAAATTGTAGTAGATATAAGAGTAGTTGTTAAAATTGTGACCACAGAAAATATGGTTTCACTACAGTGTCTTGTTTAAAATCACTATAAGGTGGTCACCAGGGAAAAATTCCCAATTATTAAAATATACCCAAGTCAACTGGGTTTTATAGAGATTTTAATTAATACAAATGAGGAATTAAAGAAAGAGAGAGAGAGAGAGAGAGAGAGAGAGAGAGAGAGAGAGAGAGAGAGAGAGAGAGAAAGGAAATAATGAGAAAAGGATAGGCTGGCCCAGGGCAGCCCTGGCCAACCCAGGCCTAAGCCCTAAGAGAAAGATCAGTCAGTTCTTAATCACTCACCACAAGATCTGTCCAAGCAAGGATTCTAGTGACACCAGGCCAGCTTCATCTCAGCTGACTCCACCAGCTCAATCCTGAATCTGAATCTGAATCCGAATGTCCTTCAGCTCCCTTTCTGAGCTCCTTTTAAAGGGAAATTTCTCCTATGTCACCTCCCCTAAATTCTTACATCTACCAATCACAGTAGACATTTTCCAAAGGACAGACCATTCTTAGTTCACACCTAAGAAGGCTTTAAATTTTTGATTAAGTTCACACCAGAAAACTTCTGAGTAAGTTTCTCACCTCTTTGCTCCTTGTAAATTCACAAGTTGCCTGACCTTTATAGGTACTTAGCACCCTTTTGTATTAGATCTAAAAATAGGCACAGCTTAAGAACTTTTTTTGTCTTACTATAAGTATGGGTTTAAGTACTTTTAATTGTTCAGCAAGGAGTTTACAACTTTATCTTCTCCTAAGGCATGCTTAAGTATGGTGAAGTAGAGTTCTCACATTCCTGATCAAGTACCTTCATTGTTTAAAATGGGGAATGGTCTTAACCCAATCTTATGAAGTAGGGTCTGAGAAATTTTAAGGTTCACAATCCTAACCTTATGAAGTAGGGTCTGAGAATTTTAAGGTTCACATAAAGGAAAGAACTTTTAGTCAACAGCCATCAGGATCTTTCAATACTGATACTCATTCAGGGAAACTAGGTAGCACAATGAATAATAATAACTGGCATCTATAAAGAGTTTTAGAGCAGCTAAAATGGCACAGTGGATTGTGTCAGGCCTAGAGTCAGGAAGACTCACCTTCCTGAGATAAAATCTGGATTTAATATATAACATTTATTAATATAACATAATAGCTGTATTTCCCTAGACAAGTCATTTAGCCCTATTTGCCCGAGTTTCTTCATCTGTAAAATGAACTAGAGAAGGAAATATCAAACCACTCCACTATCTTTGCCAAGAAAACTCCCCAAAAGGGGGGTTATGAAGTCATGAAGTGTTAGACATGACTGAAAAACAACTAAAAAACAGCAAAAACAAATGGACTACTTTAAGGTTTCTAAAGTGCTTTATAATATATTGCCTTATTTTCTTTTTTCTTGTTTTAAATTCATTTTAAAAATATTTTCCCACCTTTATATGATTCATTTTCTTTCCCTCCCTGCTCCCAGAGCTGACAAACAATTCCACTGGGTTGTACCAATGTTATCACTTGATACCTATTTCCATATTATTCATTTTTTGCTATAGAGCAATCTTTTAAAGGCAAAACCCCAAGTCATATACCCATATATAAAAGTGTTAAGTGATAAGTCATATGTTTTTATTTGCATTTCTATTCCCATAGTTCTTTCTCTCAATGTGGATAGCGTTCTTTCTTATAAATCTTTTAGGAGTGTCCTGGATTATTGTATTGCTACTAGTAGTAAAACCATTACATTGGATCATTCTACAATGTTTCACTTTATGTGTATAATGTTCTGGTTCTGCTCATTTCACTCTGCATCAATTCATGGAGGTTCTTCCAATTCACATAGAAATCCTCCAGATCATCATTCCTTACAGCACAATAGAATTCCATCACCATCAGATACCACAATTTGTTCAGTCATTCCCCAATTGATGAATGTCCTCTCATTTTCCAATGAAATATTTTGCTATGAATATTTTTATGAAAATATTTTTCATTATTATCTCTTTGGGGTACAAACTCAGTAGTGGTATTGCTGGATCAAAGAGAAGGCAATCTTTTAAAGTCCCTTGGGTATAATTCCAAATTATTGGCTCATTTTATCCTTATAAGAACCTGACAGCCATTCAGGTAAGTGAGGTAGGCAGTTAAGTAGACCAGGGGATAGAGGGTTGAACCTGAAATCAGGAAGAACTGAGTTCAAATCTAGCCTCCGGAACTTGCTACGATACTGGGCAAGTCACTTAACCTCTCTGTCTCAGTTTCCTTAATAGCACCTCCTTCATAAATTATTTTGAAGAACAAATAAGATAATATTTGCAAGTGCTTAGCACATAGTGGGTACTATAATATATAAGTGCTAGCTATTATTATTATTAAGGTTATACTTAACAAGGGTATGCAAATTCTAGTAGTATAATTTGCTATAAGAAGTGATTTGTCTCCATAGGTTTTAGTAGGGTTCTTAGTACAAAACCTTCCTTTTGATAACAGTACAGAATAAAAAGGCTAGCATTTGGCAGATAATCTAGAGGAAAGGAGGCACCAGTTTAATAGTGCCTTTAATAAAAGTCACTTCATTCTAAAGGGACCAAGCCAAAGCTTCTGACTAATAATAATAGTTAGCATTTATATAACACTTTAAGGTATATGTTTGTTTTTTTAAATCCTGGGGTGTAGGATATATTTCACTTTCTAAAATTTGAGATTTTTTCCCCCACAAAATGACTAAATGGAAAAATGTTTTACATGATTGCACATTAAAATCTATGTCAGGTTGCTTATCTAAGTCAGGGAGTGGGGAGAGGAGAAAGGGTATGAGGGAGAGAGCGAATTTGAAACTTAAAATCCCCGATTTACAGATAAGAAAACTGAGGCCTGAGAGAGGTTAAGTGATGTTCCTAGCACCATGCAGCTAATAAGAATCAGAGATAGGAATTAAACTCCAGTGTTTCTGACTGCAAATTCAGCCCCCTCTGTTCACTATGCCATCTAGTTGGGGTGGTAGGTTTAGTTTTCTGAAGAAACTTAGTGATTGAGGAATAATCTAGAACCCATTTTTAGGAGAGGTAGTTAGGTGACTCAGTGGATTAAGAGCCAAGCCTAGAAACATGAAGTCCTCAGTTCAAATCTGATCTCAGATACTTTTTAGCCATGTGATCCTGGGCAAGTCACTTCACCCCCATTGCCTAGCCCTTACCACTCTTCTGCCTTAGAACCAGTACTTAGTATTCATTCTAAGATGTAAAGGGTAAAAAGATAAAAGAACCCATTGTCAGTAGTGTAAAAATGGAAATTTTGAACCCTAGACTTCAATCCCCAGAAGTCCTTGGTATTTCCCAGAATTCCCTATAAGCTCACCTGAGTCCCCATGTTGGCGAGATCACAATTGGTATTTAACTGGCAGAAATGTCTCCGCATTGCGCTCTCTCTTTTCCATTGCAATGATGTACCAAGTATAGTGGTAAACTCAGCACGGGGATTTTTAAATGGGCTAATCAGTCATGGGCACGTGGTTTTTATTTTGTAATCTTCTTTATTCCTTGAGTTCTAATAATCCTTAATAAACCTCATAAAATATAATATTTTTTATTATTAGAGACATAATTTTATTTTTATAGTTTATGGCAACCACAAGATTGGACGAGAACTCAATTTTTTTTAAAAGATAGCCTAGATAATTTTTTTAAGCCACATTTCTCCAGCCAAGGCTTTTTGCCTACCCTCGCAAAGCTTCTGATTCAGCTTGCTCCTGCTGCCTGCTTCTGAGTCCCATCCATGATTGCCTCCAGCCATCTGCTCAGGACCTGCTTGACCCAGATCTCTCTCCCGCCCCAGGCCAGCCCCAGGACCCAGGCTGCTGGTAGCTGCCCCTGTGTCTTCGGAATCACAAACCAACTGGTAAAAACTGGGGTCTTCTTCCCTTAGGCAACAATTAGCCCCCACGTGGCAGGGGACCTCAGGGGGGTGAACAAGGAGAAGGAAGAGACTTTTCCAAACAGAAAGTTGATTACTAATATGGCGTATTCTATGAGAAACCAGTGCATTGCCTATTTCAAAGGATATTTTTTGAGTACACTGATCCTTTTACTTATTTTACCTGAGATTCAGGAGAGAAATCCATCTCCCTACAACTCTTTGCAATTTGGGTCTGCCCAGTTTGAGATTCCTAAACCCATGTTCTCCCTTGTCATGGGAAATTTCACCGTACTGACAAAAGGAATCTCAACAGATAAAACAAAACAAAACAAAACAAAACAAAAACGAACTTTAAAGAGACTGGAGGTTATATTTTTAAAGTTTTTCAGACTCCAATGTTTTATAAAAATCTCTGTATTTTATTGCATTTTGTTGATTGTTTTAAGATTTAATTTTGTTGATTTTAAGTTCATATATTAACGTATTCAATACAATTCTGTTACACTTAATCATTTTAATGTACTGGGTTTTAACTACTGTTATATTCTGTTGCTTTTCCTTTTCTCCTATAACTATACTGAACAAACATTATTGAATAAGCCCATATATAAAAACAGCCTTTTTTCTATTTTGGCTTTGTAAATTGTCACATAGAGGATGGATGGACTTCATCAAAACTGGTTAAAATTGTATAACAGCCTTTGGAAAATTTAATGAGCTAAATATCTCAAATTGCTTTTAAGGGGTTTTTAGACATGATTTTTAGATTTTTTTTCAACAACTCTGATCATTTTGCCTTCCTCTAACAGGAGGTAAGGTCCATTTTAGTAGCTGAAGTGAAATGTAATTATAATTCCCACCTCCCACATTTATAAAAATGTGAACAGATGGGACATCACATCTCATACCAAAGTTGCTGGAAAGTTAATCCCAGGGCATGGTACCCCTGTATGGCTCCCAAAAAGGGAGCACCTCTCAAATTTAACTCTTCAGCTCACTTTACCCTTTCACCAGAATGATCTCCAGATTTCTTGATGATGTTCTAGACCCAAATAAGTTTTACTTTGTTTAAGAATATGTTTGCCAAGGTTTAAATATTGCTACACCTGAAAAACTTGTGACAAGTATCCACTTTCTTTAAATGTCATACAGCAGACTCATGTAAAATATGATAGTGGGTTTGTTTGCTATTGTCATTAAATGGGCTATTATAACTCTGGGGATATCGGTACTTTTTGAATTTGTATTACCTATTGTACTACTACTGTTCTTTATTTTAAAAAAACCTGGGTTTTTTTTTTTTTTGGTTTTTCTTTTGCTTGTACTCACAGTGGATCATGGCCAGGTATGAAGAGGAAATGGATCTCATTTTTGGTGAGAAACCTTGTATTCTACATTTCCTTAGCTGACTCAGTATGTCAATGATTATAAGCTATATTTTTAAATTTAAAAACTCTTTTATTATTATATTTTTCTTGCATGTGCAATATACTATTTGTTTTATTTGTTCTCTCCTTTTTATATTTGAAGCACATGTCACCAATATTAAGATTTTCTTTAACTTTTGATTTTGCAGTAATAGAGTTTAAAATATATTTGCTATAATGTCAATGCATATCAAAAAAAAAAAAGCTTGAGACTATAAAAATGATGCAACTAATTGTTTAAAAAAATTTATGGAACTTTGCTTAATGAATTCTGTCTGATTCCAGGACAAGAGAATGCAAAAAGAGCCATTGCACATTGATAAAGAGGGACAAAGCTAAACTGCATAGTGCCAATCAAGCACAAGGTCAAAGAGATCAACCAATCCTGATGGGGTTGATGAAAATTTTGAGCCAAGACAAGAGGACTTGAACTTGTTTGGGGGTTTGAAGTTGCGGCTGTTTAACATGTGTTAAAGGCAAGCCTTCCTTGTTCCACATTCTACCAAGGATCTCAAATTTGGCTCCTATAATCTAGTCCCTTTTCTGTCTTTCATAATGTGGCAATTTTCTGTAGTCCTGGCTACTGAACAGGTAAAGGCATCATTGCTTGAATCATTTTAATTGGGCCCTGATTCAAGGAACTGTTATAGATATATTTTTCTTTTACTTAGAATTTTTACACATAAGACTTTGATAGTCTATATTTCATTCAGAAATTATCTTTATTTATTTTGGATTTTTTAATGCTTTTTATTTCCCTTGCCAATTGATTCCTATACCTCATAACTCAGCCATGCATCCCTAAGTGATCCCTGTGTTTTTCAATCACCCTCTTTAGGGGGGAATGTATAATGATTGTTTTAAATTGCAAAGTTTAAATTCCTTTTGAGAGTAATTTTAGGTTAAGAAACATGCTACCTCTCCAAATCCAGAAAGTGAACTCTTTGGAGAAGATACCATGAAGATGCCTCCATAGACAACATGCTGCACCAGAAGATCCCGAGTGAACTTTGGGATGTGGTGATTTGAACTGTGTGGGGTTGAATGCATTTGTTTTGTATGTATACTCTTATGCCAAAGGGGACTGCCCCCTAACTGGCTTTTTGTCAATGCACCTAGCAATTATTGGTTTTGTTCTCTTTTCCTCTTATCCTCAAATTATTGTAATTTCCTAGCTGGTATGTTTACAAGACCCATCGGAGAGACTAATCTTCCTCGACCCTCAGGGGTGAATGTAAAAATGGAGATTTTGAACCCTAGACTTCAATCCCCAGAAGTCCTTGGTATTTCCCAAAATTCCCTATAATCTCACCTGAGTCCCCATGTTGGTGAGATCACAATTGGTATTTAACTGGCAGTAACACCTCCCACACACTCTCTTCTCTTCAATTGCAATGATGTAGGAAGTTAGTGGTAAGCTAAGCATGGGGATTCTGAATTGGCTAATCAGCCATGGGCACGTGGTTTTTATTTTGTATCCTTGATTTATAATAATCCTTAATAAACCTCTAAAAATATAATATTTTTATTAGTAGAAATATAATTTAATTTTTACAGTAGTAACTAGTGATCCTTCCAAAAGCACACATATGCTCATATGTTTTTATTTTTCAATTGTTTTCAGTCATATCTGACCCTTTATGACTCCATTTGAGCTTTTCTTGGCAAAGATATTGTAGTAGTTTGCCTTTTCTTTTTCTAGCTCATTTTATAAAAGAGGAAACTGAGGCAAACAAGATTAAAACCTTTCATTTGAGAGGGGAACACTCTTCAAAAGATCATTCATAGCCATCATCAGTCATAGCTAGAGTTTTCCCTTATAGATCCATGGTGGAGAATCTATGGCACATGTGTCAGAGGGGCACTCAGAGCCCTCTCTGTAGGCATGCTTACCATCACTCCAGCTCAGAGTTCACCAGAGTTACTAGAAATCCAGAGTGATGCAGGGCCAGGCTACTCTCCTCCCCTTCTCCACAGGTGCCTGAGAACATTTCTTACATCACCCATCCCTCTAAAAGGTTCACCACCACTGCTATAGACTTTGGGGCCTTTATTAGCAAGGGTAGAAAGTAAATTCAAGGGGAAGCTAGGTAGCACAGTGGATAGAGAGCCAGGCCTAGAGTGAGGAGTATCTGAATTCATATCTAGCCTCAGACATTTCCTAGCTATGACACCCTGGGTGAGTCATTTAATCATAATTGCCTAGCCCTTTCCACTCTTCTGACTTAGAAGTCACATAATGGAAATTTATCTTAAGGAGAACAGAATAACCTTGAAAGATAACATCATGACACATCTTAAATAACAATAAAACCTGGGAAGGATATTCTGTTGATGTTGATGCCAACTAATCCAAGTATTGCATCCAAGGCTGCAATAGTCCCTGGTAGGCAAAGGCAAGCTGGTATCCTAGTATCCAACTACTAAGATAGATGGAAATGGAAAATAAAGTAGAATACAAATTTACAACCCTTTGAAAAAAAAGCACATCAGGGGGCAGGCAGCTGGGTAGCTCAGTGGATTGAGAACCAGGCCTAGAGACGGGAAGTCCTAGGTTCAAATCTGGCCTCAGACACTTCCCAGCTGTGTTGACCCTGGGCAAGTCACTTCAACCCCATTGCCTAGCCCTTACCACTCTTCTGCCTTGGAGCCAATACACAGTATTGACTCCAAGATGGAAGGTAAGGGTTTAAAAAAAAAAAAAAGCACATCTACACCAAGATGATTCTTTCTTCCTATGTTCTGTCTCTCTATGGGTGATGCTTTCCTTCCTTCTTGACTGGTCAGCCTCTAGATTTCTGCCACAACTGTGTAGATAATAACTTGCTGCTCAGATACCTGAGAAGGGAAGATGCCAACTATATCTCACAATGCCCTAGTAGTAAATAAGAGAAGACACAGATCGGAGGCAATCCCATCTCAGACACAACTCAAAGAGGCCATGACCTTAATATTATAGGAGGTAGGACATCCCCCTCTACCCCCCACACTATCTATCCCTTTGGAGCTCAGAGAGTTATCTTTAGATTTAAATTACCATTAGTTATTTATAGCAGTTCTTTTTATGGCAGCAAAGAATTGGAAATTATCCCGCATTGGGGAATGGCTGAACAAGTTGTGATATATGACTGTAATAGAATACTATTGGGCTATAAGAAATTATAAGCAGGATGATTTCAGGAAAACCTGGAAAGACTTACATGAACTGATACAAAGTAAAGTGAGCAACCAGAAAATTGTACATAGTAAGAGCAATATTATATGATGAACAACTGTGAATGACCTACCTGTTATTAGCAATGCAGTGATCTACGACAATCCCAAAAACTAATGCTGAAAAATACCATCTGACTCCAGAGAAAGAAGTGATAGTATCTGAATGCAGATTAATTTTCTTTCATTCTCTCTCTCTTTTGTTCTTTCTTTCTTTTTGTTTGAGATCTCTTACACCAAATGACTGACATAGAAAGATATTTTATATGATTGTACATATAAAATCTATATCGGATTGCTTACTGATTCAGGGATGGAGAAGAAAAGGGAAAATGGAAGGGAAAGAGAATTTGTAATTTTTAAAAAACTCTTTTAAGTCTAAAATTGTTTTTACATGTAATTGGGGAAAACATAAAATATTTTTTTAAATTACCATTGGATTGTAAGCTCCTCCATTAGATTATAAATTCCTTGAGGGCTTGCCTCTCTTTGTATCCACAACACTTAGCACAGTGCCTGGCACATAGCAAGTGCTTAATAAAAGTTGATTGCTTTATACTTTGAAGCCAGCAAGAAGCAGCCTGAGGGGTAAGAATTGCTTTTTTAGTATCTCCACAGAGTGCTAGCTCCTCATCAATTGCAATAATCATCATTAGACAACTGGAAGCAGTCAGAGGCTATCTACATCTAACATGAAGTAAGGAAGATGGGCTCTTCTATAACATATATGAGGATAGGGTAAGCTAAATACACATTTGGGGGCAGAAATGCTCAATGATATGGTTGAGTTTGGGACAACTGTAAAGACAGGCAAAATTACAATATTTACTGCCCTAGGAGTTGGACAAATTGATAAAAAATGTTCTTTCCTGGGTTTCTTAACAGGTAGTAGAGGGATATTATAAGGACTAGTATCTGAAATAATAATGTCTTATTTCAGCAGAAGAAAAACATGTGATTTATTGCTTGGTTATTCACGTATATGTTTGGGGGGTTTGGTTTTAAAATATTACTCTATTACAAAAATGAATAATATGGAAATATGTTTTGAGTGATAATACATATATAAACCAGTGGAATTGCTTGTCAGATCTGGGAGGGAGGAGGGAAGAGAAGAGGGAAAGAACATGAATCATGTAACCATGGGAAAGTATTTTAAAATAAATTTTTAAAAATAATATCTTATTTCAGAAGTGCAGAAATAACCCCCCTTAAGCCATCATCTGAACCTAAACAGAAAGAATACTAGAGAACTTGCAGGATTCCAATAAACCTTAACTGGCTCTGCTCCTAAAATATATCCTACTTTATTAGTATAGTGGGTCTACATGCAGGATGGATCTTGTTTAAGAACTGACCCCTGGGGGCAGCTGGGTAGCTCAGTGGATTGAGAACCAGGCCTAGAGATGGGAGGTCCTAGGTTCAAATCCGGCCTCAGACACTTCCTAGCTGTGTGACCCTGGGCAAGTCACTTGACCCCCATTGCCTAGCCCTTACCACTCTTCTGCCTTGGAGCCAATACACAGTATTGACTCCAAGACGGAAGGTAAGGGTTTTAAAAAAAATAAAAATTAAAAAAAAAAAAGAACTGACCCCTATTTATCAGAAATTGCTGAAGATGGATAAGGCTACTCTAAAAGCAAGCCAAAACAACATAATCGTTCTTTGGTGGAGCATGAAGAAAAACTGTCAACAAGGCAATACATTTCAGCCCGAGATGGAGATCTCTTCCCAAAAAATTATGGGGAGGGATAGCTGACCCAAAAGGCATAATGGACAGAAAGAGACTCTATGGTAACAGAAAGAAATTCGATAACTGGATATGGAACTATCTGGCTAAAGAGTCAGAGAAACCTTGAATTTTGAGAATAGATTTGTAAACTCCATGTCTATGAGGCAGGAAATTTCAGACTTGGGTATGGTACATGAGCTGGCTTGATCAATTGGGAAAAAATGATGAACCCCTCCAGCTGCACTAATAAAGGAAGTTTTCAGGAGGAGATGGAGATGTCTTGTGTGTGAAATGGTAAGGGTACTCCTTTTTCCAATAATCAAATTTATTGCAACAAAAATATAAGCATATGTTTGAGGAGAGAAGGAGATGACCTGCATGTGGTTTTATTTCTTGTAACAGTTTTAGTTTTTCCCCCAATTTCCTAGACTATATACTAAATAGATGGGAGGCTTAGGAATGGAAGAGTCTTTAATTTTGCCCTAATGGAATCTTTTTTCTTATTCTTATAAAAAAAGACACTAGTCTGCTGTTGCTATTAGTTCTTAGGAATTTTTGAAGGCGACCCAATATTAATACCACCCAGTTTAGAACTAAAGCAGCCACTACCAGTTCCCTGGCTTTGTTGACTGACTCATTTTCTGATGCTAGTAGAATGCTTTTAAAAAATTTCCTTTAGAAGCAGCTGGGTAGCTCAATGGATTGAGAGTCAGGCCTAGAGATGGTAGGTCCTAGGTTCAAATTGTGAAAGTCACCTGGGGTTCAAAGGATATGAACTGTGACCAAGTCTCCATCCACTCCTAAGAGTTATCAGAGAAGAGTCATTAGTCATCAATCTTTTCTTAATTCATTGTTGTTGTTAAGTCATTTCAGTCATGTCCCACACTTTTTATGACCCACTTTGGGTTTTTCTTTGCAAAGACACTGGAGCAGTTTGCCATTTCCTTCTCCAGCTCATTTGACAGATGGGGAAACTGAGGCAAGTGGGTAACCCTGCTAATAAGTGTTTGAGGCTGGATTTGAACTCAGATCTTCCTAACTCTAGGCTGGGAGTTTCATCCACTGCACCACCTAGCTGCCTATTAATTCATTATTATTACAATATTCATTCATTCATTCATTATCAAGGAACAAGTCTTTGTGACTCTTTATAAGACCTGCAACTAGAGGAAAGATGTACCACAATAATGGTGAAGTGGTGCACTTCACAAAGTGAGTTCAAACACCCAGAATTTCAATTATTGGAACCGAGATTTATTAATACAAGAACAAAAAAATATCTACCATCTGGGAAAGTCTTCTCTAGTGGAAGGTGCACCAGCCTAACATTTTAGAACCTTTTACCTAGGGTTACAAGATACAAAGTTAATCCCTTTCATATACAGGTAGGTTCGCATTTGACGATCAAACAAACCATATCATAAAACACAGGTATGTATAGTTAGAGACCATATTTAGATTATCCAGGGGTTGTTAACTTTCACTGGTACCTTAATATCCTTATCCTAGTTTAACTAAGTGTTATCTTGCATTCCATCCAGACCTCTTTGATATTCCTGAAGTTCCTTTGTATCCCCCAAGCTAAGCAGAGTCTGGTCTGCTGCCTGCATAAACAGCTCAACTTCCTGGGGGAGGGAAGCCAGGTCTGTTCCCTAAAAAATGCTGTCAGGGTTTGTTTGGTTTTTTTTATCTGTTTTATCTATTTCAATTTTTCTATCTTGCCCTTTTTGGACTACTTCAATGGAGTAAGAGAAGATGTCTAACTCTAAAGTTAGAAGGGAGTACATAAGGAGGCAATAGAGGACCTGTAGGAATTTTCTTTAACCTAAGCAGTACTTTTTAAAAAAATCCTTACTTTCTGTCTTGGACCCAATTTTGAGTATCTGTTCTAAGGTAGAAGAGTAGTAAAGGCTAGGCAATTGGGATAAAGTGACTTGCCTAGGGTCACATAGCTAGGAAGGGTCTGAGGCCACATTTGAACCCAGGTCCTTGACTCTAGGCCTGGCACTCTCTATTCACTGTGCTGCCTGGCTGTACTTTGTGAAGTTTCAAAAGATCTTTTCCACTTTCTTAAGAGAAGTAATAGAAGGAGGATAAGAGTGACCAAGTGCACATTTTTGTTTGAGGGCTTAGAGAAGGGTTTTTGCTGGGGGCCATCAGTCCATGATGCCTTGACAGATGTGAATCTTAAAAATTCTCAGACCCTACTTCAGAACACTTGGTTAAGACCATTCCCCATTTAAACAATGAAGGTACTTGATCAGGAATGTGAGAACTCTACTCCACCCATACTTAAGCATACTTTAGGGGAAGATAAAGTTGTAAACTCCTTGCTGAACAGTGAAAAGTACTTAAACCCATACTTATAGTAAAGCAAAAGCCCTTAAGGTGTGCCTATTTCTAGATCTAATACAAAAGGGTGCTAAGTACCTATAAAGGTCAGGCAACTTGTAAACTTACAAGGGACAAAGAGGTGAGAACTTACTCAGAGATTTTAGTCTACTCAGGTGTGAATTACTCAAAAGTTTAGTCTACTCAGGTGTGAATTCAGAATGGTCTGTCCTTTGGAAAACAACTACTGTGATTAGTAGATGTAAGAACTTAGGGGAGGTGACATAGGAGAAAATTCCCTTTAAAAGGAGGTCAAAAAGAGGTCTCTGGGGATTCAGCTGGGAAAAGCTTAATTGGAGGAGGCAGCTGGCCAAAGGTGCCTTGAAGGGCTTGATGGCTGAACTTGATTGAGCTAGCTGAAGCTGAACTGGTGTCTCTCTGAACACTAGAATCTTTCTTGGGACAAATCTTGTGGTGAGTTGATAAAAGACTGACTGATCTCTCTCTTAGGGTTTTCAGCCTAGGCTGGCTCATGCTGGCCTAGGCTGGTCTATCCCTTTTCTCATTGTTTCCTTTTCCTCTCTCTCTCCCTTTCATTAATTCCTCATTTGTATTAATTAAAATCTCTATAAAACCCAGCTGACTTGGGTATATTTAATATTTAGGAATTTTTCCCTGGCGACCACTTTATATTTGATTTAAAACAAGACACTGTTTTGAAACCATATTTTCTGCGGTCACAATTTAAGCCAAACACTCTTTTAACTGCCACATTTTATGGCTTTCACTATTTTAATCATTATACAGAGTCATGCGTGGTAGCTGGGGAGACCACAGAGTGGTCCTTGGCGAGATGTGACTGCCCACTCTATCCCCCTTGCATGACTTCTTTCATCAATGCCCCTTACCTATGAATTGACATGATTATTATTCCCCCTAGTCTCAAAAGAAATAATGCAAGAGCAAAACACATGTATTCTTATTCCCCAAAACATCATCAAAAGATCAGACTCTCAAACCCAATCCCAAAAGACTATCATGGGTTAAGTTTTACTTAGGTACATAATTCCCAGAAAAACTGCAGCTACAGGCAAAGCCAAAAACTTCCCCACATACAGAAGCCTATTCACATGAAGCCAGCACACAAATCAATCATAGAGGTCCATACAATACTTACAGGTACAGTACAGGTACACTAAGCTTCAATATGCCTCAATGACTCAATTACACAAATCAGTAATGCAAACTCCCTGCCACCTGTGATGACCTCATTTATCTTGTATTCTGTCTGTAATCACAATACAAAAATATAGAATGCTAATCAAGTGATTTGTTAAAAGTTAATGTATCACTTTTCCAATTATCTCTCTTTGATTTTGTGTATCTACATGCCAAGAGAATGGGCATAAAAATAAAGATCAGACATTGGGAAAGTGGAGCAGCTGAGATGCAAAGCAATCCCATGGCTGTTATGATTAAGCTGTCTTCTGTTTGTAATTTATTTTATTTTATTTATTTTGACTGATTGTTCACCACCTGTCAGGAACCCTGGAGTCGCAAGTGGGGCTGGACCCTGACATGGCAGGTTTTTATTTTATAAACATAAAGACTCTTAATAAAAATCTTTAAGATCTCAAACTGTGACAAGGAAATCACTTTAAAAGACTGATATATATCAATTTAAGGTCGCCAAGGAATTCAGCTATGTAATTCCTAAATGAAAACTCAAGTCAGCAGTCAACCTTTTATGGAGTTTAATTACAAACAGGAGGAAGAAAGGTATTAGAGATAGAGGGAGAGAGGGAGAGAGAAAGGGGAGAGAAGGGAATAGGGCTTAAATACCCCTTCTGTTTAGGCTGGGCCAAAAGGCCCAAGCCCTTAGATAGCTGAGGCAAAGAAAAGAGATCAGTCCCTATCACTCACGTGACCAAAATGGAGAAACAGTCTCAGGGGCCTCCACCTCCAGCTTCCTTCAGAGCAAGCTTCTCAGAGCACCACCTCTCAGAGCAAAAACCTCTCCAACCACCCCTCTAGTCCTCAGACCCCGCTATCTTTAAGGAAACCATCCAAGTTCCCTCCCCTCAGTTCTCACATCTACCAATCACTGTCCATGTCTTCCCTGTGCCAATGGTGGCTCTAGCTTAACCCAGGACCGCCCAGAGGTCTGTGGCTTTGCACATGTCTGTTGAAGTCATATTCTCAAATAATTAAATTTTGATCTATGCTGCAGCCCTTCCTAAATCCTGTTAGGACTGAGTAGGGTGGAGATTATATCAATTCTAAAATCAATCATGACTCAAAGAACTTCCTGTTCTATGCTTAAGCATAGGTCAAAGCCCTTTCCATTGTTCAGCAAAAGGTTTCTGTCCTAAAGTAATCTTAGGTAGGGAGGAGAAGGAACCTCCCATGCCAATGGGGTTCACATTCCAATAGACTATCAGTAAGAAATTTTCCAAGTACGAAATTTCCCAATGGTGAAATTTCCAACATTTATAAGTCTAAGAAATTTTAAGGTTTACAAAACTTTGTATTTTGATAGTTTCTGCATAGTGGATGGAGCCTAGGACCTGGAATCAGGAAGACTCAAGTTTAAATCCTACCTTAAAGCACTTCCAGTTCCTCAACTCCAAAATGGAGATAAAAACAGCACCTTCCTCCCAGAGTAGTTATAAGGATAAAATAAGATAATATTTGAAAGTGACTGGCAAATCTTAAAGCCCTATATACATGCTAGTTATTATCTATTCAGTTTTTGAAGTCATCTTTGATCTGAAAAACTCAAGAGTATTTTTTTAAATATGCCATTTTATCTAAATCCAAGCACTCTTCTTTTGGAAACTGTTTAGCAAGATTGTTCCTGATATGCCAGTTCAATCTGTCTAAAAATTTACAAATCTCATGCCTACAGCGGGTATGCATGGAAAAATGCTAGGATCTGCTAACTTGGAAAAAACACAGAACTACTAAAGTAGTCAGAAAAAAAAACAAATCTTTAATCAGGCAAGGGACAGATCCAATATTCAGCTGCTACACAGAGCCCAGGGCTAAAAAACTTTTACAGGGTCTACATCCTAGAACTCTGGGGACAGTAATCCTGGGAGTATCACCATACTAGATGAGGGCCCTGAGGAATAAAAGAATTTGGGGAACTTATATACCTTTTGGGGATATGAGAGATCAGAGAAATATGATTGACTGACATTACCATGGCTATAAGAAAATGTAGGGAGTGGACTACTTACAATGGATGCTAAAGGGAAATATCCAGACAAGGGCTGAGCTACCTCAGAAAAGAACTTTTAAACAATGGGAGAAATTATAAGGACAAAAAGGGTATTTAACATATGCTTAGGTGGCTAGCCCCACCTAAGCCTATCAAATCAATTATTTTAAGGTCTATTATTCAGTCTGATACATAGAGTCTGAGACCTTCCTCCTGATGAATTCTCAGGGGAAGAGGGGCAAACTTGGGGTTTTCAGATTTCAAGTTCACAGGTCCTTCCCCCCCACCCCAGGCACAGAGGCATCTTTAGAGGCCTTTGTTACCCATCCTAGACCTTATTCCAGACTTCTAGTCTGATAATCCTTTTAGTACCTTATGGTAAGTCTAGCTTAAAAATTTGCCAACCAGGGAGAACTTGATTCCTAGTGTCAACATGGAATCTAGAAATCCCAAACTCATGGCCTAGTGGGATCTGGTTAACCCCAGGTTTCAGGACTAACGTATGGGTTGGAGACCCCAAAGTTTGTACTTCCACATGAATTCCCATGAGAATCCACCCTGAAGAGAATCCCAGGCTAGCAGTTTCAGACTGAGTGGGGGACTCTCAGGTGAATGACAATCCTAGATAGGTGGGTAAGTATATGCTAAGGACCCTCTTTGTTTTAGGTAGTCTCCCCTATTGTATCAGAGACCCTTTCCCAAGAAGATCCACACCTTCTCTTACACCCTAGCCTCTAGCTATGATTTCCTATCCCAAGCTTGATTGTATCTTGTCACTGTAGTTTGAACACTCCCATTTTCTTTGTTGCTATAGTAATATCAATCAATCATCTTTCCCTGCCCTTGGATTCCCCAAATGGTATATAGATTCCCCAAATTCTTTTGTTCCTTGAAGTCATCATCTAGTGTGGTGGCACTCCCAGGGGTCAGTGTCCAGAGCAGCCAGAGTTCAATCTTTGGACTCTGTGCAGTCATGTGGCATGCAGTAGTCGAGGCCTACTATTGCATTGAACCCCTTTTTCCATTAATTAAAGAGTGATTTTGAGTATTTAATAGTTCTGTGTTATTTCCCAGTCAACACTAGAGACAACCCTTAGATAAGAACAAAAAAAAAATTATTAATAAAATTATTTCTCAGGGGTGGTGGAACTGAAGCCCTGAGTTCCTCTATTGAGAAAAGAGGTAGCTTCAGAGCAATGGAGCCAAGGTCAGGATTAAGGACAAGTAAAGGATAGTGATTATTGCAGGTCCACCAGTACCTGGCTAGCTTCTTAGACATCTGTTAACTCATATCACCTTATTGTGTAATTGTAAATCTGTTACCCTAAAAACTACATTTCCCAGGAGCCCACTGACTTCCTGTCATTATATGCTTCCTATAGACAGGGTGATATATAGGCTAGGGTTCCGGGTCTTGCTCTTTGCTGCCTGGGTTGCGACTGTGGTGGTAAGCAGGCTTTTTGAACAGATAGATTAGCCACGGGCTTGTAATTTTTATTCCTTTACTTCTAATGATTATTAATAAATCTTATAAAATATATTAATTTTAATTTTTACACTATTCAGATCTTCATGGCTTTTATCTGTGTTTATCTATTGGCCTCCAAATCATTCTCTCTCCTTTCCCAAGGAGTTCGGTATCTGACACTCTACCTTAACCTTTGTTAAGATAGTTTTTATTAATTTCTACTTTTTATATTTAAGAGGAAAAGGAGTAATACATTTTTTCAGTAGAGGACCCCTCCCTGTAGTGTAGTTTGTCAGTTACTGACAGTTAGAAGAGTGTGGCTGAGTGTGGTTTGTAAGTTGCAGACCATTGGAGAGGGATTTTTGTCTCTGGCTCTCCTGGAGAGAGAGGAATGTGTGTGGCTTGCTCTCTCTGGGACTGTGAGGAGACTGAAAAATGGATTTAATGTCTAAACAGCCTTATTGATTATTAATTAACTTAAGTGGATAAGGTAGATAGATAGTGGTTATGTTGTTATATTATATATATATATATATATATATACATGTTCTATATATTAGATAGTGAGAATAGGAGAGTAGGCGAGGACTTCAGCCCTCTGAGGCAGATAGATGTAGGGTTTTCTAGAAAAAATTTAGTTAGGACTGGGATCTTGGGGATAGTTATACTCTTGTTATAAGATTACTTTCACTTTCCTCCTTCCTATTTCCTACCCATATTTCCTAATAATAAACTAAGTGTGTTTTGCATCTAATAAACTGTGCACTGGTTTTTTATCAAACTCCTGCCCCTCCCCCCTGCCCCAATTTAACACTTCACACCTTATGCACATTCATACCCTTAATTATTATTGGAAGGCATAATGTATAGATTACTGGGCCTGGAGTCAGGAAGATTCATGGGCCTAGAGTCAGGAAGACTCATCTTCCTGAATTCAAATCTAGGCTCAGACACTTACTAGCTGGGTGACTCTGGGCAAGTCACTGCCAACTTGAAGAAACACAGAATCACTAAAGTAGTCAGAAAGATCAAATTTTTATCAGGATAAGAATGCTCAATATTTGGCCACCATACAGTCAGTGCTTAATACCAAGAGCCAAAACTCTGGCACTCTGGTCAGTCTCAGTGTCTCTGGGAAAACTCACCACCAAAGATGATTTTTCCAAAAGAATAATAGAACAGACAGGTCTTATATACCTTTTGGGGAACTAAGGACAGAAAGCATACCCTGACAGTTTGAAAGCAGGGGGGTTAGGAAAGACACTGTAGCCAGTGGCTGGGGTATCAGGGAGTGGTCTAATCTACAATGGATACAAAAGGACTGCTTCAGCCAAGTGTTGGTCTTCTTGGGAATGGATTTCTGATACAGTGGGGGAACCTAAGACAAAAAGGATGATTGAGGTTTTGAGCATTTCTATCACTCATATTTAGAACACTTAATGGATACTTGTTGATTCGTTCATTGTTCAGTCTAAGACAAAGTCAGTTTGGGGCTTCCCCTAAGGCAAATTCCCAAGGGACAGGGGCAAACTTGAGGCTCCCACAAACATAACTTTACCCTGTTTGCCTCAGTTTCCTCATTTGTAAAATGAGCTAGAGAAGGAACCGGCAAACCACTCCAGTATCTTTGCTCAGAAAACTCCATATGGGGTCACTAAGAAAAAAAAAAGACTGAACACTATTTCACTTTAAAAGATTTCCTTTGTAATCCTATATAATCCTTCTTTTAATCCTATGTAATCCTGATTTTATGCATTTAAAAACATAACTCTGAGAAGGCATCTGCCAGAGGAGTTTGTGACACAAAAAAGTTAAGTACTCTTGTTTCAAATCATACCTTTCATAAATAGCAGTAGATTCCAAAACTCGCAGTCTCCTGACACCCACAACCACACTTTCCCTGATATTTCATGCCACCTTTTTTCAGTTATTATAGATTTAGATCTAGAAGGAATCTGGGAGGTCACCTAACCCCCTCGTTTTACAGTTGAAAAAACTGAGGTCTAGTCTCTAAAAAATGAGGTAAAGTGCCTTTAGACCTAGGTCTCACAGTAACTAGCATCAGAGTCAGGGTATGATAAATCTAGGTCCTCTGACCCCACAGGGCAGCTTCTCTTTCCGATACCTTTAGACTGTAAGAGACACTGGGACCGGGTGGGTGTAGTTGGCCACGAGGTCCCAAAGGCGCCAGGAATGGGACCACGAGTCCCGAAGAATCAGGTATAGGGTAGCAATCTGAGAATGAAGAAAATGATGCAATCACCCATCCCGAGATCCAGCCCCGCACAGTGATTGGCCTCGACGTGGCTTTTCGGCCTCGGATTGGCTGGATCCGCGTTGACTGAGGACGGAGCTTGGGGTAGCTTGGGGTTGACCCGTGAGCCTGTATTTCTGTTTCGTAGGTGTGTCCGGCTGTAAGTAACTGGGAGAAGGAGGTGGAGATGGGGACCGAGAAAAGGGGCTGCTTCCGAGGAGGTGGCCTCAATTAGCCTGGGAACGTTCTCAGTCGGGAGGGGGAGCGGTCCTGCTTCCAACAAGAAAAGCTTTTTCCTTCACCTTCACCACCGCTCCGCCCCACTCCCATTTTCTCCTGTAACTCTTATTCACTTCTCTCTTTCCTCTCCTGCCCCCAGTTGGATTGTTCTAGTGAAGAAGTGGACGCCGCTCTTCTCTCCTTGGGTGAGGATTCCTCTAAGAAGCTACTCCGGGGTACCTAATTTTTCGGAGGAGGGGGGCTTTGTGGGGGAGAGGGGGACCACGTAACGATGGGAGCCTGAGACTGGCGGCACTCGGGAAGAAAAGGAGAACACTGGGCCGTTTCCTTGTCTGTGGGCTGGGCGTAGGAGTGGGCTGGTAAGGAGGAGTTGCTCTGGTCTGTTGGCTTGACTGCTTTCTTTGTACTTTTAAATCAACCCAGCCACGTCTATGCGTGGTAGCTTCCTCTCCGATCCAGTTCCAGCTGTTTGCTTTCTGCTGGCTGAGCTGAGCCTCTGGGACCATGAGTGTGGGCTTCATTGGAGCTGGCCAACTGGCATTTGCCCTGGCTAAAGGTTTCACATCAGCAGGTAGGAATTGGGGCCCTAGAGGATAGACTGGCCTAGTCCTCCATCTGCTGGTGTCCCCCCCACCCCCATTCCCGATTTTAACTTTGTGTGTGTGTTGATTGACTTTATATTTATGCTATATATTTTTCCATATGTACTTGTCTTCCTCATTAGAATGCAAGAGTAGGGATGTTTCTAGAGTTTTTTTTTGTTTGTTTTTCTTTTTATTTGAACCTATAAGAGTGCCAGGCACATGGTAGACACTTAATAAATATTTGTTGACTGGTTGACAGATTGAGGGAAGGAAGAAGAAGTTCCTTATTAGAAATTTAGTATCTTACTTGTGCTAGACAGGTAGACAGACAGATAGATAGGTCCAGAATATATCTATATATCTATGAGAGTTAAGAGCGTAGTGAGGTCACAGAGTAGATATAGTGCTAGGCCTGGAATCAGGTAGACTCATCTTCCTGAATTCAAATCCAACCTCAAGTCATTTACTAGCTGAGTGACTCAGAACAAGTCACTTAACCTAGTTTGCCTCAGTTTCCTTGTCTGTAAAATGAGCTAGAAAAGGACAGTTAGGTGGACACTTTCTAGCTGTGTGATCCTGTGTAAACCACTTAATCCCACCTGCCCAACTCTTGGAACCAATACTCAGTATTGATTTTAAAAGAAAAGGTAAGATTTTTAAAATACATTAATTAAGAAGGGGACAGCTAGGGTGGCTCAATGGATTGAGGGCCAGACCTAGAGACAGAGGGTCCTAGGTTCAAAAGACCTCAGATACTTCCTAGCTGTGTGGCCCTGGACAAGTTACTTAATACCACTGACTCTTCTGCCTTGGTGCCAATATTAAGTCTAAGATGAAAGATAAAGGTCTTAAAATTAAGACCTTTATCTTTCATCTTAATTAAATTAAATGAGCTGGAGAAGGAAATGGCAAACCATTCGACTACCTTTTTTCTTTTTAAACTCTTACCTTCTATCCTAGTATCAATTCTTAGTCATAAGAGCAACTATGGCCAGGCAATAATGGTTAAGTGACTTGCCTGGGGTAACACAATTAGAAAGTGTCTGATGCCTGATTTAAACCCAAGACCTTCCATTTCCAGGCTTAGCTCTCTATCCATGGAGTCACTTAGCTGCCCCCTACAGTGCCTTCTTTTTTTTTGTTTTAACTCTTACTTTCTGTCTTAGACTCAATACTATATATTGGTTCTATGGCAGAAGAGTGGTATGTGCTAGGTAATGAAGAGTAAGAGATTTGCCCAGGGTCCTAGGATGTGTCTGAGGTCAGATTTGAACCCAGGCCCTTTGGAGTCCAGGCCTGGCTCTCTACCTACTATGTTATCTAGCTACCCCACTCCAGTATCTGCCAAGAAAAGCCCATGTGGGGGCATGAGGTCATATGACTGAACACCAATAACATATCCTAGATATAGATTTTTTCCCTCACCCACTCTGAACTGTGCAATAAAGTACAATCCAAATAGAAACTCACTCCATCAGCCGCTGGTGTGTAACTTATTTGCAGTCTTAGAAAGTTGCCTGTGTCACCAAGAGATTAACTGATTTTGCCTATGGATTCATTGTGATGGGTAGAAGAAGCACTTTCAGATTTTCCCTTACTCTAAAACTGGTCTTCTATCTTCCTCATCAAGCTTGCTCTGATTCTATGGGGAATCTGTGTTTGGTCAGTATTTGAGCCAGAATTTGAAGTGGGGCTCAACTCTGATTTTTCTAGATGATACTGAAGCCCCCAGGATGAGAAGTGTCATTTCTACTAGTAATAGAGATACATGTAGCTTAATTTTGTTATTTTATGGTGGGTACAAGATAAGGAATAGGGAGTCGAGATTTCTGGTGGAGACTTGAAGGGTTTGGGGAGCATTGACCTTGAATTGAAACAACCTTGCCTCCCTCACTAGGCATCCTGGCCTCCCACAAGATAATGGCCAGCTCACCAGCTATGGACCTGCCTACAGTCTCTGCACTCAGGGTAAGTAGGAGAGGAATCTAGGGAAGGAAAATGTTAAGAGCCCATGGAGTGGAGTTTTCACTCCCAAACCAAACTGAATCCACTGGGTGATAGACCAGATGTGTATCTTTAGTTAATGGGTTGCTCTGACCTAGCTTCCCAGATCTAGGAGCAGTGTCCAAAGGGGAGAACAATTCTAGCTTCTTCCCACCACTTCTGCCATGAAGTCAATTTGATCTGTGGGGACATCTCAATGTGAGTCAAACTCCCTTTTTTTCATAAGTCCCTAACTTCTGTCTTAGAATCAATACTAAGTATTACTTTTAAGACAAAAGAGTGGTAAGGACCAAGTAATGGGGGTTAAGTGACTTACGTAGGGTCACACAGCTAGCTAGGAAGTAACCAGGCCAGATTTAAACCCAAGATCTCTCATTTCCAGGCCTGGCATTATGACTGCAAAAAATGTGGGTTTCAAGACTGTGAATTGCCAAAACTGTAAAGATAATTTTAGTGTCTTGATTTTATATTAAAAATAAGTGGTTGCCATGAGAAAAATTCCCAAATATGAAAATACCCAAGACAGCTGGGTTTTATGGAGATTTTAATTAATACAAATGAAGGAATTAAGGAAAGGGAGAGAGAATAAGAGAAAATAGTATGAAGGGCCTAGGCTAAATGGCCTAGTCTTTAATCACTCACCACAAGATTTCTCCCACTATGGCAAACTCCCAAACTGAACTACGAACTCCCACCAGCCCGAACTCCCTCTAAGTTCAGAGAGCCAGCTCCTTTTTTTTTTTTTTTAAACCCTTACCTTCCATCTTGGAGTCAATACTGTGTATTGGCTCCAAGGCAGAATATTGGTAAGGGCTAGGCAATGGGGGTCAAGTGACTTGCCCAGGGTCACACAGCTGGGAAGGGTCTGAGGCCAGATTTGAACCTAGGACCTCCAGTCTCTAGGCCTGGCTCTCAATCACTGAGCTACCCAGCTGCCCCCTGAGCCAGCTCCTTTTAAAGAGAAATTTCTCTTATGTCACCTCCCCTAAATTTTCACATCTACCAACCACAGTAGACGTTTTCCCCAGGCCTGTCCATTCTTAGTTCACATCTTCTTTTGTTATCACCTTCTCTGAGTAGACTAAAACTTCACACCTCTTTTGTTAAGCTTGCCTTTTGTAAGTTGCTTGACCTTTTAGTGATTAATTTAACCTTTATAGGTACTTAGCACCCTTTTTGTATTAGATCTAAAAATAGACCTAGTTTAAGGTTCTAGCTTTACTGTAAGGTATGAGTTAAGTACCTTCATTGTTCAATCAGGAGTTTACAACTTTATCTTCCCCTAAAGTATGCCTAAGTATGGGTGGAGTAATGTAAAGTTCCCAAGACATTCCTGATCAAGTACCTTCATTTGTTACAATAAAGGAATAGCTTTAACCAAATCTTCTAAGGTAGAGTCTGAGCAGTTATAAGATTCATAGCATTCTATCCACTGAGCTACCTAGTTGCCCCATAGGAGTTTAATAAATGTTCATTGACTTAAGTTGGGTAAAGAATTCATGAACTGGGTAGAGAGTTACCTCCTCTGGCTCCACAGCTCAAGCTATTCATTTGCCTAAGAACCATAGTGACAGTACCTTTGAAGAATCCAAGGACTTTATAGAGGGACAGAACTTGAAATGAAAATCCTAGGGAGAGCTACAACAGTGACTGAGTTATAGATATGAGCAAGCATCTGACTAGTAAACCAGTATTCCCTGGGAAAGTTCTTAAGCCTGACAACCTGACTCCCCCCCCCAATATTCTGAACCATGATCTTCCTTTTAATTACTGCAGAAGATAGGTGTAAACCTGACCCCCAACAACAAGGAGACAGTGCACCACAGTGATGTACTTTTCTTGGCCGTGAAGCCTCATATTATTCCCTTCATCCTGGATGAGATTGCAGCTGATATTGAAGACAGGCACATTATAGTCTCTTGTGCAGCTGGGGTCACAATTAACTCCATTGAGAAGGTACCACTTCTTTCAGCATTGCCCTCCAGGGTGGGAGGTGAATGTTCCCAGGTACTGGTGGAGAAAATAGTATAGTGGGGGGTCTAGAGAAGGGGCCCACCTAATTTGTGGAACAGGGTAAATGGTGCTGAAGGTGTGCTTGGAAGCTTAATCTACTTTCTGTCCCCAGAAACTGACAGCATTCCAGCCAGCCCCTAAAGTCATCCGTTGTATGACCAACACCCCTGTGATAGTACGGGAGGGAGCCACAGTTTATGCTACAGGAACCCATGCCCAGGTGGAGGATGGAAAACTCTTGGAACAGCTAATGAGCAGTGTGGGTTTCTGCACAGAGGTGGAAGAGGACCTTATTGATGCTGTCACTGGCCTTAGTGGTAGTGGACCTGCCTATGTGAGTCTTTTGTTGTAGCGGAGATTATGGAATAAGGGGTTTAAACAAGTGCTTAATCTGTGAATAAAGCTATTAGACAAAGGGCAAAGTTATTTCAGTTGTCTCTTTTAGCCTGAGAGATACCAAGGGTCTTTTCCTATACCAAAGCCACCTTTTCTTTCCCCTTTTGTTGTTGTTCAGATGTTTCAGTCATGTCTTAATTCTTCATGACTCCTTTTTTTGGGTTTTCTTGGCAAAGACACTGGAATAGTTTGCCATTTCCTTCTCTAGATCATTTGAGAGATGAGGAAACTGAGGCAAACAGGGTTAAGTGACTTGCCCAGGGTCAGTCAGTTAGTAAATATGTGATGCCAGATTTGAACTCAGGAAGATGAATCTTTCTGATTCCAGGCCCAGCATTCTATTCACTATGCCACCTAGCTATCCCTTTCTTCCCCTAAGACTCAGTAATTGTCTTCTCTACAGGCATTCACAGCTTTGGATGCATTGGCAGATGGTGGGGTGAAGATGGGGCTACCTCGGCGGTTGGCAGTTCGTTTGGGGGCCCAGGCTTTACTGGTTAGTATCTTTTTTATCCTTGGACTGTATCAAAAAGAAGCTTTCTCACTCAGATTTGGGGCTAGAACTTCAGGCTTGGTTTAGGGGCTGATGGAAAGGTGTTGCAGGGACAACTCCATTCCCTAAACTTTCTTGGTAGGAATTTAATGGATTCAGAAAACAGAAGACTCTCACAATAAAAGTTCCTTCCTCCAGTCCATTCTCATTCTATTGCAGGGAGCTGCCAAGATGCTCTTGGAATCAGAACAGCACCCAGGACAGCTCAAGGACAATGTCTGCTCTCCTGGGGGAGCCACTATCCATGCCTTGCACTTCTTAGAAAGTGGTGGTTTCCGCTCCCTCCTCATCAATGCTGTGGAAGCTTCCTGCATCCGTACCCGGTAGGATCCTATTCCATTTCACTTCATGTAGGTCTCTGTCCCCAACCTACCCTCTAGGGAGGAGCTTAGTAACAATCCAGATTAGACAAATGTGGCAGGGACAAAAAAACAACACGTTACTCATCTTTTATTTGAATTTGAATCATTTAATTTGAATCTATCTTAGGTCTGGTGTTGATCTGCTTTGTTACAAACTCTTGGTTATTTTCTAGAATTCTATGACAGATACACTTCAGATGGACTGTAACCTTTTTTCTAAACATATATAATTGTTTTCCTTTGTAATCCCATTATTTTATTTTATACATTTGAAAATATTCTGAGAAGTGGGTTCACAGCCTGTATCAGACTTCCAAAAGGGTCCATGACACAGAAAATGTTAAGAACCCTTATTCTTGATCATCTAGGCAAGATGGTACAGTTGAAAGAATACTGGATTTGGAGTAACAAGATATTTAATTAAATGATCACTCCAACACTTATTAGCTGTGTGGCCTTGGTCAAGTCATTTGGGCTATATTACTCTGACCTGAAACATGAATTCCTTCCTTAGTAGCCACGACCTGCCCCTCCCAATAGGTATATAGTCTGCTTGAATTTCTACCTTTAATTGCCAAAAAGCTCTTATTTATATTTGATGCAGAAATCTTTCTATATCTAACCTCCATTCATTAATCTAAATTCTTCCCTCTGGAACTTTGCAGAATAAGCGAAATTTCTCTTTTGCACATACACACACACAAAAGCCCTTTGAATACTTGAAGACAGAGATTGCATCAAAGTAACATCCCTAGTTCCTTCAGTGGTTACTGAAAGGACAAAGTTTTGAGTTACCCTCTTCTCCTGGTTGCCTTCCTGGATGTACTCTCCTTTGTCAAGTCTACTTTAAGTCCAAACAAGAATCGGTTTGGAGGTAAATAGTGGGGCAGGCTCCTTGCCTTCTCACCAACAGAACTCTCAGGTCCAGAATTGCCTTTTCTTTTCTTTTTTTTTAAACTCTTACCTTCTGTCTTAGAATCAATACTGTGTATTGGTTCTAAGGCAGAAGAGTGGTAAGGGCTAGGCAATGGGGGTCAAGTGACTTGCTCAGGGTCACACAGCTGGAAAGTGTCTGAGGTCAGATTTGAACCTAGGACCCTCCCATCTCTAGGCCTGGCTTTCAATACACTGAGCTACCCAGCTGTCCCACCCCCACCCCCCAATTGCCTTTTCTTGTTAACCCTTTCTTTCCAATCCTTTTTGATATATACCCAACAGAGAGCTTCAGTCCATGGCTGACCAAGAGAAGATCTCTCCAGCTGCCATCAAGAAAACTCTACTGGATAAAGTGAAGCTGGACTCTCCTACTGTATCCACAAAGTCATCCCCTAATCTTGTCAAGCTGCTAGTTCATAGCCAGGCCCCTGGAGGCAAGAAAGACTGAGGCATCTCCTCTTTTTTTCCTTCTCATCTCTTTTCCTAGGCACACAGGGAAAAGCATCTCCATGTGGCAATAACAATCCTTGATAGAACATCAGAAAGCCCATGCCCTATGGTGTAAAGATGTGGATACGTCAGGGCTCCTTCTCACAGAGGTCAGCTTGGGGACTTTCTCCTGGCAACTAGAAAGGTCAAGCTTGCTCCTTTTTCTCTAAAAATTCATATTTCCCCTTCCTTATAGATTCTGAGGACTCCTATGCTGAAAAGAATGTTTCAATCATTCAGCCCATACCTTTCTCTTCTCTCCTGGAAATAACCTTTCCAAGAGTTGACCATCCATGAAGAGGATGTCAAGAGTCGTAGACTCAACCCTGGTAGTTGAATTAGATATGCAGGCATATTCTGCTTTAGAAAAGGGTAGTTCGTGGGGCAGCCGGGTGGCTCCGTGTATTGAGAGCCAAACCTAGAGACAGGAGGTCCTAGGTTCAAATCTGCTCTCAGACCCTTCCTAGTTGTGTGATCCTGGACAAGTCACTTAACCTACATTGCCTAGGCCTTACCACTCTTCTGCCTTGGAACCAATACAGAGTATTGATTCTAAGAATGAAGGTAAGAGTTTAAAAAAAAAAAGAAAAGAAAAGGGTGGTTCTGGATTCTTGCCCTAAGCCATGACCTTGACTCTGGGGAAAGCCAAACCACCAATCTTTCCTTCCTTCTCATACTTCCCCAATAAAAAACAATAAGTTTTTAAAGGAAAAGTTTCCTTGATGACTTTTACATAGAATTTCATGTACCTAGAATCCCCTGCCTCTCTACTTCATCATCTGTACTTGCTCCCATACCCTCTCTCAGGCCCCAGGTTTTTTAATATGCACCTCTTAACTTATCTTTTGTAACTGTTGACACCTAGTTTAGCTTTTGGGCTCTACTTTTGTATAAGTATTTCTCTGTTACAATTCTTTAAGCAAAATAAACCCTTTGCCTTTTCAATTTAGTAATCGATTACTCTGTCAGACATTGTGGTAAGTCCTAGGGATATAATAATAATAAATAAAGTGTTAATATTTACATAGCACTTACTATATGCAAGGCACTATGCTAAATAAGCAATTATATTCTCATTTTACAATTATCTTTACAATCTTTTAAAATTAAACCCTTACCTTCCATCTTGGAATTAATACTGTGTATTGGTTCCAAGGTAGAAGAGTGGTAAGGGTTAGGCAATGGGGGTCAAGAGACTTGCCCAAGGTCACACAGCTGGGAAGCATCTGAGTCCAGATTTGAACCTAGGACCTCCCATCTCCAGGCCTGGCTCCTTATCCACTTTAGCTACTCGGCTGGCTCAGTACAAGGGTTCTTTAACAGCACAATACAAAGATAAAGAGTGGCAAATGGACTCTATGTAAAGATAGCTGATTTTATCAATTACATGTGAAAAGAAATTTCTACATAAGTTTTCTGAAGTTATATGATGCAAATTGTCTCCTTCCCTTCCAAGCAATTGGATCTGGGTTATACATCATACAAAGCATGTCCATATTGTTCGTTTTTGTAAGAGAATAATCGTATAAAACCAAAACCTCAAAATAAAAACTCAAAACTATAGTGAAAAAACATGCTTTGATCTGCATTCCCACTCCAACAGTTCTGTCACTGGAGGTGGACAGCATTCTTTGGCATAAGTCCCTTGGAACTGTCCTAGATCATTGTATTGCTCAGAGTAGCTAAGTCTTTCACAGTTGATCATTCCATGATATTACTGTTACTGTGTACAGTATTCTCCAGTTTCTGCTTATTTCACTCTGCATCAGTCCATGAAGGTCTTTCAAGCTCTTCTGAAATCATCCTGTTCATCATTCCTTATAGTACAATAGTATTCCATCACCAACATATACCATAATTCGTTCAGCCATTCCCCAATTAATGGTCATCCCTTTGATTTCCAATTCTTTGCCACCACAAAGAGTTGCTATAAATATTTTTGTGCAAGTAGGTCCTTTCCCTTTTTTAAAAATCTCTTTGGTATATAGACCTAGTAGTGGTATTCCTGGATCAAAGGGTATGCATTTTATAGACCTATGGGCATAGTTCCAAATTCCCCTCCAGAATGGTTGGATCAGCTCGACTCCACCAGGATTGCATCAGTGCCCCAATTTTGCTATACCCCCTCCTACATTTACCGCTTTCCTTTACTGTCATATTGGCCAATCTGATAGATGCAAGGTGTAAGGAGGTACCTTAGCATTGTTTTAATTTGCATGTCTCTAATCAAGTGATTGAGAATATTTTTTCATATGATTCATGATAGCTTTGATTTCTTTATCTGAAAACTACTTGTTCATATCTTGACCATTTGCCGTTTGGGGAATGGACTCTAGAAGAATGAGACTGACAATGGGTATGAGAAAATGGTAGATAGGGAAGGTACCTTTGATTTAGGCTTCTTAGAGAAATTTAGTGCATATAGGCAACACAACATTGTCAAGCCCTTCAGAGAAGCAGTGGTAATATTAATTTGGGAAAGGAATCAAAGATGTCTCAGATTAAAAGTCCTTGGTCCTACTTGATAAGGTAAATTAAAGGGATTGATAGGATCCTAAGACCTAGTTAGTCCTAGAGGGCTAAGTAGCAAGTCAGCCAGGTCAGCTCTGCCGCAGAGCTCACTTTGATGCTGAGTGGATAATTTCTTCGAGGGTAGAGGTACTTTGGTACTGGACTAGTCCCTGGTATCATTTAAAAAATAATTGGGCCAATGCCTAGCTATGACCAAAAGTTTTTCAAGTCACTAGCCTATTTCTCTTGATTTAAGCCTAGAATTGAATGGAATGTTCTCTCCCCCGCCCCCCTTAAAACCCTTCCCTTTCATCTTAGATTGTAATAGTCCCAAGGCAGAAGAGTGGTGAGTGCTAGGCAATGGAGGTTAAGTGCCTTACCTGGGGTCACATAACTAGGAAGTATCCAAGGTCAGACTTGAACCCAGGACCTCCCATCTCTAGGTCTGGCTCTTAATCCACTGAGCCACCTAGCTGCCCCCAGAATAGCACATTCTTGAAAGTGAATCCTATAAGATTTCCCCTGGGGTCACATATTTGTTTGAGCCATGCAGTTGCTAATCATCCAACCTAGACTGCCCCAGAAGTCAGTTGGAATATGTGGCTTGTGTGATAATCTGTAGTTTTCAAAAAGGATGGAGGCAGTAATTAATGAGTTTCCCCAAATGCTATCTCATCTCTCCATACCATGGGTGTGTGCTTGACCTACTATGATAAGGTCGCAACTTAGGCTCTGCTCCAGCCAGCCAGTGTGAGATAAGTCAAGGAGCAAACAGAGAGGGGGAGTGTGGTGTTTAGCAGGATCAACCAGGTAAAGAGGGGATTGACCAAAATTCCTGTTGGACAGAGGACAGAAGTCCTCTGGGCTTGAGAAAATGGCAGGTTTAATTGTTGGTAGTCCTTTTGTTTGTGAGGAAATGGTCTCCAGGCCTCCATTCTACCATTGATTTAATAAAAACAGAAACTCAAATTCCCCTTTGAGGGTATCTATCCACAATGAAAATTAAGATACAGTTAACCATAGATTTAGAATTTCTTGAATTCAAAGTACTCCATTCAACAACAGGAAAGAAGGGACATTATTAATAGAGAAGACTTGGTCCCTATCTTGAGGAGTTTGCCCTTATACGAAGAAACTTCAACATTACTCTTTTTTTTCTTTAACCCTTACCTTCCATCTTAGAATCAATACAGTATTGATTCCAAGGCATAAAAGCATTAAGGGCTAGGCAGTTAAGTGAACTGCAGAGGACCCTACAACTAGGAAGTGTCATGAGGTCAATTTTGAACCCAGGATCTCCCATCTCCAGGCCTGTCTCTCAATCGACTGAGCTATCTAGCTGTCTTCTAGAATATTGCTCTTAACTTCAATATGACCTACTTTTCTGTTTCATCTCACCTTAACATAAGAATGATCATGACCTTGATTTTATCCACATATCTTCTCTTATTGGATCATAATTTATGAACAATCTGTGTCTCTTGGTGTTTTGTTCCCTTAACCATAATCTTTCTTATTTTGATCTCCAGTCTCTCTAACCACTCAGTGTAATTTCCCACACCATCAGCTCTTCTCTGACTTCTCTTCCCTCTCTCTACTAATTGGTGATACAGTTCAATTCTACATTATTCTCTATTTTTAAATCCCTCGTCCTCTGGCCCTATCGCCATTCATTCCTTCCCAATCTCAAACTCTGAATTGCTTACAACATCCTCCTTTCCTCCTGTTCATATGCTGCTGAATGGAACCGTAGGAAGTCATGAAACCATAATGAAAAGACTCAATACAAATTTAGGATTGTCTATCCCACTCATCTTATCAGCTCCAAACCTAACTCACTTTTTTTAGTAAAAACAAAAACATGTATCTAAATCATTAGCAAAATAGAAATCAGAAAAATCATACATGGGGTAGCAAGGTGGCTCAGTGGATTGAGAGATGGGAGATAAGAGATCCTAGGTTCAAATCTGGCCTCAAACACTTTGAACATGGGCAAGTCACTTAGCCCTTATTGCCTAGTTCTTACTGCTCTTCTGCCTTGGCCCCTACCCTACCCTTTCAGTGAGGACTTTGTTTTGTAGTTCACACACACACATATACATACACACACACACACAAAATAAAGATCATTTGCCCAAGTTTCCTCTTTTCCCCCATTTTACAGCCCTTTGCCACCATCATTCCTCTGTCTCGCCATTCTGATCTCAGGACAAGGGGTGGGTATCCTCTTTGACAAGACCATCTCCTGTTTACATACCCTTAAATTCATTAGTTTTCTTCTCCAGATGACATTTTCCCTCACACAACTAATAACTATTTCAATTGGATCTGAATTCAGTTCTTCTGGACTTAGCCCAAATCCTATCCACTACAGCCACCTAGCTGCCTAACTATTAACTGATCGATTGTCTGATAGAAGAGAAAAGACATCCACAAAGGAAAAAGACCAAGAAACAAGCAAAGAAAATGCAGGAAGCTTTACCCAAAGAGAAGCCTCTTTTGCAGATGATGGAGGCATCAGAGATCTTTGCTTCCTTTCCTTTCATTACATTCCTCCTCTTGCTGTCTCATTATGAGATAATGGGACCCTGACTCTGGACCAGTGGAGAGCAAGTTCTAACTATTCCTACCATGCTGAAAAACCTTCCAATTCAGACCAGCAACAATATTGGCTTGTCTTCCAACTAACCTGGTTTGGTTAATAAGAAAGGATCTTCAATTCTGGTTGCCAGTTGAATGCCTAATTTTTTCCACTCACAGAAACGTGTGAAGTTTCTAAGGTACAGAGTAGTTACAACATTCAAGAATATTGGACGTAAGTACTTAATCATTTAGTCAATTAACAAACATTAAGTACCTACTACATTCCAGAAATTGTGTTATGTGCTGGGAATACAAAGACAAAAAATGAACCCCCCCCCACTCTGAAGGAGTATATCCTCTGTTGGGAGAGAAAACAATTTGACACATCAGTATATAGGGAATAAATACAATCAAATACAAAATACAGTAGTACCTCATTACCCAAACTCAACACTAGAATTCAGTTATACATAATGGCAGAAAAAATACATAAAAGAAAATTTTTAACTACGTGCTAAATCACCATTTTCTCAAGCAGCAAAAAGTCTCACAGCAATTCTCTTATTCATGCTTTCTTGCTCTGAGAAGTGATTGTGTGAGCCATTACATTGTTTTATAGCAAACAGGTCTTTTATCAGTCTTTGTCCAGAGTTCTCTCTTGTAACAAGTCATGTCCATGTCAGAGCAGTGCTTCTTTTTGTTTCATTAACACTATTTTGGAATGCTGTCCACCTCCAGAGAAAGAACTGCTGGAGCTAGATGCAGATCAAAACATATTATTTTTTTACTTTAATTTATTTGTTTTTATTTTATTTGGGGGTTTTGTTTTGATATTCTTTTACTTTAATGACCAATATGGAGGTATGTTTTGCATGATAATACATGTATAACTCAAATTGTTTACCATCTCCAGGAGGAGGGAGGGAATTTTGGGAAATGTATATTGAAAATTGTTACATGTAATTGGGAAAACAAAATATCTCTGAATAAAAAATTAAATTAACTCTATTTAGTTATTAATAATGGCCCCAAAGCATAAGAGTAGTGATTCCGATAGCTCTGATAAGCCTAAGAAAAGTCATAAAATGCCTAGAACTGTTGGTATAAGAAATACTTATTAAATAATGCAATTCAATATTATGCACACTTTTCAACTTGTGCAAAGGGTCTTGGAATGTATTCATCACATAAAATGAGATTCTACTGATGCTAAATATGAGCTAAATAGATAGAAGACTAACAGTTGGGGAGAACAAGAAATATTTCCTCTAGAAAGTGGTGCTTGAACTGCATCTTGAAGGAAATAAAGGATCCTGTGGAATGGAAGTTAGGAAGAAGTGCATTCCAGACATGGGGGACAGCCAGGTTCAAAGATGAGAATTGGAATACCCTGTTGGACTAGAGAGTGCAGGAAAGGTAGTACTGCATAATGAAACTGGAAGCCGAAGATAGACAGGAATCTTATCTTAGAAGAAATGAGCAACTGCTGGAGTTTGCTGACTAGGAGAATGATAGGCACTTAAGGAAAAATCACTTCAACAGCTATGGGAAAGATGGGTTTAAGTGAGATGAGACTAGAGCCTGGGAGACCATTACCAATAGTCCAGCAGAAGCTGGGTGAATTGTGGGAAGGACATCTTTGCTAAAAATATTGTAGAGGTAGAAGGCAGCTGAATGGACATGTAGTGTGACTAAGAGGGAGGACTTTAGGGTAATGCCAATATTGTGAACCTGGAAGACTGGAAAAATATTGCCCTTGACAGAAAAAAAAGAGGATTTGATAGAGGGCTAGGAAAGTCACTTAATCTCTCTGGGCCTCAGTTTCCTTATCTATAAAATGAAGGGATTGGACTAGATGATAGCAGCTAGATGGCTCAGTGGATAAAGTTCTGGGTCTGGAGTCAGTTAGACATAAGTTTAAGTCCAGCCTCAGACACTTCCTAGCAGTGTGACCCTGGGCAAGTCACTTAACCTGCTGGTTGCTTGACAAAAAGATCCACTGAAGAAGGAAATGGCAAGTCACGCCAGTATTCTTGAAAAAAAAAATACCTCCACAAATACCTATGGTGTATGGAATCACAAAGAATCAGACCCAACTGAACAACAAAAAGATATGTCCAACCTCTAATCAATTGATTCTGCTATTCTAAGCTCTGTTTTAGATAGATTGAATTTGAGATATCTCCAAGACATATACAGTGGATAGTTCATGAAGTGGAACTGGAGCTTCGTAACGATATAGACCTGCAAGATATCAACTTGGAGATGATAATTGCACTAATTGGTAACTTTGGAAAGCAGCTCCCCATTGCTTCAGTGGCCCAGGTACTAAACTTCTTGAAAAAAGGAGACTGACTTGGTGACCAATAAACAAAAGCCACAATGATCTGAATTAGGTGATAAATTTAGCTAGAGTAAATTTCAACAGAGGTTGTTGTATAATGGAGGCAAAGGGAGAATGTGGAAGTTGCAGTGGGTATGGCAATAGGTTCTTAACAGGTGCTTTATAAATACACGTCGTTTTTAAAAATAGGTCTAGACCTCTTTTATCAATTTAATGTGAAAACAATTTTTAACAATTAATTTCTGACATTTTGCTTTCCAAATTCTCTCTCTAGCCCTCCCCACTCCCTAAAATGGTAAATAATCTGTTATACCTGTGCTGTTATGAAATACATCTTTCCATATTCCCTAAATCAGGAAAGAAGACATATTGCATATATGAGAAAAAGCTTATGAAATAGAGTGAAAAATGGTTTGTTTCTATGTGCATTTAGATCCCAACAGTTCCTTCTATGACTGTGGATAGAATTTTTCATCATGAGTCCCTTGGGGTTCTTTTGGGTCCTTGCATTACTGATAATAATTTAGGCTAGTAATGGCAAACCTTTGAGAGACCATGTGCCATGCCCCACCCTCCAGCAAGCACCAAGCATGCCCAATCCCACCTTACCCCACACAGGGGAGAGAGAAAGTGCTCCAATTAGGCTGCTAGGCAGAGGGGTGGGTGAAGTGAGGAATGTCCTCAGTGAGTGTAAAGAAGAGGAGGGAAGTAGCCCAAGGTTTTTCTGAAATCATTCCATTTGTCATTTTTAATAGCAAAATTATATTACACTACCACAATATTCCAGCCATTGTTCAGTCATTCCCCAATTGATGGACATCCCCTCAGTTTCCAATTCTTTGCCACTACAAAAAGAATTGCCATAAATACTTTTGTATATATGTCCTCTTCACTTTTCCTGCTTAAGAGTTCTAGGTTTATGCCTGAGGAGTTTGGGTTATTCTTTTTGATACTATCAGTTCAAGCTCATATTCTGGGGTGTTTTCAATATAAATCACTAGTGATTAGTGTACCAGTATCATTTAATCAATTCATATAAGTCAACTTTTATAAAAAGGATATTTACTAAAAAGATATAGCAATAATCAAAGTATAAATACCTCTTTCCAAATATACCACTTTAGACCCTGGAGAGAGTGAGTTCAAGTTTCAAAAGGATTCTTCAAAGTACCCCACCAATTTTACTTTTTTTTTAACCCTTATATTCTGTCTTAGAATTGATACTAAGTATTGGTTCGAAGGCAGAAGAATGGTAAGAGCTGGGCAATGGGGATTAAGTGACTTGGCCAAAGTCAAACAATTAGGAAGTATCTAAGGTCAAAGTTGAACCCCAAATTCCCGTTTCTAAGTCTGGCTCTCAAACCACTGAACCTAGCTGCCCTTGAAATCACTTTCTTAATTGCATAAAAGACTGCCTTGAATGCCAGGAAATTCTGCTATGATTTCCAGTTTCTGGACCTTGAGTAGTTCATTCTCCCAACCTATCGACATTCATTCATCACACAGCAGCTATCTCCAATACTCCGTCACCTAACAGAGGCAGAAGCAAAAGCATCCTGACATGCCCATGACCCTCATCCCAAGTGAGAAAATACAGAGGCTCCTTCCCAACCCAGAAGGTCAGTAGTAATTTCTCCTTGCTAGAAGGAAGCCAAGCAGTAAAAAGACCATGTTACCTCTATTCCCATAGGAGTTTTGTCTTTCACATGCATTCTCAGCTCTCACTCTGTAGCCAAACAAAAGACACATAGTAGACTACCTGGAAATAGTCACAGAGTACCTTGGTATGCTTCAGAGTGGACAGAAGTAGGATGGCCTCCCATTGGCCAGTCCCTCTATTACAGTTAGTTTTGATGAACAGTTTTTTCTCTCTTTTTCTTTTTCTTATAAAGAATAGATTTCTGGGAGGGTATGGAAGAAGGACTATATTGGGAAATGCAGGTACCAGAAAAACAAAAGATATAAATAAAAATTTAAACAACTTTGTATGAAAGATTAAAATTACACATCTGATACTTAAATGTTATATTGGGAAATTTTATATATTTGGGAAGTTTTTTCATCACTTTCATTTCTAAGTATATCCTACCTTCTCTCCTCCTGAAAGTCACAGCTTCTAACAAAGAATAAAAAATAAGGAAAAAAAGCAGTTCAGCAAAAAACTAATCTATCTTTCAATAGAATCTGACAATATATGCACCCTATAAGACACAGCCTCTGCATTACTGATTTCTGCAAAGAAAGTAGAGATTTACATTTTCTTCTCTCTTCTTTGGGACAAAGCTCAAAGCTTCTTGAGATGGAGGAAGACATCCTAAGCTCAGGTATCAACATGGTATAAATGACTGGCCCAATACAATACTAATAAGATTTACAAAGTGTTTTAATATATGTTAACTCAGTTGATCCTCAAAACAACTGTGATATGTTGTGTAAAAATAAGAAATGAATTGATTATGGATATAAACTGATTAGATACTCTGATTGCTGTGCTTACAAAGTATCTTCATTTTATATAAGTGAAGTGAATTTCATAAGTGAACTCTTCAGGGCCAGGCGCAAGGATGCTAAGGAGACTCTTATTATACAGAAATAAACTATTTATTGAGAATATAAGAATATAAAAGGATTTCTAACTCTAAGGGATTCTAACTCCACCCAAAATAAAACTCCCTGGTCCCACAAGGAACTGCTTCTCCTATTTCCACAGGTTACACTGATCCTTCCTGATCTGACTAATCCAAATTTTCCCTGTTTTACAATAAACACTATTATCCTTATACTAACTATATAATTCTTAACTTTGTCTCCAAGTTAAAAAAATAACAAAAGCCAGCTGGCTGAACCTCAGCAAGAACCAAATTAGGACTCTTGTAAAGAGTAAAAATCATAATTGGACTGAATATTTGAGATTTGGTAGCCAGGGATTTAATTACTAAATCCCAATGAATTACTCAAGTCAGAATAGATTTTATGGTAGTTTATTTACAAATAGAGAGAAAAAATTAAGGAAATGAATGAATGAATGTGAGAGAGAGAGAGAGAGAGAAAGAGATCTGGTCTGGTCTGAGTTCAGGCAGGAGTTCAGAGGCTGAGGGGAGAGGGGTGGGGCAGGGCAGAGGATTAAATTTAACAAGGCTTCCAACCACATAGCCTCCTCCAAGATGAGGATGCCTCTAGAAAGCCAAGGAAAAGGAGTCCCAAGATAATGGGCCTCTCCAGAGGGAGAGGGAGTCAGCCTTTTCACTCACAATGTGTCAGTCCAAAGGGAAGCATTCTGAGATCTCAAGCCTGAGCTCCTCCATGGTCAAGTTCCAAGGCATAGACCCCCCTCACAGGAAGTGACCACAAAATTAATTTTTTTAAACTCTTACCTTTCTTATCAATACTAGATATTGGTTCCAAGGCAGAAGAATGGTAAGAGCTAAGCAATGAGGGTTAAGTGACTTGCCCAGGGTCACATAGCTAGGAAGTGTCTGAGGCTATGACCATGAAATTTAAAAGCAGTACCTTGCATCACTTCCTGTGCCTTCCTTCCACCTTAACGTGTACCAATGATGACTTAAACTTGACTCTGGACAATGTTACAGACAAAAGAGTGGTTGCCATAAACTGACTGCGAAAATATGGGTTCAAGACTTTGAACTGCCAAAAGCATAAAGATAATTTTTAGTGTCTTGATTTAAATCAAAAATAAGTGGTCGCCATGGGAAAAATTCCCAGATATGAAATACCCAAGTCAGCAGGGTTTTATGGAAATTTTAATTAATACAAATCAAGGAATTAAAGAAAGGGAGAGAGACAGAGTAAGAGGAAATAATAGGAAGGCTAGGGCCTAGGCCAATGGCCAAGGCCTTTCTTTTAAGAGAGAAAACTAAGTCAGTCTTTAATCACTCACCACAAGATTTGTCCCAAGCAAAACTCTAGTGTTCAGAGAGACCCTCCAATTCAGCTCCTGAGCTCAACTAAGTTTAGCCACCAAGAGACCTCCAATTCAACTTCCTAAACTGAACTAAGTCCAGAGGCCTCTGACCTCCTTTTAAAGAGAATTTTCTCCCATGTCACCTCCCCTAAATTTTCACATCTACCAATCACAGTAGACATTTTCCAAAGGACTGACCATTCTTAATTCACATCTTGTTATCACCTTCTCTGGGTAGACTAAAACTTCTGAGCATTTCACACCTCTTTGCTAAGGTTGTCCCTTGAAAGTTGCCTGACCTTTTAGTGATTAATTTGACCTTCATAGGTACTTAGCACCCGTTTGTATTAGATCTAAAAATAGACCTAGCTTAAGGGCTTTTGGCCTCACTATAAGTACCTTCATTGTTCACTAAGGAGTTTTACAACTTTATCTTCCTCTAAAGTATGCCTAAGTATGGGTGGAATAATTTTAAAGTTCCCAATACATTCCTGACTAAGTACCTTCATTGTTTAAAATGGGGAATAGCCTTAACCTTAACCTTAAGATAATGTTTCAAGGTAGAGTCTGAGAAATTTTAAGAGTCACAACAATCAGTTGTTTCTGATTTGTCACTTGCTAGCACACATGGGTTATAGACCTTCCTCCCCCACACTAAATCCTTAAGTGAGGGTGTATACACCCAGAGAGAGTAACTGCCACAGAAAAACTGTTATACTGTCAACATTTGAAACTGACACTCTGTCTCAGATCTGTTTCAAATTCCAATTCTTTCTCAAGCCACTTTCTCTACTTCTTCCCTCTAAACTAATGTAACAAGATTTAATTTCTAATATCATCCTTATAATTTTCCCCCTTCAAGAATATGGAGAGAAAAAAAAATCTCTCCTGTATGCTCCCTATTCTATGTAATTCTAAAGCTATACCAAACCTTATTTTCCCCCAAAATAGTCTTAATCTTACATTTATCTTATCCTATTCTTATTGTTACACCTTATCTATGCTAACCTGCACAAGGGATATAAATCAAAGAAAAGAAAATGTCAATGAAAACAAATATAATGAAAACATAGCTGTACAAATGCAAGTGCAAAACATACAATTACAGAAATTCAAAATGCAAAATGCAAACTTTTGAAAAAACTTGAAACAATAAAATACAGTTACAAAAATCAATTTAACTTATGTTTTACAAAAAACTAGTCTATCTAAAATAATAACTATGCAAATCTCATGCAAACTGTATCTTACAAATTCTATTTGAACAATTCAAACAAAACTTTTTACTATTCTAAGACTGCATCCTATTGCTAATACAGAAAACCAAAACTAACTACATTAAAACTCAAAATCAACTTGCTATATTAATAAAATCAAAACTTTGCAACATTTTAACTATATATACATCTATATAAGCATATAGATCTGTACAATTTCTACACCTATGTATATGCATATGTACAAATTATGTTATAGACTATGTACATAGTATTTATAAACTATTTACATGTTGCAAGAGGAAAATAAACTCCCCCCCCCCCACCAAGATAGTCTCAGAAAACCTTAAAGATTTTCCTTAGAAGGATATGTATGTTCTTTTTTTTTTTTTAAATAACCCTTACCTTCTGTCTTGGAGTCAATACTGTGTATTGGTTCCAAGGCAGAAGAGAGGTAAGGGCTAGGAAATGGGGGTTAAGTGACTTGCCCAGGGTCACACAGCTGGAAAGTGTCTGAGGCCAGATTTGAACCTAGGACCTGGCTCTCAATACACTGAGCCACCCAGCTGCCCCCAATGTATGTTATCTCCTAGGAACATATAAAGTATTCCTGTGAGATAAGATCTTATTAATTTAATGTGTGCAATCATTATTATCTTCCCAAGGTGATTTATCTGTATTCATTTATTTCCAGGAATACTCATCATCTGCTTATGATGTTGCAGAGTTTGTGAGAAATGTGTTCTATATGTGTATGTTATCTTGTAGTGAATACTTACCAAATCTTTAAAGTTACCTCCTCTGCTATTGTCTTCTGTCTTTGTGCTGTTAATATGTAGTATTTGTTTGTAAGTATAGTGAAAGTGTGTAATGTTAGAATGGCGCAAAAATCTATAGTTCATATCCATAATCAGTCTGTGTTCCTCTTCTCTGTGTTGATTTTTTTCCTACAATGCCTTTGTTACAGTTCAATCATCCTTTCTGTGGTCATCTTCTCTTTTTCTTCTATGTTGTCTTCTCCTTTGTCTCAATCTTGATGCCTCCATTTTATTTTTTGTCTTCTTGAATAATTTCTTCTTCTGACGTCTTTTTGACTGCAACCGTATTGTCTAATGTAATCTCTTCTGCTGCTGTTGCTTTTTTCACATACAAGCAATGCAGCCATGATTCTTCCTCTAATACATGAACAGCTGAAGGTGTTGTCAAAATAATATGGAAAGGCCCTACCCATGATGGTTGTATTGTGCTATAGAAGGATGATATTAGAAATTAAGTCTTGTTACATTAGTTTAGAGGGAAGAAGTAGAGAAAGTGGCTTGAGAAAGAATTGGGATTTGAAACAGATCTGAGACAGAGTGTCAGTTTCAAATGTTGACAGTGAAACGGTTTTTCTGTGGCAGTTACTCTCTCTGGGTGTGGCTGTTGCTTTGAGGTAGTTGGCAGTTGCTCTTGGGGAGTGGCTGTGGCTCTCTCTCGGAGGGCTTGAAGTAGGTGACATCTTCTTTTCTCTCTCTCTTCACTATCTGAGGTAGAAAGAAAAACCTGAAGGAGTTAAATGATTTCCTTTTCCACCTTGGGAAACACTAGTGACTGACTATTGCTGTTTCACAAATTGTTTTATCACTGAGAAGACCAAAGAAAGACCTGGCCTTTGGTTTGGACTCTGAGTCTGCTAAAGTTCAGAGTCCTAACTTAGTTCTTGCTGAAGCTCAGCTAGCTGGCCTTTGTTATTTTTATAACTTGGAGACAAGGTTAAGAATTATATAGTTAGCATAAGGATAATAGTGTTAGTTTATTGTAGAATAGGGAAAATTTGGGTTAGTCAGATCAGGAAGGATCAGTGTAGCCTGTGGAAATAGGAGAAGCAGTTCATTGTAGAACCAGGGAGTTTTATTTTGGGTGGAGTTAGAATCCCTTAGTGTTAGAAATCCTTTTATATCCTTATATTCTCAATAAATAGTTTATTTTTGTATAATAAGAGTCTCCTCAGCATCCTTGCGCCTGGCCCTGAAGAGTTCACTTATGAGCTTCACTTCACTTACATAATGTAGCAGTCCACCCCTAGATATGGGCAAGGGAAACTGTGTACAGATTGTCTTAGAAGAGAGCATGCTCAGTCTTGAGCATGCTCAGTATTGCACGTGGCTGGGAAAGCTCTGACCCTTGACCCCAGCTTCTCCCAGGTTAGGCGGGAACGCAGGTTTCTTTGTGTTCACCTGGTTAAGAGAAACCACACCTATACCTTGTCATTAACCAATGATAATCATCCCTGTGTACTGTGTATATTTGCATATCAAAGAGATTAAATATGGCCCAGCCAGCTCCGCCTTGCTCTCTTCTGCTCTTCCTCCCTTCCAGCTCTCACTGATGCCTGTCCTTGCTGGAGCCTGGACTTTGGCCAGGCTCCATCTTTAATCTTTCTCTATCATCTCTCTGACCTGTGTGGTATTAAATGGGATCTCTGGACTGGTATAAGCCTTCGGAATAGTCCATTGATCGGAGCTTGGCTGTGGCTCATTGACAATTAATAAGGCATGCATTTGTGACTCATTCCTGCCACCTCATATCTCTAATTCGACTCTGTCATCCCCCTCGTGGTATCTAAAACTTCTATCCTTTCTCTATCTTCCTACCTTAAAGCTTCTCTCTCCCCTCTGAGGAAGCTTTACATAAAATGAAGATACTTTGTAAGCACAGCAAGCAGAGTATCTAATCATTTTATATCCATATCTAATCAGTTTATATCCATAATCAATTCATTGTTTATTTTTACAGTTTGGGCAAGTTAAATAGGACAAAGAATCAGAAAATCTGATTTTAAGGGTCCAGCTGTCAACTTGGGCAGTTGGAACCATCATCACAGCAGGGGATCCTTTGAAGCAGTACTTAGAGCTGGCATCTTCACTGTGAGCTGTAGTAACAGTGAGCTGAACTTTAGGTGGCTCCAAAACCCATCTCCCAGTCAACTTGACTCAAAGGCTCTGTGCTCTTAGAAAAGCTACTGAATTAGCTGCATAAAATCATAATGGGGCTTTTTTTGTTAGATATGGCTTTTATGCCAAATCTCTTTTTCTCTGTTATACTGGATTATATAAAAAATTCACTTGCCTATGACTTTCTAATGCCATCATTCTCATTGACACTCCTGGAACTAATCTCTTATGTCCTTGTGCTAGTATTGGTGTTCTTGTGCTTTTACATGATAATTGAATCTTTGGCAGTCTTTTTTAAACATTTAAAGGCAAACATCAGGCAAGCTACTACAAAAAAATGATCTAACATTAAAAATGAATTATCTAGAGACTAAACTAGATAGAATGGAAAGTCAATATGAGGAATTACTCAAGGCTAAAGGAACAATGACAGAAAATAAAGAACATGAAGCAACTAAATTAGAGGGTGCAACTAAATCAGATAAACCAACTAAATTAGAAATGGAAACTGAAGCATTAGAAAGCACACCAGCTCATATATTTCCTTTAAGGGAGGTACCTACAGTGTCCCCAGAGCATGGTGTACTGAATCTCACATGCCACAAAAGGTTTATGCAAGCTGATAGAGATAGTTTTAAGAAAAATTATCCAAAGTATGAAGAAGAACCAATGGGAGTTGTAAAGCAGTTCAAGCACTTAAGTAAGCTTTACAATCCTTCTTATTTGGACTTTGACATCCTTATGGATGAATTATTGACAAAGAAGGAGAAACAGCAGATCATAGAGGACACTAATAGGAACCCTCAAATTACCAATTGGCCAACCAAGGATCCTGGGTGGGAAACTAACTCATTTGTGGGGTACAGAGTCTTAATTATAGCCAGGGAGGCAATAGTTGAAACTATGAAGCAAAATTCCAGATGCCCAGGAACGTGGTCTAAATTTGAACACCTAAAGCAAGAAGTGGGAGAGACTCCCTCCACTTTCCTTGATAGAATTATTGAGTGTGCTGAAAAATGGATTGGGTTGGATATTTTAACAGAGGAAAACGTAAATGACATTCCCAGACAGTTTGTGAAAAATGCATGGCCTGTGATCCAAAATTATTTTCAAAGTAACTGTCCAAATTGGTTTGATATGGGTCTTGACAAAATTTGGAGAATTGCTAATTATGCTAATTATGTTTTCCAAGATGAGAAAGATAGGTAATCAGAAGAGGAAAACTATGTAATTGATTAATTAACCAAAGAAATCAGAGAACTTAAGCAAAAACTGAAATCCAATGAAGTGAAGGAAAAACAGTAGCTGCTCTAAGAACTTATAGACAACCCAGAAATAACTACAACCTCAGACAATACAGACAGACCTCAAGACCTGGTCATCTCATGAGAGAATGCAGATTTAGGGGACAATTCTTTCGACAAAACTTCAGGAAAACTGAGGCAATAGGTTTAATCACTTTAAAGGATTCAGGTAAAATGGATATGGAAATTATGGGTTTAACAAAAGATTCAGAAATGGATTTAATAACACATTCCAGTATGGGAGACCAAACTACCCAAATTATTTTTATACTGGATGCTACCATAATTCACAACAAGCCCCAGACCTGAATTCCATGCAAGATTATATCAAAGCAGGTGCTCATCCAAAATATTCCCAGGTAGCTAGTGGGAATCCCCCAAAACTTGATATGCAAAAAGGTGCAACTTCATTATGAAGGTGTGCCAAGGACTGTGCAGTTAAAGATCTAGTATATGGAGAAAATGGTCTAGGAAGTATGGGCAATGAAATAAGAACTAATGAAAATGACAAAGAGAGTTTAAAAACATGGCAATTTAGTAGAAGAGAAATTAATTAATAATTAGAGAATGAGGAACAGGAACAAGGGTTAAGTTTTCCTGATCCTAGTGTGTCAGCTACTGTAATACCTTTCCATTCTCCAGAAAATAGTACAGAACCCCATGTAAGCCTAAAAATAATAACCCAAGTTTACAATTGTCTCTTGGACACAGGTGCTGCCAAATCTGGGTTGCAGAAATCCTCTGGAGTGCAAAACAGTGGGTTCAACAGAAGTTGTGGGTATAACGGGAAAACCACAAAAAGTAAAGAAATTAGAACCTAAAATTGTTTCTCTTGGACCTCTAAGTGCAGAGCACTCTTTCCTCTTAATGCCAAATTCCCCATTGAATCTAGTGGGTAGAGATCTTTTTGGTAAATTGAGAGCAACCATAGTATATATACCAACCAGAGATATTTCTTTGAAACTCCCAGAAGAATCCTTGAACCTTTTCTCTATATTATTCCTGGGTACAGTAGAGTCATAGGAGGAAGGGAATAATATCTATCAGATACCAGATGATATTCCAGAAGGTTTATGGGCTACAAATTCTACAGATGTAGGTTTATTAAAATCAGCAACCCCTGCTGATTTTGTACTATGCTAAAGGAAGTCCACCACCATGCATTCCACAGTACCCACTTGGTAAAGAGGCCATTGATGGGATCATCTCGATAATAAACTCATTATTGTAGCAAGGCATAATAATACCATGCATCTCTGAATACCCCAATTATATCTGTTAAAAAACCCAAGCTAGACCCTTTGATCCAGCCATAGCACTGCTGAGTCTGTACCCCAAAGAGACAATGGACAAAAAGACTTGTACAAAAATATTCATAGCTGCGCTCTTTGTGGTGGCCAAAAACTGGAAAGCGAGGGGATGCCCATCAATTGGGGAATGGCTGAGCAAATTGTGGTATATGTTGGTGATGGAATATTATTGTGCTAAAAGGAATAATAAAGTGGAGGAGTTCCATGGAGACTGGAACAACCTCCAGGAAGTGATGCAGAGCGAGAGGAGCAGAACCAGGAGAACATTGTACACAGAGACTAATACACTGTGGTATAATTGAACGTAATGGACTTCTCCATTGGTGGTGGTGTAATGGCCCGGAACAATCTGCAGGGATCTAGGAGAAAAAACACTATGCATAAGCAAAGGATAAACTATGGGAGTGGAAACACCGAGGAAAAGCAACTGCCTAACTACAGCGGTTGAGGGGACATGACAGAGGAGAGACTCTAAACGAAACTCTAATGCAAATATTGACAACATAGAAATGGGTTTGAATCAAGAACACATGCAACACCCAGTGGAATCATGCGTTGGCTATGGGGGGTGGGGGGGGAAGAAAATGATCTTTGTCTTTAATGAATAATGCTTGGAAATGATCAAATAAAATATTATTTTTAAAAAATTACAAGATAAAAAAAAAAACCCAAGCTAGATGCTGAAGGACAAATAGTCTATTGGTTTGTTTAAGATTTAAGAGCTGTTGATGATCATGTAGTAAAATCTTACCCAGTTAAGGGTTAAAATTAAAGGTTGGACTAAATGTATTAAAATGTGGTCACCGAAAATATATTACTCAAGTGAGGATGACTTTTTATGGTAGTTTATTTACAAAAGGAGAAAGAGTGAAAGTAAGGAAATGAGAGAGAGAGAGTAGATAATTACTCCAGGTTGTTCTGAACTAGGCAGGGCTTCAGAGATCCCAGCAAAGAGGGCCCAGAGGTAAATTAAACAAGGTTTCTAGCCACAAGACCTCCTCTAAGACAAGGGGTCTCTCTGGAGGCTAGTACCTCCAGAAAAGCCAGGAAAAGGAGTCAGCCTTTTCACTCACCCATGTGATAATTCAAAGGGAGAGATTCAAGAACAGTCTCACCAAATTTCAAAGTCTCAGGTCCATGGAGCAGATTCTTCACCAGCCTCCAACTCAAACTTAAACTCAAACTCTAAACTTCAAAGAACTGCCTTCACAGGAAGTTGCCACTGCTTTTAAAAATGCTTCTTTTGTGTCAGTTTCTGTGCATCCCTTCCCACTTTACATGAACCAATTGTAGCTTTAGCTTTGTTTAGGACTGCCCAGAGGGCAGTCAATCATTTCTGATTCATCACCCACTATAGCACACATGGGTCACAGACCTCCCCATACTTAAGGATAAGTAGGGTGTATATGCTTCTGGTGATTAAATCTAAAAGTGGGTGAGGGAAATTAATCCCATCTTCACAGTACCAAGTCCTGCTACCATTATTCCATCTATACCAAGTCATGAAAATATTTTACTGTGGTTGACTTATGTTGTGTTTTTTTCTCAATCTGATACACAAAGACTCATTGAAGATATTTGCATTCACATGACAGGGAAATCAATATTCATGGTCCTGCTGTTTGCCACAGGGATTCTGTGAAAGTCCTTCATTGTTTTTCCAGATCTTAAACAAAGATTTGAAAAATATCCAGTTCAAAGACAGTAAGTTCATTTACTTTGTAGATGATCTACTCCTAGCATCACCATCTGCAAAAGTGTGCCAGTGTGATAGTAAACATCTTCTGTGTGAACTCTACAGGTGGAGACACAAAATATCAAAAGCTAATCTTAAATGGTGTCTTCCTCACACAGAATATTTAGGGTTTGTGCTCTCTGAGGGGTTCAGAAGCATTTTTCTCAAAAGAGAGTAGCAGACATACAAAAGTTGAGTGCCCCTAAGACCACACACAACTCCTAGCCATCTTATGAACTACAGGATTTTGCAGACAATGGATACCTAATTATAGTGAACTTACAAAACCACAACTGCTTAATGAAAGACACTGAGAAAGACCCACTGAAGCTAAAACCAGAGCATTTGCAAGCAATTGCAAAGTTAAAGGAAGTAATATTATCAGCTCCTGCTCCTAATTATTCAAAACCATTCTTCCTCTATGTCCACAAGTGAAAGGCAATAGCTTCAGGAGTTTTGACACAGAGCTTAGAACCAAACCAATGTCCTATTGCATATTATTCTGGTCAACTAGATCTCATAGCTGCAGGAATAGCTCCATGCTTAAGAGGGGTGGCAGCAACTGCGTTGCTTGTTACCAAATCTGCAGATTTAGTGTTAGGCTGCCTACTGACAATTTATGGTTCACATGAAGTAGAGGCACTTCTGGGAAAGTTCAGAACACAGGCATTTTCAGATCAATGCCTGGCTCAATATGATACAGTGCTTTTGGGGAACGAACATATAACACTAAAGAGATGCAACACCTTAAATCCAGCTACATTATTACCTGATTTACCAACACATGGGGAACCATTACACGATTGTGAAACTTTAGTGCAATTAATAGAAAGACCTTGAGAAAATCTACCAGACACACCTCTTGACAACCCTGTCCTGATCTTATTCACAGATGGATCATCATATATTCAGAATGGAATAAGATTTATAGGTGCTGCAGTAGTAAGTGAATTTGATACTGTGAAAAGGAAAACTGAAGCAAGTTTTGGACTTTCTGCCACTCAGGTGGAACAAACAGCAGTTGGAATGTTGGAGAGAGGATATTGACAAAAATGACAGTTGGGAGGGGCTTCTGGGAGTGACAGTTGGTCTTGAGGACTCTCTTCCTGGCCCTCAGAATGGAAGGAGCCTCTCTCCCTGTCTTGGGATAGAAGTTCCTCTATTCCTGATTTTCCCAACTGTGTGCTCTACCTGGATTTCTGTGATCATGGCATTGAACAAAAGGATTGAAGGGGAGTAGTTTGAACTGTAAGGCCAGTCTTTAGGGGCATCAGCCCGAAGAGACAGGCCCAACTAGTTCTGAAAGTCAGAACCTTTTCTTCCTCTTGCTGTCTACTGCTAAAGACTTTGAACTTAAGAAAGCTAGCATAGATTAGCATAGACAGGAATAAAAGAAAGCCTTCACCAGTCTGTGAGTTCTGGCCTCACCTCAAAAGCTGAGAGAGATTCAAACCCAATCTAGGGAAATCTTGATTCCCTCTTCCCTGATACCGCCCAAATCCAAACTTGGTATTAAAATTCATCTCTATTTAAATAATCTAATCAGAGGACTATCATTTCAGGGAACATAGAGGGAGCTCAAACTAAGTACAGACATTCAAACATAAATAGTCCTTATCAGACCCCTACGTAGCAAACTTAGTTTGGGGGGAGGCTTGTCCCTCAGGGGGGTCCGTACTTACCTGCTCTGGGGTATCTTCAATATCAATCAATAGAAAAGACATCTCCTCAGGCTATCATAGGTGGCCCATTTCTCGGGAAACCCCATTTTCAAAGATAGCCTCTCAGCAGGGGTATCTCCCTCCTTTTAACTCACCAGCAGCCATATCCCCTCTGTCCCTTCAACTCCTCCATTCCCTGTTATAAAACCTTCCTTATCCTCTGTACCTCTTCGATCCTCTACAATTCCCTTTAACTATAACAATACCCAATGGTTTGCTTCACTACCATACCTCTTCGATCCTCTACAATTCCCTTTGATTATAACAATACCCTATGGTTTGCTTCACTACCTAGGAACCTAAGTGCTCAGAGAGCAGAATTAATTGCTCTAAAACACACATGCAAGTTTGCAAAAGACAAACATGCAAATATTTTCACTGATTCCAAGTATGCATTTGAAATTTGCCATGCCATTGGTTCTCTCCGACTTCAGAGAGGTTTTTTAACATCTAGTGGGAAAAGAATCAATCATGCAGAAATAATTTGAGAATTACTGTCATCTCGACAGTGATTCACTGCAAAGGGCATTCTTTAGGACAAGATTTAATTGCCAGAGAAAATCGTAGGGCAGATATGGCTGCACAATATGTGGTGCAAAATGCTCCAGCTTGCACTATGAATCTCTGTTATAGATACCACAAATTTAGAAAAAGCATACAATGACAAAGAGGTTCAGAAGTGAAAGCAAAATTTTGGAGCTAGAAAAGAAAATGGGATTTGAATAGTGTTGGTGGGAAAATCAATTCTTCCAAAAGCATTTTACCCTTACATCTGTCAAGCAATACACACAAAGGGTCATTTTGGGACACACGCATTGATACTGTTAAAAGAACTTGGATAGCTCCAGGAATTAGCACTGTGGCAAATAAGATCTGCTCAGCTTGCTTTGTGTGTGCACAATTCAATCAAAGCATATTTAAGCAAAAAGCTTTTGGTGGTTGTCCACTAGCTCACACATCATTGAGCATTTGCAAATAGATTACATCAATGTGCCCAAATCAGGACAATTTAAATTTTGTCTAGTGATAGTGGACCAACTAACTAGATGGCCAGAAGTTTTTCCTTTAAGCTTTGTAGCCAAAATCTTGTTGAAAGAGATCATTCCAGGATATGGTATACCACTGAGAGTAGATTCTGACAAAGGGAGCCATTTTACAGATTCAGTTCTAAAATAAGTTTATGAGAATCTAGGTATCATGCCAAAATTTCATGTCCCATATCACCCACAAAGTTCTGGTCAGGTGGAGAGGCTAAACAGAGAAATCAAAGTATGGTTGGGAAATTATGCACAGAAACAAATTTTAAGTGGCCAGAGATTTTGCCTCTAGCACTTTTTTCTTTGCACACTAGACCAAGAGGAGATGTGCATATCTCACCATATGAAATGTTATTTGGACATTCACCATTGCAGGCAGCAGCTTTTATAGAGGCTCAGAGATAGGCTCTATTCACAAGGAAGACTAGTAAGTGAAAATTTTCTCCAACCTAGTCTTTTCTATGTATTCTTATCTTTTATACTCTGACCCCTCTTCAAAAGTCTATTTTGCTTCTGACCATTGCTTCTGCACACACCACCCCTCTCCTTTCTCTCACCTACTTTCTATACACATCTACATATATATATATACTTCCCTCATTGACCCAGTTCAGATGAGAGTGATGTTCAAAGGTTGTTTGTTCCTAGGACTGATTTTTCCTCCATTGTAAAAACTCTTCTTGCACACTATTTTTATGTGAAATACCTCTCTCCATTCTTCCTCTCCCTTCTCCCTTCTCATAATGCATCTTCCTTCTATCCTTCTCTTCTCCTTTTGACATCATTCCAGGATAACATACCCAAGCTCATGCTCATTAAAATGATAATGTTCTTAGGACTTACTTGTATCATCCCCCCATATGGGAATGTAAATAATTTAACCTTGTTAAAGTGTTATGATTTCTTACTTGTTACCTTTTTAAGCTTCTCTTGAATCTTGTGTTTGAATGTCATATTTTCTATTCAGCTCTTGTCTTTTCATCAGAAATGCTTGAAATTCATCTATTTCACTAAATATCCATTTCCCCTCTGTTGTATTATATTCAGTTTTTCTGAGAAGATTTTTCTTTATTGTAATCTTAGTTCCTTTGTCTTTGAAAAAAAAATCATATTACACGTCTTCTGCTCCTTTACATAGTCGCTGCTAAGTCTTGTGTAACCCTGGCTGTGGCACCACAGTGTTTTAATTATTTCTTTCTGGTTATTTGCAATATTTTCTCCTTAACCCAGGAACTCTGGATTCTGGCTAAAATAATACTAGGAGAAGATTTGAAAACGTGAAAATTTCTTTCAGAGGTGACAGATAGATTCTTTCAATTTCTAATTTGCTTTCTTGTTCTAAGATAAATGGGCAGTTTTCTTTTGTAATTTCTTGAAATTATATGATATCTAGGATTTTTTATCATGACTTTTAGGTTATCCAATAATTCTTAAATTATGTCTCCTTGATTTATTTGCAAGGTCAATTATTTTCTTCATGAAATATTTCACATTTTCTTCTTTTTAATCTTTTGACTTGGTCTTATTATTTCTTTTCTCCCCCCCTCTTTTTTTTTAAACCCTTACCTTATGCCTTAGAATCAATACAGAAGAGTGGTAAGGGCTAGGCAATGTGGGTTAAGTGACTTGTCCAGGGTCACACAGCTAGGATTGTCAGAGGCCAGATTTGAACCTAGAATCTCCCATCTCTAAGCCTGGCCCTCAATCCTCTTAGCTACCCAGCTTCCCCCTGGAGTTATTTTCTTCAGCAATGTTTTGTACCTCTTTTACAAAGATGTTAAATCTCTCTTCATATTTCCCTTTCATAGCTAGTTCTCATTTCCTTTCCCAATTTTTACTCTTCACCTTTTATTTGAAGTGTGATTTTGGGTAAATCACTTAGTTTCTCTCAGCCTTAGTCCCTTATCTGTAAAATGGGGATAATAATAGCATCTACCCAAAGGGTTGTTATAAGAATCAAAGAAGTTAATGTATGCACTTCCAGGTAAGCATGGCAGCAGTCTAGATGCAGGACGCTTCCTCTCCCCAGCACCTACTGACATACACTACCTGAAAAGACCATAAAAACCATTTTCAGAAGAAGGGAGGAACTCTACAGTAGGGTGCAGCATTGAAGGTACATGGGATTTGGGCATTTCCACACTATAAGAGGGTGAAAAAGTTCCCACCCAAACATGAGCTGATCTACTCTCCTCCACCCCACCCACGGAGCCAGAGTCAGAGCCAGCGAGTGTTAGAATCAGAGAGTGAGCAAGGGGCACCTCTAAGTCCTTGGGAGCTGACTAAGACTACCAAAGACCTACTCCTGGGAGCAGCTACACCAGAAACTCTAGTGGGCGGGGGAGCAGAGAACTAGGGTGCTCAGAACAAGCACACGCCAGAATCAACGAGTGAGTGAGGGGCACCTCTAGGTCCTTGGGAACTGACTAAGACCACCAAAGACCTACCCCTGAGAACAGATACACCTGAAACCCTGGTGGGCGGGGGAGCACAGACTGTGGGTGCCCCAAGGAAGGTAGCTCAGAGAAGAGCTACAAATAGCTGAAGAGATTTGAGAGCTTGCCTCTGGCAAAATACTTGCTCCTTAACTCTAAACACAGAGAACCTGCCCAGCTCGCTCAGATTTTTGACTAAAAAGGGAAGGTAAAACCTCCATTGTGATGGCTAATTGTGCACAGGAGCCCCAAACTCCCTCCAAGAAAAGCAAAAAAAAGGCAGTGACCGTTGAAATTTTTTACAGAGGAAAAACCCTGGCTACAGAAGAAATTCTGTACACGAGGAAATTCAAACAAAAATAAAACCTTCTTAAAAAATGGAAATTGTCCACAAGCTCTGGAAGAATTTAAATTGGAGCTTATCAAAAAGATGGAAGCCTTCTGACAAGAGAGGTAGGAAACAGTTCAAAGAGAAAATAACAGTTTAAAGGACAAGTACTCCTAATTAGAGAAACAGCTGGAAGCCACAAAAAGCAGGATAGACCAAACCAGAAAGGAAAGCCAGCCTTTAAAGACCAGAATTAGGCAACTGGAAGTCAATGATCTTGCAAAACAACAAGAATTAATAAAGCAAAGTCAAAAGACTGACAAAATAGAAGAAAACATAAAATATCTCACTGACAAGGTGACAGATCAAGAAAACACAGGAAGGACAATTTGAGAATCATTAGTCTACCTGAAAATCCAGAAATAAATAGAAATCTTGACATCATACTACAAGAAATAATCCAAGAAAACTGCCCTGATGTTCTTGAACAAGTAGGCAAAATAGACATTGAAAGAGTTCAGAGAACACCCTCTATATGAAATCCCCAAAAGACAACTCCCAGGAATGTAATTGCCAAATTCCAGAGCTTTAAAGCTGAGGAGAAAATTCTACAAGAATCCAAAAAGAGATCATTCAGATACCAAGGAGCACCAATCAGGATCACACAAGACCTGGCAGCTTCCACACTAAAGGACCGCAAGGCCTGGAACACCATATTCAGAAAAGCAAGAGAACTGGGTCTTCAACCAAGAATCACCTATCCATCAAAACTGACTTTAATTTCCAGGGGAAAGTATGGACAAACAACAAAATAGATTTCCAAGTTTGTAAAGAAAAGGTCAGAACTAAGTGGAAAGTTTAATATCCAAACACAAAGATCAAGAGAAACATGAAAAGGTAAATATGAAAGAGAGGGAAAAGGAGAAAATGTTTTTTTTTAATTCAAACTCTCTTCTTTAAGGGCTACAATTAGATCAAATTATATGTATTAATATTTGGGGAAAATGTTATTTATAACTCTCAAAAACTGTATTCATTATTATAGTAATTAGAAGAATCACTTACAGGATGAGATTGGGGCATTAAGGGCTATAAGATGATATACAAAAAAAAAAGAAAAAGGGAGGGGGTGGGAATTGATGATGGTACCAAGAGATACTTGAAGAAATAAAATAAATAGGATAATCTTTTTCACACAAAGATACACATGGGAAAGGGAGGGGAAGAACACTCTTATAAGAAGGAGAGGAAGAAAGTGCTAATAGGTAATACTTAAACCTTACTCTCAGTGAAATCAGCTCTGAGAGGGAAGAGCATCTAGATCCATTGGGATCTTGAATTCTATCTTATCCTACAGGGTAAGGGAGAAAGGAAAACTAAGGGGGGTAGGGGAGAAGGAGTACAGAAAGGGAGGAAAGGAGAGGGGGAGGAGGGAACTTAACAGACTCTAAAAAATAAACAAGAAATGAACAAAAAGGGCAGGACCAGAAAGGGAAGCATATTAAGTGAGGGGATTACGAGGATTGATTAAAACTAAATAACTGGTTTAAAAGGATATAGCAAAAGAAGAAAGGACAGAACTAAGAGAGGATATCAAAATGCTAGGGAATTCATAAGCGACAATCATAACTTTGAACATGAATGGGATGAACTCACCCATAAAACGTAGAAGAATACGGGAGTGAATTAGAATCCAAAATCCTACTATATGTTGTCTACAAGAAACACACCTGAGGCAGATAGATACTCACAAGGTCAGAATTAAAGGTTGGAGCAAGACCTATTGGGCCTCAACTGACAGAAAGAAGGCAGGAGTTGCAATCATGATATCTGACAAAGCCAAAGTAAAAATAGACCTGATTAAAAGGGATAGGAAAGGTAAATACATCCTGATAAAAGGGAGTATAGACAATGAGGAACTATCACTAATCAACCTGTATGCACCAAATGGTATAGCACCCAAATTTCTAATGGAGAAACTAGTAGAATTGAAAGAGGAAATAGATAGTAAACCTATACTAGTGGGAGACCTGAACCTACCACAATCAAATTTAGAAAAATCAAATCAAAAATTAAATAAGAAAGAGGTAAAAGAGGTGAATGAAATCTTAGAAAAATTAGAATTAATAAATATATGGAGAAAAATAAATAGGGACAAAAGGGAATATATCTTCTTTTCAGCAGCACATGGTGCATTCACAAAGATTGACCATATACTATGTCATAAAAATGTCATACAAATGCAGAAAAGCAGAAATAATTAATGCAACCTTTTCAGATCATAATGCAATAAAAATAATGATCAGTAAGGGTACATGGAGATCTAAATAAAAAATTAAATGGAAATTAAATAATATGATTTTCCAAAATCAGTTAGAAAACAAATCATAGAAACAATTCATAATTTCATTGGAAAAAATGACAATGATAAGACATCCATTCAAACTCTATGGGATACAGCCAAAGCAGTACTCAGGGGAACATTTATATCCTTGGATTCATATATTAACAAGTTAGGGAGGGCAAAGGTCTATGAATTGGACATGCAAATCAAAAAAAACTTGAAAGCAAACAAATTAAAATCCCCCAGAAGAAAACCAAATTATAGATCCTAGAAATTAATGGAGAAATTAATAAAATCAAAAGTGATAGAACTATTGAACTAATAAATAAGAGTAGAAGCTAGTATTTTGAAAAAAACAAACAAAATAGACAAAGTGCTGGTCAATCTAATAAAAAAAGGAAAGAAGAAAACCAAATAACCAGTATCATAGATGAAAAAGGGGACCTCGCTTCCAATGAAGAGCAAATTAAGGCAATCATTAAAAACTATTTTGCCTAATTATATGGCAATAAATATGCCAATCTAGGTGATATAAATGAATATTTACAAAAATATAAATTACCTAGATTAACAAAAGAAGAAATAGAATTCTTAAATAATCCCATATCAGAAAAAGAAATCGAACAGGCCATCAAAGAACTCCCTAAGAAAAATCCCCAGGGCTTGATAGATTCACAAGTGAATTCTATCAAACATTCAAAGAACAGCTAATCCCAAAACTATACAAACTATTTGACATAATAAGCAAAGAGGGAGTTCTACCAAATTCCTTTTATGACACAAATGTGGTACTGATTCCAAAGCCAGGCAGGTCAAAAATGGAGAAAGAAAACTACAGACCACTCTCCTTAATGAACATAGATGCAAAAATCTTAAATAGGGAACTTCTGGGTAATCATGGCTGCAATCTAGACACCACACGCTTCCTCTCCCCGGCACCGAACGAAATAGACTACATCAAAGGAGCATAAAATCACCTTTGGAGGAACAGAAGGACTCCCCAGTACCCCACAGAGGCAAAGGTACGTGGGGCTTGAACATTTCCACACTATAATAAGGAGGAAAAGCTTGCACAGAAAAGTGAACTGAGCCGCCCTTCCCCCACCCCACCTCCCCCACTAAACCAGAGTGAGGTACCTGAGTGCTCACCGGGACAGTGAGTGAGTGGGGAATGTCTCTGTCTGGGGGGGGCACTCCACGGTCCTTGGGATCTGGGGACTGCCAGGAAAAAACGTCTCAGGGAGGTTTCACTGGAGAATCCAGCACTTCAGCAGAGCTGTACTTGGGGCGGCTGCGCTGAACATCTCCGCGGAGCTAAACAACAGGGGCGGACCACATGTTGATTATCTGGGCAGAGCTGAACACCTGGGCAGTGTGGCTGTGATAAGGGACCCAGCACTCTAAGAAACCTCAGAGGCTGGGAAGAACTAGTCTGAAACAACCTAAATTCACAGAAAAACCACCCATATAACCCAGATCCCAGACCAAAAAGGAAAGGGGAATAAAACCACCAAAGGGATGGCTCACATGGCCCAAAATCAAGCCTCCAGGAAGAAAGGGAAAAAAGTGACTATTGAAAACTTTTATGGTGGAAGTACCCAAGGAAAAGAGGAGAATGAGGAGGAAATCCAAAAAAATTCAGAACACGCCTCCCAAAATGGAAACTATCAACAAGCTCTAGAAGATCTCAAACTGGAACTTATCCAAAAGATGGAAACCTGGAAAGAAAAATGGGAGAAAGAGATCAGCTGTCTGACAGATAAGAATGCTCAATTGGAAAAAGAACTCGAAGCATCCAATAGAAGGGCAGACAAGGCGGAAAAGCAAAACCAGTCCCTAACGACCAGAATTAAGCACCTCGAAGAAAGCGAGGTGATAGAACAGCAAGAATCAATAAAGCAAACCCAAAAAATTCATGAATTAGAAGAAAACATAAAATATCTCACTGAGAAGGTCACAGATCTGGAAAACAGAGGGAGACGAGAAAATCTCCGAATTATCGGTCTCCCAGAAAAACCAGAGGTAAACAATAAACTCGATATTATTCTACAGATTATAAAAGAAAATTGCCCTCACGTTCTGGAGCAAGGGGGCAAAATAGAAATAGAAAGGATTCATAGAACACCTTCTATACTAAATCCCCAAAAGACAACGCCTAGGAATGTAATTGCCAAATTCAAGAGCTTCCAAGTAAAGGAGAAAATCCTACAAGAAGCCAAGAAGAAGAGCTTCAGATATAAGGGGGCTCCCATAAGGATCACACACGACTTAGCAGCTAACACACTAAGAGACTGCAAAGCATGGAACACGATATTTAGAAAGGCAAGAGAGCTGGGTCTCCAACCAAGAATCAACTACCCAGCAAAACTGACTATATACTTCCAGGGGAAAGTATGGGCATTCAATAAAATAGAAGATTTCCAAGCATTTGCTAAGAAAAGACCAGAGCTCTGTGGAAAGTTCGATATCCAAGCACAGAAAGCAAGAGAAACATGAAAAGGTAAATATTAAAGAAAGGGAAAAGGAGATAAATCTTATCTTTTTCTTTAAGTCAAACTCTCTTCTATAAGGACTACATTTACATCAAATTATATATATTAATATGTGGGGAAAATGTTTTGTGTAACTCTCATAAATTGTATCATCATAAGAGTAGTTAGAAGAAACATGCATAGGGAAAGATTGGGGCATTAAGAAGATTTGGGGAAAGTTGGGGCAAAGAAAGGAAAAAGGAGGGGGGAACCGCGATAATACTAAGATTAACTTCAAGAAATAGGGGGGGAATCAATAGAATAATCTTTCCCATATAAAGATACACATGGGAAGGGGAGGGGAAGAACTCTCATATGAGAAGGAGAGGAAGAGAGCGTGAAGTGGAATTACTTAAACCTTACTCTCAGTGAAATCAAATCTGAGAGGGAAGAACATCTAAATCCAGTGGGATCCTGAATTCTATCTTATCCATTAGGGCAAGAAAGAAAGGAAAATCAAGGAGGGGGAGGGGGGAGGGAGTACAAAAAGGGAGGGAAGGAGAGGGGGGAGGGGAAGGGAGCATAAAAAGGGAGGGGCTAGAAAGGGAAGCATCTCAAGGGAGGGGACTAGGGGGACTGACCTAAAGTAAATCACTGGTTCAAAAGGAGAAAGCTAAAGAAGAAAGGTCAGAACTAGGGGAAGATATCAAAATGCCAGCGAATCCACAAATAACAATCATAACTTTGAACGTGAATGGGATGAACTCACCCATAAAACGTAGACAAATAGCAGATTGGATTAGAACCAAAAACCCTACCATATGTTGTCTTCAAGAAACACATATGAGACGGGTTGACACTCACAAGGTTAGAATTAAAGGTTGGAGTAAGACCTTTTGGGCCTCAACTGATAGAAAGAAGGCAGGAGTTGCAATCATGATATCTGACAAAGCCAAAGCACAAATAGACCTGATCAAAAGGGATAGGGAAGGTAAATATATTCTGCTAAAAGGGAGTATAGACAATGAGGAAATATCACTAATCAACATGTATGCACCAAATGGTATAGCATCCAAATTTTTAATGGAGAAACTAGGAGAATTGAAGGAGGAAATAGACAGTAAAACCATATTAGTGGGAGACTTGAACCAACCACTATCAAATTTAGATAAATCCAACCAAAAAATAAACAAGAAAGAGGTAAAAGAGGTGAATGAAATCTTAGAAAAATTAGAGTTAATAGACATATGGAGAAAAATAAATAGGGACAAAAAAGAATACACCTTCTTTTCAGCACCACATGGCACATTCACAAAAATAGATCATACACTAGGTCATAGAAACATGGCACTCAAATGCAGAAAAGCAGAAATAATAACTGCAGCCTTTTCAGATCACAAGGCAATAAAAATATTGATCGGCAAGGGTACATGGAGAGCCAAATCAAAAATTAATTGGAAATTAAATAACATGATACTCCAAAATCGGATAGTTTGAGAAGAAATCATAGAAACAATTAACAATTTCATTGAAGAAAATGACAATGGCGAAACATCCTTTCAAACCTTATGGGATGCAGCCAAGGCAGTACTTAGAGGAAAATTCATATCCCTGAGTGCATATATTAACAAATTAGGGAGGATAGAGACCAAGGAATTGGAAATGCAAATCAAAAAAGTTGAGAATGAACAAATTAAAAACCCCCAGAAGAAAACCATACTAGAGATCCTAAAAATTAAGGGAGAAATTAATAAAATAGAAAGTGACGGAACTATTAAGCTAATAAACAAGACTAGAAGCTGGTACTTTGAAAAAACATACAAAACAGACAAAGTACTGGTTAATTTAATTAAAAAAAGGAAAGAAGAAAGGCAAATTAACAGCATCAAGGATGAAAAGGGGGATCTCACCTCCAATGAAGAGGAAATTAAGGCAATCATTAAAAACTACTTTGCCCAACTATATGGCAATAAATATACCAACCTAGGTGATATGGATGAATATTTACAAAAATATAAATTGCCTAGACTAACAGAAGAAGAAATAGTTTTCTTAAATAATCCCATATCAGAAAAAGAAATCCAACAGGCCATCAAAGAACTTCCTAAGAAAAAATCCCCAGGGCCTGATGGATTCACCAGCGAATTCTATCAAACATTCAGAGAACAGTTAATCCCAATACTATACAAACTATTTGACATAATAAGAAAAGAGGGAGTTCTACCAAACTCCTTTTATGACACAAGCATGGTACTGATTCCAAAACCAGGCAGGCCAAAAACAGAGAAAGAAAATTATAGACCAATCTCCCTAATGAATATAGATGCAAAAATCTTAAATAGGATACTAGCAAAAAGACTCCAGCAAGTGATCAGAAGGGTCATCCACCATGATCAAGTAGGATTTATACCAGGGATGCAGGGCTGGTTCAACATTAGGAAAACCATCCACATAATTGACCACATCAACAAGCAAAACAACAAGAACCACATGATTATCTCAATAGATGCAGAAAAAGCCTTTGATAAAATACAACACCCATTCCTATTAAAAACACTAGAAAGCATAGGAATAGAAGGGTCATTCCTAAAAATAATAAACAGTATATATCTAAAACCATCAGCTAATATCATTTGCAATGGGGATAAACTAGATGCATTCCCAATAAGAGCAGGAGTGAAACAAAGATGCCCATTATCACCTCTATTATTTGACATTGTACTAGAAACACTAGCAGTAGCAATTAGAGAAGAAAAAGAAATTGAAGGCATCAAAATAGGCAAGGAGGAGACCAAATTATCGCTCTTTGCAGATGACATGATGGTCTACTTAAAGAATCCTAGAGATTCAACCAAAAAGTTAATCGAAATAATCAACAACTTTAGCAAAGTTGCAGGATACAAAATAAACCCACATAAGTCATCAGCATTTCTATATAATTCCAACACAGCTCAGCAGCAAGAACTAGAAAGAGAAATCCCATTCAAAATTACCCTAGACAAAATAAGATACTTAGGAATCTATCTCCCGAGACAAACACAGGATCTATATGAACACAACTACAAACACTTTCCACACAACTAAAACTAGACTTGAACAATTGGAAGAACATTAACTGCTCATGGGTAGGACGAGCCAATATAATAAAAATGACCATCCTACCCAAACTCATCTATCTATTTAGTGCCATACCCATGGAACTTCCAAAAATTTTTTTTACTGATTTAGAAAAAACCATAACAAAGTTCATTTGGAAGAACAAAAGATCAAGGATATCCAGGGAAATAATGAAAAAAAAATACAAAGGAAGGGGGTCTTGCAGTCCCAGATCTCAGACTATATTACAAAGCAGCGGTCATCAAAACAATTTGGTACTGGCTAAGAGACAGAAAGGAGGATCAGTGGAATAGACTGGGGGCAAGCAACCTCAGCAAGACAGTATATGACAAACCCAAAGATCCCAGCTTTTGGGACAAAAATCCACTATTTCATAAAAACTGCTGGGAAAATTGGAGGACAGTGTGGGAAAGATTAGGCTTAGATCAACACCTCACACCCTACACCAAGATAAATTCAAAATGGGTGAATGACTTGAACATAAAGAAGGAAACTCTAAGAAAATTAGGCGAACACAGAATAGTATACATGTCAGACCTTTGGGAAGGGAAATACTTCAAAACCAAGCAAGAATTAGAAAGAGTTACAAAATGCAAAATAAATAATCTGGATTACATCAAATTAAAAAGGTTTTGTACAAACAAAACCAATGTAACCAAAATCAGAAGGGTAGCAACAAATTGGGAAACAATCTTCATAAAAACCTCTGACAAAGGTTTAATTACTCAAATTTATAAAGAACTAAATCAATTGTACAAAAAATCAAGCCATTCTCCAATTGACAAATGGGCAAGGGACATGAACAGGCAGTTCTCAGCCAAAGAAATCAAAACTATTAATAAGCACATGAAAAAGTGTTCTATATCTCTTATAATCAGAGAGATGCAAATCAAAACAACTCTGAGGTATCACCTCACACCTAGCAGATTGGCTAACATGACAGCTATGCAAAGTAATGAATGCTGGAGGGGATGTGGCAAAGTGGGGACATTAATGCATTGCTGGTGGAGTTGTGAATTGATCCAACCATTCTGGAGGGCAATTTGGAACTATGCCCAAAAGGCAATAAAAGACTGTCTGCCCTTTGATCCAGCCATAGCACTGCTGGGCTTGTACCCCAAAGAGATAATGGACAAAAAGACTTGTACAAGAATATTCATAGCTGCGCTCTTTGTGGTGGCCAAAAATTGGAAAACGAGGGGATGCCCTTCAATTGGAGAATGGCTGAACAAATTGTGGTATATGTTGGTGATGGAATACTATTGTGCTAAAAGGAATAATAAAGTGGAGGAATTCCATGGAGACTGGAACAACCTCCAGGAAGTGATGCAGAGCGAAAGGAGCAGAACCAGGAAAACATTATACACAGAGACTGATACATTGTGGTACAATCGAAGGTGATGGACTTCTCCATTAGTATCAATGCAATTTCCCTGAACAATCTGCAGGGATCTAAAAAAAAAATACTACCCACAAGCAGAGGATAAACTGTGGGAGTAAAAACACCAATGAAAAACAACTGCTTGACTACAGGGTTGGAGGAGATAAGACTGAGGAGAGACTCTAAATGAACACTATAATGCAAATTCCAACAACAGGGAAATGGGTTCGAATCAAGAACACATGTGATAACCAGTGGAATCATGTGTCGGCTATGGGAGAGGGAAAGGCGGGGGGGGGGGGATAAGGGGGGGAGGAAAAGAAAACGATCTTTGTTTCCAGTGAATAATGTATGAAAACGACCAAATAAAATAATGTTTAAATTAAAAAAAAAAAATCTTGACTTCCGGTTAAGATGGCGGCTTAGAGAAAGCTGAAGTTCAGATCTCCGGAAAACCCTTCCCGACCGATCTCAAACTAGAAGCTCCTAAGGCGCCGAAATTCAAAACGATCAACAGCACAGACCCTGGGAACCCTCCTCCTGGACCTGGACCCGGTTCAAAAGGTACGGCTCCCCTTAAAAGCCAGAACCCGAGATCCCTCGGACCTCAGGGGTAGGAGCGCAGAGTCCAAGGCTCCCGGAAGCGGCAGCCGAGCCGGGCTCAGAGAGCAGGGTCTGAGGAACAACAACCCTCAGGGTCTTCTACCCAAGTCCCAGTCCGGGTGAAAGTTACTGCCTGGGGCCTCCGCTGCAAAGAGCTGGTCAAAACAACAGCAACCCTCAGGGCGGGCAAGACAGCCTCACGGGCTGGATCCTGCTATCCAAGTCTCAGTGAAAGTCTGTGCTCTCGGAGCTTGGGGAAGCGGCAGCCCATCCCCCCGCAGGCCGACGAAACAGCCTCACGGCCAGGGATTCTGAAGGCAACTTCCGGAAATCGAGCCAGGGGGAGAGTGTGGCCTCGTGGTCCGACCCTTCCATTCCAGTTCCAGTGAGGCATATTCAGTTTAACCCAGGGAACGCTCATAGAACCAACATCTGCCCAGGACTAAAGCCTCTGATCACCAGACAAAGACAAGAAAAGCCAATCCTCCACGTTCAGAGATGACAAATTCCACAGAAGCACAGAAGCCCCAAAATACCAAGAAAAATAAGAAGAAAGGGGCGACTCTGGACACATTCTATGGAGCCAAAATACAAAATACAGAGCAGATAGAAGAAGATATACAAGAAAATTCTCCAAAATCTTCCAAAGGAAATAGAAACTCTCCACAAACCCATGAAGAATTTGAATCAGAAAGGACCAAAAAGATGGAAGCCCTCTGGGAGGAAAAGTGGGAAATGATGCAAAAGAAATTCACGCATCTACAAAACCAGTTTGACCAAACTGTAAAAGAAAACCAGGCTTTAAAGCAAGAACTAATAAAGCAAAGCCAAAACACCAAGAAATTAGAAGAGAACATAAAATATCTCACCGACAAGGTGATAGATCTGGAAAACAGGGGGAGAAGAGAAAATTTAAGAATAATTGGACTCCCAGAAAAGCCAGAAATAAACACCAAACTGGACATGGTGATACAAGATATAATCAAAGAAAATTGCCCAGAGATTCTAGAACAAGGGGGCAATACAGCCACTGACAGAGCTCACAGAACACCTTCTACACTAAACCCCCAAAAGACAACTCCCAGGAATGAATTGCCAAATTCCAAAGCTATCAAACAAAAGAAAAAATCCTACAGGAAGCCAGAAAAAGACAATTTAGATATAAAGGAATGCCAATCAGGGTCACACAAGACCTTGCAAGTTCTACTCTGAATGATCGTAAGGCATGGAACATGATCTTCAGAAAGGCAAGAGAGCTGGGTCTCCAACCAAGAATCAGCTACCCAGCAAAACTGACTATATACTTCCAAGGGAAAGTATGGGCATTCAACAAAATAGAAGACTTCCAACTTTTTGCAAAGAAAAGACCAGAGCTCTGTGGAAAGTTTGATACCGAAAATCAAAGAGCAAGGAATACCTGAAAAGGTAAATATTAAGGAAAGGGGAAAAATGTTATCTTCTTTTACTCAAACTCTCTTCTATAAGGACTACATTTATATCAACCTATGTATACTAATATGTGGGGAAAATGTAATGTATAAATAGGGGGTAAAGAAAGACCAAATAGAATAATGGTTCTCACACAAAGATTCACAGGGGAAGGGGAGGGGAAGAAAACTCCTATAAGAAGGAAAGGAAGAGAGGGGGGGAGGGTTTACTTAAACCTCAATCTCAGGGAAATCAACTCTGAGAGGGAAAAACATCCAGATCCATTGGGATCTTGAATTCTATCTTACCCAACAAGGGTAAGGAGAAGGGAAAACCAAGGGGGGGAGGGGGAGAGGGAGAACAAAAAGGGAGGGAAAGAGAGGGGGGAGGGGGAGGGAACAAAAAGGGAGGGACTAAAAAGGGAAACATCAAGGGAGGGGACAAGGGGGACTGATTCAAAGTAAATCACTGGACTAAAAGGTAGAGCCGAAGAAGAAAAGGTTAGAATTAGGGAAGGCAATCAAAATGCCAGGGAGTCCACAAATGACAATCATAACTTTGAACGTGAATGGGATGAACTCACCCATAAAACGTAGACGAATAGCTGAATGGATTAGAATCCAAAACCCTACCATATGTTGTCTTCAAGAAACACACATGAGGCGGGTTGACACCCACAAGGTCAGAATTAAAGGATGGAGTAAGACCTTCTGGGCCTCAACTGATAGAAAGAAGGCAGGAGTGGTAATCATGATATCTGATAAAGCCAATGCAAAAATAGACCTGATCAAAAGGGATAGGGAAGGTAATTATATTTTGTTAAAAGGGACTCTAGACAATGAGGAAATATCATTAATCAACATGTATGCACCAAATAATATAGCACCCAAATTTCTAATGGAGAAACTAGGAGAATTGAAGGAAGAAATAGACAATAAAACCATACTAGTGGGAGACTTAAACCAACCATTATCAAATTTAGATAAATCAAATCAAAAAATAAATAAGAAAGAGGTAAAAGAAGTGAATGAAATCTTAGAAAAATTAGAATTAATAGACATATGGAGAAAAATAAATAGGGATAAAAAGGAATACACCTTCTTCTCAGCACCACATGGCACATTCACAAAAATTGACCATACATTAGGTCACAGAAACATAGCACACAAATGCAAAAAAGCAGAAATAATGAATGCAGCCTTCTCAGATCACAAGGCAATAAAAATAATGATTAGTAATGGTACATGGAAAACCAAATCTAAAACCAGTTGGAAATTAAACAATATGATACTCCAAAACCGTTTAGCTAAAGAAGAAATCATAGAAACAATTAATAATTTCATCAAGGAAAATGACAATGGCGAAACATCCTTTCAAACCTTTTGGGATGCAGCCAAAGCGGTAATCAGAGGCAAATTCATATCCCTGAAAGCTCATATTAACAAACAAGGGAGAGCAGAGATCAATCAATTGGAAATGCAATTGAAAAAACTCGAAAGCGATCAAATTAAAAACCCCCAGCAGAAAACCAAATTAGAAATCCTAAAAATTAAGGGAGAAATTAATAAAATCGAAAGTGATAGAACTATTGATTTAATAAATAAGACAAGAAGCTGGTACTTTGAAAAAACAAACAAAATAGACAAAGTACTGGTCAATCTAATTTAAAAAAGGAAGGAAGAAAAGCAAATTCACAGCATTAAAGATGAAAAGGGGGACAGCACCTCCAATGAGGAGGAAATTAAGGCAATCATTAGAAATTACTTTGCCCAATTATATGGCAATAAATACACCAATTTAGGAGAAATGGATGAATATATACAAAAATACAAACTGCCTAGACTAACAGAAGAGGAAATAGAATTCTTAAATAATCCCATATCAGAAATTGAAATCCATCAAGCCATCAAAGAACTTCCTAAGAAAAAATCCCCAGGGCCTGATGGATTCACCTGTGAATTCTATCAAACATTCAGAGAACAATTAACCCCAATACTATACAAACTATTTGACATAATAAGCAAAGAGGGAGTTCTACCAAACTCCTTTTACGACACAAACATGGTACTGATTCCAAAACCAGGCAGGTCAAAAACAGAGAAAGAAAACTATAGACCAATCTCCCTAATGAATATAGATGCAAAAATTTTAAATAGGATACTAGCAAAAAGACTCCAGCAAGTGATCAGAAGGATCATTCACCATGATCAAGTAGGATTCATACCAGGGATGCAGGGCTGGTTCAACATTAGGAAAACCATCCACATAATTGACCACATCAACAAACAAACTAGCAAGAACCACATGATTATCTCAATAGATGCAGAAAAAGCCTTTGATAAAATACAACACCCATTCCTATTAAAAACACTAGAAAGCATAGGAATAGAAGGGTCATTCCTAAAAATAATAAACAGTATATATCTAAAACCAACAGCTAATATCATCTGCAATGGGGATAAACTAGATGCATTCCCAATAAGATCAGGAGTGAAACAAGGATGCCCATTATCACCTCTACTATTTGACATTGTACTAGAAACACTAGCAGTAGCAATTAGAGAAGATAAAGAAATTGAAGGCATCAGAATAGGCAAGGAGGAGACCAAGTTATCACTCTTTGCGGATGACATGATGGTCTACTTAAAGAATCCTAGAGATTCAACCAAAAAGCTAATTGAAATAATCAACAACTTTAGCAAAGTTGCAGGATACAAAATAAACCCACATAAATCATCAGCTTTTCTATATATCTCCAACACAGCTCAGCAGCAAGAACTAGAAAGAGAAATCCCATTCAAAATCACCTTAGACAAAATAAAATACCTAGGAATCTATCTCCCAAGACAAACACAGGAACTATATGAACACAACTACAAAACACTCGCCACACAACTAAAACTAGACTTGAACAATTGGAAAAACATTAACTGCTCATGGATAGGACGAGCCAATATAATAAAAATGACCATCCTACCCAAACTTATTTATCTATTTAGTGCCATACCCATTGAACTACCAAAATACTTCTTCACTGATTTAGAAAAAACCATAACAAAGTTCATTTGGAAGAACAAAAGATCAAGGATATCCAGGGAAATAATGAAAAAAAACACATATGATGGGGGCCTTGCAGTCCCAGACCTCAAACTATATTACAAAGCAGCAGTCATCAAAACAATTTGGTACTGGCTAAGAAACAGAAAGGAAGATCAGTGGAATAGACTGGGGGAAAACGACCTCAGCAAGACAGTATACAATAAACCCAAAGATCCCAGCTTTTGGGACAAAAATCCACTATTCGATAAAAACTGCTGGGAAAATTGGAAGACAGTGTGGGAGAGACTAGGAATAGATCAACACCTCACACCCTACACCAAGATAAATTCAAAATGGGTGAGTGACTTAAACATAAAGAAGGAAACTATAAGTAAATTGGGTAAACACAGAATAGTATACATGTCAGACCTTTGGGAGGGGAAAGGCTTTAAAACCAAGCAAGATATAGAAAGAATCACAAAATGTAAAATAAATAATTTTGACTACATCAAACTAAAAAGCTTTTGTACAAACAAAACCAATATAACTAAAATCAGAAGGGAAACAACAAATTGGGAAAAAATCTTCATAGAAACCTCTGACAAAGGTTTAATTACTCATATTTATAATGAGCTAAATCAATTGTACAAAAAATCAAGCCATTCTCCAATTGATAAATGGGCAAGGGAAATGGATAGGCAGTTCTCAGATAAAGAAATCAAAACTATTAACAAGCACATGAAGAAGTGTTCTACATCTCTTATAATCAGAGAGATGCAAATCAAAACAACTCTGAGGTATCTCCTCACACCTAGCAGATTGGCTAACATAACAGCAAAGGAAAGTAATGAATGCTGGAGGGGATGTGGCAAAGTAGGGACATTAATTCATTGCTGGTGGAGTTGTGAACTGATCCAACCATTCTGGAGGGCAATTTGGAACTATGCCCAAAGGGCGACAAAAGAATATCTACCCTTTGACCCAGCCATAGCACTGCTGGGTCTGTTTCCCAAAGAGATAATGGACACAAAGACTTGTACAAAAATATTCATAGCTGCGCTCTTTGTGGTGGCCCAAAACTGGAAAACGAGGGGATGCCCACCAATTGGGGAATGGCTGAACAAACTGTGGTATATGTTGGTGATGGAATACTATTGTGCTCAAAGGAATAATAAAGTGGAGAAGTTCCATGGAGACTGGAACAACCTCCAGGAAGTGATGCAGAGCGAGAGGAGCAGAACCAGGAGAACATTGTACACAGAGACTAATACACTGTGGTATAATCGAACGTAATGGACTTCTCCATTAGGGGCGGTGTAATGTCCCTGAACAACTTTCAGGGATCCAGGAGAAAAAAAACACCATTCATAAGCAAAGGATAAACTATGGGAGTGGAAACACCGAGAAAAAGCAACTGCCTGAATACAGAGGTTGAGGGGACATGACAGAGGATAGACTTTAAATGAACACTCTAATGCAAATACTATCAACAAAGCAATGGGTTCAAATCAAGAAAACATCTAATGCCCAGTGGACTTACGCGTCGGCTATGGGGGGTGGGGGGGAGGAAAAGAAAATGATCTATGTCTTTAACGAATAATGCTTGGAAATGATCAAATAAAATATATTTAAAAAAAAAATCTTAAATAGGATACTAGCAAAAAAAACCTCCAGCAAGTCATCACAAGGGTTATTCACTATGATCAGGTAGGATTTATACCAGGAATGCAAGGATGGTTCAATATCAGGAAAACCATCCACACAATTAAACATATTAACAAGCAAACCAACCAAAATCACATTATTATCTCAATAGATGCAGAAAAAGCCTTTCCCAAAATACAACACCCATTCCTATTGAAAACCCTAAAAAATATATGAATAGAAGGGTCCTTCCTAAAAATAATAAACAGTATCTTTCTAAAACCATCAGGCAACATCATCTGCAATGGGGATAAACTAGATGCATTTCCAGTAAGATCAGGAGTGAAACAAGGATATCCATTATCGCCTCTATTATTTAACATTGTACTAGAAACACTAGCAGTAGCAATTAGAGAAGAAAAAGAAATTGAAGGTATTAAAATTGACAATGAAGGGACTAAGCTGTCACTCTTTGCACATGATATGATCGTCTACTTAAAAAATCCTAGAGAATCAACTAAAAAGCTAGTGGAAATAATCAACAACTTTAGCAAAGTTGCAGGATACAAAATAAACCCACATAAGTCATCAGCATTTCTATATATCTCCAACACATCTCAGCAGCAGGAATTAGAAAGAGAAATTCCATTCAAAATCACCTTAGACAATATAAAATACTTAGGAATCTATCTGCTGAGACAAACACAGGAACTATATGAACACAACTACAAAACACTTTCCATACAACTAAAACTGGATCTGAGCAATTGGAAAAACATTAACTGCTCATGGATAGGATGAGCTAACATAATAAAAATGACCATCCTACCCAAACTTATCTATTTATTTAATTCCATACCCATTGAACTTCCAAAAAAAATTTTACTGAATTAGAAAAAACCATAACAAAGTTCATTTGGAGGAACAAAAGATCAATGATATCCAGGGAAACAATGAAAAAATACAAAGGAAGGTGGCAATAAAGTGCCAGATCTCAAACTATATTATAAAGCAGTGGTCATCAAAACAATTTGGTACTTACCAAGAGACAGAAAGGAGGATCAGTGGAATAGACTTGGGCTAAGTGACCTCAGCAAGACAGTCTATGACAAGCCCCCAAATCCCAGCTTTTGGGACCAAATTCCACTATTTGATAAAAACTGCTTGGAAAATTGGAAGACAGTGTGGGAGAGATTAGGCTTGGATCAACACCTCACACCCTACACCAAGATAAACTCAGAATGGGTGAATGACTTGAACAGAAAGAAGGAAAGTATAAGTAAATTATTTGAACACAGAATAGTATACATGTCAGACCTTTGGGAATGGAAAGATTTTAAAACCAAGCAAGACTTAGAAAGAGTCACAAAATGTAAAATAAATAATTTTAACTATATCAAATTAAAAAGTTTTTGTACAAACAAAATCAATGTAACCATAATTAGAAGGGAAATAACAAACTGGGAAACAATCTTCAAAACAAAAACCTCTGACAAAGGTCTAATTACTCAAATTTACAAATAGCTAATCAATTGTACAAAAAAATCAAGCCATTTTCCAATTGATAAATGGGCAAGGGACATGAATAGGCAATTTTAATCAAAGAAATAAAAACCATTAATAAGCACATGGAAAAGTGTTCTAAATCTCCTATAATCAGAGAGATGCAAATTAAAACCACTCTGGGGTATCACCCCACACCCAGCAGATTGGCTAACATGACAGCAAAGGAAAGTAATTAATTTTGGAGTGGATATGGCAAAGTTGGGACATTAATGCATTGCTGGTGGAGTTGTGAACTGATCCAACCATTCTGGAGAGAAATTTGGAACTACGCCCAAAGGGTGTTAAAATACTCTCTGCCTTTTGACCCAGCCATAGCACTCCTGGATTTGGACCCCAAAGAGATAATAAGGAAAAATACATGCACAAGAATATTCATAGCTCCTCTCTTTGTGGTTGCAAAAAATTGGAAAATAAGAGGGTGCCCTTCAATTGGGGAATGGCTGAATAAATTGTGGTATATGTTGGTGATGGAATACTATTGTGCTCAAAGGAATAAAGTGGAGGAATTCCACGGAAACTGGAACAACCTCCAGGAAGTGATGCAGAGCGAAAGGAGCAGAACCAGGAGAATAATGTACACAGAGACTGATACACTGTGTTACAATCGAATGTAATGGACTTCTCCTTTAGTGGCAATGCAGTGATCCTGAACAACCTAGAGGGATCTATGAGAAAGAACACTAATCACATTCAGAGGAAAAAGTGTGGGAGTAGAAACACCAAAGAAAAACAACTGCTTGATGACATTGGTCAAAGGGGATATGATTGAGGATGTAGACTCTAAATGAACATCTTAATGCAAATACCAACAACATGGAAATGGGTTCTGATCAAGGACACATGTAATACCCAGTGCAATTGCATGTTGACTATGGGAGGGGGAGGGGGAGGGCAGGATGGAATAGAAAATGATGTTTGTAACCAAGGAATAATGTTTGAAATTGACAAAATAAAAAAAAATATTAATAAAAAGAAGTTAATGTATATAAAGTTATTTGCAAAACTTCAAAGCACAGTAGAATTTCTAGCTATTGGTATTTGAAAAAAAATGAGGTTATTAGCTGGTTACTATTTATAGAATGTTTTAATGTTTGCAAAACTCTTTGCACAGTTATTTTATCCTGAAGTTTTGAGAACTTGGATGACAGGCTAGGTGTTAGTGCCTTTGACAGTATAGAGGAAAGTTTGGAAAATTGTTGAATTGAGATAATGAAATGAGATTTGTGATCCAGATCAAAATCCAACCATTCCCACTTATCCTTTGTGACTCAGTATCCTATCCAAAAATGGGGGGGGGGGGAGGTGGCAGAGAAAAATGTTTTCACTTACTTAGTCTGCCTTGTGAATTAGAGCCTATCTCTGAACTTCTATAAAGGCTGTTATTGCTTTGGCTACCAGGTGATCTGGGACAGGAAAAGAATACAGAATTTTCTAAATGACATATGAACAGCTGCTAAGGGTAGGGTTAGTTTAGTTTTTTAACTGTCCTAAGAGCCCACCCATTGCTCAGAGATAGGAGGTAAAAGTTCGGACAACAACGACATGTGGGCAGGTATTGAGAGATAAAGGAAGGTACTGGAGACAAGTCCCCAAATTGACTCTCAATGAGAATGAGATGTAACCTGTCTTCCCACCCTTTATTATGCTCTACCACCTACTTTAGAGACTGTTAGACTAGAGAAGATTGGTCCCCAGCTATCCCCTGATTTTGCCAAACTTATTAAATATATGAATCACACAGTATGATTATTAAGAAAATGGCCCAGGAAAAGTGTAAGTATTCCTTAATTGGCCATATCCAAGGAATTTACAAGATTTGAGAATATTTCCAAGATTTGGGGGTTATTCTCACCAATTTGTAAAAAATTATGCTTATCACTGAGTGATCTTATTTGTGAATATATGATTAAAGAGAACCAAAATTATAAGCCCATAGAGTCTTACCTCTATGATCTGGAGATCAATGAATTAAGATACAATAATAGAGTGGGCAGATAGGTGGCTCAGTAGATTGAGAGCCAGGTGTAGAGACAGGATGTCCTGTGTTCAAATCTAGATTCAGACACTTCCTGGCTGTGTCCCTGGGCAAATCACTTATCCCCAATTGCCTAGCCCTTACCACTTTTCTGCCTTGGTACCAATACATAGTATTGATTCTAAGACATAAACTAAAGGTTTTTTTTTTTTAAGATAGAATAACAGATAAGATAGAATAACATGATCTGCATGGAAGGAATATTTAAACTGGTGACATATTCCTCCCAAAGGTCAACAAATTACAGATGAGAGTGAAAAAGCTTTTATAGATTTGATGAATTACTTCATACATGCACCATTTTTGGCTTATGAAGATTTCTTCTGCATATAGATGCTAGCTTAGAAGACTTAGGGAACTGTGAATTTTAAAACTATTCCACCCTAATCAGACCATACTTTAGAAGATCTGATTTAGCTATTTCCTGATCAATAACAATAGAGATACTTGTACTAACAGAATCAGATCTTGGGATATTTCTCCACCCTCCTTAGTTTAACAAGATCAGGAAGGTCTGCACCAAACTCAAGGATTAAGTATCTGAGAAAAATGGCCTTCAACAGACATGTGCAGAAAAAGTGGACAGACCCCTAGGCTGTCCTAAGTCAAGCTAAGCTATCATTGGTACAGATGAGACACAGGAAATGACATAAAACCATCTATATAAGGCAGGTCACTGACTCTCTTCACCCTCTTTTCCCTGGAGAGGTGACTCTGGCTGGCAGCATGCTAGGCATTCCAACATCTTAGAGTGGTGGCAGTTATTTGTCTGGGTTTGGCTGTGAGTTTTCCCTTGAACTGATTCAGGTTCTGGCATCTTGGCTGAGCCCTTTTTGGAGTTCAGGCTGACTCCTTCCTCCTTCACACTCCAAAACCTTACTTTCTAGATCCTGTAATCTTCCCAACTGGTACTAGCCAGGTGAGAGAAAATCCTAATCCTTTTTCTTCTTTCTTCTCCTTAATCTCCTCCACTATCAATTAAATCACCATAAAATTTCCAGCTAACTTGGGTATTTTATTATTTGGGATTTTCCCTGGCAACCAATTAAATTTAGATTTAAGTCACAACGCTAAAATTATCTTTACAGAACTAAGCCTTGTATTATTATTCTAAAATGCAAAGTTTAAATCTTTTCGAGAGTAATTTTAGGATAAGAAACATGATACCTCTTTGAATCCAAAAAGTGAACTGTTTGGAGAAGGCATCATGAAGATGTGTGCACAGACAACACACTGCACCAGAAGATCCAGAGAGAACTTTGGAATGTGGTGATTTGAACTGTGTGGGGTTTAAATCATTTATTTTGTATGTATACTCTTATGCCAAAAGGGACTGCTCCCTAACTGATTTTTTGTCAATAAGCCTAGCAATCATTGGTTTGTTCTTTTCCCTTTTATCCCCAAATTACTGTAATTTAAAAGTTGATTATGTTAAATGACCAAATTGGGGAGACTAGCCCCCAAAAATGATCATCAGGGGGAATGTGTAATAGGGAATCTGTTACCCTAAAAAACTACATTTCCTGGGAGCCCACTGACTTCCTGTCCATATGTACTTCTTGTAGACAGGGGAGAAATTTAGTGGGTGATCTGGTTCTGGCTTTTTCCTGTCTGGATGATGGTAAGCGGGGATGGGAGGGTGGGGGTGTTGAACAGGCTGATTAGCCATGGGCACATGGTTTTATGTTGTATCCCTTTTATTTCTTTATTTCTAATGATCATTAATAAATATCCTAAAATATAATATTTTATTATTTGAGATTAATTTTAATTTTTACAGCCTTGTACCAAGGTCCTCATCTTATACAAGAGAATGATGGTCATCAGAAACTGATAACTTTTGACAGAAGAATTCGTGACAGAGGGCTGAGAGACTCCTTGTCCCATATATGAATTGGAATTCTTAACATTGAAGTGAGTAGGCACCAAAAATTTCAAAGACCATGGGTATAAAGCTAAACTTCATGTATGGACCAATAACAATATCCTGATTATATTTTGACTAGTGCCAAGTTAAATGTTGTTTACCAGAGATGCATAGCAGCACCAGCCTGCTATTAATCCAAAATACTCTTACCAGCCAGAAAAAAACTAAGATGGATACTGATGCTTTTTCTCAAATACCATGTGTCACCAAAACTATGGTGATAACTAAGGATTGGAGAGAAGCCTATAGGAGTTACCCAGGGTGCTGGTCACTATCAAAATGTCAGCGTAGCTAGGGGTTTGAGACTTCTACCACTCAGTATTCCTGTAGCATATGTGAACTTTGTATAATCAAACCAACTCTTTGCCTCACTTGTCTAAAGGAGAGAGTGGATAGTTGATGAAAGATTGTGAAAATTAAGAAACTAATCAAGAAATAAGGAAATGAAGCTAAAGAATTCAAATGTCATTTTCTGGAAAGTACCAAGACAATTGTAGAGAAGAGCTATTTACAGGATACTAGAAAACTGTTAATACTACCCAATGAATATCCATCTATGAAAGCATGATGTGATGACTTCCTACATATAGGAAATTAGAGAACCCTGGAGTTATTTACAAACAACAATTCACTTTATTGACTTTAAATGGCAGCCAGTGTTATAAAGTATAAGAAATGCATTTGATATTCTTAAAGAAATGTTACCAATTCAGGGGGCAGCTGGGTAGCTCAGTAGATTGAAAGTCAGGCCTAGAGATGGGAGGTCCTGGGTTCAAATCTGACCTCAGACACTTCTTAGCTATGTGATCATGGGCAAGTCACTTAACCCCCATTGCCTAACCCTTACCACTCTTCTGCCTTGGAAACAATACATAGTATTGATTCCAAAATGGAAGGTAAAGGTTTGAAAAAAAAAAAGAAATGTTACCAATTCATACTAATAGGGGCAATTAGGTGACAAAGTGTATTGTGCTGGGTTTGGAGTCAGGAGGTCCCGAGTTCAAATATGGCTTCAGGCACTAGTCCCTGTATGACCCTGGGTAAATTACTATATCTCTCTGCCTCAGTTTTCTCATTGATTAAGTGAAGATAATGTAGCACTTAGCTGTGTGAATTTCAAAACTATTCCACCCTAATCAGACCATTCTTTAGAAGATCTGATTTAGCTATTTTCTGATCAATAACAATAGAGATACTTGGAATAACAGAATCAGGTCTTGGAAACTACATTTTTCCTCCCTTATTAGTTTAACAAGATTAGGAAGGTCTGCATTAAACTCAAGATTTAATTATCTGAGAAAATGGCCTTCAACAGACATGTACAAAAAAAAGGACAGACCCCTGGGCTGTCCTAAGTCAAGCTTGGCACATGTGAGACGCAGGAAGTGAGGTAGAGAACAGCCTCTGGAGTTCTCGTGACTTCCTGTGGAGAAGGCTAGAGTTCAGTTCGATCCTGGAGCTTGAGCTTGGAGGAGCCCCGCAGACAGCTTTCCTTCAGACTGGTCATGTGAGTGATAAGGACTGACCCCTTTCTTTGCCTTGGCTTTCCAAGGCCTTAACTCCCCCTTTGGCTCAGCCTGAGCCAGAGTGGTTCTGAGTTAAACTCCTTTTTTTCTCTCCCTCTCTGTCTCTCCCTCTAATATTTTCTTCCTCCTGTTGTAATTAAATCACCATAAAAATTGGGCAGCTGACTTGGGTATTTTATTATTTGGGATTTCCCTTGGTGATCATTTAAATTTAGATTTTTTTCAGTTTCAACCATAATATTCACCTTTTACAGCTTTCAGGGTTTGTTGTGAGAATCAAATGAGATAATATTTTTTAAATGATTAGCATAGTAGCTAGTAGTTAATAAATGCTTAATTTTTTAAATTTGGAAAACATTTAAATATTCTTTAAATAGCATTTGGGTTTGACTAAGTGGTAAAGTAGATAGAGTTCTAGTCCTGGAGTTGTCAGGAAAATTCATTTTCCTGAGTTCAAATCTGGCTTTAGACATTTACTATCAATAAGACCCTGGGCAAGTCCCTTATCCTGTTTCCCTCAGTTTCCTCATCTATAAAATGAGCTAAAGAAAGGAATAGCAAATGATTCCAGCATCTTTGCCAAGAAAACTCCAAATGGGATCATGAAGAATGAGATATGACTGAAAAACAACTGAACAACAAAATAACATGTAAAATTTTAAACCTTTCTTGTATGCATTGTTCTTTTTAATCCTGATTAGAAGATTATAAAAATATAAATTAGATTTTAGTAAAGATTAGAGAATGGGGGACAGCTGGGTAGCTCAGTGGATTGAGAGTCAGGCCTAGAGATGGGAGGTCCTAGGTTCAAATCTGTCCTCAGACACTTCCCAACTGTGTGACCCTGGGCAAGTCACTTGACCCTGTAAACGACAAAACTGTAAGGATAATTTCTAGTGTTTTGACTTAAAATCTAAATAAGTGGTCACCATGGGAAATTCCCAAATATGAAAATACCCAAGTCAGCTGGGGATTTATGGAGATTTTAATTAATAAAGAAAGAAGGAATTAAGGAAAGGAGAGAAAGAGAAAGAGAGAATTAATTTAAACTGCTCTGGCTCAGGATGAGCCAAGCAGTAGTTAAAGGCCTAGGCCAAAGTGGTCTCCCTGAGCCTAAGGGAGAGGGAGTCAGTCTTATCACTCACCACAAGACTGTCTCCAAGCAAGCTCCAGTCCTCCACTGAATCTCCTGAACTGAGTTCAGAATCTAACTCAATTCCGAACTCCAAACTCAATTCTGAACTGTTCCTTCTCCTCCTTTTAAAGAGAATTTTCTCTTATGTCACCTCCCCTAAATTTTCACATCTACCAATCACAGTAGACGCTTTTTCCCAGGACTGCCCATTCTTAGTTCTCATCTTCTTTGGTTCTCATCTTCTCTGGTTAGATTATATCTTCTGAGTACTTCACACCTCTTTGTTAAGCTTGCCTTTTGTAAGTTACTTGACCTTTTTGTGATTAATTTAACCTTTACAGGTACTTAACTTTTTGTATTAGATCTAAAAATAGACCTAACTTAAGGTTGTAGCTTCACTATAAGGTATGAGTTAAGTACCTTCATTGTTCAAACAGGAGTTTACAACTTTATCTTCCCCTAAAGTATGTCTAAGTAGGGTGGAGTAATTTTAAAAGTTCCCAATACATTCCTGATTCTTGTTAGACCAAGTATCTCCATTGTTACAATAAGAGAATAGCTAAATCAAATTTTCTAAGGTACAGCCTGAGTAGTTTTTAAGATTCACATCCCCCATTGCCTAACCCTTGCCACTCTTCTGTCTTAGAACCAATAAGGTAAGGGTTTTAAACAAAAACAAACAAACAAACAAAAAGATTAGAGAATGGATCCAATGGGGTAGAAAAGTTCCTTGAGAGACATACTCAAATCCTGTTTTTACCTTTTACTACCTTGAGAAAGTAATATCTTTTCTGGAAATCTTTCTGCCTCCATTACTTACTAGTTTCATGATCTTGGACAATATTCTACCTCTTTAGGACTCCATTTTCTTAAATGTAAAATTTGGGTGTTGAAGGAGATATCCTCTAAGGTCTATAATCTATCTTTTTTTTTCAGATATACATAGACATATCCAATCACAAACAAGAAAATTCACAGTTGCTGGAGTACTGTAGGAAAAGTGTTTTTCCAGCTACAAATTCCCTGCTAGGATCCATTCTGATCAACTTAAAGCCTTTGAAAGCAAACTCACTAAGGAAATGCTAGATTTGGCAAGTATTAAGAAATCAAGAGCATGTTACCACCTCAAAGAGAACCACAGCTTGAGCATTTCAGACAAACTGTGATGAACATATAGGGAATACTTAAAACTAAACAAAAATCTCCATTTTTAATTTATGTGTATAACTAGAGCAGAAATGATGCCACAAGTTTTATACCATTTTACTAATATTTGGGCAAGAACCATAAGGGTTATGCTTACTTATTGACTTATATTTTGGAGTATCTGCAGGGACAAAAAGAATGTAGACAATATGTTCATTACTGAAAAAGAAACTGAAAAAAAGTTTTACCAATTATATATGGTATCAGCTCAAGAGAATTCAGAGAAGGAAAAAAAAGTAAAATACTTTCATAATCAAAAACTACAGCAAAGTTATATAATTTTACTAAAAAACCTTAGAGTTCAAGGAAACCACAAATGAACATTTAGCAAGTTGTTGAGAGAGTGGGCAATTGGTCAGTATATAGAATAACTCCAAGGAGTTGTCAGGGCTCTATAAAAACAATTTATAGAAATTTCCTTCAACAGGAGAATTACGTTTCCTGCTGAGAAAGAGATAAGTATTGATAAACAATTAGTTAATTGGACTCTGAAGAGAAGAGACAGTCTTAAAACTATAACTAGATTGACGGAACCAGAAATTAGTTAAAAAAGGGATATTTCTAGTGATAACGACATGATGTAAGAAACCTAACATCCTGGGGTAGGATTGAGGAGAACACCAGTTCAGACAAGGAGGGGATCTGAACCTAGAGGCAGAATCTTGCCTCTGTAGAACCTCAATTATGGATAGCCCCAGGGAAAAGGGATATATAAAACTTAGCAAAGATATTCAGCCTATATAATCAATAAGTTCCAGTATATGTGCAGAATAGTAATTATGCTACAAAAGAACTAAACCATTCCAAGGTCAACCTATAATATCACAGAAGTGTTACTCATATAATGAGTTATATTTCTTTTTTTTTAAATAAACCAATCAGCATTTTTTCCTTTTTTATTTTGAAAATTATATACTTAGTAACCACCATCGACAAAAACATTTACATAAACATGCATAAAAATTTGCAAAACCACAACTTCCACATTCCTTATAATTTGCTTTAAATGTGTAAATTATATATGTGTGCTAAAATAAATATCCTCTGCCTTTGAGCTCCCTTTGGATTTCTTTCACTTTATACTTTTTTCTCTATATTTTGTGGCTATTATTTTTTAAAATGTAATCATAGTATGTATTATTCTTATTCTCTTTTCATCTCTTCATATGTTTCCATTTTCTTTACATCTTCATTATTTGTCATTTTAATAACATAATATAATCCATTATATTCAAATATCACAGTCTATTCCAGCCATTTCTCTCAACATTTGTATTTGTGTTATTTCCGGTTATTTTGTCATTACAACCAAAGCTTCCATAAATATTTTCATACATACATAGCTTTTTTTGCCCTCTCAATAATGCCCTTAGGGCTTGATCCTAGTAATGAGATCCCTAGGTTAATGAGCATGAACAGCTTTACATCTAAATACAAGCACATACAAATACATTTATATTTCCAATTTGTTTTCTAAAGAGTAATTCACAGCTGCTCTAGCAATGTTACATTAGCCTTGTTTCTCCTTGTTCCTATCAGTATTTAATTTGATAAACTTAACTTCTCTGGTTCTCAGTCAACATACTATTATCTGGACCATATTTAACTAGCTTGGTCCTTAGGCAGTCAACTCAGTCTCTTGGCAGGACCATATACTTTCCAAAACCAAGTCTTTCCACCTTGGTCATGCCCAGTGGAACTTTTGTTTCAATGCCACAATCCCTCAGGAATGCAAGATTACCTCCACAGTGTGATGATCTTAAATAAGGCTTTTGCAGAATATTTATACTCTCTAAACCATTGTTATCCTACCACAAACTATATTTAAATTATGTGTATTCTATTATTAGTCACATTCAAGTGTGAGAAGGCTTTACAGATATCTATAATATTTATCTCCTTAACCTCCTTCTTATTTATTTTTGGGGTTAGACTTATCTAATTCTGAGAAGAGAAAATTAATTCCATCTGTATCTCATTTAGTTTTCTCTTTTAAAATCTGGATGTTATAACTCTTGGTGCATACAGGTCCAGTGTTAATAATGTTTCATTATCCATAGTATCCCCAACATAATAGTTCATCCTTTTATTATATCCTTCTTAGCCCCAACTCTGTCTGAGATCATAACTGCTTACTCGTGCCTTCTCTGAATCAGGTGAGGCATAGTATATTCTGCTCCAGCCCTTCACCTTCATTCAACTTGTCTCTCTCATTTTCAGTGAGTTTCTTGTAATCAACATATTATTAGGTCTCAGCTTTTTATCCTTTCTGCTATCCATTTTCTTCCCATGGGTGACTTTACCCCATTTACATTCAATGGCATAGTTATTAGCTATGAATTTCCATCTATTCAATTCCTCCTCACTGTTGGTCCCCCTCTTCCTTTCTTTCGATATCCCTTTTCAGATGTCCAATTTCTTTTGACCAATATCTCTCCAAATCATACCCCTTCCTAAAAATCCTCCTTTATCCTCTTCCCTTGCTCTCCTAGTTCCAAATTGGCCCACCTTTCTGTATAGAATAAAAATCCATGTATTATTCTCAATGAATTTTAAGATTAATATCCCTGTAGAGGTTAAGTTTAAAGCATTAGCTTAATTGAATACAGCTTCACTCTCCCTTCCCCCTCCCAGGCTTTCATATAGACCTTTAATTGGAGCTCTTTTGCACAGGTGGAGGGTATTGTGTTGGTTTCCTATAAATTGGAGAACTCATTTGTATCTTTGGGCATTACCTTTGAGTCTCTCACTTGAGAGCAATGTCCCATCCATTGCATGAAAGCAATAAAGCCACTGTCTGTCTTCCATCTTATATTGGCCTCTCTGATTATTTGAGTGACTAAAGGGGGTGCATCTTGCTATATCAAGACCAACAAAAAATTCCCATTCCATACACCCCTTACCTTTTCCTTCTTATTCTATCCACCTTTCCCAAAATCCCTTCCTTATTCCCCCCAGCTAGACCCTCCTACTTCTTAATGAGATCAAATCTGAAAATCCCCATTTTGTCTGAGTCCCTTCTTTTTCTCTTCCCTTACCTCTCTCCCTCTTAATATGTACTCCTCTCTAGGTATCCCTCCTTTTCCTCTTTCTACTTATTGCCTTGCCCACCTTTCTCTTAATCCACCTCTCTTCTTATTCCCTCAGGCTCCCAAGGGAACTGCTTGTCCCTCCCTTATCTCATCTCCCTTCCTTCCTGTTTCTTTGCATATCAAGAAGATTTTTACCTAATTGTGTATGTTGTTCTCTCTATCCCAGTCTGATGAGAGAACAACATACACAATTGGGTAAAAAAAAAAATAGGTTCTAGTACTACCAACCCTCCACCCCCTTCTTTTCTTCTCCTTGGCAGTTCTTCCACTCTTTCCTCCTCCATATGAGATAGCCATTCCACCTTATCTCCTCCTGATCTATTTCACCACCATTTTGGCTCATTTCATTCCATTCACCTCAACCTGGAGTCTTCCATATATGCATGCCCTTTCAAAATACCCAAGCAATGATGCCATTCCCAAGAGCCATCAATGGCATTTTACCATACAGGAATCAAAGAATTTGACCTTTTGGACTGCTAATGAATATTCTTTCATTACCTTTTGTAAGATTAAAATTAACATCCAATAACTCCAAGTATTATATTTTATAGTTTATTAATAATCACATGAAGTAGGAGAAATAAAAAGAACAAAAGTAAAAACCTGAGTAAAAAAAACACCTGAGTAGAATTCTCCTGCCTCTCCCCTCCCCTTACCTCCACAGCCATGTTTCTGGGAGGAGAGAGGGTGGAGCTACACAAAATTTATATCTTCCCTGTTAGTTACTTAATATAGATACAAAAATGGGATGCTGGGAGAGAGAGTTCTGGGGAGCAAAATTCTAATTATACACTTTGTATGTTTCTTATAGAACACATTTTCTTCTAAGTTCTGGGTTTTCCCTCAGGAATAGTTGAAATTCCTTTAGTTCATTAAATATCCACTTTTTTTACCTTTATGATTATGCTCATTTTTCCTGATATGATATTCTTGTTTGTAAGCCCAGTTCTTTTGTGCTATGAAACGCTATTTTCCATGTCCTGTGTTCTTTTAATGTTCTGACTGCTAAGTTTTGTGTTATTCTGAATTAAACTCCACAGTATTTAAATTGATTTTTTTCCTCCTTGGGCATAGTTCTTAATTTATCATATATGATTCCAAGGGCAGCTAAGTGGTTAAGTGGATGGAGGACTAGGCCTGGAGATAGGAGGTCTTGGGTTCAAATTTGACCTCAAACACTTCCTAGCTGTGTGACCCTGACCAAGTCATTTAACCCCAATTGCCTAGCCTATACCACTCTTGGATATTTGGTATTGATTCTAAGATGTAAGGTAAAGGTTAAAAAAAATTATGATTCTGCTTTGTACTTTTCGATGTGTATTTACAATATATGAATATGTTGTTATATTTAGCTATTATTGTTTTTTCTCTTTGCACATACTATTGTATATAAACTTATGTGCATAATAATGTATACATCATATGTTCTAAATATTTTAGACACTTAGCTTGTGTGATGCTGCCTATTATATATTTATATATATATATACACATATGTATACATGTTTGTATATTTACATGGATTTTATATATTCCAAATAATTTTTCAGGACTCAAGAATTTTTGACCATGATGGGGCAAATAATCCTAACTTCAATAAGCTACTCACATACATTGTTACTTTATTTTTTCCAAAAATTTAAATAATTTTATTTTAATGCATTACAAAACAAATGCTGAATTTGCAATGCATAATTAAATCTAAATTGTGAGAACCAAATAAACAAAAAAAAGAAAGATTGCTACCTTAATTGAATTAAAACATAATAATCACCTTGCACACATGACTTAATTTCATGGTATACAATTTCTACACTTTAATATTTGAAATCCTTGTCTTCTTCTATTGTCAAATACCCAAATTTATAGCCAACCTGATGTTTCATATTTTGCATGATCCCAAAGTAAATCTAATTAATGAGGTCTGTGAGCAGGAGAAGCTGAATCTGACTCTTTCAAGTCTTTGTTTTGTTTTTTTTTAATTAGTATCACTGATTTTGTAAACAACATCTTATATCACGATCCTGGTATACCTGGATATAGAAGGACTTCAATGGAACCCAAGCATTTTAAATAACATTTTGATACACCACGGAGAAGGGCTGCAATGCAGGAGCCTAGACCAACAGTGGAGGACAACAGAAGGTCAAAGGCTTAGAAAAGTCATCTTATTTCTGTATCTTTAAGAGGAAATAGAACATTGGAGAGAGTGGCAATTCACCTGGCATTCTGGAGGCATTGTTAATTGTCGTGACTGGAGAGACAGCACAGAAATAAAACACTAAAAGGACTTCTTTCCTGAGAGAAATGGTGTGAAGAACTAAGAGAATTTTTTTAATAACTTAAAATCAGTACTATGTATTAGTTCCAAGGAAGGGCTAGGCAGTTTACTACCTCTCTGTCAGGAGTTTAATGGTGTGTTTCACCTTCATTCTTCTGGATTTATTTATCAATGTCAATTAGAGTTCTAAAGTCAAAAAATTTTTCTCTATAATGCTATTGAATAAAAATTGTTCCAAGTTTACTCACTTCAAACTGCATTAGTTCATAAAGGTGTTCCAAATTTCTGCTAAAATTGCTGATTTTATCATTTCTCATGGAACATTATTCTATATATTTGTGTTCCATAGTTTACTTAGGCATTCCCCAATAGGAAGATACTCTCTTGGTTTCCAATTTTGGACCTTTACAAAAATACCTGCTATAAACATTTCTGTGCACTTTTCCTCTTTCTTAAAGAATCATTATGAATAAAATCATTAACAAGAGATATTAATTACCATACTGAAAAAGCTGAATGGTGAACCAGTTTTCTAGGACTAAGTCATCAGCTATAGCTGAAGGTTAGAAATGGTTATAGCTGTGATCTTTCTTATTAAAATATCTATATCTATACCTATATATAGTGAAATGAATAAATGGCTTATAATAAAGTTTTTTTATCTTACTAATTACACGTAATAAATTTCCATGTTTTTTCCAAAGATATATGATTCAAATTGTCTCCCTCTCTCCTTTCTCTTCCCACTCCTAGAGCTGGCAACTTATTCTATCTGGGTTATACATGTATTATCATGCAAAACATATTTCCATATAGAATAATCATAGACCCAAATAAATTAAAGTGAAAAATAGCATGCTTTGATCTGCATTCCAACTCCAACAGTTCCTTCTAGTCCCTCTGAATTGTCCTGGATTATTGCATTGCTGAGAGTACACAGTTGACCATTCCACAATATTGCTATTACTGTGTACAATGTCCTTCCAATTCTTATTTCGCTATGCATCAACTCATGTAGATCTTTTCCAGTCATTTCTGAAATCATCCCATTCATCATTTCTTACAGTACAATAGTATTCCATCCCCATCATATATCATAATTTATTCAGCCATCCCTAATTGATGGATATTCCCATAATTTCCAATTCTTTGTCACTGCAAAAAGAGCAGCTATAAATATATTTGTACAAATAGGTCATCCCTCCCCTTTTTTTTAGCTCTTTGGGATACAGTAATGGTATTACTGAATCAAAGGCATCATTGTTTTATACCTCTTTGGGGCATAATTCTAAATTGCCCTCCAGAATGGTTGGATCAGTTCACAATTCCACTAGCAATGCATTAGTGTCCCAATTTTGCCATATCCCTTCCAATATTTTCACTTTTCTTTATATTGACCAATCTGATAGGTGTGAGTGGCACCTCAGCATTGTTTTAATGTGCATTTCTCTAATCAAGAAGGACTTAGAGCATTTTTTTATATGATTCTATGTCAAGGAAGTTCATCCCCTCCCCTTCCTGAGTAACTTTACCTGTCTATCAAACACTCCTGACATACCACAGTTGCACCAGGGTTGCATCAGTGTACGTTCTGTACATCAATAAAAGTTGAGGTTTAGGGCAAGATTGGGGGAGACCAGCGAGAGGACCATGAGGGAACCATGAGGAGAAGAGACAGAGCACGAGGTAAGGGGAAATGAGGAAGAGACTGGCAGGATAGGCCCCACGTGGTCAGGTTACTTAAGAATGATTGTCTATCCTTCCTAATAAACTTTATAATATATGTATGTGGGTAGTAGAAATATTATTATTATTTTTAGTTATTACAACAGCTTTAATTTCTCCATCTGAAAACTGCTTATTCATATTATTTGACCATTTGTCAGTTGGGGAATGGCTTGTATTCTTACAAATTTGATTTAGTTCTCTATAGGTTTGAGATATGAGACCTTTATCAGAGAAATGTGTTATAAAATTTTTTCCGTTTGTTGTTTCCTATCTAATATTAGTTACATTGGTTTTGTTTGTATAAAAACCATTCAATTTAATATATTTAAAATTATTCATTTCATATCTTATAATTTCTTTATTTCTTGTTTGATGATAAATTCTCTTCTCCATAGATCTGAAAAGTAAATTCTATGTTCTCTTAATTTATTTATAGTATCGTCTTTTATGTCTAAATCATATACCTATTTTTGACCTTATCTTGATATTGGGTGTGAGATACTGGTCAAGATCTAATGTTTGCTATGTTGTTTTTCAGTTTTCCCAGCAGGTTTTGTCAAATAGTGAGTTTTTATTCCAAAATCTGGGATCTTTGGGTTAATCAAAATTAGATTTCTAAGGTAATTTACCCCTAATCTTGAATTTAAAAGTTTTTTAAAGTATTTATTCACTGCTTACTGTGTACCCATGTTGGGGAATTCTCTCAACAGAGAGAAATGGGACATTGTGAGAAAGGTATACTCTTCAACAGGGGTCTAATGATTGTGGGTCAAAGATATGAAGTCAAATTGAAAGCAAAAAGATTAACATGTTAAGGAAGACTGTTCTCATTGAATATTATTTTTAGTTCCCCAACGTACACATTAAGTTTTATAACTTTTCAGACCCACCTAAAATATACAATCTTTTGGAAGAGGTAAATCAGGCACCAGGCTGGAAAGACTAATACAAAAGCAAAAACAATCCTTGGAATCAAAGAGTGAAACCTTTGATTTTCCAGACCCTGATATTTTAATGCCAATTATCCCTATATATTGTAAATCTTTAAATCTCTCAGACTTGTGAATGTTAAAAAATTTCCCCATCATGGAATACTTAATTGGAACAAATTTCCTACTGAGAAACATTCCCCATTTTGATGTGAGAACTCGCCAGGATCAGAAATGGGAGGACCTCTACTCCAACCATACTGAAGACTGCTTTAGAGGAAAAAAACTCCCTGCTAAACAATGAAAGTACTTGGATCCATGCTTATGGTGGGGCAAGGAGTTCTTTGAGCCAGGCCTGTTTTTAGAATTGATACAATGGGATGCTAGGTACCTAAAAGGGTCAGGCAAGTTTTGTCTTAATGAGATTAGTTGACTCAGCTGTGTTTTCACTGGTTCAGACTTACTGAGGAGATTTGTCGACTTAGCAGGAATTCAGATGGGCAGTCCTTTGGAAAGCGTCAACAGTAATTGGTAGATGTAGGGACTTAGGGGAAGTGACATGGGAGAAAAACCCCTATATAAGAAAATGTAGAATCTCTTGAGGATATATCCCTTTGGAGGAATTCCTTTTGGAGGATCTCTGATGAGGCCTGCTTGGGAAAAATCTCTTGAGAGAGGCTCTGGAGAAGGGAAGCTCTTGGAGGACAATCTCTAAGGAGGTCTCGCTGGAGCTCCTCTAAGGGGACTCTGTCCCTCTGGAGGCTCTGGAGAGAGGCCTTTTAGAACAGTCTCTGGCTGGAAGGCTCTCTGGTGAAGTCAGCTAAGATGGAGCTGGCCTGGTGTCACTAGAATCCTTGTTTAGGCAGACCTTGTGGTGAGTATTAAAAGACTGACTGACTGACTGATTCTCTCTCTTAAGGCCATATTGGCTTGAGACCCTTCATAATTATTCCTTTCCTACTCTTTCTCTAATTCCTCATTATATTATTAATTAAAAATCTCTATAAAACCCAGTTGACTTGGGTATTTGAATAATTGGGAATATTTCCCTGGCGACCACCTTATATTTGATTTAAAACCAAGACACTGTAGTGAAACATATTTTCTGCAGTCAATTTTACTCACCCTCTCTTATATCTATCACAATTTATATCTTCCACTATTTTAATCACTACAGTTTAAGACCTCAACCATTTTAAATCTCACAATATTCCACACACACATGCAAACACACAAACACACACACACATAGTAGGGAACCTCATGAAACTTTAAAGGTGGGAAATTCATACTATGATTGTCTTTTGGACATTTGGGCATCTAGGTCAGTTTTGGAAAGCAAACCAGATGCAAAATGTGACACTATTGGCTCTCTAAATGTAGTAGGTATATCAGGAACACCATTAAAGGTCCCAAAACCTTCTCCTTGCATGGTATGCATGGGACCCCTAAGTGTTGAACATTATTTTCTTTTAATGCTTGGATTCCCCCACAAATGTGCTGGGAAGAGATTTACTATGCAAACTACAGTCCACAATAATTTGCACCCCATATGGTTCTATGGCATTGGAAGTGCCTGAGAAATCTTTAAATTTACTCCCTGTACTTCTGTCAGAGAGCCAGGAGATGAAAGAGCCTCCCACCTTTGCAAAACCTGCAGCGAAACCAGAGTCTCTTTGGGCCACATCTTCTTCCAATGTAAGCTTACCTAAATCAGCTATTTCTGTGCAGATTAAAATTAAATCTAGCCCACCTCTTTCCATTCCTCAGACCCTCTCTCAAAGGAGGCAATTGAGGGTATTAACTCGGTAATAAATTCATTAATTGACCAGGGCATCATAATTCCCTGTAAATCTGAATACAAAACATCCAGCCTGCTCATTAAAAAACCAAAATTGGGGCCCAATGGCAAGCACCTCTATAGATTCATACAGGATTTGAGAGCTGTGAACAATCACTTTATAAAGAGACACTCCATAGTTTCCAACATAAATGCTAGTATTTCTTCTATTCCTAGCATAGCTACATACTTTACAGTAGTGGACTTGTGCTCAGCCTTTTTTTCTATAATTATACACGAGGATTCCAGGTATATCTTTGTTTTCACCTGGAAGGGCTTTTATATACATGGGTTAATTTGCCCCAGGGGTTCGTGGAAAGCCCCAGTTTATTTGCACAAATTTTGAGCCAAGACACAGAGATAACATAAAATTTAAAAACATCAAATTTATTAAATACATAGATGATCTACTCTTGGCTTCAACAAATGTAGAAGCATGTTGAGAAGATAGTAAGTATCTTCTTTTGGAATGGCATAAAGGAGGGCATAAGGAAGGAAAAGGTTCAGTGGTGTCTCCCCAAAGTAGAATATTTGGGGATCATTGGGGATCACCAATGCTGGTGCCCATTCCATTTCTCCCAAGCAAATTGAAAATATTAAAAAATTAATATCACTATTAATGATATTGAAATAATGAAAAAAACTCCTATCACTAAGAAACAGTTAAGAGCAATTTTAGGAGCAACAGGGTTTTGTAGACAATGGATCCCCTGCTATAGGGAAATCACTAACAAAGGATTCAGTCCCTGAACCACTTAAATTAGAGTCAGAACACCTGTCTGCTCTGTCAAATCTAAAACAACCTATCCTGTCTGCCCCTGCTCTAGACATCCCAGATCACAACAAGCCATTTAATTTGTATGTACATGAGTGGAGAGAGGTAGCTTTAGGTGTTTTAACTCAAACTTTGGGACCTTATCAGTGCCCAGTTGCTTATTATTCGGCCCAGCTAGACCCAGTAGCTTCTGGAGCACCACCATATCTTAGAGAGGTAACTGCCACAGCTTTACTAGTGACAAAAACTGTTGATCTTGTATTGGGATGCCCATTAACAATTATGTTCCCACATGAGGTAGAAGCATTGTTGCTAAGGCATAGAACACAGGCATTTTCTGATCAGCGAATTACAAGGTATAAAATAACCCTGTTAAACAACAAAAATATCACTTTAACACACTGTACAACTCTTAACCCTGCCATCTTGCTTCCAGATTTACCAACTTCAGGATAACAATTACACAATTGTGAAACACTAGTTTCCATGGCAGAAAAGTCTTGAGATAATCTCTTGGACACTCCCTTAGACAACCCAGATCTAGTCTTATTTGCTGATGGTTCTTCTTTTATGAGGGATGGCATACACTACACTGGAGCTGCTGTGGTCACAGAATTTGCCACTGAGTGGTCAGCTTCACTGTCCTCAAATATTAGTGCTCAAGGTGCAGAACTCATAGCCCTGAAACATGCCTGTATAATTGCCAAGGATAAAAAGGCAACAATTTATACAGATTCTAGATATGTTTTTGGCATTTGTCATTCAGTGGGTATTGTGACAGAGGCTGGCACTAGATAAAAAGTGCCAGACTGAAGAGTTTGTGAAATTGATTACCTCAACGGGGGAGGGGCAGAGGAGTGTGGAATCCTGAGGAGAGAAGACTCTGGTTTGGAGAGCAGTGAGGGTCTCTCGGTCTTGAGACTTTGGAGAGAGAAGATGGAAAAAGACTTTCTCCTGAGGGTTACCCATTTTCCCTGCTGGTGACTGGAAATTTTTCCCCTCAACACTTCCCAATTGAAGGGACTTCTGAAGAGAAAACTGAATAGACTTTACCTCAGCTCCTGTTGCCCAGGGATGAGTCAACCTGAATTTCTCTCAGGGGACTCAGGCTGCCAAAGCCTGAGTTCCCCCCAGACTCAAGGAGGGGAGGAAAAGGGTTTAGATAGAGACAGGGACCCCCCTTTTCCCACCTTCCTTTTCCCATTCTTCCCTGCCCATTCTTCCTTTTGTATTACCTGATTGAGTTAATATTAAAAGTTATCTGTTCCCCAAGCTAAGTGTGAGTGAATGGATCAAGGAGAGACCTTTTAGTCTCGAGTAGTGGATGGGGGGACAAGAGGGACAAAAGAGAATTGGGGAGAGCACCTTTAGTTAAGGAGGGAAGGCAGAATGGGGAAAATCTTCAAACCCCCTCTCCTCTCTCTGAAACAACCCGTTACATCTGCTGTCTCCCCTGAACCCTGCTTTGAGAAGGGGGTTCTCATCTCTTTCCCCCTCTCCATATCAAAAGTCCAAGATTCCCTCAGGGTATAAAAACTTCTCCCTTTTATCTTTTTTTAAGACAGTATGCTATGGTTCCAGAGAGGATTTTTAACCCAGTTGGAAAATCTATAGGTTATGCAGAAATTATTAATGATGTTCTTTCTGCTCTCCAGCTGCCTGAAGCCCTAGCTGTGGTCCATTGCTCTGCCCATACAAGTGGCACTGACCCTGTCTCTAGGGGAAATGACCTGGCACATACTGCTGCAAAGCTAGCAGCCATAGAAGGCCTTGAATTAATTTTAACATTAATAACCATTAATGAGTTAAATTTATCACTTTCCTATATAAAAAGAAGGGGGTAAATGGAAGCAAAAATTCAAAGCAAAACAGATTAATGGAGTATGGGTGTCATCTGAAGGAAAACTCCTGCTCCCTAGAAGTTTCTATCACCAAATTTGCCAATCTATTCATAAAAATGGTTACTTTGGCACCCAGGGCATCATGGACTCTGTTAAGAGAGTATAGATAGCCCCTGGTATAACTACTATAGTCTCTAAAGTGTGTACAGCCTGCTCTACCTGCCAAGCATATAACCAACATGCCTTTTGTGGCAAAGCCTTTGGTGGGTGTCCTCTGGCTTACACACCTTTTGAGCACCTACAGATAAGATTTCATAACAATGTCAAAGGCTGGACATTTTAAATTTTGTCTAGTTATAGCAGATCAACTGACCAGATGGCCGGAAGCATTTCCTACAGCCCAAGCCATAGTGGCTTTTGTTGCCAAGGTGCTTTTAAAAGAGATTCCTTGCTTTGGTCTGACAGCACATATTGATTCAGATAGGGGAAGTCATTTTACTGATTCTGTTCTAACTCAGATATATTCTTCTTTGGGGATAACTCCCAAATTCCATGTACCATATTATCCCCAAAGCTCAGGTCAAGTTGAAAGAATGAACAGAGAACTTAAAACTATGATTGGAAAATTATGCACTGAGACACATTTAAAATGGCCTGAAATTCTCCCTCTGGCCCTATTTTATCTCAGAAGCAGGCCCAGGGGAAACCTATACATCTCACCATTTGAGATGCTTTTTGGACATTCACCTATACAGGCTAAGTCTTTCTCCCCTGCATATACATCACTATTAGGGGGAGATACTTCTATTACTTCCTATATACAGGAATTACAGCATAAACTACATGAACTCCATGAATCTGGAGCTGCAATACAAGCCAGACCACTAGACTTTTCACTTCATGACCTGAACCCAGGAGACAAGGTGTATATAAAGAACTTCCAGTGTACTGGAACAACTCAGCCTTCCTGGGAAGGGCCATTCCAAATATTGCTAACCACTCCAACATCTATAAAAATTGGAGAGAAGGACTCTTGGATTCATTGCTCACATTAAAGAGAGCATCTTCTATTGAAACTGATTGACTGTATCCTATCACATGCATTGGACATAATAGTCCATTGACAAGTGGATCCTGTTTTGGGGAACACATTGAATTCCTGAATTTTTATTTTATTATAGCTTTTCTTTTATTTTTATTAGAATATTTGATTTTTTCTCCCATTTCTCATTTCTTGTACTTAAAGTACATACAATCAATATTATTTTTTTTATTCTGCAGTAATATAAGTTATATAGAATGTTATATTATATCTATATAAGTTATATAGAATATATATACACTTGCTATAATATTAATGTATATCCAAAAAGCCTTTAGACTATGAAAACCTGCCATTTATTGATAAATGTTATGGGACTGTGATTAATAATTGTGTCTGATTCCAGGAGAAGGGAATAATAGAGCCACTATATAGTGCCAAGGAGCACAAGGTCAACAAGGACCAAATCAATCCAGGTGTGATTGATGAACTTCTAAGCCAATACAAAAGGAGTTGAACCTAGTGTGAGACTCGTGCGATGCTTGACAAATGTTAAGACATAGGACTCCTTGTATCCACACTCTTTGTGAAATATTCACAGACAAGTAGCGAAGTTTGCCAATCATCCTGGCTCCCCCTATCCCTGAGAATGATGAAAAATCAGACCAGAGAATGATACTTCCCTATCACACAAAAATCTAGTCCTTTTTCTCTCTTGTAGTATTGCAACTTCCTGTAGTCTTGGCTGCAAATGGGTAAGTGAAATATTACTGCATTCTGTCCTACAGATTTGTGGGATAGAAATTACTTTAATTGGACCCTAATACAAGGGCCTGTTAGAAATTTATTAAACCCTAATACAAAGGCCTATCTTGTTTTACTCGAAATTTTATATACATAGATTTTTTGATATTTTGATTTTGAATTTTTCTTTCTCCCAAAAGTTTAATTTTTCTTCCATTTGTTTTTCTTTTATGTTTTGGGGTTTTTCTTTTCTTTTGATAATTGACTCATACACTTCAGGGGGGATTGTATTTTTATAAAAATCCAAGATTTAAAAATTTTGTTCGGAAAAAAAAAATTCTTCAAGGGAAGAAGTTTGCTAACTCCTAAATTCCAGAGAATGAACTGCTTGCAGAAAGATGCCTGCAAAACGTACACTACATCAAGAAGATCCAGAATGAACTTTGGGGTGCAGTTGATTGAACTGAATGTTGATTGAACATTTATTTTGAATGTACACTCTTATGCCAAAGGGGACTGCCCCCTAATTGGGTTTTGTCAATGCGCCCAGAAAACACTGGTTTTGCTTTTTCTCTCTTCTATTCCCCTCTTATCTCTAACTATTGTAGTTTCCTCTTAGAAGGTGAAATTTTGTATGTACCTGTAGAAGATTTTAGAGGTACAAGATGATTATGTCAAGTGATCAACTGGGGAGACTAGTCCCTCAGTCATCATCAGGGAGATTGTGAATTTTAGATTAACTCCATCCTGTTTAGTGTTTAGAATTTTAGCAACCAGGAATGTATACATTCCCACTTATGGATTAAGTGTGGGGGAGGAAGGTATATGATCTACATGTGCTAGCAAGTGACAAATCAGAAACAACTGGCTGATCCCCTGGGCCATCCAAAGCCAAGTTTAAGCCACCATTGGTACATGTAAGACATACGAAGTGATGTGAAGAACTGCCTTTATATTTCGTGTTACTTCCTTTGAGAGGGGTGGTCGGTGGAACTTGACTTGGAGGAGCTCCTGTGTGAGACCTCAGACTATTTCCCTTAGACGATCATGTGGTGAATGATAAGACTGCCTTTCCTTTCCTTGGCTTTCCTGGAGGCACCAGCCTCTGGAAAGGTCCATCTCTTGGGACTCCCTTTCCTTTGGCTTTCTGGAGTCACTAGCCTCTGGAGAGACCCTTTGGCTGAGGCCTCTGAACTCCTGCCTGGTTCAGACCAGGCTGGGGCAGCTATCCTTCCCTTTTCCTCTCTCTCTCTCTCTCATTTCTTAATTTCTTCCTTCTATTATAAATAAACCACCATAAAATTCCATTCTGACATGAGTATTACATTGAGATTTACAATTTAAATCCCTGGCGACCAACTAAAAATATATTCAGTCCCACCATAAAATTTACCCTTTACAGCACCTAAGCCATAGGTTCACCATCACTGATATAGGACAAAGCTACTAGAATATTGACTAGGTGCTCAATATGAATTGAAAGAGTCTTAACAGAGGAGAGATTACTGAGTGATGACAATTAAGGAACTGAAGAAAGCTTAGAAACAGCAATGAAGGCCAATGGGTATTCTGACTCTGCCATCGTGATCTGTAAGATTTCTCAGATTTTTATAAACCTTATAAGCTGGAATAGGGGCATGGAGATAATTAATTCATTGAGAATGTCTTTTTTTCTATTAATGTATGAGGAAATATAACACACCCCTTGATTCCCTTAGAATCTGGGTTAGCAATATAAGGCTAAGAGATAGAGATTTTGATGTTTTAGCAATCAGTGATCAGACCAAGTCCTAAAACACACGTGAGAGGAAGTCTGTTTGCCAATTACATACCCAGTGTCCCAAAAGTATTAGTGCTGCTAAAGACTTTTGGGAGTCCCTGTATAAATATGTTGCAATGCTGAGCCAGACCTGACGACTGGTAGTATCTATGTGTGCATATGGTAGATAATATTCTTTGGTCAGCAAACCCAAGCCTGATGTCACATCAGTAGACCACCATTTATTTATTAAGCTGTTTCTAGGAGCCAGGCACTGTGCCAAGCACTGGGTATACAAGAAAAAAAAAAAGGAAAAAGAGGTGTGACCATCAATCTATCCACAGGCTTTAAGTAAGCTTCTATTTTGTACACAGCACTCTGGTACTTGGGGAGCTTGTTGATTTGGGGGAGATCACATTTACCCAACCCTTGGGGAAGGAACGCCTTCAAGTATAAATAATGAGGGGGAGGGGTGAATAGAGGCAACGTCTGGTGGAGGAAAAAGTTGCATTAGCTTGCAAAGAAGGAGGAAAACTGGGAGAGGGTGGGGGAGAAATGGAGGGGGAGTCTCAGCTGCGGAGGAAGGAGGGGCTGGCTTTTGGAGTGCGCAGGCGCAGTGGCCTCAACCAGGGTTTCTTCTCTTCCCTCCCCCGCCCTCTTTCTTTTCCGCTCTCTCTTACCTTCCCCCCCCCCCCCCAACACACACTCCCCCCTCCCTCTCCTCCTCATCACCATTTCGTTCTCTCCTTCCCCTTTAAGCTCCCGGCTGGTCGCGTCGTCGCTTCATGAATGGAACCCACGTGACCAAACATCATGTGACGTCTGTGGAACGGCGGCGGCTGTGGCGGCTGTGGCTCCGTGAACCTGGTCCCGTCCCGGCCTCAGCCCTTGTCCGGTCCGGTCCGGTCCGCCACGGTCCGGACCCGCGCAGCGCCTCGCGGCGCCAATTCGCTCTACCCAGCCTCAGCGCAGCACCGGCCCGGCGCCGCCGCCCAGTCCTCCGTCCCGTCCCGGGTTCCGAGTCTCCGCCCGCCTGCCCGGGCCCAACCTCCCTCCCTCCCTCCCTCCCTCCTCCCCTGCCCCCCGCCCGCCCGGTCCGGGCCTCGGCCCCTCTCTGAGGTGGGTACCGTGCGGGCTGGAGGGCGGGCTCGGGCCCGGGGCTACGGGTGGGCAGGGCGGGCAGGGCAGTGGCCAGGGCACCCCTGCCGGTCAGGGCGGCCGCTGGGGTGGAGCCGGGTGGGGCGACTGAGAGCCGCCCTCGGGGGGCCCCAGGGGTGGGGGAAAGCTGTGCCCATGGGCGTCACGTCCAGTCCCACCGCGCCAGCCAGTGGAGCCCCGTGCCTCAATTTCCTCCAGAGCCGAGTTCGGGTTCCCCGTAGTTTTCGATAATGGGGAGCAGGATGAATCCGATTTGCAGTCCTAGGGGGGGACCCAGGTGTGCGGACCTGCCTAAGTCCCTTCTAGGGGTGTAAATGGAGGAAAGTATATGTCAGGGGTGCGGTGCCAGAGAGCTGACCTGCGCCGACCCACTAGGGTCGAGGGAGGTGGGTCCCGTGCAGGTTGTTGGAAAAGGCCATAGCACAGTGTGGTTGCAGAGAGATTTGACCGAACAAAGCTGCTGATTCATCAGGTGTCTGTGTCAGCATCTTCCCGTGTGTTGGGGCCTGTTGGGAGAACAGGAGGAAAAGAGGACTAGGTAGGTGGGGAGGGAGGAAGGAGAGCTAAAGACCACCCTCCCCAAGCCAAATATGCTCCCGGTGCGAAGCTGGTGCCAGAGCCTAGAGCCAAAAGACTTGCTGACTCATCAGCATGAGGTCACTGGAGGCTCATCCTCATGCCTGAGGGGATTTGAAGGAGTCGGTGACAGCCAAACTGGGGAAATGTGGAGGGAAAAAATTGAAACTGGAGTAAAGGCAGCCTAAGGGTGTTGTTTTTGTGGACCAAGCTATGTAAGTTTTAGTTGGCATCAACAAATGCTAGTGCTGGAAAGACATCATTTAATCCAACCCCTAAATTGAGAAAATCAAGGCTGTTTCCTGGGCAGAGTGAGGAAGGTTAGAATGTGTCAAGTTAAAAGTTCCCTCATAGATTAATATACCAAATTCTAGAGCCTTGAGTTCATATACTTTCACCCCAACAGATAATTGGGGCACAGCCTTTTCTCATCCTTTTTTTTTTAGTTGTCACAACTAGTCCCAGGTCAAGGATATTTCCTGAACTCTTCAGTAGTTCAGGGACACATCTGAAAGAAGGTGGCAGGGGACCTTGGCCACATGACTGGTGAGCAGGGTGACTGTGAAGGAAGGAGTGGGGAGAAGACGGTATATGGAGACCGAGAGTTGAAAAGTAGTAATAGTGGGCTCTGAGGGAGAGCAAAGATGAGAAAACTGATATTCTGGGAACAAATGAAGAAAGCAGCACAACTTGCCAGGAAGGTTGTGTGTGTTTAGGGTGGGCAAGGTTTTGGTCTATAGTTAGTGAATTGAGACCTGGATTGAAGAAAGTGAGTGGTCTAGAATATGCTTATGCTACAGCAAAGAGCTATGTGACTAGGAGCAAGAAGGTCACAGAGGCCATGAACTATGTGAGGGAGTACTTCCCCATGGGATTGTGAGGCCAATATTTGTAGAACAGGGGGGCAAGAGAAAGGTGCTCACTTCTTTAGAGGCAATTATTCAATTATTTGGGGCATCGAGTATTTCTTCTTAAAGATGTATGTGAATATTTCCTGGATGTGGATGGGTTGATAGTGGAAACACACACTGACCTAGGTGTCTGGCCAGAGTTCACCAAGAAGACCTTTTCTTTCCTCCCCTCTCTCACTTTTCCCTACTGCAAATCACTGACAATCTGCCCCCAGAAATTTAGTGCTTTGGCTCAAGGCATTTTCCTTCTGTTAAAATACATATATCTTTATTAAAGTCATTTCAACTTTAGTTCAGTGTAAGTAGTTAATTTACTTCCCTGAACTTAGTTTTTGACCAGGGAAAGAAAGCCCTTGGGGATACCAGGAAACTTGTAGGGTACAGATGGCACAGAGGAAGAGGTAGGAGTGGATTTAGAAGGTGTACAAATGTAGGAGGCTGGTGGTGCTGAAGTTTTCAGAAACTTTTGTTGGTCATACTGGTCACATGGTTTTGGAAATTAAGGGGGAATTAGATCTTTTTTTTTTTTAAACCCTTACCTTCCGTCTTGGAGTCAATACTGTGTATTGGCTCCAAGGCAGAAGAGTGGTAAAGGCTAGGCAATGGGGGTCAAGTGACTTGCCCAGGGTCACACGGCTGGGAAGTGTCTGAGGACAGATTTGAACCTAGGACTTCCCATCTCTAGGCCTGATTCTCAATCCACTGAGCTACCCATCTGCCCCCTGGGAATTAGATCTTGTCCAAGGCTTTGACCTTTTAATTGGTGAACAAAGAAAGGTCCATCAGTTGTCTGACCTGATTTCAGCTGGATCCCACTGGCTAGGAGAGGCAGTTGATGTTGATAGGGACTCCATTAGCTTTTGGATCCTTTCTTTTCTTTGAATAGTATTTTAGACAAAGTAGATGTATTCTTTACTTGAATTTGTTGGAACAAATGTGAGTCAGGAGAATCAGGGTTGGGAGTTTGGCCCTCTTTGGAACTGTGGCTTATAGTTAAAATTTGACCCAACTGATTGAAAGGGATGGGGCAGAACTCCAGAATGAACAATCTTAAAAGATCCTGATGAAGATATAACATCTCTCCTTGCCCTTTCAGGAAGGAAGTTTTTGATCTGTCATATGAGAGTATAAGAGGGTAAGTCTGATCCAGTGTTCAGTTCTGGTCAGGACTCTAGCAAGCAAAAAAGATGATAAGGGAATTTATGCCTAATTTGCTTGAAGGACAGAGAAGAGGCTAGGAGTAGTACAGTTTCTTCCCTGAAAATGACTCTTTCATTTACTGACCATCTGGGTGTCCCCTAGTCCAGGAATACCTGGTTTCTTTGGGCTTCTGCATTGCTATTCCTCAAGCCTGCTCCAGTTGTATATGGAATAATTTGCTTTGCATCAATGCCAATGGAACCTTGGAGAGCTTCCCGGAGACCAAGCCTCTTTGTCCTTGTGCTGCGCCCCCCTATCCCCCCTACCCCACCCCATTCAGCTTTCCCTGGGAGAACAATCTCCTTGTCAAGAAGTTATGGGTGACATCATAGTGTGCGTGTGCACACCCATTCGCATTCCCCTGGCCCAAGGCTGTCAGGTTTAATCCTAGTCTCTACCCTAAGCACCCACCTCTAGTTTGAGTATACTCTCCAGTGTTCTCATGTACACACACGCACACATACACACACCCCTTTGATTAGAAGAGGATTGGCTATACTTGTGCTGAGTTCAGGCCTTCTGTGGTAAGGTGAAATCTGTTGAGCAGGCACTTTTCAGCTCCCAGGCATCACACTCGGCATTTTTCAGTGTGATCTTTCTTCAAGGAGTCATCATTGTGCTGAGCACTCAGCAGATCAGGGAGAGAAGGTTTTGCTATTAAGGCTGTCTACGAGTACCTATCCTTGGCCCCTATTGTGGAAGGCATTCCAAACTGGTCATCCTTTTCCTTTTTGTGGAGTCTAGTCTATACTATCTTTCAGACCCCAGATAAAGTTAGGAATGTAGCCTCATTGTATGCAGGGGAGAACTCAGGAGTTCTGGTTTAGTTTAGCATCTTTCCCCTACTCATGGGGCCAGTATTTTCAGAAAGAACCAGTGCAGACTATAGAACCAAGGTTCCCTTAGAGCCCTTTTGCTTTAAGATATTTTGTGTGCTGTCAAAAAAATTATTCAACAATATAAGCCCAGGAGTCCTGATTCTACTTCGTGCTATACTTTGACCTTGTTCTGCAACTCCTATTAGTCCTGAGGCAGGCCTCCAAAACCAGGAGTATGCCTTTCCTTTACCTAGGCTTTGCCATCTCTTCCTAAAGTTTTTCTTTTTCCTACACATCTCCCTCTCCATAAACCCATTCTCTTAACAGTCTTATTGAGATGAATATATCTCTTCTATCTTCTTTTCCTTGTTAAGTCTAAACCATTTGCCAGCCCTGAGTAGAGCTTGGTGAGAAAGGTAGGTAAAGACTTGAATTTTGGTAGACCTAAGAACTTGCAACTGAGTTCTGATGATTTTAGATGTTCCCAGGGCTAGAGGGAAATAACAAATTTAAAAATGCTTTCAAAAGTGCAAATCTTGATGGAGGAGAGGAATCATGGCATGCTGTGGCAAGGTGATTTTAAAAAGTACCTAAATTCTCTCAGGAGGAAAAAAAGCTTAGTATTGGAAAAGGCTGTCAAATGACAGGCTATTTGGTGTTAGTTTCTGCTGCCTGTGCTCTATTTGCTGTGTTATTTGGCACCATGGAAAGTTTATTCCCAGCAGGAGTCAAGTATAAATGTGCAGCAGATACTATTCAGAGAGTAATTAGTGGCCCAAATGGCACCTCCTCACCCCAGTCTTTGGCTAGCCTATGTCCAAGCAGGGCCTCTGAGTGTTTAGTGCTAGGTGGGCCTTATGAAATAACCCTGGTTGCAGTGAAACTGTGGTGGGGAAGTGGGAGCTCTAAGATTCTGCAACCCAAAGCCACAGGAGCTGGGACAATTACCACATGAACTAACAGGACCTGGCAGGATGGGCAAAGAGGGATCTCCTTGAAGATAGTCTAAGATTGGTAGGCTTCATGGTACATTACATTTGACCTCCCTACACTTATATTACCTATGAGACTTTAAGCAGAAGCAGTTTTTAATTCTCTGGGTCTTCATTTCCTTATCTTTAAGTAAGGGAAGTAGACTAGATGACCTTTGAGGTGCCTGCCAGCTCTGAATCTACATATGGTCTTGTGAAGTCCACCAAAATAAGGGCCATTGGAGTCAGGTGTCATCTCTCAGGCTAAACTCTGTCCAAAGCTTATTTCTGTTGTAAAGGCTATAGTAGAAAACTTTCAAATCTCACTTCCCTAAAAGCTAAGTAGAATTTGGTCTGGGCCACTCATATGGTTATTAAGCTTTAAAACAAAGGATCTCAAAGGCAAGGCTTTCTCCCCATACCCCTTCTCACCTTCAGGAGCAGCCTTCAGTGGTCTAGAAGAGGTGTTTAGGGGATGAACATTTAGGGGGTATGCATTCCTTCATTCAGCTGTCATGCATGATGCCTTTTGCTGACTGATCTTCCATTCCCTAACATATGGACCCAGGCTTATGGACTCAGGCTGTCTGGGTCTCTTGGGCCTTGCTGGCTGATTGGGCTTTGGGATTGCCAAAGTGGGTAAGGGAGAGCTAAGTGATTGCTGAGTCAGCATGACTCGCTAGGAACAGCCGCTCTCTGATGCTGCCAAGTTATTTTTAAAGCTCCTGGCTTCCTTCTAGGCTGGCCCCTCCCTGATCTCTTTCCTCCTAATCTCTACCTTCCACCTCTCTTGTTTTCCCTTTGATCTGTCTCCCTTTCCCACCTCAGTCTCTTCTTACTCTTTCTATACCCATTTGACCTTACTGGCCCCAGCCCCAATTCTCAAAAGAAAGGTGCAGAAGGTCATCGAGATTTTAGAGGAGCCAAGCAGAGATCTGCTCTGGTGTGGGTGGCTCAGGTATTTTGGAAATTGGGCCAGTGGTAGTAGTAGTAGTGAGAAAGTAGCCCTAGCCAGATTGAGAAATATGAAACTGTGGTGTGGCCATCCACATTTTTAGATGTGGAAGGGATCTTAGAAACCATAGCTATATAAAACTACCTAATGGGGCAAAGAAAAGGGGAGAAGCTGTGGTTTGAAGAGGTCAACTGACCAGAGAGTTGAGTTGCTCTTTTTGGTAGAATGAAGGATCTTAGAATTATTCTCTAACTCTACAACTTTTCTTTCTTACAGAGAGTAACTGTTGTGGCTCCCAGGTTATGACGACCCCCAGTAAAGGAAATAAGGCCTTGAAGGTGAGTGGTAAAAGGGTAAGGAGCCAAATGTGAGGGAGAACAGCATGTAGTTTGTATCTTACGGTGGGGAATGAGTTCCCAGGGCTAATGATTGTACCTTTTTCATTACCCCAACAGGTGAAGAGGGAGCCAGGTGAGAATGGCACCAGCCTGACAGATGAGGAGCTGGTTACGATGTCTGTACGAGAGCTGAACCAGCACCTTCGAGGCCTTTCTAAGGAGGAAATCATTCAGCTGAAGCAACGTCGTCGCACACTTAAAAACCGAGGCTATGCTGCCAGCTGCCGAGTGAAGAGGGTCACCCAGAAAGAAGAGCTAGAGAAACAAAAGGCAGAGCTCCAGCAAGAGGTAGAAAAGCTAGCCTCCGAGAATGCCAGTATGAAGCTGGAGCTGGATGCCCTCCGCTCCAAGTACGAGGCACTGCAGAACTTTGCGAGGACCGTGGCCCGAAGCCCTGTGACCCCAGCCCGGGGCCCCATCACTGCCAGCATGGGGCCCCTTGTCCCTGGCAAGGTGGCTGCCACCAGTGTCATCACAATAGTGAAGTCGAAAACGGACGCGAGGTCGTAGTGACACGTGTGTGTGTGCTCCCCAGCTGCGGCAGCGGGTATATGTGGGGTGGTTAGGCACAAGGCAATTTCAACAGCCCTGTCCCCACCTCTCTTCTTTCTTCTCTTCTCCCACCTCTTCCCTGCAAAGCACAACCTCCCACCCCGGGGGTGCCGGGCTGAACCCCCCTTTGATTTCATCATTATCGTCATGTGTCTTGTGCGTTGGGATTGGTCGGTGCGGCGGTGACATGGGGTGGCCCCCTTTCTTCCTCTGGGTACCAAGGCCATGTGGACATGGAGTCCCAGTGTGCCCCTCTGGGCATAGAAAGAGTGTGCTAGGACACCTTTGTATCTGGGGAGGGGAGGTTCCAGTTTGGGAGGATGGGACCTGTCTATTCTTGAGCCCCAGGTTGCCTCCCAGACCTCAGAATGCTGTCCTCACTACCCCTATTGTCAGGAGCTAGGATGCCACCTTGGGAACTGTTCTGTCAGGAATGGTTTGTTAAAGACAAACCCAAGTTAAATAGCTCAGCCTTGTGGAAACAGATGGGCCTTGTTCTAATGGGGAAAGTGCAGAATGTCTTAGTTTGACAGGGAGAGTGAAGTGGTGCTTCCCTAGTTGGTGGGGAGAGGTCCTGAGGGGGAGGATGGAGTGTCATATGGTGGCTGTGAGCCAATAGCCACAGCTTTTGTGCCTGACACGTTGCACTGAACAAGACCAAAATCACTAGTTGTGAACGTATTTGAAAGGTGTGTACAGTGTGTCTTAGCAATGGGTCCTGTGTCACTGTTTACACAACCTATTTGTGTGGTTAAATGGTCCTTTATTTAAAAGAGAAAAGTTCCTTTGAAGAAGCTATTAAATTATATAAATTTAAAGACTAAAGAAGAAGAAGCTGCAGAGTATTTATAAAACTGTCTTTTTAAAAACAGAATAGGAGTATTTGACCATAGAAATGGAAAACGTTAAAAAAAAAAGTATCCTAGAAACTTTGTTAGTTTAAAAAAGAGAGAGAGGAACTTGGGGGGGGGGGGGATCCTTTGTTGTAAATCCTTTCTTTGGACAATTCTCTGTGGCTGTTGGAGTTTAGTTTTTATAAACACAGAGTTATCAGACATTATTTATAAAACTTAGTTTAAAAAAAAAGACAAAAAAAACCTAACCACAAAACCGACCAGAAGGCGAGTCCTAACGTTCTTTGATATCTCTTTTGCAATTGTACCAAAAGTGACTTACTCTTTTGCCCTTTCTGCTTCCGTCTCTTTGCCGGTGGCCGTGGTGTCGTCCGTGCCTGGTGAGGTCTTGTGCGGCGGTAGCGTGCTGGTGCTTCTGGTGACCTTTGACATGTGGGTGTCACTCTTGTGTCTGTTCTTCCCGTGTTTGTTTTTTGGATTTGTTTTTGCTTTTGCTTTTTTCTGGATTCCCAGCACTGGCTATCCAGAGCCTCTAGTTGTAGTAGTTATATGGAGGATACAGGATCTGTGCTTACCCAGTCTCTCTTTTCTGCCTGTTTCCCTTTCTAATCCATTCTGAGTCCCCTGTTGGCAGAACACCAAAGGCCAGAATAAACACTCTCTAGGGCTGGCAAGGATTTGACTTTGGCTTTGGATGGGATGTATCATGTTGATGAGATGTAGGGCTGGACCATTCTCATCACTCATGAATAGATACCTTGGCTTTTTTCCTTTGTGCTCTGATGGCCCATGGCAGAAGAAGTGACATTCAGGGACTGTCTGCACAGACATCCTTACAGCTTCCACATTCTCCTCCCTATATCCTGGGGTGGTAGACTTTCAGGGACCAAGGAGTTGCCATAGGTATAAATTTGGGGTATTCCTCGCTATCTTCCTCGTTATCTCCCTGACATGATGCAAGCTCTAATTGGTATCCAGTCTGGCTACTACTTTATTCCTCGACTTCAGATGAAGAAGCTAGACATGAAGCTTCAGGCTGAAATCCTGTAGCCAAAACTTGAATCTGGAGCAGGAAGTCATCCCATAGTTATCTCCAAACAGGATCAGTGATGGTAAATTACCCTCAGGGGAATTTGTACATACTCCCTCTGGGGTATATGAAATAACACATTTCTTCACCTCTGCCTCAGTTGTTATTCTGCCTTCTAAGTTTCACTTGATGCCAAACAGTTTTTAGTGCTCTGTCTAGTTCCTTTTTCCATCTACTTCCCCCAACCCATGCCACCACCTTCAAACATCTTGGCAGCTTTTGGACCTGAATCCTCCTTCTTGCCCTTTTTTAGTCTTTGTGTCTTCCAGAGATTAGCCACTCAGCTTTCAGAGAATTCTCCCTCTTGGAATTGAGCCAAATATTCTCTCTTGGCCTCACAGCAGAGGTAGCTGGTCCCCTCCATCTTGGCTCAGCAAGCTCTTATTAGTGATTGGGATAGGGGTCTGAGCAGTAACTCTGAGCAGTAACTGGATTGCTCATGAATATAAATGCCCATTTTGAAGGTGGGCCCTTAGCCAGAATTCTGGCAATATGGGCATTGTCCACCTCTTCCCATTGGGTTGTTTTAGCACTTCAGACTAGCTGGACCCCCAGGTTCCCTCTGGAATATATGGGGTTTGGGAAGAGCCAGTAAGAGAAAAAAATGTAAAGCCTTCCGCCTAACTGGCAATTTAAAGGGTGAAAGATGGGTCTTGCTGAGGGCATTATAGCTATATAAAGGTGTGACTAGACTATTCCTCTACATAGAGGTAGGATTGGGATAGGGGCACCCCTACAGGGAGGGAAGGGTTGAATTACCCTTCCTGACTATGTTTACTTAGAAACTTGCACATTGTAAGCTGGGCCAGGGAAAAAATCACCAGCTTTGATCCAAGTAACCTGTGATAGTCTATTTTCTTCCACACTAATGAACAGCTCACATTGGCTGTCAGCAGGGTCAAAGAATAAGTTACCCAAAAGAGAGCTTTTAGAGTCTAGTGTAGACCTGACTTTGAGGGACAAGAGAGGGGAAATCAGAGATTTAGATTTAGGATATCCAGCTCCCTTATTTAGCAGATGAGGAAACTGAGATGAGAGAGGTTAAATAACTTGCCCGTGGTCACACAGATGGTAAGTTCCTGAGGCAGGATTTAAACCTAGGTCTTACTGACTCTTGGTCCAGATTTCCTTTCATTATATCATGCCAGGGCAGGGCAGGGACTGGCGCCCCCTCCCCTCTTTTTTTAAATGCAATTGCCAGTTTTGAATAGTTCTCTGGGCCTCTCAGCTTGGGTACTGAAGCCCTTATGGGGCTAGGAGAGAGATGCATGCAGAACCAGAGAGGGAAGTCTGCAAGAATGTGGATTTTTAATCTTCATTGAGGCAAGAAGAGGCTTCTTCTGCATGTTAGAGCCCAAGCCAGAGTCCCTGTCTCCTGTCTAGTGCTGCTGTTTCTGGAATTGTGACATATCAAGATATACATGCTTCCTTTCTTTTGACATGTTCAAGGGAGTGTTTTCCCCAGACTGAGGGGAGTTTGTCCATTCCCATCTCAGCCAGGCCTGAGGTGTCACCCTGTTTTCGTGGGTGTGCCTTGTCCTTCATCTTGGTTTTTCTAGAATAGATACTGTGTCCATGTGTGGGTGTTTTGTGTTTTCCTGGTCTTCATTTGTTCAAGTTTCCTGCTGTGAGGGTGTTGTGTTCCTTTTCTTTTTCCTTTGAATTTTCTTGACAACGAATTGAGGGCTTCAGCTGGGGCCATTCTTCCAAACTCATCTGCAAAGTAATACCGTGATGTATGTTTCTCCCATCCTCCTACCCTGCTCTAAACCCCACTTAGCCCACCTCAGGGGGCTCACAGCAAGCCTCTAAATTAATTTGTGGGACAAAGAATAGGTTTATTCTTGAGTGAGGGACCCTGGCTGCAGAACAGATACACTCCAAGGGCCACTGGCTGCTGCTATTCCAGGGGATGTGTTGCCATTTGTGTAAGAACATGACCTATATGTGTGGTGTGTGGTGCTTCCTGGAGTCTTAGATTCTTCACATTCCCCTTGTCTCCAAATGTATTGTCTTGACAGCTGTTTTTCAATTTAGTTATTACTATTATTATTCATGATTCAGGAATGCCCTTCAGTAGTTTGAGTTTTCCCAGTGCTTGGCTCTATGGCTTTTGTTGGCCATAGGCAGCTTTTGGAGGTAAGATCATTCTGGATCACTCCTCTGTGGCAGCCAACATTGGCCAAAGCTCCTTTTCCATTGGCTGAGGAGCTTGAGGCCTCAGCCTGCAGGACTGTTTCCGCACTGGGACTTTTTGAGTTACTTTTTTAGACTGTGGTTTGTTAGAAGGAACTGACACATTAACGATTTTTCTCCCCAGAAGCCACTGAATAATAGTTTATGGCTTTTTCTTCCTTTCCTGTCAGTTTCCAGTGGCATGGGCATAAGTACATGGAACTTACTAAGGACAAAGCTGAGACTTTCACAGAGATGGGTCCAGAGGAAAGCCCATAGTGTGGGGGAAGGTTGGACTGGGTTGTACACTTGAGACTGCTTCTCCACTTGTCCCTTGCTTGTGTGCCTGTGTCTGAGTGTTTGCTTGTTTGTGTTTGCCAGTATCTGAATCCCGTTCTGTCTTTGCAGCAGCCACAGCCACCCAAAACTCCAGGTTCAGTTGGTTGAGAACTGGCGGGAAAGGAGAGAGATAGGGTTTGTGAGTCGTCAATTAAGCCTTTTCCCACGGTGGGTGCTTTCCATCTTGGGTGCTGTGAGCCCTCTTTGGCACATTAGAGGGGATTTTGCCCCACCGTGCCATCCCTTAACCCTCCTCCCCTCTGCTCTTAAGCCTTACCAAATGGGAAGGAGGCTAGAGTAGAGTAGCATCCTGAGCACTTCCAGCCGCCAGACAAAGGCTGTCCTTGGTGTGCCATCTGCTGCTTCCTTGCTTTTGGCCATGAGTGGGATGGGGTTGAGGGGAAAGAAGGCAGCCTTGAGCAAGGGCTTCTCCCTGGGGCTGAAGCCACTAAGAGCGGGTATAGGCGAGCCACCTTGGAATTTGCTTTGGGTTTTTTTTTACAGATTTGAAGTGAGCAAGGCTGGGGTCTGGGCATGGGTAGGGGAGACCTGGGCACCAGAGTCGATCTCTGGGTGCCTACTCCCCCAGCCCGGCTCAGTATTTATTGCTAAATTATTGTCCAGGCGGGGTGGCCCGGGGCCGGGCCCCCCCGGGTATTTATTGCTGTATATAGTGTATGTTTGTGATATATAAGGTTTTCTTTATTTTGTATATGATCAATAAAAACCTTTTAAAGAGACCACCGCCTCCCTCTCTTCAGTGGAGTGGCAGGAGGGGAGGGGAGGGGAGAGGGGCGGGGCCGGAGGGCCTCAGCTGCGCAGGCGCACCTCTCACTTCGGGCGGAAGCGGCTGCTGCCGGTTGCCTAGGGGAGCGATGGCCGCCGGCGGCCTGAGCCGCTCCGAAAGGAAAGCGGCCGAAAGGGACAAGATCCTTCGGGAGGAGCAACAGCGAGACCGACTCCGGCAGGTAGGCCCAGTACAGACTGGGGCGTCCCCCCGGGAGCGCATGGTTCAGCCCCACTCTCCCTCACAGGGTCCCCTCCCCCCCGCAGGTGTCCCGGATCCTTAAGAAAGCGGTGGCGGAGCGGAGCGCGGAGGAGTGCCGGTTGTTGGCTGAGAGCGAAGAACTGGTGAAGGAACTGCAGGGCAGGAGCCGCCGGCGGGAGGGCCTGAAGCGGCGGCTGCAGGAGGTAAGTGCTCGTCCGGCTTCCGGCCGGCTTTGCCTTTGCGCGCCCCCCCCCCCCAACTCTGATCCCGGACACCACACCACCGCCCCTGCTCTCTGACCCCCTGCAGGCCCTCGGCTCAGACCCCAACCTCTAGGCTTCATAGCCTGACCCTGGCCACACACCCCCCCCCCCCAAAGGAGGGCGATGAAATACGATCTCGAGGCTCCCTGGAGCCTTGGGCACTCCTCTGCTGCTTCTGAACTAGCCCTACTGGGCTCACAGAGCTCTCTTTTCCCTAAGTTGAGAGCAAGCTTTTTGCGGGAAGAAAAACATAATGACTCTGGGAAAAGGACAGAAGGGTCTTTGACACCACCACAACTCTCCAACCCCCCAGCACTCCCTCCCCAAATCATTTGTAGTTCCTTGGTCCTCTGTGTGTTATATTCTGGGAGGGGTGGGGGGGTTTTGACCACCTTTTTTGTGTCTCCTCAGGTGTGTGATGACCCAGGGGAGCTAAGGAGGAAAGTCAAAGAGTTGGCTGTAGCTGTCCAAAATGCCAAACATTTGGTCATCTATACAGGAGCCGGAATTAGCACGGTAGGGAATTGAGTGACATTATTGTATTCATTACAGTTTACTTGACTGTCAGGGATTCTTCCTGGAAGAGCCAATAAGAGACTTGGTCTTGGAAATCTTCTCAGGCTCACTTGTCTTACACAGGTAGAATAGTAGGTTTGTAGATGGTGCCCCCTAGAGACCATTGGTTTGTCCTTGCTGTAGGAATGTTTTTTCCTAACTAAGGGGATCCACATCAAATCAGCTAAAGCTCATAATCAAAAAACAACTTAATATTACTTTAGAACAATATAAAATATTGAACTTATTTCTTATAACTAAATTTCATTAAGATACTTAGCACAGTACCTGTATATAGTAGACATTTAAATGTTTGCATTGGATTTAGTAAATTAAAGCAAAAATCCAATCAGTTAACTAGCATTTATTAAGCACCTAATCGATGTCAAGCACTGTGCAAAGTAAGGGGAATACAAAGAAAGGCAAAAAAAAAAGCAAAGTTCCTGCTTTCAAGGAGCTCAGGGCCTTAAATTTTATAATAAAGGTTATAACTAAGTATTAGGGGAAAGAGAGAGAAAGGAAAATGATAACAATAAAAGAATAGAGAACCATCATCATCTAGCTCATTTTCTTACCTTCTTTTTGTAGGTAGGGAAACAGGCCCAGAGAAGTTAAAATCACTAGAATTACCTCTCTTCTACATTCTAAAGCATGATACAGTAGAAAGAACACCTGCTTCTAGCTGACTCTTCAGCTTTCTGCCCCCCAAGTATGGAGAAAAAACTCCTGGATTTTCCATTACTTACTGTTTTTAAAATTGAAAAAAGACATTGAATAAGGAGCAAAATACATAGGATAAGGAGGAGAGGGTTAGTCAGGTCAACTCATACCTTGTTATAGATTGTCATTTACCATATACTGTCCTTTGAAATATTTATTAGCTTACTGGCTTGTTCACTTCTTTATAGCTGCTCTAACTCTAGTACTGACAATTCTGTGTGAGTCAAACTTTTGTTATCTCAACTAACCAGAAGAATCACATGGCTATTATGTTCCCTATAGTCAGATTAATATTTAATACAGTAATAAGAGGCCTTGAAGCATTGTTAAGTGGCACATGAGAGAGCTGGAGTCTTGAGTATTGCCACTTTAGAAATTCTACTCTGGGAGAACCAGAGTTGCCCGTTGTAATATAAATCATCTAGGCTACAGCAGCAGTGTGAGAATGAATAGCCTCCTCAAAAGTCAAATGAAATCAAGCTCAAAGGCCAAGTGATGCCCTATTCCTACATCTTATTCTCTAAGATGGATATACATAGTACAATTTAGATTAGAAGATCAGAAAATTTAGTTAATTTTCATTCTATCTTGGCAATGTGTAAAGTGTCAGCTTAGGGATAAAATAATAATCGCTGATACTTTTAAAAGGTTTGGAAAATGCTTTATAAATATCCTCTCATTTGAGTTTTACCACAACCCTGTGAATAGAAACTACTTGAAGGAAAATGTGTCTGATGGTAAGAATTTGGATGGCACGATCCTCCCTTACTTAGGGATTCATAAGGCACAAGTTGTCCTGAAGCTGAAAACATTAGTCAGTGAGCATTTATCAAACACCTACTGTGTGTTAAGTGCTGGGGATAAAAATACAAAGCATGAAATAATCCATCATCTCAAGGAGCTGAATGTGTGTATAGAAATGAGGTATAATGGCTTTTTTGTAGCAGCCCATTTTTTTTTTCCTACATCTTCTTGGAGTTCTGCCTGTAGCTACAGCTGATACCCTTCCTCATGCTTGTCTTTCCTTTCATGTGTTTCCTGGCCATGCAGGCAGCTTCCATCCCAGATTATCGGGGCCCTAATGGAGTGTGGACCCTGCTTCAGAAAGGGAGGAGCATTAGGTAAGTAAGCAAAAAAGCAAAAGTTAATTCTCTGCCCCTGTTCTACCTCCTAGGCAGGCTACAGAGGCCTTCCCTGTGAAGTGGAGGGATTTCAGATGTAGTGTGAACCTGAACTTGGCAGCTCCTCCTCACCTTTCCCTTTTTCCCTTCCATCTGGCAGTGCTGCCGATCTGAGTGAGGCGGAGCCTACCCTCACCCACATGAGCATCGCCCGCTTACATGAGCAGAAGCTGGTAAGAGTCCAGGGTCTCTAGCACTCCTATTTTCTAGGGCCTGAAGGAGATGACCTAACTCTTCTCCATTGTTCTAAAACCTTTTGATTCTCCCTGTTTGAGAAGCCCTCCTAGATAGGTTTAACTTCTAGGTTTGTGCTGGTTTAATCATCCTGGTTGAATCCTCTCTGATGCCTGGCTACCAAGGTGAGCTAGGCACCCCCTAGGCTGAAATGACTAATTCAGAGGAAACCTTTCTTCCAGCAGGAACTCTGAAACATCTTTCAGGTTTCCATGGTTAGCACTAAGGCCATTGGTAACAGCATCCCTCTGGCTTTTCTTGACTTACTCCCATGGATTTCAGGAGCCATATCCATTTTAGAAGAGGCTCCTTTGACCTTGTTCAGCAACTTCATGCAAGAAGCCAGGAGTAAATCTAACTGGGCCTTTCAGGAAAGTAGATGTAATGACACAGAAGAGCTTTCCCCTAAGGCACTATGATAACTCCTAACTTTCACCTAAAACCTTGAGAATCTTCAGTGACAGTGAGGGAAAGCAGACGATACACTTGATTCCTCTAATGGCTTATGATACTAAAAAGGCAGCAGCAGGTTGGTTATTATTTTGGTTCAGCATACAGGTGAGATTTGCCAGTTACCTCCGAAACCTCTATTCTAAAAGAATTCTGCCAAGATTTACATGTCTTACCCAATTTGTGCTTGGACTCAATCCTGCTTCTTTAGTGGGATCTAACAGTCTTACAGTTTGGCCACACTTTCCTTCATATCCTGAGGCTTTCAGCAAGATTAATGTTGCCCTAGGTCTTTGTGTTGTGAGCTCTTTGCAGTGCTGATCTTGAGCCAAGGTGGGAAGACTCTTCAGAACATCTTGCTGTCTTCCCACCCATGTTCTTCCCTTAAAGGTACAGCATGTAGTATCCCAGAACTGTGATGGACTTCATTTAAGGAGTGGATTGCCCCGCTCAGCAATTTCAGAGCTTCATGGGAACATGTACATTGAGGTGAGCAGCCATGGCCAGGGCTTGGGAGACTTTGAGGGAGAAGCACACTAAACTCCAGTTCACCAGGCCTCCTCTCTCCTCAGGTCTGCACCTCCTGCACTCCGAACCGAGAGTACTTGAGGGTATTTGATGTGACTGAACGAACAGCCCTGCATAGACACCAGACAGGCCGGTCCTGTCATAAATGTGGGTCACAACTACGAGATACTATTGTGCACTTTGGTGAGAGGGGAATTTTGGGGCAGCCTCTGAACTGGGAAGCAGCAACGGAGGCAGCAAGCAAAGCTGACACTATTCTATGTTTGGGATCCAGCTTAAAGGTACAAGATGAGAAAAGAAATGAACAGATTCCATTTCAAAATTTGTTCTGCTTTCTTCCAACATTTAGGCTCAGTTTTAAATCTCAATTTTCAGTAGTCTTGTTTCTTTGGATTATGATAGGTGCTGAAGAAGTATCCATGTCTCTGGTGCATGACTAAACCCCCTAGCCGGCGACCTAAACTCTACATAGTAAATTTACAGGTAATATCAGAGAAAATTGAAATGTGACTGGAAGCACCTACTATATCATGTGTAGGGGAATTGGAATGCTGAATGAAATAGGAATGTGGAGTGATGAGGGTGGGGTGGTTAATACAGAAGAAGGAAGGGTTTATCTGTTCATCCATTCAAAACACTGTTTAGTGAGCAGTCAGAATGTGCCAAAGGGGCAGCTGGGTGGCTCGGAGGATTGAGAGCCAGGCCTGAAGACAGGAGGTCCTGGGTTCAAATCTTGTGTCAGACACTTCTTAGCTGTGTGACCCTGGGCACATCACTTAACCCCCATTGCCTAGCCCTTACTGCTCTTCTGCCTTGGAACCAATACACAGTAGGATTAAAAAAAAAAAAGAAGTGGGCCAAGCATAGGATGAAGTAAAAACATAGATAACATAGTCCCTGCTTTCATAGAGTTTATGTGCTGGCATGGAAAATAAATGTTCATAAATATACAAATCAAAGTATAAATACATAAAAGCAAGGTAAAATACCATACAGTTTGATGACAGAAAAAAAATTTCCAGTTTAGGAGTGGGGGTGGGGATCAGCCTTAATGAAGGAAGTAGCTTTTACATTGAGCTTCAGATGATAAGTAAGCTGTCAAAACACAAAGATTATAAGGTACGGGGAGATAGGATTCCAGAATTTAAGGCATTGGAAGAGGGTGAAAGGGTTTCCATTTTAGTAACTCCTTCCAAGTCATAGTAGGTTTACCATACTGAGAAATGCCTTTATGCATTCTTTTTTTTTTTTTGGTCCTCAGTGGACACCAAAGGATGACCTGGCTGCCTTGAAACTTCATGGGAAATGTGATGATGTTATGCAGCTGCTAATGGGTGAACTGGGTCTTGAGATTCCCCCCTACAATAGGTAAGTGGTGTGACTGGGACCCAGGTTCCCTAGCCTGATCTGGGCAGCCTTTAGTTCCCTTGCCTGTTATATGTGTACAGATGATCACGTGAGCCTTTCCTGGCTCACTGATTTTTTTAATGTATAAAGCAGTGGTTAATGTGAGCATTTTCTCATAAAGAAAGAATAATTATTTCATATAAAACAGCAAATCTTTACTGGAGATAGTTTGCCTACTCTATTTCAAAACTGTCCTGCTTGTTTATGTATTTCTCCAAACCTCCTCCTGTTCTCTCCTTGCAGCCTGGTTGTTAATGAAGTTGTAAGGCTGGTTTAAACCTAAGGGAGTGGCTGAGGTTCAAAAGCATTTGATGGAATTGCTTCTAAGGGTAGTTGCACTTGAAGACTGAAATCTCATTGGGAGTTTTAGATAGATTTTGATAATGTAACCTGTAGTTAATTTTATATTGATGATCCATTCATGTCTTCTGCTAGTAGAAATAAGATTTATACTTCAGGGAAATAAAAGTAAAGTTGCTTTGGAAGGTCTATGAGTTTCATTCTCTTCACAACTTAATCAAATAGCCCAGTTTTACAGTACAGTCTGGTTCTGGTTATTTCTGTAGATTTTTTCTTTTAATCAAGAAGAATCCATTCTAAAATTAGTAGCTTTTTAAAATAGAGAATTTCATTTATAAATTATTTCTTCAATTTCTGGACCTGGTAATTGTTATATTTAAAGGACATGTATAATGGTGTTGTGTAATGCCAGGTATTGTGTAATATGGACTGTGTACTTTTAAAAATTTAGCACATTTTATTAATATCTATCCATGGCTTAGTTTTTATAAACTTCAGTACTTTGATGAATAAATGATCACATTGATATAGAACTAACAATGGTTCAGATCACAGACTTCATCCTGTGCTACTTTTCTTCTTTATTCTTCTGTTCTCGGTCTGCCCAACATGCTGAGGGCCTTCTTCTGAACCCCCTTTACATTGTGTGGGCACTGGCAGAGTTCACAGGCTACTCATTACTTTTCCTCCCTTTTGTAATCCCACCCACCTTCTTTTCCAGTAGTACATTCTCTGACAATATCTTTTAATTGTTATGCAGTTCTTCCTTGTTAATATGCTGCAGCCTACTTCTGACCATCAGTGCTTTCTGGGTAACTTGTAACTTTAATACTTTCAAGACTGATATCCCAGAGTTCAAAGACATAAGTATTACCAGAAGAATATTGTTTTGTTTTTTTTATCCAAGGAGAAGCTTGGAAATCTTTTAAAAGATTGTACTATTTCCCAGAAGCAGTCTATAACCCCTTCTTGTTCACTCTAAGCCCAATTTATGGTTCATCTTTCATTGTCCATCCAAGACAGACTAACTTACTACCAGAGTAGTAAAATAACCCGTTCATTTTACTGTAAAACACTTTTTTGACCTATTCCTCATAAATATCTTCACAGAGTAAAGAGTACTGAGATGAATAAAACCTCATTACTTTGTAGCAATGGGAGAGAAGACCAGTTTATAAAGTATGAGCTGCCTTGGAACCAATACTTAGTATTGATTCTAAGACTGAAGATAAGGGTTTTTAAAAAAAAAAACCTTTATGATATACATTTGGATATGAACAGTCACTAGAGCCCATTTATTAGTAATATACCCTAATAGGTATGCCTGATATATGGTATGTACTATAATTTATGTACAGTTTCAGTCCTATCCTCTCCAGCTCATTTTATAGATGAGGAAACTAAGGCAAATGGGGCAAATGACTTGCCACGGGTCACACAGCTAGGAAGTGTCTGAGGTGGGATTTGAATCCAGGAATATTCCTCTTCCTGAGTTCCAGGCCCAGCACTCTAGCTACCATGCCACCTAGCTCCTCACATATACTGCAACAGATCCTGCTCAGTATATTATTAAGCAGTATGTATTACAGAATGCACTAATCAGTGTGTATCTTGTACATTGGTCATACTGAGTAATATACTAATCACTATGTATAGATAATTTTATGGACTGTTCATCCAACTGTAATATCATAAGCCTTAACAACTGATATTCTTTATGTACTTGCTTTCTCCCTTTGTGTATAGTTAGGCTGAAACATTTTCAGTGATTAAAGATCTTACAATCTGGTGGTCAGCCTGGTATGCTGAAGGCCTTCCTCTGGGTCCCTCGTAATGCCTGGAACTTGTTGCAATCAACACAGTGTCATTTACAAACAGATTCTGTGTGTGTGTGTTCTTAGTTTATAGTACAAACATGACATGGAACCATCCTTTAAAGCCCAACTCAAATATAAATTACTTTATGAAGCCCTTTCCACCTTTGAACTTCACATAGCACTTTTGTGCATCGTATATTACAATTATCTATGGCTTTCCCTTCTTAGATAGTAAGCTCCCATGAAGGCAGGGACTGTATCTTATCTAAACTAAGTAAACTTATTTTAGGGGCAAGTAGGTGGCTCAGAAGAAAAAGGCATGCCTGGAGACAGAAGATCTTGGATTCAAACCTGACCTCAGACACTTCTGTGTGACCCTGAGCAGGTCACTTAACCCCAAATTGCCTAGCCGTGACTAGTCTTCTGCCTTGGAACCTATACTAGATTCTAAGATAGTAAGGGTTTCCCATAGGCTATACTTAACACACTGGTCTTCCTTTCCATTGTTGTAAATTAATATGGTTTTGGTTTGGTGGGGATGGGGGAGGGAGGGAGGTAAATGAAAAAGTAGCAAGAGTGAGTTACTATTTCTGACATTCTCATTTCATTCCCATTTCAACCACACATTTTAATGGAGTATTTTTTAAATCAGATTCAAGTGCTTGCCTTATATCTTTCCCTTTTGATAGGTGGCAAGACCCCATCTTCTCTCTGGCAACTCCCCTTCGTGCTGATGAAGAAGGAAGCCACAGCCGAAAGCCATTGGTGCCCCCACAGAATGCAGAAGAAATTCAATCCAGGGAGCATAAGGAGCAAGGGGCTCCTCTCAACTCAGTACCATGCTCAGGTGGCTGGTTTGGCAGGGGCTGTACCAAAGGCATAAAGAGGAAAAAAGTGTAGCCTCATACCTGTTGGGGAATAGACAGTTGGCACTTTGAAAATAACTTCAGGAAACCTTATTCAGGGGTCAAAAGTCACCATGAAAGGTAAAGTTAACCTCCATGTTGACTGGTGAAGGGGAATAATGGATGAAATTTTTGTACTGGGATTTTTAGCAATTTTTCTGGGGGTTTTCCCCTCTTCAAAGCCTATCTCCTAGCTCTTTGTACCACTTTCTGTGCTACAAAATGCACTCAATCATGAATGGGGTCTATTGATGACATCTCCAGTTCATCTAGTCCCTGAGTGAGGAAGTGGCAGACTAACAATTTTCTGTAAGATAAAGGACTTGGTGATATTTCACATTTGGCTGGCCATGAAGAAATACACAGCTGCCTTTACCTCAGTTCACCAGACTGCGCTTAGGGCCCTGAACTGTATTTCTACCACTTGTTACTAAAAACGTTGCTAACTCTAGTTATCTTTTTCTGTATTCGGGTATACAGTAATAGGGTGGCTTTTACCTCTCTATAAGCTCTAAGCAAAATCCTTTCATTTTTTTTTTCAAATAAACAGCTCTGCAATACCTTGATTATTTTGGTGTATTTTTTTGGGGGGGGGAGGCCTCAGCTAGGGGAAAAACAATCTGTAAACCATTCCCCTATCTTTTCCCATACCTTGGACTCCTTTGGTTAAGCATTCTATGAAAACAAGAAGCCTTGTGACCTCGACCAGGAATGTAAAAGTCGGAAAAGAGGAACAGTACTTTTAGTAAGGCTCCCAAGAAAAAGGGATACAATGTGAGAGCAAGCCTGGGTCTGGAGCAGTCAGATGGTCAGGATCACAGTTCACCCAAGTTGACAACTAGCAGTCTAAACTAACTTTCCCAAGTCCCTTGGCCCACCCGGTCTCCAATACCAGGTTAGTTAGGAAGCCAACCCTTCCACTCTCTTCTTGCTCCAAAATTCCAGGAGGTGGAGAAGATGAAATAAGCCCTATGGACACTGGACCGAGCATATCCGACCGGACTAATTCCTGCAGGCGGTCTGGAGGGAGGAGGACCTCTTCAGCCTGGTACAAATCTGCCCAAGTTCTCCGATACATTATTTGGGCGGGGCCTGAGGAGCATGGGGCGTCCTCCACCCGGCTGCCGCATAGGTGGAAGGGAAGGGAGTGACAGCGCGCTGAGGGGCGCGGCCTACTGCGGGAGGGAGGGCGGGCCTGTCGGGCCAGGAGCTTGTCTTTGTACAATTGGCCCAGCGCGGCAGGGTGAGCCCCCACGTGACGGTAGTGGGCGCGTGCGCGGGGGCGGGGGCAGCGGCTCCAGAGCCGTGGCACCCCGGGTTGTGGCCGCTCTGAGTCGGTAGTCAGTCGTTGGACGGTCGCAACGCCGCACACGAAAGGGCTAGAACCATTGCCGCCGCCGGGACATGATCCGAAACGGACACGGGATCGCAGATCCCTCCAAGAAACTTGGCCCAGGGACCAAGCGCACCGTGCGGGTCTGGTGTGACGGCTGGTGAGAGCGTGGGGCAGAGAGGGCAGAGCAGGGGGGCCCGAGTCCCCACCCCCGAGCAGGGTTGGCTGTCCGCCTGTGCCAGTCTTCTCCTGCCCGTTCCCTTCTCTCTCCTTCCCTTGCCTCCCTTTATCAGTCCGTCCGTCAGACCTCTACCCCCAGCCTCCGCCCCAGGGCCCTGCGGCCCGCCCTGCCTCACTCTGCGCCGTCTGGGCCCCCCACCCCCCGGAGAGTAGTGTCCCAGGTCCTGCCCGAGGCAGCGGGGCTTTAAACGCTGTAGAGCCGGGTAACTCCGGGTCTGCCGGGCGATGTTCTTGCCCAGCTGGGTCCCGTCGCAGCCCCCAGCCCAGCCAGGACCCAGACCCGGGTGAGCCCGAACGATTGGCGCGGACTGCCAGCCGGCGGGCTCCGAACTTCTCTGGGAGGGTCCAGCGGATTCCTAGCAGGCTGCCGCCCCCTCGGAAGCGAGTCCCGGGCAGGTTCGGTTGGTGTCCATCCCTTCGTCCCTCCCCTCCTCCCCGGCCTCCGTAGAACGGCCCTTCCTGGCTAGATGCGCCGGGGTGCAGTTCACGGGACTACTCAGCTAGGAAAAGTCCACGTATTTTCCCATTCCTCCCTCCGCACTAAAGCAACAGCCTTTGAACAAAAAAGGGTGGTCCTTTAGGTGCCGGACCTCCGGAGTCCCGAGTCTTGAGGGCTGGGTAGAGCCAAGGGAAAGTCATGGAAACAGCTGTGTGTCTATTCATGGAGAACCTGAGAGTTGACCTGGGGAAAGGAAACTGGATTATAACTAGCAAGAACCTTAAAGTCTTTAAGAAGGAGAAAAGGCATTTACAAAGGGTTTATTGTTGTAAAAGATTGAATTTCTATTGAAGAACCTACTTAGTCCTTTATATTAAGAGATTATCAGCTTTAGATAAGGTGGACTTTTGGACCAGCTCCTTACTTAAAAATCAGATGAACTAGTTCTGGAGCAGTTCGTCTAACTGAGGGAAAAGATTATCTCATGCTGTAGACCTTTGAACTTGAGGGTCTGTCCAGGGAAAAAGGAATGTTTTGGGTTGGGAAAGTGTGGGTGGAAACACGGTTTTGATGCCTTGTCTTTTTTTTTTTGAGGAATTTGACCCTTGTGCTTCTACAAATCCCTAGCAACTGTGGAAGCATGGGATTCTTTACTTTTTCTGAAGTATTACTTAGGGGTGCACAAAATTTTTCTCCTTACACTTAGGACTATTCAGATTGAGGTAAACATAGGAAAACATTTTGGATCAGGAGATTGACTTCCATTATCCCAAAGGGAGACAGTGGTAAAAGTGAATGGGGAAGTTGAGCATTCTTGGTTTTTAATGCCAGACCTTTATGAGTACACTAAGCACTCTGTTATCAGATGAATGGAAGAAAAAAAAACAATATAGTCGTATTTGTTAAGATTAAGAATATTTAAAATTGTGGGGGAGCATTTAGAGGGCTCCAAAATGTTTCCCTAAGACATTCAGGATTTTTGGCTTTTTCTAGTAGGGCCTGGCCAAGTTCCATTTGTTTTTGTACTAATATAAAACATTATTTGACTCAGCTGGTATGTTTTATATTGTGCAGTTGTGTTATGTTTCAGAAACTGCTTGTGTGAATCAACTTTTTGGTCATTTTTACCACTTAAAATGCTATACAGGCTCTATTCACTCTAGTTTATAGAAGATATGAAATCATACTCCAATGAAGGAACTAATCACACCTCAACAGTTTATAAAATCTGGATTTTCTTAGGCAGAAGCAGTTGTGGGTTAGTAGAAAGATTCCTAGATTTGTAATCAAGCTCTGCCAGCGGTGAAACTTTGAAAAAGTCACTTAATCTCTCCTTTTCTCAGTTTTCTCATCTGTGAAATGCTACCAAAGACCTCAAAGGGGTTTGGAGAGTATCAAATGAGATTATAGAGATGTTTTACAAATTATAATGAACTATGTAAATTCCACTTTGTAGATATTAGGCTTGCTCCAAGTGAAAAGTGCCTGTATTGTATTTTTTCCTTTCTAGCATTCAAAACACCCAATGTCTCAGTTAAAGAACAAATGTTCTTTAGAGATGTTGTAACAAGATACCATTAACAATAGGATAGCTAGGGTTATAACCAGGTATTCTGCCTCTCATCCCAGTAAGTATTCTGAGGTAGTCAGTGAGTATTTGGCCAGAATTGCTTAATTATCGGAACCAGAATCATGTCATAATGTCATTCTCAGTATATTCTAGGAGCACTTCCAGGGCCCCAAACAAGATTGTACCAAAACAACCCAAATAACAGGTGCACTGCCCTATAGGAAAAATGACCCCCCTCCCCCTTTTTTTTTGCCTTTCAGTAGTGTCTTTTCTACTTAAATCAATTGTAATTAGTTTGGGGTTTCTGAGCAATGGATGGCAGTATTAAGGGACTAAAAATGTCCTATACCTAATAAAAATGTAAGAACCTTGAGAACAAAACTGTATCAGTACTTCATATTCCTGTACTATGCTCTACTGAACTCTAAGTCTAGAGTTTGTTAAGCAAAACCAGCAGCTCCCTTAACTTCTGTTGGGCCAAAGAAAGTGAGAAGTGGATCCTACCATCTGCCCCTTTATCAAGTGAACTCTGGAGCAGACCCTATTGACCTTACTTATGAAATGGCTTCTGTTTGATCTAATCCTCAGGCTTGCATTGGGCCTGGGACTTCATTCCCCTGAGTGTGTTCAATAATCCTCATGCACACTCCACTTCAGCTTCCCTTCTAACTTCACCTTTCTACCCTACCCTAACCCCCAGGACTTCAGTTCAATCCTCTTTGCTTTTCTTGGGGGACATTTTAATTAACTTTCTTTGGGTTTTGACTGCCTACCCTGGAACAAGGTCTTTGATTGTGAACCTTAGGTAAGGCCTGATAGGCCATGGGCGAGCATTCTTAGTGAAGGAAGGGAATGGTGTACCCCAATTATCCTGAGAACAGACTCCAAAACAATAAAACTCCTTCTAGATTCCAAGCTTCCTTAAGCCATGGATAGTGTTTCTTTACTGGTCTACAGGTTTTCTAAGCCAGTGATTCTTGTCTTTTGTTTTTCCCAGGATAGCTCTGATAACCTTAAGGAGTATTGCAAAATTAATTTGGATTTAAACTTTAGAAATAAACATACTATGTAGTCCCTCTTTGAAGTCTTAAAACTAGAAAAATATTAGGAGTCACAATGCTACTCACCACTCCTCAGGAGATCTGTGAAACTCCTTATAAGTCAGACTTGGTCACATGACCAAACTAATAATGAATTCTCATATTGGCATTAGGTTTGTCGATAAGGATCTGTCCCTTTGTTACACTTGAATTTCTCAGGCTACACCTGACTTTGATGTGACTTCTAAAACTTTCAGTGTCGAGCTGTTAAGCAACGTGGCTTTTACTTCCTGAATCTTCAACACACAAAGATCTTCCCTCCCTACTCATCCTCAGTTATGTGAGGTAGCTCTAAGCTCCTTGGGGGGTTACCCCAAAGAGGCAACAAATGGGGAAGACCCTCCTTCCCCAACTCACATCTGTCCCTCCCTTTCAACAAAGCTTGATACCTCCATTTATTTCCACAGCTATGACATGGTACATTATGGGCATTCAAACCAGCTGCGTCAGGCACGGGCCATGGGAGATTACCTTGTCGTAGGGGTCCACACTGATGGTAAGAGGCTGTTGTGCCCCAGATCCTCTCCTAGCTCTCTTGCCTCCCCATCCAGTAGCACAGGCCTGAAATTTTGGTTATTCTCAGTCAGGTGATACAAGGAGATTTCAAATAGACATGGTACCTTCCCCCAAAAGTTGCAATCCTTGCAGGCAGTGGACATGTGGAAGGCAAAATATGATGACCAGGGCTGAGGTAGTTGTATCCCAGACCCTTTCCCTACTTGGATCTAGTGGCCTAGATTGGTAAAAAGACTAGGGAAATGTGAGAGAGGACTTATTCTACCAAGAACTTTTTATTAAGTACCTACTCTGCTTCCCTAATTTCCCAGGTGCAAGATTTGCCATTATCTAGGAATTGAACCCAAGGCCTCAAAAAACTAAGATGTTCAGTAATGAAGTATGTTAGCAAATTGGGTGGCTGGATGAGGGCTGGAAACAAGAGTCCTTGCTGTGGATTCTTCAGGATATCAATATTAGTGTTCGTCATTATTCTGCTCTTTCTTCCTCTTTGCCTTGCCCTAGAGGAGATTGCCAAGCACAAGGGCCCTCCTGTCTTCACTCAGGAGGAAAGATACAAAATGGTCCAGGCCATCAAGTGGGTGGATGAGATTGTGCCTGGTGCTCCTTACGTCACTGCCCTGGAGACCCTGGACAAATACAACTGTGATTTCTGTGTTCATGGCAGTAAGTGGCCTGGCTGCACACCCTATCCTGGAAGTCCTAAGGTGGCAATGTAGCAACTAGAGGGAGGGGGGTAGGCCCTAAATAACTCTTCAGAGATGAAAGTTTTTTTTAAATTTCAGAAAAGTTGTATGTCAAACAGACCTAGGAAATCTTAAGAGACACTGGAAGCATTTTCCTTGACCCTGGAGTTTTTGTATATGAAGGTGTGGACTCTGAGACTGAGGCTCTTGGCCAAGGCTGTCCTGAGGTGTCCTGGCAAGGCTGACCATCTAATGTATGTGTGTTTGTGTATTGTGCTGCTCTTAGATGACATCACCTTAACTGTGGATGGACGGGACACCTATGAAGAAGTGAAGAAGGCTGGAAGATACAGGTGAGGCCCCCCTGCCCCACCCTGCATGGGGTGGTGGTGGGAGGACAGAGTATAGGGGATTGTAAAGAGAGGAGTGACTACTTTATACATGTTTGCTGAACTGATTCAAAGGTAAAGATGAATTTATGAAGGTAAAATGTCATCCTTGACATTTCCATTGGTGACTCCTTACCATTTTATGTAGTACTTTATAAATGATTTCATAGTGTATTCCCTGATTCCTGGTAGCCACTGAGAGGGGCTTCTCAATCAGGCTGATAAGGGGTGGGTTCTACATTTCTTTTCTCTAATTGGCTAGAATTTGCCCCAGCTACAAAGTAGGGGGACAGCCTATTGAAAGGTTTTCATTTTTTCTAGATGTGACCACTAGGTTGTGCTATAGGTATCACACTAACACTAAGCATTTCAGAGATTTGTATTTTGCTTTTTTAGCAGAAAGGAATAATAGGGTCATAGAGTTAGAGATGGAAAGGACTTCACAGGTCACCTCATTTAATATCTTCATTTTACACATGAGAACATCAAGACCAGGAGAGGTGACCAAGGTCACATGGACAATAAATGAAGAAGCTAGGGTTTAAGCCAGGTCCTCTGACTCCAAATCCAGCATCAATTCCTCTGCACCCCTTTGCCATTTCAATTTAAGAAATCATTTAGTAGAAATCCCTCATTTTACAAATAAGGAGTGTAATACTCACGAGGATGAATGTCTTGCTCAAAGTCACACAAAGCTGACACTAGAGTCCATGCTGTGAAACCCACTCTACTAGTGGCCTTCAGCCTTTTTGAGAATGAGCATCAGTTTTAACCATCTTGTTTCTGTTGATGCTTTTGTTCTTCTAGAATCCTCATTTTTGGGTATCCTTGTCCCTTCTCTACCTGTTAAAAGTGCCATTCCTTGTAACAAAGGCTTAAAAATTAAAACTAACAACATCAGCTGTGTCTGGCATCTCTTTTCCATTGTCAAGCAAGGGGAAAGACTCCTTTTTAATGAAAAAATTTAGCAAACTACATTAGAATACTTATACTAATTGTACTGCTAGTATATATAGCAATACTTCTTAAGTTGTAAAATAGGGATAATTCCTCAATGAGTTGTGAAGCTCAAATGAAATAATATACATGAACCTCTTTGAACACTTTAAAATGCTGTATAAATTTTAAGTTGTTATCATTGACCAGGAAAATACATGATAAAAATTGCTGTGGTTTCTAAAGTAGTACTTTAGAATAAAATTTTATTGTTTCAGAATCTACATGCATTTGAAAAACAGTGATATGTAGATTGCAGTAGATCAAAATAAAGATCAGAACCAAAATACTTATTATATGGACACCCAACCATTGCACTGTAAAATGCTAGTTCTCTGTCTTCTAAGTCTTAACTCCTTTCTCAGGAACTGGTTTTTCAGTTGAAAGACAAAGCAGGGGGGCAGCTGGGTGGCTCAGTGGATTGAGAACCAGGACTAGAGACAGGAGGTCCTAGGTTCAGATCTGGCCTTAAACACTACCCAGTTGTGTGACCCTGGGCAAATCATTTAACCCCCATTTCCTAGCCCTTACTGCTTTTCTGCCTTGGAACCAATACACAGTATCAATTCTAAGATGGAAGGTGAGGGTTTTTAGAAAGGGGGGGGGGGGGGGAAGCAGGAAACAGACATCTAGTGGTCACTCAAAACAGGATCTAAATCAGGTCCCTTGTATCCCTGTTTGTCAGTTCTGACAGGTTGTTGAAATTGTTGACTTTTCAATCAACAATGGGAACAGGATGTTTTTGCCTTAAATGGTATTGAAGGAAGAGGAAAAGTTGAAAGCCCAAATATGATAGCCTTAGATGAGGCCACTTTGCCCCTGGGGTAAAGTGTCCTTGGAAAGCTTGGACAATTCTTATAGACAATTGGACAATTTGGACAATTCTTCTCATACAGCATAGAACTAAATGTCCTTTGTCCCCCTAGCGTAAATGGTACCTCATTGTTCCAATCTTTCATTGGGAATCAGAAAGATCTTCTGCCGAACGAGCTACTCTCTGTTTTCCCACCTAACTAGAGATGGGAGGATACATAGACCTTCCCAAAATAATCCCACTCTGGGCAATTGAAGCCTTCACTAATGGTATTGCTCACCAGAAGAATAGCCATTTCTGCACTGATCCTATTCCTGCCCATCTCCTACAGAGAATGTAAGCGAACCCAAGGAGTCTCTACTACTGATCTAGTTGGCCGGATGCTGCTCATGACCAAAGCTCATCACAGCAGCCGAGTGAGTTCATAGTGACCCAGTGGGTAGTGATCTTCTGGGAATTTGATAAGTAGATGCCTTTGGTAACTCTCCTGACCTTCCCTATTCCTTGCCATTGATACCTGGGGCTTAGGATATAGTTGCTTTCTGAAAGCCAAGACCTTGGTTGGGAAGGGAGTGAATATTTCTTTCCATTTGGTACTGTTGGGATATTTATAGGCCTTGAGAAACAAAACTCTTACTCTCCTTTCCTGAAACTGGTCAGCAAGTAGGGAGCAGCAGGCTTCCTGCTTCTCAACAGGGACATCTCCAAATCAGGGAGGAGAGCCCTGTCAGTGGGCCATGGAAAGGAATGCTGTCTGGAATTCTGGTGCCATACTGGCCCTGGGGGCCTGACTCCACTTTTCTGTGCAGGAATTGCCCTCAGAATACCGGGAATACACCGACAGCTTTGGCAAGGTGAGCATTTGGGAAGAACTCTTATATAGCACCCAAGCACAATGTGGCAAACACCTAGTATCTCACATGTATTTGAGGCTTTGGGATAGCAACAAGGCGAGGGATATTCTTCCTTTAATGGAGTGAGGATAGGGAAAAGATCCAGTCCCTGGCCCCTACTAGCTCTGTCTTTTTGCTCTCCTCTCCTAAGCATATTTTGTCCTCACTCCAGGATTTATCTGAATTTGACTTTACCAATTTGTTTTGGGTTTCCCTGCATTTCCCCCATAGACTCCAATTAGAGCTGAACTAAAGAAAATACCTGCCCTCAGGTGGACGTGATGGTATCAGGCACAATTTCTAGAATTTCCCCCAGTAAGTTCTCAGATTCGATTTAGTGCTCACAGCAAGTGCTAAGAAGGCCAGATAGGAAGTAGATATCTTTATCCAACATGTGCTCCCTATTTGAGCCTGCCCATGCCAAACCCTGGGTTTTAGTAGACACTACCATGTGAGATTGTCCCTATTTGAAGTTTCTAACAGTAGTTTGGCTCTCTCCCTTTGTAGCCCCTTCACCTAGTACCTGCTGGAGCAGGTATTTGCCCAGAAGGCTTCTCCCAGGTGACAAGACAGTGGCTTCTGGGTCCTATTGAATGTGTCGGGATTTGCTGTCTACTTCTCTGACCATCTGGGGCCCTTTGGTGGAGACCAGGATGCTGGTGTTTCACTCAATGGCCATGTTGAAAACACTTCCAACTTTTGTCATCTTCATGTCCTTTCTTACCAAATTAAACTTTTCTTGGGCTAAAGCTAGGTCTTACCTCTTGCATATCCCTTCCATCAGTCACTGTTCCCCTATCCCTTCTCCCCACACACCTCAGCTAGCCTGCCTACAAATTGGTACCAAGAAAAAGGTTTTATTACTCACTGGTTTCTCTTGACTCTTCCCTGCCCCAGCCTTTTTCTCCTCTTTCCTTAAGGGCTAAAAGAATAGTATTCAGGAACAGTACCTACCAGCTTCTTCAGGCTAGAAAAAGAGCTGTGAATTTGGCACCCTAGGCCAGATCAGTGAATTTTCCCTTTATTGGCTCTTTATTTATGTGGAAAGAGAAACCATGGGACTTGCTAATGGATGAAGGAGGTGGGTGGGGAAGGAAGAAAATCCCATAGGAGACCAGCAGCTTCAAAAGGCTGGGAAGAGGGGACCCAAAATATACCCCCTAGGGAGCAGTCCCTTTTGGTGGGTAGAAGGGTAAGCTTATTGAGTATATGATTTTGAAAATGTCTAACCAGTTCCCCCTGCTTGGTCCCCAGTGCCCAAGGAGCCACAGCCCATGGACTGGAGTGTCACAGTTTTTACAGACATCCCAGAAGATCATCCAGTTTGCTTCTGGGAAGGAGCCTGAGCCAGGAGATACCATCATCTATGTGGCTGGGGCCTTTGACCTGTTCCGTATCTTTCTGTCTGGCACTATTCCTGCTCTTCCCAGAAAAGAGTGGATGATGTCTGCCCTAGAAATGGTTTCACTATTCACAGACCTCTTTGGGGAGATTGAAAGAAACATTAGGAGGGCCCAAGGGATTACATTGTTAAGCCCACCAAGGTTCTTTTAGGCTACAGAAAAAAGATGGGAAAGTTTGTCTCAAAGTGGGCAGGGACAAACAGTTGGCTAGAATGAACCACGGGAAACAGTAAAGGAACTCCCTCCTCCTGAAGCTCCTCATCACTGTTCTCTTTCCCAGTCTTCCACTAAGGGTGCTTGAGGATTGCCCTGTGGAGTCAGACTCCCCATTCTCTCCCAGTTGTTCTCTTAACCTGGGCACAGATATTGGGCATGTGTCTTTTCTGGAGAAGGTCTACCAGCTTGCAGAACGACCCTACATCATTGCAGGCTTACATTTTGACCAGGTATGAACTACTCAGTGATATGGTGAGAAAGGCAGCAAGAATGTATGGCCCATCTCAGTGCATACTCCTCTCTTCCCTCTTGCAGGAGGATACTGTTTGGAAAAAAAAAAAACTTTTTTCAGCCAAACAGCAAGATTTGGGAGGGGGTGGGGTGGAATAGGCCTTCTGTCAGTAATCTACTCTGAGAAACCTCCTTTCCATGGGCTCTGGCTGACTGACATCTCTGTTTTATTCTAGGAGGTGAATCACTACAAGGGAAAGAACTACCCCATCATGAATGTGCATGAGAGAACTCTAAGTGTGTTGGCCTGCAGGGTGAGTTTCAGAGGGCTAGTCAGTGAGGTACACAGAAATACTTTAGGCATCTACCCTGGCCTCAAGTCACCTCTGAACTCAAGCCTACTGGAAGGTTTGGGATCCTGTTCGCTGGTCTCAATTCTGGAGCTCACTCAGTCACTGGCAAAGAAAGTCTTTTCCCCATCTCCAGCCTCTTTGTTTTCACATTCGAATGCAGATGTTAACCATGATGCTAACTATATTAGACTGCTTTTTTTTTTTTTTAATAAACCCTTACCTTCCATCTTGGAGTCAATACTGTGTATTGGCTCCAAGGCAGAAGAGTGGTAAGGGCTAGGCAATGGAGGTCAAGTGACTTGCCCAGGGTCACACAGCTGAGAAGTGTCTGAGGCCAGATTTGAACCTAGCACCTCCCATCTCTAGGCCTGACTCTCAATCCACTGAGCTACCCAGCTGCCCCTTAGACTGCTTTCTGTAGTGCCTTTAATTACGTGAATCTAAAATTTCACATTACTTGTTCTGCCTCAACACCTTCTGCTGGTGTCCTTGATCATTGGCATCCCTGAGTTTTACAGAGACCTGTTTTGGGGCTATGATGGGAAGAATTCAGAAGAAGTTGACATTCTCTACCTTTACCGTTCATTTTGCTGCTTCTTGAACCTCTCTGCATCTTTCTCTAGTGATTCCTATGACCAGTTTCCTGTCTTTCTGTCCCAGACCCTAAAATAGATCTGTTCTTCCCAGGAAGGTTTGAGAGGAAATTTAGAATAGCTGTTGCAACTACAATCCTTATCAGGGTTATCGCTTTGTAAACTATCTTAGAACTTTGGACTTGGATTCAGATAATATGGGTTCAAGGCCCAGCTTAGTTGTGAAATCTTGAGAAACTAATTTAATTCCTTTAAGCCTCATCAGTGTGATGGGAGAAGGGGAGATACTCATTGATCTCTAGGACTCCCCTTAGTTTTAATAGCCTTTGAAGAGAGGTGCTATCTGTGGAACTGTCTATGACTAGCTGGGCTCCTTTCTTGCTTTGTAAAGTGCTTAACATGGGACTTTGTGGTCTTCAGAGCCACTTCCTGGCATTGGGAACAGGGAAGGAAAAGCTAGGTCACTGCTCTCTCTTGTCTCCCCAGTATGTGGCTGAGGTGGTGATTGGAGCTCCCTATGCTGTCACAGCTGACCTTCTGGATCACTTCAAGGTGAGTCATCCTGGTGACTCAGGAGCACAGGGCAGAGTGGAAGGTTGCCAGAATCTTAATTTGAGGGAAGGAAAAAGGTGTCCAAGGGTTTCTGAGTTTACTAAGAATATCCATCCCGTCATCCTCAGCGCTGCCTGCCCAAGAGTAGCAGCCCACCCTGAAGAGAGTAGGGGCAGAATGTCTGACCAAGGCACTAAGGAGCCCATGTGGGTCATGAGACACCTCTGTCAGGGACTAGCCTCTGCTCTCAGGGCCCCTGGAGTTTCTAGGCAGGAGTGGTACTCCTGACCCCCACAGCTCCTCTCCTCAGGTAGACCTAGTGTGTCACGGGAAGACCGAAGTGATTCCTGATAAGGACGGTTCGGATCCCTATGAGGTGAGTGCCCCAGAATGCTTGCTGGTTCTCTACCTCTCATGAACCTTCCCCCTTCCAGATTTCTCCTTGCCCACTGACCCTCTCAGTCATTTCCCCCCACATGCATGGGTAGGTTGGGCTTCATGGGCATACATTTCTGTCCTTTCTTGGGAGAATGAAAACTTACTATCTTTCCTCAAGGGGAATAATGGGTTTCCCTTCCCTTTCTCCTCCCTCCCTCACTTCTGTCCCCACCTCTCACTCTGCTCTTTTTAAACATACTCTTACTGCAAGAAGGAATAGGAGAGGTTTGGCCTTCAGCAGTCCATGAGTCACTCCATGGTGGCATCCCTTTGTATCCACAGGAACCCAAGAGAAGGGGGATCTTCCATCAGATTGATAGTGGTAATGACCTTACCACAGACCTCATTGTACAGAGAATTATTAAAAACAGGTGAGTTTCCTCCATGACCAGTCTCCAGGAGGTAGTTCACAGGGATCTCTGTGCTTAAGTGTTTCATGCTTCAGAAGTGGAATGAAAATTTAACTAAAGGAGAACTTTATAAGGCCATCTATTTCATGGAATCCAGGTTGTGGGGCTGGACTTTGTGACCTCAGAGTTCAATACTTCCACTTCTTTCCTAGCAGATTAGAGTATGAAGCAAGAAATCAAAAGAAAGAAGCACGAGAGCTAGCTGCCCTGGAGGCCATAAAAAAACAGGAGACAATGACAATGACCGAAGGGGCAGGAGTGCAAGTGGAGCGATCCTAGGAGGCCTAATCACAAACCAGCCGGAGCAGCATACGTCCCTCCATTCCACCTGCCTTCATCCTAAACTGGAGGTTTGCCTGAGGGCCTGCCTTCCCCTTTGCTCTCCTCACCTTCTCTTGCCCTTCTGATTTTAGAATGTCATACCCACCGTTTTAATGAAGCTGAGGCCCCCTTTTTAACTTACCCTGACTTTGGAGTAACTGTTGGAACCTTATACAACCAGGCCAGCCGGAGCTGCCTGGTACTGGCAGAAATGAACACTTGGTACTATGTTCTCCTGTTTTTTTGGAGACTTTGTATTCCCTAATAATGCTTTTCTGCTTAGGCTCTACTGATCTGACTTTTAGGAAAACAGACCCCGCTGGCACTATGAGCCTGTGAAATCCACCTGGGAGGGAGGGGTGTCTACATCAGGTCTTTGGCAGGAGCCATGAGCAGACTCTGGCTGCTCTTAATCCTGGCTTCCCTTTGCTTGGCACTGGCCACCCCAAGTGAAATGAGCTGAAACATTTGTGGGATAGGAGAAGGATGTAAGTCCCAGCTGCCATGTGGCTCTCATGACATTAAGCACAACCCTAGGGCTTATGAAGCGCCTTCTTTCACTGTCCCCTACAGGCTGGGTAACCCCTGGTGAAACTTGCTTCCTGGCAATTCAGGGAGAGCAAGAGAGTCAGCCATACAAGAAGGGGAATGATCCAAATGGTGACCTCCCATAATTTATTAGAAGGGGGCTCACACCTCCCCAGATTTCCCTCCTCAATTTCCATCTTTTTTTTCACGCAAGTTATATTCCAAAGCTTCCTGCCTGCAGCCTAAGCTCCAGGACCTTTCATGTTCACCTCCAGCTTTGCTGCCCAGGGCTCCATTTTCCTCCCCTAACCTTGCTGCTCCCTGTGTAGACTTTGTATTCTGATTTTTGTATCAAACTTACTGTTGTAAATTTCTGTCAGTGGAACTTAATAAATATGATAGGGATGCATGATCCACTAAGCATTCCCACAGTATCCCTGTCCTGGATAAAGAAAGAAAAACACTTCTCAGTTTTTAGTCTCTCTTCCAACCAACCCTTGAGGAGTAACAAGGAAAGAATATGGCACCAGAGGTGACAGATATGCTATACTCTTCTTTGTCTGAGAGCCCCTTCTGGGTTGCCATGGATGTTACCTTGATGACAGCTATTTAATTAACCACACAGAAATGCCAGTCTCCCCTAGGACTCTGTCACTACTCCAGCAGTGTCTGATTATTAAACAGGAGCGGGGAGAACAAGTGAGTTTGTGCTCTCCAGATACCAAACAGGATCCAGCTTACCCTTCAGCACTGAACTTCCTACTGCTCCTTCAGACAACAAAGGGAATTAGAAAACCAACCAATTAGAGTTGGCTTCTTTGGCAAGGAACTAGTTCTGCCTATTGGATATCCCATGTATGGGATGCACTAAGACTATTTCTTTTTCCTACCATGGCCAATACTTCTTTCAGTTCTAGCAATCCCAGTAATAGAATCTATTTTGCCCTGATGGACAGCTATTTTTTCCCCTCTTTCTAAAACTGGACATTGATCCTTACATCTATGTTCCACTATGCTGCCCCTTTTTCATCCTTTCTAATGATTTAGATCCTAAGGGTTTAAACTATTCTACATCTCTGGAGTATTCCATTTTCCCACAGAGGAGATGGTCCCAGAGTAAACGATCATCTACCTTACTTTCTAAGGTCTTGAGGTCTGTAGGCCAGCTAGCCCATTATAGCAAGTGTTAAGGGTGTAGAATACACATCTATGATCTTATGCATTGAACAGCCATGGTGTGGAGGGAATTGCAGGACAAGGCTGTCATGATCACTGCCAAAGAAACTGACACAGCAGGGTCTAAATCAGCCATCCTCACCTGTTTGTATTCCAACCAGGATACTCATCTTGGGTTCCAGGGGCAACTAGTTCCTGGACCAAGACTTGGCATTGTTCAAGCAATTGTGTGCCTAATAATCCCTTTAGTCAAGTTTATACTATAAAATCTGTTCCTCTCATGACAAAGTTCCCTAGGGTCTTTGGCAGTGTGGATGAGAAGTATTGAGCCATGCTTCTGGGCTGAAGAATCAGAAGAATTGGCCAGCAGAGACTCAGTGGTGGCTCTTTGTGAGTTTGACTCTGCCCTCATAATCAATGATATACCCAAGACCCTAGTGCCAGGGAGACACCAGCTCTCTTCAGACAGCACCTAGAATGTTAGACTCTAGGAATTACAAAGGGAGACCTAGGCTCCAATTTCCCTGTCTTTCCCAAGGGACCTAATAAAGGACCAGGGCAAAGGAGCTTGGGTTAAGGTTTATCAGGATGAAATGGCCATGATCTAGAACTAATCCCCTCAGGTGCATCAACTTATTAATTTAGGGATTCTTAATTTAGGGCACATGGGAGATCTGTGGATAGATTCCAGGGAATCTGAATTTGGGGGGAACTTAAATTTTTTATTTCACTATGATTCCTTTATATTATATGTTTTAAAACATTCTGAGATGGGATCCAGAGACTCCAGCAAACTTACCAAAGGGGTCCAGGACCCATAAAAGCTGAAGAACCCTGTTTCTATTTACTGTCACTGGCCTGGTAGAGAGAGGGTGCACTGGATGAAACAAGAGATGTGGAAGAGGTACTTCCATATATATGTGTCTCTGGTCTGTGGAGGGTTAAGGGGCTCAGGATTGCACCTCCCTGGAAAAGACAAGCTTAGAATTGGAAGTCTCTCTTCCCCAGGAATACAGCCAAGACCAATTCATTAGACAAACCTGGGACATCCTGTGCCCTCATGCCCCAAGGCAGAGAAGTAAAACAAAACAAGAGGGTGGGAGACTCCAGGGCTATGTAAATTTGTAAAGATGGAAATTTCTGTTCATAAATCAAACAAGTTAAATGAATTCACAGCCTTTTGCCATCACAGTGTGTTCTCGGCACTCTCTCCACCGCATACAAAACTAATTCCAAAGCACCTCCAAGCTTTCCTCCATCAATTATCTGATAACATGATGAAATCCCAGCTCCAAGATCTAGTCAGAGGCTATTAGTGGGTGCAGTACTCTCTGAGATGGAATGGCTAAAAGCTCAAAGTGCCATATTCTTAGTTCATATAATTCACCAATGTTGACACCAGAATCCAGGTCTTTAGTTCTCTAGACCAGAGCTCTACCCTGATGGTGTTACCCCTCTGTGCTGGTCAACTTCCCACCTCTTCCTTCTCCCTCCTAAAAAAAGTTCACAGCCCAGACCCTAGATAGAAACCCATAAATCATCTGCATTTCCCAACATTTCCTTTGCATTTATAGACTGGGGGAGCCTGAGGCAGGGGCAGAACATCCTGAATTTAAGATCCAGTCAGCCAGAAGCCACAGAGAAGAGGGAACATGATCTGGACTTACTGGTAGAGTGTATGAAGCCCCTAAGTTTATATGGAGATGGGGATCTTAATTCCAAGGTCCAGTTTATTGGATTCAAGGGAGCAAAATTAATTCAGTCATCACCCGAAATAACTGAATTGGTTTAGGACAGGAGTTGAAAATGAGACTATCCTTGAGCCTATAGCAAGACTAGATTCCTTAGCATCTTTATCCTACTTAATAGTTGTCTTTTCAACCAAGAATATCAACAACTCAAGAACTGTGACAAAAGCTACATTTACTGTAGCAAAACTACAAGGGGCAGCTGGGTGGACCTCTGAATAGAGCCCCAAACCTGGAGATGGGAGGTCCTGAGTACAAATCTGGATTCAGATACTTCCTAGTCACAACTCCCATTGCCTAGCCTTTACTGCTCTTTTGTCATGGAACTCATACTGCATTGATTCTAAGACAGAAGGTAAAGATTTAAAAAGCTGCTTTGGAACCAATATTTAGTATTGATTCTAAGACAGAAAAGAAAGGGTTTAAAAAATAGTATGTGATTTTATTGCTGTAGTAGCAAGAACAGAGTTCCCTTTACACTGTTTTCTTTTAATATTTAAATGGGATATTTTTATATGGGTGAAGGAATAAGTGGCCCCTAGATATGGGAAGGGAGAACACAATTATTAAAAAGTTAAAACAGCACTACCAACTTCTGGAATATTCTGAATATATTAAGGACCTGTGATTTCTGTGGGCATTTGTTTCCCTTGGTAGAGAATTGCTTAAAAGTCAGAATTTAAAGGACTTTATGAGGGTCTTACAGATAGGAGATGTCATAGGCATTGTTTGAATTCAACTCTTCCCAACTCCTAAGTTCACCACTCTTTTTTTTTTTTAACCCTTACCTTCCATCTTGGAGTCAATACTGTGTATTGGTACACAGCCTCCTCCAAGACCAATGCTAGTCTCAGGAAACTAGGAAGGGAGTCAGCCTTTTCACCTGCCCAACCAGAAGTCAGATTCTAAATTGAAGTCAGGATCCACATGGCAGTCTCCAATGAGGTTCCCTCGAAGATTATCTCCAGGAGACATTGTCCACAAGACAACTTCACCAGACTGCCAGCCCAAGGATTTTGTGGCTTTTGTGTTGGTTTCCTATCCCTGCCTCTCTTCACAGGGGTCAATCACAGTTTCCAAAATTGTCAGACCTCTCATCCTCTGAAGGTAGCAACTCTCCTCCTAGGATTCATACCTTTGGAACCACACAGTGTGTGAGCTCTTCAAAGAATTCAAAAGTTTCTGAGTTAGAAAAAAGGGTGGAGCTCTTCCAAGTATCTGGCAGGATTCTTCCCTTACTTTAGGGTTAAGTATGGGTGTATTAGCTTTTGTTGATTAATTTAAAAGTAGACAAAAGAGTTAATCCTGCCTTCAGTCTAGGGAGGTACTAAGTAAGGGTACTTTTAAGTTATAGTTATTCCAAAGTGTTAACTCCAACTAGGCAAAGAGAACAAAGGATTCCCTTTTCACCAGTGCAAACTCAGAATAGACAAAGAGAACCAAGAATTTACTTTCACCACTGGAAAGGAGACTAGAGAAAAGAAGACTGATCAGAAAGCTACCACAGTAGTCTAGGTGTGAGGTGATGGGGCATGTACAGAAGATATTATGAAATCAGAAACCACAGGCCCTAGCATCAGATGGGATATTGAGGCAGGAAAGAGGATAAGAGTTGAGGATGACTTAAGAGGTTATAAGCTTGAGTGACTGGAAGGATGGTGGTGCTCCTAACAGTAACAGGGAAATTAGGAAAAAAGGAGGGTTTGGGGGAAAGTTAATGAATGCAAGTCTTGGACAGTTGAGTTTTAAGATATTTACCAGACATAGGATCAGGGAAGAAAAGGGTTTGTTTGAGTGTAAGACAGAAGGAGAGGTAAAATGACAATAGATAAAGGAATTTCAGAGTTCATAAATATAAAATGGATTTGTATATAGTTGTGCTGAGGTAGAAGGCAGTTGGACAATGGGTAAACTGAGTAACTGGAAGATTATGGCATTTGAGGTTTTTTTAAACCCTTCCCTTCCCTCATAGAATAGGTACTAAATAATTGCTTTTAAGGCAGAAGAGTGGTAAGGGCTAGGCAATAGGAGTTAAGTAACTTAATTTACCCAGGGTTACATAGCTAGAGAATGTCTGAGGCCAGGCCTGGCTCTCTAATCACTGAACCTTACCTTGCTGCCTCTGTGAAGGACTAATAATCCTTTTTTTTTTTTAAACCTTTACCTTCTGTCTTAAGAATTAATATTGTGTATTGGTTCTAAGACAGAAGAACATTAAGTGATTTGCCCAGCATAACACTGCTAGGAAATGTCTGAGGTCAAATTTGAACCCAGGACCTCCAGTCTCTGGGCCACTCAATCCACTTTTTAAAAAAACTCTTACTTTCTGTTTTAGAATCAATACTGTGTATTGGTTCCAAGACAGAAGAACAATAAGGGTTGGGCAATGGGTTAAATGACTTGCCCAGGATTACACAGCTAGGAAATGTCTGAGGTCATATTTGAACTCAGGATCTCCCATCCAAGAATCTGCTAGGTGCTAACTGACTTGACTCTCCAATTGCCCCTTCCTGGTCTTCCAACTGTCTCTTCCCCACGTGTGAGCTTATGGAAGATGTAGCAAGAGTCTTGCTTCCTCTTCCTATTCTTTTCCTTTATATCTTTATCCCACATTGTTGCTAGCCTTGGTCCACATGTCCTGTCACTTCCTGGACATTGTAGCTGGGAGATTGAGCCAAGTTGATGAGATCATGGCTCCAGAGCTGGACATGAGGGGATGGGAGTGGGGACAAAGTCGTAGGTGCTGCCCTTAGGTGAGCAATCCCAGAGTGATGCGACAGGTGACACAGGGGATGGGGCCTGCCTGAAGCAGTAGAGCAGGTGAAAGAAATACCAATCAGATCAGGGAGGATTGGACACAGGGTGGAGACTCCTGCCATGACAGAGAAAACCACCAGAGGGCAAAGATTCCAGTCTATTCTCCCTGGAGTTGGAGAGGTTACAGGCATTAAGGAATTCCTGATCTGCTTTGGTAGAATAAGTTTCCTCCTCACTGGGATTTCCCTAAATCAGTGGTGTCAGATTCAAATAGAAATGGATTTCTATAGGCCACGTATTGACTTTGAAAACCATAAGTTAACGGTATCTATGATAAATTTGATTTTCATTTATTTTGTTAAATATTTCCCAATTATATATATAGAGATAGATATAGATATAGATCTTGAACCCTTACCTGCTGTCTTAGAATCAATACTATGTGTTGGTTCTAAGATAGAAGAGGAGTAAAGGGCTAGGTTTTACAGTGAGTGACTTGCCCAAGGTCACAAAGCTAGGAAGCTTTTGAGGTCAGATTTGAGCCTAGGATCCTTCTCAATTCACTGAGCCACTCAGCTGCTCCCCCTCTCCACGTATTACATTTTAATTCGATTGGGACTGCACGATTGGGACAGAGTTTTGACACCTCTGCCTTACACTAATTAAATCATAGATCCAAACAGCAACAAAACCTAGTCTTGATAAAACATAAGTTCTTAAAAACAAACAAACAAACAAAAAAACAACCTTACCTTCTGTCTTAGTATCCATTTTTTTTTAACGCTTACCTTCCACCTTAGAATCAACACTAAGTTCCAGGGCGGTAAAGGTTTTTGTTTAGAAACAAAAACAAGCAAACAAAAACCTGATATATTGCTTTTTTCTCATTGGGTGGGGAAGGTACAGGAGGGAGAGAGAGAATTAGAACTCAAAAATGTTTTAAATGAATGTGTAAAAATAAATTTTAAAATATATATTGTTTAGTCAATTTCCCCAATTGCGGGGAAGAAGATCAGTATCTTGAGTCTGCATGGGGTATATGTGTGGACGGGGTGTTGGTTAGAGCTGGAGAGAGGAGCACTCCAATCTCCTTTAAGCTTTGAGACCCTGAGTCTTTTCAGACTTGAAGTGTCTGAAGGGTGGGCTTCAAGAGAGAAGTTGGAAGATGCCAGTCCCACTTCAAAACTGCTGAAGAGGTTACCACAAGAGAAACTAGAAGTCTCCATCTTGTCCCTGTCCCCAGATTGCTACCTTAGAGACTTGGAAGAACTTCCTTTGAGTGAGATCTAGGGCTCTCTCCTTTTGAGATCTCTTCTGTAAAAGGATTATAGAATATAGGCAAATGTAAATGTAAAACATGTAAAACCAATATCAGATTATATACTGTCTCAAATTGGAGGGAGGGCAGGGAGGGATGGAGGGAGAATCAGAAGGGAGAGAATGGGATCTGAAAATAAAATAAAATTTAAAAAAGTAATCTTTTATTTTTTCCCTATTGCATGTAAAAACTTCTTTAGCATTCATTTTTTAAAATGCTTTGAGTTCCATTACTGATTCTCTAGAGCCTTGTTGGCAAAGCCATGGCATGTATGCAGAGCCAACACTCAAGGAGCTGCTCCAGTCCCCCTCTTCCCAGCACCCAAGGACACTTTTTGCATGCCTGCCCCACTGCCCAGTCACCCAAAGCAAGCACTTTCCCCCTCAACTTTCTCTGGTTATGTGTATGTGTGTGTGGGAACAGCTCACAGATGGCTTTAATTTGCCCTCTGGGCACTCAAACTGGACAAAGGTTTGCCAACCATGCTCTAGAGTAGGTTCCCAGGAATGAGATTGCTGGGTATGAATAGTTTAGTAACTTTTCTCCCTTGAGTCCAAAATGTTTCCCAAAATTGTGATGCCATCCTTATTTCCTCCCTCTCTCACCCACTTATCCAGTTTATCATCTTTCCTTGCAAAAAAATCTATCATTTAAGTCTCCCTTCCATTCAAACAACCATTTATTACTCTAGTTCATGTCTCCAACATCTCTCACCTGTTTTATAACAACAGTCTCCTAACTGGTTTCACTGACTGAAGTTGCTACCTACCTCAATTCATCCTCCACCAAATGATTTTCCTAATGTACAAGTCTATGGCAACCTCTTCCTCCTATTTTTAATTGATTAGCTCTAGGATCAAATACAAACACCTCTGGCATTTGAAACCCTTCTTAACCTGACCCCAACCCTCCTTTTCTAGTATTTTTTGCACATTATTTTATATTGCACATTATTTCCCTTGACTTACATTCCATTTCCCAAACCTCTATGAATCTGAGGGAGATGCCCTGACTCTATGTCAGAATCTCTCATTTCCTTCAAAACTCACGCTTCTGGCTGCTAGTGACATCCCTCCAAATTATGTTGTGGCTATTTTCCATATCCCTTATATATTATAAATGTATACACACACACACACACACACACACACACATATATGTACTTGTCTTCCCTCCTTGAGGTCAAGGACTGTTTCACTTTTGTATTATTTTTTCAGTCTGAAAAGTCTGGCATAGTGGAGACCTAATAAATACTTGTTGACTGATTTCAGAATGGTTAGACCTAGTCACTGTTTCTCCAACAGAAGTCCATGTGTCCAGTTTTTCAGTTCCTCCAACATTATTTACATTTTTATGATTCTTGCTAATTTGATAATTTTAAAAAAGATTTTAAATTTGTGGCTAATATGGAAATGTTTTGTATGATTTCACATGTAAAATCAGTATCATATTGCTTGCCTTCTCAAATAATGAGGGAGGGAAGAGAGAATTTGGAACTCAAAAAAAATTTTAGTTAAAATTTTATATGTAATTGGGAAATATTTAATGAAATAAAGCAAAAATGTGTCCAAATAAAATTTAAAACTAACAAAAAGTTTTAGTTTTCATTTCTTGTTAGTGATTTGTAGTATTTTATATGGTTGTTGATAGTTCACATTTCTTCTTTTGAAAACTATTTGTATCCTTTGAGATTTCTATCTACTGAAGAATGGATGTTTTTTCTTTTAAAATGTATGTATTCATTCCATATGTATTCTACTCTATCTGGCTTTAATCTGAGATACTTGAGGCTATGATTTTTTTTTCAACCTGACAGTTTATCTTCTTATTCTAGCTGTACTGATTTTATTTTTGCAAAAATGTTTAAGTTTTCCCTTTTAAAGGCCAAATCTAAAGGTGTCAGAGGCATGACTTGAATTTCACTTTATCTACCAACACCATCCCATTTCATATTAAATGTTTTCATCACCAGGCAAATTTCATTTGAATTAGAAGAGAATTTGGTCTAACTTGCTCCTCCTACAAATGAGAAAACTGAGGGTGCAGTAAGTAAAAAATGACTTACCCAATTTCACAATGTAGACTTGAGATAGAATTTAAACCTGGTTTCTGATTCCAAATCTAGTATTCTTTCCATGGCACTCCATTACCTTTCATAAATTCTTTCCCTTCCTTGTAAGAGGTTCCTGTCACCCTAAGATTGAGTCTTCTTCCCCTTTCTGTTTATTTTCCTCAAAAACAGCTGATCCAATGTCACTTGAGTGCAAATTTTCTCTTTCCTAGCAATATTTGCATATTAAAGAGTTTGCCAGAAAAGGGCAGGGAAGCGAGAGAGATTCCTCCAAAAACCACAGCCCAAGCTCTCAAAATCTCCCAAGACAGAGCCAGTGCCAGAGCCAGAGCCAGAGCCCAAGATGTGTGTGAGAGACAGGAATGAAGACACAAAGATAATGTGTGTGAGAAAGACAGAGACAGACTGAGGGACAGAGAGATAGAGATGTATGTGTGAGGCAGACAGAGATACAGAGACAAAGAGACAGAGAGAAAATGGAGAGGGCTGAATCAGAACAAGAAGGGGATCTAATCTCATCTTGGAGCTTCAATCCTCACCCCTCTTTCGGCCCCCAGAAGCTAACACACAGAGACTTTGCAGTTGGCTTATTTGTTCACTTTATTTATTCTGGGGTGAGAAAGGGTAGGAAGTGGGCTAAGACGTCACCATTTCCATCCAGCCCGGGGATGGCTGGAGCCCGAGGCCTCAGGTACTCAGACAGTCAGCAGAATCCAGAGATAGGAAAACATCTGCCTTACATTGGAAAGTCCCGAACCCATCCGGGAGCAGCTCGCAGCTCTGCAGATTGGGAGCGACCTCCTTCACACACACCGCCTGGGGAAGACGAGCCTCTCTCCAGCCACTGTTCTGGAGAAGGAACGCTCCTCCCTTCCCTCCTTTATCACCCACTCCAACTATCTGGACGGTCCCGGGGCACCCCCGCCCTCTGGCCCCTCTCAGGTCACCCCGCCTTGCCCCATCGCGGGGCGCCGCAGTCGCCCAACACTCACGAGGCTCCGAAGGCTGGTTCGAGGCTCTCGAAAGGCGCTGCCTCCAGTGTCTCCGGCGTCCTGCACCGGGTCGGAGCGCCGGGAATACGGAGAACGCCGGATACCAGACAGCAGCCCCGATGCCCGGCCAACCGAGTAGTAGCTGGGGCCAGCTGACTGCTTGTACCAGGCGTGCCCAGGTGGCAGCAGCAGGAGGCAGAGCACCAGGCTGACCACGAATTTCCTGGAGGGAGGCATTGGGGAGCGCCGGTGAAACGACTCACGACGGCCGAGCTGTGGGACACTCTACTCCAGGACCAGAAGCTCTGAGCCTTGGGGGGAGCCCGACTGCTCCTTATATTGGCAGTGGTGGTAGCGGTGGTGGCGGAGGCGGAGGAGGGCCTGGGGGCTCTGAGCCTTCCCTCACCCCACACCGGGGAAAGGCAGGTGGGGAACCAAGCGAAGAAAGGTGGGAGGGCGCCTGCGGGGGCGGAGCCAGTCTCCACAGCACCACCTCAACTGGGGGAGAGAAGAGGGTGTCAGGCAGGAGTGGGGTGAAATTCTTTGCTCCCCTTCAAAGTCGGGGAAACTCCTGGCAAAAAAAGGCTTGGAACTTGGGAGTCCTGGCCATCTCCCAAGGTCACCACTCCCTGGAGCTGCCTCACCATGCTTCCCCTCCCCCTGGTTCAGAATCTGGAGCCTGAACCTTTCACATCTAATAGCTCAATGAACATAAGGGCATCAGGCACCCTCTACACGGACAAGCTATGCTTAGGGCCCAGGTATGTACTAAGCTAGATGACCTTAGAACCTAGTACCATCCCAGTCTCCCTAAATATGGTTTATATTCTGCCTGTTTTCATTCACCCCTTTTACTCAAGCAAAAAAATCAAAGACCACTTTTCCTTGTGAAAGCTGCACACTATTTAAAATGGAAAAGGTGTGACCCTGGGCAAGTCACTTGACCCCCATTGCCTAGCCCATACCACTCTTTTACCTTGGAACCAATACACAGAATTGACTCCAAGACGGAAGATAAGGCTGTAAATAAATTAATTTAATTTAATGGAAGAGGACCTCAAGTATTTGGAGTGTGGTCTAACTTTGCTAGCCCTAGGAACCCTCAACTCATTGCCAGGAAAGGCAAATGGCAGAAACATGGTCTGGGAGGTGTCAGGGGCAATGGTGCCAAAGGTGGCCTAAGAAGGGCTGGCTGCTGACCAAACTCTACAGCAAGAGCTGCCCAACGAGGATGTCCTTACAGAGTAGGTGATGGAAAGGGGCAGAATTAATGCATAATTTGAAGTGAAAAGAACAGCACCCTCCAGACACCAGCATTTAAAAGACCCGTAAACAATTGGCATCAGGAAGAGTCTAAAGAGATCCCCAAAGCTTTGCAGATTGTTTCTCGTCAAGGGAGGAAAATCTATTTGGGCTAGTGATGACTAAAAAGGACAAAGGAGTAAGGTAGACAAAAAAGGAAATTCTTAGTAGAACAAGAACAAAGACCTTTCTGGAGTTGGTGCCACTTCCTGGGATTCCAGAGAAGAAAGGGGTGACTGAGAATATAACAGCCAAGGCTTGGGAATCCCACACTGCTGAGGCGACCCATATCTGAAAGATGTTTTTAAGATTTGGAGGGAGAAGAGCAGTGAAGTGGCACAGTGCATAGAGAGCTGGGCCTGGAATTGGGAGGATCAGGATTCAAATTCGGCCTCAGACACTTCTTAGCTACCTTGCCCAGGCAAATTCCTTAATTCTGTTTGCCCAGCCCTTGCCTTTCTTCTCTTGGTAACAAAGGTAAGGGTTTTAAAGGGGGGGGGGGGACTGGGGGCAGAAGGAGATGGTTTTCTTCAACTATCCTTACACAAAATCCAGGGTTATAAGGCTGATAAAACCTGGGTTACCACCTTTTTTTTGAGGGGGGGGGGGGGCAAAGGTATTCAGTACTATCTAAAGACAATTAAATGCACCCTGCATTTAATAATAAGCACAGGCTTACTTTAAGTGTCCTGTGAAACACAAAATGTTTGAAAGGACTTCCCCATTGAGGTGCTTACAATTTTTGTCAGATTATATTTTTTATAGCTTCCCTGGGGAAAGTAATGCTTCCAGCTGTCATGTTATGACTCGGGAAACATCCTCCAGCAACCTAGCATTACTGGCACCTGTCTAGCCTGCTTAGTAAAGGTTATCTGAACTCTGAAGAAGAGACAGTGAGAGTGGAAAATAAGCTCTATGTATAAGCAAGCTGAACTAGATTATCTCTAAAGTACTTTTTTTCTTCCATTTCTAACATTCTATGATTCTATAATGCCACAAGGCTGAAAATGACTATGATGTAAAGAAAGATAACAATGAACCATTTGACAAGCTAGTGTGCTGGTGCTTATCTGTAATCCCTGGCATTAGGGAGGCTGAGGCTGGCAGATCCATCTGAGCTCTTATGCTCACAAGAATGGGTTTAGGTCCATGAATTTTAAGTCCACACAAAATTGGGAAACTTTTTAAGGGAAAAAAAAAAACTTCACATTTCTGTTCGTTGCAATATCAATATCAAGTGACCAGTCATTATCAGACATGTCCAATATATTGATTTCACTTTGTAATAATGTTACAAGGGAGGGTTTTAATGGTTCAGGTGCTATTGACAAGTTAAGATATGAATAAGAACATCAATAAAATAAAAGAAATATAGGGGGAAAAAAGCTTGAGTGGCTGATGTGGTTTCAAAGAATCACATATTTAGAAATGGAAGAGGCTTTACAGGTCATCTAGTTCAACTCCCACATTTTACAGATAAGGAAACCAAGGCACAGAGATTTGTATCCAGGGTCATCATCTGATGAAGCAGAATTTGAGCCCAGGCCTTCCTGACTCCCAAGTCTTATTCACTATGCCACAGTAGTTTCCTTTAAAAAAAAAATTCTTATCTTCTGTCTTAGAATCAATACTGTGTACTGGTTCCAAGGCAGAAGAGTGGAAAGGGCTAGACAGTAGGGGTTAAGTGACTTTCCCAGGGTCACACAGCTAGGTCAGATTTGAACCTAGGACCTCTTTTCTCTAGGCCTGGCTCTCAATCCACTGAGCCACCCAGCTGCCCCTTTCCTTTCCTTTTTTTTACAAAATATTTTTATTTTCCCAACTACATGAAACAATTTTCTATGCACGCTCTCTGAAACCATAAGATCCAAATACCACACAATCTTTCAAAAAGTCCTGGCTTAGAGAGGTTAAGGCTTGAACATGAGACTCCACACATTCAGGGCATGCCTTCTACAATGAGCTACTTCTAATTTTTCTTATTCTATTTATTGCGGAGTTCATGGAGTCATTTGGGGGTAGAAAGTCTATCTTCATTTAAGTCCAATTTCTCTCTCCAAATATTCTCATCCTAGAGTATTCACCACTCTCTGAAAAAAACCTTTTTCCATTCTGCCAATAAAAACTTCTCTGAAGTCTGAGAATTCCCTTCTATTCCCTTAGATATTCCCTTATACATACTGGAAATTAAGCTATTTGAGAATGCTGTGCATGTAAAAATAGCTACTGTCTCATCCACAGCAAGTCCTAGGCACTCACTTGTGCCTCTCCTAGTGTTTGTGTCTTCTTACCTGTTTAATGTATATTAAAAAGCCCTAAAGCAGCAGTAAGTCTCCCCTTGTTTTAACAGAGGAACTCACTGGTATTTCACAGAAATGTTTATTCATGAGTATTTTCATATCAAGACACATCAGAGGCTCTTATAAACCTATCAAATGAAGAACTGAGGACCCCTAGGGGCCTTTAGCAAAGCTCAGACAGTTTAATGAATTTTAGTTCTCAAGATAAAAAGTGTCAACATTGACAATGGAAAAAAACAAAATCAAGTCCAGTCCTCTTTCCAACCCTCTTATAATCAAAGAAGCCTAATCCTGTGAACCACTCCAGCTTCTATCTGATGAAGAGGGAGGGATTAAACACATCAGAGGAAGAAAGGTGTCTATGTGCCCACCCTTTCCCCCTTGTCCTTCCTATTACGTGAGTGGTCTCAAAGTTCCTGTCAAGAGGATCAAGGCCTACAGAAGTGTAAAAATGATCTCTTATTGTGGCTTGGGAAGGGGATCTATAAGCCCAAGGTCACAGAGTTCTTCACCACATGACAGGTAGAAGGCAGACATCACAGCAGGTATCAGTCACTCCTTGAACTTCCATTCCTGTCGACACATAGGACAATGCTGTTGTACTTGCTGAGAATTAAGCCACTTGAGAATGCAGTGCATATGGAAACAGTGTGAACACTGTCCCCAAACAAGGGGGCAGTCATCCCCAGGCACCTTACCTGCCATTAAAAAAAAAAAATTTTTGATTTAGGAAGGAAGAAACAAGTTTATAATCTAAAAGTTATCATAGACTACATTTCAACCTTTATCTGTAACTCAAACATTTATTCAGTACCTACTATGTGCAAGGTTATAAACTAAGACTCTTTGAGAGCCCAGTTCCCAAAACTTATTCTCATTATAAACTGGGTCTTTTTTGGAGGAAGAACTTCAAAATACTCTGAAATGAGGTATTAGGGGGCAGCTGGGTGGCTCAGTGGATTGATAGCCAGGCCTAGAGAAAGGAGCCCCTAGGTTCAAATCTGCTCTCAGATACTTCCTAGTTGTGTGATTCTGGACAAGTCACTTAACCCCCATTGCCTAACCCTTACTACTCTTCTGCCTTGGAACCAATACACAGTATTAATTCTAAAACGGAAGGTAAGGATTTTTAAAAATAACATAAAATAAAATGGGGTAATAGGAACAAGAAATCTTGCCTCTGCCTTTAATTCAAAGTTCTCCCATCTAGAAATTAGGGAAAGTAGCTTAGCCCTTTAGTTACATTCTAGAGAATAAACACAAATACAAATAACTATATAAAAACAAACACAAAAATATTATTACAAGGGATCATCTGGAGAATTTCCTTGGCTCCCATTTTTCTGGATTCAAAAACTGACATTTTCTGCCTCCAACTCTAGTCAGAGTGTTAATTAAGTTAATAACAATGAGTTGAAGGAACTGAAGCCATTTTCCTGGAAAACAAAGACTTGGTGGAAGACATGCTTGCCTTGAAACTGATAATATCACTTCTAAGACAAAAGGTAAAGATTAGAATTTTTAAAGCACTATAAATTATTTATAACCATATGAAAAATTCTTTCTAATCATTTAATTAGAGAAATGCAAATAATGATAAATTAAGCTCCCAATTTTCCCCTGGAGAGATAGGGGACTATGATTATAATATGTAGCTATTATGGTCAGATATGGTTAACTGGATGTTTTTGCAATCTCTTGAGCCCCACTACAATCATGTAATTTTTTTCTTTGCTTAATTATTTGGGTTTTTAGCTATTCTCTATAAACTGACTATTAGATATTTCAAATTAAAAACATAAAGAAAGGCAATTTTGAAAGATTTAAGAACTATGATGATGCAATGGCCAAGCTCGATTCCAGAAGATCAGTGATAGTAAAGACTACCTACCTCTTAATAGACGAGATTCAAAATAAGGCATGCATTTTATTTTTTTTTTTTGAGGCAAATGGGTTAGGCGACCTGCCCAGGGTCACTAAGCTAGTAAGTAGCTGAAGTTGGATTTTAACTCAGGTTTTCCTGACTCCAAGCCCAGTATTCTATCAACTGTGCCACCTAGCTGCCAAGACGTACCATTTGACATGATCAATATAGGAATTTGTTTTGCTCAGGTATGCAAATTTGTTATAAAAGCTCCCTCCATACCACACCCCATTTCAACTTGGGGTGGGAAGGAAGTTGGAACAGGGTAGCAAAAAGAACTTCACAAAAACAAAATAAAATGGGCATTTTCATACACAATATAGTAAAATAGAAAAAGAGGCTAACTCACACACTAAACTACAAATATCTCTAATGAACAATTTGTTTTCTTTTAAAATATAATAAACTGAGTATACACAACTACAACAATGTACACAGGAAGGACAACTAGAAAACAAATGAAAATTAATTTTGTGAAATTGTAAAGAAAAAGCTTGGCCCCAAAGACATATGAAAAAATACTTCCTCCATGATGACAGCAGTCCATAGGTATGAGACAATGCCTATAAAAGCAATTTTTTTCAATGCTAATTTGATGGATGAAGTAGAATCTTGAAGTCACATTCTTTTGCATTTCCCTTCATGAATGTGAAAATTAATAAAAATGAGAACATAATAACCTGGGAGTAGAAGCATCTCCTTAGTCCTGCTTCCAGTCCAGCCCTCAAAGCCTTCATCCAGAGACACAGCTCCCACAGAGAAAGGACCATATCGACTAACTACCAACTAATTGATCCTCACAGGGTCTGCCTAACTGAAGTAGCAAGTCCCTTAGGCAGGAAGCAGCATGGGCCAGCAAGACAAACAATGCCCACCTTTACCACCATCTCTTCTCAAAACCCAATGCAGATAGTCCAGGATTCTAAACCCAAAGACCTAGGGAATAGCAATACTTCCAGCTCAGTGTCTCCAGCCACAATCCTAGAAAACAGTAAATGTGGAGATACAGCCTGACAGGTAGGACAGCCACAGCTACTAAAGACCCAGAAATGAAAGTTCCTGACACCAAAGACTTTGGCACTGTTGACATTAGAAATCAATATGATTCTCAGTAGAAATGACAGTAATAAAGTATTACCATCTGTTTTGTCCTTGTACTTTAAGAATGGTATCAGGGGGAAAAAAATTTTTTTAAAATAAAGAATGGCATGGGGGAGGGGCCAGGGGATGCCTTTCCATCTGGCTTGTAACTTCTTCCATTGTGTTCTCATGACCCACTTTCCTTCTTAAATAGTGAGCTCTTTGAGACCAGCTTCTCATCCTGTATCACAGGTACTTTTAGCACATAGTATTTAATATATGCTTTATTTATTTTTTCTCAGTTATTTTTTGGGAAATGCCTATTCATATCCTTTGACTATTTATCTAAAGAAGCTATTAGGTGGAACAGTGAAGTCTGGAATACCTGACTTCAAGTGTGGCCCAAGATACTTCCTAGCTTTGTGATCCAAGGCAAGTCATTTAACCTCAGTGTCCTCAACTGGAAAATGGGGAAAATATATCAGATAAATGTAATGCAAAGATTTTTTTTTCTCAGTTAAATTTATCAAATTTAATTGAAATGATTTTTATATGCAAAATTTTAATTTTTGTGATTAAAATTGTCAAATTTATCTCCTAATCCTCTTATCCCTTGTAAAGGGCTCTTCCCTGTCTAAAGCATGGGAAAAGTATCTTCTTTTCATTTCTCTAGTCTGTTTATACTATAACCTTTTATTTCTAGGTCATTTATTCTTTTGAAACTTTATATAGGATATGGTATGAGATATTTATCTAAACAAAAGGTCTGAGGGGGTCTGTGAACTTGGATGGGAAAAAAATTACATCTTTATTTTCAGTCATCTCTAATTAAAATTTAGCAATTCATTCAATTGTGATTAAAAAGAAAAATCATTAACTATTGTAAGTTCATAAGCTTCACTAAATTGTCAAAGGGGTACATGATGGACAAAAAAAAAGGATCCTTGATGTAAAGATTTCTGCTAGAGTGCTTTCTAATTTTTCAAGGATTTGTTTACATCAGCAGTTGGAGGTCTTAGGGTTTGTTCAACATTATACACATATTTATTTGCTTCTACCTGATCTGTTCTGTTTATCAACTTTTCTCATTTTTAGCCAATACCAAAGTATTTTGAATATTTATTGCTTTGTAACATGGTTTGTGGTCTTGTATTGCTCAGCATGCTTCCTTCCTGATTTCTTTTTTCCATTATTTCCTTTGAAATTCTTGTTTCTTCAGAAGAATTATCGTAACTTTGTTTAATTCTATAAAGTAATCCATTAATAGTTTCATGAGTATGGTAACCTGCAAATTAAGGTAGTATGGGAGGGGGAGGGTCCATGGCCAAAGCATGAGTAATAAATATGTCTCTGCTATTTATTTTCCTTTATCTCTATAAAGAATACTTTGTAGTTTTTTTTCAAAGAATTCCTGTGTTATGTCTTAGCAAATGGACTCCCAAATATTTTATACTTTCTGCACTATTTTAGAATGGGATTTCTTTTTCTGTCATGCTTCGTAGTAACGAACAGAAAAGTTGATGACTTTTGTGAGTTTATTCTACATATTGTTTTGTTTCTATTAATATTTTAGTTGACTCTTTAGAATTTTCTAAGTCATCATATATCAGGACAGCTAAGTAGAGTGCCAAGCCTGAAGTTAGGGAAGACTCATCTTTCTGAGTTCAAATCTAGCCTCAGACACTTACTAGCTGTGTGATAAGCAAGCCACTTAAACCTGTTTGCAAGAGTTAGACATGAATGAATAAAATAATTTTTTATACCAAGTCATTAACAAGTATTTATTAAACTTTTTTAGTCTGTGCCTAGAAATAGGGGTCAGACAATGAAAATGCATAGATAGGAGATTTGTCTTTCGAGAGAACAGAAAGGAGACTAATGTCACAGAAATGAAGACTGGAAAAGGAAGAAGGAGTTAGGTTATGAAGGACTTCAAATGCCAGAAGATTTTCAATTTGATCCTGAAGGAGAAATTGGAGTTTATGGAATAGAAGGGTATTTGGGGGAACAAGGAGGGTGAAATGATCGGATCTATCCTTCAGGAAAATCAATGAGTTTTTGGGTTATCTCTTTGCAATCCAACACAGGTTTCAATCATTAATCGTTTCCTTCTCCTTCTCCCTACACAAAGCTCAACTGATAATTGGCTCTAGCTATCTAGATAACAATCTATAGCTATGGCCCTGACAACTACATTAGATGTCCATAGATTTCCTGTAAAATCCTTGCTACTGCAAAACAAACAGAAATCATGATTATTTTAATTCAAGTAGGAAAAAACTTTTCACAATATACAATACCATTCCTAAGAACACTGGAATAAATAGATCGTTCCTCAAAATGATAAATAGCATCAATCTAAAGCCATTAGCAAGAATTATGTCTAATGGGGGATAAATGAGAAGTCTATAAAATAAAATCAGAGTAAAGAGCAAGAATTATTGTATTAGAAATGCTATCTATAGCAGTAAGAGAAGAAGAAACTGAAGGAATTAGAATATTCAATAAAGAAAACAACTATCATACCTTGTAGATATGATGCTATACTTAGAGAATCCAAGAGAAAACCAAAAAACTAATTGAAACAATTAACAACTTTAGCAAAGTTGGAGGATATAAAACAAACCCACAGAAATTATCATCATTTCTTTATATTCTCAATAAGTCCAACAGTCAAGAGATAGAAAATAAATCCTATTTAAAATAACTGTAGAGCAGACTGAATTGCTTGCCAGCTCTGTGAAGGGGTGGGAAGAAGGCAGGGAGATCATTTGGATCATATAACTTCAGAAAACTGATGTGGAAATTTGTTATTAAAATAAAAAAAAATAATAATAAACAATTTTAAAAAGTAAAGTAAAATAACTGTAGACAATATAAAATACTTGGGAGTCTACCTGCCAAGACAAACCCAGGACCCACATGATCACAACTACAAAATATTTTTCACAGAAATCAAATCAGAGCTAAACAATTGGAAAAACATAAATTGCTCATGGGTAGGCTAAGCCAATGTTAAAAATGACAATTCTACCGAAATTAATATACTTATTTGGTGCCATACCAAACAAACTATCCAAAAATTATTTCATAGAACTAGAAAAAATAATTTAAAATTTTATCTGGAAGAACAAAAGGCCAAGGATATCAAGAGAATTAATTTTTTAAAAATCTGCAGGAATGTGGCTTGACTGTACCATATCTCAAACTGAATTATAAAGCAGAAACCATCAAAACAACACATCACTGGCTAAAAAGAAGAGTAATGGACCAATGGAATAGATTAGACACTCAACACACAGTAGTAAATGACCACAGTAACCTGATGTTAGACAAACTCCAAAACCCAAACTTTTGGAAGAAATCACCATTAGACAAAAACTGCTGAGAAAATTAGATAATAGTATGATAGAAACTAGGCATAGATCAATACCTCATCCCATATACCAAGGTAAAGTTAAAATGGATGCATGATTTAGAAATAAAGGGAGAAATCATAAACAAATTAGGTGAGCAGAAAATAGTTTACACCTTTTAGACCTATGGATAAGAGGATTTATGGCCGAACAAGGCTGAACATTAGAAGATATAAAATAGATAACTTTGATTATATTAAATTAAAAATAATTTGCATAAACAAAATCAATATAATCAAGATTAGAAGGGAAATAGAAAACTGGGGGAAAATTTTTATAGCATGTTTCTGACAAAGGCCTCATTTCTCAAATACATAGATAACCGAGTCAAATTTATAAGACTACAATGCATTCTCCAATTGACAAATGATAAAGGATATGAACAAGTAGTTCTCAGATGAAGAAATTAAAAATGTTCTTTAATCATGAAAAAATGCTCTAAATCACTATTAGAGAAATGTAAATTAAAACAACTCTTGACATACCACCTCACACCTATCAGACTAACATAACAAAAACAGAAAATGATAAATGTTGGAGGCCATGTGGTAAACTGGGATACTAATAAATTGTTGGTAGCGCTGTGACTATAACCATTCTAGAGAACAGTTAGGAACTGTGCCCAAAGGGTCATTAAGTGTGCATACTTTTTGACCCAGAAATACAACGATGGGATCTGTATCCCAAAGCGCTCAAAGATAAGGGAAAATATTTTTTAGCAGCTTTTTTTGTGGTGGCAAAGAACTAGAAACTTGAAGGGATGTTCTTTATTTGGGGAATGGTTGAACAAGTTGTGGAATAGGATGGCTATAATGGAATACTACTGTGTCATGAGAAATGATAAACAAGATGACCACAAAAAAAAACTTGGATGATCTAGATGAAGTGATGAAAAGAGAAGTGAGCAGATCCAGGAGAACGTTGTACACAGTAATAATTGTATACAATGATCCACTGTGAATGACTCAACTATTACCAACCAGGCAGGGATCCAGGACAACTTTAGACAAAAAAGACTATCTGCTGTCACAGAAGGAACTAATGGAATCTGAAGCAGTCTAAAGCATTCTTCACTTTATTTCCTCTATGAATTTTTCTCCAGTGTAAGCAATATGTGTCTTGTTTCCCAACATGACTAATATGAAAATATGTACTGTATAACATGTGTATGATCTTTACCATATTATTTATTTTCCTCGGGTGGAGGGAAACATTAGGAAGGAGAGAATAGGGACTGCAAAATGTCAAGAAATTATGATTTAAAATTGTAATGAAGTAATCTGGAAAAATTTGAAAAAAGAAAAAAGATAAACCACAATGAAAATAAACAAAAAAAAATCCCCTTGCTCTTGGGAAGAGGTGGTGTGTGCATGACTACACACAGCAGCCTTTCTATTATTTCCATTTTCTGCCTCCTGCAACGATTATTATGTGTGATTAAAACTCTCTATTGTAATAAAAAGGGAGGGGAGGAGTCTTGATTGCTGTTTTGTCTGTCTTTTTTGGTGAATCTAATAGGAGTGCTGGTTTCAGGGATCTTAATGTCCTCCCTACCTCCTAAGTTGGTGCTGTGAATCTGGAGAGGATTGCCAGGGTGCTTCAGGAATTTTAGAAAGTCCCAGGCGAACATATACTGCTTAACCATCCTTGTTCTCCTAACTCCTGGGAAGAGCAGACTCTGACACTTGCTGCTCCAACAGGCTAGAGACCCCAGTTCACAATTCTGGCTTCTTTACTCCACTTAAAGTATCCACAGGCTTCCAGCAGTTTTCTTGTGTAGTTCTGCCATTTCTCTTTGGTTTTATCATTCTTCCTTCTGATGCATACAAAAAAATTTTCTGGATTGTTTATAGGAGAGCTGGGTTCCTCTAGGACTTGTCCACCTTACCAAGAACTGTTCTCCAAGCAATTTGGAACTATGCCCAAAGAGCTATAAAACTGCATGTACCCATTGATCCATCAATACCTCTACTAGGCTTGTATCTCAAAGAAAGAAAAAAAAAAGAGAGAAAAGGACCTATTTGTACAAAAATATCTTTAGCAATTCTTTTTGGAATTGAAAGTGAGGGGATATCCTTCAACTGAGGAATGGCTTAACAAATTATGGTATAATGATTGTACTGGACCACTAGTGTGCTATACGAAATGATGAGCTGAACAATTTCAGAAAAACCTGAAAACGTCTATAATGAACTGAAGAATGAAGTGATTACAACTAGAAGAATATTGTACACAGTAATAGCAATATTGTACAATGATCAACTATGAAAGCACTATTCTCAGCAATACAATGACCCAAGACAATTAAGGATTTGTGTGCTTTTTATTATATAGGGTTATATATATAGGGTTTTGGTTTTATATGAGTATGCTTTCACAACAGGACCAATATGGAAATGTTTTATATAATCATACTTGTATAACTTAGATTAAATTGCTTACCACCTCAGGGAAGGGGGAGGGAAGGAAGGAAAGGAGAGAATGTGGATCTTGTAATTTCAGAAAATGTATGTTAAAAATTTTATTAAGTATAATTGGGAAAAAATTGAATATATTATTTTTTAAAAGAAGTATTCTCCAACTAGATAAGACTATAATCTTAATGAGAGAAGAGAGCTTTCATATCACAGTATAAGATTTAAAATTTGCAGTAACTTCAGCTATTAATGCCCTCAAATTTTCTCATTAGACAAGTGAGAAAACTGAAGCCCAAAGATTCTAAATGATTTTCCCATAATCAGTAAGTAGAACACTCTACGTTAAAGGAAGACTGGTTTTCCTCTGAAGTCCTTGAACTCAGTACAATCCTTTTTAAATGACTACCTGATATAGTTAAACTTTATTAACGCCTAGTACAATACCATATATTCAGCAAGCATTAAATAAATGATTATTGAATGAACTCTTGTACTATGACTCAAAGCCAAATTCTGCCTACAGTTGAGCATTCTTTTCACTAAATCACAATAAAAGACAGTAGCAGAAGAATGTCTGCAAAAGTTTTTAACAACTGGCAAATCTAATCAGGGTGGCAGATGGCAGAGGTAGAATAAAAACAGTCAAGATGAACTAGGTAAAAACCAAGGTAGAAGAAATGGTGATTGACTCCATAAAGTAACCAATTCATTCTAGCTAAAGCTCAGAGTTCCAAGGGAATAAAGAAATAAGCATTTATATAGGGCCTATTGATATAGGCACCATGCTAAGGTCTTTTACAAATATTATTTCACTTGACCCTCCTAATAACCCTTGAAAGTAGGTGCTACTATTATTCCCATTTTAGGACTGAGGAGACTATTTTTTTGGTCTAAGGAATGTTTTACACTCAAAATTGCTGAGGATCCCCACAAAACTTTTGCTTTCTTATGTGGATTATCTGGATTATTTATTATTTTATTTATTTTATTATTATTTATCTGGATTATGTGGATTATTTAAATCCTAGCATCATTATGAAAAGGTTTTTCTCTCTTGAGTTGCCCAGAGATCCCTAGGCCATATTTGGAGAACCAGTAAGTCTAAAAGCAGGGAACAGAATGACAGTGTTAAAAGAAATTTGAGGAGGCAGTGAGTACTGTCAGCAAGGAAATCAGGGAAAGCTTCATAAAAAAGTGATAACCTAGGAGCCGCTAGGTAGCTCAGTGGCTAGAAAACTAGGCCTAGAGAGGGTAGTCCCACAGGTTCAAATCTGGCCTCAGAATTCCTAGCTATATGACCATGGGCGAGTCTCTTAAACTCCAATTGCCTAACCTTTACCATTCTTCTGCCTTGGAACCAATGCTCAGTATTGATTCTAAAATGGAAGTTAAGGGTTTGAAAATAAAAAAAAAAAAGCAATATTTGAGCTCATCTTGAATGAAAAGATCTTTAACAGTACAAGATGTAGAAGTGGCAATCTACAGATATAGGGGACATTCTGTGCTAATGAATAGTAGCAGAAGGCAATAAGAGATCAAGGAGATCATCTACCAGTCTAGTTTGGCTAGAATAGAGAGGATGTGAAGGGGAATAAGGCTGGAAAGATAGTCTGGAGCTAGAGAATGGAAGGCTTCCATTCCAGAATTTGTGTTTTTGTGTTGTTGCTCTTTTACTGGATTATACAGTAAAGAAAATTATTTTGGCATTAGTGTGAATGACAAATGAAAGGTTAAGAGACCAATTAGGAGGATATTACATTTCTCCAGATGAGAGGTAAAGATGGCCTGTACCAGGGTAGTTACAGTGTAAATAGTGAGGAGCAGATGGATGTAAGAGATATCTAGGAGGTAGAACTGCCAGAATCTGGTATCTGATTAGATATGGTGAGTGAAAAGGGTCAAACATCACTCTGAAATTTCTAGTGTGGAAAGAATTTTAGTGCATTTTCCATCATTTCAGCTTGATTTTATAACATATATGGTTAATGATTTCCAAAACTTCTAGCTCACATCCCCAAATGATGTGTTTAAAACATGAGGAAAAAAAGTTTTCTCTACCTTAACTAAAGGCTAGAAAAAGGTATTTGCATCAGATTACCAACATCAAATTTTACAATTAAGAGATTAACAAAATTGTGCTACATACTATATCCACTGGTTCAGTTTTAGAAATAACTAACTTTTTAATAAGGCCTCTGAAGTCTATGAGTTCTGCAGTCCTATTTATATTATATTTCTCTTAAACCCAATTCAATTCTAGAATCACTCATGGTCAAGTGGTAGCAATAGAAATAGAAGAAACCAGCTCCCTTATGGAATTCCCAGTATTGTGTGTGGGCAGGGGGACTATCTATTGACAAATAATTAAAATGATGAAGTGAACAATTCAGGAAAGATTTCATGAAAGAGAATTTCATGTGGCCTCAAAGAAGAAGTAGGATAAAAATGCAGCATAATATAGTAGAAAGCATGCTAGATCTGAGTCAGAATAACTTATGTTTAAAAGCCAATTCATAGAAGCACCTGGGTAGCTCAGTGGACTGAGAGCCAGGCCTAGAGATAGGAGGTCCCGGGTTAAAATCTGGCCTCAAACACTTCCCAGCTGTGTGACCCTGGACAAGTCACTTGGCCCCCATTGCCTAGCCCTCACCACTCTTCTGTCTTGGAACCAAACATAGTATTGATTCTAAGGCGGAATAAATAAAAGTCAATTTAGACACTTACTAGCTGTGTGACCCTAAGAAGTAATTTACCTTCTTTGGAGCTTTCTTCCTCATATATAAAATGGATCAAATCCCCTCAGTGACACCTGAGGTCCCATCAATCTCTAAATCTATGGTCCTACAATCTATTAAGGTCCCATGAGGGAAAAAGGAAAAGTATGAAATTTCTCTGATATGCTTAATAGTTCATGGAGGGTATTAATTTAGGAAGAAGAGAAGGAATAGAGGAAAATTAGAAAAAGGAATGAAAACTGAAAAAAAGGTAGGGCACATAAGGACAGTTCCCTAGAGGTTATTCTCCCAAGTGGAATGAGCCAGACTACTATCTCAGTAACAGAACCACACAATCACAGAATCATAAATTATTCAAACAGATAAGAAGATACCTCTCAGTATCCTTTTAAAGAGTACTCCTTTCAACCTAACCCAGTATCTTCTCCTAATGTGGGTGACCATGAGCCAGCCAGTCCATTCACTATTCTGAAGTCTTTTTTCTCAACAGTATTCTACAATCTGTGATGTGAGGCATGATATAATGGAGAAAGAGCTAGCCTTAAAAGTCAGTAAGATCTAGTTAATGTCCCATATCTGATACATATTGATTCTTTGACCGTAGGCAAGACACTAAACCTCTTAGCTGCCCCAAGCAACTCTCCCTAAGACTATAAATTGCAAAGCAGATGGAAGTTCTGCATTGGTAGAAGTTTTCTCATTTGTAGTTTCCTATACTAATGAAATCACAAGTCACAAAAAAAATTCTTTAACAATAATGCTCATACTACCCATCCCATTCAATTTTTTTTTTTAAGAGTGTGAACTTGGTAAACAGTACACTTGATAAACTGTAAAGTACTATACAAATGTAAAACAAGGAGGCATGGCCAAATAGAGTGCACTGGCCCTACAGTCAAAGAGGAATGAGGCAGAAATTACTTCCTCTGCCCCTGTCATGACTCTAAATGACTCAGCCAGGTCATTTAACTTTCCTCACCTGTAAAACAAAGGCAGGCCCTTCGTTTCTGGATCTGTAGTTTTCTTATTCCACACATGCCCTAGATTATGGTTAAAATGCCTGGTTCAAAGACTTCTTTTGACTAAAGAACCAATTAGTTACTTTATTTCATATGTCTAGAGTTAATTTCTTATATTCATTATGTAAAATACACTCATGCACACATCCAAATTAGCTTCTCTTTTCAGTCAAAAGCCCTGATACTTTCTTTGTAAAAGCATCATACCTTTGGTCAACTGTTGAGAAATCCCTTCACCTATGCAATCAGAAATGAGTTCATTCAATGAGTTCATCTTGATTGATTAAATACTAACATAGGAAAAAATCTAAATGAAAAGAAAAAAGTAAAAGCAAGGACAACAGGAAAAGACAGGTACACTCACAGTCTGGGCAGCAGCCATTAAAAGCCATTCGACAAATACCACAATTCTCATCATTGGCAACCCAAAGCCAGGAGGCTACACCATTCCAACACTTAATCTTCACCTTCATGGTAAGTGAGTTTGTAGCCTAGGAAGGAGAAAGAAGATTATCTTGTTGAACAGTTTGGAAAGGACAGAAACTGGGACAGAAGTTAAGGGTGACAATCTATTCAATGGTGAAGGACCTGGGTAAAGATGGTAACTTAAGTATATTGATTATGTCCTTGTATCTCAGAGATTCATAATCAACATCAATCTAGGGGAACCACAGGATATCTTTAAAGGGTAAGAGGCAACTCACCACAAAGGAATAAATGATCTTTTTGCCAAGAAATGGTTTTAGGCTCACAAGAAATACCTTTATCTACTTGAAGTTCAAAAAGACAAAGACAAAGGCCTGCCCCAGAGGAAAAGAATCACCTTCACTTTCTTAAAACATGCCAGATATTTCCAACAAGAAACTTAAAAACACACACACACATAGAAAGGAAAGTTGCAAACAGAGAGCTCTCTATCCATTTAATAGAGTTTTGATTTTGTGATCCATTAAATTATCTCAAAGGGCTTTTTTGAAAAGCACAAAAGTTACCACTTGTATTTAACTTTCACTTTTAAAAAACCAGCTCATTACAAAGCAACAAAACAAAAAGATGGAGGGGAAAAGATGGGTCACTTTCTAAAAGTCTATATTCTGTCTATACTCACTCTCTTCCTTTCCACCTTCCTGTGGGAAAAGGCTGAAGGAAAGTTTTGCACACTAAAAAGATTAATGCCAAAATAATAAAGAAAGCATATTTAATTAAACAAAAACAATAAAATTATTGTATAAATTTAATTCTCCCCTGAAAACCCACTGTTCCCAAAATCCATTCCCAGAGTGTTCTAGATTCCACTACTTCTTGGTATAATGGAGAGAACATTTAATCCAGAATCATCACACTCAGTGTTCCCATCTAGATTTTGCAATACTAGGTTTATGTGATCCTTGTCGTATATTTTCACCTCTCTGAGCTTATTTCTTTCTTTATCTAAAATGGGGACAATAACATTTGGCCTATTTGCTTAATAGGTTTGCCAGAGAAAGATTTCCTGTAAATCTTAAAGGATCATATAAAATGTAAATTTGTAGTGTTAATAAAATGGAGAGACGTGAGATTTGCACAGTACTACCTTGGAATACAACAATGACCCCGAATGAAAGCTCCTTTAAGGCAAAGGTGGTCTTGTATTCCCAGACTCTAGCATCCAACCGGCCTTATTAGATGCTTCGCTAAAGAAAGGGGGGGGGGGGGGCGGTATGAAATCTAAAGAAATCTCCCCTCAAAGCAAAAGGGGGGGACCTTTCCGAGGTCTGCTGCCAGGAAGAAAAGTCAGTCGGGTCCCACCTTAAGCCCAAACGTGAAGGATATGACGCCCCTCCCTGGGTTCTCTCAGTCCTCCTCCCCTTTCCAGGTTCTCAGAAGTCCGTTTCCACACATCTAACTCACACCAGACTTCACCGTATCACTGTCCCTGCACCTCCTCTCCAGAATCTTCACCGGAATTCATACACCCCGCCACACACTCACTCTCTCTCTCCCAGGGCAAGCCTCCTCCCCCAAGACCTCTCATCCCGGAATTCGAACCGGTCCCAAAGTTCTAGCCCGGGTGAGACCCCCCCACCTTCGGGAGTTCCCACCGGAGTCCCAGCCCCTACGTCTCCTCCTACTCCCATTTGGAGTTCCCACCTCCTCGGGAGTTCCCACTTGAGCCCTAGCCCCGCCCCCTCGATTTCTCACCTGAGTTCGAACCCCGTCCGCCCGCGTTCCCTCCCCCGCCCCACCCCACCCCATCGCCCGGCCTCCGGCCTCGCCCCTTCTCCCCACCCCCAGGTACCCCCATTCCCGAGCTCCTAGACCCAGAGGGCTACAGGACCCCTCCCGAGTTAGCACCTCCAGCTCCATTTTGCACCTGAGTTCGTGCCTGTCTCTCGGAGCTCGCGCCCTTCCGTTGACGCCCTCGTGACAAGAATTAAAGGGGCTGTGGAGACGTCCGGAGCAGAGCAAAGTACTCCAGCCAAAATAGAGGACGAGCGAGGTTCCGACGCCGAGCACAGCCAGCTAATGAAACAGGCCCCCGCCTAGCGGTCGACCGCCGGCACCCACCAAACCCCCCGCCCCGCAGCCCGGAGGCAGATCAAGGTTTTTCCGGAAGTGCCCTGAACCTTCGGCCGGGGAGGAAGTGACGCGCCGGCGTGCTGACGCGCGGGGTTCGTGCTGAGGCCCCGATTCCGCGCCCGCCATGGCCGACAAGATGGACATGTCCCTGGACGACATCATTAAACTCAACCGGAGCCAGCGGGGCGGACGCGGCGGGGGCCGAGGCCGAGGCCGGGCCGGGGCCCAGGGCGGCCGCGGTGGCGGGGGCGCGCAGGCGGCCGCCCGCGTGAGCCGAGGCGGGGGGCCCATCCGGAACAGGCCAGCCATGGCCCGCGGAGGCGCCGGGGGCGGCGGCAGGAACCGACCCGCGCCCTACAGCCGAGTGAGTGAGCGAGCCCAAGGAGGGTGGGAGGCCGGAGAGGACCGGGCGGGAAGCCTCGATGCCCGAGGGGGCTGAGCCTTGTGAGGCCGGGGCGGAGGAGGACAAGGAAGAGTGGACGGACCGGGTGCCGGGACGTGGGGGGGTGGGCATGGGGGATCGACTGCGATCACGGGATCGCAGACCCCCCCCTTACCCCACCCATCTCCGAGGTCTTTTGTTTCTTCGGGGCTACCTAGGCCCTAGGCCTGGAGCCTCATGGCGACCCCGCGGGCGGGAACTGGGGCCTGCTTTGGGCGGCGGGAACGTGGGGGCGGGAAGGCGGCCGGCTCCCCCTCTTGCCCCGGGCGGCGGGCTGGGGAGGGCGGGGAAGAGGGAGGAAAAGAGGAACCCACCAGGCCCCCACCGGGGTGGGGGGGACCACTCACCAACCTTTGTATTTATTTCAGCCAAAACAGCTTCCAGATAAGTGGCAACACGACCTATTCGACAGCGGTTTTGGAGGCGGGGCCGGCGTAGAGACCGGTGGGAAATTGCTGGTCTCCAATCTTGATTTTGGGGTCTCAGATGCGGATATTCAGGTAAGGGATATGGAGATTTCCATTAAGTGACTCTTTGGGAGCTAAGTCTCCTACTTGGATCTTGCTTTTTGAGGTTCAACCCCTAAGGCCTATCCCACCCACCCCCCAAGCTTTAAGAAAGGTGGGTGCACCATCACCAGGGATCTACCTTGTCCTGGGGGTGACTTGTCCTTATCTCTCTGTTGAAAAGATTGTGCCCATCCTTTAATGTTTTTGCAATGGCTTAGAGTTCAGGGTACAGTGAAAATAATGGGACTTACCCGTGCAGGGCTGTGAGGACATTGTAGTCGATGTCTTTTACTTCCAAGATAGAGTTAATCTTGTTCCAGGAGGCAAAAATTATTAAGTTGAGCCTGGTTGATTGATGATTGAATTAGGACAGTTTTTTAGGTAATTTATGTTGTGCTGAAAATGCTGGGTTTGTTGAGAGAGGGAGTCTAGTTTTTCTGGGGCTGTTTTATTTTCCTTTATTGCAGCCTTGTAAGCCCAATTGACTCTAAACAAAACATGCCCAGTGTCAGTTCTTCTGTTATTGATAGGAATTTCTGCAAAGCATCTGATTTTAGATTAAATACAAAATAGCACTCTTTTTAAAAAAGAAAGAAACCAACCAGCTCTTGTTAAGAAACTTCTTTCTGGAGAGTAAAACTTTGGAGATTGGAGATGATTTGGGACTGGATGCTAGGCCTTCCTGGGTCACACTTCCTGGAGCCCAGCCATATGGCTTTGCTGTGGGGAGGACAGAGCAAGGCAGACAAGCACTCATGGTGTGTCAACACTCTTTTTAAGGTGGTTTCTGGCATCCACTGGAAACCGCTTTTGGTGAACTCCACTTCCCGCTGTGTGCCTGCGGCCGGAGTATCCCCACACTCTGGGTTCCCTCTCCAACTCCCAGCCTGCCGTGAGGTCAGGGCAGTTTCCATGGCAGCGCTTGACGTCAGACTTTGCGGCAGGCTTGAGTAGGAGGAGAGGGAAACGCAGGTGAGCCAGAATCTGCCTTCTGGGGGTGGGTTGGGGATCAGGTTTACTGAATTAATGGGCCCTTAAATCTGTTCTAGTGGCCTGAAAAGTTTCCCTTGCTCTGTGACCTGGAGATTTTCATCATTTCTTAAAACACTCATTTGTTAAGAGAGTGTTTTGTTGATCTGAAAAGACAGCTGCAAATTATTATACCCCTAACCACTGGGCAAAGCACTCTTTGGCCCATAGCATCATGCGGATGGCATGCCCCAAAGTTGGCAGGATCCCAGACAGGCCCAGCTGCTTTTGGAAGTTGCTATAACACTCCCCACACCCTTTACTCCCTAGATGCATTTTCCCTTTTGGTAACCTAAAATCTAAAGCAAATATTACAGGTATCCTCTTCTTTGGACACTAGAGTCATATTAATTATTTTACTTTTCTTTCCTGATTTCAGGAACTATTTGCTGAATTCGGAACTCTGAAAAAGGCAGCTGTACATTATGATCGGTCTGGCCGGAGCTTAGGAACAGCAGATGTTCACTTTGAGCGAAAAGCAGATGCTCTGAAGGCCATGAAACAGTATAACGGTGTCCCCTTGGATGGTAAGTTGAGCCTTCTATCATTGAAGGGCTGGGTGCTACATTTTGTGGATTGTGGGGCTGTCATCTGCCCATGTAGGAATATGATTTGCCCACTCTGGCCGAGCACACTTTGCATTTGCCCGCTTTGTCTCTCTCTTCCGTTCTGCCACCTTTCGTGCTGCCCCATACATCTGGACCAACCTCTTGTGACCCCCTCCTTCAGATCCTTCCTGAAGATTCACTTCTGTGAGGCCTTCCCAGAACCACCATAGTACACCTCAAAGAACGGGGCTAAATTGATAAAGAAAAAGGTACTGGATCTTTTTCCCACTAGGTCAGCCAGGTGTATTTCCCTCTTTCACCCATATCCACCAAAGAAAAAATTATTGAATATTTGCCCAGTTATAACTTTGTCAAAGAGAAGGTTGGTGGTTTCTCTTGCCATTTGTCTTTCTCAAATATTTTCCAGTCTTTTCCCATGTTTGCATTTAGAATGAGACAGCAAGGACCCCATCCAGTATTATTTGCATGGAGCCTAGAACATTGCTAGCATTATATACTTTTTCCATAGAAAAGCGATTGATGATTCTTTCCCCTTCTCCCATAGGCCGCCCTATGAATATTCAGCTTGTTACATCACAGATTGATACACAACGAAGACCTGCACAGAGGTTAGTTCTTGGTTTTGTGGAATGGAGTCAGGATTCTATAATCTTTTGGGGAGCCATCTCCAGATGTGAGAGTGAACGCTGTTTATTTTTTGCATTTAGTGTAAATAGAGGTGGAATGACTAGAAACCGTGGCTCTGGAGGTTTTGGTGGTGGTGGCGGCACCCGGAGAGGCAGTCGTGGAGGCAATAGAGGACGAGGCAGAGGGACTGGAAGAAATTCAAAACAACAGCTTTCTGCAGAAGAACTAGATGCACAGTTGGATGCTTATAATGCCAGGGTAAGTACCAAGGTAGGTAGGTGGGGGGTGGTAAGTGGTTCTAGAACTGGGTTGGGAATATCCCCTTTCCAACAGCCACTATCTCTCAGAGACAGAGCAAGTCAGATGGTTGAGGTCAAGCATTCTCAGACTTTACCTGAGTTACCTTTTGCTGTGTGTTAGGATATTCTTCTGATAGTGCTTGTTTACTGTTTCTTTCAGATGGATACCAGTTAAACTAGCCAACATATTCCCTGCATGGAACAGGACCCAGGAATCTCATTCTTTACCCTTCTTGCTGGAGGGCGGAGTAGAGGACTGTGGCTCTGCTATCAATGATGGATTTGTTTCTTTTATGTTTCGAAATAGGATTTAAAACTCATGTAAAGGTTTTTTTTTTAATTCTGAAACAGACCTGTTTTGTACCAAGTTATTTTTGGGATAAATTTTACTGGTTGCTGTTGTGGAGGAGGTGGCGTTTTCACCTTTGCCATAATAAAATAGAAATGTGTGTAGAAGTGGAACTGTTTGCTTCATCCCGCTATTAGTGGGCTGTGTACGTGGTGCACCGCTTTCGTGTTTGAGTTGGTATGTTGCTAAGTAGACTGGATGGTTTGGTCTTAAGCCATTCAAAAACTGAATCTTATTTTGAAACCTATTTTTGGTCCAGAGGTGCATAGTGAGGGTCGCGTGTATTTAGAGGTGAGGTTCAAAGGGGGGGGTGGATGGGTTATTTAAAAATGATGATGTATTCAACATGAGACAATGTTGAAATATACTTTTAAGCATGGAGTGAAAGGGGGTTTCAGCCAAGATTAGAAACTGAAACGTTTTTGATAGTTCTTTTTGCTCTGAATCAAATCCTAGAATTTACTTTTTTTTTTAATTTTACAATAATCCTGGCTTTCCCTATTTATTTCATGCTTTATGGAACAAAGAATTAGAATACAGTTAGCTTCTTTCTGGGACACATGGAGCATATTACTTCCTATCTGGGAAGCTGGTAGTCTACAGTAGACAGGATGGCCTGTGAAAAACTAGGGTAGGGAACGCTAAGATTTACTTATTCTGCTTTGAACAGTACTGTTTCCGATCCCACACCAGAATGCCCCAGTTCAGTAATAATGCTGCTCCTGTGTGCCCTGTATTTTATAGCAAAGGTAAATTAGCAGCTCATTTCTCAGATTTCCTGCCTCTTCCCTTTTCTGCTCTCTTTAAAATAAACTCCTCAAGGTGCTCCCTGGCACCCTTGTTTAGAGGGAATTTTTTTGTGCAGTAATAGGGCAACTGAATCTTAAATTGTTTTATCTCTGTGCTTTTTGGTTCACTGGATTATTCAAAAGGGAAAACATACTCCTTGCATACTCAGGAATTATTTATAAAATGCATGGGATTTCTGTGAGAGTGAGCTGAGCTGGTAAAGCCCCAGCTCACCAATATTATGAATTGGATTAAGGATTTAGGGATGTCAGGCTTCTTCTACTGGGACTACTTGCATGCCAGAGGCCTTTTCCTCATCAGAACAAAGCTAGTGTCCTATGAATATGAAGCCAGTGGAAGTCCATGTGGTTCAAGGACCAAAAAGTCAGTGGCATGACTTGGACTGCCATGCTAAAATTTGACTGAATGGGTAACCCTTTTAATGCCTAATTGTCATGAAGTCTGTGGCCTCCCTTTAGTAGCTTTCCTTTTGCTCATGGGAGCTAGTATAGAATGTGAAAGTCATTTCAATATTTACTCTACCAAACAGCTCAAGGTAGAAATTCTGTAAAGTCCTGAACCTCTACTTGTTAGAAATCCAAAGGGAGAGACTAAAGCTAAGAAATTACTGGCCTTACCCCTGTTGGCTCTTGGCCTTGGATCAAGACTGAACAACTTGTATGATCCCTGAGTGATAAGAAATATAACGGCAATAAATATAGTCTTTAATAAGAGTTGGATTTTTAAAAATACAAGATGGGGGCATATGTAGAACTTTGAACAATACCTCAAATTTTTTAGTGGATTGCCAACTAATGGGTCAACAGAGATACATGGCAGCCAAAAAATCTTTTGTTATCCTTACCTATGGTAAGAGAGTCATAGCTTCCAGGAATAAGGTTGTAGTCACTTTGTACTGAACAGTGATAAGACCATGTTCAGCATATTGTGTTAAGTGCTAGGTGCCACAATTAGGACAACAGTTGAAAAACTAGGAGACATCTGGAAAAGGGCAAACAATAGTGAAGAGTCTTGAGACCAGGTCATATTGAGGATAAGTGGAAGGTAATGGAAATGTTTTCCTTTAAGAAAATTTAGGAGCATGAGAAATATTTTAAAAGTATTTAAGGGCTAAACTGTGAAGATGTATTAAATTTGTTCTGATTGTTCCCAAAGTTCAGAACTCTAGAAGCAATAAGTGAGGAATTTTGAAGTGAATTTAGACATGAGAGAAGGGAAAACTTCCTAAAAATTAGAGGGCTTTTTGTTTGTTTTTTAAAGGAATGGACTTCTTCAAGAGGTAGTAGATTTCCCTTCATTGAAAATACTCAAATATGACAGATCAGTTCTCTAGTAGGATTATTTTTCTGCTATGGATTTAATGAGATAGCTACTGAGTCCTTGCCCTCATGATAATCTGGGTGATAGACAAAGCAAATATTATTAACCACTTTGCAGTTTGGAAGCAAAGGCTTAGACAGGTTCAGTGTCTTGGCCAGAGGTCTCACAGCTGAGTTAGTGATGGATAGAATTGGAGCTGGAATCCAGGTCTTCTGACTGAGAGTCTTATTGTTGTTGGGGGGGGGGGGGGGGGGGTCCATTCTACTCATAATTGGTAGGATAAAGCATTTTCTTTTTCAAGTGATTTGCCAAAAGAGTTACCAGGAAAATGAGAATTATAAAAATGGATGGATTGAGATACTCCCAATCATAAGGAAGTTTACTTTAGCAAATAAACCAAGAAAAAACTTTTCCCTACAAATATTGGGGATTTCTAAGTAGAATGGTTAATAGAATGAGAGCAGCAGAGATAGAATATTTAAGCACTTGGAAGCAGTTAGGTCACAATGTGAATCACTTTTTGAGAACACTATTCCTGGCCCAATGAATGGTATATATTTAGAAGAAAGGATCAAAAGGTAAAAACAGTTAAAGATGTTGTAAATTTATTTATTATATGAACAGAGGCAAGCCAAAGAGAGCTTCTGTTTCTTAAACATTTAAAGGAATGCTCTAATAGGGCAGCTGTTTAATAGGGAAAATGAAATGACTGAATGCCCTCTGGCTTCAGAAATTTTACAGAAATAATCATAGGAAATAGAAGGCCAAAAAGGTGTCTGGAGCTAAAGTAATGGACAGGTCAGATATAAGGCACTTTCTTACATTTCCATTGCCCATTTCTTGATGCATTTCAAACAACTTAACCATTTATGTTACCAGCCACTTGCTATGTGCAAGGCACAAAGTAAGCATTTCAATAATGTTCGTTGCCACTTGTCATTCTTATAAAATTTTCCACCTTAAATTTATTTTTAATCATATTTGTAAAGGTTACATATCACAGTCATGTCCAAGTCTATCAATCTGCAAATGGTAGTATAAGCAATATTGTATATCCATAATTCCCCACCTCTGCAAAGAATGAGGAGAGGTAGATGCAATTCTGGTCATCATAATTAAAATGTTCACTTTCAACTTTTCTTTCCATATCAAATGAGATAATGTTTGTGTAAGCACTTAGCACTAATGCCTGGCACATGATAGGCACTATATAAATGCTTACTCCTTTCTTCTTTTCCCCCTTCCATTCACCTTGTACTTATTGTGTATGTTGTATTCTGGTTGCACTTATATCACTCTGCATGAGCTCATAACTTTCCCCATACTTTGAATTCTTCACAAATGAAGTTTCTTTTTTTTTAAACCCTTACCTTCCGTCTTGGAGTCAATACTGTGTATTGGCTCCAAGGCAGAAGAGTGGTATGGGCTAGGCAATGGGGGTCAAGTGACTTGCCCAGGGTCACACAGCTAGGAAGTGGTTGAGGCCAGATTTGAACCTAGGACCTCCCGTCTCTAGGCCTGGTTCTCAATCCACTGAGCTACCCAGCTGCCCCACAAATGAAGTTTCTTATTCAATGATGTTACTTGATTACATTCATGAACCACAATTTGTATAGTCATTTAGTCAATGGGAACTAACCTTGCTTGGTTTTTTGTTTTTGATCTTGGGATATATGTTTAACAATGGTTATAGACATTTTACCTAACTTTTCTTGAGCGATTCCAGATTGCTTTAACAATATATTACATTAGCATGCCTACCTTTTCCCCAGCCCTTCAAATATCAATAATTGACATCTTTTGTCATCTTTTTAGCCAACTTGCTGGGTATAAAGTAAAAACTTAGGTTTTTAGTGATCTGGAACACTTTTATATGTTTGCTAATATTTTTCAATTCTTTTGAAAACTTTTTGTTTATATTCTCTGACTACGTGTATATTAGGGAATGATTCTTGGTGATCTTATATTTGTGTTAATTTACTATATATCTTGCATATCAGACCCATATCAGAGATATTTGATGAAAATTTATTTCCTCTACTCAGACCTTTTCCTTTTTATGCTAGTTGCTAGTTGGATTTTGTGTAAACCTTTTAAATTTCATGTAATCAACATTTAAAAAAATCTTTTGTGATAACTTTTACTTAGTTAAGAATTTTCCCACTATCCCCAAGTACCTGATCTGGTTCTTTCCTAGTTTTTTGTAGTGACCTTTTATGTTTGAGTCATCTAAGATTATTATGATATCTTGACCTAAACTTCATTTCTGACAAAATGTTTACTAGTTTTCTCAGCATTTTATCCCTTACGTAGTTTGTGTCCTTGCACTGGCTTATTGAGTTTGTCTTTCATGTGGTATATTTCACTGATCTACTATTTTTTTTAACCAGTACCAAATAGTTTTGGTGATTACTGTTTTATAATGTAATTTGAGGCTTGGAAGTTTAATTTTAAAGATGGGTCTCCTTTAGTTAGAAGGGTAGTGGACTATGGTTTTGGAATTTTGCTATCAGACTTAATCAGAATTTAGGTTGTTTTGCCTGTTTTTTATTTTGTTTTATTTTGTTACAAGAGAAGGCTCACAGACAGGGACAGTGGTTTATAGGGTTGGAATGGACCTTAGATATCATCTAGTCCATCCCCAAAGTCACACAGGTTTTATGTGGCAGGTCCAAGATTCAAATCTAGGTCCTGTGACTTCATTCTCAATGCTGTTATATAAAGGAAGGAAAACCACATAAATATAAAATTGTTGTAAAATTTTTATTATTTTTGAACTTGACAAATAACAACAAACATGAACATTTCCTTACACAAAGAAAAACAAAAACAAAAGGATTGTATATGACACTGAAAATCTATGATGTATGGCTGGATTTTTTTAAAAGTATAAATTAAATTTAACATGGTAGTTCTAACACTGCCCTGCAGTGTGTGTGTGCCCTTCTCTCTAGATTATCACCTGTTAAGATGTGGGAAGCATGATTAGTCTTTTAGAGCTGTGATTGGTCTTTGTATTGATCAGAATTCTTAAGTTTTTCAAAGTTGTTTCCTATTACAGTGATATAGTTAATGTATAAATTTTTCTCCTGGTTCTATTCACTTCACTCTTCCAAATCTATCCCTTTTCATCCATTCTTATAATGCTGTACTCTGTTATATTTAGATGCCTTTGTTTGAGAAGCCATTCCTCAATTGATGGGCACCTATTTTTCTTTCCAGTTCTTTCCTATAAATATTTTTGTACATGAGAGTCCTTGCTCTCTTCCTTTGACCTCCTCAGGGTATATTCTGAGAAATGGTATCAGTGGGTCAAAAGGTAACACAGAATTTAGTGACCTTTGGGATGTAGTTTTTAAAAACTGCTTTCCAGAATAATTAGATTACTTCATAGCCTGACCAAAAGCCCTTTAGTGTTCCCTCCAAAAATTGTTATTTTCCTTTTTCATCATTTTGCCCATATAAAATGTTTGAGGTAGAACTTCAGAGCTATTTTAATTTGCGCTTATTAGTGAGTTGGAGCATTTTTTTCATGTGGTTGTTGATAACTTGCATTTCTTATGTTGAAAATTTCCTATTAGTCTGAATACAGATGGAAACACTATATTTCATTTTCTTTTTTCCCCTAGATCTCTTCCACAAAATGACTAATATAGAAAAATACTTTACATGATTAAAAAAAGAAGTAAGAAAATTTCCTGTTTATATTTCACCATTTGTCTTTGGCTGTCCTTTTTGGCCTGCCTTTGTAAAGGGGATTTCCTCACTTGTGAGTTCCCTATGCCAGTGAAATTATAGGTCTCATCCTATTTCTCTCTTTTCCTGTCCCTATCTGATTATTATAATTCCCCATATATTATTATAATTCCCCATATATCTTAGATATCAGACCTTGATCAGAAATTTGCTGCAAAGATTTTTCCCCACAGTTAATGATCTATCTTCTAACTGCATTACTTGCATGTTAAAACTTTTCATTTTCTATCATCATTGTACATTTTGTCTCTTGTGATCCTTTCTATCCCTTGTCTGAACAAAAACTTTCCCCTTAGCCATAGTTCTGAAAGATATCCTCTTCTATCATCTAATTTTTTGTGATGAGACCTTTTCTATTTCAGTCATCTGTCCATTTAGAGCTTATCTTGATGAATGATGTGAAGTGTTGATATAAATGTAATTCCTAACACTGCTTTCAAATTTTTCCTAGTTATCAAATTGTGAATCTTGCTAAATAGTGACTACTTAAAAAAATTAAGTGGGAGGAGGTGTTAAGTTTAGACATATCTATCATAGGAAGCACTAACAAAATTGAAAATAATGAACTAATTTATTCTGCTTCCCTGTATCCACAAATTCTTTCCTTTTTGTGGCCACAGAATCACAGAATTGGAAGGAACCTCAGGAGTTAACTTGTCCAATGTGTATCTGAAAAGAAATACCTGTCACAACATCATCCCACTTAAAAGTCCAAGTCCTTGTTTCAATATCCCCAGTTATGGGGAATTCAAGTTTTTCTTTATTCATCTAAAATTCCCAATTTATGCCAATCCTTTCCAACTATAATATCCCTTTTAAGTTTGCTCCATGTTTAAACATGCCAAGACAGTCAACTGATCCTCCTCTGGCCTGGTTTGTAGTTGCCTTAAGATTCTGATTGACATCCTGTACAATCCCCAGCTGGTCAATGTCCTCAAAATAGAGCTCCCAGAACCAAATACAATAACTTTCTATGTGTTCTGACAAGGGCTGAGGACAGGAGGATTATCGCCTTCCTGATTCTTAGCCCTGGAGTCCAAGATGGAATTTAGGGGGTGGTAGCTGTGTATCATGTTACATTATCGGCTCATACTGAGCTTGTACTCTACTAAAATTTCATGTATTTTGGCATGAGCAATGTCTAACCACATGTTTCCCATTTGGCACTTGTGTTACTGATATTGTGAACCCAAATGTCTTTTAGTGCTTTATCAACTTTTATTGCTACTAAATATCATCTTATAGATGGGGATTCAGAACTAGCTGTTCAAGTTCTTTTTGAATCTTGATTCTGTTTTCAGAATCAAATCAGAGGTCAGAAAACAAACATTAAATGCCTACTATGTGCTAGTCAAGAAGTACTGAAGGTACAAAGAAAGCAAAAGCTCTCAAGAAGCTCACAGAAACTTATCAACAAAAGGAAGGCACTAGCACTGAAAGGAATTGGGAAAGGTTTCTTGTAGAATGTGGGACTTTATCTGGGACCCAAAGGAAAATCAGAGTCAGACATGAGAAGAGAGAGTTGCAGGTATGAGGGGGATGACCAGTGAAAATGCTTGGAGTCAGGAGATGACTGTTTTAAGGAACAGCAAGGGGACTGTTTAATCAGTTGTTAAGCATTCATTAAATAGATATTGTAATAGGCAATGGAAATAACAAAGACCAAGCCCCAAGGAACTTAAGTTCTAGGGAAACAACAAACATTAAAACAATCAACAATGTATAGAAATTAGGGAGCAGCTAGGTGGCTCAGTAGAGAGAGAGTCGGTCTTAGAATTGGGAGGTTCTGGGTTCAAATGTGACCTTAGACATTTCCTAGCTAAGTGACCTGAGCAAGTCATTTAACCCTCATTGTTCTTTTGTCTTAGGACCAATACATAGAATTGATTCTAAAATGGAAAGTAGAGTTTTAAAGAATTTTAAAATTCAGAAGCACATATATATATATATATATATATATATACATATATATATACACATACATATACATTAAATACTAGGTGATTTAAGAGGGTGGAAACTGTCAGGAAAGGGCTTTTGTAGAAGGTATTGTTTAAGATAAGTTTTGAAGAAAACGGGTTTTTAAGAAGCAGTTGACTGCTTTCCAGGGATGATGGGCAGCCTACACAAAAAAGGTCATTTTGATTAGAATGGAGACTATATGAAGGAGAGTAATGTGTAATTAATCTGAAAATGGAGTCTGGAACTAGATTCCAAATGAGTTTAAGCTATATCTCCCAGCTTTGCATAAACTGCAGATCTGATAAACATTTATCTCTTCTTAATGCTTGTCTCCAAGCCATAGATAAAAACGTCATCCTCCAGTGAATATAGTAAAAGAATATGAGCAAACATTTCTTAAAAGAATTGAAGGTCGTTCTAAATCACTAATAGAGAGATGGGATGCAAATCAAAACAACTGAGTTTTTTCTTCATATCCCAGAAAACTGGCAAAATGATGACAAAAGATGGGAGTAGTTTACATTTTAGGACCATGGAAAGATAAAGGTTAATACAATGTTGGAGAAACTCAGAGAGGATTGGCCTGGTCATTCTGGAAAGCAATTTGGAATTATGCTAAGAAAATGGCCACAATGACCATAACCTTTGACCCAGAATCCCACTCTTAGGTATATACTCTAAGGAAGAAAAAGACAGAAGACTAAGATCTTCACAGCAGCACTTTTTGTGGGAACAACGGGAGCAAGGTACAGATGCCCACTGATTGGGGAATGGTGAAACAAATTGTGGTTCACAAATATAATGTCATTTATTTCTCCATAAGAAACACCTCCAACCTATACTCAGACTCCCTGGTCAGCTTTTCAGAAAGGCCACTGCTGCCTCCGATTCTAAGGGTAATAACCCTGTGGGCAGCTAAACTATTTCTACAGCTGCAGCTTTGTGCTTCCTATTAACAATCTGCCAGTATACTAAATTAGCTCTTATCAAAGGCATTTACACAAATGACATTGCAAGAACATTTGGTATAAAACATTCTGGGGGATCACATTCCCACATCTACACAGATACCTTTTTTTAATTGTCATGCAAAACACTTCCAAATTGGTTTTAAGAACAAAGTCATACATAACCAAAACCCCAAAATAAAACCAAAAATTCACTGATGTGAAAGATGACTCCAACAGTTCTTTGGAGATGGATAGCACTCCCTATCGTAAGTCTTTCAGGATTGTCCCAGATCATCACATTGCTGAGCGATATTCACAGATTCCAAGGAAACCTCGCAGGGCCTCAGTGTCTTTTCTCTAGAGATTCTATTCCAAGTTCAGTGCAGGGAGTGTTGGGGGCAATGAACAAGCAGCCTGGGTGAGGAGGCTCACCCTGCTGCTAAGCATGTTCCTTATAAGGTCTCTCTGATGGGCAGATCCAGTCTTTACCACCCCCAGCCTAGGCTGCTATTGTGCCCTTGTAGAGAGGGCACTTAGGTGGGTAGGAGCTTTGTTCCCTGAAGGAACGAGCTCTGGGGTTTCTCAACCTAAATAGCAGCTGGGAAAGGTATGGGGGAATCCTTTCAAGAGCTCTTCCTGGTTCATAGTTCCCTACCTCAATGTGAGACTTCTAACTCGGGGTCACCATTAAGTATAATTCAATATAAATTTAAATATAACCCAAATAGTTGTCTCTGCTAACTAGGCCAAAACCAAACAATGGCCATGTGCCCAATAACTACCAAACCAGGGTTCAGGGTTTCCTAGGGGTTTTTGTTTTGTTTTATTTTTAACCCTTAACTTCTGTCTTACAATTGAACCTAATGATTAGTTTCAAGCAGTAAGGCTATTGGAATCCAATGACTTGTCACACAGCTAGGAAGTGTCTGAAGTCAAATTTGAACCCAGGACCTACCATTTCCAAGCCTGGTTCTAGATCCACTTAACTGCTGCTGCATTTCCTAGTTTTAAAAAAATATTCTCCTGTTGGACTATGCAAAAGATTAGCTGGGATGGGAGAATGGTAGATAAGTCATCTGTCTGTTGCCCAGGTCAAGTTCACTTCCCTTTTCCTATAAAAAATGAGCTACTCAAAGCCTCAATTACCCCATTTGTATGGAATTTTTCAATCACTTCTGTAAAAGCCTTACCTTTTCATGTCATTGTCTCTATTCCTGGCATTTTTGACCCATACACTTGCTGAAGTCTAGAAGTGGCTTCAAAATACAGAATTATTATTATTTTTTAAAACCCTTACCTTCCATCTTAGAATCAATACTGTATATTGGTTCCAAGGCAGAAGAGTGGTAAGGGCTAGGCAATGGGGGTTAAGTGACTTCACACAGCTAGGAAGCCTCTGAGGTTCAGATTTGAAACCAGAACCTCCCATCTCTGGGCCTGACTCTCAATCCACTAAACTACCCAGCTGCCCCCTAAAATACAGAATTATAAAAGCAGCAGTCATCTAAATTATTTGGTACTGTTTTTTGTTTGTTTGTTTGTTTTATAAATGGAAAACTAGATGTCTTCCTACTGGGCAAAGCTAAACAAATTCTGTTATTTTTGTAATGGGTGTTGGTACATGCCCAGATCATCTAAGATGGTGATTCATTTCATTCAATTCATTTAGATTTTCATCTAAATGAAAAGTGCTGGGGACTTGTTTCTGGGAGAATGGAGAACTGATTCATGCATGGTGTAAACGAGATAGAAATGTGAGGGGGTTTTATAAAAGGTTGGACTGGATTATTTAAGAATAGGGTCATCAGGAATTTAATTAATTCCAAAGAGGTTTATATTAGCAATTTATTTATAAAATATAGAAAGAGTGAAAGTAAGAAAAATCAGAGAGAGTAGGGTAAGATATCTAACCTACACACTAAGTATATTTGCTCTGATCTCTGGTTTAACCCAGGCAGAGCTAATTAGTTCTTTGCTGGAGGGACCTCAGCATTAAGCTGAGGACCTGGGGATGCAGGGAGCCTCTCAGTAGGATAGGTCTCTCCTGAGGCTAGTCTCTTCAGAAAATCCAGGAAAGGAGTCAGCCTTTTTCACTCACCACATGTCAGTCCAAAGAGATGCCGTCTGAGATCTCAAGCCCAAGCTCCTCCAAAGTCAGATTGAAGACCCAAGAGAGAAGAGCCATCACAGGAAGTTTCTTGGCATTTTTAAAGACCGTTTCTTTTCATCACTTCCTGTGACTTCCTTCATTTGATATGTACCAATTATAGCTAAAGCTTTTTGCTTAGGACTGCCCAGGGGGAAGTCAATCGATTCTGATTCATCACCCACTATCACACACCACAGATCTCCCCCACTCAATTCTGAGTTGGGGGTATACTCTTTTGGTGATTAAATCTAAAAACAGGCAGGGGAGATGTAATTAAACATTCAAAATCAGGGGAAAGTTAATTTCATTTTCACAGTCAGGGGAGAGTTAATTTAATCTTCACAGTGGACATTCTCTGTTGAGCTGGTGGATATGCTAGGACTGTCTATATCACTTAAAGGACCCAAATATGCAAAGTTTTTTCCTTTACTCAGAAAATAACACCATTTGATCAGGTGGTGGGCCTTCCTCTCCTCCAGGACCCCAATGCCAGCCATATGGCCACAAAAAATGGGATGAAAGTTTTGGTCCTATTTTCCTTGTCCTTTTCTAGACACAAGTCCAGAGACTTGACCCAAGAGCGGGAGCATGAGTATCCTGGAAGCTAAATTAGAATTGCAAGCTACAATGGGCAGCTGAGTGACTCAGTGGATTGAGAGCCAGGGATAGAGATGGGAGGTCCTGGGGTCAAATCTGTCTGCAGACACTTCCTAGCTGTGTGACCCTGGGCAAATCACTTAACCCCCATTATCTAGCCCTTATCACCCTTCTGCCTTAGAACCAATACACAATATTGATTCTAAGATGGAAGGTAAGGGTTTAAAAAAAAGAAGAATTGCAAGCTACACATTGCAGCTGGCTCATCACCTTGGGGAAGCCCAGAGAAGAGAGGGGCCGGGGATGCTTGCCCAGTGAGGCCTTGGAGATGAGCTCAGTGGGATTAATGCTACTCCATAGGAATTGAGTTAAACCTTCCCTTTCCAGAGACTGGAATAATAGAATGCAGAGGAAGTAATGTCTTTTAAGTTGTTTGGGAAAATATCTGTGCATTTCTTCTTTTTTTATAACCTTAAATATTTTTTGTTAGTTAATACATATTTATTAAGTACCTACTATGTGTTAGGTACTGTGCTAAGCACTGAGTATACAAAGAAAGGCAAGGAGCTCACAAGATAATGGAGGAGTCCACATACAAACAAATAATGTGGTGTTGAGTGGTTAAAGAAAACTAGGGTGGTAGTCCCTGGCTCCTAAAATGGAGAAACACACTTGGTGGGAGGATGAGCCAATGGCAGAAGAAGAGAAACTCTGCAACTCCCTCAGGATACAGGAGAATCTTAAAGTAGGGGTCTGATAAAACATTGCAGAAATCATCCTCAGAATGGGACAAAGGTAAACCCATGTTACTTGGGAATATGGTGGAATACTATAGTCCCAAAAGAAATGAAATGGACAATTCCAAAGGAAACTGAGAAGACGTCTATGAACTGACACTGAGTGGTAAATTGAACTGGAAGAATTTAGGCATTGAGAACATTATAGAAAAGGGGGGAAAAAACTTTAAAAAACTTTTAGAACTCTGATCAATGTAATAATAAAATAAATCATGAATCCAAAAGAATGAAGATGAAGCACATCATTCAACTTTTTGATAGAGGGGTAACAAATTTAAGAAGCAGAGATAGACATTTTTAGATACTGCCAATATGGCTACTTGTTTTGCCTGATAATGCAGCTCTAGATAGAGGGATGTTTTTTAAGTGTGTACTTTTTGTGTGGTCAAATAGGGTAGAATAGTGGAAAGAATTGATTAATAATAAAAAAGAACAAATGATATTTGTGATATAGTAATTTTTGAAAAAATATAATTTCTTGCTGGGCAATATGGTGTTGCTTTGAATTTAAAATACAGGTTCTGAACCACACAGACAAATAAGAATGTAAAAATACACAGAGGTACATAGTGCTGGGCATGAAATCAAGAACATGTGAATTAAATCCAGCCTTAGAAACTTCCTATCTAATGTGATATTAAGCCACTTACCTTTTGTTTGCCTTGTCAAGAAAAAAAAGGGATCTACGATTAGCAAATGGCAAACCACTCCAGTATTTTTGCCAAGAAACCCCATGGTCAGAGGTTGTTGAGGTCACTAAGAATTGGACATGACTGAAATGACTGAACAAAAAAATATTTTTTTAATTTACTGCATGATTTTGCTGCTTTAAAAAAAGCATTACAATACATATTAATGGAGTAGGACTGTTAAGGGAATGTGTAGGGAGTGATAACTGAAAAATAGTATGTTAAGTACATAAGATTTAAAATAAGTGTCATTTTTATTTTTAAATCTGACTCAAGATAACACATGTATAACCCAGTGGAATTGCTTGTCAGCTCCAGGTTGGGGGAGGGATGATGGGAGGGAGACAACATGAATCGTGTAACTGTGGAAAACCTATGTGTAAATTTGTTATTGGAATAAAGTAAAGATAAGATAAAGAAAAATAAATCTGACTCAAGAATGTTTGGTTTAGTATTGTTCCCTTACCAGGTGTCCATTCACTTGGACAAAGGGCTCTTATCGAGCCTATTAGCTTCAGTTGGCTGGAGCTGGGAGGAGAGGCTCAAACATATCTACAAATTTAGAACAGTAAAAATATAAGTAGCAGGAGACTTCCATTTCTGCATGTCCCTTCTTGTGGACTCTATCATGCCTGATAAAGATAAGATTCATCATAAAATGGTTATAGTTCCCCTACCATATTCAGAGGAAATGGCTGTAAAAAAAGAGGAAGAGGGACATTCAAATTATTGTCAAGGTTAGGCCCCAAAGCCACAGACTGACTCATTATGCCTCCAATGGAGAAACAACTCCCAGGCAAATGGAATAAAGACTTCTTAGAACAGCCAGCTCGTGTATCACAATTCCACATAAAGGGCCAGCCCTAGAATCAGGAAAATCCAAATTTAAATGTGGCCTCAGATATTGATTAGCTGTGTGATCCTGAACAAGTTGCTTAACTTCTGCCACAGTTTCTTCAATTGCAAAATGGGGATAATAACATCACCTACCTCCCAAGGTTTTTGTGAGAATCAAATGAAATATCTGTAAAAACACTTAGCATAGCACTTGGCCTATAGAATCATTATATAGACACATATCCATCCCTTCTCTACATATTCAAATGCTGTGGTAGTTAGACCTATGGCTGTGATGACGAACCTATGGCACATGTGCCAGAGAGGGCATGCTAGAGTTTACTACTAGAAAGCCAGAGGGACTCAGGCTGAGCTGTTCCCCTTCCCCTCTCCATGAGCCTGAGGACATTTTTTTACATGATCTGCCCCTCTGCCCAGCTCCCAATGGGAGCGTTTCCTTACTCCCCTGAGCAGAACATTGAGCCACTCCCCTCTCCCTCTCCACATGCACCTGAGGACATTTCTTACATGACTTGCCCCTCTGCCCAACAGGACAATGGGAGTGCTCCCTCCCTGCCCTGTCTGGGGGAAAGGGGAAGGGGGAGAGGCATTGGCACTGGGTCTCTAAAAGGTACACCATCACTGACCTATGATCTTCCAAATGAGAAACTTTTCTATTCAATGGGGAAATGAAGTCAAGAGGATCTTGCCATTAACCTCATTAATCTGTGCTCTCAACCATCTTAGCAAATATATTGCTATACATTCACCAGGCTGACATTTAGACTAAGCTTCTTGAAAGCAGAGACAGTCTCTTTTTGCCTCTTTTTGTATCCTAGTCCTTGGCCCTAAATAAAAGTTGATTGGGCCTCAGACACTTCCTAGCTATGTGACCCTGGGCAAGTCACTTAACCCCCTTTGCCTAGCCCTTACTGTTCTTTTGCCTTAGAATCAATACATAGTATTGATTCTAAGATAGAAGGTGAGGGTTTAAAAAAAATTTTTTTAATGTTGATTATTTAACATAGGGCATCTAGGTAACACAGTGGATAGAATGCCAGGTCTTGAATCAAGAGGAACTAGGTTCAAATCCAGCCTCAGACACTTACTAGCTGTAAGACCCTGGGCAAGTCATGTAACCCTATTTGCCTTAGTTTCCTCATCTATAAAATGAGTAGGAGAAGGAAATGGAAAATCATTTTGGTATCTATCCAAGAAAACCCTATATGGGGTCACAAAGAGATATAATTACACATTATCAGTGCATAAGGCAAAAGTCTTTTTAAATTGAGTTCTCACTATCAAAGGTTGAAAGTCCTACTATATAGTAACACTGCTTAAAGTCTCTGATAAAGTCCTTTCCTCAACAGACTTCAGGGATCTCTTTCTAATGGCTAAACTGGAGCTCTAAGAACTAAGAATGAAATCCTTTATACATATCATCAAACCCTTATAGCAATTCTCTCTACTCTATGGCTAAACTGGAGATCTAAGGCCTGGAAATGAAATTATATAAAACATCTTATAGCAATTGACAAATTTGTCATACACAAAGATATGAAGGTTAGGTTCTTTATTTTTCTCTGTTTTTCAAGATTATCTAGCTAGAAGATGAGATAATAAGAAACTGGTGAATATGAAGCAATCCTGAAATAGAAAATTGATTTTCATTCTGTTTTTAAGACTTCATCAATCTAGCATAGGTTTAATATTAATAATTTAATATTTGATATTAATGAATAAATAATAATGATTAAAATTAATAATTAATAAAACAATAATTTACTATTAATATTCCCCCTGGACTATCAAGGAAAATATCAAAAAAGTAGGGATGAAGAAAGAATAGCACCTCCAGATCTCAAACTATTATTATAAAGTACCAGTCATTGAAACTATTTGGAAATGGTTTTTAAAAATAGAGAAATAGAGGGATTTCCAGGTAAGCATGGTGACAGTCTACGGGACGCTTCCTCTTCTCAGCACCCACCGATATAGACTACCTCAAAAGACCAAAAACCCAAATTCATAAGAATGAAGGGACACAGCATTGAAGGTACGTGGGATTTGGGCATTTCCACAATATAAGGGGGTGAAAAAGCTCCCACCAAAACATGAGTTGGTCCACTCTCCCCCATCCCACCTACAGAGCCAGAGTCAGAGCCAGCTTGTGCCAGAATCAGCGAGTGAGTGAGGGGTACCTCTAGGTCCTTGGGAGCTAAGACTACCAAAGACCTACCCTTGAGAGCAGCTACAACTGAAACCCTGGCAGGCTGGGGATCACAGACCATGGGCTCTCACGGTAAAACCTCCCGGCCCGCAAGAAGTTTTAAGGTAGGAAAATAGAAACAGGATAGAAGTTTTGAATCCCGCGAAGGGCGTGAAAGAGCCGACCTTAGAGATGTAGATAAATGAGTCAGTAATCAATTATTAATATTTGGGAGCCACAGCCTGCTCTGACCACTGGACATTACTATCCAGGCTATCCCATCCAATGATCCCAATTTAACACTGCACTGGTCAGAGGATAATACTAGTTCAGTAGGAAAGGAGATTAGAAACTAAAGGAGTTAGATAATGCTAGGTATTAGCATTGGAAAAGAGAGAGAGACAGGAAGGCCTGACTGAAGGGCCAGACCTCAGGGAAAAAGATAGAAGGAGAGAGAAAGGGGGAAGTTGCTCCTTGGCAAACCTGTCGACATCCTCCAAGTGGCTGAGCTGGCTGCTTCCCGTTCTTTTTAATCTCTTTGATATACAAATGAGCTCAATACATATTGATAAGTTACATGATGCCTCAATACATATGGATGAGTTACATAGTGTATTGCCATTGGATAATTGCAAATCATGACAAGGTGAAGGTGGGGTTATTATCCTCAGGTGAGTGAGACAGGAGGAAGCAAGGTTTCGCGCCCTAACTTCAGCCATGCTGGGAATAGAGCCCATTTCCATGTGCAGGATGGCCATGTGCTCACTCACAATCCTTGTCTCTCCATAATACCTATGGGCTAGACTGCTACACATGGGAAGGTAATGCAGAGAAGAGCAGTGAACAGCGGGGGCTGCGGAGATTCAAGAGCTTGCCTCAGACAAAATCTTTTCTCCTTAACCCCATACACAGAGGGTCTGCCCATATCACTCAGATTTCTGACTAAAAAGGGAAGCAAAAACACCCAGTGATGGCAAATTGTGCACAGGAACAACAACCACCCACCAAGAAAAAAAAAAGGCATTGACCCTGGAAATTTTTTATGGAGGAAAAACCCAGGCTACAGAGGAAGTACAGGAGGAAATTCAAACAAAACCAAAACTTTCCCAAAAAATGGAAATTATCCACAAACTCTGGAAGAATTTAAATTGAAGCTTATCAAAAAGATAGAAGCCTTCTGGCAAGAAAAGTGGGAAATAGTTCAAAGAGAAAAGCAAAAAATTATAACAGAAAATCAAAAAATTAAAGCAAAAAACCATATCTTAAGCACAAGAATTGGACAACTGGAATCCAATGATCTTGCAAAACAGCAAGAATTAATAAAGCAAAGTCAAAAGACTGACAAAATAGAAGAAAACATAAAATATCTCACTGACAAGGTGACAGATCAGGAAAACAGAGGAAGGAGAGACAATTTGAAAAGCCATAAATAAACAGAAATATTGACATCATAATACAAGAAAAGTTCACTGATGTTCTTCAACAAGGGGGCAAAATATATTTTGAAAGAGTTCATAGAACACCCTCTACACTAAATCCTCAAAGGACAACTCCCAGGAATGTAATTGCCAAACTCAAGAGCTTTCAAGCTAAGGAGAAAATTCTACAAGAAGCCAAAAAGAGATAATTCAGATACCAAGGAGCACCAATCAGGATCACACAAGACCTGGTAGCTTCCACACTAAAGAACCGCAAGGTGGAACATAATATTTAGAAAGGCAAGAGATCTGGGTCTTCAACCAAGAATCACCTATCCATCAAAACTGACTATATACTTCTAGGGGGAAGTATGGGCATTCAAAAAAATAGAAGATTTCCAAGTATTTGTAAAGAAAAGACCAGAACTAAGTGGAAAATTTGATATCCAAACACAAAGATCAAAAGAAACATGAAAAGGTAAATAAGAAACAGAGGGGAAAGGGGAGAATTTTTTTTATTCAAACTCTCTTCTTTAAGGGCTACAATTAGATGAAATTACATATATGTATATATAATATTAATATATGGGGGAAATGTTATTTGTAAATCTCAAAAATTATATTCATTATTATAGTAATTAGAAGAATCACTCACAGGAAGAGATTGGGGCATTAAGGGCTATAAGATGATATGCAAAAAAAAAAGAAAGAAAGAAAGAAAAAGGGTGGAGGGAATCGAAGATGGCACCAAGAGACACTTGAAGAAATAAAATAAATAGGATAATGTTTATCACACAAAGATACACATGAGAAGGAGAGGGGAAGAATACTCTTATAAGAAGGGGAGGAAGAGAGTGCTAATAGGTAATACTTAAACCTTACTCTCAGTGAAATCAATTCTAAGAGAGAAGAGCATCTAGATCCATCTGGGTCTTGAATTCTATCTTATCCTATAGGGTAAGCGAGAAGGGAAAACTAAGGGGGGGGGTAGGGGAGAGGGAGTACAAAAAGGGAGGGAAAGAGAAGGGAGAGGGAACTTAACAGACCCTAAAAAAACAAGAAGGGATCAAAAAGGGAGGGGCCAGAAAGGGAAGCATATTAAGGGAGGTGATTAGGGGGAGTTGATTAAAAGTAAACCACTGGTTTAAAAGTATATAGCAAAAGAAGAAAGTACAGAACTAGGAGAGGCTATCAAATTGCCAGGGAATTCACAAGTGACAAACATAATTATGAATGTGAATGGGATGAACTCACCCATAAAACATAAACGAATAGGAGAGTGAATTAGAATCCAAAATCCTACCATATGTTGTCTACAAGAAACACACCTGAGGGGGGTAGATACTCACAAGTTAAAATTAAAGGTTGGAGCAAGACCTATTGGGCTTCAACTGATAGAAAGAAGGCAGGAGTCAAAATCACGATATCTGACAAAGTCAAAGTAAAAATAGATCTGATCAAAAGGGATAGGGAAGATAAATACATCCTGATAAAGGGGAGTATAGACAATGAGGAAATATCAGTAATCAACATGTATGCACCAAATGGTATAGCACCCAAATTTCTAAAAGAGAAACTAGAGGAATTGAAGGAGGAAATAGATAGTAAAACTATACTAGTGGGAGATCTGAACCTACCACTGTCAAATTTAGATAAATCAAAACAAAAAATAAATAAGAAAGAGGTAAAAGATGTGAATGAAATCTTAGAAAAATTAGAGTTAATAGATATAATGGAGAAAAATAAATAGGGACAAAAAGGAATACACCTTCTTTTCAGCTGCACATGGTACATTCACAAAGATTGACCATGTACCAGGTCATAAAAACATGGCAAAAGAATGCAGAAAAGCAGAAATAATAAATGCAACCTTTTCAGATCATAATGCAATAAAAGTAATGATCAGTAAGGGTACATGGAGAGCCAAATCAAAAATTCAATGGAAATTAAATAATATGATTCTCCAAAATCGATTATTTAGGGGACAAATCATAGAAACAATTAATAATTTCATTGAAGAAAATTACAATGATAAGGCATCCTTTCAAAATCTATGGGATGCAGTCAAAGCAGTACTCAGGGGAAAATTTATATCTTTCAATTCATATATTAACAAATTAGGGAGGGCAGAGGTCAATGAATTGGACATGCAAATCAAAAAACTTGAAAATGAACAAATTAAAAAACCCCAGAAGTGGAACAACCTCCAGGAAGTGATGCAGAGCGAGAGGAGCAGAACCAGGAGAACATTGTACACAGAGACAAACACACTGTGGTATCATCGAACGTAATGGACTTCTCCATTAGTGGTGGTGTAATGTCCCTGAACAACTTGCAGGGACCCAGGAGAAAAAAACACCATTCATAAGCAAAGGATAAACTATGGGAGTGGAAACACCGAGAAAAAGCAACTGCCTGAATACAGAGGTTGAGGGGACATGACAGAGGATAGACTCTAAATGAACACTCTAATGCAAATACTATCAACAAAGCAATGGGTTCAAATCAAGAAAACATCTAATGCCCAGTGGACTTACGCGTCGGCTATGGGGGGTGGGGGGGGGGTAGGAAAAGAAAATGATCTATGTCTTTAACGAATAATGCTTGGAAATGATCAAATAAAATATATTTAAAAAAAAACCCAGAAGAAACTAAATTAGAGATCCTAAAAATTAAGGGAGAAATTAATAAAATCAAAAGTGAAAGAACTATTGAACTAATAAATAAGACTAGAACCTGGTATTTTGAAAAAAACAAACAAAATAGACAAAGTACTCGTCAATCTAATAAATAAAAGGAAAGAAGAAAACCAAAGAAACAGTATCATAGATAAAAAGGAAGAGCTCACCTCCAAAGAAGAAGAAATTAAGGCAATCACTAAAAACTATTTTGCCTAATTATATGGCAATAAATATGACAATCTAGGTGATATGGATGAATATCTAAAAAATATAAATTGCCTAGATTAACAGAAGAAGAAATAGAATTCTTAAATAATCCCATATCAGAAAAAGAAATCAAATAGACCATCAAAGAACTCCCTAAGAAAAAATCCCCAGGGCCTGATGGAGTCGCAAGTGAATTGTATCAAACATTCAAAGAACAACTAATCCCAATACCATACAAACTATTTGACATAGTAAGCAAAGAGGGAATTCTACCAAATTACTTTTACGACACAAATATGGTACTGATTCCAAAGCCAGGCAGGTCAAAAAATGGAAAAAGAAAACTACAGACCAATCTCCTTAATGAACATAGATGCAAAGATCTTAAATAGGATACTAGCAAAGACTCCAACAAGTGATCAGGAGGGTTATTCACTATTATCAGGTGGGATTTATACCAGGAATGCAAGGATGGTTCAATATTAGGAAAACCATCCACATAATTCACCATATTAACAAGCAAACCAACAAAAACTACATGATTATCTCAGTAGATGCAGAAAAAGCCTTTGACAAAATGCAGCACTCATTCCTATTAAAAACACTAGGAAGTATAGGAATAGAAGGGTCTTTCCTAAAAATACTAAACAATATCTATCTAAAACCATCAGCCAACATCATCTGCAATGGGGATAAACTAGATGCATTCCCAATAATATCAGGAGTGAAACAAGGATGCCCATTATCACCTTTATTATTTAAAATTGTACTAGAAACACTAGCAGTAGCAATCAGAGAAGAAAAAGAAATTAAAGGTATTAAAATTGGCAATGAGGAGATCAAGCTCCACTCTTTGAGGATGATATGATGGTCTATTTAAAGAATCCTACAGAATGAACTAAAAAGCGAGTGGAAATAATCAACAACTTTAGCAAAGTTGCAGGATATAAAATAAAATAAACCCACATAAGTCATCAGCATTTCTATATATCTCCAACACATCTCAGCAGCAAGAATTAGAAAGGGAAATTCCATTTAAAATTACCCTAGACAATATAAAATACTTTGGATTCTATCTGCCAAGACAAACACAGGAACTATATGAACACAACTACAAAACACTCTACGTACAATTAAAACTAGATCTAAACAATTGGAAAAACATTGATTGCTCATGGGTGGGATGAGCTGACATAATAAAAATGACAATCCTACTCAAATTAATTTACTTATTTAGTGCCATACCCATTGAACTACCAAAAAAACTTTTTACTAAATTTTACTAAATTAGGAAAAAACATAACAAAGTTCATTTGGAAGATCCAAAGATGAAGGATATCCAGGGAAATCATGGGAAAAAAAATTCAAAGGAAGGACTTACAGTCCCCGATTTCAAACTATACTATAAAGCAGTGGTCATCAAAACATCAAAACAATTTGGTACTAGCTAAGAGACAGAAAGGAGGATCAGTGGAATAGACTTGGGGTGAATGACCTCAGCAAGACGGTCTATGACAAGCCCAAAGATTCCAACTTTGGGGACCAAAACCCACTATTTGATAAAAATTGCTGGGAAAATTGGAAGACAGCATGGGAGAGATTAGGTTTAGATCAACACCTCACATCCTACACCAAGATAAACTCAGAATGAGTGAATGACTTGAACATAAAGAAGGAAACTATAAGTAAATTATGTGAACACAGAATAGTATACATGTCAGACCTTTGGGAAGGGAAAGAATTTATAACCAAGCAAGAGTCACAAAAAGTAAAATAAATAATTTTGATTACATCAAATTAAAAAGTTTTTGTACAAACAAAACCAATGTAACCAAAATTAGAAGGGAAGCAACAAATTGGGAAACAATCTTCATAACAAAAAACCTCTGACAAAGATCTAATTACTCAAATTTACAAAGAGCTAAATCAATTGTACAAAAAATCAAGCCATTCTCCAATTGATAAACAGGCAAGGGACATGAATAGGCAATTTTCAGTCAAAGAAATCAAAACCATTAATAAGCACATGAAAAAGTCTTCTAAATCTCTTATAATCAGAGAGATGTAAATCAAAACAATTCTAAAGCACCAACTTGCACCTCTTGACTAACATGACAGCAAAGGAAAGTAATGAATGCTGGAGAAGTTGTGGCAAAGTTGGGACATTAATTTATTGCTGGTGGAGTTGTGAATTGATCCAACCATTCTGGAGGGCAATTTGGAACTATGCCCAAAGGGTGCTAAAAGACTGCCTGCCCTTTGACCCAGCCATAGCGCTGCTGGGTTTGTACCCCAAAGAGATAATAAGGAAAAAGACTTGTACAAGAATATTCATAGCTGTGCTCTTTGTAGTGGCAAAAAATTGGGGAATGGCTGAACAAATTGTGGTATATGTTGGTGATGGAATACTATTGTGCTCAAAGAAATAATAAAGTGGACGAATTCCATGGGAACTGGAACAACCTCCAGGAAGTGATGCAGAGCGAAAGGAGCAGAACCAGGAGAACATTGTACACAGAGACTGATACACTGTGTTACAATCAAATATAATGGACTTCTCCATTAGTGGCAATGCAGTGATCCTGAACAACTGGGAGGGATCTATGAGAAAGAACACTATCCACATTCAAAGGAAAAACAATGGGAGTAGAAACACAGAAGAAAAACAAGTGCTTGAATACATGGGTCTAGGGGATATGATTGGTGATGTAGACTGTAAATGAACATCCTAATGCAAATACCAACAACATGGAAATGGGCTCTGATCAAAGACACATGTAATACCTAATGGAATTGTGTGTTGGCTATGGAAGGGGTGTGGGGAGGGAGGGAGGAATAGAATATGATTTTTGTAGCCAAGGAAAAAACTTTGAAATTGACCAAAGAAAAAATTTTAAAAATAGAGAAATAGTTTAATGGAATAAATTTGACAAAAGAGAATGAAAAATTATAGAACTTAGTAACCTAATTTTTAATAAACTTTAAAACAAAAATTCAATTTGACAAGGACTTGATCTGATAGGAACTAAGAAAACTAGGAAACAACCTGGCAAAAATTAGGGCTGGACTAGCACTTTACACCATATTCAACAAGAAATTTGAAGTGGTCACATCACCTGAAAATTAGAAGAGAAACAGATCATGTAATTTCACATTTATAAGTCAGATTTACAAAAAGTTAAGTTTTATTTGCAAAAGTTAAAATAGATCATTTGATTATATGAAACTGAACAGCTTTTACATAGGTTATAATGGGGTCCTGTGATATGGAAATCACTTTAAAAGACTGATATATATTAATTTAAGGTCGCCAAGGAATTCAGCTATGTAATTCCTAAATGAAAACTCAAGTCAGCAGTCAACCTTTTATGGAGTTTTTAATTACAAACAGGAGGAAGAAAGGTATTAGAGAAAGAGAGAGAGAGAGAGAGAGAGAGAGAGAGAGAGAGAGAGAGAGAGAGAGAGAGAGAGAGAGAGAAAAGGGGAGAGAAGGGAATAGGGCTTAAATACCCACTCTGCTTAGGCTGGACCAAAGGCCCAAGGCCTTGGATAGCTGAGGCAAAAAAAAAGAGATCAGTCCCTATCACTCACATGACCAAAATGGAGAAACAGTCTGAGGGCCTCCACTCCAAGCACCAGGCTCCAACCACCACACTCTCCTCCACCCAGGAAGTTCCAGCACTCCTGAGCTCTCCTCTACCACACTTCCTGTGTCTCACCTGTGCCAATGGTGGCTCTCGCTTAACCCAGGACCACCTAGAGGTCTGTCCCCTTTGCACATGTCTGTTGAAGGCCATATTCTCAAATAATTAAATCTTGAGCTTTGCTGCAGCCCTTCCTAAATCTTTTTACCCTGAGTAGGGTGGAGACTGTAGTTTCCAAGACCTAATTCTGTTATTCCAAGTATCTGAAATTCACAGTCCAATAGAAAAAGACCCTTCTATTAAATTTCCTAGTTAGGGATTTGGCATCCAAGATATAGACAAAACTAATATTTAAGGGGCAGATAGGTGATTTAACAGGTAGAGTTAGGCCTAGAGAGGAAGGCCCTGGGTTCACATCTGGCCTGAGATACTTCCTAGCAGTGTGACCCTTGGCAAGTCACTTAACCTCAAATTGCCTAGTTCTTACCACTTTTCTAATTTGGAACCAATATTTCATATTGATTCTAAGATAATTTTTTTTAAGAAAGAAAGAAAATAATAAAATTCACCTGGAAGATCAAAAGGCCAAGAATATAAAGGGAATTATTAAAAATAAATATAAAGGAAGGTTACTTAGCTCAAATGTCTCAAAACTGTATTATAAAGAGACAACCATCAAAATAATCTGGTATTGGTTAAAAATAGAATAGTGGATCAGTGTAATAGATTAAGCACTCAACATACAAAGTAGTAAGTTACCATAATAACCTAGTGTTTGACAAATCCCCAAATCCAAGCTTTTGGAAGAATTCAGTATTTCACAAAAACTCTGGGAAAACTGGGAGATGATATGGCAGAAATTAGGCACAGACCAACACTTCAAACCATATATTAAGGTAAAGTAAAAATGAATACATGATTTAGAAACAAAGGGCCATACTACAAACACATTAGGGAAACACAATAGTTAATAGTCAAATCTATGGATAAGGGAAGAATTTATGTCTAATCAAGACATAAAAAAAGACTATAATATGTAAGATAGATAACTCTGACTACATTAAATTAAAAAAGCTTTTGCCTAAACAAAACCAGTGCAACCAAGATTAGAAGGAGAACAACTGAGAAGAAATTTTTATAGCAAGTATCTCTGACAAAGGTCTCATTTCTTTTCTTCTTCTTTTTTTTTTAACTCTTACCTTTCATCTTGGAATCAATACTGTGTATTTATTTCAAGGCAGAAGAGTGGTAAGGGCTAGGCAATGGGGGTTAAGTGACTTGCCCAGGGTCACACAGCTGGGAAGTGACTGAGGTCAGATTTGAACCTAGGACTTCCAGTCTCTAGGTCTGGCTTTCAATATACTGAACTACCCAGCTGCCCCCTCTCATTTCTTATATAGAGAACTAAGCCAAATTTATAAGAATACATAGCATTTCCTATATAAGAAATAGTCAAAGGTTATGAACAGGCAATTTTCAGAGGAATAAATTAATCTTTAGTAATACAAAAACTTTTAGTAAGGAACTGAATTATGAAATGAAATAAATTAGATGAAATTTAGTAATATTAAATAGTAATCTTTAGTCATATAAAAATGCTCCAAATCACTATTAATTTGAGAAAGGGAAATTAAAACAACTCTGAGGTACCATCTGACACCAATCAGACTGGCTAATATAGCAAAAAGAAATTAAAAACGTTCGAGGGAAATGTGCTAAAATTGGGACACTAATAAACTACTGGTGTTATGAACTGTTACAATCTTTCTGGAGAGCAATTTGGAACCAAGCCCAAAGGACTATCAAACTATTCATACCCTTTGATTACTGGGCTTGTATCCCAAAGAGAATAAAGATAAGGGAAAAGAACCTATTTATAAAAAATATTTATAGCAGATCTTTTCCTTTTAGCATTTGAATAAATTTTTTTCTTACATATAAAAACAATTTTTAATTGCTTTTTTCATTTAAGTCAAGTTCTCCCCTTCCTCCTTCTCTCCCCTCTCCCTTTCCCCACTCTCTGAGATGGCCAGCAATCTGATACAGATTTTACATTTGCATTCTTTGGGATATAGACTTGGTAGTGGTATTGTTGGTTCCAAAGGTATGTACAGTTTTATAACCCTTTGGACATAGTTACAAATTGTTTTCCAGTATGGTTAAATTGGTTCACAATATACCAATGATTCATTAGTGTATACATTTTTCCCTCATCCTTTCCAGCATTTGTTATTTCTGATAGGTAAGAGGTGTACCTCAGAATTGTTTTAATTTTAAATTCTGTAATAGTGATTTAGAGTATTTTTCATATGATTATAGATTCTTCTGAAAACTACTTGTTCATATCCTTTGGCCATTTATCATCTGAGGAATATCTTTTAATTATATAAATGTAACTGCTCGAAACTCATATGTATATTTGAGAAATGAGGTCTTTATCAAAGAAAAACCATAAACATTTTTATTACTTCATTATTTATACCATTTTAGCAAAATGTAGTGACCTTGATTATCTCTTTTAATTAGGTCTATTTTTGCTTTATCTTTGTCTGAGATCATGATGGCTATCCATTCATGTTCTCAGCCAAAGCTAAAGCGAAAATAGAACAGATTAAAAGAGATAAGGAAGGTAATTACATCTTAATAAAAGGCAGTATAGACAATGAAGAAATATCAATGCTCAACATATAAGCACCAAATGTTATTGCAAGCAGATTTTTAAAGGAGAAACTAAAGGAGCTAAAGGAGGAAATAAATAGTAAAACTATAATAGTGGGGGACATCAACCTTCCCCTATCAGAACTAGATAAATCTAACCAAAAAATAAATAAGAAAGAAGTAAGGGAAGTGAATGAAATTTTAGAAAATTTAGGGGGGAAATGTTAATAGCTATCTGGAAAAATTGATTAGGGAATAAAAGGAATATATCTTCTTTTCAGCAGCACATGGTACATATGCAAAGATTACACATATATGGGGACATAAAGGCTTCACAACCAAATACAGAAAAACAAAAATAACAAATGCAACTTTTCCGGATCACAATGCAGTAAAAAGTATAATCAATAATGGTTCAAGGAGAGGAAAATTAAAAATTAATTGGAAATTAATCTAATTCTTCAAAGCTGGTGGGTCAAAGAACAAATCAAAGAAATAATCACTGATTTCATTGGAGAGAATGACAATGAGGAGGCAACATATTGAAATTTATAGGATATAGCCAAAGCAGTACTCAGGGGAAAATTTATATCCCTGAATGCTTATATAAAAAAAAATAGAGAGAGAAAGCATATCAATAAATTAGGTATGCAATTTAAAAAACTAGAAAAAAACATTTAAAATTCTCAGTTAAAAATTAAATTGGAAATCCTAACTATTGAACTAATAAATAAGACTAGAATCTGGTTCTATGGGAGGGGAATAAATAAAATATATAAAGTATTGGTTACTTTGATTAAAAAAAAGAAAGAAGAGAATCAAATTACCAGTATCAAAAGTGAAAAGGGTGATTTTACCTCTAATGAAGATAAAACAATTATTAGGAGTTATTTCACCCAATTATATGACAATCTAGGTGGAAATGGATGAATATTTACAAAAATATAAATTGCATAAATTAACAAAAGAGGAAATAGAATACTTAACTAATCCCATCTCAGAAAAAGAAATTGAAAAAAAAAACATCAATATACTCCCCATGAAAAAAATCCCCAGGGCCAGATGTATTCACGAGGGAATTCTACCAAACTTTTAAAGAACAATTATTCCCAATACTAAACAAACTATTTGGCAAAATAAGCAAAGAAGAGAACTACCAAATTCTTTTTATGACACAAATATGGTGCTGAGACCTAAGCCAGGAAGACAGAGAAAGAAACATAGAACATAAAAACAGAGAAAGAAAATCATAGACCAATCTCCTTAATGAACATAGATGCGAAAATCTTAAATAAAATACTAGCAAAGAGACAACAATATATCACAAGGATTATTCACTATGACCAGGTGGGATTCATACCAGGAATGCAAGGCTGATTTAATATTAGGAAACCATCAGCATAATTGGTTATATCAATAATCAAACTAATAAAAATCACCTAATTATCTCAATAGATGCAAAAAAGAGCCTATGACAAAATAAAACACCCATTCCTATTGAAAACACTAGAAAGCATGGGAATAAAAGGTCCTTTCCTCAAACTAATAAACAGTATTTATTTAGAACCATCAGCAAGTATCATCTGCAATGGAGTTAAGTTAGAGGCCTTCCCAATAAGTTCAGGAGTAAAGCAAGGATGCCCATCATCACCACTATTATTTAGTATTGTATTAGAAATGCTAGCTATAACAATTATAGAAGAAAAAGATATTGAAGGAATTAATGTAGGCACTGAGAAAACTAAAATATCACTCTTTGCAGATGGTATAATGGTATACTTAGAGAATTCTAGAAAATTAACTAAAAAGCTAGTTGAAACAATAACTTTGGCAAAGTTGTATAATACAAAATAAGCTCACATAAATCATCAACATTTCTATATATTAAAAAAATCAGCAGCAAGAGTTAGAGAAATTTCATTTAAAATCACTCTAGACAATATAAAATATTTGGGAATCTATTTGCCAAGACAAACACAGGAATTATATGAATACAATTACAAAGCACTTTTCACAGAAATAAAATTAGATCTAAACAATAGGAAAAACATTAATTGTTCATGGGTAGGCCAAGTTAATATAATAAAAATGACAATCCTACCTAAATTAATTTATTTATTCAGTACCACACCAATAAAGCCACCAAAAAACTATTTTATAGAATTAGAAAAACAAAACTCATCTAGAAGAACAAAATGTCAAGAATATCAAGGGAACTAATGAAAAAAAACGTGAAAAACAGTGGCCTACCAGTACCAAATCCTAAACTATACTATATATAAAACAGTAATCATCAGAACAATCTGGTACTGGCTAAGAAATAGAAGGGTAGATCAATGGAACAGACTAAGGGTAAATGACCTTGCAGTCTACTGTCTGACAAATCCAAAGATTCCAGCTTTGGGAATAGGAACTCACTATTTGACAAAAACTGCTGGGAAAATGGAAAAACAGTATGGGAGGGATTAGGTTTAGATCAACATCTCACACCCTACATCAAGGTAAATTCTGAATGGGTGAGTGACTTGAATATAAAAAGGGAAACTATAAGTAAATTAGGTGAACACAAAATAATATACTTATCAGATCTTTAGGAAAGGAAAGATTTCAAGACCAAGCAAGAGTTAGAAAAAATTACAAAATGTAAAATAAATCATTTTGATTACATTAAATTAAAAAGGTTTTGTACAAGCAAAACCCATGCAACCAAAATTAGAAGGGAAGCAACAAATTGGGAAAAATCTTTATAATAAAAACCTCTGATCTAATTACTCAAATATATAAGGAGCTAAATCAATTGTACAAAAAAATCAAGCCATTCCCCAACTGATAAATGGGCAATGGACATAAATAGGTAATTTTCAGATAAAGAAATCAAAACTATCAATAAGCACATGAAAAAGTGTTCTAAATCTCTTATAATTAGAGAAATGCAAATCGAAACAACTCTATGGTACCACTTCACACCTAGCAGATTGGCTAACATTACAGCAAAAGAAGATATTAAATGTTGGAGGGGATGTGGCAAAGTTGGGACATTAATGCATTGCTGGTGGAGTTGTGAATTGATCCAATCATTCTGGAGGGCAATTTGGAACTATGCCCAAAGGGCTTTAAAAGACTGCCTGCCCTTTGATCCAGCCATACCACTGCTGGGTTTATACCTTAAGGAGATAATAAGGGAAAAGACTTGTACAAAAATATTTATAGCTGCACTCTTTGTAATGGCAAAAAATTGGAAAATGAGGGTGTGTCTATTGATTGGTGAATGGCTGAACAAATTGTGATATCTGTTAGGGATGGAATGCTATTGTTCTAAAAAGAATAATGAACTAGAGGAATTCCATGTGACCTGGAACAATCTCCAGGAATTCCTGCAGAGTGAAAGGAGTAGAACCAGGAGAACCTCATACACAGAGACTATATACACTGTGGCACAATTGATTGTAATGGCTACCTTTTAAATTGAATCAACAAAAGATTGAACAACCTACTTAGTACTAGGTGAGAAGTCAGCAAGATACTGGAGGGCTCCACCCTTTTTTAACTCAGTCAGTCAGAAACTTGTGAATTCTTTTAAGAATTCCCACAAGAATTCACACCCTCAGAAACTGTTCAATCAGGAAACTGTGAACCTTTTTGATGAGAAATTGACATTCAGAAGATGAGAAGGTGATCCCACAAGCACTGCCCCCTGAGCAGTGCTAGACAATTTGGAAACTGTGATTGACCCCTAGAAAGAGGGGAGGAGACAAGAAGTCACCATGAAAGCAAGCCCTGAACTCCCTCAAAAGAGAATGTCTTTGAGAAGATAGTCTGAATAGATTGTCTTCTGGAAATAGTCTTCTAAATGGGGAGAGTCTTCGAGGGTGCTTTGCTGGAGACTGTAGATTGGATCATGGGCGGGGAGCTTTGGCTTCAGTTTAGACTCTGACTCCTGGACTATTTTGCTGGGTGAGTGAAAGGCTGACTACTTTCCTAGTTTCCTAAGAGACTAGCTTCCATTTTGAAGGAAGTTCCGTTGTTGCTCACCACTAGCCTTACTGGTTGAGAGCTAATTAATCTCTGCCTGGATTAAGCAGACCTGGGGCAAACCATTTAGGTTGATAGGATAGATAACTTCTCTATCCCCCTCACGTTTCTCTTCTTTATTGTTTCCTCTCTATTTATAAATACTTGTAAATAAATTTTTGATTCAAGATATAATAAATATTGGCAACCACATAATTTCATAAAATTATTGTCCAACCATTAATTTTCACCTTTATAATCCCCAAAGAGTTTTTTTCAATGTGAAAAGACCTGTTTGTACAAAAATATTTATAACTGTACTTTTTATAGTGGCAAATAATTGGAAACTAAAGATGGTAGAGAAGGTACATGAATCCATCTGATCTCTACCAAATTACCCTCCAAAAAACTATGATATAACATCTCAGAATGAATTCGAGATGAGCATAACCCACAAAAAAATGAGTTGAAGAAATTTTTTGGTCTAAAACAAATTAGAAGGCTAGCATGGTGATCTAGAGCTCTGGGATGGAGTGAAAGCAAAGTAGTGTACCAGAGCAGGCCCCATTGGGGCAACAGGCTCTGAGCACAGCCAAAGCAGCAGCAAAGGTCTCTGGAGTTCTTAGCCATAGGTGATAAGGGGATGGAAGGTGTTAGACTACTGATCAGAAAGATATTACAGTAGTCTCTATGTTGATTCTGAGTGCAAGACTCTTGTTGCATGACCCACAGGCAGATCCAGGAAATAATACTGGGTCACACACTCAGGGGGAGGAGGAGCACTAGCACATAACATTTCTTGAGGCCAAGGGGAGCAGGAGACCCTGGTCCCAATTCCAAGGCAGAAAAAAGTGCTTGTCGTTACCCCCAGACTAGATCCAAATTGTCTCCTTTCATGCTGATGACTCCATGAGAACTCAAGAAACAAAGCCAAAAAATGAAAAAAGAAAAGAAAAATTTTACTGTCTTATTGGAAAAACAACTAACTTGGAATATAAATGCAGGACAAATTATATAAGAATTATTGGACCACCTGAAAGTTATGATAAAAACAAGAGAAAACTGCCCCGATATTCTATAACCAAAGAATAAAATAGAAATTGAAAGAATCCATCAATCACCTCCTGAAATAGCACAAAAGGATAATTCTCAGGAGTATTACAGCCAAATTCCCAAACTTCAATGTCAAGGAGAAAATATTTCTAGCAGCCAAAAAGAATAAATTAAAATATCACTGAGCCCCAACCAGAATAAAACAAGATAAAGCAGGTTCTACATTAAAGAATCATAAGGTCTGGATTATAATATTCCAAAATGCAAAGGATCTAGGACTTCAACCAAAAATGACTTACCCATCAAAACTGAGCATAATCCTTCAGAGGGAAAAATGGGTATCAAATGTAATTGAGGATTTTCAAACATTCCTGATGAAAAGACCAGAGCTAAATGGAAAATTTGACTCTGAAATATAAGACTCAAAAAAATCATAAAAAGATATACAGAAAAGAGAAATCAAGAGACATTCAATAAGATTAAATAATCTGTGTACATCTCTACATGCAGAGATGATTCTTGCAACTCCAAAGAACTTTGACATTATTAGGGCAGTTAGAAGGATTATATATAGACAGAGGACAAGGGTATGAGTTGAGTATTATGGAATGCTATAAAAAAAATAAAATTGAAGCATGAGAAAGAGGAATGCATTGGGAGAAGGGGGAAGGGAAAATAGAATGGGATAAATTATCTCACCTAAAAGTGGTATAAAAGAGCTTTTACAATGTAAGGGAAGATGGGAGAGTTAGGAAAGGGAGTATGTGAACCTTACTCTCATTGGAATTGACTCAACCAGGGAAGAACATACATCATGAATTGAGTATAGAAATTCATTTTACCCTACAGGATAGTAGGAGGTGAAGAGGATAAGATAATGGGGGATGGAGCTGATAGTAAAGAGGGCAAATGGGGGGAGTGTGAGAAACTAAATGGGGTGGGGAGGGAATAGGATAAGAAGAAATACACAGTAATTATAATGATGCAAAATATTTTTACAAGTCTCAAATAAAGGTTTCATCTATCAAATACATAGAGGAAGGACTTAAATATATAAGAATACAAGTCGTTTTCCAGTTGATAAATGGTCAAAGGATATGAACAGGCGGTTCTCAGACAAAGTAATTAAAATCCTCTATAGTATTGCAAAAAATGTTCTAAATGACTATTAATTAGAGAAATGCAAATTAAAACAAATCTGAGGTACCACTCCACACCTATCAGATTGTCTATTAGGACAGAAATGAAAATGACAAAACTTGGAGAGGATGTGGGAAAATGGAGATATTAACGTACTGTTGGGGAAACTGGGAACTGATTCAGTCATTTGAAAAGGCAATTTAGAACAGTGCCTTAAGGGCTATAAAACAGTATATACCCTTTGACCCAGCAATAATATTACTAGGTTTGTATCCCAAAGAGAAAAAAAAGAGAGAGAAAGACATATATGTACAAAGATTTTTAAAAGAACTCTTTTTGTAGGGGCAAAGAATGAGAAAATGAGGGAACACCTATCAATTGGGGTATGGTTGAGAAAGTTATAGAATATGATTATAATGGAAAACTGTACAACTGTATATAACATAACAATTATGCTGTAAGAAATGAGAAGCAGGAGAATCTCAGAAAAACCTGGAATGGCTTACATAAACTGAAGCCAAGTGAAATATTAGCAGAACCAAGTGAACATTGTACAAAGGGACACGAATACTGAACAATGAACAACTATGAATAACAGCTATTCTCAGCAATATAATGATCCAAAACTATCCCAAAGGACTCATGATAAAAAAAAAATGCCATCTGACTCCAGAGAAAAATAATTGATGGAAATTCAATCTAGATCAAATAAAAACGTTTTTCACTTTTGTTCTTAATACTTTCAATTCATGTTCTCTTCCACAAAAGGGTTAATATAAAAAAAATGTTTTATGTGATTGCACATGTAAAATCTTTATGAGATTGCTTACCATCTCAATTGGGGAGGTGTGTGGAGGAAGGAGAGAGGGAGAGAATTCAAGACTCAATATTCTTTGAAAAGTGCTGGAAATTATGGGAAAGGATCTGTTTGTACAAAAATATTTATAGCTTCACCTTTTGTAGTGGCAAAGAATTGGAAACTAAAGGAATGTTCCTCAATTGGGGAATGGATAAAGAAATTGTGGTATATGACGGTGATGGAATATTATTGTGCTGAAAGGAATGATGAACAGGATGACTTCAGAAAGAGTTGGAAAGTCCTACATGAACTAACTAAAGCAGAATGAAATAAGCAAAATCAGGAAAACATTATACACAGAAATGGAAACATTGTGGGGTGATCAAATGTGATAGATTTTGCTACTAACAGCAATATAATAATCCAGGACAATTCTGAGAGACTTATGAGAAATAACTGTTGGAGTAGAAATGCAGATGAAAACATGATTTATCACTTGTTTATTTGGGTATATGATTTGAGGTTTTGGCTTTAAAAGATTACTCTGTTACAAAAATTAATAATATGGAATATATTTTGAGTGATAATATATGTACAACCCAGACTGAATTGCTTGTCCACTCCTGGAGATGAGGAGAGAAAAAGAGAGTGAGGCAATATGAATCATACAACTTTGGGAAAAAAGATTATGTAAATTTGTTATAAAAATAAAATAAAGATAAAAAAAATAAAAATGCTGGAAACTGTTTTTACATGTAATTGGAGAAAAAAAAGAAAAGAAAATTTGACTCCTAAATACAAGCTCAAAAGAATCATTAAAAGGTAAACAGGAAAGAGAAATCATAAGGGAGTCAGCAAAGTTAAAACTGTTAATATCCCTATATGGGAAGGAAGATGATACTTGTAACTCCTAAGAGCTTTATCATTATTAGAGCTGTTTGAAGGAGTATTGTGTAATTAGAATTTGCTCCCCAGGACTCTTTTCCCCAGCATTCTATTTACATGGTTAGCTACTTGCTAATGTAGGGAGGATATCTTTTGGTGTAGCCCAGCCTTTCTCTTTCTGCTCCTGGGAAGGTGGTTGTTGAGGTTGGGTAAGAGCCAGACAGAAGAATTTACCCACATGTTTTTACTCAGGCTTTTAAAAACTTTTATTCTTTTATTTCTTCTACTTCAAGTGATTACTAATAAATTTATAAAATATAATACTTGGAGTATTATTATTAATTTAAATATTACATTGTTGTTGAGCCAAGTAGGAGAATTTTACTCATATGTTTTTACTTAGGCTTTCTATTTTTGCTCTTTATTTCTTCTACTTCAAGTGATTACTAATAATTCTTATAAAATATAATACTTGGAGTTATTGAAATTAGTTTAAATCTTACAGTATACATAGACAAAGAGGATATGGGTGTGAGTTGAATATGATGGGATGATATGTAAAAAAATTAAAGCAAAGGATAAGAAAGAAGAATGGACTAGGAGAAAGGGAAAGGGAGAAGTAAAATGGGGGGATTCTTTCACATTAAAAAGTGAGGAAAGAACTTTTACAGTGGAGGGAAAGATGAAGGAGGTGGGAAGGAAAGTACTAGAACCTTACTTTAATCAGAATTGGCTCAAAAAAAGGAATAACAAATATTGAAATCTACCTAACCCTACAGGAAAGCAGGAGGGGAAGGGAATAAGAGAAGGAGGAAGGCTGATAGAAGGGAGTACAGATTAGGGGAGACAATGATCAGAAGCATTAAAGATAGAAAAGTAAAAGGAGAGAAAGAGGTTGAGAAAAAGGAAGAGAAAGGACAGAGAGAAAAAAATAGTAATGATAACTGTGAAAAATATATACAGAAAGTTCTCAACTACATAGAGAACTGGCTCAAATATATAAGAAAAGAAACCATTCCCTAATTGATAAATGGTCAAAGGATATAAACAGACAGTTTTTAAATGAAGTAAACAAAATTATCTATAGTTATATGAAAACATGTATTAAGTCACTATTGGTGAGAGATATAATATTAAAATTTGGGGGGAAGCTGGGACAGGTAGAAATTAGTTTCTCTCTGCAAGGAGTATTATATTTTTAGAGGTTTCTTTAAGATTAAGAATTTAAGAATATACAAGTAAGAAAAGCACGTGTCTAGGCCAGAGAGAGAGAGGCCTAGACCAACCTCACCTACATCATGAAAAGACCCGCCTGCTTGGAAGGGGAAACAGGAAAGCCAAGAGACCCCACCGTAGGTGGAGACCCTTTAAATAATAATTTGCTCTAGGCCCAGGTGAGAATTCAGTGAGATTACAAAGCATTCTGGGGAAGTGGAGCAAGGACTTCTGGGGATTGAAGTCCTGGATTCAAGTCTCCATTTTTACAGAGAAATACCAATTAAAATAACTCTGAGGTACCACTTCACACCAATCAAGTTGCCTATAATGACAGAAATGGGAAATTACAAATGTTGGAGAGTATGTGTGAAATTGAAACACTAATGCATTGGGGCAGTGGAGTGGGGTGTGTGTGAACAGATTTGACCATTCTTGAGAAAAATCTGGAACCATGCCCAAAGGACTATAAAACTCTATGATCCAGAAATGCCACTACTAGGTCCATAGATTAAAAAAAGGAAAAAGACCTATTTATATAAAAATATTTATAGCTGCTCTTTATGTGGTGGCAAAGAATTGGAAAGTGATCTAAAGGCCTCATAATGAAAAAAATGTCATCTATTTCCAAAGAAAGAACTATTGGAGTCTAAAACCAGAATAAAGCATACTATATTTCACTTTATTTTTTTTTGCCTTTTGATCATTTTCTTGATAAGAGGAACTAATATGGAAAAATATTTTACATGATTACACATGTAAAATCTACATGGGATTGCTTATCATCTCAAGGAGGGGGGAAGGAAGGGAGAAAGAGAATTTGGTACTCAAGATTTTAAAAAAGAATGTTAAAATTACTTTAATGTAATTGGGAGGAATAAGATATTTTAAAAAATAAATAAGTGGAAACTACAAAATCTTGTTTGATTCTGGTTGTGGTTCCATAAAATTTGAATTATTTCTTTTTGGTTGCTTGAAGTATTTTCTCTTTGATTTAGGAACTCTGGAATTTGGTTAGAATATTCTTGAGAGGTTTCCTTTTGAGATTTCTTTCAGGAGTTGAACTGTAGATTCTTTCAATTTCCATTTTGCCCTCTGGATTTAAGATATTGGAGTGGGGAAGCTGGGTGGCTCAGTGGATTGAGAGCCAGGCCTAGAGACGGGAGATCCTAGGTTCAAATCTGGCCTCAGACACTTCCCAGCTGTGTGACCCTGGGCAAGTCACTTGACTCCCATTGCCTAGCCCTTACCACTCTTCTACCTTAGAGCCAATACGCAGTATTATCAAAAAGGATATTGGAGCAGTTTTCTTTTATAAATCCTTGAAATATGATGTCTAGGGAGAGTGGTTAGGTGGCACTTCTAAGCTGTGTGACCCTGGAAACTCACTTAACCCCCATTGACTAACTCTTACTGCTCTTCTATCTTAGAAATAATACATAGTAAGTATTTAGACTAAGATGGAAAGTAAAGGTCAAAAAAAAAAAGAAATATGAAATCTAGGCTCTTTCTTTAACACTTTCAGAGAGTCCAATAATTCATTTAAAACAATCCTTACCTTCTGTTTAGAATCAATGCTAAGTATTAGTTCCCAAACAAAAGAATATGTAAAGACTAGGCAATTGAGGTTAAGTAACTTGCCCAGGGTTACACAACTAGGAAATATCTGAGGTCACATTTGAGCTTAAGAACTCTCATCTCCAGGTCTGGTACTCTATGTATTAGACAGGTAGCCACCTAGCTATACTTAGATTGTCTCTCCTTGATCTTTTCTCCAGTTCAGTTGTTTTTCCAATGAATTTCAAATTTTCTTCTCTTTTTTCATTCATTTGATTTTGTTTGTTTTTTTTTTCTTGATTTCTGATGGAGTTATTAGCTTTCACTTGACCAATTTTAATTTTTAAGAAGTTCTTTTCTTCAATGACTTTTTGTGCCTTTCTTACCATTAAATCAGTTCTATTTTTAAGAGCTTATTTTCTTCAACATTTTTGGTGCCTCTTTTTTAGAGTCTTTCTATGATAAAATTTCTCTTTATTTCTTTTTTTTTTGTAAACCCTTTCCTTCCATCTTAGACTCAATACTGTGCATTGGCTCTGAGATCAGATTTGAACTCAGAACCTCTTCTCTCTAGGCCTGATTCTCAATCCACTGAGCCACCTAGCTGTCCCCCATTTGTTAGAGCACAATAATCTTCCATCACATTCTATACCATGACTTATTCAGTCATCTCTCAATTGATGGACTCCTTTTGTTTTCAATTTTTTTCAACCCCAAAAGAGCTACTTTAGACTTAATATTGTGTTGATATGTTGAAGGGTTTGCACAGTTTAATATTTTTTTGGCATAGTTTCAACTTGCTTTCCAAAATGGCTGGACCAGTTGCTAATTCTATCAACAGAGAATTAATGTACCTGTTTTTCCATAACCCTTCTAAAATTTATTTTTTGTTTGTTTTTGTAACTTTACCAATGTTTGGTAGTTATGAAGTAAAACCTCAAAAAACCTTATTATCACATGTATTTCCCTAAATATGAGTGATTTAGAGCATCTTTAACCTGAATTTTAGTATCTTATATTTCTTCCTTTAAAAAAATTCCTGTTCCTATCCTTAAACCATTTTTATTTATCAATTGGTAATGTGAGCCAATCAAGTCTTTAAAATGGTTATAATACCTTCTAAGGAAAAACTAGCTTAATGACAGCAAAGCTTAGGATGCTGTTCCTACTTTATATTCTTTTCATTAATGTTCTATTACATGTGTCAATATGAAATCTAGAAATCTAGAAATCCCTAAATTTATAGCCCCATCAGGTCTGATACCCCCAGTTTAGTTAGCTTGAAGGTGAAGACCTCTAGTTTGACCTTGTCACATGAGTTTCCCCCTGAGGGAAAAGCCCAACTTCACAAATTCAGATTAACAATAGAATTTAAAGTAGCTTAGGTAGAGCTAGCAAATACCAGCAGGTGTCAAGTACCTTTTTTGTCCCAATGGTTCCTCCCCTTAGGCCAGTGAAGATGGGATTAACTCTCCCCTGCCCATATTTTAGATTTAATCACCAGAAATGTATAAGACTGTGACCCATGTGTGTGAAAATGGATGATGAATCAGAACCCACTGACTTCCCCCTGCGCAGTCCTAAATAAAGTTTTAGCTATATTTGGTCCATATTGTGTCAATGGAATTTATCCCCTCCCCCTTCCTGAGGAGCTTTACATGTCTATCAAACATTCCTGACATACCACAGTTGCACCAGGTTTTGTGTCGATCAATGTGCTGTGCATCAATAAAGGTCAAGGTTTGGGGCTTCTTAGAGAGAGAATTGAGAAGGAATTGGGGGAGAATCAAGAAGAAAAGGAATAAGGAAGAAGTAAGAAGTTGAAAAATAGAGCAGGCAGGTGAAGGGGGAAAGAGGAAAGAGACTGGCAAGCTAGGGATCACGTGGTCAGGTTACTTAGGAATGATTGATTACCCGTTTCAATAAACTTTATAAAATATATATCTGGGTAGAAATATTATTTTCAATTCTTACAGTTGGTGAGCCACTTTGGTTTCAAAACAAATCTTAATTTTATTAGTGCTTAGTTTAAGAATAGAAACTCAGTTGCACCTGCCTGCATTCACGAAACTTGCTGAGAAAAGGAGCAGAGAAATGGAATCATCTAAGCACCTCTTCAGACAGACTGGTGAGAAAAGCTCCTTCCCTGGTGGCATCCCCCCCAACTACACCCCCCCCTTTTTTCTTTCAGCTTGAATAGGCATGAAGGGGCCTTTTTTCCCATACAGAATCGGGTGGGTTTTAAGACCCAGCAAGAACTTCTGCTCTTTTATTTTCCATAGCACACAAGGTCTTAGTGTTCCTTCTTTCAGCCTAGTGCAGTGGAGGGCAGGGGGGAACCCCTTGAATGGATCTTGGGGGTCTTCCAGGCTGTGAATTAGAGTTAAGGGCTCCCTGGGAATGGTTCTCCTCCTCACCTGACCCAACCTGACCCGTTTTAAGATGAGAGTGGGGAGGTAAAGGACAGTCTGATTTTCCCAGGCTTAAGAAAATGCAGGCTTTTAGCTGCTGTGAGCATAGCTGGCTGCTGGGACTGTGATGCAAAGCCCTCCCACCGCACTGAGTACAGATCAGCCCTTGCAGACTGGGGGAACAGTGCATAGGGGTGGCCCCCTAGGAATTGGTGTAAGACCCCCTCCAATTCCAAATGGGACCAAGTTTGTTTGGTTTTTTTTAACCAATGGGCACTAGAACCAAACAGGTCTTTCCCAGCCCAGTGTCTGCCTGACTTTCCTCAAGTGCCACACCTGCTGGGCTGCAGGAACCTGCTTGGCAACACCCATTAAATTAATCCTGGGGGTCCTTCAAGGCTGTGAACTAGGGTTAGGAGCTCCCTTCCCCACCCCCAACTTTGAAAAAACGTGGCCACTGTCTAACCTCTGGGGGAGGGGAAACTGCATTTTTACTCTTTAAATTTTTCTCTCTCCCTCCCCCATCCTCAAACTTTGCTCCTGCCTTCCTTTAGCATATAAAAAGCCACTGAAACTTTCCTGGCAGACTGCCTGCCTTCCTTAGCATATTAAAAGCCACATTTTTTATTTCTCTTTATCTGACTCCTTGCTTAGATAGGTCTACCCACAGGTGCCTTCCACTCTACACTCATTTATAGCACCACCTACTGTCGAGAATTAAAACTGCAGGAAAATAAAAAGAATTCCTTTGCTACTGCTAATAGTGAGCTAAAATAATAATATTAAATTGAATACATTTAAATAAAAGGATTATTAATAGGAAATATTAATAATATTGAATTTAAATTAAAACCAAATTTCTAAAATTGAACAAAGCCAACATTAAATCAAATTAATTACATGCATTATTAAGGAATAATTTAGGCCACAATAGTATTAATAATACTATCAATAACAATAGTTATTAATTTTCAATAACTATTATCAGTCATTATTATTAATTACTAATGGTTATTATTTATTATTGATACTTATTGTTTGTGGTTTATGGTTATTAATTGTTAATAACAATGTAATGAGTACATATTATTAATTATTGATAATATCATCAATAATTATAATAAATACATATTGTTTGTTATTAATAACAACATCAATAGTTATAATAAATTCATGTTGTTGTTAATTATTAATAACAACAATTATTACACTGAATACACATTCATTATTGATACTATTGCTGTGCTACAATTACTGTTTCCTTACATTAGCTTTTTGTTTTAAACCTCCTCTTATTGCCTTCCACAATAACATTAAAGAACTTTGTGTCTCCATTTTTTTTATGTTTTAGGAACTTTTCATTGTTTAAGCTGATCATTTAGCAATACTCAAACTAGCTTAAATAAGACATACAGACTAGACAATATGGGAAATACTGCAACACAACAAGGGAAATCAGGAAATACTCCTTCTGATTCGTGCCTGCATAAATTTCTAAATTCCTGGAGAGATCCTAATTTGCCTAAGGAAAATTGGATGACAAAGAAAGGAGCTAGAAAGCTTTGTAAGGCATGGATGGACATATCTTTTACCTGCCCGAAATATGGCTCTTTTGACTTCAAGATCTTAAAAGATTTAAAGTTAGCCATTAAAAACAAAGGGTCCAAAGATTATAAATACTGGTACTTATGGGCATATCATGTTGATAAATTAACCATCCCCTCCAGTGAGGAAAACTTTCTTTCTTTGGAACCAAACCATTCTAGCTTAACTCCTTCCATGAAAGCTAGCAAGAAACATGCTCTATCATCCCACCTGGTTTCTCCTCATACTGACCCAAACCAGGACCTGAACCCCTCAGCTCCTCTCCCTGTCAGACCTCACTCATCCCCTACTCCTCCCATCCCCTCTCCCCCAATCTACCTCTCTACCCTCCCTTAACATCCCACTACCCAGTGCCCATCCATCTCCCCTATCCCCACCTGTATCATCCTTACTTCAGGCCTTTTCCTTACCCTCATTCCCACTTGCCTTACTATGACTCCTCTAGACCTCACCCATCCTCTCCACTCTGTTCCCAGTCCCACCCCCTTCCTCTCCACCCTGCCCCCATATTCTCCCCCACTCTTCTCCACCCTGCCCCTGTTCCTCTCCACCATACCCCCAGCCCAACCCCTGATCTTTTTGCTCTGCCTCTCCACCTGCTGACCAGCTCCATTCCACCACACCACCCCCTTCCCCTACCTGTCTCACTATGACCCACTCCATTGAACTCCAGGATACGGGCCAAGTAGCAGTTGCCCCAGATGATTCAAATAAAGGTTTTTTCCCTCTGAGAGTTGTCCCTACATATAACAGATGTGGAGATTTAGTAAACATTAGCCATCATACACCTTTTTCTCCACAGGAAATTTAGAGATTCAAGAAAAAAATACCTTCCTATGAAGCTGAGTCTGTGGTAGTGATAAATAAGTTTGAAAGCATTTTTTGCACATATAATCCCACATGGCTTGATGTAGAAGATTTGATCCAGGCCTTGCTAAAAGAAAGGGAAAGGAATAAGCTGCTTTCTCTTGTTAATCAGGCCCAAGGAGTGGGAATGGCTCATTGGCCAACTGAAGATCCCAAATGGGACCCAAATTCAGAGAAAGATTACTTACAACTGTGCCAGGATAGAAATGCATTGCTAAAAGCTATGAGAGCCTGTTCTGATAGGCCTGGTACATGGACTAAATTTGAAAATCTTAAGCAAGAAGATAACAAAAATCCCACCCAGTTTATGGATAGACTGACTGAGCTGGGAGGAAGATGTATTGAGCTTGATCTTTATAGGGAACAGGACCTTGGACAAATCAGAATGCAATTTGTCAAAAACAGTTGTAAGGTAGTTGGGAATTATTTTATGACTAGCTGTTCAAACTGGCCTACTATGGACATTGAAGAATTGAAAAGAGTGTCCGTTTGTGCTTTTAAGGGACATAAGGAAAAGGAAAAGGAGAACCCTGATTTAGTGGAAGCATTAAGGAAAGAAAAAAGGAATTGACTGATAAACAGGGTGAGAAGGATAAGGAGAATACCACTTTAGTAGATACATTGAGGAAGGAAATAAATGAATTAATTGAAACAGTTGTGAAGGTAAAGCAAGGAAAGATCATAGCTCCCTTACAAGGGAGCTTGTTGCAAAGGTTGCAAAAAAGGTTGCAAAACAACCACTAACATGTTATTTTGTGGAAAATTTGATCATGTAATTATGAATTGTAAGAAGAAGAATCAGGAAAACAGGAATAGAAGTTTCAGGAATAGTAATATTAATAGGAGGAATATTCCAATGAGGAAGATAAAAACTCATAACCAAAAACCTGTACTCAATGTGGGAACTCCCCTCAGTATGGGGGAATCCCAGAGGTGTGGACAAAGAAATTGTGATGAATGATAGTACTTGGGAGGGGAAGAAACCTCAAAGAGTCTGGATGTGAAGTTTAAACCTTTTCAGACCTAATTGCTGTGTTGATGTTCACTGTTGCAGTTTGTTCCCTTCCCCAGAATGAAGTCTCTGTAACTGAATTCTAAATACAAGATGTATGTAAATATTGTTAACACTTCATAAGTTATCAAAATTGAAATTTTCTATTAAATTGTCTTTATTTGTATCTCCCCTATGATTATGATTGTACTGTAGAAAAATATCTTTGTAAAAGCCCATAAATAGCATTTTGGGTTTGTTTGTGGGGTTTTTTTTTTTGCCTTTGTTAATTGTCACACAGAGATGATTGATGGACCCCATCACATTGGTTTTGACCTGTATACAAGTTTTGGGAATTTACTTGTTTAATAATTTAAATTGATTTTTATGGGTCTTCAGAATTGATTTTAGATATCTGAGACCATCCCTTCCTCTGACTGATCATTTATTTGCTTGTCTCTGAGTTGTTTGTAATAAGAGGTAAGGGTCTATTTGTAGTTTAAGTAGAGTGCATTGACATTGTTGTATTTTCCCATCTCTGTGTTTATTGTAAATGTAATGAATGACACATCTGCAATGATTTTCACTTTTTAGTCCTTAGCTCGACATAAAAATGGTTGGGACATATTGGAGACAGTTCTGGTACACTGTTACAGTCTCATACCAAGAGGGAGGGAGGTGCCCAAGTGGCTTAGTTACCCTGTGATGTGTTAAAATCTAATCCTGGAGGTGGGAATAATTTTTCCTGTGAAGCCTTGTAGCTTCAAAATGGACTTATTATATTTTGAAATTATTCATCAACAGTTTTTTGGGTTTCTCTCCTACCAAATTTTGGAATGATGGCAATAATAGACTTTGTTAATAATATATTTGCCAAAGTTAAAAGATTGGCTAAATCTGTAGAACTTGTGACAAATATTCATGATTTCATAGGTTCTTTTGGATGTCACACAGAAACTAATGTGAATCCTAATCATAGTTGGTTTGTTTGCAGTTATCCTTAAATGGACTCTTATAATTTTGGGGATTTTGGTACTTTTTAGAAACTGTATAAGTTGTTGTACTACTGTTTTTTAAAATACTTTTACCTGGTGAAAAAATTATGTACACTCACACTGTGGATCCTGGCCATGTTATGAATGATATACATTTCATTTTTGAGTTCCTTAAAAAAAAAAAAAACTAGCAGTGAGGACCACACATGGGGAAAAGCTTACACTCCCTCTCAGGGGGGAGCATCCCTCCTCTGCTCCATCCCACAGCAAAAAAATCTCCAAAAAAAATGGAGAAAATTATTGACCGTAGCTCAGTTGTTTGTTATTAGAGTGAGTGCTTGTAAAGCTGAAATTAACAACGTTTTAGCTTTTTTTGCTCCTGGAAATCTACTTTCCTTTTTTCCAAGCCCCACATATGTCTCTGAAATTAACTTAAGTGAGAAGTAAAACCTGGGAAGACTAGTAAGGAAGAGCAGCATTAAAGTAACAAAAAACTGGTCCTTTTTATCTCAAGAGGTTTTTAGAGCCCAAATAAGCTAAAAAATAATTTATAAAAACTCTTTTTACTCCAGGCCAAGTCAGGAAAGAGGAGTTTTTGCCCACAGAAGGAAGCATGTGGTTCTAGTGTTTTACCCTGGGGCGGCGGGGGTGGGTGGGGGCGGGGAGGCAGCTGCCTCCTGTTGCCTCTCCTATACTTAGCCTCAGGCAAAATATTTCCTCACCTGCCATCCACCCATCTTACCTTTGCAGCCAGATCCTTCATTTTAGTTTCTGGTACATTGGCCTATCTTAACCCTGCCCCTTACCCTCCCTCTGTTGTCATGCTGCCTCTTGGCCACTAGAGGCTAGTATTGAGCGCTCAATTTTTTTTTCCCTCTGCTGACCTGGCAACCCTTTTTTGTGGTGCTGCTTTTCGACCACTGGAGGGCAGCACCAAAATCATCATCATCATCATCATCATAAATTGAAATTATTTTCTTAATCTCCTGATTACAATGCCAAGCAGCATGATTGCTACTCTGCAATAAAGCCTTCTGGCTTTTGCCCAATTGGGAACCTTTATGGTTTTGGAATGTCTCCTTATCCTTATGTTGCTAGGAATTTTCTTTTCCTGATCCTAAATGTTAAGATTCAACAGGATTCCCTGAGTAAAACGCAGGCAGAAGTGCAAAATTAATTGGACAATTGCAAGCACTTCTTGCATGGTCCAATGGAAAAGGAGGATTCCATCCAAAAAGTGTCTGATGTTTGTAAGCCTGTTCATAAACTACCGAGAGAGAAAAATCCTATTTCTCCTGAAATGCAAACAGAAGATCCCTCTCCTATGACTCAGGTGGAGAACTTCCTCTCTTGTGTTGTGTTACTCCTGGCTAATCCTCCCTCCCCTGCTACTTCTCCCAACTTTCTGTCCTCTCCTATCCCTTCTCCCACCCCATGACCAGACCTGAGGAAACCTTGTCTTCTTACCATACCAGTTCCTACCTGTGCTGCCTTGGTATCCACACAGACAATTCTGAAGAAAGCACAACCACTGACCAATTTCTATGAAGTTCTTTTCCCCTTAAGGGAAGTGCCCACAATAGGATGCAATGGGGATGTGTTAACGTTAATACAACATATGCCTTTCACACTCCAAGATATAAAGGAATTAAAACAAGATACCCCTAGCTATGAAGAAGAACTGATAGCAGTAATAAAAAAGATTGCCATTTTTTTTCAATATGACGTTTCTTATAAAGATGTTAAAAAATTGCTCCAGGACTTTCTAATAGAACATGAGAGGAATAAGATCATCTCTCATGTTAATGAAGTCTGAAGACACAATGCAGCCCATCTCAGGATCCTAAATGGGACTATAATGACCCTGAAAAATATTTGCAATTATATCACACTAGGGGGGTCATTTTCAAAGTAATGTGAGAATGCTCCAAAAGGCTGAGTGCATGGACCAAATTTTAAAACCTTAAATAATTCTATGATGAGACACCCTCCCAGTTCATGGATAGCCTCATTGAGTTGAGAGGTAGATACCTGGATCTTGACCTTTCTATTGAAAGGGATATCAAGCAACCAAGGGGACAATTTGTCAACAACTGTTGCAGAGTGGTATAGGATTATTTTAAAATGCATTGCCCAAGGTGGCCTGAGATGGATTTTGAAGAGTTGAAGAGAATAGCTGTTTATGTCTCTAAAGGCCATAAAGAGAAACAGGAAGAAACTAACAATTTACTGGAAATGATTCAGAAGGAACTAAAATCTTTAAGTGATAGAATGGATAAACAAGAAAAAGGGCATGATACTCAACCAATGGTGCTTGCCCCTCTCCAAGAATCTAACTATCGATCCCTTACCTGACACTTCTGTGAGAAGGGCCACATAATGATGAACTGTAGGAATTTGTTCCAGGCAATCAGAAATAATACCTCCTGGAATAATAACTATAGAAACAACTATAGAAATGATAATTACAATCATGATTTCAGGAATCTCAACTTTAGGATTGATAACAATTCTAGGAATATAAATCAGGCAACTGATAACTCAAACTAAATGATCTCGCAACAGTATATCTTAAGTGGAACTTGTCCCTGAACTGCTTAGGGTGATGATACCCCTCAGGGGGGAGCCCATGGAACTACCCAAAGATTATAAAGGTGTATGGGGGGTAGGGCACAGGAATCAGAGAATACAACCTTTGATTTTCCAAACTCTGATGTCTTACTGCCCGTTGTCCCTACCCATTTCCCCCCCCCCCATATTGATGATGAGCCTCACATAACATTAAGGGTTGGTAACACCTATTATGATTATTTTTTGGATACTAGAGCCTCCAGGTCTGTATTGAGGAGCACATCTCATTCAGATTTCAATCCAACTGGCTCAATAAATGTAGTGGATGTATTGGGGACACCCCTAAAGGTTCCAAAGCTTTGCCCTAGGATGGTGTCTACAGGACCTCTGTCAGTAGAACATTCTTTCCTCTAGTCCCCTATAAATTTTCTGGGGAGAGATCTTTTATGCAAGCTTAGAGCCACAATAACTTCATCTCCAGATGGCTCCATGTCACTGGAATTTCCTGAGAGATCTTTAACTTTGCTCCCTGTGCTTCTTTCAAATAGTCATAAAATGAAGGAGTCTCCCACTTTTGAAATCCCAACTTATATACCTGAGTCTCTATTGGCCACATCATCTTCCAATGTTGGCCTACTTAAATCAGCTGTCCCTGTACAAATTCAAACAAAATCTAGCCCACTTCCTTCCATTCCTCAGTACCCTCTCTCAAAGGAGGCAATTGAGGGCATTAACCCAGTAATAAATTCACTAATTGACCAAGGCATCATAATTCCCTATAAATCTGAATACAATACACCAATCCTGCCTGTTAAAAAGCCAAAATTTGGGCCCAATGGCAAGCATCTCTATCGATTCAACCAGGATTATAAGGCTGTGAACAATCACGTTATAAAGAGACACCCCATAGTCTCCAACATAAACACTATTATTTCTTCTATTCCTAGCACAACTACATACTTTACTGTAGTAGACTTGTGCTCAGCTTTCTTTTCTATACCTATACATGAGGATTCCAGGAATATCTTTGCTTTCACCTGGAAAGGTTCCCAATGGTTCTGGGATCATTTGCCCCCAGGGTTTGTGGACAGCCCTACATTATTTACACAATTCTTAACTGTCAATATGAATGCCATGAAATTTAAATAGTTGTTTAATTCAATATATGGATGATTTGCTCTTGGCTTCACCAAATGCTACAGCATGCCAAGAGAATAGCAAGCATTTCCTTTTGGAGCTACATAAGAGAGACCACAAGGTCTCCAAAGACAAAGTTCAGTGGTATCTCCCCACAGTGCAATATTTGGGTTTCATTTTAACTGCTGTGTCCTGTTCTATTCTCCTAAGCATATTAAAAATATCCAAAAATTAAATGCTCCTACCACTAAAAAGTAATTGAGGGTGATTCTTGGAGCAACAGGATTTTGTCAGCAGTGGATCCCTTGCTATGGAGAAATCACTAAGCCCCTTGTATTTCTCACAAAAAAACTTGAACCCTGAACCACTTAAATTGAAAACCTGACAGCTCTTTAAAATTCAAAACAGGCTATCCTGTCTGCTCCTGCTCTAGGCATCCCAAATTATAATAAACCATTTACCTTATATGTCCACAAACAGAGAGGAGTAGCTTCAGGTGTTCTAACTCAACTTTTGCAGCATGCTCAATGCTGGCAGCCTATTATTTGGCCCAGGTGGACCCAGCAGCTTCAGGAACACAACCATGCCTTAGAGGAGTAGCTGCCATGGCTTTATTAGTAACCAAATCTGCTGATATAGTATTAGGATGCCCTCTGACCATAATGTGCCTGCATGAGGTCAAGGCATTGTTATTAAGACATAGGACACAGGCATTTACTGATCAAAAGATTATGAGATACAAGATAACCCTATTGAATAATGAACATATCATGTTAAAATGCTATGGAGTTCTTAATCCTGCAATCTTTCTCCCTGATTTGCCAACATCCAGAGGCCCTTTACACAATTGTACATCTTTAGTGTCCATTGCTGATAAACCTTGTAATGATTTACTAGATACCCCTTTGGATAATTTGGATTTAATATTATTTTCAGATGGTTCTTCATTTATGAGGGATGGTGTGTGCTATACAGAAGCTGTGGTAGTTACTGAATTTGCTACTTTGTGGTCAGCTTCTTTACCCTATAATGTAAGCACTCAAGGTACAGAACTCACAGCTTTTAAGAGGGTCATGATTTACATGGACTTCCGTTATGCATTCGGCATATGTTCCGTCATCGGCATGCTATGGCTTCAGAGGGGATTCTTAATATCAGCTGGAAATGTATTGCCAACACAGACCTTTTTACTGAACTTCTTTCTGCCCTCTAGCTCCTCAAAGCCATAGCTATTGTTCACTGCCCTACACTCACACATGGCACTGACCCTGTCTTTAGGGGAAATGACCAAGCAAATACTGCTGCAAAGCTAGTGGCTGTAGAAGGCCTTGAATTAATTTTAACATTAATAACCATTAATGAGTTAAATTTATCACTTTCCTATAATGAAAAGGAAGTGGAAAAATGGAAGCAAAAATTTAAAGCAAAACAGATTAATGGAGTATGGGTGTCATCTGAAGGAAAACCCCTGCTCCCTAGAAGTTTTTATCAACAAATATGCCAATCTGTGCATAAAAATGGTTATTTTGGCACCCAGGGCATTGTGGACTCTGTTAAAAGAGTATGGATAGCCCCTGGTATTATAAAAATTAAATTAGTATCTAGTAATAAAATTATATTGTTTTATGAGGTTTATTAAGGATTATTAGAAAATCAAGGATACAAAATAATAACCACATTTGTGCCCATGGCTGATTAGCCCATTCATAATCCCCATGCTTAGCTTACTTACTACATCATTGCAATGGCCGAGAGAGAGGTAGGCGTTACTGCCCGTTAAATACTAATTGTGATCTCACACAGGTAGAGACTCAGGTGAGATTATAGGGAATTCTGGGAAATACCAAGGATTTCTGGGGATTGAAGTCTAGGGTTCAAAATCTCCATTTTACAGTATAACTACTATAGCCTCTAAAGAGTGTACAGCCCGTTTTACCTGCCAAGCACATAACCAAAATACCTTTTGTGGCAAAGCCTTTAGTGGATGTCCTCTTGCTTACACACTGTTTGAGCATTTACAAATTGATTTTATCTCTCTAGCAAAAGCTGAACGGTATAAATTTTGTCTGGTCCTAGTCAATCAGCTGATCATGTGGCCTGAAGCATTCCCTACTATTTGGGCCATTGCAGCTTTTGTTACCAAAGTCCTTTTGAAAGAAATTATTCCTCATTTTGGCCTGCCAGCACGTATTGATTTGGATAGAGGAACTCATTTTACTGATTCAATCTTATCACAAATTCATACATGTTTGGAGATAACTCCTAAATTCCATACACATCATCCCCAGAGCTCTAGCCACGTGGAAGAATGAATAAAGAACTTAAAACTATGATTGGCAAATTGTGCATAGAGACTTGTTTAAAATGACCTGAAATTCTAGCTCTGGCTAGAAGCCAACCCAGAGGTGATTTACACATCTCACCATTTGAAATGTTATTTGGACATCCACCTATTCAGGCACAACCATTTACCCCTGCCTATGCATCATTGTTAGGAGGGGCTATTGCCACATATATCAGACAATTACAAACAAAATTGTGAGAACCCCATGACTCTGGAGCTGCTGTTCAGGCAGGCCCCATAGACTTCTCGCTTCATGATTTAAACCAAGGTGATAGAGTGTACATAAAGAATTTCAAACATACTAGGTCAACTGAACCTGCTTATGATGGACTGTTCCAAGTCCTGTTGACTACATGAAAGCCATTAAAATTGGGGAGAGGGACTCACGGATTCATTGTAACCATGTAAAATGAGTACCTTCTATTGATAGTGAATAATTGCCTGTACCGATTGTATTTGACTATTGATCATGATAAGACTTCCCTATTGCTGGATCTGTACTATTTTGTTGCACTTTATTTATTTGATCCTTGTACTTGAAAAAAATTATAGGACTTTTGCTCAATGAATATGTCTGAATCAAGGAAAAATGGACCACAAAAGAGAATAGAAGTTGACCTGCAAAGTGCCACACAAAAGGTAAAAGGTAAAAGAGCATTCCTATGGGGATTGATGATATTCTGTGCAAAGAGCACAAGGACTTGATCATGTGTGAGACTCGATGTTGTGGTTATTTAACATGTGTTAAATGCAGGGCTTCCTTGTACCACATGCTCTATCTAGCACCTAACATCAATTGTTCTGGCTCCATTATCCCAAAAAAAGAAGAATAGGGTCAAATCAGGGAATACTATTTCCCATTTGTTTGGAGATCTAGTCTCTTTTTCTATTTCCTTTCATTATGTGGCAACTTACTGTAGTCCAGACTGCTAAATTGGGTTAGTGCGTGATAGTCGTTACAGGCTTATGGGACATGGATCGCTATAAGAACCTGTTGTGATTTGTGAATTTTTTCCCCTTTCTAGAATTTTTCATGTTTTTTATATTCTTTATTTCACTCAGAGGTTATATTTAATTTCTTTGGATTCCTTGATTTTTTGATAATTGATTCATATACCTTATGACTCAACCATGTATCCCTGTGTGATTCCTATATGTATCCCTGTATGTCCTTTACCAAGGTAGCCCAGCTCTTGGATGGGTGTTCCCTTTTGTGTCCATTATAAAACATCAGCCTCTTACTGTTATTCCTGTCTGGGACTTCTCATTTTCTTTGTTACCATTGTAAAGCCAATCAACTATATTCTCCCATCCTCAGTCCCCAATTCCCCTAAAAAAGTATATAAGTTGCCCAAATTCTGTGAGGCTTCAGAGTTGTTAATATAGCACAGTTGGCAAATCCCAGGGGTTGATATCCAGAGCAACCAAAGTCTCGGCGTTCTATGTGGGTTTGTAGCATGCAGCTCTGTGTGGAGGCCTGAGAGGAACTTGCTGAACCCCTTTCCTTAATTAAAGAAGTGTTTTTTCTGATTATTTAATAGTTCTGTGTTTTTTCTGGTTTAACACATGCCTAATTTATTATGTTTAGCCATTCCCTAATTGATTACTTTCCAGATCTTTTTTTAAATGACTATAAATAATTTGTACATATGGGTCCTTTATAATTGTCTTTGATTCTTTGGGGGGGTATATGCCTAATTGTGGTAATTTTGGATCAAAGGGTATACACACTTTAATAACTTTGGGTAAAATTCCAAATTCCTTTCCAGAATGGTTAAACAAAAACAAACAGTTCTACCAACAGTGCATTAGTGTATCTGTTCTGCCACAAATATTCTCCCAAACAATTGCTTTTTCTTTCTTTTTTGCTTTAAAAAAATTATGAAATTTACAAACATCAACTAAAAAAACTTCTATATATACAGTAGAACAAAGAGGTTTGCACATAAAATGCAAATATTATGGGTAGCTTGTTTTTCTTTTTAACTATATAATACATTCAACATGTTATTTTCACAGTTGTCCTACATGTTGGTGATTCCTTCTGGTCTTCCTTCTGTTCTCTTCTGGGCTTTTCTCCGCCCCCCCCCCCCTTTATTTTATAAACCCTTACCTTCAGTTTTAGAATCAATACTAAATATTGGTTCCAAAACAAAAGAATGTGTAAAGGATAGGAAATTGAGGTTAGGTCACTTGCCCAGGGTTACACAGCTAGAAAGTGTCTGAGGTCAAATTTGAAACCAGGACCTCCAGAGTTTCCAGGCCTGGTGCTCTATCCACTGAGCTACTCAGCTTCCCCCCAGACATAATGAGCATGGAAACTCCAAAAGGGGTCATAAAGAGTCAGACATAACTGAAAAAAAAAAAAACTCAGTTGAAAGGTAGGAAGATTTTGAGGAGGTAAAATAATGAGTTTATGGTGAATTTAAGATGTCTACAGGAAATGATCTTCTCTACTAGCAGCAATGCAATGATCCAGGACAATTCTGAGGGACTTATGAAAAAGAACACTATCCACATCCAGAGAAAGAACCATGGGAATAAAAATGCTGAAGAAAAACATATGATTGATCACATGCTTCAATGGAGATATGATTGCGGATATTGACTTTTAATGACCACTCTATTGCAAATAGTAATAATATGAGAAAGACCCCAATTGCTTAGCTCTTACCCAGTTTTCTGCCTTGGAACCAATTCTTAGTATCAGTTCTATGACGGAAGGTAAAGATTGTTTTTTTTAAGTCCATTCTATTTGGCAATTAAAAGACCATTTGGTAGTTTTGGAGAAGTAAGTTTTATTTTATTTTATTTTCAATAAATTTATTTTTCTGAGAGATCAGTTTTAGTTGAAAGGTGAATTTGGAAGCCAGATTGCAGAGAGTTAAGAGAGTAGTAAGAGGAGAGGGCATGCTTATTGTAGATGGCCCTCTCAAGAAGTTTAGCAACTAAAAGCAGGAAAGCTATGGGATGACTTCTGGGATGGAGAGAGAACATTTTTTGAGGATGGGGGAGAAGGGTATGTTTTTAGGCGATAGGAAAGCAGCCATTAGAAAGATAGAGATTGAAGATAAATGAAAAAGTGGGGATGATAATGAAGGCAATCCACTGGAGAAAAGAGGGTGGAATAAGATCACTTGACCATTGAATAAGGATTGGCTAAGGCAATCCACTGGAGAAAAGAGGGTGGAATAAGATCACTTGACCATTGAATAAGGATTGGCTTTGGCAAGAAGGACCACTTCCATTATGTGAGACAGCAGTGAAGGAGAAAATTGTGCCAGAAGGCATCCAGAAGATGTGAGATTAGAAAGAGTGGAGGAGAGGGAGCTCTGGGTGAACAGTTTCAATTTCAGTAAAACTTGGTTGAGAGGACAGGGGAGGGAGAGTCATGGAGGAAGAGGATGAAAATGTTTGGAAAAGTGGCTAGTGGTAAATGGAATTATAAATTGATTTGGGAGGTGCAAAAGGATTGCCTAGGAGTAGTCAGAGTCCAGTTGAGGTTCTATAACAAATTTGTAGTAGACTCAATCAGCACCACAGAGTGATTTTCTCCATGTTTGTTCAGTGGTATATGTGAAGGAACAAAAACAGTATATGGGGAGAGTGATCCAAGGTTGAGGCTTGGCAGGACATAATCAGTGTTATAAAGGATACGGAAGCAAAGGACTCCAGAGGATAATGTAGAGCTGAACTGGATTACTAAGTGATCCAGATAAAGGAAGGAGGTAAGTATAGATAGAGCAGAGTTGATTCCTAAGAGAGAAAGAAGAAATGGAGGGATGGGATGTCATGGTATGGAGGAAGAGCAAGGTTCGATCCTGGAAGGCAGAGGAAGAGGTAAAAAATCAATAGATTGTAACCAGGTAAGAATTTCAGAGTTCATGAATATGGAAGTGGTGCATCTATGGATAAGGACAAGTTCATAGGTGTGATCATCTTTGTATGTGGCAGAGATGGAGTGCAGGAGTATATCATGGGAAAGTCAGAATTTGAGAAACTAGGTGAGGTGTTTGAGAAAGTATCTCTATATCTATGTATGTATGTATATATTTGTATCTATATCTAACTATATATATATATATGTATATTTATGAATGTCTGTGTGTGTGTGTGTGTGTGTGTCCCCAAATGGGAGGACTGGAGTTGAAGAAAAGAAAAAGATTGTGAGCTGTTGAGGTTTACAGAGCCAGGTACTGAACTCATAAGGGTCTATAATTGCTGGCTACCAGGATTTTGTTTGGGTAGTATACATGGACTATGTGAATCAAAGGAGGAGAGATCACTGGATAATGGCGGTAGGTGAAAACCAACCAGCAATGGCCAGCAAGGAGTAATGCCAGCTCACTTGCCACTAAGTCTAGGGGAATGAACCAGCAAAATCTATTAAGGTGTGTGAAGTGTGAATCAAACTTTCTTTGTCTATCAATCAGCAACTTTTAGTTTAATCAACCAAAAACTCAAAATACTCCTTAACACTTTGTTAGCCATCAAGTAAGAGAATTCACAAGTCACTTAAAGAGTTCAACTCTCAGAAACTCAGTCAGAAATTTGTGAATCCTTTTGATAACAGTTTACAAAGTACATCTTCAGAGGATGAGAGATGTGAATTCCACAGACACTGCCCCCCTGGGTAGTACTAGGCAATTTGGAAGCTGTGATTGGCCCCTGTGAAGAGGGAAAGGGACAAGAAGTCACTATAGAAGTCCTGAACTTCTTTGGCTGAGAGCAATGTTCTGGAGGAGAGTCTTCTGCAAGCAGTCTTCTGGAGATAGTCTTCAGGAATCCTCTTAGACCTGAATCTGGAGCTTGGAGGATCTTTGACTGGTGACCTGCCTCTTGGAGGTAACTTGGGACTTGGACTGCCTCTTGGATGAGTGAGTAGCTGGCCTTCCTTTCCTGGTGTCTGGAGAGAGATTAGTTTCAGAGAGGCCTTCCCTTCTTGGAGGAGGCCCTGTGAGTAGAACTCCAGGGCCTCTGGTGGAGGATTAATAAGCCCTGTCAGGCTGAGTCCAGGACCAGAGCAATATTTAGTGTGATAGGCTAGACATGTTCTCTACCTTCTTTTTGTATTTCTCTACTTTCACTCTTTCCACCCTTTATGTAAATAAAAGCTATTAAAAGTCATCTTGACTTGAGCTATAATATTTTAAATAAGTGACCACTATATTTTAGAATGTTCACATATTTTAGATAAACCCTTAAATGTAATTCCTTATTGGTGTAAAATGCTTTTAAAATATTAATAATTCAAAAATCTTATAGTCTATTAGGCTAAACAGAGTGGAAAACAATTCAAAACAATGTTTACAGACATTTAGCAAATTGCAATGTAAATAATAAGCAAATCAAACAAGGTCTTTTGCAAATATTTATTTTTAATATACATGTTCACACAATAGATTAAAAATATGCTTTTCATTATGACCACATATTGTGATCTTCATAGCCTTTGAGGGTTTTTTTACATTTTCTTTCTTTATTCTGAATTTACACAACAAAAAAAGAGAGCATCTCCATATACATGGCAGAATAAATGTAACTGGAAATCCTATCAATGTCCTACAGCTGAATGAGGCCAGGGCAAAGTTGGTAAGAACAGAAAAGAACTGTGTGACCCTGGGCAAGTCACTTGACCCCCATTGCCTAGCCCTTACCACTCTTCTGCTTTGGAGCCAATACACAGTATTGATTCCAAGATGGAAGGTAAGGGTTTAAAAAAAAAAAAGAACAGAAAAGGAGACTGTCAGGTTCTTCCAGTCTCTTCAGCCTCAAGGACTCTGTTATTGCTTCAGGTGCTTCTGGATTCCAAATTTGGGAGAGAAGATGGATGATGCCAATCCCACTTCAGGAACCTGGAGAAAAAGATCCAGGGAAAAAGCAGATATAAAAAGAGCTGGTAGTCTCCAATCATGTCCCTATTTGTAGTTTGCTACACTAGAGACTGGGGACCTTGTCTTTGGGTAAGATCTAAGACTTTCATTCTCTCTCTTTCTCCCTCCCTCTCTCTCTCTTGCTGAGTTTATTATGTTTAATCACCTCACTCTAAAAGGGAGAGTTCTTTTATCCTTTATTATTACTGTTCAGTCATTTTCAGTCATGCCTGACTCTTTGTGACCCCACTTGGGGGTTTTCTTGGCACATAGACTGAAATGGTTTGCCACTTCATTTTCCATATCATTTTACAGATGAGGAAACTGAAGCAAACAGGGTTTGAACTCGGATCTTACTGGCTCTAGGCCTAGTACTCTATCTATTTTGCCACCTAGCTGATGTTTCTAGTAATATCCTCCCTCTTAACACCCCTCCCCATCCTCTTTTGTTTCCTTATTGACTTTGATACCTTTGAACTAATGCATACCAAGCTATGTTTATGTTTCATCTTCCTTTGTCCATTTAAGATAAGTATGATTCATTTAAGGTCTGTTCCTTCCATCCTTTCCTCCATGTTTGCATATTTTTATTCTCATGTACTTCAATTATGATAAATAGCAAGTTCTTTCTTCTTCTTAGAGCAGCTAAGTGGTGAAGTAAACAGAATGAATGTCTGGAGTCAGAAGAGTTCCTGAGTTCAAATCTAACTTCAGACACTAGTTGGGTGACCATGGGCAAGTCACTTAATCCTGTTTGCTTCAGTTTCTCATCTGTAAAATGAGCTGTAGAAAGAAATGGCAAAACACAGTGGTATCTTTGCCCAGTAAATCCCAAATGGGCTCACGAAGAATCAGATATGACTCAATGTCAACCTACATCTTCCTTTCTACACTGGTGTATTTCTTCTTTTGCCATCCTTCCTTGTACCCTCAGAATAGAATCAATCTCCATGACTTCTGCTTTTCTTACCTTGCTCCCTCAATATCCTTTAAAAAGACATTAAGGTTTCTCTTCCCTCTAGCACTAAGTTGACATACATTCACTTTTAATTGCTCAGATAAATTATTTTTCTAAGTTTCTCTGAAGGAGTGACATAATGAGAAAAAGAATAAATATCAGAACTCCTAAATTTCTTCTCCCATCTTTTTTTGGCAGCCACATGGAGCAGTCACAGTGTTTGTGTTTCAAAGTTCCTACTCAGCTCTAGTCTTTTTATCAAGTCTTTTTTTCCCATTTGCATACAGACACAAATTTTTACATTTGTTTCCTGATATTTTGTGATCCAAATTATCTCCCTCCCTTTTTCCCCTTTCCCCTTCTCAAGAGCAAGTGATACATCATAAATATTTGGAAGTCTTCTATTCCATAGGCAGATGAGCACAGAAGTCCTAAGAGAGGTAGTACCTTCCATGCCACCATTCCTGCTTCTAGCTTAACCCTTATGGCCATAACCCAGGGAATCGACCTCTATGGAGAAAAGGCCAGTTATCCCTACCAACTGATAACCAACTGCCACATACAAGGCTAGCAAGCTGGCCTAGCTACAACAGCAATATAATAATAACTAACATTTATATAGCACTTACTATATGCCAGACACTATGCTAAGTACTTGATAATCCTTATCTCATTTAATCCTCACAATAATCTTGGGAGGTAGGTGCTCTTATTATCCCCCTTTTATAATTGGTGAAACTGAGGCAAACAGGCTAAGTGACTTGCCCACGGTCACATAGCTAGTGTCTGAGATTGGAATTGAATTCTAGCCTTCCTGACTCTATTCACTGCTCCATGTGGCTGCCAAAAAAAGATGTGAGAAGAAATTTAGGATTTCTGGTATTTATTCTCTTTCTCATTATGTCACTCCTTCAAGGAGTCACTAATTTTGTTTTCTTTTGTGTACCACTTCTGATCTCATTTTCCCAACCCACTCAAAATGGCAGGTAGAGTCTCCAGAGAGCAACTGGAAATATCTCCCTTTGGGATTTTAGGGGTAACCTTGAGAGTTCAGAAATTGTAATATGTATATAATTAGTATACAAGTTCCAAAGTAGGGCAGTGTATAGAGCACCAGGTCTAAAGTCAGAAAAACTTATTTTCCCAAGTTCAAGTGTGACCTCAGACATTTACTAACTAGATGAACCTGGGCAAGTCATTTAACCTTGTTGGCCTCAGTTTCCTCATCTGTAAAATGAGCTGGAGAAGGAAATGGTAAACCATTCCAATATCTTTGCCAAGAAACTCGCAAATGGGATAATGAGTTGATACAACCAAAGAACTAACAACAATTTCCCAACCCCCTCCTATCCCACTTCTGCCATCTCCAATCAGTTAATCGGTTAATATTGATCAGTTTTGTTTTGTTTTTTAGAAGGATATTTCCTGAGAAGGTATAGCAGGACAGAAATACAATAACTATTTGTATACTTTACCCTATGTACATACTAGATGCCTAGAGAGTATACTCCAACTTGTAGCAAAAAGGTCCTGAGAAGGCAGCTAAGTTGAAAAGTAGATGGAGAGCCAGTTCTGGAGATAGGATGCCCTGCATTCAAATCTGACCTCAGATACTTCTTGGCTGTGTAACCCTGGGCAAATCATTTAACCACCATTGCCTAGCCCTTATTGCTCTTCTACCTTGGAACATACATGATAGAAGATAAGGTTTAAAAAAAAAAGTTCCTGAGGCACATATTTAGGGAACACATGGAACGAAGGGATACCTCATAACTCAGAGTTCCTATCAATTGCATTTCTGGATGTGACATCACTCCCTTGTTCAACTGGAGGGTCTCCTTGACAGATCTGGTGTCTTGGTTTCTCAGTTGTTGGGCTGGGTAAAGATGCTCACTCAATTGCTATTTTATTTTATTTTTTTCATGTTATCTAATTTATTAATGTAATTTGAATTTTTGTAACTTCCAAAAATGAAATTCTATGTGAAGCCTTAAAGGATTATGACTATCAATCTCATTTAGGCATTTGCTATAGAAGAATCAGAAAGAGGTAAAGAATCATATTGCAGGGAAAATAGCCTTCAGAGAATCCCAAACTGGCAAAATCTCATACTGAACACCTGAGCATTTGATTCTTTCATGATTGACCATGTTATCCTTTCCACAGAATTTTAGAGAATTGGAAGATATCTCAGAGATCATCTACTACAATTCACAGACAAAAAAAAAATTTCCCCCAAAGAAGGACCAACAAGTCCTTGCAACAACTCTTTTCATGACAACCCTGGTTCAAATACCAGCTTGTACACTTACTAGCTAGATGACCCTGGCTATATTATTTCAACTGTTGGTGCCTCAGTCTCCTCATCTATAAAATATTTGATGGCCCCTAGTTGGCCCTCTGAGTTCTAAATTGGATTCTCTGAATCATTGTCTCCTTTCTATTTCACCAGAGAATTTTTATCATCTCCACTGTTGCCTAGGTGGTCTTCTTCCTCTTGACTGGATTGAAAAGAATGTTAATTGCATCTTTCTTTTAATTTTTTTGATTTTTTTATATTCAAAGATATTTATTTTCCCATCAATTGCTATTTTTAAAAGGAATTCTTAGTTCAGGCCTTGAACTGGTCAATTAAAGGCAAACTCAGGGAATGAACACAAATAAGGAAATAAGACAAAAGAAGTTTACTGGCACCCCAAAGCATTGGGCAGTTGAAGTGGGGCCAGTCTTGAATTCTAGCTCCAAGCTGCTTTTATAAGACTGGAGTAAAAAAATGTCCATATGATCATATAATTGATGGACATTTCAATGAAGAGGTAAGATTGGTGTCTCCTTTAGCTGCTTTACATGATGGCACCATTGGGAGATGGGATTAGTCCTCAGGTATTGGGAAAACTCTGAAGGAAATGGAATTATAGTTATCTCTTCCACATCTTCAGTTGGGTACCCTTTCTGAAGTCTGAAAGTCTGAAATTTTTTCATTTTCTTTTATAGGGTGTTTAAAGTACCTTATTGTAAATTTTGGGTTAAGTATGCATTTGGGGTTTCTAAGCTTTTCCTGGGTCATCTGCTGGTCTTCACATGTCAACTGTGGCTTCTGCAAAACTCTTCCCCCCCTCCCAAATTTCCATTTAATTTATTTTGCCAATCAGTTATATATCAGAACCTGTGATGGGAAAATCACAATGGGATACTCTAGTCCTAAGGGGTTGGCGCCTTCTGCAGGCTAACTAAGCACCATACCCAATAGTGGAGCAAGGTGCTGTGCAGTTGTTTAGGTTCTTCTATGAACTTGGCTGCTAACATACATTGCTACTGACTCTTCTTGACATATATATATATATATATATATATATATATATATATATATGAAAGCCTTTTCTTCTAACAGTCACAAGACCATAGCATGGTCCTTCCTGTCTCCTCCTCATTCACCTAACATCAAGAAAAAATAAAAACAAAAAGGCAATAAACACATACATGGTAGCCAAGCTTTTAATGAGGATCTTGAAGCAATCCTTCTCACATGAAATTTGACAGGTAAGAGAATTAGAGATCATCTAATTTTATTATTAGAGATCATCTAATTTAATTAGATCTGAACCTTTAGTATGCACACTCAGTATTTGCTTAGCCTCTATAATGTCATTAGTCTTCCTGGCTCAGCAGCCAACCAACTTGACTTTTCATCAATCCTCACCTCTCAGTCAGTCTTGACATAAAAATTATTTCAATGTTGGCAGCTAGATGTTACAGTGCTTAGAGCACAGGGTCTGAAGTTAGAAAGACTCATTTTCTGAGTTCAGATCTGGCCTCAGACTCTTAATAAGTGTGTGACCCTAAACAAGGCACTTGATCCTGTTAGCCTCAGTTTCCCCATATATGAAATGTAGGGCAATTATTGGAAAACCTTGATCTCAGAAATTTGAAAAGCCTAAAGGAGAAGGAAATAGCAAACCACTCCAGTATCTTTGCCAAGAAAACCTCAAGTGGGGTCACAAAGAGTCAGACACAACTGAAAAAAGACTAATTAACAATATTTCCATGTATTTGATTGGTAGTAGTTAGAGAATATTGAATGAATAAGAATGAAGCATTTATTGAACATTTAATATGTATGTACTGTTTAACCCATTAGGAATGGCAAATGATCTAAGGACTGGGCCCTTTGAAGGGTTAAAATTTTTGGTCAGGAGAACAGTTTGATAAAACACAAAACAAATTAAGTTTATTTTGAGGAAAGTTCAGATAGGAGATAAAAAGGAGAAAAATGAGAGTAATCTTATAGCTATACCTAAAATCCCAATCTTAACTAAAATTTCTAAAAAACCCTAAATCTATCTGCCTTTGAGGGCAGTTTCTTCTGCAAGAGCCAGCCCAGGCCTACTTTGCCTACACTGACTATCTAAGAATTTAATCACTATCTACTTACCTACCTAAGCTAATCAATAAACATTTATTTGTTTAAGGCTGTTAAGACCTTAAATACATTTTCTCTATCCCCATCTGTCAGTTAGTCTCAACTGCCAGTCTTAGAGACACAGAGACAGTCTCCTGCTCCCTAGGGAACCCAGAGACAAAAGCCCCTTCCAACTGACACTTTTACTTATATCCCTCCTTTGTCTCCTAGGTAACAGAACCTTCAACTCCCTTTCACAAAGGTTGTCAGTTAACTGACTCTTACTGAGAAATGTTTATGCTCCTCTGTCTCTTAAAGGGACAGGGGGAGAGATTAAGAAATCTTCTTTGATAGCCCTCACTGGCTAGTCACTCATCACATTCTTTTTTGTTATTTTCCTAGTTTAGTTTTTTTTTTTAATATATTTAAATCTTCCTTCATTGTGGCCTACTTTAGGCTTTTCAAATTTCTGAGATCAAGGTTTTCCAATAATTGCCCTACAGCCCCCTGATTGGGGAATGGCTAAACAAATTGTGGTATATGTTGGTGATGGAATACTATTGTGCTCAAAGGAATAATGAACTGGAGGAATTACATGTGAACTGGAACAACCTCCAGGAAGTGATGCAGAGTGAAAGGAGCAGAATCAGGCGAACATTATACACCAAGACATACACTGTGGTACAATAGAATGTAATGGACTTCTCTACTAGCAGCAATGCAATGATCCAGGACAATTCTGAGGGACTAAGTAAGAATGCTATCCACATTCAGAGGAAGAACTATGGGAATTGAAACACAGAAGAAAAACAACTGCTTGATCACATGGGCTGATGGGGATATGATTGGGGATGTAGACTCTAAAGGCTCACCCTAGTGCAAACAACAACAATATGGAAATAGTAAAACCCAGTGGAATTGTGTGTCAGCTATGGGAGGGGTTAGGGGAGGAGGGGAGGGAAAGAACATGAATCACGGAACCATGGAAAAATATTCTAAATTAATTAAAATTTTCCAAATTAAAAAAAATAATTGCCCTAAAGCCATTGAAATGGTGGAAGGTCCTCTAAAAGAATGAGGACATTCTCATCAACTGATGTGACCTTTGCTGTATAGATAAGATTAAGTTTTTTTCCTAAGTCAAGGCAGGGAAAGAAGTCTAGGGTAACTCAAGGGTGAATGATCCAGGGTACTAAAACTCTGGCTAAAACTTATAGCCTTAACAGGTTACCTAAAGGCATTAAAAAAAGGTCAACCCTGGGGGCAGCTGGGTAGCTCAGTGGATTGAGAGCCAGACCTAGAGATGGGAGGTCCTAGGTTCAAATCTGGCCTCAGACACTTCTGAGCTGTGTGACCCTGGGCAAGTCACCACACTTTATCCTACTGAGCAGACACATTTCTACATGTGGCCCTGTCTACCTAAGCCAAATCCTTTCTCTTCAAACCATGAAAAGTTCCATCTCTTTTCATCCCAATCTCAAACATAAGGCCCATTTCTAAACTGGTTTATTCCAAATGACCTCAAAGTTCCCTATGATTCTAAATGCTAAAATAAATAGATACAATGAGAATATTTTCCACATCAACATTATGCAGCTTTTCTTAGGTTGTAAAAAACATTGTCAAAGTAACAGGCCTTGCCAATGTCCTTTTGAACAGTTTTCAGTTTTTCTGTAACCAAGAATTGCAGCTGTCTTAAGCTAGTCTTAAGGTCAAAGCATTCAAATTTAAGAATAAGTGTATGTGATTGCTCTAAATGTTGTGGGAGAAACATACCCAAGTTTGTATGTAGTAGGGTCTAAGGGCAAGTAGAAGAGCTAATGGCATAGCAGCTCTCCAGGTGTGGAGTAGTAGTCACAGATGTAGAGTAGTAGCTCCAGCTATAGAATAGTAGCTTCTTCTATAGAGTATTGGAGATTTATTAGGGTCTGGGAACTAGCCATCTCTCATTCCAAAGAAATCTTCACCTTTTCCAAAAACCCTGGAAAATGGACAGAGCCAAATTCAGGTGGAGGTGTGTTTTGGAGTTTGATATGTATCTCATAGGGAATAAGGAGCATGCAAAAGTCTGAGGGATTCTTCTGGGATGCCAGAGCCCCCCAGTACATAGGGGCTCTTGTTCCCCATTGTCCACCTTATCATCATTTATCATTGTCATTATTTATGTCATCAATATATAATAATAATATAAATGTGACAAAGGTCTCCCTGACCTTCTGGAATGAGAATATGGGGTAGGGGTGTTTGCTATATTGGAGGACCATTATAGGTCATTCATTTTAAACAGATTAGTCAAAAAACTACAGAATATTACAAATCCAGTACATAGAATGGGTACTGATCAATCTGAAATTCATGCTTGACTAATGTTGAAACAGATTTTGTAATTGATGTTTAACTAGCACTAACTGGTGAGAAATACAAGATTTTAGAGTACGAGGGTCTTGTTCCTATTACTACCCCTCACTGCCTGCTTGTCTGTCCACATCATTAAAGGGTCCTGATTATCAGTATAAAAATCCAATATTATATATATTGGATCTACCTTCTCAAAATTAAATGATCTCTAATGGGTATGGAGAGAACATTTACATTTAAAAGTACATTATTGTGACTTTTAAAAGTTATTTTGTAATTTCATTTATGTCCAATTCTTTGTGACCCTTTTGGGGTTTTCTTGGCAAAGATACTAGAAGTGGTTTGCCATTTCCTTTTCCAACACAACTAGTAAAGGTCTGAGACCACATTTGGACTCAGGTCTTCCACTTTTTTCTTTTTAATATCTTTACTTTCTGTCTTAGAATCCATACTAAGTATAGATCAGTTCCAAGACAGAAGAACAGTAAGGTCTAGGCAACTGGGATTAAGTGACTTGCCTAGGATCAATCAGCTAAGAAGTGTATGAGGCCAGATATGAACCCTCCTCTCTCAAGGCCTGGCTCTTTACCCACTTAGTCACCTAGAGCACCTTTATTGCTCACTTTTTCAAAAATAGATTGCAATCTCATCTAGACTTTGCTTGCTTCCATGTACTGATCAAATACTTGAAACCTTTGACAAATTCCTTTCAGAGTTTTGATAAAGTCCTTAAATGTTATGGAAATGCTTCAGGGATATGTAAAAAGCAAATAAACCATAAGACAAAAGACAAAAGGGACAAAAGACAAAAGACAAAACTAGTCATTTCATCAATAACAATAGAAGTTGGAGAATTGGCCTGGGGAATAAGAATTTGGAGATCTGGATTTGTATTCTAAATGAGGAAGTGATTTCCCCTCTGTGGATTTGAGTTAGTTTTCTCTAAAATTCTGTAAAATTATGAGATTATACTCAGTGATCCCTAATGCTTCTTCCAAAGGCAGCTGTTGGTACAGCAAGCACTGGCCCTGGAGTCAAAAAGACCTAAATTTAAATCAAACACTTATTAGCTATGTGACCCTGGGCAAGTCACTTAACTTCTGCCTCAATTTCTTAAACTGTTATTGAGTCATTTTTAGATATGTCCAACACTGATTCCATTTGAGATTTTCTTGGTAAGTATACTGGAGTGGCTTGCCATTTCCATTTCCAGCTTATTTGACAAATGAGGAAACTAGTAAGTTTTAAATAAGTGTCTGGTGCCATATTTGAACTCAGATCTGGTGCTCTAACCACTGTACCACCTACTATCCTTCCTCACTTGTAAAATGGAGATAATAGCACCTACCTTACCGGGTTATTTTGAGGACCAAAAGAAATATTTGTAGTGCTAATAGTGGATAATATATAAATGTTTATTCCATTCTCTTCTAGCTCTAAAGGGAATTTCTGAATTCTGTTTAGCCTAATGTATAGTTTTATGATTAAAATCTATAGGAAACATAAGATGAATCAATTTTAGTTATGGCAAAGAATCATCTTAATTTCAAAATGCAAAGAAAGATCAAATAAACACCTGGAAAATATTTCTGTTTTCTACAAAAAGTTTTAATGTCTCCAAATTAACCTTTTCTTTTTTGTTGTTGTTGCTGTTCAATATTCATTTAAAATTTTTTCATTTTTTTACATGTCAGTACAATTCTTTTCTTTTTTCATTTTTTTTTTGTTGTCATGCAAAACACACTTCCATTATTGGTCATTGTTGTAAGAGCAAAGTCCTGCATAACCAACACCCCAAAATAAAACCAAAAGTACACTGATGTGAAATGTGACTCCAATAGATCTTTCTCTATAGGTGGATAGCATTCCCTGTCATAAGTCTTTCAGGATCATTGCATATCAGATCATTGCATTGCTGAGAGTAGCCAAGTTTTCACAGATAATCCCCATCTAATAATGCTGTTATTGTGTACATATTCCCAGTTCTGCTTATTTTGCTCTGCATCAGTTCCTGCAGATCTTTGCATCTTTTTCTGAAATTATCTTGCTTATTGTTTCTCAGAGCACAATAGTATTCCATTACCAAAATGTACCACAATTTGTTCATCCACTCCCCAATTGATGGACATCCCCCATAATTTCCAATTCTTTGCCACCACAAAAAGAACTACTATAAATATTTTTTTACTAGTGGGTGCTTTCCCCTTTTTTATTATCTCTTTAGGATACACACCCATTAGTGGCATTGCTAAATCAAAGGGTATGAAGTTTTATAGCCCTTCAGGTATAGTTCCAAATTGCCTTCTAGACTGTCAGTATAATTCTTAATAGTTAATAGTTTTCTGATGTTTTACAATCCACATTCTCTCTCACCAAGATGGCAAGTAATATGACATAGGTTGTACATGTGTTATTATACAATACATATTTCCATGTTCATCATGTTGTGAAAGAAGACATATTGCTTACACTAGAGAAAAAATTCATGGAGGAAATAAAGTGAAAAATGGTATACTTCAATCAGTATTCAGAATCAGTTCATTCTTTTTGGTCATGGAATCCCTTGGATTTGTCCTGCATCCTTGCCTTGTTGATTAACAGTTAATTTATTTGATTATTGTAATTTATTGCCATTACTGAATACAAGGTTCTCCTGATCTGCTCATTTCACTTTACATCACTTCATACTTCATATTTTGTTTTGTTTTTCATGATCATCTTGTTTGCCATTTCTTATGGCACAACAGAATTCCATTACAATCATATTACCAGAACTTTCTCCAACTGATGGACAACTCTTCAGTTTCCAGTTCTTTGCCATCACAAAAGAAGCTGCTTTAAATATTATTGAACAAGTGGATGCTTTTTTCCTTTTTCTTTGGTCTCTTTGGAAAACAGATCTAGTAATAGTATTGCTGGGTCAAAGGGTGTGCAAAGTTTGATGGCCCTTTGAGCATGATTCAAAATTGCTCTCCAGAATGGTTATATCAGTTTACAGTTGCACCAACGGTGTTCAAATTAGCCTTTTCAAGGAACTTTGTCTTTTGAAGAATTTTTTGTCACATAATTCAGTGTAATGGTGGGTTAGGGAAGCTGTTATAATTGACCAACAGGTGACTATGCCCTAGTGAGTGAGTGAAGTGGGAGGTCTGAGTGGAATATGACTACCAGGATCTCTCCCTCTGCAACTCACTAGGGCTGGTACAAGAGGGTATTTCTCCGGAAAGATGGGGTTCCCGGGAATGAGCCATCGATGATAGCCTGAGAAAATGTCCTACTCCAGGGTAGGAAAGCACAGATCCTCTGGATTCAGAGTCTGGAGGGCAGGGGTCTGATAGGGACAGCATATGGTTGATTGGTATTCCTTAGGTTCTGCTCCCTCCATGTCCCCCTGAAATGATGGTCCTCCTTTTATCTGACTGCAGTTTAAATGTAGTTTAATGTAGGTAAAGTAGCAAGAGTCTGGGATGGGGTAAAGGCTCAAGGAAGTCCCTAACTCTAATCCCCCAAGGTCCTTCTCTCTGAATAGCCCTAGGGCCAAACCGGGTATTCCCCTTCCCTACCCCTCGATCCTTAATCTATCTAAGGTATACAGGTATGACCAGGATTGGATTGAAGCAGGTATGAGTGCAGGTCACTGGGGATCAGCTCAGAGGTCGTCCTTGCCCCTCCCCCACAAGTCCAAAGGGAGCAGAGTTTTCCTTCCTATAAGGTTGACAAGGGCTGACAGACAACACCAGGGTTCAAGATGTCATCTTTCAGGGCAATCCTCTCAGCTGGCTTTGGTCAGGCTAAGGGGTTCCAAGTCTCAGATCAAAAGCCCCTCCTCTTCCTCAGTTCATTCCCAGAATCCCTTGCTTCAGCTCCAACTGTCTGGCCTGTCCATTCCATTTTCTCCAGCTCTCCGTTCTCACATCAGTCTTGGAATAATATAATTTAATAGAGAAAGTGCCAGATTTGGAGAGAACTACCATAGACTTTTCCACATAGTCCTTATAGATTTCAGTTAACCAACCAGCAAGGGTTTATTAAGTGCTTGCTACGTGCCATAATTCTGCTTAAGTACTGGGAATACAATGAAAGGCAAAAACCTAAAAATATTTCTTCAGGAAAATTATAAACTTTATGAAGAAACATTGGAAGACATTTTAAGGGGCAGCTGGGTGACTCAATAGCTTGAGATCCAAGCCTGGATTTGGGAGGATCTGGATTCAAATCTGACTTCAGATACTTCTAAGTGTCTGTGTGTGTGGCCTTGGGCAAATTACTTGACTCCAGTTGCTCCCTTTCTGCCTTGGAAGTGAATCTTTTCTTTTTTTTTTCTTTTTTTTTTTTAATATATTTTATTTGATCATTTCCAAGCATTATTCGTTAAAGACATAGATCATTTTCTTTTCCTCCCCCCCACCCCCCATAGCCGACGCGTAAGTCCACTGGGCATTAGATGTTTTCTTGATTTGAACCCATTGCTTTGTTGATAGTATTTGCATTAGAGTGTTCATTTAGAGTCTATCCTCTGTCATGTCCCCTCAACCTCTGTATTCAGGCAGTTGCTTTTTCTCGGTGTTTCCACTCCCATAGTTTATCCTTTGCTTATGAATGGTGTTTTTTTCTCCTGGATCCCTGCAAGTTGTTCAGGGACATTACACCGCCCCTAATGGAGAAGTCCATTACGTTCGATTATACCACAGTGTATCAGTCTCTGTGTACAATGTTCTCCTGGTTCTGCTCCTCTCGCTCTGCATCACTTCCTGGAGGTTGTTCCAGTCTCCATGGAACTTCTCCACTTTATTATTCCTTTTAGCACAATAGTACTCCATCACCAACATATACCACAGTTTGTTCAGCCATTCCCCAATTGATGGGCATCCCCTCGTTTTCCAGTTTTGGGCCACCACAAAGAGCGCAGCTATGAATATTTTTGTACAAGTCTTTGTGTCCATTGTCTCTTTGGGGTACAGACCCAGCAGTGCTATGGCTGGGTCAAAGGGTAGATATTCTTTTGTCGCCCTTTGGGCATAGTTCCAAATTGCCCTCCAGAATGGTTGGATCAATTCACAACTCCACCAGCAATGAATTAATGTCCCTACTTTGCCACATCCCCTCCAGCATTCATTACTTTCCTTTGCTGTAATGTTAGCCAATCTGCTAGGTGTGAGGTGATACCTCAGAGTTGTTTTGATTTGCATCTCTCTGATTATAAGAGATGTAGAGCAGGAAGTGAATCTTTTCTAAGACAAAAGATAAAGGTTTAATAAAAGAAGGCAGCATTTTAAGTGATGCAAAGTAGAAATCAGAACCAAAGGGACAAATTTCACACTAAAACTATATCATTTTTTATCCAGACTTTTGATTTAAATTTTTTTCAATTAACAAAAATATTTTTTCCATAATCATTGACTAAAAAGGTGGTGGGGAGTGTAAAAAAGACCCTTTTAACAAATATGCATAGTCAAGCAAAATAAATTCCCACATTAGCTATATCTAAATTATACCATTCTGGATCCAAAGCCCATTACCTCTCAGGTTGTGGGTAGCATGTTTCATCATGGAATTTGGTCAGTAATTGTGGTAATCAGAATTCTTAAGTCCTTCACAGTTGTTTGTCTTTATTTATATGTTATTGTATAAATCCCATTTTTTCCTACATTAGTTCTTATAAATATATCTAGATTTCTCTGAAATTGTCTCTTTCACAAATTCTTACAGCACAGCAGTATTACAATGGAGCAGCTAGGTGGCCCATCGACTAGAGAGCAGGGCCTGGAGTCTAGAGAACCTGGGCTCAAATCTGGCCTCAGATACTTCCTAGCTGTATTATCCTAAGCAAGTTCCTTAACCCACATTAGTTGTTACAACGACAGAAAGTAAAAAATAAAAAAACAAAAGTATTACATTACATTCATATACTATAATCTGTTCAGTTATTCCTCAATTGATGCGTACTCTTTTTTTTTACCACTACAAAAAGAACTGCTGTAAATATTTTTATATGATTCTTTTTCTCTTTCTTTGATCTTTTTGGAGGTATAGGCCTAGACACAGTATTACTGGGTAAAAGATTTTACATATTTTAGTCACTTTGGGGCCATAGCTCTAAATTGTTTTCCATATCAGAACATTGTCCAGAAACTGGGAAGAGTTGGCCTTTTAGTATGACCTGGCAAAACCCAGAGTTCTCTCTTGGTCCTCTTCCTTCCACCTCTTCCTTCCAGTAAAAGCATGGCTTAAATAAGAGGTGATTTCCAACTTTGTCTCTTATTTCTACTTTTCCTTGTGACAAGGGCACTATCTCTACAGTGCCAGGGTGGGATGGAGAGGATGGGTTGTGTCCTTCCCCCCAACCCCACTCCTACTTCCAGATGAAGCATTGATTAGAGGGGCTTGTGCCTGGGACTTTGGGGGTCTTTTCCCCTTTGTGCTTCCTAGTGTAAAGTACTTATTACTACAAGAGAAAGATTTGCAAGCATGTGCAAGGAATGGAAGCTTGAAGATCTGTAAACTAGGAAGATTCCAAAGGAGAATGTGGCCAGGAGGAGGCAGTTTGAATAAGCTGGAACAAACTGTTTTTACTCATCTCTTTCTTCCTTGGACCCTGAGGAAGGAGCTATCAGAGAGTTACTCTACCTTTCTGGTTATTGGCTTCTCATTGAAAGATTTGTGGCACAGCTCTGAAGATCTTTTCAAGTTACTAACAATATCCCTTAAAGACTATTCAACCTTACTTACTCTTGAATTTATAATAGATTAGGGAAACCAAAATTCCTTCTCTCCTATCCTCACTCCTTTACACTTCTTCCTTAAAAATAAATCCCTGTTTTTCAGTATTTTATTGAGAGGTTAGTCTGTTAGAAGCTGCTGTCAACTTACCAACTCTGAATCACTGTTGAAACCATCAGAAGGAAACAGGAAGTGGGTGGGGGGAAGAGAATTGAGAATTCAGTCTCTCCTTGACCTTATTTCTTAGAGTCATTGTTCCAGCTTTTCTCTTTACCTTAAATACCCTAGTAACTGAGCCTCCAACACACTAGGTGATTGAAAAACCTCCCCAAAATTGTAACCATAGTAGTAAGTTGTTACCAAATCTTGTTTGTTTAAAATTTGTTTCTATTGAGTATGTGCTTGTAAAGGTTCTGGGTTTAGCATTCATAGTTTCTATGTGTAGGAAATAAATACCTGTCCTAAACCTGATTCATAAGGAATATTCAGTACTTTTCTGTTTTTCCTTTTAGTGAACTCATTGTGAAGTATGAATCAGACTTGCTTTTAGTATTCCTACTTAGCAAGTCACTTGCTAAAATGAGTGATAACTCCAGAATCCAACAAGTAAGAGAATTCACAAGTCACTTACTTAAAGAGTTCACCCAACAGACCCGGTGTTCCACCTACATAGTCACCTCCAAGAGGGGAAGGCCTCTCTGGAACTAATCTCTCCAGAAGCCAGGAAAGGAAGGCCAGCTACTCACTCACCCAAGAAACAGTCCAGGAGTCAAGGTCCCAAGTTGAAGCCAAGGTCCAAATCCAGAGTCACCTCCAAGAGGCAGGTAACCAGCCAAAGCTTCAAACTGAAGACTACTCTCTAGCCAAAGAAGATCAAGACTTTTATAGTCCTTTTTGTCCCTTTCCCTCTTCACAGGGGCTAATCACAGATTCCAAATTGCCTAGCACTGCCCAGGGGAGCAGTGTCTGTGGGATTCACACCTCTCATCTTCTGAAGATGTAAACTGTTATCAAAAGGATTCACAATTGATTTAGTTTCTGAGGGAACATAGTTAATAGATACTACAAAAATAAAGATCCAGCAAAAGGGACAAAAGAATGATCAGACATAAAGGAGAATCAGGAGAAAGCAGTGTCATGAAAGCCCAAAGAAAATATCAAGAAGGTGATCAATAATGTCAAAGACTACAGAGAAGTCAAGAATGATGAGGATTGAGAAAAGGCAATTGGTTTTGGCAATTAAGGGATCATTATTTGGGATGAGCAGAACTCAGTGTCTTGAGAGCCAGGTCCAGAGACAGGAGGTCCTGGGTTCAAATCTGGCCTCAGATACTTCCTAGCTGTGTGACCCTGGGTAAGTCACTTAACCCTTACTACCTAGCACTTTCTGCTCTTCTACTTTGGAACCAATACACAGTAATGATTCTAAGACGGAAGGTAAGGGTTTAAAAAAATCATTGGTAACTTTGGAGAAAACAGTGTTGGTTGAACAATAAAATGAAAACCAAAATGAAGAAAATTAAGGAGAATGAGAAAAAAGGAAGTGGAAGCACCTGTTATTGATTGCTTTCTCAAGTTTAGCCATAAAAATGAGGAGGGATATAGGATGATAGCTATCAAGAATAGATAGTTCAAGTGAGGGTTTTTCCAAGGATAACAGAGACATGTACACATTTATTGGGGGAAGGAATTGACCAGCAGCCAGGGTACAAATGAAGATTAGTGAGAGAAGGGACAATCTGATGGAGAAGTCTGGGTGGAATGGAATAAGCCAAGTGGGATAATGAATCAATTAGGGAGTCTTAATAAAGGTCCAGTTGAGATTATGCAACAGAAACTTTTTTTAAACCCTTACCTTCAGTCTTAGAATCAATACTGTGTGTTGGTTCTAAGGCAGAAGAGGGGTGAAAGCTAGGCAATGGAGGTAAAGTGACTTACCCAGATTCACACAGTTAGGAAGTGTTTGAGGCCATATTTTAACCTAGGACCTCCTGTCTCTAGCCCTGGCTCTCATTCCACTGAGCCACCCAGCTGTCCCAACATAAACTTTTAATGGACCTAGTCAGCAAAGTTTCATGATTTTCCAGCTTCATTTAGCAGAGTCTTTAGTAGTAAGAAAGGCAGTGAATGGTGGGAATATTCCAAGGTTGGAGTTTGGATCAACAAAATCTTTGACAGGATAAATCCGAATGGGGTTCAAAAGAAGATAATGTAGAATTGAACTGGTTCATCAAGGTGGGGAAAGGAAGAGAGTCTATACTCTCCTCAGTGATGATGGCCTAAGGAAAAGAACATAAGGTTTTGGAGGTTAAGGTGAGGACAAAGAACAGAGTTTGAAGTTGCAAGGAAAAGAGAGAAGTGGGATGACAACAGATTATGGTGAAATGAAGGAATTTCAAAGTTTATGAACAAAGATATAGAACATTTGTAGGTGATGGAAAGATCAAAAATAATGACCAGCTCTGTGTGTAACTATGGTGAGTTGAAGATCTAACTACTCTCTGATCCAGGAGTAACTATGTGTGTGTGTCTGCAGGAGCAGGGGGACCTGTTAGTGGAGAAAAGAGTGGGTTTAGTACTTGGTTCTTCAATGTTAGACTGATATAAAAACAAAAGGCTTAAACTTTTAAAGTAAAATAAAATAAAACAGTAATCAATATTTGGAGAAACTGGCAGGCTGGAAGTGGAATTTCAGATCCACATCAATATTTCAGAAGAATGCAAATATTTAAGGCAGAAGGGTGTTAAGGGTGAGGCAACTGTGGTTAAGCAAGTTATCCAAGGTCACACAGCTAAGTGTCTGAGGCTACATTTGAACTCGGGACCTCCCATCTTCAAACCTGGCTCTCTGTCCACTGAGCCACCTAGTTACCCCAATGCAAATTTTTGTATTTTAGGGAACAAAAATATGAATAATGCCAGAAGAGTATTACAAAAAGACACTAGTGTCCCAAGAATTTTGAGTAAACATTCAACTTTTTGGTAGTCTTTAAAACCATGATTAATATGATTTAAATTTAATTTAGTTTGAGTCACTATATACTCAAGTCAACAAGCACTGTTTAAGCTCTTATTGTCAGACATTGTTCTGTCCTAAATGTATGTTCTTACAATAAAGTCTTGTAGAGAAACCATAGTGGGGTTATATGGGTGCTTAAACACAGAGTGCAACATCATCGCAGCTAAGTGGAAATCACCTGGTAATCTGTGGTATAACTTTCAGGTGGGTTCCAGGGAGCAGCCATCACCGGGATTCCTAGAAACCTGGCATATTGAGGTTTTTAACTTGGACCTTTAGATTCAGAGATCATGATGTAGTATTGTTCCCTCTATACATTTATATTCTAATTTACATTATAGATATTATTGTACTTGTTTCAATATCTCATGTAACCAGCAGCAACTTGTGGCTTATTTTATCTTCATATCTTATCCAATATCCAATACCTATCTTAGTCTCCAGAACTTTTTTGTTTGGATCTCTGGTTTCAGCACCGTGAATTCTTGGTATAGAAATTTCATTCACCCAATGCAGATGACTAATCTGTAACTTTTAAAGTTCCCTGGGGACACTGAGATGTTAAATTCCTTAGCTAATTTATGGCAGAAGCAAGATTTGATTGAACCCAGGGCTTCCTAACTAGGCAAGCTGTTAGTCTTCTATTCAGAATAGCAAGATGCCTCTCACAGAGTTTATTAGATATTTGATAAATAAAATGATCCATTGGCTATCACATGAACTAAATGATGAAATGGAGGTTGGAGTTCAAATCCTGCCTCAGACACTTACTAGTTGTGACTTTGGGCAAATCACTTAAACTCACTCAGCCTGAATTTCCTCATTAGTAAGACATGGACACTACCTCAGTTTTGAGGAGCAAATGAAGTAATAAAATGTGGAGTACTTTGCAAACCTTAAGGAGATAAAAACTGGCTGTTATTAAAGTGCTCTATAAAGAATGTTCTTAATAAAACGTTGTTCAAATGCTAGCTATTATTGTTATTCTTAAATAAGGCTGCCCCAGTTAACGGAAAGGCGGGGGAAGACAAGGAGAGAACTCGGTCTCGAGCTTCCCCACGCTGGTTCTACCACCGCCCCTCGGGCGGATGTCACACACCTCTCCGGGCTCCCCGGCTTCCACTCTGGGTGCGGTCGGTTTCCATGGAAATGGGGATAGGCGTTTGAACTTTCCCGCCTCCCAGACCCGCCCCACAGGCTGTTCTCTGGAGAAAGCGATGGCCTTAGGGCTTGGTACCCAGGAACCCCATAGGCCATGCACAGACTCTCCCAATACGGGGCTAGCCTAGCAGGCCTCCAAATAAGTCTCTCCGCCGCCACCCTCAGCAAGAAGGCCGGGCACAGACTCTTTCCTTCAGGGGCCTTCTCTATGGCCATCACCCCGCCCGTGGGTAGGTGGAAGCCGAAGAAGGCTGAGGAGACTTGGCTCCCCACGCCATCACCTCGTCTTACTGGGAGAAGGGAGAAGTAGTCGGGGCGCTTGCGCAGGCACAGGCGGCCCACTAGCTATCGCCTAGAGGCTAGCGAGCGGAAGTCGCGTGACCCCGGAAGAGACTGGAGGGGGCGCGCGGGCGGGGTGGAGCCGGTCGACTCTGTTCGTCGTTAGTGCGGGAGGGAGCGCCAGAGGCGGCGGACGCATCGAACCCATCGGTGAGTGAGTGACCGGGATTCGGGGGGTTGCACCCTCCGTCCGGTAACCGCCGCCGCCCTTCCAGACCTTCCCAAGAGGGTGGGACAAGGAGAGAAGAGCCACCGCCACCGGTTGCTTGGGAGGGACATCAGGGTGGAGCCACCGTCGCGGCCACTGCAGCCACTGCTGCTGCCTTTGTTCCTGCCGCCCCGGTGGTGGGCGCGACGTCTCGGCTCAGGGACCGGGGCCTGAACCCGGGCTTTGGGGGGGCCTCTGGAATCTTGTTCCCCAGCCCTGCTGGGAGGCGGCGGCGGCGGAGAAAACTCCCTTCACGCCAGGACTGGGGGGTATCCGCCCTGGTGGAGGCCGCGGGAGGGGCAGCTCACCCGCCAGGGGACGGGGGAGGTGACAGCTGCTCTGGGCTTCCTACTGGCCCCCTAGCAAGGTGGGGGACTACGGGAGGAGGGAGCTGCCCACCCATCCCCGCCCCTTCCTCAGCACATCCCTTCCGGCAGAGCCCCTTAGAGGGAAGAGGCAGTGATGAAGCCCAGGCAGGCAGAGAGAGCCAGGAGCTGGCCAGAGGCACAGATGGCGTCCAAGGTGAGCCGCGCCCACGTGGAAAGGAGAGGAAAGGAGATGGGGCAGCCAGAGGCAGGGACAGGGAGGTCCAGGAACGAAGAAGCAAGGCCCCGGCTCCTGGCAGGAAACAAGTGGGGTGAGGCCGCGTGCCGAGAGTGGCAGTCCTTGGAATGAAGGGAGCTGGAGGAGCCTAGGGGTAAGCCAAAGAGGAAGTGACCCCTAGAGAAAATAAGAGACACGGCCTTTTGAACCATGTTAAGAATCCAATCTTATTTTCCATTTGGCGCCCCACATTTAGCCCTTTAAGAAAAATTTCCCCCTTTCTCATAGCCAGCCACCCACCCACTAACCGCATCCTAGTGAGACTGGCTGCGCAGTATGGTGTAATGGGAGGGTAAAACCCCCCAGTAGATGTTGAGTCTTTAGTCTGTGAGCTCCTTGTGGGCAAGGACTGTTTCTTGCTTTTCTTTGTATCCCCAGGGGATGCTTAGCACTTAGCATACTACTACTATGGCATAGGCCCCTAAATGCTTATTGACTGACTGACCAGTTCTGGCCCTCAGTTTCCTCACTTTTTTTCTTCCAGAGTACTTGGTCTAGATCAGTGGTTTCTTAACCGTTTTTTGGTTTCATGGACCCCTTTGGCAATGTTTTGAAACCTATGAACTTCTTCCCAGAAGAATGGTTTGTTGCCTACATTCATAGAAGGATGCTAAATTTCAGAGAGTGAGTGAAAATAATCGGGATTCTCCCACCACCACCACCACCCTTATCAAAATTCATTGACTTTCATAAGACCCCTGGTTAAGAACCTTTGGTTTAGATTTCTTCAGTCCCTTACAGCTTTATTTCTTTATAACCAGAAATACTTGCTGTCTCTGATTATATTTTCACTGTTTCTAAGGAAATGCACTACAGGTTAGACTTTTAATATTAAAATTTCTCAGCTGTTTGATTTCTATGACTTTTGGTCTGAAATTTATGCCCTGAGAGATGTTAGGAACTGTGCTTAAACTTTATCCTTTTTTCCCCATTCCTAAGCCATGTTTTCTGTGATTGCTCGGTTATGGGTATTTAAGGAAATGGAATTATGGGTCCTTGAAATGGGCTTAGTTTGGGCTCTGAGCCCTGAGGTTATCCTAAGACCTTATTTTCTTTCCAGATTTATCTCAGACTCAGGGAGTGATGACCAAGAATAATGATTTAGAAGCTGACCCTGTTTGTGTTCCACATCTCATATAACTGACATGATTTCTGCAAACCCAAATGGAACATGAGTGGATTCCAAATGGGTTTCTTGATGATGCCATTGAAGGATTAGGGTGAAAGAGCAAGGAAATTTTTTAATCAAAAAGCATTTATTTAAACAACTGCCTTGTACCTGACACTTCTAGATATTGATATTTCAAAGAAAGGAAACTTCCTCCTGCCTTTCCACATATAACTATAATATAAAGTAAGGGCAGGCCTTTCCCTAGTGAGAAATTCTAATAGAATATGCACCAAATTTGGGGCACAGCCTGTACCAAAGCAGAGGCAAGATTGGAATGTTCTGTGTACAGGGGATAGCAAATAATACAGTTTTAACTGAACCATACTTCAGACAAGCTGTGTTGTAACCAGATTGTAAAAGGACTTTAAATCTCCACATAAAGGAATTTGCAATTTTATCTTAGTGGAAATAGGGAGCTCCTGGACCTTCTTGAATAGGGAAGTGACAGGGACAGGTTCTACTTTATGAATAGACATTTAGCAGGTGTTTGGCTTATCAATGGTAGGTAGAGAGGAGAGACTGGAGGCAAGGAGACCAATTAAGAGGCTATTCAGTTAATCAGCAAACATTTAGTAAGTGTTTTCTATAGGCACAGCAGAATGCAAACAAAATAAATGAAACAATACCTCCTCATAAGGAGCCTATGTTCTAATGGACCCAAAACCCAATACTTGTGAGTTGAGGGACTTGGGTAAGCCTTCATGGAAAAGATAGTGCTTGAGCCTTATCTCAAAGAAATAGAGAAGTTATTTGAATTGGAGATGAGGAGGGAGTACATTCTAGTAGGGGGAACAGTCAGTGCAAAGAAGACATGCATTTGGGAGTGTTATATACAAGGAACAAAAGGAGAAAAATGGTTGGATTTCAGAGTTTGAGAAAGGATATGTCTTACAAGGCTGAAAAGATATATTAGGGCCAGGTTGGGAAAGACTTTAAAAGTGAAACAGAAAACTTGCAGTAGTTCAGTTAAGAGGTAGTGAAACCCCCGAACTAGAGTGATGGACTGTTTTGTGTGGAGAAAAGAATATAGATGTCAAAGATGTCATAGAATCATCAAGACTTGGCAGTTTGGATATTTCATTTATAGGGTGAGGGAGGAGTTTAGGATGACTGAGATTGTGAGTCTGGGTGTCTAGAATGATGGTAGTACCTTCAATAATAAAAGGAAAATTAGGAAGAGGAATGGATTTAGAGGAAAGATTATAAGTTCTATTTTACTCATTTTGAGTTTAAAATATCTATAGGACATCTGTTAGAAATGGCTAATGTAGGGCTAGACCTCAAGACGTTGAATAGGACTGAATATTCCTTTTCATAAAGATAATTGAGCAAATATCATTGGAGTGGATGACATCACCAAGAAAAAGCAAAATTCTTAACTTGGGATCCATGAACTTGTGTTTGTTTTGTTTATCAAAAATATTTTGATACCTATGTTTCTATGTAATGGATTTCTTTTATAATTTTGTATATTATTCTGAGGAGTCATTAGGCTTCACCACATAGCCAAAAAGGTCTTCGACACCCCCCCCCCCAAAAAAAAAAGGTAAATTTCTGAGACAGAATGAAAGAGAACCCAAGGTAGCCCTGGTGGTGGGATGGATGGAGGTGAGGAAGTAATTAGAGAATGGGACATAGAGGTTGATCTGGCAACGGAAACTGAAGAGCAGTCAGGTAGGTTGGGGAATCAAACCAGCTATTTATTAAGCATTTACCATGTGCCTCTAAGCCTGTTACACATTAGGGATACAAAGAAAGACAAAATAGGGAGTTCATATTCTAGCAAGTAATACAACAAAAAAAGTATCCGTAAGATAGTTACAGTGTAATTGGAAGGTAATCTCAAATAATTCAAAGGTGGGATTTTTTTTAAACCCATATCTTCCATCTTGGAGTCAATACTGTATATTGGCTCTAAGGCTGAACTCGTAAGGGCTAGGCAATAGGGGTTAAGTGACTTGCCCAGGATCACACAGGAAGTTTTTTAATCCAAATTTGAACGTAGGACCTCCCATCTCTAGGCCTGGCTCTCAATACACTGAGCCACCCAGCTGCCCCTCTCAAAGTGGGATTTTTAAAAAGTTTTTGTGATGCTGTCACCATAATTTTAGTTAGTATTTCTCCCCTTCTTAAAAAGCCATCCAATATAACAATATTTAAAGAGAAAATCAGCATTTCTGATCAATAAATACATTGAAAGTATGAAAATGTGTATAGTGTACCACATTTATGGACTTCCCACCCCTCTGAAGGGTTGAGGTATCTAATCATATCTTTGGGGCTATGTTTGTTCTTTGTGATTTTGCAACATTATAATCAATCTTGAATACATTGTTTCCCTGATTCTGCTTTCTCTTCACTCTGAGAAGGTGAGATTTGAGCTGTTTTGAACAAAAGCCAAGGAAACCAGAAAGATGAGAAGACAGAGAATTCCAACAATGGGGGAGAGCCAGTGAGAAGGCATGGAGTCGAGACAAAGATCATTAGGGAGAAACAGCAAGAAGGCCAAGAAACAGCAAGTGTCACCGAATTATAGAGTCCCAGGGTTTGGGGTGGGGGGTAGTGGGAGAGTAATGTAGCAGCAGACTGGAAAGAAAGGAAAGGGCCAATATTTAAAAGTCATACAGACAATTTCTTTGATCCTGGGGGGTTGGGTAATAAGGATCTGGTAGAGTTTATTGAATAGGGTGAGTAGGGCTGATGTAGTCAGAATTGTTCTTTAGGAAAATCATTAGCATTTTAGTGAAATGGATTTTAGGATTTAGCATTTTAGGAACTGGAGTGAGAAGAGATGTGTGTGAGGTTGGAAGGGCGAGGATGGTCAGAAGCAAGAAAAGAATGTGGAGGAAGCACTAAATTAGGTGTGGGCTGTGAGAGAGTGAGGGGTCAAGGATGACTATGTTCTGAGTCTGGGTGATTAGGATATTAGTGCCCTTGACAGTCAAGGGGAATGAAGAAGACATGTTCTGTTTTGGACAAGTTGAATTTGATATCATTTAAGGGACAGGATGCAGATTGAGATGCTAAGGCAGTTGGTGATGGCAATTAGAGTTAAATTTGAGGACCTGAGAATAATCTGCATGGAGATGAAAATTGAACCAATTAGGACCTTACAAAATAAGATTCTATAGAGGAGGCAGAGAAGAAAGCCTAGGGCAGACCTTTGGGAGAGGATAGCCATGATGAGGGCACCTGATTTGGCAAAACGGACCTAGAAGGATCAGTTAAACAAGTAGGAGAACTAGGAAAGAGTAATATCAAGAAAACTGTGAGAGCAGGAGAACAGGGTGATTGGGAGTGTCAAAGGCCACAGAATAGTCAAGGATAAGGACTGAGAAAAAGAGCTTGGATTTTTGCAATTAAGAGGCAATGGGCAATTTTAGGCATTTTCAGTTTAGAGAGAGGTGAGAAACTAGATTTCAAGGAAAATCTTTTTTTAACAGGAGAAAAGTAGAGCAGGATAAATAGTTTGAGCCAGGAGTAGTACTGTGAAGAACTCTGGAAAGACCAAAGGGGTTCCAATCTCCCAGGTTTAGTCATCTTTCAAATGAGCTAGGAAGACTTTAGTAGTCTAGACAAGCTTGGGGCCCTAGCTCTGCCAATAGAGGGCCTTAATAAATATTAGTTCTGGAAATGACTGGCTGTTTAGGGTCTAGAGACCCATACTTTATTACTGGACTCCTCTGAGACCAGGACTAGTGTTGGAGAGTGTAAAAGGTTATTGACCTCACTGCACTATTCCTTTAATCTGCACTCAGACCTTCTCTAATGATTTACTAGCCCACTCACCAGTGATTTTTCTAACCTTTTCATCCTTCAAATCTCTCATGGCTAACCCTTCCCCCATCCTCTCAGATGAGACTTTGCTCCATATTTCATTTAAATAATTTGAGTTCATTTAAATGTAGAGCTCCCTTTCCTTCTCTCTTCATGCCATATCACTCAGATCCCTTCCACTACTATCTTCTTCACTCCTGTCTCAAATGAAGAAGTGGCCCTTTTCCTTGCCTAGGCTAACCCCTCTAAAAGCACAAGGGATTGCCCCCTCTATCTTTCCTAGAGTTCTTCCTTTCATGACTAAACTTGAGAAAGCTATCTACAATAGATTCCTCTCATTTCTTTTCCTCAGGTTTTCTTCATTCTCTGTAAGTTGACCTTTGATATCATTCAACTGAAACTACTCTTCTGAGTTTCCCCTGATCTCTTAATCAACAAATTTCATGGACTTTTTTTCAATTCTTATCCTTTTTAGCCTCTTGGCAGCCCTGGACACTGTTGAATCAGTGTTGACATTTGGGAACAGTGTCTAAGCATGGAGCCTTCAGAAGTAATAGATGTGCAGGAAATCTTTATGGAGTGGTGGGTAGGTGCAAATGTAAAAGGTGATGATGGAGAAACTATCTTTGGGGAAGAAATAGATGTAAAAGTTCTTTGCTCTCTATAATCCTTTATCAGTATATGCAAAATTCTTGTTCTTCCATGACAAAATGGAGCTCCTAAAGACTGTATCTAGGATGTATGAGTCAGAACAAACTAGGGCAAGGGCTGGGCTTCTGATGGGGCCCCTGAGCATAAGGACAGAGGATGAGATGAGAAAGGAGAGTCAATTTCTTCTGCTTTTTCTCTGAAAGACAAAGGTTTAGGCTTGGGAAACCTATCTTTGGCAACTCTTGTTCTGGGGAGGAGGCCTAGAGTGAGCTTGGTAGTGTGTTTAATAGGAGACAGCTCTGGTTGCCATGGTGGTTATGTTATCAAACCAGAGGTCCTTTGAGCAAGAGCTGAGTGTCAGTTATTAAATGCTCACAGGGTTAGGAAAAGTTCCTTTCTGTATTGTGTACTATAATCACCAGAACAGGCTTTCTTGTAGTCTTGTGTTGCATCAGTTGATGATGGAGGGTTATATGGTATCAAGGCGGGGGAGAGAGATTGGATAGCTTTCAAGGATTTAATAGGAATTCAAGGAATAACCATTTTTTAAGTACCTACTGTTTTCAAAGCACTTAAGCCCAAAATTTGTACCGTGATTGCTACAGTGTGGTCCAGGGCAGAAAATATGCCCTGCCCTGGAGTTATTTCATAATTCTCCTGTTTTGAGGAGGGGGTTGACCCCTAGAGTAATAGAAATCAGTTCTGATAGTGCCGCCGCTAAAAGCTGCCGTGGTGGTTCTGAACTTTCCTATGCAGACTGCCTTGTGTTGGTGCCAGGATTAGTGGGTGCAGAAGGGGTGGAAGAGCTTTTTCTTTCCCTTTCTCTTCTTCCCCTGATCCATATCCTATCACCCTTCCCTACTCTCTTCCTCACTCTTCTCTCCATTCTTTCTCCTTCACCTCAGCCTTATCTCAAGGCTATGCTGCTAAACTTCTCCCCTCTTCTACAGATTTTCAAAGCCCAATCAGGTGGTGAGCATGGCAGAACAAGAACCTACAGCAGAGCAGCTGGCTCAGATTGCAGCTGAGAATGAAGAAGATGAACACTCTGTCAACTATAAGCCCCCAGCACAAAAGAGCATCCAGGAGATCCAGGAGTTGGACAAGGATGATGAGAGCCTTCGGAAGTATAAAGAAGCCCTGCTGGGCAGTGTGACTGTTTCTGCTGGTAGGAGCTACTTTGCAGGCTTCTTGGAAGGGTTCAGGGTTTGAGAAATGTTTGCCTAAGGCAGTTAACCATGAGGCCTGAGGACAGAGCTCAATAGGCAGCAACCAACCTATACCTTGTGTCCTCTAACTGGGTCTCTGGGACATTTGTATAAACTAGGGAGTGTGCTCTAACCAGCCCACTTTCTTCTCCATGCCTTTAGATCCCAATACTCCTAATGTCATTGTGACACGCTTGACCCTGGTATGCAGCACATCGCCTGGTCCTTTGGAGCTAGATCTTACTGGTGAGTACAAGTGGGGGACCTGAGGACTGAGGGGGTGGGGACTTCCACTTACCCTTGACAAAACTTTTATCCTTCCTTTGCCTTCTGTCCTGGTGCCCTCTGATGGTGACCAGTTGAAAATACAGTTAGAGAGAGGCTGGCCTGAAGCTAATTATAAGTTGGTAGAATCTAGAGTTTGTGAATCAAGTGGGTTGAGCATTGAGGAGTGTCATAGAGCAGGGCCTGAGTGATAGACCATTGGGAAACAGTGCCCAAGGAGAGGACTAGAGGAAGGGAATTCATGATTGAAGCTGTTGTTCCCCCCAAACAGGTGACCTGGAGAGCTTTAAGAAGCAGTCATTTGTGCTGAAGGAGGGTGTGGAATACCGGATAAAAATCTCTTTCCAGGTAAGACAGAATGGCTGGGAAAGGCTTCCAGATGAGGAATCTGGGCTAGCTCTATTGAAGGCCCATAGTAATTTCAGTGGCTTTGTTCTCCTGCAGGTGAATAAGGAGATCGTATCAGGCATGAAGTACATCCAGCACACTTACAGAAAAGGCGTCAAGAGTGAGTCTGGGAATGGGATATGCCATAAGCCTAGGGAGCTCAACCCCACAGACAACCTGAAACGGACAATGGGCAATCAAAAATTTCTTAGGAAAACATTCCCTAGGATATCTAGTTTCCTTAGTGTAGAGAGGATAAACCTCTCCCATTTCTTTTCCCCTTCTCCTTCCCACATACTGCTTCATTAAACTAGCTGCTTCACTATCAAAAAATTGCATGCATGTTGCCAAACACTGTCTTCTAGCATATTCACCAGTTCCTGGGTTGAGGAGTGGATCAGGGTTAGAGATAGAAATGGGATTTATAGCAGGAGCTCCTGCTTTCTTTGTGTGACCTCATCTCTTTCTGCAGTTGACAAAACTGACTACATGGTGGGCAGTTATGGGCCTCGAGCAGAAGAATATGAATTTCTAACCCCTGTGGAGGAAGCTCCTAAGGGCATGCTGGCTCGTGGCAGCTACAACATCAAGTCTCGCTTCACAGATGATGACAAGACGGATCACCTCTCCTGGGAATGGAACCTCACCATCAAAAAGGAGTGGAAGGACTGAACCTATGGCCCTAGAGAGGGAGGGAGGGAGGGAGGAATCCCCAGACAGTGGCCACAGGAGAACCCTACCCTTAATCTGAACCCCCATCCAATTTTCCTTTTCAGTCCCTAATCCCATACCAAAGTGCTGACAGGGGAGTCTCCACCCCCACCTGACTATCTTCTCACACCCCTGGTCTTTCTCCTCTGGATGGGAGGGATCCCATTTTTGTCTTCTTGGGCCCCTTTTCAACCTCCCAGGTGGTTATCGTTGTTTTTCCTGTTGCTGCTTCAGCCCAGTATCTTGCTTGGAGGTGGGGGCTTCAGCCAAGGCCTAAACTTCCTTGAAGACCCCAATTCTTCCCTTGGGCCAAGGGGAAGAGTGTTTGTTCTGGGCTTCAACAGGAATTTAAATTCTCTTCCCTCAGCTGCTGCAGCCCCACCAATCATGTCTTGTTCCCCTTGGAGGAGGGGGGTGGTACACCACAGAATCTGGGTAGTGAAGAGACCTCTGGCCCTTCTACTGCCCCTTCTGTGTGGCCATCTAGGGCCTGTCAGTTCATTCATTGCTGTCTGTAACCGTGTAACCATGATGCCTTAACATGTGGAACGTGTGCTATGTGGGGAGAACCACTCCCCCCCCCCCAATCACTAACCTCTGGCTCCCCTGTGTCTGCATGAGCATGTGGTTCCCTCTCCCCATCTTCCCTCCACCTTCACTAATCAAGTGACTTGTATTGTCTGTCTGTGCTGCTGCCCCTTCTCCCTAGCTTGCCCAGGGTCTCAGCCCTACTCCCCCTTCCAGACCAGGGCTCGAGGAACTGCTCCCAACTGGTGAGAGCCAAACTGCCAAATCTCTAACTTGTTCTTTCTCTCCGTACCCCATTCCCACACTCCAGAAGGTTGGGGTTTCTTCACTCTCTGGAGAAGCTCTGGCTTTCCCATCCTGGTCATTTCTCTGTGGTCAGGGCAGCTCTCCTACCTGGGGAGTCTCCAGGCCTATTTGAACAAAGACACCCCTCCTCCCCCAAGGACAAAGCCAATGGTTGAGCCTTATTTGTCCCTGGCTGGAGCTCTCAGCCCCTGCCTTGGAATCTTGTGCCTGGCCTGTCAGTATGTATTGCCTTGATCTGTGCCGACCTAAGGCCCTGCTCAACTGGCCCCTCTTTCTCCCTTGGGATCCAGGGCCACCATCCCCAGGTAGGGCCCACCCTCACCCATAAGGCCTAGCCAAGACAGACATGGGACCAAGTGCACACAGATTTGGGAGCTATGGCTCCTGTGCCTCCCTTCTTTTCCCTCCCTCTCCTACTTTGCTGCCACCAGTCTCTTGGTTTGATGTCACAAACTCTTGAGGCCCTGGTAACAGGTTTGGAATTGCCTGGCTACTTCTCCTTTTCAGATTGGGGAAATAAACTCAATATAGACAATCTTGCTTTTTCTTTAGTGTCAGTGGGGTGGGGACTGATGGGATTAGAGTTTCAGTCAATGATACAGGCTTCCCCTCAGTGCAAAGAGAAGACAGTTCTGCTCTCAATAACAACTAGCTAGAATGACATTAAAAAGACATCAGAGGGGCAGCTGGGTGGCTCAGTGTATTGAGAGCCAGAACTAGAGAAGGGAAGTCCTAGGTTCAAATGTGGCCTCTGACACTTTCCAGCTGTGTGACCCTAGGCAAGTCACTTGACCCCCACTGCCTAGCCCTTACCACTCTAATGCCTTGGAGCCAATACACAGTATTGACTCCAAGATGGAAGGTAAGGGTTTAAAAAAAAAATCAGAAAATAGGGCCTGGCTATGCCCCACACTTCTTATGCATTCTGCCGATGGCCTAGAAAAGCTTTGGTGAACCTTTTGGAGGTCTAAGTACCTAAACTGTTCCCCCAAGCTACCTGTGAGTCCCTGTTACTCCAAACAGCAGAGGAAGGAAATGCTCCCATTTGGCTGCTGGGCAGAGGGGTGGAGCATGTGAAAAAATGTCTTTGGGCACTGTGGAGAGGTAGAACTGAACAGCCCAGCCCCCCTTCCTGCTGCAAGGGCACTTGTGCCCCAACATAGGCCTAGAACAATACCCACTGAGAATATCTTGGAGTCCTTGGGCCAGGCCCACAAAAGGGGACAGTGCCACACAGTTAATTTTGATCTGCCTCTCCACAGTACCAGGCCACCAGCTTGCTAGTTCTGGTCGGCTGCCCAGCTGTCTCACAGTAATCTGCCCTGTGGGGGCAGGAGTCCTACTGGTACTTGTCAGTCAAGGTTATCAGCTTTTCTTTGTTGCACAGAAAGAACAGAGTTATAACTGCTCCCTATCCCACTCCTTATCTCAGGAGCAGCTGTGAGCTAAAAACGAAAACTGGGTCCCTGGGCTGGAGGAATTAGAAACCTTTCAGCATGTGACAAAGCCCAGATCTGTAGACAGGGCCTCAAGGAAACAGCCTGGGGTTGGCATGCTGCCCATCCTTCAGGCAGTTTCATGATATTAGTGGAAAGCTGATGTGTACAAAACTGCTAATCACAGTAGGGTGCAAATGAAACAAGGCATTTGTTAAGTTCATGCTGGGGAGGTGTGTAAGGAGTTTATGATGAAACAGGATTAGACGATCAGTTAAGGCCATTAAAGCTTTAACATCTTATGTTGCTTTTAAGACTGGCATAACTAGTAATTCCTGTGCCCTGTGTATTTGACTCCCTAACTCAATGAACCAGTTCATAACAGTAACTCATATACATGTAGTGGACACAAAATACTTTTCACTATAAGGTAGTGAGATATAGCGGAAAGTTCTGAATTTAAGAACTTGAGCCCCAAACCCTGCTTTATTTTTTTTTAAACCCTTACCTATTGTCTTAGAAAATATTGTGTATTAGTTCCAAGGCAGAAGAGTGATTAAGGGGTAGGCAACGGGGGTTGAGTGACTTGCTTCATAAAGCAAAATGATGCTTTGGAGGAAGAGGGCATCTATGAGATGGGTGAAGGAGTGCATTTCAGCCAGTGAAAAGACACAGAATAGTGTCCTATTAAGGATGAAACTAGATGACAAATTTCAAATTTGGGAATTGCAGGGTGATGGAAAGAGTCTAATAAAATTAGAGATTGGGGCCCAGTTTTAAATTAAGTATGAGAGTTAATATTTTATCCTAAAAGGAATAGGGAGCCATTGGAATTGATAGAGGAAGGATGCAACCTGGTCAGATCTTTGCTAAGGAAAATCACTTTGGGAGCAGGTGTAGGATGGGCTAGAGTGGGAAGAGACAAGATAGGACAAATCAATTAGGAGACTGATGACAATCTAAAGGGATGTGGTAGTGTAGGCAGAGAGACTGAGTCAGATCTGAGTGATGGGGAGATAGGAATGGCAATATTTGGGGTAAAGAATGGGAAAGGGGAAGGGACAATGGTGAGGATATAAACTTAGGGGTCATGGAGGGACAGGGGTGTCTGACAAAATTAGGGAAGTCACTCTGGGTCTCAGCTTCCTCATCTTTAAAGGGAATGGTTAGATTAGATCTCTAAAGTCCCTTTCAGTTCTAAATCTAAGTCCTATAATACATATAATTTCTTGATCCTCAAAACAACCTTATAGTCAATCATCAATCATTTAATTATTTAATATTTAAGTATCTACTATGAGCCAGGCACTGTGCTAAGCCATGAGGATACAAGGAGTTCCCAGTCTAGTAACTATGTATATACAAGATAGATGGATACATACAACATAATTTGGAGAAATTTTGCAGAGGAGGCCCAGAGAAATTAGTAATGTTCATATAGATAGTAAGTGTCTGGGGTGGGATTCAAGCCCAGGTCTTCTCAACTCCCCAATTCACTCCCCATATTCACTTGTTCTACCATGTTGCCTACCTAACCACAAGAGAACAGATGCTTTTCTCAAGCCCTTGCCACCAAACTAAATGAAAGTAAAGTTTTAATCAAGATTTAGCCCACTAAAATTACTACTGATTAGGGAAATGCAAACCAAAACATTTATGAGGTATCATTTCACACCCATTAAATTAGTTAAAATGACAAATGTTGGAGGTGATGTGGAAAACAGGGGCATTGCTGGTAGAACTGTGAATTGATCCAACAACCATTTTGGAAAGCGATTTGGAATTATGCCCAGAGAGCATAATATACTGTATAGACCTGGCTTGCTGGGTCTGTTTTTCAAGGAGATCAAGAAAAAAGAAAAGAACCTTTATGTTCCAAAATCTTTATAGCAGCTCTCTTTGTGCTGGCAAAGAACTGGAAATCTAGGGGCTGTCCATCAAGTGAGGAATGGCTAAACAAACTGGTATATGATTGTGATGGAATCCTACTGTGCTATAAGAAAAGATGAGCAGGTTAATTTTTTTTTAATGTGGAAAGAACTACATGAGATCATGAAGACTAAAACAAGTAGAACCAAAAGAACATTATATACACCTACAGATTTAATATCTGAAGGATAACTTGTGAATTTCACCTCCAGAGAATGAACTAAGAAGCAGAAACACAAGAGGCATAACATAGATATATTATATGTTTGATGGATGATGCCTTTTATGATGCAGGTAGGGGAGGAGAGGAAGGGGTGAAGATACCTGGAGATACTATTAATAAAAAAAAACTCAAGATAAAATAGTCTGTTTTTAAAAATATTAGCTCATGGTAGAACACTATGAAAAACATCAAAATACAATACAACATTCCCATCCTTGTGGAATGTGAAACTTCAATGGGAAGATAGGACAAATGTGCAGAGGTGTGTGTGTGTGTGTGTTTAACCTTTACCTTGTCTTTTTTTTTTAACACTTACCTTCCGTCTTGGAGTCAATACTGTGCATTAGCTCCAAGGCAGAAGAGTGGTAAGGGCTAGGCAATGGGGGTCAAGTGACTTGCCCAGGGTCACACAGCTGGGAAGTGTCTCAGGTCAGATTTGAACCCAGGACTTCCCTTCTCTAGGCCTGGCTCTCAATACACTGAGCTACCCAGATGCCCTCACCTTTAGTCTTAAAATTGATATCAAGTACCAGTTCCAAGGCAGACGAATGGTAAGGGCCAGGCAATTGGGGTTAAGTGACTTGCCCAGGGTCATACAACTAGAAAGTCTCTGAGACTACATTTGAGCCCAGGACCCCCTGTCTCCAGACCTGCCTCTCTATCTACTAAGCCCCCTAGCTACCTTATAAATGTGCAGTTTTACAGGGTATACCAAAAGTTTTAGTGCAGTGGTTAAACTTTAATAGATTAAAACTGTATTTTAAAAAGCAGTATCAACATGTGATGCTGGAGGTGCCATGATAAGAGAAATGATGAATTTAATCAGGAAAGTTTTCTTAGAATTGATGAGTTCTGAGTTGTGTTTTAAAGAAAAATGAGTATTAATAAGCAAGATATGTTGAATAAAAAGGAATGTTCATGAGTATAAAAATGTAGAAATGAACAAGTCACAGATTTAAGAGTTGAAAGGGATCCAAGAGGTCATCTAGTTCGAAGCCCTTGTTTTATAAATGAGGAAACTGATGTCTGGAGAAGCCAAATGACTTACCAAATAGATCCCAGAAGCATGCCAATTGGAGTGGAGCAGTAGTGTTCAGGAGGAATAAATGACCTGGGGACGGGTTGAAACAACAGGTGGTGGAAGCCCTTGAAGGCTGCCGAGAAGTTTGAATTTGGTAGGTAAAGGGGACCTGCTGGAGGTCTGGAACAGAGGAGTGACAGGGTGAAAATGACCCCTGGAGACACTCTATTCTAAAAACTAGGTGAGACTGGAAGTAAAGGGCCAATTAGAAAATCTGTTGAAAATATGGTACTGATTCCAAAGCCAGGCAGGTCAAAAACAGAGAAAGAAAACTATAGACCAATCTCCTTAATGAATATAGATGCAAAAATCTTAAATAGGATACTAGCAAAAAGACTCCAGCAAGTCATCACAAGGGTTATTCGCTATGACCAGGTAGGATTCATACCAGGAATGCAAGGATGGTTCAATATTAGGTAAACCATCCACACAATTGAACATATTAACAAGCAAACTGACAAAAATCACATGATGATATCAATAGACGCAGAAAAAGCCTTTGATAAAATACAACACCCATTCCTATTGCAAACACTAGAAAGTATAGGAATAGAAGGGTCTTTCCTAAAAATAATAATCAGTATCTATCTAAAACCATCAGCAAACATCATCTGCAATGGGGATAAACTAGATGCATTCCCAATAAGATCAGGAGTGAAACAAGGATGTCCATTATCACCTCTATTATTTAATATTGTACTAGAAACACTAGCAGTAGCAATTAGAGAAGAAAAAGAAATTGAAGGTATTAAAATTGGCAATGAGGAGACAAAGCTATCACTCTTTGCGGATGATATGATGGTCTCCTTAAAGAATCCTAGAGAATCAACCAAAAAGCTAGTCGAAATAATCAACAACTTTAGCAAAGTTGCAGGATACAAAATAAACCCACATAAGTTATCAGCATTTCTATATATCTCCAACCCATTTCAGCAGCAAGAAAGCAAGAATTAGAAAGAGAAATTCCATTTAAAATCACCCTAGACAACATAAAATACTTAGGATTCTATCTGCCAAGACAAACACAGGAACTATATGAACACAACTACAAAACACTCTCCACAAAAGTAAAACTAGATCTAAACAATTGGAAAAACATTGATTGCTCATGGATGGGATGAGCTAACATAATAAAAATGACAATCCTACCCAAATTAATTTACTTATTTAGTGCTATACCCATTGAACTACCAAAAAACGTTTTTACTGAATTAGAAAAAAAAAACATAACAAAATTCATTTGGAAGGAGGACTTTCAGCCCAGATCTCAAACTATACTATAAAGCAGTGGTCATCAGAACAATTTGGTACTGGCTAAGAGACAGAAAGGAGGATCAGTGGAATAGACTTGGGGTAAATGACCTCAGCAAGACAGTATATGATAAGCCCAAAGATCCCAGTTTTGGGAACCAAAACCCACTATTTGATAAAAGCTGCTGGAAAAATTGGAAGACAGTATGGGAGAGATTAGGTTTGGATCAACATCTCACAACCTACTACACCAAGATAAACTCAGAATGGTTGAATGACCTGAATATAAAGAAGGAAACTATAAGCAAATTAGGTGAATGCAGAATAGTATACTTGTCAGACCTTTATCAAGCAAGAGCTAGAAAAAAAAATCACAAAATGTAAAATCAATAATTTTGATTATGTCAAATTAAAAAGGTTTTGTACAAACAAAACTAATGCATACAAAATTAGAAGGGAAGCAAAAATTTTGGAAACAATCTTCATTACAAAAACCTCTGACAAAGGTCTAATTACTCAAATTTATAAAGAGCTAAACCAATTGTACAAAAACTCAAGCCATTCTCCAATTGATAAATGGGCAAGGGACATGAACAGGCAATTTTCAGTTAAAGAAATCAAAACTATTAATAAACACATGAAAAAGTGTTCTAAATCTCTTATAATCAGAGAAATGCAAATCAAAACAACTCTGAAGTACCAACTCACCCCTAGCAGATTGGCTAACATGACAGTAAAGGAAAGTAATGAATGCTGTAGGGGATGTGGCAAAGTCGGGACATTAATGCATTGCTGGTGGAGTTGTGAATTAATCCAACCATTCTGGAAGGCAATATGGAACTATTCCCAAAGGGCTATAAAAGCCTGCCTGCCCTTTGATCCAGCCATAGCACTGCTGGGTTTGTACCCCAAAGAGATAATAAGGAAAAAGACATATACAAAAATATTCATAGCTGCTCTCTTTGTGGTGGCAAAAAATTGGAAAATGAGGAGCTGCCCTTCAATTGGTGAATGGCTGAACAAATTGTGGTATATGTTGGTGATGGAATACTATTGTGCTCAAAGGAATAATAAAGTGGAGGAATTCCATGGGAACTGGAACAACCTCCAGGAAGTGATGAGGAAGTGAGAGGAGCAGAAACAGGAAAACATTGTACACAGAGACTGATACACTGTGGTAGAAGCGAATGTAATGGACTTCTCCATTAGTGGCAATGCAGTGATCCTGAACAACTAGGAGGAATCCACAAGAAAAACCACTATCCACATTCAGAGGAAACACTGTGGGAGTAAAAACATGGAAGAAAAACAACTGCTTGAATATATGAATCAAAGGAATATGGTTGGGGATGTAGACTCTAAATGAACATCCTAGTGCAAACATCAATAAGATGGAAATAGGTTCTGATCAAAGACACAAGTAATACCCAATGAAATTTCGTGTTGGCTGCGGGAAGGGTGAGTGGAGGGGAGGGAGGGAAATAATGCGATTATCGTAACCAAGGAATAATGTTCTAAATTGACTAAATAAACTAATTCAAATGGGGAAAAAAAAATCTGTTGAAATACTCCAAGTATGAAATAACTTATTAACATGATGAAATCTTCCATTTATGAAGCCCTTAAGGATTAGAAAGTGCTTTCCTCACCACACCCTTAAGAAATAGGTAGTGCAAGTATATTTTCCCACAAAGGCTGCTTGGGAATCTGGATAATGTTCAATGGCATGAATTGGGCAGCTAGGTGGCGCAGTGGCTCAGGTCTCAGGTTTATAGTCTGGAAGAATTATCTTTCTGAGTTCAAATCTAACAGACTCTTACTAGCTGGGTGACTCTAGGCAAGTCGCTTAATCCTGTTTGCCTTGGTTTCCTCATATGTTAAATTAGTTATAGAAGAAAATAGCAAACCACTCTGATATCTTTGCCAAGAAAACCCCAAAGTGGGCCACAAAGAGTCAGATATGACTGAACAATAGCATGAGTTCAAATATATTGCACTGGGTCCATAAAATAAATCTACCATCCTCAGCTCTGATACTAAAACCCTATGGCTTATGTTCTTTTAAAAAATTTAACTAATTTACCTTTTGTCATTGGATCAATACTGTGTTGCAAGGCAGAAGAGCAGTAAGGGCTACACAATGGAAGTTAAGTGACTTGCCCAGGGTCATATAGCTAGGAAGTATATGAGGTCAAATTTGAACCCAGAACCTCCTCTCCCTTTTGTCCTTTTTATAACTCTAATGCCACCTGACAAAGTTACATTAGTAAACTGCAAGGTCTAATACAAAATCCTTTGTTCAGCATTTGAAACCTTTCAGGATCTAGTTCCCATCTTTCTTCCCAGACTTATACATTATTTCCCTTCACACTCTTTATGGTGTAAACAGATTTATTTTTTGTTCTTCAGACACTGAACTCCATTTCCCACCTCCATATCTTTTTGTAAACTGTCCCATCCCTACTCCCAGCTGGAATGAACTTCTTCCTCCCCTCTGCTCCTCAGGATTCCTAGTATTCTTCAAAGCTCTGCTCAAATGCTACCACCTAGAAGAGGCCTTATGTAATTCCCCCCCTAACTGCTTGTGCCTCCCCCAATGATGCCTTCTATTTATTCTGAGTGAGTGAAAAAGAATGCTTATGGGTGGTCCCTGCCTTCAAAAAGCTCAGTTTAGTGGAGGAGACATAATGCAAACACATATGTGCATTATATATATATATATATATATATATATAATATATTTGCACAGAATAATTTGGAAAAAGAAGATGCTATTATCTCCATTTGCTGATTATCTACTACATGTCAGGTGTACTAGGGATATAAAGACAAAAATAAAATAAAATTAATTCTCATTATTCATGGATTTTATATTTGCAAATTTGCTTACTTGCTAAATTTTGTAACCCCCCCCCCCCAAGTCAATACTTTTGCAGTCATTTGCAGACATGCTCAAAGAGAGAAAAATTTTGAGTCACTAGATGCCCACTATTTCAGGAGAGGCAATGAAGCTCTGCTTTCTTGTTTCAACTTTCATACTATAAACAAGTGTCATTTCTCCAGTTTATTTAGTGCCAAATTTTTTACATTTTTGTGCTTTTTGTTGCTGATTTCACTATATAAAATGGCTCCCAAGTGTAGTACTGAAGTGTTGTCTAATGCTATGCCTTTTTCCAGATGAGTTATAATACTGTTGGCCATGAGTTCAATGATAATGAATCAACAATATAGTACATCTAGGAAAAGGTGGAGGAAATTCACTGATCTGTACATAAGAGAGCTTTACAAATTGCTAAAGTAAATGTAACAGGAAGCTTTCAAGAATCTAATCCTGTATTTCCCCTAATTCAGGAGTCACATTGATTTTATAAGAACATAACCACAGTAAATTAGAATTGACTACAGATTTGTACATGTTTGTTTATACACAGATAAGTACATACACACATAGATACGAAAATAATAAATCATATATTCTCAAATCAATGCAATAAACTATCAATCAACTACTGACCTGATTAATGGAAAATTTCCAAGGCTACTTTAGTAGAAGCTAGGCTATTTATTTTCAAACATGGTGGGCATTTTAGCTTCTTTTCCCAACTTCATATATTCCATTACTATTCACTATATAGTTTCACTATTTGGATTTGGAAGGTCAATGTTCAAATATTGACCCTAGTATATTGTGACCTTAGGCAATAGTAATTTCCTTTCTCTGAGCTTCATCTGTAAAATAAGGGTATTGTTTTAGATCAGAAGTGGCAAGTGGACTCCAAGCAGCAACAAAATGTGGCTAGAACCAGGCTAAAATGCCATTGGGAAAATAACAATGCAATCCAACATAATGTTAATTTATGATTTTCTAAGGATTCATTTCTATTTGACACCAATATTCTAGATAACCTTTAAGTCTATTAAAAACTTCCTAGCTCATGCGCTCTTTGTGGTGGCCAAAAACTGGAAAACGAGGGGATGCCCATCAATTGGGGAATGGCTGAGCAAATTGTGGTATATGTTGGTGATGGAATACTATTGTGCTAAAAGGAATAATAAAGTGGAGGAATTCCATGGAGACTGGAACAACCTCCAGGAAGTGATGCAGAGCGAGAGGAGCAGAACCAGGAGAACATTATACACAGAGACTAATACACTGTGGTATAATTGAACGTAATGGACTTCTCCATTAGTGGCGATGTAATGTCCCTGAACAATTTGCAGGGATCTAGGAGAAAAAAACACTATTCATAAGCAAAGGATAAACTATGGGAGTGGAAACACCGAGGAAAAGCAACTGCCTGAATACAGCGGTTGAGGGGACATGACAGAGGAGAGACTCTAAATGAACACTCTAATGCAAATATTATCAACATAGCAATGGGTTCAAATCAAGAAAACATGTAATGCCCAGTGGATTTACGCATCGGCTATGGGGGATGGGGGGAGAGGAAAAGAAAATGATCTATGTCTTTAATGAATAATGCTTGGAAATGATCAAATAAAATATATTAAAAAAAAAAAAAACTTCCTAGCTCCCCCAGTGCCTATCACAGAGATGCTTAATCAGTATGTCCTACTGTATAATATTTAGGGAAAACTGTTATGTGTGTGGGGTGGGGGTGGGGATGTTCCAAAACCTTACCACTAAGCACTGCAAACCTAAATCAAATCAACCAAACAGGTGGGGCCCTCAGGATAGTCCTATCATTAACTGATATTAGGATGACTAAGGACTAACTTTTTTGTGGCAAGGAGACTATTAACTCTTTCTTTGGCATTTCAGTGACACTGGCATGCTTGGTAGTTGTTTATTAATTGTGAAAGAAGCAAGGGCAGAAGATGGTATGTAAGGAATTCTAGGAGTCATCAGGGCCATCCTTACTGTTCCCTCTGTCTAGCCTATAGACAGGTGTTTCTGTGGATACCTAGAGCATTTTATTTATTGGGTATTCTTTCTGCATCAGTGACTTTGTTAAATCAATAGAAAGGACAGTTAGGAAACACATCATTCCCTCTCAGTTTCCAAGGTAGGTCTTGTCTGGGCCAGTGCTAACATCTCTCACCTATACTGTACAGTGGAGAGAACCCTGGCTTTGGAGTTAGGAGATTTGGTTCAAATTGCCTCAGTCATTTACTGCCCACATGATGGAACAAGTCACTTAACCTTAATAGGCCTCAATTTCCTCATCTGTAAAATGATGGGATTAGAGAACCTCTATGGTCCACTTCTATTCCTAAATCTATGATTCTCTGAACCATGAACCTCTGTGAGCCTCAGTTTCATCAGCTAAAATGAGGGAATTGGATTTAGGCAATAAAGATCTCCTAAACTCTAAATCTAGATGCCCACCGGATCACTAACACTTTTTCTTTTTTTCTCTTTCTTTCTTTATTCCTTTCTTTCTTTTCTCTCTTTCTCTCTTTCTTTCTCTTTCTTTCTTTCTCTCTTTCTTTCTCTCTCTTTCTTTCTTTCTTTCTTTCTTTCTTTCTTTCTTTCTTTCTTTCTTTCTTTCTTTCTTTCTTTCTTTCTTTCTTTCTTTCTTTCTTTCTTTCTTTCTTTCTTTCTTTCTTTCTTTCTTTCTTTCTTTCTTTCCTTCCTTCCTTCCTTCCATCCTTCCCCCTCCTCAACTGTTTATTGCTGCTAATGCCTACATATTTACATAAATTCTGCAAGCTGCTTTATATAATTTTTCTCATTTGATCCTCACACCAACCCTGTGAGGTGGATACATTATTACACATGAGGAATTGGAGGCTCAGAGGGGAAGATAACTTGTCTCCAGTCATACAGCTCGTAATTGTCAGAGGCAACATTGAAACACAGGCCTCCTTTGATGCTGCTTTTCCTTTGTGATGAAGACTCTGGTTGGGATAAATTTGGTTACCTAACTATTCCTTGATTCTGGGAATCACTTCCTCACTGAGAAAACCTCCTAAAGCTAAGATTTTCTTTTCAACTCAATAATAATTTCCTAACTAGGAAGACTAGGGAAGATCCTTAAAAGCACCACTCAACAACTACAGTAGAGAATAATGGAGTCTTGGGCTCCTGTTGCCAGTTGTGAAACTTTCAGGGTTTTGTGTGGTCTAGGCCGTTTAGAAAAGTGGTGAAACTTTAAACTGATGCATTGGGAGGGGGAAATTGCTGCATTTAAAAAACAACTATTTCTGATATTATCTTTGACTTCTATCTCCTTCCACCAAATCTTGTAGCTATCTTCTTGGAAACCCTGTCTCTTAACTGTCTGCTTATTTTCCAAGTAAGTCCCACCTGAGAGCTTATCCAGAGTTTGGAAACGTACACATGATGCCCTCATCACCTCTCAGACCTAAGCAAACAGTCACCTGCCAAAACCTGCCACTCAATCAGGTTTCCCAAGAGATCTGACTTGCTAACTATCAAATAACAAACATTTATTGAGTTCTTACTATGTGCCAGCCACTGTGCTAAGTGCCAAGAAATAAAGAGGTTAAAAAGTGCTTATGGGTAACTCAAAGAGCTTACTTTCTATCTGAAGAGAAAATACTTATTATGAAGTGCTGGGTGACACTGAAGATGGTGCTGGACTTGAAGTCAGAAAGACCTGAATTCAAATACAGCCTCAAGTATTGTTTGACTCTTTCAAGTCACAACCTCAGCCTCGATTTCCTCATTTGTAAAATGAGGATAATAGCACCATCCCCACATGGCTACATTGGGAATCAAATGTGATAATGCATAAAATGTTTTGCAGACATTAAAGCAAAATGCTAGCAATTTATATAATAAATAGATACATACTCTGTATTTTTTACTTACCAATAGATATAAGCAGAGTAGGTGGGAGGTATCCTTAGAGAAGGTTCTAAAAGCTTGGGGGAAAGAGGATGTAGAGACCTAGAAAGGCCCCCTACAGAAGATGGCATTTGAGCTGAATCTTGAATAAGCTAACTAGTCTTTTTTCATAAACCTTTTCTTCTAGGCAGGGAAAGGGTTGGTACTGAAATAAGGAAGTGGTGGCATGTGACAAAGCCAAATCTATCTGGGGAGGGGTGGTGTTAGGGCAGAATCTTTGATCCAGGTAGTTTCAGTGGATTTGTTTGAACATGGGAATGAATGAATAAGGGCCTGGGGAGCTTCTAAGCAGAACATATGCTCTGTGTCATGATCAAGCAAACAGTTTTATCCTACCTGTTTTTGGAAAACATGAAAGAAATAATGCAGCTCCCAACTCTGCCATCTGCTGCCTCTGTGACCCTGTGCAAATTGCTTCATTTAATTGCCTAGGCCTTAGTTTCCTGAACTGTAAAATGAGATAACCTCTCAGGCTCTTTCCTGAATTTATGATCTTGTGTCCCTCTCTCCTAGAATAAGCAAAAGGCATATACAGCTTGGAGGACTCCTGAGGAGGATCAGTCAATTAATCTGCAAGCATATATTAAGCTTCTATTATAGGCCAGAACTGTGCTAAGCACTGAGAATATAAAAGTGAGAGAATTCCTGCTCTTAAGGAGTTTACATTATATCAGGGGACATTTGGACAATAAATATATGATTACAATGTAACTTTTCAAGGGAAGGTGATGTATTGTTATTTTTGATATTATCTTTGACTTCTCACTCCTTCCTCCAAAACTGATAGCTGACTTCTTGGAACCCTATGGAAAACCTGTCTCTTAATTCGTCTGCTTATTTTCTGAATGAGTCCCTCCTGGGAGAGATGCAGGAGAGAAGTGAGGAGAGAATATGTATCAGGTATGAGGAAAACAACCAGTACAAAGGTCTGATGACTAGAAACAGAATATCATGTTATGAAGAGTGGTTGGACCAGGGCTTGTGAAGAGGAGTAATATATAATGTAGCTGGAAAGGCAGCCTTGTGCTAGTTGTAGAGAGATTTAACCAAAGCTATTTATATTTGACAGAAAACAATAACAGAAAATGGCTTTATGAACAGATTGAAACAGAAAGAGGAAAAATTATTCCTAATAAGAATGCTAGATAATTTGGGGGGGGGGGGTATGGATGAGCTGGTCCTTTTCCTTGTAGCTTTAAAGTTCTACCATAGATATATTTAGAATTTAAGGATAATGAATCAGTTATAAAAGATTACATATGAATGTGTAGTAGATGTTTTAGAAATCATTGTTTTGGGGGGGCAGCTGGGTGGCTCAGTGGATTGAGAGCCAGGCCCAGAGATAGGAGTTCCTGGGTTCAAATCTGGCCTCAGACACTTCCTAGCTGTGTGACCCTGTGTGAGCAAGTCACTTGACCCCCATTGCCTAGCCCTTACTGCACTTCTGCCTTGGAACTAATACACAATATTTTCTAAGACTATGAATCAAATGAAAAATCGTCAAAGCATATCAAATTTCATCCACTTTGAGTAAAGAAACAAATAATGAAAATATAGTTGTTTTTAAGGCTACCCTAAGCATTGTCAGGACTTTTCTATCAATTTTTCTGTCATATTAGTGATTCTTAATATTTTAAAATTTAAAATGTAGCCCAATATTCATTTTTAAAAATTTATTTAATTGATTAAGAACATTTTTCCATGGTTAAGTGATTCATGTTCTTTACTTCTCCCCTTTCCCCCCCCCTTCCTTCCACCCCTCTCTTGTAACCAATGCTCAATTCCACTAGGTTCTATATGTGTCGTTGATAAAGACCTATTTCCATATTATTGATATTTGCACTAGAGTGATCCTTTAGAGTCTACATTCACAATCATATCCCCATCGACTCATGTGTTAAAGCAGTTGTTTTTCTTGTGTTTCTACTTCCATAGTTTTTTTCTCTGGATGTGAATAGCCTTCTTTCTCATAAGTCCCTCAGAACTGTCTTGGATCATTGCATTGCTGCTAGTAGAGAAGCCCATTACATTTGATTGTGCCACAATGTATCTGTCCCTGTGTATAAGGTTCTCCTGGTTCTGCTCCTTTCACTCTGCATCAGTTCCTAGAGGTCATTCCAGTTCACATGGAATTCCTCCAGTTCATTATTCCTTTGAGCACAATAGTATTCCATCACCAACATATACCACAATTTGTTCAGCCAATCTCCAATTGAAGGGCATCCCCTCATTTTCCAATTTTTTGCCCCCACAAAAAGAGCAGCTAAATATTTTTGTACAAGGAAGCCCTTTACCCTTTTTTATTATCTCTTTGGGATACAGACCTAGTAGTGGTATTCCTGAATCAATGGGTACACATTGTTTTATAGCCATTTGGGCATAATTCCAAATTGCCCTCCACAATGGTTGGATCAGTTCACAACTCTACCAGCAATACATTAGTGTCCCAATTTTGACACATCCCCTCCAATATTTATGATTTTCCTTTATTATATAACATTGGGCAATTTGAGAGGTTTGAGGTAGTACCTCCGAGTTGTTTTAATTTGCATTTCCTTAATCCTGAGGGATTTAGAACATTTTCCTAACATCATTATTGATTTCTTAGGTTTTTTTTTTTTAAGAAAAGGTATATTCCTCCCATCTCTGAGATGAGGGAGGAGAAGGGAGTGAGGGAGACAATTTGAATCTTATAATTTTGGAAAACTTAAATTGTTAATACATGTAATTGGAAAAATAAAGCATCTTTGAATTTAGAAGAAAAGGAGAGGTATTTTTCACAATAGAATATATGGTATACATATAATCTCAAGGTCATATGTAACCTTCAAAATTAGAGTTGTTATTTTTCAAATGTTATTTAAATACAACATTCTTTAAATGATGGCACAAAGTCTTTTTTAACATATTTACAAGGGAAATAACCTAAAGAATACTCCCTATTTCTGCTTTCAACAGTTTATTCTGCACATTTAGCTTTGAAGAATCTGTTTTCCAAAGGACTCTCACTTTTAAGAGTTTACTAAGAAATGTAAGGACAGTTTAGGAATCTCAGTGGATAGAGTGTTGGGGCTGGAGTCAGGAGGACTCCTCTTCCTGAATTCAAGCTGGCCTCAGACACTCACTATCATGATCCTGAGCAAGTCAATTAACCCAGTCAGCCTCAGTTTTCCCATCTATAAAATGATCTGGAGAAGAATAAACCATTCCAGTATCTTTGCCAAGAAAATCCCAAATGGGGTCACAAAGAATTGGACACAAGTGAAAAAATCCACTGAACAAAACAACTATTTATATTTGATCCTAGAAGCAAATGGGAGCCAATGTAATTTACTGAGTGGGGGAGTAATGTGGTCAGGTCTTGTAGCTGTGTGAAAGACAGAATAAAGAGAGAGGAGACTTTAGGTAGGGAGACTAGTTAGGAAGCTATTGCAATGGTTCAAATGAGAGATAATAAGGAAATTGGGTAGTGGCCATGCAAGTAGAAAGATGTGAGAAATGTTGTAAAGGTAGAAATAATAAGAACTGGAATCAAAATGGATATGTAGAGTGAGGTACAGTAAGGAGACAAGGACAAAGTAGAGGTTGCAAACCTGGGGATTGGGAGGATAGTGATGCTCCTGATAGATCTGGGAAAGTTTAGAAAAGGGATAGGTTTGGGAGAAATAGAAATTCATTTTTGGACGCGATTTTGAGATGTCTACAGAAAGATATCCAGTTTGAAATGTCCAAAAGGCAGTTTTTGATGTGAGATTGTTGCTCAGAAGAAAGAATACAAAGATCTGGGTGTCATCTGTATGGAGAGGATAGTTAAGCTATAGTAGTTGATAAGGTCAAGTAAGGGAGTCTATATAGAGAAGAGAGCCTAAGACAGACTGTTGAACTATACTTACAATTACTGGGTGTTATTTCAATGATGAACCAGCAAAGGAGATTGAGAAATGACCAGTCAAGCAGAAGGAGTACAAGAAGAAGCAGTGTAATGAAAACCAGAGCAGAGAGGGTAGCCAGGAGGAGGAGTATAGTCAAACTGGTAAATATGACAGGGAAGTCAAGAAGGATTATGGTTGAGAAAGGGCCATTATATCTGGCAATTAAGAAATCATTGGTAACTCTGGAGAGAGCAGTGTCAGTTGAGAGCTGAGGTCAGAAGGCAGTTTACAGAGAGTTGAGAAGCAAATGAAAGGAGAGGAAGTAGAGGCAATGAGTTTGAAAAGCTTTTTCAAGGAATTTGGCTGAGAAAGGAAGAAGGGAAATGTGTAAAGTCTAGTGAAAAGAAAAATAGAAGAAAGAGGCAAAGGAAGGGAAGGGCTGGGGAGAAACTGAGAGAGGGAAAGAGGGAGAAAGAGAAAAGAAAGAGATACAAAGAGAGGGAAGCAGATAGATCTGGCCCAAGATATCAGTTCCTTAACTATTAAACCAGTTCTACTCAGGGTGGCTTCCTCCCCAGGAAGTGAATCACACAGAATCCATTGCTGAAGACTGGTATCAGGGTACTTGTCAGTGATAGCTCTTCAAAGTAGAAAGACTCTGTAAAAGTAGGGAGTGCCTACTATATGAAAGAGATTCAAGATTGGATCAAAAGGCACACTTCTGCTTTAATTTTTACATAGGCTTCATTTGAACTCAGACCCTAAGGTGCCAGGTTGTACTGACATAGGGTCAATAGTCAGGACTTTGTTCAGTTCCTCCTTTGAGTTAAATGAACATGAGGTGACACTGGGTGAATGTCTGTGACGTGTCTCATGGGTCCTAAGTCTAAACTGATTCTTTTGGCTCCACCTCCAAGTTTACACAACTTTGCTGCTTGCTTTTCCAGCCTTATAAGACATGGAAATGAAAGGCTCCTCTCCTCCTCCAACTTTCTCCCCTATGTTATCTGTCCCTTGCCACTCTCCTCCAACTTCACTGCTATTTCCACTTGGCTATTCTTTCTCTCTCCAACTCAGGCCACTTTTGTTTCCTACCAGGGAGAGAAGGTGGGGCAATGAGAGGTCCAAGGCTGAAGTTTTTCCTTTTAAATAATTTTTATTTTTATTTTTAATTTAACAAATACCAAATAGAGTGGTATTCACACACACACACACACACACACACACACATATATGTGTATATATATATAACAGAAAAAGAGAACTGGACAAAAATCTGGTCTTAATTATTGGCAGCTTGCTTTTCCAGAAGAAGGTCTGTGATTGAGCAATCCTTAACAAACTGTGCACCTACTACATGCTTAGCACAAATAGAAATATTCCATCCAATCACAGGCTCTTTTGGGCATACTTCTGGGACAAATTTTAAGAATGATGCTAGACTCTTGAGATTCTCAATCCTCTGCCTACCCAAGATACCACAGAATCAGTGTCAAAGAACTTCAGAGCTTGAAGAGACCTTATGTAGAGACCTACTCTAACTCCATCATTTCCTGTAAGAAACTTTGGTCCAGAAAGCTCAAATGTCTTTTTTTTTTTAATTAAAAAAAAACCCTTACCTTCCATCTTGGAGTCAATACTGTGTATTGGCTCCAAGGCAGAAGAGCGGTAAGGGCTAGGCAATGGGGTCAAGTGACTTGCCCAGGGTCACACAGCTGAGAAGTGTCTGAGGTCACATTTGAACCTAGGACCTCTCGTCACTAGGCCTGGCTCTCAACCCACTGAGCCACCCAGCTGCCCCCTCAAATGTCTTATCCATGGTCACATAACAGATTGAAAGCAAGTTTCTTGACCCCAGCTCAGTGTTCTTTCCACCACACCACATTAACCATCTTCTACATACCTTTTAGCCCTTCAGTTTCAATAATTTCCTAGTCTCCATAAAACCTTCAACTTTAACACTGACATGCATATTCTCAATCCCAAAGATCTATTTCTCTATTGGTTGGAGCAGCAGGAAGAAACTTCCTAACTGAGAAGCAAATATATGGCCATTTCCTGGTAGTAGCTGAGTGACTATGCTTCTTCCCCCACCCTAACTGTTGTTCTCTCACTAATCAGTCACTAAGCTCCATTAATAATTGCCAGTTGTAGGACTGGACTTCATGCCGTTTTGTCCTTGTCAAATCACCAGATTACTATTTGGTGAGCTGTATGTTAATTGGGCTAGGTGTTCCCAATGTATTTTTCCTTTTTTTAATGACCTCATTTCCTGCAAATTCTACTTTTCACCATTAGACACAGCAGATAAAGAGGCATTCAAATTTAACACACCAAGTTGGGCCTCCTACAAGGTCCTCTCGGGGAAACTGGCTTTTCTGCTTCTACAAGTTACAATGCTTGAAAAAAAGCCCTCAAAAGGATCTGGTTTCCAAAGGGTTACTTAGTCGGAGAGAAGATTTTAAGGATTGAAGACAGACAGGTCTACAAATGTGAAGTAATCCGGTTCTTGTCAGCACAACCCTCTTATCTACAGCTTATCCGTAAGCATGGCCTCAAGGCTAATTACACTAAAAGCTTTTAGTGTCATAGAAAGAGCACTGAATTGAAAGTCAGAGTACCTGGGTTCCAAACCCACCTCTGATAATTATTGTCTTTCTGTCAGTTCAAGTAATTTTTCCTCCCTGGCCTCAGTTTGCTTGTTTGTAAAATAGGACATTGGGCTAAATGCTTGTCAAACTACCCTATAAAGAAAAAAATATACATAAGAAATCAACTATTTAGTTAGGGAGGCAAAACATCTGTGAAAGTGAAGAAATGAACAGTTGAGTAGGGTTGGTAAAGTAAGGCCATCTGGAAAAACTGAGCTTTGAAGGTAAGAGATGTAGGGGGAGAAATATGGAATGTTTGAAAAACTAAGTTTAGTAGTTTCAATTTTAAGGTAGATAAGGAAGCTATCAAGCTACTAGAAGTTAAAAAGTTAAAAGATGGAAGGAAGCTAGGTGGCTCAGTGGATAGAGATCCAGGTCTAGAGACAGGATGTTCAAATCTGGTTTCAGATACTTCCTAGCTGTGTGACCCTGGACAAGTCACTTAACTTCCATTACGCAGCTCTTATTGCTCTTCTGCCTTAGAACCAATACATAGTATTGATTCTAAGACAGAAGGTAATAGTTTAAAAAAAAATAAGTCAATGATGAATGACAAGAACTCTATTATTTGGGCAGCTTGTATCTGTGGGTTGGATTAATGTTTGGGACTGTAATAATAAACCAAGTTCGAGGAGCTGTGGGCCTAGACTAGGGCAGCTGTGAAAGTAGTAAACTTGAAAGTCATTACAAGGAACAAGTCCACCTACTTTGGCAACAGAACAAAAGTTTAGGGATGAAGAGGGAATATAGTTGAAAAATACTGGAGAGACTAAAGACAAATTCCCCTGAAGAATAATTCCTCCAGAGACTGAGAAAATATAATAGATTCAATCCTGATGGGGAAATGTAAAGAAAGTCAATCATTTTTCTAGCCGTAGTCAACATAAGGAGTCAGTCAGAGGTCTGTGTACACTTGGGAACAGGGTCAGGCCAGGAGACAGGCCAGGCTCACAAAATTCTCTAGCACCCAGGAAGAGGTTATGAAGTGGGCAAGTAAAGGTCTCAGTCTTCACCCTAGAACCTTATGGGAGCCTCATAAGGATAAGTGGCAAATTTTGCTTTGTGGCCCACTACCCAGTTTTAGGTCACAGATTCAGAGTGGATTGAGAAGGGGATCTGGGTTCTTTAATAGGGAGAGCGAGGGTAATGAATTGAGAAAGGAGGAAGTTCAGAAGTAAGCAGCAACAGTGCGGCTCAGACTCCCCAAGAACACAGTGGGATCTCATTTATAGCAATTAGCCCAATTTAAAGCTTACAGAGAAATGGCTAGGGCAAGAATCCCAGCAAAGGAAAAATTACAATTCCATTACTCTAAACCAACAGAGTTTCCATTTGGCTGACAGGAATTGAATACAACAGTGTTCTACTGTTACTAAGCCCTAAACCCAAGTAAAAAAATTGCAGAGTTCAGACCAGAGGGGGCAGCAATCAAATTTTGCCCTGGAAAGTTTGCAGGTTCCTAGCCTGAGTGGTCTCAGATTCTAGAACAATACAATATACTCATCCAAAAAAAAAGGAGCAACGGGACCAATCTAGATCTTCCCTCCAGAATTTTGGCAGAGCCCAGCCCAATCATGTCCAAAGTCAGAAAGTAGACTGGAAGAATGAGCAAAAGCAAAAAAAAAAAAAAGAATCCCACATAATGGGCTCTTTGTGAGCATCAGGGATGCTCAAGACACAAACCCAGTAGAAGAGAATAACTTCAAAACATCTACAAGGCAAAGCCTCAGAGAAAGACACAATTTGAGCACAAATTCAACTTTTAGACTTGGAAGAGATGAAGCAAAAAATTTTTTAAAGAGTTTGAAATGTTTTTTATAGATGAAATTATATTGCTTGAAGAAAAAACTGGATAAGAATTGAGCGCAAAGGAAGAAAGAATTGGAAAAGGAATTAATAGCTTGCCCAAGCTGAAATAAACTACCTGAAAATTTGAATGGGCCAAATAGAAGTCAATGACTCCAAAAGACAAGAAGAAATTAAATTAAAGTCAAAAGACTGAAAAAAATAGAAAGAAAATGTAAGTTATCTCAAAGCAGCAACAACTGACCTGGAAAACAGATGGAGTAGAAAAAACTTAATAATCATCCAACTGTCATAACAACAACAACAAAAAAATCCTAGATATCATATTTTAAGAAATCTTTAAGGAAAACTGCACAAATATCTTTGAACTGGAGGGCTAAATAGAAATAGGAAGAATCTATTGGTTATCTGAAAGAAACCTCAAAATGAAAATTCCCAGTAACTTTATAGCCCAAACCTAGTACTTCCAGGAAAAAGAAAAAATACTGTAAGCAATCAAAAAGAGAATTCAAGAATTGAGGTGCCACAGTCAGGAGCACACATGATTTAGCAACCACCACTATAAAGGAATACAATATATCCCAGAAGTTAAATGATATAGGATTATAGCTGATAAAACATATCTAGCAAAACTATCATACTACAAGAGGAAAAATGAATCTTTAATAAAATAGAGGACTTTCAAGTATTCCAGAGAAAAGACTAGAGTTGTGTAGAAACTCTGACATTCAAACAGAGGAGTTTAAGAGAAAATAAAAAGGTGAACAATGAATGAACAATGATGAGACTAAGTAAGAATAAATTGCTAACATTCAAATATGGGGAAATGATACATCTCCCCCCTGAGCCTTATCATCATCAGGAAATCATAGAGGGAACTTGATTAAACAAGGACTAGTAGTAGTTCTGTTTTAAGAATGTCTTAAGAATGGATAAGTCTTTAAGAATGTCTTAAGTCTTAAGAATGGATAGAGGAAGAAGAATACATAGGAGGGGCAAGGAAAGTTAAGGGAAATAATCTTGCATAATCAGAGTATGAAACTAGGTATTTCTACAAATGAGAAGAGAGGGGAGTGGTTAACACTTGAACCTTACTCTCATCTGAACTGGTCAAAGGTGGGAAGAACACACACACAGTTGGGTACAGAAGTACATTTGACTCAATTGGGAAATAAGAGGGAAAGGGAAGAAGAAGAATTGGATGGTAGATTAAGGGAGGGATTAGTCCTAAGCAAAACAAATTCTAAAGATGTTCAAAAATATTTATAGCTCTTTTTGAGGTGGCAAGGATGGGAATCTGAAGGGGTGTCCACAAACTGGGGAAAGTATAAACAAATTATGGTATATGAATATAAAATATTACTATGTTGAAAGATGAAGGTTTCAGAGAAACCTGGGAAGATTTTTATAAACAGATGAAGAGTGAAATGAACAAAACCAGAACAATTTATACAATAACAACACTATGATAAAGACAATTTTGAAAGATTCAGGAACTCTTATCAGCATAAAGACAAACCAGGATTCCATCAATGATGAAACATGGTACCTACCTCCCGAGAAATGAAGGACTCAGAGAACAGAAAGACACATCTTTTTAGACATAGCCAATGTAGAAATTTGTTTTATTTGACTAAATGACTAAACAGAAGTTTTGTTTTTCTTATGTTCTCAGCTAGGTGGATAGGCTGTTAAGATGGGAAGGTGAGGATAAATTTTGCTAAATGAAATGCCACAGCAGGAAGGGTCTTGCTTCACTTATTTGTACTTGTATCCCAGCATGGTACCTGGCACACAGAAGGCACTTCCTTAGTCCTTGGTATATGATTGCTGAAAGACCACTGATGAAAATAATAAGCTCACAATTCTACCTTGCTTTGTAATTTGCAATCCAATTCAACAAACATCTAGGAAGGGTCTACTTTATACCAGGCGCTATTTGTTTATAGGGACACAAAGAAAAAAACCAAACAGTCCTTTTCTTCCAAGTGTTTATGTTCTACTTATATACCTCACAAGAATCCTGAGAAGGGAATATAAATATTAATATCTTACTTTGCAAATGAGGAAACTATACACAAAAGAGGTTAAATGATTTGTTCCAGGTCACAAAGCTCAATATGGGATTTGAACCCAAGTCTTCTGATTCTTAATACAGTCCTTTATGCTCTTGGAGAACACAGAAAAAATTGCCTCACTTACTAAACTTTAAGTGCTTAGATGGCCCAGACGCTGATATATACTACTGTCAATTCTGACAAATAACTGTTCAACACCTACTGTGTTGACATTGTGCTGGAGAATGATGGGCCACTAAATTTAGGGCCACTAAGCCCTACATAAGGATCTCTGAGGGACACATATTCACCTAAGAAAACCACATATTAACATTATTTGACTTGCATTTTAATTTTGTTAGATATTTCTCAATTATATTTTAATCTGGTTCTACTTCCAAGTGTTGCATGTTTCATGGACCCCATTTGGGATTTTCTTTGGAAAGATACTGGAGTGGTTTGCCAATATTCTCTTCAGCTTATTTTACAGATGAGCCTGAGACAAACAGGGTTAAGGGACTTGCCTAGGGTTACAGAGCTAGTAAGTGGTATCTAAGGCTAGATTTGAACTCAGGAAGATGAGTCGTCCTGACTACAAGCCCAGCACTCTATACATTGTGCCTAACTGCCTTTCTTCAAGGTCCAAAAACTTATCATTACTTTATGACCAACTTGGTTTTAAGATACAGGATCTTGTCACTAGGCCTTTCCTGTCTAGTAGGACTGCCTAGCTAGTTTAAACTTGGCTGGCACAATTTCTACAAACCCAGAGTCATCTCTGCACCACCCACAATGAGGCATCATAGTACAGATCTAGTAGATACAAACAATCATAATATGAAATGATACATGATATATTCTAAGTATATAAGAGGTACAAAATAAATGTAAGAAATCTGAGGAGGAAAGGTTCGTTACTAAATGAAGGAATTAGGGGAGTCTTCATGAAGGTGACATTTGAGGTAGGTCTTTTGGTTTAGTTGGCCTAGAGACAAAAGTGTACAAGAAGTAGATAAGGTCAGAAAGAAAAAAAATTTTTTCTGAATATAACAAACAAATAAAGTGAGTATTTTTATGTATAAATAGAATAGAAAAAAGTATTATACACAACACTGCAGATCTCTATTGTGTATAGCTTACTTTTATAATAAATTGGGGGCAGCTGGGTGGTTTAGTAGATTGAGAGCCAGACCTTGAAATGGGATATTCTGGATTCAAATGTAGCCTCAGCCACTTCCTAGCTCTGTGATCCTGGGCAAGTCACTTACAACCCTTACCTTCTTAGGTTCCAAGACTAAAGAGTTGGGATTAATTGATTTGTCCAGTGTCTAGGCAGATTTGAACCCAAGACCTTCCACCTCCAGGCCTGGTGCTCTATACACTGTACTACCTAGCTGCTCATCATCAAGACATTTTTAAAAATGCACAGAAAGGGGCAGCTAGGTAGCATAGTGGATAGAGAGCCAAACCTGGAATTGGGAAGGCCTGGGTTCAAATCTAGCCTCAGACATTTCCTAACTGTATGAACCTGGGCAAGTCACTTACCCCAAATTGCTTAGCCCTTACCAGTCTTCTGATTTAGAACCAATACAGAGTATTTATTTAAGACAGAAGGTCATTTTGGCCACTCTGCTGCCAACTTCCTTTTCCCTTCCACATCCTCTTTAGCATCAGAAAAAGAAAACAATTTTTGTAACCAATATGCATAGTTAAACAAAAGAAATCTCTGCATTGGCCTCATCTAAGATTTTTTTTCCCCTACACCTTGAAATCATAATCTCTTTGTCAGGATGTGGGTAGCATGTTACTATGAATCCTGTAGAATCACAATCAGTCATTGCATTGATTAAAATTCTCAAGTACTTCAAAGCTGTTGGAATAAAACAGACTTTTGGAAAACCTTGAATATCTATTCAGTAGATTAAGCAATAGGTATCCACTGAACTAAGTCTGGCAGTAGGGACTGAAGAGGAAAAAGTTCAAGCAGCAAGACTAATTATGAAGCTACTTTAATATGATATGATATGATAGATGAATAGTAATGAGAGGAAGCCATGTTAAGAGGGAGGACAGCTGAGATTTTGCAAAGATATGAATAAATAGTATTACTACTAGAAGAAATAATAAAACTAAAAGAAAGCAAAATAGTATTAAAGATACTAGAATTTCATCAAGGTAGTGACTGTTCAGGACAGTCAGTTCAGTATAGGTGAGAAGTTTTGTCTCCCTCCTCTTCCCAGAGACTTTAGGACTACAGATGCAGAATGAGGTATATATCATATCAGACAGAGATAATGTGATTTGTTTTATTTAACTGTACTTTGTTTCTGGAGAGAATTTTTCTGGGGTACGAGTAGAGAAGAGGAAAGGATTTGGGGGCCCATGATATGGAGGATAGAGTGCTAGACTTGGAGTCAGGATTCCCAATTCAGACACTAGTCCTGTGGCCTTGGGAGTCATGTAATTTTGCTGGGCATATAATTTCGCATCATTCATACTCAACATTGATGTTTAAAAAGGATCAACATGATTTTTTTTTTAAAGAAAAATACAGAAGTTAAAAGCAGGAAAAGATGTAAGAGGATTAAGTCTTAGATATGTTGAGTTAGAGGTGCTGATGAAGTTATTTTGATGGTATTACAGGTGTGGACTTGGGATAACATTTTACTACCTAAAGAAGCTTCCATCACTTCTTTGTTCAAAAAATTTTATTTGCTCTCCATCACTTCCCAGAGTTTTTTTTATTCCTGATCCTGCTACTTAAGGTTTGCCACAATCCTGTTATAACCTACCTATTTATTCTTCCTTTATACACCTGCCAAATTAGAATATTTTCTCTAACAAGTTCCCATTCTGTCTTATATTGTCCCAGTAAGTTTGCATACTATCTCCCATGAATGAAATTAAATCATCCTATCTATATCTAAATACAGTCTATTTATTGAAGTTCCTCCCTTCCTATAAGGTCTAAATCAGTTTTCACTTGCTCCAACTCTGACCTTCCACCAACCAACTCTTTAAATAATCCATAGTACTTTCCCTGGATCTCTCCTTCAAACTTAAAACTATTCCTCTTTGTATCAGTTATAAATTTTATGTTTTTACCCATTCTGACCAGTGGCTTCCCAGGATCCTAGAGTAGACATACAAACCCTACCCTTGATTTTGGATAGCTATTTTTTGATATTTAAATATACAGTCTGGGTCATCAAAGTGATTAAAAAGCTTAAGGCAATTTCTTCTGGTATTAGGAGGGACAGGGAGGAGAGGTGAGATAAAGCTCGGCCCATCTCTGTTTCCTAGTGCTCTTTTATCAGCCTTTTTGATTTCACTGGAAAAGAAAACCTTCATCTAACATTGGCTTGGTTTACTGTGACCTTGGGCAAATTACTTAACCTCTATTGGTTTCAATTTCTTCAACTGTAAAATAAGGGAGATAGATTAGATGACTTCTTAAGGTCATTTAGAGTGAACTCTTCATCTATCGGTGCCCATTACTTTGAAAAGGGTAGACAGTTAAGGTAGATTTTTTTTCACGAGATAAATACTGGAGATTGTCAAGGAAAAAATGTATAGTTGGGAGAGGCCAGGTTTCTGTGAAAGATACCCTAGATGTTGGATAGCTTTTTGTTGGAATTTAAGCATAAGGCATGGTCTGGGCCATCAAAGCACTTAAAAGATTAAGGTGATTTCTTCTCATGTTAGAAGAGATAAAGCTCAGGCTGTCTCCCATTTCCTAGTGGTAAATGGTGTTTTCTAAGAAACAGCAGAGAAGACTAAATTAAGAATATGAAGACTTGGATTTCAATAGTCAACAGAAAAGGAGGTAATAAGGAGATACTGGAAAGAACCCCGGGTCTCAAACTTGACTTTATTTACTTATAATTTGTTCTCCTGGGTAAGTTATTTCTTCTTTGAGTCTGCTGTCTTATCTGTAAAAATAGTTGGTCTAGGTAAGGTTTTTTTTTTTTTTCCTGAGCGACTTCGGCGGTCTGAATGTTTTAAAAGTAACTGAAGGAAATATTAACCTTTAAAAAGACGGCTAGAAAAGATGAAAATGTCAATTCGGGTACACACACACACACACACACACACCCGACACACACACACACACCCACACCCACACCCACACACACCCGACAGGTACCCCTGTGGACTGCGGGTCGTATCCCTTCCAGTTCTAATTCTTCTAAACAGAGGAATGCTTAGAGGCCGAAGTAGAATCAGATGTCAGAATGAGGTGGATGGCTTCCTCCAAGGCCGGCCTGCAGCCCACCCACCAGCAGGTCCCCAACACGGGTCCGTGGCCTCGCCCCCAGTCCAGCCCCACGGTCCTTGGAACGGGCTATGGACAGACTCCAGAAGAAAGAAATACCGAGAAAAGGGGACCATGGGCAGCCAGAGAGCCCACGGCTAGTGTGGCCTACGACAACGGGGGCCCTGATTTCGAATCCATTTCCCTCCCTTCCCGATCGAGTTTCCTAAGGGTGGAATCGCACGGAGCACACGCTCACCGGAAGCTACCACGGCCACTTCCATCACTACTGGACGGGGGCGGGAGGAGAAGGCGGTGACAGCTACGGAGACGCGGTCCAGTCAGAATCCAACACGAGGGGTTTCCTTAGCGCACGCGCCTCTCAGTCCTTCAACTGGGTCTCTCCCTTACCTCACCCTCCCCATTGCCACGTTCTACAAGGAAACGGTAAAGAGCGCGTGCGCCTGCTAGCCAATCAAAACCTTCAATATCCGGGTTTCCCCCCCTCCCCCACGTAGCAACCAATCATAAAAGGGAAGGTGCCGGTGAACGCTACCAGTCAGAAGTAGGGAAAGAGAAAGTTCTCTCTTTCAACCAATAAGAAACGTGGGCAGGCGTGAGCGTGATTATTTCAACCAATGATAAACGGAAGAGGGCTAGTTCCATTTTGCAGCCATTCAGAGGAGGACCATAGGCCTAACTTAGCAACCAATCGGAGGAGGAAAATGGCAGGTGTTAGAGTCAACCTGCCAATTGGAGCGGGGCGAGAGGCGGAGTAAGCGCGCGCGCGGAAGCCAGTGAGAAGTGGGAGGTAGACGGGCGCGCACTCTCGGGGACAGGATCTATAAAGGCAAGGCCCCAAGACCGAAAGCGCGCTTCAGCCCTTTTCTCCGTCCGGGGGACGTAACCGTAGCGCCTCCAGTCCCACACTCCTCGCGCCCGCCCCTTCCGCGCGCCTTCGGCCTACCACCGCCCGCCGGGCCTGAAGGGAAACATGCTGAACCGCGTCCTGCTCTGCCTAGCCCTGGCCGTGATGGCCGGGGTCCGCGCTGACGCCCCTAAGGAAGAGGACGACGTCCTGGTCCTGAATAAGAGTAACTTCGGGGAGGCGTTGAAGAGCTACGAGTACCTCCTAGTGGAGTTCTGTGAGTGACCACCTCCCTGTCCCGACCCAGCCCTGCTCCGCCGGCCTCGGCCCCCAGAAAAGCGAGCGATCCCCTTCCCGGAGGTTCTCGGGGAGCTTGGCAGGCCGAGGACGCGTGTGATCTTGGGGAGGGGGGTTGGCAGCGACTGCAGCAGAGCCCGGGTTTCCTCTCCTGGGGCGGACCGTGGAGGGATTGGGCTGGGGGCGGGAGGCGGTGCGGTATCGGCTGCTGCTTTCAAATCCATAGAGATAAGCAGGAGCGGGGATCTCTGGATTCTCCGTGAAAGAGGGTGCTTTGGCTGCAGTGGGCGTCGTGCCTTCTGTGCCCTTCCCCTGCTAGAGGTCGAAGGGTCTTCATAGATGAGCCCTCTTGGCTAGGTCTAGTTTTACCGGAACTCGGCAATGACCCGGTCCTCCCCAAGTTCTTTGTTTCTGCGGAGAACCTTTAGAACCCCACAATTCTCAAGTTTATATGCGATCTTGGGGGTTAAAAGTCCTTAATTTGTCGAGATGTCTTCAGTATTCAGGCCACCTCTGAGGGAATAGGAAAAGTCACCAAAAAGCCACTTTGGGAATGGCAGGAGGATGAGAAAAAGTAGCATCGATCCTTCCTTAAGGAGCGTTCAAACTTAAGCCTTTTCTGCCCGTTACAGTTTATCCTTAATGCCCAAGTTATATTCAGTAACTTTTACATTGACCGATGGACCAAGTTCTGTGTCTTTGTGCATGATGTCCACATGGCAGACTTCCTCTGTAAGCACGAAGAGGATCAGCTTATTCAGGGAAAAGCAAATATAAAAGAACTGTTCTTATGGTTTAATACTTCAGTGTCACCTGGATGCACTTCTGTTAATTTATGATGTCTGTCTTAATAGTAGTGCAAACCAGAACTTACATCTTAGTTTGTGTTGTCATTTGAGCTTTTAGTAATCTCTTCATCGGCAGTCAAGCAGTAATAGTTGCTAACTTGTCATATGGAACAGGGAAACACACTGTGTGGTAGTAATAAACTTTAATAGTGTGCTCCATTTATATTTTCAAGATGAATTGTTTCCATTGGGTGAAACAGAGAACCAATGAGGAACTTTGAAGAATAGGAATAAAAGGTATAGTCAAAGAAATACATTTTTAAAATTAGGCTAGTCATATGGCCAAGGAATGATAGGTGGACAGAGTTCCACTGGGGCTCTCATGATGTTAGGGGAAGTCCTATAGCATTTTAGGCAGACTCCCTGTGGTGAACTTATGGGAAGATAAGAACAAGAGTTTCACAGGATGTAACAGGCATGGATGAGTTGGGATCACAGAGGAAAGAAACTCAAATATTATGGATTATTTGATCACTACTAGGTAGATAACTAAATTGTTGACAGCTCTGATTATTTAAAGGATGGCAGTGATTCTAGATATGTTTTCTATAATCATCTGTTAACAATGAAGGTTCAAGTCTTGCTTCTGGAACATACTTGCCTCTAACCTGGGCAATTTATTTCACTTTTCAAGTCTCAAAGACAAGTTGCAGGGCAGATACAAAACTGCATTGGTAAGGAGTTTTTTATCCAGAGTTGTGAAGGGGGGTATGGGAACCTCCTATTTCATTGATGAAACCACAGATTTGGTGAAAGCAAAACACAAACCTATTGTTTAAAAGCTGGTAATAGTTTTTAATTAGGGTCTAAAAAGCCACTAGGAACTTTCAGTAACAAAATAGATTAAGGGTGTGAATTTTTTTTTCTATGGTTTTCTCTTGATAGGAATATTTATGTACTTATACTGCAAAAGAGCACTGAGAAGTCATAACAGTATATTGCTATTGAGTTTCTATGAAGGAAAATCTATGAGGGGTTAGGGAAGCTGTTAAAGAACTAGAACTACATCAGGTGCTCCTGGTTAATGCTTTATTTTTCTTTTCAGATGCTCCTTGGTGTGGCCACTGTAAAGCTCTAGCACCTGAGTATGCCAAGGCAGCTGGAAAATTGAAGGCTGAAGGTTCTAAAATCAGATTGGCCAAAGTAGATGCCACTGAAGAATCTGATCTCGCACGGCAATATGGGGTTCGGGGGTACCCTACTATCAAATTTTTTAAGAATGGAGATACAACTTCTCCTAAAGAGTATACAGGTAGGTCTTCTTCCTAGGAAGTGAACATGTTCTTTTAAGGTAGGGATAGATGCACAAGGGAAAAAATAACTGAAAATATACCTTAGATTTGTTTGGTATACTGGAATAACTTTTCAAAGCATTTTATATGCCCATTTTTTTCCTTCTGACAACTTGATGAGGTAATGATGGCAGGAATAATACTTTACCCCATATGTATTAGCCACTTCTAAAAAAGTTCAAAGTACTTCAAAGCTCTGATCTTTACTATAGCCCTGTGAAGATAAGGTCAAGGTAGATATTAGCCCTAATTTACAGCTAGGAAAAGTCTTAAGTCAAGAGGTTGACTTGCCCAAGATTCAAGGTAATTTGGTGATAACTGAAAGTTACTTCTGGATTAGACCTTGGCTATGTTGATCTTTGTATCCTTTCCTCTCCCCTCCTGCTTAGGAAGTTCATTTTTTGCACTTCACAAATGCTTGTTGAATGAAAGAATCTTCTCATATACTAAAGTAAATTTGAACTCTTTTGGGGGTGGGGGGGCACAGCTGGTAGAGAAGCTGAAGACATTGTGAACTGGCTGAAGAAACGGACTAGTCCAGCAGTCACTGTCCTGAGAGATGTTGCTGCTGCTGAGTCCTTGGTGGATTCCAGTGAAGTTGCTGTTATTGGCTTATTCAAGGTAAATCTTTTAGTACTTGGTTTCAGATTCTATTGCTTTTTGTGTCATCCCTTGCACAACTGCTGGAGCATCTGGATCTCTGGATGCTGGAGACTGCATCTCATCCTGTTGTCTAGGGAACTAGCACATGTTAAATGAAGAGTCTTCATTGTATGGACCATAGGCTCTGATGCTTTTGGTCTTGTATGTACTGGTTATGCACAGTCAATAAATCATTAACTCTTTGTCTTTTCAATCTTCCTCTCCTAGGATGTAGATTCAGAATTTGTCAAACAGTTCACATTGGCTGCAGAGTCCATCGATGATATCCCATTTGGAATTTCTTCCAGCAATGATGTGTATTCCAAATATCAAATGGATAAAGATGGCATTATCCTCCTTAAGAAGGTGAGTTGTTTTTGTGAACTCTAAAATAAAATATAATTCTCTTTTGGTCTTTGGAGAGTAATGCTTTTGAGCACCTTATCCTCTGAGGCTCTGGAACAGAGTGGATCTGAGATTCTTCATCTTGATCAAATTAAGATAAGATTAGTACTGCAAATTTATTAGGGGGGAAATTCTGTTTCTATGCTATAATTTGCTGTGGGAAAGGGATTTTTTTCTTTAAAAAAAATCTGATAGAGACTGGTAATTGGTAGGTTAAGCAGCTGATAAATCATTTGGGAATAATTAAAACAGGGTTCTGAAGGAGGGGAGAAGTACAAGACAATTCTCACTTTACCTAAATTTGCATTACACAAATTCAGCTTTACATTTAGAATTCTGAAAGAAATCCTATTCCCCAAAAAACCACCCAGGTTAACATTATTCTATAGTACTGTGTTCTTTCTCCATTCCTGCTCCTTTGCTTGAGCCTCTCCACCAACACCAACCCCCATGCTCCTCTCCCCCCAATCTCCAGGTAAAAGGAGGGTTTGAGACCTCAATCTCTGAGACAAGCATTTCCCCTACCTGAATGTTAGTACTCTCCTGTCTCTGACCCTCTCTCTCTACACATTTTTCTTCTATTCTGTTCAAGCCCCCATATGACTGGCCGCAGCCACATGTCCTTCTGCTCTCTTCTGTTTCCAGCTTCTATGTGTCCTTGAACCCTGTACCCATCTTTTCCTTCCACATGTAAGATCTCCTGCCATCTTTCCCTTCCTTCCACAGTTCCAGGGAAAATTCAGATTTTATAAAAATCACTTTTTGTAGAGTGGTCCACTTACATAAAGCAAGAACTGTCTGTAGTACTAAGTGAATAGTGGAAAGATTTATCCAGGTGCTTATTCTTTTAAATCCAAAGCAATGCCTAGCTCTCTCCACTAGCATTAGTGTGCGAAGGAAATTTACCCTCCCTACTTTTGGGGTTTGAACAGCTTACCTATATACCGGAAGTTGACCAAGAGGCGAGGATTGTGTGAAGGAAATCATTGAATGAATTGGGTCACAAGGAGAGAGCAGCAGAAAAAGGCAGTGGATGTCCCAAATAGAAAGACACATTTGACTCCCAAGATGTTATGTGTGAGAGATAGTGGGTGGAGAAAAAGTTTGATTAATGGAGGCAGGAGACAAGAGTAAGATTTCACTCTTCTATGTTTGTTACTGGCTGGACTTCCCTATGAGTGTGGCTAGGGCATCCTAGTGGTGGCCACAGAATAGGAAGTTAAATGGAGCAAACCAGAAAGTAGCCTATATAGCTCCTATTTTTCCATCTTTCCCCCCTACAATTGTTTGATTAATTAAATTATGTCCAGTCCCATAATTTTCCCTCTTATACCAGCAAGTTGAAAAGTTAGATCAAATTAATGCAAATTGACTGAAAAGGATAAGTAGCTGGAAAGTAGATATGATTATTGTTCATTAAGGAAAAGGAGTGGTGCTTGTGTTGTATGGTGAGAAGGAAAAGTTTTGGTTAGCAGCTAGAATCTAAGATTTTTTAAAAAGTAGTATAATGAGGGATAAATGAAATTGAGTGTATATATATATGTATATATATATATATATTCAGGATTTTAAACAAGATATATTAACACAGACACTCTAAATAGAATTTTGTGACCCCAAAAAAAGTATAGAGTATGGTCTTTCCTAAAATAGTACAATACAAGCTATTTTCAGTAAGAACAAACTGTGATTTGGAACAATTTGTTTTTAGTTGTCCTACTATAATTTCCTATCTGTTACACTTTTTCCTAAGGAATTTTAATATTATTTCATGGATAAATGGGCAAACCTTCCAAAAGGACAGTTTGTAGCTATTAATTTTTAGGAGAAAAGTGTTTTCCTAAACATTTAAATGGGATTTACACACTTAGTAGGTCTAATAGGTGAACCAATACCAATTAAGAAATTTAATCTGCATTTGTATTAACCTTTCCCTTATGGATGGGGTGAAGAAAGCTTTGTAAGGAGAGAATGGTATAATTCAATACTATTTTAAAATTTATCACTACAAAATACTTTGGAGGTTAAAGCTTTTTCTAAAGTCTAGAGTGGTCCTGTTATTCAAATGGAAGAATGAGTCCTATCACTGCAACTATAGTTGGGGGACATCTATATGTAGGGATGTCCCTATATATGTCCCTATATATAGGGACATCAAGAATTTTCTTCAGAAAAATGCTTATCTCTTGATAAACTTATCTCTGACTCATTTATTTTGGCTACCAATCACTGGCTTAGATTTTTCTTTTTTAAAAACATTTTATTTTCCCTATGACATGTAACAATTTTCAGCATATATTTTCCAAAATTTTAAGATCCAGATTGTCTCCCTTCCTTCACCCCCTCCCTGAGATGGGTAAGCAGGTTGATCTGGGTTGTAATTGTATAATCATGCAAAACATATTTCCATATCAATTTTTGTGGGGAGAGAAGACCCAGACACAAACCTCAAAATGAAGTGAACAATAGTATGCTTTGAGATCTGCATTCAGAGTCCATTGGTTCTTTCTCTGGACTCTTTATAAATAGCTTGCTTTATCTGTGAAACACTATTGCCTTCTAGCAGTCTTTTGCCAAAAAATCTGGTCCATAAACTAGTCCCAGTGAACTTTGTCTGCTTAATCAGCTGAGATAACTTGGGGGCAATAGGAATACAGATCTAAGGTCAGATTTTTATTATGTAGGAAAGAAGTTAAAAATTTTGAGGAACATATAGTTAAATGACTGTTTCTTATTTTCCTTCCATAGCAGGTATTTCTCTATAGTATAATAAAATTTTAGATCCTGCTTTGTAGGAGGTGCTAAGCATGCTAAAATGTAATAGTTAATAGTTTGCAAGCACTTTTGTTGTTTATGGTTTATTCTCTTTTATATTTACATGTACCCTTTTGGCCTTCTTATTTTCTGTTTGTACTGATTTCCTTAACTATTTAGTGGGTAAGGACTTTAATTGACACACCTTCATCCTACTAGTCCAGAGATCTAATTAGTTTTTTTCATGAAATAAAACTACACTACAATTTGGAGGAAAAAAAGCTTTATTGCTGTTTTTAATTGCATAATTGCCATTTCTCAGTTCTATTTTTTTACCCAATTAGTCATACGTTATAAAAAAATTACAGTTAAGTAAATCACTTAAGAACTGAACAACATGTAACTTTTTTCCATATTTTTATTTTTATTATTCCACACTTCTCATTTGCAATAAGGGAGATGTATTTCATCATTCATTCTTTTGCTATTTGATATTTTTTCCCCATTTTATATTATTGCATTTTTATAATTATTCCATTATTATAATTACTACAAAGTGCTCTGCATCAGTTCATACAAGCCTTCCAGTTTTCTAACTTCTTCATATTCATCATTTAGTTTAATAATACTTCATTGCAATCATGTTTCACAGTCCTATTGGCTCTTCCCCAATTGGACATAAACTTTTGTTCCCATTTTCTTCATACCACAAAAAGTATCGCTAGAGATATTTTGGTAATAGAGATAAGAAGAGACTTTCTTTGATCTCTTTAGTGTAAATGACCAGTAGTGCTATTAGTGGGCCAAATGGTATGAATGGCTTAGTTACTTTTCTAGCATAGCTCTAAATTAGTTTTCCAGAATGGTTAAATTCCTGCTTCCATCAACATTGCATTTGTCAATGTTGGAGGCTCTATGAAAAGAGAAATGTAATAATATCATCATTTATCATTTTTGCTGTTGAGTCTATACTAACAATTCATAACAACTTTAGGGGTTGGCCTTCAGTGCTTTTGGAATAAAACCTTTTTATTCATCTTTTTAATTTTTTATTCCATGAGGTAGGTCTTTTCAGTTCACTCTCAATTCTTCCCCACTTTCCACAGATAATTAACCTCCACATCTGCCTTATTCTGAGAGACTTCTTTATTTTAATCCTTACTCTGAAGCCATGTTATCTTTCTTTCAGATTCCAATACTTCTCTCCCAATTACTTAATATTGATCTATATCATTCTACATATAAATGCATGTTTGTGTATTTAAGTATAGATTATGTATATATACACACAGATAAACATGTATTATGTTTTTCTGGCCAGAACATAAGCCCCTGGAAGGGCAGAGCCTTTAATTTTTGTCTATATCTCTAGTGCAAAGCAGGTACTTAAATCAGTGCTTGTTAATTTATTGCTACATTCCCTGGCTTTCTTCTTCTAAGAGTAGTCTATCCACTCATTTTTTCAGTTTGGCTTCTGCCCTCAATTCTATAAAAACTGTTCTCCTTAAGGTAATTTCTGATTGCCAAATCTAATATCTAATTCTCTTTCTTGGACCTCTCTGCAGAGATCTGACAAAAAAGAGACTGTCTTTGGTCTGTTTTGTAGTGATAGTACAACCCTACCTTCATTTGTTGGCTTTTTTTCCCCCCTGTTTTCCAAATGTAAATTTTCCATGGTTCTGGCATTCACACTTTTCATTTTCTACTTAATTTCTGGGCAATTTTATATAGTGCTAGAATTTAAAATATTGCCTCACTAGAAATAACTTCCAAATTTGTTTTTCTAAATGTGACTTCTCACCTGAGCTCCTGTCCCGCATTACCAACTTGCTTAAATGATCTTAGACTGAAGTTAGCATTCCCCTTCACCACTCCTTCATCTTGTCTGGATTACTGAGGCAACCCCTTAATTTGTCTCCCTACTTCAGTCATTCCAACACACTGCTGCCAAAGTGATTTTTTTTTAAAATACCTCTTACTTTCTGTCCTAGTAACAACTCTTTAAGACAGAAGGGCAAGATCTAGGCAAACAGAGGTAAGTGATTTGCCCAGGCTTACAGAGCTAGAATGTGCCTGAGGCCAGATTTGAACCCAGGGCCTCTGGACTCCAGCCCTGGTGTTTTATCCATTGTGCTACCCTACCTCTCCCCAAAGTGATTTTTCTTAAAGATCTGACCATATCATTTCCCTGCTTAGCCAACTCCAGTGGTTTCCCATTGTCTCTAGGATAAAGTAGAAATTCTTTTGTTTGGCTTTTAAAGCCCTTCACAACCTAGTCCCAATCTGTCTTTCTTCCAACCTCACCATATAGAGCCAAACTATACTTTTTTCTGTTCCTTCCTCTTTTTATCTTTTCACTAGTTGGTTCTTATGCTTGGAGGGTACACTCTCCTTTTAAGATTCAGCTTACATCTTTTTCCTGATTTCATATAATATCTTCTGCTAATAATTACTATTAATACCCTCACAAACAACATTGTATTTTTAAGTGCTTTGTTTTGGCTTTTTTTTTTAACTTTATACTATAAATATTTTTATAGGTAGTTATTTTCCCTAGAAGAATATAAGTATCTTGAGAACAAGGACAATTACATTTTTTCTGTTGTTTCCTCTTTGGCACATAAAAGGCACTTAATATAAGTGCTTTTAAGTTTTTTTTTGTTTTGTTTTGTTTTTTGTTTTGATTTAATTATCTGCCAGAAACCCAAGCTTCCTGTATTTGCTGCAGCTTATACAGTTCTGATGATCTTTTGCATGAGCTCCAGGTGCCCATGAGATCCTTCAGGGTGCCACTAAGAGCAATAGAGGGCAGAGTTGGACTACCTTCACAGTGCAGGTTTGACATCATCCCATGATTTCAAGTCTTCAGGCAATGTTAGCAATGAGGACAATAACAAGAACACACAACCTCTGTAAACATTATTGGTCCATGGGCTAGTTGTCACCTGGCATTCTAGAGTTATCCTAACTGATTAATTCTAGTGACTAGTGTATTAAAAAAAGATAAAAGAGGGAAGTTTGGACTTTCAGTGTGGAGAGCGGGAAAGAGAGAACCTTCTCAAAGCGGGGTTCAGGGGAGACAGCAGATTTAACAAGTTGGCTCAGAGAGAGGAGGGGGGGTTTGAAGATTTCCCCCTTCTGCCTTCCCTCCTTAGCTAAAGCTGCTCTCCCCAATTTGCTCTTGTCCCTCTTGTTCCCCCTCCACTACTTGAGACCAAAGGGTCTCTCCTTGATCTGTTCACTCACACTCAGCTTGGGGAACAGATAACTTTTAATGTCAACTCAATCAGGTAATACAAAAGGAAATAACAGGGGGCAGGGAAGAATGGGAAAAGGAATGTGGGGAAAAGGGGTCCCTGTCTATCTCTAAACCCTTTTCCTCCTTCCTCTAGTTTGAGGGGAACTCAGGCCTTGGCAGCCTGAGCCCCCTGAGAGAAAGTCAGGTTGACTCACCCCTCGGCAACAGGAGCTGAGGTAAAATCTGCTCAGGTTTCTCTTCAGAAAGTCCCTTCAATTGGGAAGTGTTGGGGGGAAAGATTTCCAGTCACCAGCAGGGAAAATGGGTAACCCTCAGGAGAAAGTCTTTTTTCCCAACTTCTCTCTTTGGCTTCTCAAGACTGAGAGACTCTGTTCTCCCAGTCAGAGTCCTCTCCTGGATCCCATTCCTGGGGTCCCTCTGTCGAAGTGAACAATTTCACCTACTCTTCAGCCTGGCACTTTTTTTTTCTCTAGTGCCAGCCTCTGTCACACTAGAGAAGTCCAGCATCTAATATAATTTATCATTCACTGTTGATAAAGAAAGCTGTTAGCTTTCCTTCATATTTCTGTTTGTTTTAGTTCTGCTTCTTTGCTTTCTTTCACATAATTTACTTTATTGAACTTTTTGCCATGCTTTTAAGACCATTTCTTAGGCCAGAGATTAGGGGACTCTAAGACCAGCAGGATTTCACAGCAATAGTCAAGAATTGTATACTTTTATCCCAGTTATAAACATGCTTCAGGGTCTCATAAATTGCTCAAAGATCTGATTTCTACAACTCATTTTCTCTCATTTGGTGGAGTTGTGTTTTTTTAACCTTTATCTTTTTCTTACAATTGATACTAAATATTTAGTTCCTACACAGAAGAGCAATACGGGCTTAGACATTTGGCGTTAAGGGCCCAGGGCCACACTACTAATACTAGGAAATATCTGAGGTCGCATTTGAACCCAGGTCCCCAGAATCCAGGCTTGGCTCTCTATCCACTGAAACACATAGCTGCCCTTTTTAAATGTCATATCTAAATAGTCATACTATATACATAACAATTCATTCCTGATGTCTACTCTAATCTTGTTCCTTCTCTGTAGGAAATGGTACAAGTTGGTCTGGTTAGAAAGCAAAAGATGTAAATTTTTGATGCATAAGAGGGGACACATTGCCTGTTTTCCAATTGCTGCTTACTGTTAAACCTGCAAATAGGTGGGGCCCAAAAGGCTGTTTTGCCACTATGTAGGAAGGGAAATGTTTGACATAGTGGACTTGTAGGTACAAGTCTCAAAAATTACTCAGTAAATCAGTATTTTAAAGAAAAATATTTTGCCTTTTATGCTTTTTGTTCTCTTTTTACAAATAAAAAGGTTTGAAAAGACTGTTTTTGGAATTAGTCTTTATTTCTTGGCAATTTGATCAGTGATGACAATCATCTCAGTGGGTTCCTGGATCAATCAGGACAGTATATATGGTTTTATTATGCCTTTTGTCTTTTCATTATATGTCTTCATATGGAGCTCTGCTTTGTTACAGAAAAAAATTTAAGCAGACATCTGATACACAGATAATATCTAACAACAAATATAATCTTTGCTAGTATCTCCCAGATGTCTGCCAACAGACTGCACTTTCAATCAACTTCTCCCACATTACTGGTTCCTTCCCTTCATCCTTCAGGTAGACTCAAGCCATCTTCTATCTTTAGAAAAAATCTTCACCATCCTGTATCTCTCCTCCATTTCTCAGTTAAACTCTGAGGGGGGGGGAAAGCTGTCCATACTGTTTCTTTCATTGATTTGCACTTCAATCCTTTGAAATTTGGCATCCAAATATCACTCAATTTAAACTGCTCTCACCCAATTTAACAGTGATCTTTTTCACTTGCCAAATCTTTTCGTTGCTCAGTTCTCCTCCCTTGGTTTTTCTCCTGCATTGGATGATGTTGACTACTCTCTAGACTCTTGAGTTTTTGTGCTCTTTCTCCTCTCTTGGTCCTTCTCCTTTCCTGATTACTCCTCAGCTTTTGCTGGCTTATCCATGTCACATATGTGTTTCCCAAGTTTTTTCCTAGAACTTCTCCCTCTATGATCTCAGTATCTCTATCTTCATATAGTATTTAAGCCTACATGTATTTGTGTATATGCATAGATCCTTATGTACATGTTCATCTGTGTATACCACACTGCCTTATATTTAACTGTGTTTATTAACTTTTGATTCTGTAATTGTGTATGTCCTTGTCTCTCCCATTAGGATGTAAACTTTTACTTGTGTTCCCAGAGCCTGACATATGGTAGAGGCTTAATAAATACTCACTTTTTAACTCTAACCTGTCTTAGGATAAATATTGGTTCTAAGGCAAAAAAGCTGTAAGGGTTAAGCAATTGGTGTTATGTGTCTTGCCCAGGGGACACACAACAAGGAAGTACCTGAGGCTAGATATCTAGTAAACCCCCTGGGGTCCTCTGGATTCCAGGCCTGACTATCCATTAAGCCACCCCCCCCCCTTGATAAATTACTTATTGCCTGAATTATTGCATATTTCAAGGTGCCTCTTCTCACACCGCACTTTCAACAAAGGTTATTCTCATCTTTTTTTCACCTTTGCCGGTTTCTATGAAGTTGTTTGTTTTTTGTTTGTTTTTTGTTCGGTTTGTTTTTTTTTTTTTAATTTTTTGCAATCAGTGATTTAGGACATATTTTATGTGGTCACTTATAATTTGCAAATTTACTTTTTAGAACTACTTAAATCTTAACCACTTTTAGGAATGGAATTTTTAAAAATATATTTTAGTGGTTTATTGAAGGTATGTAAGAAGGAAAAGGATACCTTTATCTCTGTTACTTTTGCCCAAATTGGAAATAATGATGGATATGTGTATGTCTGAAGCAGGTATACATTTCTAAAAATTAATTTAGAGAAAAAATAAGTTGGTTTTAGAAGTTTATTTTTTAAACCCTTACCTTCCATCTTGGAATCAATACTGAGTATTGGTTCCAAGACAGAAGAGTGGTAAGGGCTAGGCAATGGGGGTCAAGTGACTTGCCCAGGGTCACACAGCTGGGAAGTATCTGAGGACAGATTTGAACCTAGGACCTCCCATCTCTGGGTCTGACTCTCAATCCACTGAGCTACCTAGTTGCCCCCGTAGAAGTTTATTATTAACAGTAATAAAGGGTTAAGTGTCTTGAACTGTAAGACCCTCCTTTTAGAGGACCATTTTTGTTAGTACCCAGTAATTACATTTTACTAAAAATGAAAGGATAACTCAGGTTTTTAACTCTTTCCCAAACTGAAAGGTCAGTCATGTGGAATATGTTGCTAAATCACTTGGGTTTCAGAAACAAGATTCTGGCTCATGCCCTACATAAAACCTTTGGGAGAAATGGATGGTGTACATTTGAACCCTAATATACCAATGTCCTTTCTTCCTGGCACCATAGAAAATGCAGGTTCCTAGAATAGAGGGCAAAAATAGGTGTTGTTTTATTATGAAATTGGCTTTGGCACTAGATTGAAGCTTATCTTCAGTGAACATCTGTGACTTTTATCCCTGATGCCACCTTATACCCTGTGGGGACAAAATGCTCTCATAAGTAAACTACTGTTCTTTGGCAAATGAAATATCAGCAGTGTTTCAGACCACCTCTTTTTTTGGATGCTTTCCTAGTAAATGGGAAGCATTTCCTCATCACTGCTTATTGGTTCTTATTACCCAGAATGACACTTCTTTTCCATCTTCCCACTGGCTTGGATTTGGAGAGTCTATTAACTGCCTGGTTTGATACTTTCTATCGTGTTGTGAGACAGCCCTTCAGCGTGACTGCTTTTCCAGTCCTCTAGGGCAGTGTCAAGGATTGAGGTCTTTGACCTTCTCTGCCACAGCTTTACTTAACTATCAGATTACTTCATTATATCTGGATTTGAGTTTGATTAGAGTGTTATGAAAATTCCTTGTTAAGTTGTTGCAAGGGATCTGGGATACAGATTGAGATACTAATGGGAAAATTTGGCTGTTAACTGTATAGTTCTGTATTCTTGTATTCTTTTATTGTTAGGATCTGTAGGATACACAAAGCCACTGGGGCAAAGATGCTCCCAAATTGTCTTACTGGAGAGAGCCTAGAATGGCTCACGTATATGTTTAGAGGGCTTAACTTGTAATCCTTTTCTTTTCTCAGTTTGATGAAGGTAGAAACAACTACGATGGAGAGATTACCAAGGAGAACCTAATGGATTTTGTTAATTATCACCGGCTGCCCTTAGTCATTGAGTTCACGGAGCAGGTATGAAGCGAAGCTTTTTGCTTTTAACATACTACTAGCTCAGGGAGAATTCAAGAGTTGGGAAGTAAGAAGGACATGAGGTTCTTTTCTAATGTTCATTTGGAATTCATTCATTTGCTGAGACCTCCAGAGATCAGGAGTGCCCTACACCCTCTGCACAGATTACTCTCATATGTCTCTCAGACTCCCTCCTTTCCTCCTAATCCCTGTGAAAATGAATTGCTAGCTGTCTAAAGAGCAAGCCACCCCATTCCTAACTCCCACTGCTATACTTTCATTCTAGCAACCTGAACCCTTCTTTTCCAGTATCCCACTTTATTTCTACCTGTCCCTTCCAGTGTTCCCCTAGAACATCCCTTAACTAACAGGGTTCACAGTATTTTAGATCTCTTTCCTCTGCCTTCTGCTTCTCAGAGATTTGATTGAGTAACTCCCAGGTTACTCTTGTCTTTTCAGTTTCCATGACCTAGTTTTCTCTTCCACCTCAGCTACCCCCAGGGATGAATAATCATACTCTTGATTTTAGCAGTATTCACAGGTCTTCCATTTTCTGTGTTTAAAACCTTAGAAATTCCTTTATCCAGATAACTTCTTTTTAATCATCTTACACTTTACCTTACAACCTTTCTAAAACCTTTTATTTTTATTATTCACAGGACCTTCAGTCCCTTGATTCCTCAATATTCTCCAAAGCCATTATTCCTACTCCAATGTCACTTTTCTCCCTTTCTCTAATCTCAACCATCATTAACTAGTTTAACATTTTTAACCCTTTCTTTCTATCTTAGAATCAATACTAAACATCCATTCTAAGGCACCAGTTTAACTTCAATGTCCTCTATTCTTAGAGCTCTTGTCCTCCAGTCCTGTCGGTACTGTTACCTTGCCAGAATCTAACTTTGGGTTACTCCCATCACATCTCCTTTTCAGGTGCTCATAAATGGAGCTAGAGGAAATCAGCCAATTGATAAAAAGATTTTATGTCCTATAATCCTATGGGAGCCCTCATAACAGAAAGGGAGTACTTTTAGACCTTACTATTTTCCCTCCCCACAGATCTGGGTTCTAAATCCTTTCTATTTCCTCAAACCTCCCAAACCATCTCCTTTCCCCACCCCAGCTGAGGACTTTACCTGTTACTCTTTTGAGAAAATAAAACATTCATTATGAGCTCATTCTTCTCCATTTCTCTACATCTCACAATCCTCTCCTTTACTCTTGTCTCTGAAAAAGTAGCTCTGCTTGCCAGAGTCAACCCCTATACATTTACCCTTGATCCCATTCCTTCCTGCCTTATCCAGCAACTTGCCTTTCTTATCTTTTCCTTTATACTGGTTCTTTCCCTACTGCCTACAAACACACCCATTTTCTTCCATCCCTAAACCTAACTAGATTCTATCATCCTGTTATGTCTTTGCTCATTCCCATGCTAGAAAAAGCTGTTTACACTTATTGCCTTTATTCCCCTTTCTCCTGCCCCTCCCCTTTTAAAAAAATAAAATAAATCCTTGCTTTCTGTCTTAGAATCAATTGATTCTAAGGCAGAAGAGTGGTAAGGATTAGGCAATGAGGGTTAAGTGGCTTGCCTGGGGTTACCCAGCTTGGAAATGTCTGAGGCCAGATTTGAACCGAAGATCTTCCAACTCTAGGTCCGACTAGAAGTCCACTGAGTCGATGCCCTCCCATCTCACTTTTTAACCCTGTGCAATTTGTCCTCTTGTCTCTGATTCTCAATTGAAATGGTTCTTTCCAAGGTTCCTAGTGATCTCTTAAATGCCAAATCTGGCCTTTTCTAAAGCCTCATACTTTTTGACATCTCAACAGTATAAAGTATTGTATGTTGACTCTTCTCCTGATTTTTCCTGATCTCTGCTTACTTGGTTCTCCTTTCCATCTGATCGCTCCTTTTCATGTGTATCCTTCCCCTAATGTTTGGTGAATATTTCATTTCTTTTTTTTAATTTAGTCAATTTAGAACATTATTCCTTGGTTACAAGAATCATATTCTATCCCTCTCTCCCCTCCCCCTATCCTTCTCATAGCCAAGGAGCAATTCCACTGGGTATTACATGTGTCCTTGATCAGAACCTGTTTCCATGTTGTTGATGTTTGTACTAGGATGTTCTTTTAGAGTCTACATCCCCAACCATATTCCCCTCAACCCATGTAATCAAGCAGTTGTTTTTCTTCAGTGTTTCTGCTCCCACAGTTTTTCCTCTGAATGTGGATAGTGTTCTCTCTTGTAGATCCCTCCAAGTTGTTCTGGATCACTGCATTGCCACTAATGGAGAAGTCCATTACATTCGATTATACCACAGTGTATCAGTCTCTATGTACAATGCTCTCTTGGTTCTGCTCCTTTCACTATGCATTGGTGAATATTTCTAAATGAATATCCCACAGGCCTCTCAAAATTCACCCTTTTCTTCTTTGTATCATGTGTACCACCATCCTTTTAGTCTTCTTCATTTTCAGCTTCAGTATTATCACTCTCCTTCATCCAAGTGAATAAAATAAATAAGCACCAATTGTATGCCAGGCACTAGAGAATTCCTATATCTAGTCACCATGAGGAAAACTAATGTTGGATTGTATATTACCAATATTTCCATGTGAATCCATCCATTTACTCAGACTCCAACCTCTGAAGGTCAAGGCAGTTCCTGAAAAGTATAACTGAATGAGGTTATTACTTCCAACCCTAAGGCATCTACTTAGGCAGGAATACTTGCTTCTTTTTTACCCAATTAAAAAGAGTAGTTTGACGTAGGTGCCCCCCTCCCTGAAGGGGATGATCCTTGTGTCCTTGCCTCTCCTAATAGATTGATCCTAAGGATTAGTTCTGTCCCCTAATGATGAAGTAATGAGGGGGAGCTAAGATCTATCAACCCATCTCAATAAAATATTGGCCTGTCAGAGTTACCTTATCTTTGCCAGATGAGGTCCAAATGTTGTACTCTCAGGCCACTCAAAAGGAAGTCATACTTTGGTACAAAATAGGCTATTGACCCAGGGGCTAGACCATTAGACCTATCCTTTATTATCAGGTCACATATCCCTTAGACTAAATGATACTAGCTTGGAGAATTGCCTCAGTTTACCCTTCATTAAATACTGGCTCTTGCAACCAAGCCTTGGCACCACTAACATCTCTTGAATCTGACCTCTTCTCCTGATTCACTTTCCCAGCAACCTGTTTCAGACCTCCATTACCTTTCTCCTGGACTATGTAGTAGCCTCATTGGAATCCTTGCCTCCTCTCTGTTTTTCAATTGATTCTCTACATTGCTGCTATAACAAATTTTCTGAAAGCACAAGTCTAACCAGATGTAAACTCCATTGGCTCCCTATTATCTTTAGGATCAAATGCAAACTTTGACATTTAAAGTCCTTTATAAATTGATTCCAAACTACTTTCTCACCTTTCTGTAATTTCTGGTCAAGCTAAACTCACCCTCTCTGTTTCTCACCCTTGACACTCCATCTTTACCTCCATTCCTTATAAGTGACTGTCCCTCATACCTAAAATGTGCTCCTTCCTCACTTCTGCCTCCTTGAATTCCTTGTTTCATCAAAACTTTGTAAAATCCCTTCCTTTGCACAAAACTTTTCTTGACCACCTCCCCTCAAATTATTTTGTATTTTGTATAAGCTTATTTATGTAGATGTTGGTTCCCTGGACAATAAAATCTAAGATGCTTGAGGTCAGGAACTGTTTTATTCTTTGTATCCCTAGTCTCTAGTTTATAATAGGTGCTTAATAAATTCTTGATTAAGCCCATGTAGTTGGTGAATTGGAACTAACTGCTGACTAACCTATGGTTTTCTAAATATGTGAGTAACCAAAAGAAAACCTTGAGTGGGGATGGGTATTGAATAGGATAATTTCATTTTATCATTTTCTTTTTAATATGTATTTCTGTGTTAACCAGACGGCCCCCAAAATTTTTGGAGGTGAAATCAAGACTCATATCCTGCTGTTTCTGCCAAAAAGTGTTTCTGACTATGATGACAAACTGAGTAACTTCAAAAAAGCAGCAGAAAGCTTCAAAGGGAAGGTATGTGACTTTAAATAGTGGTATTTTGAAGTAAAAATAAGTTCTTGGGAAAATGACAAAGCAAAGGAAGCTGAAATTAAAAAGAAATGGCTCTTTATAATGATCCTTCTTCCTCTCAGTGGTAAATTCCTGTGTATCTTGCCTGCTAGTGTCTAAAGGAGAGAAAGCTAATCTACTCTTGTAGCCAAGATATGAGAAAGGAGAAATGCAAGGAAGAGCCTAAAGTAGATCTAAAAAGTTCTATTAAATTGATCCCTCTTAAAAATGAATTTAAGCCCCAAAAGACAGCAGGGAAGGTTAATCTGGGGACAAGAGAATTTTCACAAAAGGAAAATAAGCAGAAGAGACTAAAGATGATTACTTACCTGCAGAAATTGGAAAAATGAAGAGATCTTGGCCTCTGATTGAGCTGGAGATAAGTAAACCAAGTCTTTATAATAGCTTATGACAAATTTCTTGATAGTCAACCCTAATGCCTCCCTTGTACAATCCTGAGGAATATTTTTATAGACTTTTTTAAAAAATAAAATAAAAAATTTAGTAGCTCTAGATACATTTTTAGGAAGAAATGAGTGCTGCCTCATCCTTTTTTTTTTCTCTTCCAAAAAACCTAATATATTTAGATAAGTCCAAATATCTGAGATGAAATCATGTAAAGGTTGTTTGTTTTTCTGCATAACAAGAAATAAATGGAATGTTGATGAAGGAAGCATTGACTGTCTTATACATAGATTTAATGTTCTGTAGGCAGCTTTTATATTAAAGGAAGCATAACAAAGTGGTCACAATTTGGAGACATGACCATCAGTTTTAAAGTTCTTCTAACATTTTAATTGCTATCTTTTGTATCCATCATGTCAGTGGAATTGTCTTCTAAATAAAACTCTAGTGTTCTACATCTTTCCCACCCCTCACTCCCACCACCACCACCAAAAAAAGTATGTGTATGTATTTAATACTCAAGAAGCATTAATTGTGAGTGGCTCGATGCCTTTGCTAGGCTACCCTGGCACAGCCTCTGCTAGGGAAATCTTAACATGGTATCATTTTTAAAATATCCCTTAAAGGGGCATGCAAGTATTGTGTGGCTTTTTAATATCTTTTTTTATACTTGCATTTTGCATTTGATGTGGTCTGCGAATATCTGATCCAAAGTGTAAGTAAATTAGGAACATAATAGCTTCTTTAGCTTGAATTTTACAGGACAAGGCAAGAATTATCCTGAATCACTCAAATCTTTCTAATATCAAAAATCTGTTTTTTTGTTCCCCAGATCCTATTTATCTTCATTGATAGTGACCATACTGACAACCAGAGGATCCTTGAGTTCTTTGGCTTAAAGAAAGAGGAGTGCCCAGCTGTCCGCCTCATCACTTTGGAAGAGGAGATGACCAAGTACAAGCCTGAGTCAGATGAATTAACAGCAGAAAAGATAAAAGAATTCTGTGACCGATTTTTGGAAGGCAAAGTCAAGGTATTAGAGCTGAAAAGTATTTTAACCTGTTCTTTACAGATGGGGAAATTGAAGCTAGGTTCCTTGATGATTTGGCTTAAATAGTAAAAGATGAACCATATGGACAAACTCGAAGCAGAGCAAGGGACACCATAGTCTTTTGAACTATCTTTATCTCAGACCCCCTGTAGCTGTAAACAGGAGCCAAAGAGCATAGCCCATGAGACAAGATGCAGCAATGCCAGAACAAAAATAACTCTTCTTTTTATATACAATAACGACAATGAATCCCTCCTGCTTTGGGAGTGCTAGTACATATCAAAGAAAGTTAGTTGTGTTTTAACCAGTGTTCCCATTTCCTTAGAAAACAGAGGAGGATTTAGGTCTGTCTTTGTTTTTTCTGGGAAAAGCTCTGCCCCCAATCATTCCCCTTATAATTTGCAGTAATTGTTTGAACTATCACATACTAAGTGTTCAGGCTTTCTTTTTGCCTAAGAGTTATGAAGCAAAATCATCAACAGTAGCACCATAGTATAATTTTCTGGTTAAGCTCCAAGAAGGACTATGGGAAAGAGAAATGAATCAAGATGGAGAGACAAGTCCAGTGGCCCTCTGGGGCACTTGTTTATTGTTGGTTCCCTATTTATGTTTGATCTTTAGCCTCATTTAATGAGCCAGGACCTACCTGATGACTGGGACAAGCAGCCTGTTAAAGTACTAGTTGGGAAGAACTTTGAGGAAGTTGCTTTTGATGAAAAAAAGAATGTCTTTGTGGAATTTTGTAAGTAGATTTGTGATGATTACTTTTGTGATACAGAAAGGCCTAATTTGAGTATCAAAACACACAGGCTAAGGGGAATGCTGGCCTCCTTGTGTTGACTGTTTACCTGTCACCTTTTCAGATGCTCCCTGGTGTGGTCACTGCAAACAGCTGGCTCCCATTTGGGATAAATTGGGAGAGACTTATAAGGATCATGAAAGTATAGTCATTGCCAAGATGGACTCAACGGCTAATGAAGTAGAGGCAGTTAAGGTTCACAGTTTCCCTACGTTAAAGTTCTTCCCTGCAAGTGCTGACAGAACGGTAAGGATTTTCCAGCATGGAGAAGTGGGAGAAGGGAAGGACCAATTGCACTGGGATGGCTTTGTCCATGACCCTGAGATTAATGTTGGGTTGGGGGTGGGAAGGAAATGGAAGAGTTTATGTTTTATATTTCTTGAGATTTTGGGGGGTGGGATTGATCATGGGCTGGTTAAGACTTGCTTCCATGCCAATGATGCTAGCATGTACTCTTCTCATAACCTGCCTTCCCAATGCCACTGCCTTCCCTCAAGTCCACTTGAGAGCCTCTCTATGGGATCTGTCATCCAGGGAGCCAGGAGCTAGGAAGGATCGGGTTGGGGCTGCTTTAGCGCAGAGGTAAGGGAGCTGGGAAGGGGCCATTTGTTGGTGGGGAAGGAGTGGAAGAGCTGTAAGTGGGGGTGTGGCTTTGGTTTTGGTTTTGGTAACCCACAGCAGAAGTTCTTTCTTTTCCTTGTGGGTTGATGGAAATGCATATTTCCTGAGCTTCTTGACTTTGTATAGGAAGGGAGAGGTTTTGGGGGTGAAAATTGTTTTAGTCAGGCTGCAGGATTTAGAGGGTATCTATTTCACCTTCCCCATTTCCCTCTCTTCCCCCTTCAGGTAATTGATTACAATGGAGAGAGAACACTAGAAGGTTTCAAAAAGTTCCTGGAGAGTGGTGGACAAGATGGGGCAGGGGATGATGACGTAAGTATTTTTCTTTATTTTGAGTACCAGTAGATCCATTTATCTCTACTTTAGTGAAAGAAAAATCTTTTGGAATGTGTTGAATCTATACCATGTTTACTCTGATATCCTTCCACTCCATTCCTTCCATGAATAGTTCTGACCTACAGACTTATATTGCTGCTTACTGAATTCATCCTACTGAGGTGGAAACCATGATGTCCCTTGCTCCCATGCCTGTGTTATAAACAGATCAGATGAGGGGAGAGGACACAAATGGTTTTAGATGGATTTGGCTTGAGGGCCCTAAGTATTAGCACATTCTTTTGACCTTTGCAGTTCAAAGTTCTTAACACAAAACTTTAGATGATTGAATACTATGTTACTTTATTTATATATTCTTTTTTTTTTTAACCCTTACCTCTTCTGTGTCAGAATCAATACTGTGTGTATTGGTTCCAAGGCAGAAGAATGATAAGGGCTAGGCAGTGGGAGTTAAAAGTGACTTGTCCCACAGCAAGGAAGTGTCTGAGACTAAATTTGAACACAGGATTCTTCCCCCCCCAATCTCTAGGCCTAACTCTTAATCTACTAAACCATATATCTGTCCCATGTCACTTTATTTTTTTTTTACTCAGATATTTTGTTTTCCCAATTAATGTGTAATAACAAAAAATAATAACAATAACAAAAACACAATGTATAATAAAAAATGCACTTTCTGAAATTATAAGATTAAAATTGTCTCCCTTCCTCTGTTCCCTCCCCACTCTCAGAGATGATAAATAATTCAGTCTGGATTATACATGTATTATCACTGCCACTTTATTCTTAAGGTGCTGAATCCTAAATTTGACAGTGACATTCTAATACAAAGGATGACTCACCCTGCCATGTTGCTAAAAGGCTTCTTCCTTATTCTAAACTCTATCTTTTTTAGAGAAAAACATTTGATGAATATTTGATATTTATTTTTATTGAAAATTCAATTTTCTTTCAGCTCCATATTCTCTCCCTCTCCCATCCATTGAAAAAATAAGAAAAACAAAACCCATTACAAATGCATAAAGTTAGAATGTGTGAATTTTAAAAATTATCTTATTGTTCTTTGAGACTTTTCTAGAGTAGTCCCACCAAAGCCCACCCTTTCTAGTTAATTCATCTCTGCTTTGTTCTGTCCCTTATGGTTATGTCTTTGTATACTCTAGACCAGTGATGATGAACCTATGGCATGGGTGCCAAAGATGGCACACAGATCATTCTCTGTGGGCACTGAGCCATCCCCCCACCCCAGTCCATTACTAGAAAGGCAGAGGGCCTTGGGCAGAGCTATGCCCCTCCCCCCTCCAAGGCTCCTCTGCCCAGCAGCCCAATGGGAGTGCACAGGGGATAAGGTGGGCAGTTCAGAGGTGGCAGAGCTAGAGGGGAGTGTTCCACTCCTGCCATTCCCCCTCCCCCTCACCATACTCACTGAGTTCATTCCTCACTCCAGCAGCCCAAATGGGAGCTCTTTGTTCTTCCCTTGTGTGGGGTGGAGAGCAAGGCACTGGGTCTTGGGGGGGAGAGGGGGGAGGGTGGCAGGCCCAGCATTCTGTCTCTAAAAGGTTAGACATCATTGCCCTAGACTGTACTTGACCTGCCTTTTAGACTACAACCTTCTTAAAGACACAAGTGTTGGGAATGGGGACTTTTTTTATTTTTTAGACCAAATCTTTTAGAAGTAGACTTACTGAAATAACTTTAAGCGTTTTTGCTTTAAGGGATTCGTAAGCTGGATTCTTGTGAGTTTGGATGGGGAAAAAAGTCATATCTTTATTTTTGCTTACCTCTAATTGGAAACTTAGCATCTTCAATTATTCAAAAACACTCTGAGAAAGTGTCCATAGGTTTCAATGCTCAAATCTTTTATTTATTGGGTTCAAGAACAAATTTTTAAAAATTCCATAAAAAATTAAACAAGATCTCAAAAAGATTCACCAAAATATTGCCCTTAGTTCTTACCACTCTTCTGCCTTGAAACCAGTATACAGTATTGATTCTAGAATAGAAGGTGATTAAAAAGTTTAAAAAGAAACCCACTGATTAGTCCTTTAATAAGATGTGGAAAGGACTTTAGACCAGGACACTGTCTTCTCTGCATTTTCTTCTATTCAGGGGAAAACTGATGTTTCATTCTTTCACTCAAATTAAATGAAAATTTTAGATCAAGATTATTAAATATAATTTTTCAGTATTTCTAAAAGGAAGTGTAGAGGATTTAATGTGTTGCCATGCAAAAAAGAGTTTTTATTTTCTTTGTAGCACCTGGGTTCTATTTGGGAAACATTTTATTTATTGATCAGTTACTGAAAAGGCAAACAATTGCCTTTTACAATCTGGTCCCTTCTGTCTGTCTAGCCTTTATACATATATATATTTCTTCCACTCCTCAATTGGCCTTCTAACTTTCTCACTCATAGCATTTCATCTTCCTTTGCCTCATCTTCATCTCAATGCCTGTCAAGACTCAGCTCAAATACCACCTTCTTCATGAAGTTTTTCCCAATATTTCCCCTTTCCCCAACTGCTAGTGTACTCCTTGCACTCCTGTTTGTGATTTTTACAGGAGATATTTATATGTACTACCCACCTCACCCCATAGAATGCAAGTTCCTTGAGGGCAGGGACTGTTTCATTTTTGTCTAGTTTGTTTAACTGCGCATTTTACATCCAGGGTACTGACTTTTGAAAATAAATCTGAAGGATGTGGGCATGTCATTGGGGTTTTCTATAAGATGGAGAACTTGGTTTTTCTCTTGTTTTATGTATAAAATATTCTCATTTCCCATTCTTTTGACAGGGGTAGGTGGGAGTTGATGAGGAGAAAACTGCATGATTCATGTAGCTAATACCTATGAAGCATGATTATGAATTATTCAAAGATCCAAATGATTATTTTCATGGCTTAATAAGTGTCAGTGTATGTGAGCCCCTCAAGTAACAAGAATGATCAGTCTGCTTGCTTAGATAAAAAGAACAGATATATTGAGATAGAGTATTGGATGTTTGAACTGGATACTAAGAAAAAGTGAGTGTTGAACTGACAAGTGATTGAACTTTTTTATTTAACTTCAGGATCTAGAAGATTTGGAAGAAGCTGAAGAGCCAGATATGGAAGAAGATGATGATCAGACAGCTCCAAAAGATGAATTGTAAAGTGGAGAACTAAGTTGACATATCCCAAAAATAAGACACTACATTATGGGCTGCTCCAACCAAGCAGCAAATGCATCTGGAAACTTGTAAGATTAACAACTGAAGGAGAGTCTTGATTGAAAATCCAGGGATTTTTAAAAAAAAGTAATACTTCATTCTAACATGTATGTAAATTCAAATGTTCTTTCCTTTTTGCTTTTCAATTTTTGAAAAGTGAGTTACCTTTAATAGCCCAGATCATTTGGTAAGCCTCCTGTTCTTTCAGGGGAAGGGGTGGGGTGATGGGTTGTAAAGTTAAAAGCATGAGTGCTGTTGTCATTACTAAATCATTTTAGTGTCTGCCATACTGATAATATCTCCTACAAAGGTTCGTGTCATCCCTTTTTTAAAAAACACATTTGATATTTCAACTACATGTCAGGGTGTCAAATAGCAATGTCACTCACCTTTTAGCTAGTCCTCCCTGGAATCAACCATTCCTCAGTTTGGGGAGGAGCAACCACTAAGCTAAATGCAAGGACCCTTTCCCTTCATACCAGTGTTAGCATGGCTGAATGTCCTTGTATTTTGCTTTAAAGACAGTTTTTAAATGCTCTGGAGGTGGATAGGACTATGCCATCATTTGTTTTTTATAACAACAATCATTGGTGAAGGGGGGAAGGTAGTTTCTGCTCCCCTATTTAGACTAGATCCAGAAGTAGTACCACCCTCTTCCCTGTTATGATACAGGGTTTTGTTCTACAACTTTCTGGTGCATTGCTCTGTGAATGTTGGATTCTTTTCCAAGTGTACAAGGTAGGCTCCAAAGTCTACTTGATGCAGTAAACCAGGACACTTATGATTATTGGGGATTGGGGAGGGCAGTTGTGTGGGGGTGGGCCAAGGCTGTTTGAGCTCAATCAGACTTGATAACACTTTAAGCATTTCCACCATAATGTTGGAACTGAACACATTGGCCAAATAAAGTTGAAATTTTAATATTTGGTGTTGTCTTTATCTTATTACCTCATTTATTTTTTAAAATCCATATGTAATTGGGCACAGAATCAAGAATCTTAAGTGTCCATGCATTAAGATGCTTACAAGAAACAAAGAAACATAAAAACAACCTGAGTTAAAAGGACTGGAAAATTTTATTGTGCTTCAGGTGAGTTTCAAAAAGCAGCGGTATTGGGGGCAGCTGGGTAGCTCAGCGTAGTAAGAGCCAGGCCTAGAGATGGGAGGTCCTAGGTTCAAATGTGGCCTCAGACACTTCCCAGCTGTGTGACCCTGGGCAAGTCACTTGACCACCATTGCCTAGCCTTACCACTCTTCTGCCTTGGAGCCACTACCCAGTATTGACTCCAAGATGGAAGGTAAGGGTTTAAAAAAAAAAAAGCAGAGGTATAATCATGTTTTCAGATAAGTCAATAATAAAAATAAACAGCTATAAAAGATGAAGAGAAACTGCATTTTGTTTAAAGTGGATAATGAAATATCAGTTCTTAATATGATCACCAAATAACATTTATTATTCAGTCACATCTAATTCTTTGTGATACAAATTGGTATTTTTCTTGGTAAAGATACTGAAATAGTTTGCCATTTCCTTTTCCAGATCATTTTACAGATGAGGAAACAGGCAAATTGTTAAGTGACTTGCCCAGGGTCACACACCTAATAAATGTCTAAGACTAGATTTGAACTTAGGAAGACAAGTCTTCCTGATTCCAGGCTTGGCACTCTATCTACTGTGCCACCTCACTGCCCAAATAGCATAGCATCTTAATATTTAAAGGAAGAGTTAACTAAATTACAAGAAACAGAGGACAAAACTATAGCAGTTGGTCACTCAACAGACCTTGTTTGGAAATAGACAAAGCTTGCAAAAGAGAAGAAAAAAGTTAAGAACATGAATAGAATTTTAGAAAAGTTATGTGATAGATTTCTGGTGATTACAGAATGTTAATAGAAAGGAATGTATATATAGCTTTACCAAAGTCAAACATGAGCTAGAACATAAAACAGAAGCATTCAACATCCTCTTTTGAACTTAATAAAATTATGTTCAAATCAAGGACCCTTAAAATTATTCAAACTTAAATGCTGAATAAAGACTTTGATCATTATGAACTGGTTGTTTTTTTTGGGGGGGGGAGCGGAATACTCTTGGGGCAGATAGGTAAGTAAGTAGATAGAGAGCCAGGCCTGGAGATGGGTCATCCAGAGTTCAGAGGTGGCCTCAGACACTTCCTAGCTGTGTGACTCTGGGCAAGTCACTTAACCTCCATTGCCTACCCCTTATCCATCTGCTTTGGAACCAATACTAGTATTGATTCTAAGATAGAAGGTAAGGGTTTTCAAACAAACAAAAAAGACCTTTGGCATGCAGCCCAAGTAGTTTTTAGAGAAAAATTTGTATTTCTAAACATTTTCATCAAGAAAGAATGAACAGATCAATAAATTAGACATGTATAATACAGTGCATGATTAAAACTGACTTACTATTTACTAATACAACAGAAACATCACCTTAATGCATGCAAGCAAACTTTATTAATCAATGCAAACATCACCTGAGCAAGATCAAACCATCAGCTTAATAAGCTGATATATATAAGATAGAAGGAGTCCACTTTAAGCAGAGAACAGTCTCTGACAGAGACTAGCTGAAGAGGGAATGGGGGAGGAGCAAGAAGAAAAAACTGAAAATTCCAGGAGAGAATCAAAAGTTGGGAGTCCAACTAGCCACTCACTTCCAGCTGGGAGCTGAGGAAAGACGTGCATCTCCTAGGCTGGGAAGAAGCCTGTCTCTCTGGAGATCAACTGTCTTTCTGAACCCCTGGATACCTCTCACTCAACTCTCAATAACAGCAATCTAAAGTCATCAATGGATTTTGTGAACTGGGACTTTGAAGAGAGCCATCCACAGATTCCTTCCAAGGATCTCCCTCTCTATATTCAAGTTAATTAGCTTAGTAGGGACCAACAGGCAGTGGCAAGAAGAGGGATCAAGGCTTAGAAGCCTTGAACCCCTGGACTTTGGAGGGTCAATCTGCCACAGGGGGTAACTGTAGGGCTTCCTTGTTCACCCACTTTCCTACTTGATACCCTTACCACCCTTTCCCTGTTTGAACCCAAATAAATCGGCTGTCACTCTAGATTTAGGTCTGGGTCAGTTTCTAACAATAGTAAAGGGGATTGAAGATTTGGGGAGGGTCACACCTCTCCCCAAAAAGGGGGGTTGACTTCTGGATCCCAGTGATCTAAGACTGCCAGACTCAAAGGATAGATATCTCTCCTTGGCATTGGAGTAACCCTAAGATCCTGAAGGGGACTGACAGTTATATCCCTGGGGAAACCAGAGGCATGAGTTCAACTTGCCTCTGGGGGGGGGGGGCCATCTGTCATCTTACTAAGGCTTCCTTCTCACATCTCTTATCCTCCATCTCCCAAAAGCATTCTCTGAAGAGACATACTTCCCTTCAAGGAGACAGGACTTGGCTATCTCCCCCCAGAAGGAAGGGAGGGGAAGAACAATCTCTTCACCCTCTCAACCCCATTCCTTCTTCCTCTTCCTCATCCACATCCCTTCCCATCCCCATATTACATATAGTAGGTCCTGAGGAATTCACAACAAGGTCCCTTCTCTGCCCTGCTTGAAGCCTTGTGTCTCCTGGGGTGGTGTTCTGGCAACTCTATCCATCAGCACTACTCTCTAGGAAACATGGAGTGCTTGAATCTTGAGAGGATGGATTTACCAAAGATGCAAGAAATGTACAGGAACAGGGCAAAGCAGGAGGAAAGAGCATGGAATGTTGAATGACAGGAGGATTCTATAGGCCAATGGAACTCCAGGAGGGACCGTTGGAGAGGAGGGGGTTCGGGTTTGAACTTTTTTAGAGGAGGGAGCTCTGAACCTTCCCTCTTGGACCTTCTCAGCGTTTCCTGAGCAAAAGAAATCTTTTGGAAAGATCTTTGATCCTCCTGTGTGTGTCCCTGGAAGCCCCAACACCTACAAGGTGTGGACTGAAACAGCAGGCTTCCTGAAGGGTTCGCCTTGAGTGTGGCTGCTCTGAGTCAGCAGTGATTCTCTTAACCGGAATTGCTAATGTCCTAAAGACTTAGTGATTTATCAGCCTAGGGTTAACCAACAGATAGATTACATCTAGTTCAGGGAGGAGTTCCATGGATTGCTCTCAGCTGGGCAGAGGGCAAAAGATTGGCAGCCATTGGGAATAGATAGGGTTTCCTATTACTCTCTTTCCTGAACATCAACCCTTGTGCCTTCTTAATAAACCTCTTAACAATTTAGAAAGCAGTCAGATTAATTTACAAAGATCACAGGGAGATTGGTTGGTGAAGGGGTCATTGGGAGGGAGAGCTTTATAAGGCCCAGGTGAAGTCAAACCCTGGGCAGAAAGTGACTGTTCTCCCTCCAGCAGATTCTCTTCAAAAAGGAGGTCACCAAAGGAAACATCCTAGCTAAACATCCATCCGTGCCTTCCTTCCCAAGGTATTCTCTATTCTGATACACACTGCAGCATCTTCCCACCATTCTGATCTGGCCAGGGATAGAGAGCAGCCATTTGCTCTCTAAGGAGGGGGGGACACCCTGACAGTCACTGTACCCCAACTGACCACTCATTTACAACAACAACCCAGGGGTTTCCTACCCTTTAACAGTCTCCAAGTTCAGGGAACACAGAAATCAGCAGGCAGATGCCTAGGGCCTCTGGTGGGTTTTTATGATTTTATCTAAGGATGCTTATAAAACATCTAAGTTCTGACTGATAAAGTTGATTCTTTAGCTTGTAAGGAAAAGAAATCATCAAACAAGCTTTAGTTTCCTAACATTGTTAAGTATTTATCAGTTGTTTTCCAATTTAGGGGGATACATCAGTAGTAATTCTTTGCTAAATTTTGAAGGCGATAGGTTGTTGCAAACTATAAAGGTACTCTCTTATTATTTAAAAAAACTATGAAAACAGAAAACGGAGGCTTCAAACAGAATGAAATTGTTCATCTAAAGTTAACATACTTATTCCAACTACAACCTGTAGCTAAAAAAGACTAAAAAAGCAACATCAAAAACTCCAATTAAAAACAAAAAGTAGAAATTTTGAAAATCAAAGAAGAGATAAACATAATAATTGTCATCCATTTAGCTCAGTAAATAGAGTGCTGGACCTAGAGTCAGGTAGACTTGAATTCACATCCAAACTTGGGCTTGTTAGCTGTATGAACCTAAAGAAATTAAACTCTCTCAGCCTCAATTTCTTCATGTAAAACAAGGATCATACTAGCATCTACCTACCAGGGTTTTTGTGGGAAAAAAAAAGACAATATTTGTAAGTTCCATTGCAAACCTTAAAAGAGTACATAAATGCTGGTTATCACTAATTGAATTGATAAAAATAAAATCATTTATTTTAAAATTTTAATAAATAAATTGATCAACAAAATAAGGAAATCCAAGTTTCCAAGATCAAAAATGAAAAAATGGGTGATTAAATGATATTTTTAAAATCCTTACTATGTACAAAGTATTTTTATTACATGCTGGGTATTCAAAAAGAGACAAAAGCTAGTCTCAACCCTCAAGAAAGTACAACCAAAAGGGGAAGACAGGGGCAGCTGGGTAACTCAGTAGATTGCAAACCAGGCCTAGAGATGAGAGGTCCTAGGTTCAAATCTGGCCTCAGACACTTCCTAGCTGTGTGACCCTGGGCAAGTCACTTGACCCTCATTGCCTAGCCCTTACCTCTCTTCTGCCTTGGAACCAATACACAGTCTTGATTCCAAGATGGAAGGTAAGGGTTTAAAAAAAAAGGGAAGACAACATGTAGACAAATATATACAAAAATAAGATATATTTAGGAAATCAGAAGGAAGGAATTGGAATTAAGAGGGACTGGGAAAGGCTTCTTTATAGAAAGTGGGATTTGAGTTGAGGCTTAAAAGAATCCACACAGAAGACAGTAGGTGTAGATGAGGAGGGACAGCATTCTAGGCTTAGGGAATAACTGCAGAAAATGCCTAGCGCTGAGAGATGGAGTATCTGTTTTGTTCATGGAACAACCAAGAGGCCAGAATCACTGGGTTCAATCGTACAAGTATGGGAGTAGTATGAGAAGACTGGAAAGATAAGTGGGGGCTGGGTTATGAAGGGCTTTAAAGGCCAAACAGAGCATTTTGTATTTGGTTCTTGGGTGTTATCCTTTGTATTCAAAGAGGACCAAAATTATATCACTATGTCTGGGTCAATGTACAGTATTGTCCAACCATGGCTACTCAGACCAATACAAGCTCGGAAGACTCTACCACAGTTTGGGTACAAACAGCCTGTCTGAACAGTTGGGGTGAAGATGACTCTAAATATGCACATCTCAGCGTTTCTTTTGCATTACTGCAATTCTGTTTTGCTCATAGAGAACAGTGCCTTTTTTGCTGCATGTATGCCATGCTGGATATGCATGCCAGTGTCTCTCAGATCTCATAATCAATACCAAGTTCTTCAGAGAGGCCTTGAGAATGTCCTTGTATCACTTCTGACTTCCATCTGAGCTCTTCTGTTGTGTGAATTCTCCACAAAATAATCTTTTAGGCAAATGTACTTTTGGCATTTGAACAGCATGACCAGACAATCACAACTGGGCCTGGAAGCAAAAGGAAGCCACTGGAATTTTTTTCTTTTTTCTTTTTCTTTTTTAATCAATTACATGTAATAATAGCCATTGGAGTTTATTAAGTGGGAAAATGACATGAAAAACCATTAAATCATACACCTATCAGATTGGCTATGACAGAAAAGTAAATGACAAAATTTGGAGGAAATGTGGGGAAATGGAATTGTGGACTGATTCACTCTGGAGAGCAATTTGAACCTATGCCCAAAGGGTTATAAAATAGTACATACCCTTTGACCCAGCAATACTATTACTAGGTTTATATCCTAAAAGAGATTAAAAAAAAAAACAAAAAGCAAAAGAACCTATATGTACAAAGAGTTAAAGCATCTCTTTTGGTGGGGGCAAAGATCTGGCAAGTGAGAGAATGTCTATCAATTGAGGAATGGCTGAGTAAGTAATTGTATGTGATTGTAATGGTATACTATTGTGCTATAAGAACTGACAAGCAAGAAAAAAACCTGGAAAGACTTACATGAACTGAAGCAAAGAGAAATAAGCAGAACCAGGAGAACGCTGTACACAGTGACAGGAAAACTGTCCAATGAACAACTGTGAATAATTTAGCAATATAATGATCCAAAACTATTCCAAAGGACACATGATAAAAAATGCCATCTACTTCCAAAGAAAAAGAACCAATAGTGTCTAAATCCAAGCCAAAGCAGATGTTTTTCACTTTTTAAAATTTGTTTTTTATTCAAGTTTCCTCAAAAGGATTAACATGGGAAAATGTTTTTCCATGATTGCACATATAAAATCTATATGAGAATGCTTACCATCTTACTGGGGGAGGGGAAGAGGGAGGTGAGGAGAATTGAGGGGACAGAGAGAGGGAAAGAATTTGAGACTCAAAATGTTGGAAATGAAAAAAAACCCAAAATGTTTGAAATTATTTTTATACATAATTGGGAGTAAATTTAAATTTTTAAAGATTCTCTTCTGAAACAAAGAAAGATAAATTTTAAATGAAAGGTTAATTAATATAAATCCATTTTTCATCCTCCCATTCTTCCTCCTCATTAAAAAAATAAGAAAAGAAAACTTTTTCTTTCCCTAACAAATACACAGTCAAACAAAACAAATCTCCTCCTGTTAAAATACACACACGCACACACACACACACACATATTATATAGAATCTCATTCTGCATCATGAACCTTTTGCTTTTCTATTAGGAGTTGGGTAGAATCCTTCATCATCACTCCTTTAAAATCATGAATGGTCATTGCATTGATCATAGTTCTTACAGCTTTCTAATTATTCATCTTTACAGTAATGTTTTTATATAAATTGTTCCCTTGGTTCAGCTCATTTCATACTTCATCAGGTTATAAAAGTCTTCAAAATGATTTACTTTTGTAATATTGACATGAATATAAATTGTCCTACTTGGTACTTGATGCTTAACTTTACTCTGCATTAGTTCATACAAATCTTTCCATTTTATAGCAAATGCAACATTCCATAACAGTTGACCTCTCATCCCTCTATTAAGAAGGAAAGTTATTTTGTTTCCTGTTCTCCAGTACCAAGATTGGTTATTGAATTTAATCTGAGTCTAGCTTCCTTTTAGTATCTTCACTAATCTTTGTACTACCTGAAGTCTGATGAAATTCCAAAGTGAATTGGATCTTGCCCTCTCCTTTTCATTTAGAATGAAATTATTAGTTTATTATTATTATTATCAAAATTATAGCTAGTTGGACTCCTTAGCATATTCATTCAGCCACTTGAGAAATATGGCCACATTTTAGCAGACAAACATGTTTAAAATCTAGTTTGCTATTGTTTTCCCAGTTGACCTGTTTTAAGGACTGGATTCTAACTAGCCCAGGGAAAAAAGGTTCATTTATTTAACTCTTGTCTCAGTGAGAATTGGTGCTTAAACTAAGCTCCAGTAAGAGTTTAAGATGTTCAAAAGCAGGTGCTTTCCTAATGGAAAAGATTTTTATTTAGCTTTTTATTACTACTAATAGACCACATTTATAAAGCACTTCAAAATTTGCAAAGCACTTTATAAATATTTCATTTTATTTTCACAACATTTCTGGGAGGTAGATGCTAATTATCCTTATTTTCCATCATGAATATACAGCCAAGAAAGAAGTTAAATGAAAGAAAGAGGTTATACTGAGCCAATAAGTGTCTAAGGTCAAATTTGAACTCAAGTCTTCCTCATTCCTCCTCCTTGATTCACTGAGTCACCTAGCTTGTAGGCATCTCTCTCTATATGGTATTTGTTCTTAGGGGAGAAATATTAAATGAACATAAATATTTAGATTATTCATAATTAAAGGTTGTAGGTGTAAGGCACCATCCATTACATAGAGTAGGGACTGAGTTTATGATTTCATTGGTCCCTCTACAGGGCAGCACCTTCCCTGCAATTTATTGTCTTAGAGGTTACCTGGATTGCTGAAAGCCTAGAGTGACTTGGTCTGAGGCACACAGTCAGTCTGGTCTTCCTAACTTTAAGATCAGCTCTTTAGTTGGCTTCTTCTTGCCCCAGTCTCTCTCTCCAACCTTACTGAATATTACTTTCCCTTTTTCCCAGTCCCTTCGCCACTACCTGTGATCTGGCCAAATTGGCCTTCTCTTTGTTCCTCATACACAATTCTCTGTCTTCCATCTCTCTTATCTTTTATTAGCTGTCCCCCATGAGGGAAATGTACTTCTTCCTGATCTCCATTTCGTACATTTCCTTTCCTCTTTAAGAGGAGGAGGAATGAGGAAGACACCATCTTCTGTAGTTTTTCCAGATTCCTCCTTCCCCCTCAACCTCAACTACTTGTACCCTTTGTCCTAAACTACCTTGTATTTAACTACTTTGTGTATGTGTATATATATAAATACATATACACACATGCACATTTATTTGCTTCATACTTATGCTCTATATTTGGAGAGATTGGCTAATGTCTCTGATATTAATATAGAGAATGGTTATAAAAATTAACATTTAAATTTTTAGTATTGAAGATGCTAGTCTATTTTTGTTCTAAAAGTTATTCATGTAAAATGATTTAAGCAAAGTCACATTAGAAGTTTATATATTTTGGGCACAGTTACTGAAGGAATTTGCTTTGCTTGCTTGAATCTATTTGTTATTAGAACTTTCTTTTTTTCCCCCCTAAGGCAGTCAGAAGGAAAGAAAATAAATGCTTATTAATTGAAAAAATAATAAAAATGTTAACAATTTTTTTCAAAGCTTATGCATATAGAGAGTGTGCTCTTACAACACTGGCCACTATGAAAGTGTATTTTGCATGATAATATATGTATAGCTCAGATCAAATTGCTTACCATGTCTGACAAGGGAAGGAAAGGAAAGGAGACTGGATCTTATAATTTTGGAAAATATGTTGAAAATTATTACTACATGTAAATGATAAAATGAAATATAAAAATATTAAAGTTTATGCATATAGGGATCAAAGCTTTAAAAATGCTGATTTTGTTTTAGCTATATCATACCTTTACTTAAAATTGGTCTCATTCAAATGGTCAAAGGATATGAACAAGCAGTCTTCAGATGAAGAAATCAAGCTGTCGATAATTGTGAAAAATATTCTAAATAACTGGTGATTAAAGAAATACAAATTAAAACAATTCTGAGGTACTACTTCACATCTATCAGATTGGCCAACATTAAAGGAAAGTGATAAATGTTGGAGAGGATGTAGCAAAATTGGGACAGGCATTGTTAGTGGAGTTGTGAATTGATCCCAACTATTTTGGAGGGCAATTTGGAACAAAGCACAAAGGGTTATAAAATAGTACATACCCCTTAGTCCAATAACTCTGCTACTAGACCTGTATCTCAAAGAGATAAAAAAAAAGGGGGGGGGAAGGGCCAACTTGTTAAAAAATGGTTGTAGCTGTTCTTTCTGTGGTGGCAAAGAATTGGAAATTGGAGGGGATGTCCATCAATTGGTGAATGGCTAAATAGATTGTGGAATATCACAATGATGGAATACTATTGTTCTATAAGGAATAATAAACAGGATGATTTCAGAAAGAGCTGGAAAGACCTACATGAACTGATGCAGAGTGAAATCAGCAGAACCAGGAGAATATTGTACACAGTAACAGCAATACTGTGGAATGATCAGCTATAATAGACTTTGCTGCTCTCAGCAATATAATAATCCAAGACAATTCTGAGGGACTTAAGACAAAGAATTCTATCCACCTCCAGAGAAAGAACTGATGGAGTCTTTTTTTTTTTAAAAGCCCTTACCTTCCGTCTTGGAGTCAATACTGTGTATTGGCTCCAAGGCAGAAGAGTGGTAAGGGCTAGGCAATGGGGGTCAAGTGACTTGCCCAGGGTCACACAGCTGAGAAGTGTCTGAGGTCAGATTTGAACCTAGGACCTCCCATCTCTAGGCCTGGCTCTCAATCCACTTAGCTACCCAGCTTCCCCCTAACTGATGGAGTCTTAATACAGACCAAAGTGTGCAATTTTTCACTTTAATTTATTTAGGCTTTTATTTTGAGGTTTTGGTTTTATAAGGTTATTCACTTACAAAAATGAACAATATGCAAATATGTTTTACATGATAATACATGTATAACCCAGATCAGATTGTTTACCATTTCTGGGAAGGGAGAGGGAGGGGAGGGAGACAATTTGGATCATATAACTTCAGAAAACTTATGTGGAAAATGTAATTGGTAAAATAAAATATCTTTACAAAAAAAAAACAAACAAACTTGCTCACATGTGTTCTTTATGGAGAAAAAGAAATCCCAGTATGATACTATACTTTTCTCCTGAGTATGTTCATGTTTTGGAAAACATTTGTTCAAAGAGACTCTACTAGAATGAAGTATGTTGGCAGCAGAGGGTTGAGAGATTCATTTCTTCTTAGGGCCAAAGGTAGTTTCCAGTGCCAAAAAAGTATTTGCATTACAATTCTGAGCCTACTCTAAGTCCCCCCAACCCTCCCACCCACCAGGTGTTCTTAAGTCTCATCACTAAATAGGGTAAAATGAGATACAATCCCAAAAAGAGAAATTCCTTCTCTTTGCAGATATTAGCCATCTTTTGTATTTCTTCCTTTTATTGTATTTCATTTGATCCTTCCAACTCCTCCTGTGAGGTAGATAGGGCAGAGAAGTTTCCACCACCGCAGGGAAAAACAAAACAAAACAAAACACTATCTTCACATCAAAAGGTTTTTTGTTTCAAGTATACAAAGTGCAACTTTAGTCTCCATGCTCCATGTAAAACAAGCAGTCCCCAAATAAGAAACCCTTGACTGCCAGGCAACTGGGAACTCCAATGGTCAGGGCTATGCTTACCAAACCATTTCCCTTTGCCCCTAGGGACACACAGTAGCATCAGAGCTGGCTAGGCTCCTCATGCCTGATGAATCCACATTCCAAGGGCCAGTTGGGACAGGTTGGGGTTTGGTGGTAGGGCTACGGGAGGATGGGAAGTTGGAATTGAGTTCTATATTTTCCTTTCTCTATTAGTAGCGTTAGCATTGCGGGACAGTAAATTATTTGGGGACAGGAAGTTTTTCTTTAAATAACAGATCCTGTGTTTCCTCCCCCATTAAACTTAGAGTTCCTGGAGACTAAGGACTGTTTAATGTCTTTCTTTGTATCCTTAGCCCCTTAGCTCAGTGCCTGGCACTTGGTAGGAGGTTAGGAAATACTTGTTGATTCGACAAATAAACAAACAAAAAAGATGACTCAGGCATCACCAAAGAGGGAAGTAGAAGCACCTATGTGGGAGATGGCAGGGATCTGCTTCTGGCAGGAGACAGCCTGTTCCCCTGCCACTCAGGTAGAAGAAGCCTCTTTCCACTGGCTGCCAGCCAGAGCAGGCCTGGGTCTTTAAAGATCCCAGGCTAGGACAGTGTCATTTTCTCTTTCTGGCAGCCACAAGGAGGTAAAGGTCCTGTTCACCCGCAGTACTGGCACCTTCTATTGAGCTGGGTGTTGGTTGAAGGGCTACATTTCCCTCTCTGCCTTTTAGGCCCTGTGACCCCAAGAAAGGGGCTTGGAATTTCTGGTCTTTCTCTGTTGCCCCCTTTCAGGTCTATGTTTTTGGCAGTGGAATTTGAGCCATAGGAACCTTTCTTGTTAAGGGCACTGTGTCCTGTTAACTGGAGGACCTGTCTAGGCAGAGGGACCCTTCCTAGTGCCTTGCATTTCCCATTCCCCATTAATGGGTCCCAAAACTGTAGTCCCTGAGGGTGAAGGAGAGGTAGGGTTGGCTGGGTTTGCCCTTGGGACTTTTCAATGACTTCCCACCTTGCCAGTTCTCTCTCTCTCTCTCTCTTGCTATCTCTCTCTTTCTTTTTTAAAAATCATTTGTATGTTTTAATTTTAATTTTTAATATTATAAAATTAAAATACATAATATTATAAAATAATTATTTTAAATATTTTTCCATGTTTCCATGATTCATTTTCTTTCCCTCCCTTCTTCTCTGCCTGATCCCAGAGCAAACAAGCAATTCCACTGGGTTGTACAAATGTTGTCACTTGATACCTATTTCCATATTATTCATTTTTGCTATAAAACGATTTTTTAAAGTCTAAACTCCAAATCACATACCCATGTATATATGTGATAAGTGATGTAATATATTTTACTTTTGCATTTTTATTTCCATAGTTCTTTTTCTCAGTGTGGACAGCATTCTTTCCCATAACTCTTTCAGTAGTGTCCTGACTTGTTGCATTGCTACTAGTAGCAAAGTATATTACATTGGATTGTTCCACAATGTTTTACTTTCTGTGTACAAAGTTCTTCTAGTTTTGCTCATTTCACTCTGCATCAGTTCACTGAGGCTCTCGAAGTTCATATGTAAATCCTCCAGATCATCATTCCTTTCAACACAATAGTATTTCATCACCATCAGATACCACAATTTGTTCAGCCATTCCCCAATTGAAGGGCATCCTCTCATTTTCCATTTTTTGCCACCACAAAGAGTGCAGCTATGAATATTTTTGTACAAACATTTTTCATTATGATCTCTTTAGGGTACAAACCCAGCAGGGGTAAGGCTGGCTCAAAGGACAGGCATTCTTTTAAAGCCCTTTGCGCATAATTCCAAATTGTCTTCCAGAATGGTTGGCTCAATTCACAACTCCACCAGCAATGCTTTAATGTCCCGATTTTGCTACAACCCCTCCAACATTTATTTTCCTTACTGTCATATTGGCCTCTCTGCTAGGTGTGAGGTGATACCTCAGCGTTGTTTTGATTTGCATTTCTCCAGTTATGAGAGATTTAGAACACTTTTTCATGTTCTTATTGATAGTTTTGATTTCTTTATCTGAAAATTGCCTATTCATGTCCCTTGACCATTTGTCAATTGGGGAATGGCTTGATTTTTTGGACAATTGACAGCTCCTTATAAATTTGAGAAATGAAACCTTTGTCAGAGATTTTAGCTATAAATTTTTCCCCCTATTAGTTGCTTTCCTTCTAATTTTGGTTGTATTGGTTTTGTTTGTACAGGAACTTTTTAATTTAATCAAAATTATTCATTTTACATTTTGTAATGTTTTCTATCTCCTGCTTGGTCTTAAATTCCTTTATTCCTCATAGATCTGACCCATATACTATTCTATGTTCATCTAATTTGTTTATTTCCCTCTTTATATTTAAGTAATTTAACTACTCTGAGTTAATCTTGGTATAAGGTGTAAGAGGTTTAACTTTTTTATTTTTAAAATATTTTTCCATGTTTACATATTTCATTTTCTTTCCCTACCCTTTCCTTCTCCCAGAACCAATAAGCATTTCCACTAGGTTATACAAATGTTATTACTGATACCTATTTCCGTATTATTCATTTTTGCAATAGAACAATCTTTTTAAGCCAAAACCCCAAATCATATACCCATATAAACAAATGATAGGTCATTTGTTTTTCTTCTGTGTTTCTACTCCCACAGTTCTTTCTCTTTGATGTGGATAGCATTCTTTCTCATAATTCCCTTGGGATTATTTTGTATTAGCAAAGTCCATTATATTGGATTGTTTCACTTTCTGTGTATAATGTTCCCAGTTCTCTCTCTTAAATAAACTTTTTTTAAAAATCATGTAAAAAGGAGGACTCCAGGAAGAACTCCAGGCCAGATGTTATAGCAAACAGATGGCAGATAGAATGCTAGCCTAGGAGTCTGGAGATCTGAGTTCAAATTTGGCTTCAATACCTACTAGCTGTGTAATACTGGACAAGACACTTAACTTCTCTGGGCTTCAGTTTCCTCAGCTGTAAATTGGGGGTAATAATAGCATTTAATCTCCCTGGGTTGTTGTGAGCATCAAATGAGATAATATTTGTAAAGCTTCTTTCCTATCAGCCCAGCAGGGAAGCCTTGAGAAGCCAGCCTATTGGGACTTAAGCCCAGGAGACTTCAGAACTTGGTAGGACTTTGCTATATAGGAAATGAATTAAACTGGGAACCTATATAATCCAGTGCAATTGCTTGTCAGCTCTGAAAGGGAGGAGGGAAGAGGGGAGGGAGAAAAAATAAATCATGTAACCATGGGAAAAATATTTTTAAAAAATTAAAAAAAATAGACTGGGAACCTAATTCCCATCTTTTCCCCATAGACAGAGATGGTATAAGGGGGGTGGGGGGATTAGGCTCCCTAGGTGCTGGGAAGGTTTTTTGTATATTTGTTCTTGTGAAACATTTGGAGCAAATATTCCTTTTGAAAAATCTAATATGACTGTTAAATGGATAAATGGAAGTGGGGTGCAGGGAATCCCCTAAAATTGGAAGAACGCTGGGGCAACTGTGTAGCATAGTGCAAATAGGGTGTGAGGTCTAGCGCTGAGGGTTTAAATCTGGCCTCAGATAATTCCTAGCTAAATGATCCTGGGCAAAACACTTAACCCCCATTGCCTATCACTTACCATTTTTCTGCCTTGGAACCAATACATATTATTGATTCTAAGACAGAAGGTGAGGGTTAAAAAAAAATTAGAGGAACATAACTGGTGGGAGCTTAAGTCAATGGCACAGAAACTAGATATTCCTCGATTCCCAAAAAATGTACAAGAGAACCATGTGGGAAGGGCAAAATGTAACAACTGGTTTTCAGATGACCTTAACAAACATTCATTTATTGATATCTTACTATGTGCCAAGCACTGAGCTAGGGGTTGGGGATACAAATGAATAAAAAGAGAATCCCTGCCCTCAGGGGGAAGACAACACACAAAATGAAGTAGGAAAGCAGAATATTGACTTTGAATGTATAAATAAAATATGTAGTATTATGAAGAAAAATAGTTATAGTTATAAAAAAATTTTTAAAAGCAGGTTCATAGACCCCAAATTGAGAACTGCTGTCTCAAATTTATCTAAACTTTATTTATTTTTATTTTTAAAATTCTTATCTCCTGCCTTAGAATCAATACTGTGAAGTATGAATCAGACTTTCTTTGTCTATCAATCAGCAACTTTTAATCAACCAAAAACTGAAAACACCCCTATTTAACACTTTGTTAGCCAACAAGTAAGAGAATTCACCAGTCACTTACTTAAAGAGTTCACACCCTCAGAAACTCAATCAGTCAGGAATTTGTGAATCCTTTTGATAAGAGTTTACACTTGCAGAGGATGAGAAGTGTGAATCCCAATGACCCAGTGCTAGGCAATTTGGAAGCTGTGGTTGGCCCCTGTGAAGAGAGGAAGGGACAAAAAGGACTATCAAAGTCCTGATCTTCTTTGGCAAGGGAGTCTTCTGCAAGCAGTCTTCTAGAGATAGTCTTCTGAGAGTCCTCTTCTGCCTGAACCTGCCTCTTGGAGGTAACTTGGGACTTGGACTGCCTCTTGGATGAGTGAGTAGCTGGCCTTCCTTTCCTAGTGTCTGGAAAGAGATTAGTTTCGGAGAGGTCTTCCCTTCTTGGAGGAGGCCCTGTGGGTGAAACTCTGGGTTCTTTGGAGGGTTAACAAGCCCTGACCAGCTGAGCCCAGCACTGGAGCAATATTTAGTGTGATAGGGTAGATATCTTCTCTACCCTCTTTTTGTATTTCTATACTTTCACTCTTTTGACCCTTTTTATAAATAAAAGTCATTTTACCTTGAGCAATAATATTTTAAATTGGCAACTGCCATATTATTTTAGAATCCTCACATATTTTAGTCAAACCCTTAAATTTAATTCCTTACAATACTATATATGAGTTCTAAGGCAGAAGGACTAGGCAATGGGGGTTAAGTGTTTTCCCAGGGTCACACAGCTAGGAAGTGCCTGAGACCAGATTTGAACCTAGGAAATCCCATCTAGAGGACTGGCTCTCAATCCACTAAACTTTAGATTCTAGTGTGCTGAGACAATATTTAAGTATATACAACATATGGACACATATGGAAGCATATAAATATACATATGGGTATATATTGTATGTATACACACAAACACATATACATGAAAAATGTAACCCCCTTAACATTTGGCTTGATAAGTATTTGTTAAGACCAACATGGTATACAAGTACTGACCTTCCTCTTTCCCTCTCTCTCTTTCCTTCCTCCCTCCCTCCCTTCCTTCCTTCCTTCCCTCCTTCCTTCCTCCCTTCCTCCCTCCCTTCCTCCCTCCCTCCCTTCCTTCCTTCCTTCCTTCCTTCCTTCCTTCCTTCCTTCCTTCCTTCCTTCCTTCCTTCCTTCCTTCCTTCCTTCCTTCCTTTCTTTTTCTTTCCTTCCTTCCTTCCTTCCTTCCTTCCTTCCTTCCTTCCTTCCTTCCTCCCTCCCTCCCTCCCTCCCTCCCTCCCTTCCTTCCTTCCTTCCTTCCTTCCTTCCTTCCTTCCTTCCTTCCTTCCTTCCTTCCTTCCTTCCTTCCTTCCTTCCTTCCTTCCTTCCTTCCTTCCTTCCTTTTTCTTTCCTCCTCTCTCTTTCTTTTTCTTTCTCTCTCTCCCCCCATTCCCTCCCTCTCTCTCTGTGTGTCTCTCTCTTTTCCTTACTTTCTGTCAGTATCAGTTCTAAGAAGAGCATTGTATAAATGGAGATTTTGAGCCTTTGGACTTCATCCATCAGAAGTCCCTTAGTATTTCCCAAAATTTCCTTTTCCTGCATCCCTGTGTTTTGTGTGATTGTATTTAAGTGGCTGTAACTCCTCCCTATCTCTCTTTGGACCTGGGAAAGGGGCTGAATGCAGGCAGTTCTTTTGCCCTAGTTATTATTAATAGAACTTTTAAAATACAATACTTAGTTATTGAATATTAATTTTAAAATTCACAGCATCAAGGCAATAGGGTTTAAGTGACTTGCCTAGAGTCTCACAGCTAGGAAGTGTCTGAAGCCAAATCTGAACCCAGGTCCTCTTCTTTCCAGGCCTGGTGCTCTATCCACTGGGATACCCAGTTGCCCCTCTTCAGTGGTTTTCTACTTTAGCTCAGAGAGCAGCCTAGCAAGTTCTTGGTTCCCCAAAAGGAGAAACTATCTCTTAGTGTGAGAGAACTGTCCTCTTTTTCTCTCTACTAAATCCTTCAAGCTCATGAAGGACAGCTAACTGGGATAAAGAGCAGCAAATGGAGCTTGTCACTTTTCACATTAGTCACTTAATAAGCCCAGGCTGACTCTGAGCCAGGCTGAAAGGGGTTGCCAGCAGCATCAACTACCACTGACAACCAGTCTGTCCCATTGCTAGTTTCTCTCCTTGCTGCCACCACTTTTTTGGCTGCTTTATTTCCCCCTTAAAAAACAAACACAACTGCTTGATTACATGGGTCGAGGGGATATGATTGGGGATGTAGACTCTAAATGAATATCCTAGTGCAAACATCAACAGCATGGAAACAAGTTCTGATCAAGGACACACGTAATACCCAGTGGAATTGCACATCGACTACGGGAAGGGCGGGGGAGGGGAGGGAGGACTAGAACATGATTTTTGTAACCAAGGAATAATGTTCTAAATTAACCAAATAAAACAAAACAACAACAACAACAACAAAACCCACAAACTTGGCTTTTCCTAAGGTCAAAGCTAGACTCTCTCCTCTATCTCACTCCTTAATAAGAAGGAAGCTTGATTATTTACTCTAATCCCCACCCTTGCTACACATTTGGTTATTTCTTATAGTTCAATGGAGCTGGAGGACATGAGGAGATGTAGGGTAGAAGAACAATAAATATAGAATGGAAAACCTGAGTCAGAATCCTAGATCTTTTGATCTTGGACAAGGTACTTTGTACCCCAGTTAAGGTTTATTGATTCTGTAAAAATTAAGTAGATTGAAAAAATAAAAATTAAATCAATAAAATTATTTAAATAAATAAATTAAAATTAAGTAGAGGCAGCTGTGACTCAGTGGTTAAGGGCATTGGGCCGGAGTAATGATGGCCTGAGTTCAAATCCAGCCTCAGACACTTCCAAAACTATGTGACAAGTTTTGGGGAGTGTGCTGGGCCTGGAGTCAATAAGATATGAGTTCAAATGTGGCCTCAGATATGTTCTAGCTGTGTGACCCTGGGCAAGTCATTTAACCTCTAATTGCCTAACAAAAAGATCTCCAGGCTTCTTTGGAGAAGGAAATGATAAACCATTCCAGTAACCTAGCCAAGAAAACTCCATGGATAGCTATGGTCAGTTGTGCCATAAAGAGGTAGACATGATTCAACAACAACAATAAAATTAAATGGTTGAACAATATTATCTTTAAGGTTCCTTCTGAACCTTTGGGTATCATTCTGGGATTTCATTTGTTCTCAAAATTTTAACTTATTCATTCATTTAACATTATTGAATCCATAATTGGTATTCTATATAACATGGAACATAAAAAATATGACAAATTTTTTCCCCCTTAGGAAACTTACAATCTAATTGGGGAGACAACACACAACCCTAAAACATTTTTACAACCCAGATATCAGGTAAACACCAAACTAAGTGGTACAGACTATAGGTGCTTACATGAAGACAGAGAGATGACTAGAGGGATTGAGTGACTGGAAAAGATTTTTTAAATCTTATTTTTTATTGATATACCTTAATTTCTCAATATATTTTTCCTTTTTCTCCAAACCAATGAATTCTCCTGAAACAAAGATTTAAAGGGAGTGTAAGAGAAAGCAGTAAAGTAAAAGTAACTTCAGCAACCTTGTCTGACTATATACAACAACCTATACCCATGATCCACCCTTTACCATCTTGGCAAAGAAGAAATGGTAGTGAATTTTCTCAACTCTTCTCTGGGTGAAGCTTGGTTATTGTTAATTAAAGAGTTGTTTCTTTTTTTGGTTCCTTCCATTTACATCCTTGTAGTCATTGTGTATATTGCTTTCCTGGTTTTTCAAATTCACTTAGGCTTAGTCTTTTTATGCTTCTTCAAATTCCTTGTATTCATGGTTTCTTATGGCATAGTAATATTTCTTTCTTTCTTTTTTTAAAATCCTTACCTTCCCTCTTAGAATCAGTTCAGTGTATTAGTCCCAAGGCAGAAAAGTGGTAAGAGCTAAGCAAGTGGGGTTGTGACACAACTAGAAAGTGTTTGAGGTCATATTTGAACCTAGGACCTCCTGTCTCTAGGTCTGGCTCTCAATCTACTGGGCCACCCAGCTGCCCCTATAATATTTCATTGTATCACAATTTGTCTAACCATTCCCTAATTGATGATTCTAATTCTTTCACAAGAAAAGCTGCTAGTCTATTAGGATACCTTCCCTGGGGTATATGCCAGCAGTGGAATCTCTGAGTCAAAGAGTATGAAGACATTTTAGTTACTATATTGTAATTATTATTGCATGATTCCAAATTTCTTTCCAAAATAGTTGATTGATTCACAGTTCCTTCAAAACTATGCCAATGCTTTTGTATTCCTATAACCCCTTTAACTTTGATTATGCCTTTGTAAAGATTAAAATTTAGGGAGACTGGGGAGACTGAGGCAGGTAGAAATTAGTTTCTCTCTGCAAGGAGTATTATATTTTTTTTTTGAGGTTTATTGAAGATTAAGGATTAAAGAAAATACAGGATAAGAGACATGTGTCTAGGCCATAGAGTGGCCTAGACCCAACCTCACCTACATTATGAAAAAAGCCAGGCCTAACCCAAAACGGAAGTCCAAGAGTCAAGAGCGCCTCAAAAGCCTTTGAATCAGCTTAAATACCTTCTCGATCTCAGCCCAGGTGAGATTACAAGGCATTCTGGGGAAGTGGAGCAAAGGCTCATGGGGATTATAGTCCTGTATTCGAGTCTATTTTTTACACCTTCAAGGATAGTTAGATCAATTCACAGTTTTGCCATCAGTGTTTTAGTATGCTTTTTAAGGAAAGGCTTACTAGATGAGATAGGACTTAGGCTGGGATGAGTTGGGGAAAATGAGATGGGGTAAAAAAAAGACATGGGCAGCTAGGTATCTCAGTGGATAGACAGTCAGGCCAGGAGACAGGAGATCTTGAGTTTAAATATGACCTCAGATACTTCCTAGCTGTGTGACCCTGGACAAGTCATTTAACCCCAATTGCCTAACCCCAACATTCTTCTGCCTGGGAACCAATACTTAGTATTGATTCTGAGATAGAAGGTAAGGATTTAAAAGAAAAAGAATAGGTTAACTTCAGATAGATGAAAAAGACATTCCAGGCAAGGGGGAATAGGAGAAGATAAGAATAAGCTTGGCATATTCAGGGGACAGTGTAATGGCACCTGAAGAAGAAAATTCATAGTAGAGGAGCAGTGAGAAATGAGGCTAGAAAGGTTAGATTTGAGCTCTGTTGAGTGAGTCTTGAATGTTCCTCAGAGGAGTTTGGACTTATAGGCAGAGTGCCACTCAAGGCTTTTGAGCAGGAAAATAACATGATGTTGGTGTTCCAGGAAGACAGAGGACAATATGAAATAGGCATAGGGGAAAAGATAAGGCAAGAAACCTGATGGGCCTAGGTCTCCTGGAACACTTGTTTCCTGTTCTGGTCCTTTACTTTTCTCCTTCCCAAAGTGAATTGGGGGATACTAACAGCAGCAAGGTTCAGGGCTGTGCAAACAGTCAATAAATATTTATTAAGAGCCTTTATCTATGGTTTAGAGAAACACAAAAGGGGAAGCTGGATGGTTCAGTGGATAGAGAAGCAGGCTCAGAGATAGGAAGTCCTGGATTCAAATCTAGACTCAGATATTTCCTAGCTACATGACCATGGGCAAGTCACTTAACCCCAATTTTCTAGCCCTTACTGCTCTTCTGTCTTAGAATATTGATTCTAAAACAGAAGGTATAGATTTAACAAGAGCCTATCAAGTGCCAGGCTTTGTACTAAATGATGGGTACACAAAGAAAGAAAAATCCCTGCTCACAGGAAGTTCACAAGTCTAATGGGGGAGACAATATACAAAAATTTTTGTATAAATTATATCTACAAGATGAATGGGAGATAGTTAATAAGAGAAAGGGTACCAGCATTAAGGAGGATTAGGAAATGCTTCTCATAGAAGATAGGATTTTATCTGGGACTTGAAGGAAACCAAGAAAGCCGAACAACAGTCGATTGGGTGCTAGTAGCTCTCATTTCATCATCCCTTGCCTAAGAACCAGCTCATCAAATCCAAATTGCTTAGGCTTTGGGGTATTAATATTCCTTCATGGTTATTTTTAGACCTTGTTTCCCCCTTGAGTAGGTGCTAGTTGACTGACTTGACTGAGTCAGCAATCACAAGTTTCCTCCAGTAGACTCTTTTTCCTAGCATGATTCTCACTGCATTTCAGTGGGCCCTGCTTTAAGTGCCTAGGTCCAGCTGTGGGGCTGGAAGTGAGTAGCCAGGAAGAAGTTGACCCTTTTGGCTGCATGCAGAGACAGGTGGGCTGAAAGCTGAGACTCTAAACATGATCTTGAGCACGGGGAGGGAGGAGGCTCAATTACAGTCCCTTCGGCAAACAGCATGACTTGTTCACTTTATATAGCCTGGAAAGCTCTATATAAGGTGGAAATGCCCAGGGCTGAAGAGGGACATCACTGTGACTGCTGCTGCTATCATCACCACTGACCCTGGATCGTGGGAGTTGCTCTTAAAGACCAAAGATCTTTCTGTGCTAAGCACACTCCCATAGTTTGTACTCCCAATTTCCTCAGACTGTCCAAGTCTTTTAGGGGCACTTGGGGAGAGTTTGCTTTCTCCCAGCGCCTGCTAGGATGCGTTACTCAGTGCCAACCACTGCTGCCCACCGCAGTCGCTATAATCAGCGACGTCTACATGCAGAACGCTGTGTCCGATTTCCCAACGATGTCCTATTTTTGGATCACATTCGACAGGGTGATCTGCGGCAGGTAGGGCGCTTCATTCGGACTCGAAAAGTGACCCTGGATACCATCTATCCCTCAGGTGAGCAAAAGAGGTTTTTCCTCCTTCCCATGCCTTTAGGATGTTGTTTATTGTTTCAAGACTGATTCCCTTTGCTGCTTTGGGCTATTTCTTCAGTCTGCCCTACTATATGCTACCCTGGAAGAGAATTTTAGAACCCTAAAGGAAGTAATGGGATCTGAAGCACTATCTAGGTATATCACAGAAAGACCTTAGGCTTATTATTATGAACAAATTAGTGTCTCTGTGTGTAAGGGACAGGTAACAGGTGCTTGGAGAATTCTGAAGGGGCAGATAACAAATCTGGGCTTAGATTAGGGAAAGGTTGCTCTGGGGACCACTCTGACACTGTTTAGAGGCTTAGATTGGCTCACTTGGAGCACCAGTTTGAGCTGGAAGGGACCTTAGTGGTCAAGTGGAGCAGCCTGCTCTTCTTATAGATGAGGAGACTGAAGTCTAGACAGGTAACTAATATCACACAACTAGTAAGCCTAGATCAGGCAGGAAGAAAACATGTGGTAAAGGGAGTTTGCTCTCAGCCCCAGCTCTTTCTGCTCTTATCCCCATCTTTCCATTTGGCCATACTAATGAATTCCTTAATGCTTTCTCTCTTCCAGGTCTGGCTGCCCTACATGAAGCAGTACTTTCTGGGAACCTAGACTGTGTGAAGTTGCTCATCAAGCATGGAGCTGACATCCACCAGCGAGATGAAACAGGATGGACAGCACTACACATGGCCTGCAGTGATGGTTACCCAGACATCGCCAGGTGAGTGGTTCAGCCAAGAGTAGGGTCTCTGCTCTCCTTCTGGCTGCCAATGGCACACCTGGGTCATAGTAATACACCCAAGGTCACACTTTGGAGGGAGGAGCAAATTAAAACCCAAAGCCCAGTCGCATAAGACATCCCTTCACTGTAGAGAAGAGTGGGATGGCCTCTTAATGATAGGACACTATGAACTTAAAAGATGTCTGACATCTGACATTAAAAGTTCTTCACCCTATTTGGGAAACTATAAACAGAAATAAGATCCTTGAGGGCAAGGACCACATTTTATTTTGGACACTTGATGCTTGAATTGACTTGAACTGGGACCCCCTAGAGGACAGGGTGATATAGGACATAAATGGCAGGGCCAGCATTTTAACCTGTCTCCTACTAAGTACAAATCCAGCACATCCCAATTCTGGGATAGATACCATGACATGAGGTTGTGTCCAGAGATTTGGACCACTTCATGCCTCTTCCTTTACCCAGAGAAAAGCAAACATTGTAGGCTGTCTCAGTCACCACTAGGCCCTTGGGTTCCCTCCAGCCCTTTTACCACTTTTCTCCTCACCTTAGATACCTCATCTCCCTTGGGGCTGATGTAGATGTCGCTAATGACGACGGTGACTTGCCCTCTGACCTCATCGACCCCGACTACAAGGACCTGGTGGAGCTATTCAAAGGGGCCACGATGGACTGACATCCTCTTGCTACCACATCCCTACGCAGAGCCCTCAATGTCCCTTCACCTTCTCCTCTCCCACCCCAGAGACCCTGAACTTGAGGCGGGGGTTGGAGAGTTGCCCCCTCCCCAACCCCTGCCCCTTACAGCCCAGGTGAGCCTTGCCCGAGCCTCGGCACACACGGAGGGTTGAATTAGACTGGCTGCGGGCACACACACCCCTCCGTCTTGGGCAGCTGAGGCCTTCCGGAGGGGTGGTGCTCGCAGGCCCCAGCTGTGCCTGGCCTTAGGGAAAAGGGGTCCAGGGGTTCATGGATCCCCCTCCACCCCGGCCCTCCCGGTTTCCTCCGCTCCCTGGCCGAGAGCTTGGCTTTTCTACCGGACGTTTTCGTGTTTTATTTTGTTTTATAAATCATTGAACACTTTTTACTTTTTCAATAAATGATTTCCACAGACCACAGTTGCCTCCTTGCCCCGCCCCACTTTCTCTGACTCCAGAGGCCCGAGGGCTAGGAAGGTAGCCACTTCCCACCCAGCCCCGGGCCCCGAGGCAAGCTCTCTTCTCGTTACGCACCGGAGCTGGGAATACGCCGGGTGGGGGAGGAGCGTTTGGGGGAGGAGCTTCTCAGAGTGGCCACGCCCCCTCAGTAAACCTCAGGGCTGAGGTTACTATCGGGCTACTGGTAAAGAGGCGCGCCCGGGCCGAACAATCACATGGGGGCTCTCCCTTCGTCCTGCGCCTGCGCGGCCCCTCTATCTCGTCACTTCCGGCCCGGGCCTCCCAGCTGGAAGCGGCTGCGGCGGTGGCGGTGTCTGAAACTGGGCGAGGTGAGGCGCCAGGGGGCGGCTAGGGGCCCGGGGCTGGGGGGCGGGACTGGGCTCGCGCCGGAAACCTGTGGGGATCGCCCCGCCCCTGACGCGACCTGGGCCACGCCTCCTCCCTTTCTTCTCCACCCCTTCATGTCACGATACGACCCCCATCCCCGCACTGTCGCGATGCGACCAGCACGTCACGTCGTAAGATGGGCCCCGCCCTCTTCGACTGGCAGAGTCTTACCCCTTGATCTGTCCTGGTATACCTGTAGTGATGTATAACCCCTAACTGCGGGAGAAGGGATCCCCTACCCCAACCCACCCCATCCCAGGACAAGGTAGTCATTTCGCGACACCACGCCTTAGGTGGTGTAGAGTGGGATCCCAGAGATTCAAGTCGAGGGCAAGAAGTGGAGCTACCTCACTACTAGCACGTTTGTGGAAAGCAACAAATCTACCTGAGAATCCTTTTCACTTAGTTCTCCCCTCCCCCTAGCTGCATGGGACCCTCTGCTGCACACTGGAAATATCACCGGTTTCCTCTTTCTCTCGGTAGTGTAGAAGAGGGAGCCGGTGAGACCTGGGTTCTTCTCCCGGTTGATGAGGTGCTAACCTCCAAACTTACCCCACTGCTGGCCTTTTCAGGATAGTGTAAGAGATCCTGGGGGTGTGGGGAGGGTCAGCCTGACTTTTGGGAGGTAGAATGTTCATGAAATTTGCTGGGTGAGCAATAGCAAGTAATCCTTGAAGTCTAGAAGTGCCTTCTTTTGAAAGCAGATACCTTTCAGCTCCTTTTGAGATCAAAGACCCCTACCCCACTCCCCCTTATACTGCAGGTCAGGTACTATCACTGAGGAAATAGGTAGAACCGAAAGTAAGAATTTAGAACCAGTCTGATGTAGAGTGCTGTGCTATTGGGAATATTGGAGGTAGAAGGGACCTTAGAAATCATACAGATCAATAAGGAAAATGGGGGGCAAGTGACTTTTTGCGGAGTCTATGTAGGTAGGAGATGAAATTGTACTTAGAAATCAGTTCTAGTCAAATATTTTTTTTCTGTAACACCACGGAAAACCCTGCTTTATCAGATCTTGTATTTATATAACTTCTGTTGCCATGGTCCCCAGGTAGTTTGACAAGTGTGCCCTTTAAACTTCCTCATACCAAAGGGAGATTTATCAGTGCCAGGTTGTTGAGAGAACTGGAATTGAAACTCCTGTTATTTAGTTGCTCAGATACCCTATTGGACCATCACCCTTCCTTTTCAACTTGGTGGCGGAAAGCAGCAACAGGATCTCCAAATGACTCCCAATTCAGTATCAGCTTTCTGATAAAGCTAAGAAGCCCTGTTGTTGCTGGAGTCTGAAGATCTAGATTTAATGTGACTAGTTTAAACTGGAATGTTCATAGGCCTGGAGACGGAATGATTTTATATATGTTTATATTACATTAAAAACCTTAAATCATATAAATCTATGTATGATAATAACTATATATAATATATTTAATCATATAAATATATGTTAACTATGTAACTACATATAGTTATTATATATAATTTTAGGTTTGGAATGTACTTTATAGACATAATTTCATTTGATAACAATAGTTAGCATTTTATCATTTACAAAGGGATTTACACATTTAGTCATTTAAGCTTCACAACAACAGTGGGAGGTAGATTTTGTTATTCCCATTTTCTAGATGAGGAAATTGAGGCAGGTAAAGAGGTTAAGTGGCTTACCAAGTATCACACAGTTGGTAAGTGCTGAGGCAATATGAACTCAGGTTTAACCAGACTCGTCTAAGCTCCTTGCTTTATCTACTGCATCACGTGTAAGGCCTATTTGATACTTAAAACAACTTTGTGAGGTAAGTACTAAAGATATTATCTGTCTTACATCGAGGAACTTGGGACCTAGAGAGATGAAATGATTTGCTAGGATATATACAGCTAGAAAGTATCAGAGGATTCAAATCCATGTCTCTCCAATCTCTACGACCAGTTTTCTTTCCACCACCATCAATGCTTTATTCTATTTACTGAATGTGAAAATCAAAGTGTGAATAATTTTGATGAGACTAAGGAAACATTGCTTCAACTTTGTCCTTCTGCAAATTATAAGATCATTATTTTATCCATAAAAGTATTTTTTAATATGATTCAAATAACTTGGGTTCATCTCCCTGTTGTGTGATCTTGAAAATGTACAAGCACTTTGTACTTGTTTCCTCTGTAAAGCTGGAACTGACCTCATTTAGTTCTTTACTCTTAAGAGGACTTGAAGGAATTTATATGAAGACCTTTGAATGCTTCACTTTGTATTATGTGTAGGACACTTTGCTAGTTACCAGGAGATTTTTAAAAAATTCAATCTACATAGCTCCTGAACCCAAGAAGGTTATAGTTTAATAAGAGAGATATGTAAAAAAAAAAAACTATAATGCAAGTTATGTGGTTTGTGTACCAGAGAATTCTTTTTTTTTTAAAACCCTTACCTTCTGCCTTAGAATCAATACTGTGTATTGGTTTCAAGGCAGAAGAGTGGTAAGGGCTAGGCATTGGGGATTAAGTGACTTGCCCAGGGTCACACAGCTAGGAAGTGTCTGAGGTCGGATTTGAATCTGACTCTCAATTCACTGAGCCACCCAGCTGGTGCATACACATACCCTCAGACCCCCATTTAGTTTTAAGAGAAATTTGAGGAGGGAAGGGTCATTATGGCTAGGGTGCTCAAGGAAAGCTTCTTGGAGGGACTGGGACCTGAAACCAATTTCAGAGGGAAAGAATTAGTGGGAAAAGAGTCCATTTCAGTCATAAAGGGCAGGCTGTGGTGTGAGCCAAGGCAGAAAAGAGCAGAAAGAGAATACAGGCATATGAGTAGTTTGTTTTGGTCAGAACTTAGAGTCTATGAAGGAGAATAGTATTGATAAGGCCAAAGAGATAGATAGGATTTTCATTGTGGGGAGCTTTGAATACCCAGCGAATTTTATTCTGAAAACGAAAGGCAACAACCACTGAAAATAATGAAGCAATTAGTGATGTGAATAGGAATGCATTGGGAAAGTTAAGTGGGCATCAGGGAATGACAAGAAGAATGGTTTAAATTTTCTTTTTCATTGTGAAATTTATTATCAAACATTTCAATATACAAAGAAGAATAAGAATTGTATAAGAAACAACTCATACAATTGATTTTTAACAATTATTTGTGAAATTGAACAAAGTAGTAACAAAATTACTCAATTTGTGTCTTCATTTTTTGTTTTAAAAAGTTTTGTTGGTTCTCTGTAAAATTTTTAAAATGTTGTTATGTGCTAAACATGGGGGATTCAAACACAAAGCAAAAAACTGGCTCCACTCTCATAGTCAGTGGAAGGGCTTAAAAGCTTTGCTTTAGGATGATTCATTTGGTAGTAGAGTATAATTTGAATTAAAGAGATGGATGAGAGACTAGATGGAGGGATTTTGGAAAATGTTATAAAAGTCTAAGTGAAAGCTTCATAAAATCATAGATTGAGAGTGGAAGGGATCTTAAAGATCATCTAGTCCAACCCCCATATTTTACAGATTAGGAAACAATGATAAAAACCTGAATTAAGATTGTGGCAGTAAAAATGAGAAGGAACAATAGATCCAACAGACTGATGGTAAAGATAGTTTTGTCTTATCCTTTTAAATTCTCACCTTCTGTCTTAGACTTGATTACTATCAGACATAAGAGAGGTAAGAACAGGCAATTGGAGTTAAGTGACTTGTCCAGCATCACACAGCTAGTTAGTGTCTGAGCCTCAGAACTCCTCCCAACTCTAGGCCTGATACTCTCCTTCAGGAGGTCAATTTCAGACATGTAATTTTTTACCTTTTTGTTTTCTCTTACTTAAAAAAAAAAAAACAAATAAAAAAATCTACTTTCTCTCCCACTGTTCCCCCATTGGGAAAAAAAAAAGGAAAGCAAAATCTTAATGTAAAGTCAAGCAAAATAAACTACTGCATTGCCCATGTTCAAAAATTTTTAAGGTTCATTCTGTAGCCTGAGTCTACTCCCTGTCTGCCAGGAAGGGGATAGCAGGCCTTATCATAGTTCCTCTGAAACCATAGTTTATCATTGTACTGATAAGATTCTTAAGGCAACATTTGTTTTTATAGTGTTATTGTTATTGTATAAATTATTTTCCTCATTCTGTATATTTCACTTTATATTAATTCATGATATCTCAGTTTTTTCCAAAATTGTCCTTTGGCAAAATAGTATTTTATTATATATCATAATTTGTTCAGCCATTCCCTAATTGATGGGCAACCTTTAGTTTCCAGTTCTTTGCTGTCATGAAAAGAGCTGCTATAATTATTATTTTTGGGATATATGTATATGTAGTGTTAACTCTAAGCTAAAGGGTATGCACAGTTTATCGATTTGGAAATATATTAATTCATAGCTCCACCACAGTGCTTCAGTGTGCCTGTCTGTTTTCTGTTTTCTTTCAGTACCTCAAACATTCGTCATTTTCCTTTTTTTAGACATATCAGCTTTGAAGAGGTGGTACCCAAGTCAGTGCCTTAATGCAAATGGAAATATCCACTAGCCAGTTTGACAGCATGATGCTCTATAAGAATTTGTGCATTATCTCCATAGAATTGATATTTGAAACTGTGGGAGTGTTATGACACTTGTGAAAAGAAAAATAGATAATTTCTCCCAGGCTGTTTTGGTTTTCTCTCCTACATATGATACTAACTAGAGATATCTGACTGTGTGTCCTGAGAAAGCTTGCGGAGTGCTTTTGAGGAAAGTAAGAAGAGAGTTTGTCTTTGGGAATTTTTAATGTCAGTAAGCTCTGGAACACCAAGGTCTATCAGGTTGTGTTTCTGGATTGTGAAAGGATACAAGGAATAATTTATTCCAATGTCTTCAATGGAGGCAGGGGTTTTAATGCCCCTTAACAGTGAGGTTTTAGAAATAGCAGGCTTCCTACTAGTTTTTTCCTTCCTAGTAGTTTTTAACCTGGGGTAGAGGTTGAAGCTTACAGAGTTATTACGGAATGTCCATATCAGTCAGTTCAAAAGCATATATTACTGTGTTTTAGCAGACACAAGGCTAATTAAGCATAAGCCCTAAAAGATAAGGTGAAAATAATCCCTTCTTTCAAGAAACGTAAATAATCCTAATTCTAGTTATGTATTTTTTGGTATCATCATACTTTAAAAAATTGGAAACCAATTGGAAAAATTGTTCTAGCCTTTCTCATTCATTCCTTGTTTATCTGTAACAATACTATGGAGTCAGTGTTGAGTTATAGGGAAACTCAGGGAGACAGGGAGAAGTCTTTCATCCTTTAAGTCTTTTTTTTTTTAATAAACTTTATCTTGGCTTAGAATTGATAGTAAATATTAATTCAGTAAGGATTTGAAAATTGGGGTTAAGTGACTTTCCCAGTGTCACATAGCTAGGAAGTATCTGGGACCATATTTGAACCCAGGATCTCCCTGTTGCCAAGCCTGGCTTTCTATCCACTGAGCCATCTAACTGCCTCTGTACTTTAAGTCTTTAACTCCTCCCCTCCCCTCCCCTCCCCTCCCCTCCCCTTCCCTCCCCTTTGTATTAGCCTAAGCCAGATATAAGGTCTAAGCAGTAGGGGTTGAGTGACTTGCCCAGGGTCACACAGCTAGGACTGCTGATCTCTAGACCTAGCTCTCAACCCACTGAGCCACCTAGCTACTTCCCTTTAACTCATTTTCATTAGAAACATTTCCTTAGCCATGATAGATTGAACTCATTAAGGGAAACTCTTATTAAGGGAAAAGGTTTAGTACAGAATTTCTTAACTAGAGGTCAATTGATAGATTTCAGGGGGTTCCTGAATAGGTGATGCATCTTTAGGTAAGTAAATTCCATTAATATATTCTTTAACTTGCCATTTTAAGTTTAATTAATTAAGAATCCATGGTTACATGAATCATGTTCTTTCCCTGCCCTCCCCCCACCCCCTCCTGTAGCCAACGAGCAATTCCACTGGGTTTTACATGTGTCATTGATCAAGACCTATTTCTATATTATTAATATTTGCACTAGGCTGATTGTTTAGAGTCTACGTCCCCAATCATGTCTCCATTGAACCATGTGATCAAGCAGTTGTTTTTCTTCTGTGTTTCTACTCCCAAAATTCTTCCTCTGAATGTGGAACATTAATAGGTTTTTAAAAATCAGATCTTTATTTTCACTAATCTTTCAATTCCTTTGTAATCTTATGTAGTTTATTTTATACTTTTAAAATATCATCTTAAGAAGGGACCCATAGACTTCCAAAGGGAAGACTGCCAAAGGTACTATGACAAGAAATACGGTTAAGAACTCCTGATCAAACGGAACAAAGTGGATGCAGATGGTTTCACATCTTTTGTATAATTGGGAGTCATCAGATGAGAGGGGCTGGTGGAGGTTATACTATAGCACTACATATTAAAAAGAAAAGAATTCAGTAAATAGAATTAGACAGAGCTTCCAAGAAGGGGAATGTCTAGAACCCTTGTTTTAGAAAGCTATTTTGGTAAGAGATTCACTGAAATCTTGTTCAGTGAGGAGTTCTTGGCTTTATCAGGAGGAGACCAGAAAAGAGTGTAAATAAATGCCTTCTGCATTAAGTCAAAACATTTTTGAGGACTCATTGAGTACCTGACACAGGGGGGAGGAGTGGGAGTTTACAGTAAAAGTACACAGCCTTGGTTCTTCAGCTTGTGGATTTTTAAAAATATATATTCTGAATTTAATGAACACTAAAAAACCTTACCAAATAGAACACAAAAAGATTATATACAAAAATACAGATTTGTTATATATATAGCTTGCTTTTCATTTAAAAAAATACATAACTAATTCTGAATGTTACTTTAAAAGATGCCCTGCTTATCTTGTTTTGAACTTTGAAAGCTTGTATTTTGAATGGGAAGATAATATACATGAATAGTGTAAAGAATTATATATAGAACAGCCTACATTAATGAAAATAAGGGCCATCTAGGTGTCTCTGAATAGAGAGCCAGGCCTAGTTTGAAGGTCCTGTGTTTAAACCTGATCTCAGACATGTTCTAGCTGTGTGTCCCTGGGCAAATCACTTAACCCTTGTTGCCTAGCCCTTACTACTCTTCTGCCTTGGAACCAATACATAATATTGATTTTCTTTAATTTGGAAACCTTTATTTAATTAATTAATTTACAATAGATAGTATTGATGCTACGACAAGGTAAGGATTTTAAAAATTAAGAGAGTATCCAGAGCAAACTCTGTACTGACTAGACCCTATCTTTATACTATATGGGTTTTTAAGAGACATTAACACAAACTGGAACATTTCCAGCAGAGACAGGCAGAGTAGTGTAGGGACTCAAAATCATGATTTTTAGCCTGGAGAAATGAGGAATTCGAATGTGATTTCTGTTTTAAAACATTTGATGGGCTGTCATGTGGAAGGGTGTAGGGGGGATTATCCTATATGCCTTCAGAAAGTATAACTAAGACTAGTAACTAGATGGAAGTTACAGAAATTACAGAAATTTCAGCTTTATATCCAGAGGAAAAACTTCCTAACAATTAGAGATTTTGAGAGTGGAATGAGCTGCTTTTGTGAGGTAATGCATTCTCCATCGACAGTACCCAAGATTTTTCCACTTTGTACTTGAACTAGATGACCTCAAAGATCCCTCCAACTTAAAATTCCCTAAGTAGACATTGTGATTTATTCTTATAAATTCCTGCTGGGAATTCAGTGAAGGAAGTTTCTTGATACCTACTTCTTTCCAATGTTTCTATTCAAATTTCTTTCCAACCTTATTTAATTTCTCTCATGTACTTAGGTTTACATTTGTACAGAAGTTTTTTTTAATGTAAATGTGATCATGGTCCCAGGATGGAGAAAGACCAAAGCTGCTTTCTCCCCTTAATGTAGCCTTAGAGATGCTGACCATTTTATTTTTCTTTAAAAATTGCTACCTTTTTTTTTTGGTCACCTTGATTTCCTAATATGACCTTCCCTCTTCCTTACCCTGAGATCTATCCCTTAACAAATAAAAGAAAAAAGAAAAAAACAATTTAGAAAAAAATTAACAGTCAAGTTTGACAGTATATGCAATTTCCCACTTCCGTAGCACTCTGTCACTCTTCAACAAGTGGAGGAAGTTACATTCTCCAATCTTTTGCTTATGTGCAAGCTTGTTTGTTATAATTACACAATGTCCAGTTTGGGGTTTTTCGGTGATTATTTCTATTTGCATTGTTATAGTCCTGGTTCTGCTTACTTCATTCATACAAGTTTTCCCATGTCTTGAAAACAAGTTTTTGTTTTCATTGCTTTGTACAGCTTGTTGTAAAGTGAGGTTAATAAATATTCAGTCACATTTGTGTACCACAGTTTGTTTAGCCATTCCTCAATTTAGGGTCACCGACTGTTTCTAGTTCTTTGTTTCCACACACACAAAAAAATGCTTTTATAAATGTTTAATGTATAATGGAACTTTTCTGAACTTTGACCTTCTTGGGGTATATGCCTATTTGCAAATACCCACAGTTTTCTCACACAGCCTGATTTCCCCTCCAAAGATATCCAATGTTAGAGAAAAATGAAATGCTCAATCCTTTCTCTCTATTCATTCCTTGCCCCTTTGCAGTGAACTCTTCAAGGATAGGCTAGATCATACCTGTCTGTGTCCAAAGTTGAGTATCAAAATGGGGATACTGATGACATATAGCAGTTCTTTTTGCCTTGTGTGCCATTTCCTGGGGTGCATCTTGTTTAGGTTGTCACCTTAGATGTTGGAGGGCTTATTCAGTCAGTTCACCCCTTCCTCAGGCTCCCCTCAATGATTCTTTTCTCTGTCTTGCTAATTTGAGAACTTCCACCTAAAAATAGCCATTCCCCTGGGCTATGGAAATCCCCAGAGCAAGAGGTAGCTATAAATATTGGTCTGTGACAGGATCCCATTAGGTCCGGGCCTAACTAGGTTGTTGTAATCTTACCTTGCCTCCCCCCCTCCCCCTCTTCTGTTTTACCCTGACAGAAGCCCAGTAGGGCCTACTTCTCTTTGGACAAACAGACTCAGGTCAACCTGCTTCTGAAGACCCAAATACAGACTCTTGGAGAAGCTTCAGAGTAGGAAGCCAGAGGTGCTGACTCTGGGAAGCTGATTATACCACTCAGGATTGGGCAACTGATGTTTCCACAGCAGTACAAACAAATTTCTATGGCACTAGGACAGAATTTCAAGGAGCTCAATACACTTAATACATAAAACACTATGGATGGGTGGGTTATTGCCATGAGCCATGGAGCCAGCAAAAGCAGTAACAGGATGAGTGAAAAAACATTGGTCCTGCAAGCCTAGTGTCAGACATGTTAAAGCTCAGAGGGATATGAAGCTACTTAGCAAAACTCAGGCGAACAAGGTCCGCATTTAATTATGCGGAGGGGAAAAGAGTAGGAAGAGCAAAGAAGGGATGAGATATTTGAGTGGAATGGGATCCATCCTATATGAAAAGAAGGCAAAAGGTCTCACCTTATTTTGCTTCTGTTTTCTCTGCAATGGATAAACTCTCTTTGGACTGGAAAGGAGAGGACAAAGGATTAATGAGGCACTCATGTAGGTAGATTGTAAAGAAAACATTTAGCCAGGCTTGACTCTGAAGAAGAGAGAAGAAAATGAACATTCTTCCCATCTTTGAAGCAGTTGAGGGGAAAAGATCCCAAGTATGTAATCTATATGTACCATTGGGCATGGGTGATCTGTTCATTAATTTTGCTATTCTGTTTCTCTTCTTTCTTGTTATTCGAGGGCTTTCTGGGTGTGGGAGGAGGAACTGATGTATTAGAGATACAAGTAACATATTCACAAAGATACCAATAATATATTTTTAAAGTGCTCCTAGCTCACTTGATGAATTCAAGTCACTCAAGCCCAAATGAATGACATCATAAGCTACTGAAAAAACTGGTGGAAAAGATTGCTGGGTTACTCGTTAAAGATCTTTGAAAGATAAGGGAGAATTACAGAGGTGTTAAGGAAAGAAAAGATGTCCCAATTTTTAAAAAATAAAAATAATGGTCTGTAGAGCCTAGGCTAGTGCATTTGACTTTGATACCTGGCAAAGTTATAAAAACATGGCCAAAAAGAACCAGCATGGTTTCATCATCTGCCATAGTAGCTTTTTTTTTTTTTAAATAGGGTTAGTTGATTGGTAGACCAATGGAATGCTCTAGATAGATTTTACCTAGATTTTAATGAGGCTTTGAAAAAGTCATGCTCTTATTGAAGAGATAGAAATAGACTAGATCAGTGGTATCTAATTCAAATAGAAATAGCCATCACCAAACTGATGCAAAGTGATAAGTATAACCAGAAGAGCATTTTCCACAGTGGCAGCAGTATTTCTTGATGTACAACTGTGAATGACCTAGTTTTTCTCAGCAATGCAGTGATACAAGACAATTCCAGAAATTCCTGATGAAAAATGCCTTCTACCCTCCAAGGAAGAACTGGAATCTGAATGCAGACAGAAACATACAGTATTTCATTTTCTTTCTTCCTTTTTTTTTTAATTTGAGATCTCTTCCACAAAACAACTAATGTGGAAAAATGTTTTGCATGATAACACATGTGAAATACACATCAGATTGTATGCTGTCTCGGGAGGGGAATCAGAAGAAAGGAGAGATTTTGGAACTCAAAACTAAAAATGAATTTTTAAAATTGTTTTTATATGTGATAGGAAGAAAAATAAAATATTTTTTAAAATGTCTGTGGGCTGCATATATTAACTTCAAATACCATGTACTAATCTTATCTATATTTTATTGTATTTTTATTTTATTATATTTATTTTATATTTATTTATTTTGTTAGATCTTTCCCAATTACATTTTCATCTGTTTAGGACAAAGTTAGGGAGTATTGTAGCTATGTGTTTGATACCTCTGGGCTAGATGATAATATAATTAAGTGGATTCAGGTGGTTTAATAGTTAGACCCAAAATTGTCATTTTTAGTGCTTCTGTGTTAGAAAGAAGCATCCAATGGAGCATTCTAGGGATCTACATAAAGCAAAACTTTCTAACAAACAAAACTGTTTGAAAGTGGAATGAGCTACCATTATAGTGGATTCTCTTTCTCTTGAAGTCTTCAAGCAATGTCATAGAGGGTACTCTTGTTCAAGTAGGGATTAGATTAGATGATCTCAATTCCAGGATTCTCTGTTTGTGTCTGATTTTTTTTTTTTTTTTTTGCTAAAAGGAGATGGGGTAGGATCCTAAAGTACTTTTTCCTTGCCCAGGGTCATACAGCTAAGAAGTGTCTGAGGCAATATAATTGAACCCAGGATCTCCTGTCTCCAGCCTGGCTCTCTATCCACTGAGCCACCTACCTGCTCCCATGCTATTTTCTAATAGTAGGATTTTCTCTAAATACCTCCTTTACTGACTTTTTAATTGAATTTTTTAAAAATTGCTTTGCAGACTAGACTTTCTGAAAAAACTGAAAAATGATCCTCTCCCCAGGCTCTTCTACGTCCTGGTCAGGACCTCATGCTTGCTGCTACATTGCCCATTCTAACTGTATAGACATAAATGTCAAGAAGGGAAGCTTGAGGTCCTCCACATCCCACCAACGATTCTTATTGTTGTTCTAGGCTGCTGCTGGAGGGAGGCAGTTGCCTTAGTTGACACTTGGTTTTCCTTCTCTAGCAGTTGCCCTTCTCAACAGCAGTCTGAAGCCAAGAAGGAGGCCCAAGCATTCAAGTTGTGTGATTGGATCAGACACCCCAGCTATGACCAGGTGAGGCTTGTGTTATCTCAGCCACAGAGACTGATTATAGCTTCTGACTCTGGGGCCTTGCCCATGGCAGGAAGTGGCCCCTAGCCCCTGCACTGTTCCAAGACACTCACACACAGGTGTTTGTTCCCAGTTCCCCTGTCTCCAGAGTTGTCTACAATGGCAAAAGGAATAGTAGCCCCCGGTCTCCAAGCAACAGCAGTGAGATCTTCACTCCGGCTCATGAGGAGAATGTGCGCTTCATTTATGAAGGTAGGTTATCTGACCACTGTCTCAGGGTCCTCACCCTTAGGGTCTTTGTCTCTTCATGGCTTTTTTTTTTTTTGTAAGCCTTCCTCTTATCTGGGCAGGGTCTTCTAGTGTTAAAGAACAGCCTCCTGCAAAGGAGTTTTTCTCTCCTCCTATCCCCTCTTCTATAAGGATGTCCCTTAGCATTGAAGTCACTTAGATTCTACAATGGATCAAGTGTTTCCTGCATGCAAAGTCTTGAATTAGTTGCTATGAGGGAATATTAAAGAATGAATCAGGCTCTGGCTTAACTTTGATAGTGAAACATGAGGATAGAGTCCTGGGCCTGGAGTCAGGAAGGCCTGAGGTTACATCCAGCCTCTGACTTACTGTGTTGATCTGGTTGAGTCATTTAACCTCTGTCTGCCTCAGTTTCATATGGTTGTTAGGAAGAAAAAAATGAGATATTTGTAAAGCACTTGGTAAAACTTAAAGCACTATATAAATGTTAGCTAGTGTTATTACTAAATTACCGTGTGACCTTGGGCAAGGCTCTTAGAGATCTCTCTAAGCATTAGTTTCCTTATCTGTAGAATAAAGGGATTGAACTAGATGATCTCTGGGGTTCCCCATTGTTCTTATATTCTGTGACCCAATGCTATGATCACAGCCCTCAAATAGTTTACAGCTAGCTAGAGAGACAGGAAACACAAGCACAACCTAAAAAAATGGTAATAAGTATAGATTTATATCCTGGAAATAAAGTACATGAAGATTAAGAGAGCATAGTGAAGGATTAATTTTAGTGCATTGAAGGGTTTCAGGTAAACTCTCATGGAGGTATTAAAGATATATTCAAAAACTGACTCTAATGAGCAAAGTGCTCATGAACCAGACTTGCGTATACATTTCTAACATTTCACATGATTGACTTCTGAATCCTTAAATTGGTTGGGTCTTAAATTTGGTGGAATTTAAAAATCAAACCTCTTCTGATTATCTGCAGCCTGAAAACTAGCAAACAAGTTCTAAAAGTCCTTTGTAATGTCAAAGGCTGACCCCTACATTTGCATAAACTGGTGCCAGTGTGCTGTAGAGGATTTCACATGTGCTTCTTACCCTAGTACCTGGTTATACTATTGTGGCCATCTGTTCCTTTTGGTTGTCATTACTATGTTAAAAACTTCTGACGTCCTCGCAACTCCTATTCCTACAATCTTCAATAAAAATCAGTTTAGCTCACTCACGCTCTCTCTCTGAACATCTGAGGAGGAGTTGACCTGCTGACATGCTGAGACCATGCTAAAGTTTTGTACCTGTGTTTCTTCTCTCTCTGCTCCTTCTGTGGCTCACTCTCTAGCCTGTAAACTTAACCCATTACTTTCCAGCCTTCAGCTTCCCTCTGTAGGTGATTCAAACCCACACGAGAAATATATGTAGAGTGGGTCTCTACATGCATTACTCAAGAAGGGTCTTCTGGAAGAGGTGGGTTTTAAGAGAGATTGATACATGGTCTGGAGGCAGTAAAAGCATCTTCCCTAACTTCATGGCAGAGTAGGTATCAAATTTAGACACAGACTCCAAAGGTTCATACTGCAGTTATCTTGATCCTCAGTCCCCAACTTCTTTTTTTCCCTTTCCGTGCAGCATGGCAGTGTGTGGAACGAGACCTCCGGAACCAGATGTCTGGCAGTGAGCGTGGCCTGGTGGAGGAGTATGTGGAAAAGGTCCCTAACCCCAGTCTGAAGAGTGAGTGCCCCTGGAAGGACATGGGGAGGCTACTGAGTCCTAGCTTCCCCTCTGAACTCATGAGAGCACTGGCCACTAGATACAGGGCTAGGAAGGAAATACTTGAGGAAGTGCTTGCCTCCTCTTTCAGAGATCTGGTTGAAGGAGACAGACTGAATCTTCCCACAGGGGCAAGCTTGGAGACTGGTTTCATACAAAAGTAGAATAGAGTGGATCCTAAGATTTCCTTAGGGAAGGTGGGATTATACAAGGGATCCCCTCCAGAAACTGACATTCAACTCCCTCTGCACCCAACAGCTTTCAAACCTTTTGACTTGAGTGACCTGAAACGCCGGAACACACAAGATGCCAAGAAGTCCTAAGGGCAGTAGCCTGGTTGCTCCCTTCCTCCCCATGGCCTCTGGAAGATTGAAAGTTGCAGAATTTATGTTGGTTTTTCTCCCCCTCCTCTGGGCCCATCTCCCTGGCAGGGCAAGTAAAGAGCCATGTTCATGTTGGGCTGAGTTCCTGCAAGGATGGACTTGATTGGCACTCAAGGCCCTCCCTCCCCTTCTCCTTCCTTTTTCTTTAGGGAGGTTCCAAGTTATTAATGTGGCTTGGGGGCCTTGGCCCCTGTTACCACCCATCCTCTCTTCCTGTACTCCAAATCTATATGTCTCTGGAGTTGCCTAGCTCTGTCTGTCCCCCCTCTCCTCCCCCCCCAGCCTAGAGCCCTCATTTTCCCTCTTTGGCTTTGAGCTGCCAAGGCAGCCAAGCATGGCAGCCCTCCCATCTCTTCCTATATTTCTGAGATAAGGTGGAAGGAGCAAGGGACATCTGGGGGAGTCTGGGACAAGTTGGATCAAACTGGTTCCCTAAGGTGGTAAGGTTAAGTATGGTAGCTCTATCTTCCCACAGCCTGGTTCCACTGTAGCCATCTTTTGCTGCCTCAGTCTTGGGGCAAGCTGGGGAAGTCTCCATTCCTCCTTTCCTAGATGTCCAACTGATGCTCTTTCCCTGTTTTCCAGACCCTATTGGCCCCAGCTTTCTCATGCCTGGGTAGCCCTCTAGGACCCATTCACTACAGGGTTATCAAGCAGCCATGCCAAGTCTCTCCTAGATCAGCAGCCTCTCTCCCTTAGGAGCCCCCGTGCCCCTGAGGGTCAGTGGCTGCCATTGTTCCCTGGTCTATCCTATTCCCAGCTGGTAGTTTTACTGAGAGGGTTACCAGTAGTTCCCTTTTTTCTTTCTGTTACAGTTCAAGAGCTGAGTTGTTTGCCATTACTCTGTAGCCTGAGGAGCTGTAAATAAAGATGGGGTTAGGCATTTGGAATGTGCCTCTGGCTGAGTTTGTAGCCCCCTCTGTAGCCAAGTTGGTCAGGCCTGATATTGCCTCAGGTGCCCACTCAATACTAGGACCTTGGGTATCAGGCCATTTTTCACTCAGGCCTTAAGCTGGGTAGCCAGCATGAGGCCTCAACAGGTAGTAGGAAGGATCCTTTACAACTGGATCTTATTTCTCAAAAGTACGTTGACTTTCTTAGAACTTTAGAAATTTAAAAATGAAATTAGATTTCATGAGCAAGATTATGAGAATCCAAATAATGTGAGATGTATACTCAAAGAGTGTGCTTCCCCACAAAGGAATTATGAAATCATCTCTGCTCCCATGATACTAATTGAGTCGATTTTTCATTAGAAGGCACTGGATTGGGTATTGGCCTCTCTTGGTCAATAATGACCCCTTCTCTGGCTCAAACAGTGATAGTTATGGGGAAGGAGTCCTTTACTTCTTACAGTGGGACTAGCTTTACTGTTAAGCCCAGTTTGATTTCTGCGTTTGTCTCATCCCCTCCTGACCCAGCCTGACCTCATTTAGTTTAGGAGAAAATCTCCACTCCCTGTGGGGTGTGGTGCCAATGTGAAGGGAGCAGTAAACTTTCCTGTGTGTTTGGGCTGGACCTCAGAGATTAATCTCTGCTAGAAGGGAACAAACAGAGCTCTAGTCCGAAGGTCTATCCCTTCTGACATCTTTCCTTTGAACCTAGCGGAGAAACCTGTGACTGGGAAGCAGTAGCCAATCTGAGGTTTGAGCCCTTGGTTTGTCATTAGGTTGACCTTGTCATTTTGATCTGGCCAGACATGGAACATTCCTCCCGTCTCAGGCAATTGAATTCAAACGGAATTCTCTGGGAGGATTTATTTCAGGAATGCCCTTTCCCGGAATAGTCTCCTGGGACTTGAGTGGCATCTCAGGCAGTATCAATGGAGGCTACCTTCCCCCAAGCTTACTCTGACAGCTGAAACCCTCTGTGCACCCTTGCCCTGAATCTCAGCTCCTGCTCTGTGGCCACCTTTGCAGTGAGGCCTGGCTGGTCACAAGGACAGGAGGGACTGAGAACATGGAGGAAGGAAGATTTGGATTCCAGGCTGCCCTGGGACATTGGGATCAGATGCTTATGGGATTGAGGCTAGAGACACACAGTATTCAGAGAAGCTGGGGTTAGTCCTGGTTGTATATGCATAATAGTAATTATTAGGATCATAGAGCTAGAAAGGACCTTAGAGATCTTTTCATATAACAGCTGAGAAGCTGAGGCCCAGAGCAGGGAGAGCGGTCATGTATCCAAGATCACTGTATGAGTTAGCTAAGACTAGCACTCAGACCTCTCAAATCCTAATCCAGCATCCTTTCTACTCACCAAATAATTATCAGATTTGTGGTTTGGTTTCCTGACACCAATCTCTGGAGAACAGAGCAACCTGGAGGCCTCTCCTGACCTGAATCAGCCTGGCACTTGTGACAGTTCCTTTCCTGTCCTGTATTCCATGGACAACACTGGATCCTCAGGGATCCTTTTAATCTCTTTCTCTGCTAAGTTTTCACCAAGTCCTTTGAAGCACTTGCCAGCAATGAGACTCAGTTTCTCCACTCCTATACCTGCGACTGCTGAATACTGCCGAAGAGTGTCTTGAAAAAGGAATTGACCATTGTCAGTTCAAAGAATATGTTGATATTCCAGCTCATTTATGGTTAGAACTGATTTAATAGATGTTAAAAAGCAACAACTTCAGTTTAGTTAATGGTTCAATTAAAAAAAAAATAAAATTTAGCCAAAAAAAAAACCCAAAACGAATCAATGTGGTTCATTTCAATTTAGAATTTTACAGTTAGGTATAAATCAAGGTTTTGCTTAAAATTGAGCTGACTCTAGTCACTCCAGATTGAGGACCACTGTTACTGATTTTCCACCTTTGACTGTTATAAAGCATTCCCATATCCACCCTCCTCAACATTATCTTAAAGCTGATGATCTGCAATTGATTGAGGTTGAAAACATCAGGTATAAGCCATTAATCAGTGTTCCTTTGTGATGCAATTCAGATTGATAAACAAATGTTCAGCATTGTGCTGGGTACTGCAGACTTGAAGACAAGAAAGAAATATTCCCTGCCTTCAGATAGCTTGTATTCTACTGAGAAGGCAAGACCACATATGCAGATAAAATAATAAAATACAAATGAGGAGAGCGCTCACAAAGGGGATTAGGAGTGTGTGTGTGTGTGTGTGTGTGTGTCTGTGTCTGTGTCTGTGTCTGCGTGTCTGTGTGTCTGTGTGTGTGTGTGTGTGTGTGAGGTGGTACCTGGGCTGCCAGGGAATTTATGTAGTAACAGTGAACAGGGAGTATAGTTACTGGTCCTTCATTCATGTCAGGCCCACTGTGTCCCCACCAGCTCTTTCCTGGGGCCCTTTTCCCTGTTCTGTCTATACTTGGTGGTCTCACCAGCTCTCACAGAATCAGTTATCAGGCCACTGATGCTAGCTTTCTTTCTCCATTGAGGCTTCTAGCTCTTCTTTTCTCCTTAATCAAAAGCAGACAGTCAGAGGAGAACCTTTCTAATTTCCTTATACTATATCCCCCTCCATCTCCTCCAAATTTTCCATATGTCCCCATGGCATCACAAAATCAATGTCTAACATTACCTTTTCCCCAACCTTCTCTCTCTTATTACTGTTGAGGTCACTACCTTTCTCTGTCACTCAGACTCAAAACTTCTTGTCATCCTCTATTCTCATTCATAACACCACCCAAGTTCAATACCTCCTCATTCCTTGACTGTATTATTACAATTGGGGCAGCTAAGTGGCTGAGTGGATAGAGATCAGTCCTGGAGACGGGAGATCCTGGACTCAAATGGGGCCTCAGACACATCCCAGGGCAAGTCAGTGTGAAGATTAAATTTACCTCTCCCCTGATTGTGAAAATGAAAATAATTAACTTTCCCCTGATTGTGAAGATTAAATTGTAACCCCTGCCTATTTTTAGATTTAATCACCAAAAGTGTAAACACCCTACTTAAAGTTGAGTGGGAAGATCTATCCATTTTTAGATTTAATCACCAAAAGTATAAACACCCCATTCACACTTGAGTAGGGGAGGTCTGTGACCCATGTGTGTGATAGTGGGTGACGAATCAGAATCAACTGCCTCATGGGTAGTCCTAAAGCAGGACTTCAACTGTGATTGGTAGACACATAGGCACAGGAAGTAACACAAGAGAAAGTATCTTTAAAAGGGAGTGACAACTTCCTGAGGAGTTCTATCTGACAGTTCTTCATGCTTTGGAATTGAGGTTGGTGGAGAATCTGTGGACCCAAGATGTGATGAGTGAAAGTGAGTGAAAGTGACTCCTTTCCTATAGGATTTTCTGAAGAGACTAGCCTCTTGAGAGAGACTTTCCCAGGTCCTCTGCCTTGCTGAGGCCTAAGAACTAACTCCCTGCCTGGGTTAAGCCAGGGGCTGGGAGTAAATTACTTAGTGCTTAGGCTAGATAGCTTATCCTGTTTTCTCTCTGATTTTCTTCCTTCACTCTATATTTTGTAAATAAATTAATTTCCTGGCAACCCTATTTTAAATATAATCTAGTCCAACCTTTTTTAAATAAACCCCTTTCCCCCCTTACATCACTTAACCCCCATTGCTTAGCCCTTACCATGCTTCTGCTTTGGAACTGATATTTAGTGTCAATTCTAAGATGGTAAGGGTTTAAAAAACAAAATAAAATAATAGCTTTTATATTAGTCTCCCTATCTCAAGTCTTTCCCCTTCATCCTTCAGTTGCCAAAGAGATTTTCCTAAATTGTAGATCTGACCTTGCCATTCTCAACTCCAAGGGCTCCTTATTACCTCTAAAAGAAAAAATAAAAATATTTAATATTTTCTTAATATGGCCCTTTCCTATTTTTCAAGTTTTTCTTTTTAAAAGCTTTTGCAAAAATGGTTATTTATTGAGAAGATAAAAGAACAGAAATTCAAACATATCTTCCTAAATCAGGGACGCCCCACACCACTACCACCATTATCACCTCAGGTCCTGGGAGGAGCTGGCTCACTAGAACTGGCTACTTCAAAGTATTTGTCCCACCAATATCACTTCCAAATGTAGTATAGTTGATGAATGAAGTCCCTTCCAGAAACTAGTGTCTTGGTGTCAGGCCTTTGCTGAGCTGTGTCTAGTAAGTCGTTTTGAGGCTTTACTCCTCATTGGGCTTGGCTGCATACATACATTTGCATACATATGTCCCAGTTCCTGGATCTCTAATGTTCTCCTGACCTTTTGAAGCTCAGAAAGTTGTAACCTGGTCTGGTCAATGTCACTTCAGGCAGGAAAGAATAGACATGACAGAGACAGAGATAACAGCTTGGCTTCATGTTGACCAGATTGTGTAAGTAGACAGACCACTGATGCTAGTTTTCTCTCTCCATTGAGGCTTCTAGCTTTAACTTGCCTCTTTAATTGAAGCCAGCCAGGCAGGAAAGAGCTTTTCTAGTTTTCTATATACTATATTCCCCTCCATTTAATCCATAATCTGGCCACACTGGCCTACTTCTGTTCCTCACACGTGTTATATTCCATCTCTCATCTCTGTGCCTTGGCACTGTTGTCCCCCATGCCTAGAATGCTCCCTCTTCTCACCTTCCCCTCTTAGCTTCTTTGGCTTCCTTCAAGTCTCAGCTCAAATCCCACTTTCTGCAGAAGGTTCTTCCCTGTCCTCTCAGCTGTTAGTGCCTTCCCTTCTTAGATTGCCCTGCATTCACTTTGCATATATCTTGTATATCTACATAATGTTTCCACCTATCAATATGTGAGCTCCTTGAGAAAAGGAACTTTTTGGGAAACCTATCTTTGAATCTGGTGCTGAGCATAGTGCTTGGTATATGGTAAATACTTAAATGCTTTGGGATTGACTGATTCTAAGCAAAGGAATGATAAAAGAAAGTTATAGAGATTGGAGTTGGGATATTAAGCTCAGTGAACAGCATAGGCCATTTTGACTAGAATGGAGAATGGGAGTGAATGGGAGTAATATGAAATGTTTGGGAAGGTAGGTGGGAGCCAGATGATAGAGGGTTGTATTTTACCCTAGAGACAGCAGGAAGCCAGTAAAGATTTTTGATCAGGAGAATAATGTGTGGAATTAGTCTTATTTTTTCAAATATTTTAGCTATGTCATAGATGGATTAGGGAGAGGAGAGAACTGAAACTGGAAACAGAACAGATCAATTAGTTGCCTAGTCCAAGTCAGAGGTGATGAATACCTGAGTCTAATCAACAAGACAATAAATAAGGGAACAATAAAGAATTATTCCAAAATTGTGAGAGCAAGGGGCTAAAAGGATGGTGGTAATGGTGGAAATGGAAATATTTCAAGGAGACATTGGATTTTGGGAGAATATGTAATTTGAGGTTGAGATGCCTATGGCTCATTGGGAACCATGCACAGAATGGTAAGAAGAGGATCTAGGAATAAAGAGATTCATGCATAATTACTGGGTAGGAGGTAGATGATGATCCAATGAAGGTCAGTGAGGAGGAAAGGGGAAGAATCAAAAGAAAGTACAGTAGTATCAGTAAAACTAAGGGAGAGCAGAAGGCAATTGCTTGAAAGCACAATGGAACTAAGTGATAATCTTAGATGAGTGGAGGAGACTTGAGCATATTTTTAGGTAATAGAGGAGCCAGCTGAAAAAGAGTAGAAGAGGGCGAGGGAGAGAGGGAGAAGGGGAAAGACAAAAACAGAGAGAGAAGGAGGAAAGGAAAGAGGGAGAGATGGAGTGGAGGGAAGGAGGAGAGAAAAGGAAAAACAGAGGAAATGATATGGAGGGAGAAAGAGGAAAGAAGATGGAAAGGGGAGAGGGAAAGAGAGAAAGGGAGAGAAAAGGAGACAGAGAAAGATGAAAGGGATACATTTCCAGAGAAGATAGAACGGGATGATATTAAAGGCATGAGGAAAAAGCAAGCATAAAGGACACTTCTTTCTGAGAGACTAAAGAGGAATAGAAATGATGGGACCATGTATAGAGATTTTTTTTTGATGCAGAATAGATAAAAGGGAACTCCTAAAGGATAGAATCCATTCAAGAAAATTAAAATAAGGTGAAATAGGTAACTGGAATAATTTGGGAAACATTTGAATGACCTTAAATAGCTCCTTAATGGTCCTGGCCCCACACTTTCCATTCCATCCCACACATTTTGCTTGAAAACATTTGTCTTGAATCAAAATGAGAGGTGACTGACCAAGAACTGGGCTTTAAATTCAAATTCAAGATCCTTCTCTTCCCTGCTGTGTGACTTGGGCTATATGTCAATCTTTCAGTCCCAGGTTCTTGCTCTCTAAAAGAATAACCTTGCTGACCCTATCTACACCCTAGGGTGTGGAGGATCATTATCTCTATGGGTAAAAAGTGCTTTATAAATCTAGTTAGTATTCATATGCAAACATTCCCAAAACATTATGAATTAAATTTTCTCTAGGACATTCTCTCTACTTTCTTCTATCTGAACCATATTCACTCCTGCCACTCCATAATGAGCTGACAGCTGGCTCCATAGTACATTTACATAGTGGTTTAAGCTTTGCAAAACACTTTACAAATTTTATTCTCACAGCAACCTTGAGAGGTAGGTGCTATTATTTTCCCTATTTTATACATGTGTAAATTGAGACTTAGAGAAATTATGTGACCCTATGTCCCTGCGGGTCCAAGATTTTGTGTTAAAATTTTGTGTTAAAAGTATAATGTGGGGATGCCCTTCAATTGGAGAATGGCTGAACAAATTGTGGTATATGTTGGTGATGGAATACTATTGTGCTAAAAGGAATAATAAAGTAGAGGAATTCCATGGAGACTGGAACAACCTCCAGGAAGTGATGCAGAGCGAAAGGAGCAGAACCAGGAAAACGTACACAGAGACTGATACATTGTGGTACAATCAAAGGTGATGGACTTCTCCATTAGTATCAATGCAATGTCCCTGAACAATCTGCAGGGATCTAAAAAATACTACCCACAAACAGAGGATAAACTGTGGGAATAAAAACACCGATGAAAAGCAACTGCTTGACTACAGGGTTGGAGGAGATAAGACTGAGGAGAGACTCTAAATGAACACTATAATGCAAATTCCAACAACAGGGAAATGGGTTCCAGTCAAGAACACATGTGATAACCAGTGGAATCATGCGCCCTATGGGAGAGGGAAAGGCGGGGGGGGGGGGGGGGGGGAGGGGCAGGGGGGGGAGTGGGAGGAAAAGAAAATGATCTTTGTTTCCAGTGAATAATGTATGAAAACGACCAAATAAAATAATGTTTAAAAATTTAAAAAAAAAGTATAATGTGGGACCTTGAATATTTTTAAATGCTTGAAGGAGAAAAAAAAGGGAGAAGGCGGAGAAAATGGTGATTGTCAAAAATGTATTGGTGCCGGGGCACGGAGCTAGGTGGCTCACTGGATAGAGAACCAGGTTTGGAAATGGGAGGTCCTTGGTTCAATTCTGACCTCAGATACTTCCTAGCTGTGTGATCCTGGGCAACTCAATCCTCATTGCCTACCTCTTACCACTATTCTGCCTTGAAACAGGTACTTAGTATTGATTCTAAGACAGAAAGTAAGGGTTAAAAAAAAAGTGAATTGCGACTCCCTCTAGGTGGGACAGTGGATAAAGATTCTGGATCTGGAGTCAGGAAGATCTGAGTTCAAGTGTAGTCTCAGATACTTCCTAGCTGTGTGACCCTAGGCAAGTCACTTAACTTCTTCCTGCCTTGGTTTCCTCAGCTATAAAATGGGGATAATAATAGCATCTACCTCCCAGGGTTGTTGTGAGGATAAAATAAAATAGTACTTGTAAAATGTTTTGCCAACCTTAAAGCATTAAGTAAATGCTAGCAAGGTAGTGCTTGGGGTATGGAGTTACTGTGATTCAGACAAAAAAAAAAGGTATCGAGAGATTGGCCTGGAGGAAAAACTATGATGTACTGAAGTTCCCAGACAGCTTGTTTGAAAGGAAAAGGGTTTAATAAATGATTTCCCTCAGAACTGGAAATGAATCAAGCTTTTATCTTCAGAGCTTAAAGGGATCTGATTCAAATCAGAAGTAAAGAGAAAGGGAGCTTAGAGTACTGACAGTGGAAATCAGGAAACCTGGGCTTTCATCCCAGCTTTGCCACCCATTACTAGCCGCCTGACCTTGGACAAATCACTTTCCCTTCACTGTGCCTTGGTTTCCTCATCTGTAAAATGAAGGAGTTGGACTGGAGTATTTCTAAAGGCCATTTCAGCCTTAGCATTGTATTGTTTAAATGTAAACTGTGGCCCCAGGCTCTTAATATGCTCTGGACTTTCACTGTCTGATCCTAGAAGCCTGACTCAAGAGAATAAATTTCTCACTTTGGCTTGTTATACTATCACTTCACAATTTATTCCAGAAGCAGGAGCAAGTCCAGTCATCTTCTACCTGTCTTCTGAACAGGGAAAAGTTTAAACAAGGCAAAAGGGAAAAGGCCATGAGAGGGCTATTTGTTGTTCTCCTTTATAAGGAGGCTTTTGTCCAGAACAGCAGCTCCTAGAACAATTAGAAGCTGGCCTCCCTATGCCCAGTCAGTCTCTCATTGTGGGGGCGTGTCTAAGCATTGAAAATGAATCAAGGGGGCAGCCATGTGACTCAGTGGATAGAGAGTGAGACTTAGAGACCGGAAGACTGGAAAAGAAAGGGAGGAAGGAAGAAAAGGAAGAAAGAAAAAGAAAGGAAAGAAGGGAGAAAGAAAGAAAAAGGAAAGAAGAGAGAAAGAAAGAAAAAGGAAGGAAGAAAATGAATCAAGTTTTCTGTGTGCTTTCAAGAAGGCCACAGTAAGCCATGACCACACTCTTCAACTGGTATGTACCACACAAATTCCTCTAACCAAATTACCTCTACCTACCCTGTAATCTCATCCAGTCAATTACAGGATTTGTAAAATTAGGGGGGTGGGATGAGAAGTCTTACATAAGTAAAGAAATTGAAAGGAATTCTTGGGGCTATATTTCCTTCTTCCCCAGTCTGTCTTTCAACCTCATTTTGTTTCTTTGGGGTACTAGTATATGGGGTGGGAGTCAAAGCCATTTCAGTGGTTTTATTTCTATTTCCAGGTAGAAAGAGAGAAACAGGTATTCAGGCTTGGAGGGCTAGGGGGCCTCAACCTATTCAGTAGGTCAGTGGCATTTGGCACCAGACTGGCCAGTGACTCCAGTTATCCAACAGCGTGCTCTGGTGGGGAAAAGATTCATGAGCTTGTCTTGCTTGGGACTCTCCCTGAAAGGATGTTGGATATAGCAAGGATTCTGACTGATTGGTCAGGCCATCTCTTTTGCCTTCTCCCCTTCACTGTCCCATCCCATTTACTCTTAAGTGGGATATTTATAATACAACATAGATCTTCTCTGAGAAGTTCTAATTAGATACTTTGACATACTGGGGAAAGCACTGGATTATGTGGTCAGGGGGCATATAGTTTAATTCCAGATCTACTACTTACTACCTGTGGAACTGTAGGCAAGTCATTAACCTCTCAGTCTCAGTTTTTTCACCTGCGAAATATGGGGCTTGAACTAGGTGACCCCATTTACATCCTCTTATAGCAGAAAGCTATGATTCTATGATTTTTCTGAAACTTGCCCAATGGGGAAGATTGAAATGAACATCCCTGGCCTTGGGGCAATGAGATCTAGATTGATCTAGTGGTTACACTACTAAGAATATATAAACCAGACATTATTGGGGGAAGGGGGGGACCTTCCTGTATAAAAATATTTCCACCTTTGCTTTCTACTTTCTACTACTTGCATTTTCTTCCCATATATCCTTCAAAGGAGTCTCTTAGAGATCTTCCTATGCCCCACTTTGGTACCGATGCAGTTCACAGAGTTGGAAGGGATCCATCTAACCCTCTTATTTGACAAATGAGGAAAAAGGCCAAGTAATTTGCCTTCTTTTCTCCTCTGGACTTCACCTTCTTCATAAATGCAATATAATACAAATGTCTTGTTAAGAAATATCAGAGGGTGGCTCAATGGATTGAAAGCCAGACCAGGGACATCCTGGGACTAGAGTCAGAAAGACTCATTTTCTTGAGTTCAAATATGGCCTCAGATACTTCCCAGCTATGTGACTCTGGGCAAATCACTTAACCCCAATTGCCTAGTCCTTACCATTCTTCTGCCTTGGAACCTATACTTAGTATTGATTCTAAGACAGACGATAAGGGCTTTAAAAAAAAAGAAAGAAAAATATCAGAAATAAAGGCCACAAAATAAATATGGAAAGAGTTGTACAAAGTGAAGCCTATTGAAGAAAATAGAGCCCAAAGCTCAGTATATGTGCTGACAGCATCTTGGCAAGTAATAAAAATAGCAGCAGCAGCAGCAGGACTCAAGTAATATTGTTACTACCTTATTAAAGTTGATATAAACATTAAAAAAACTGTCAATCACAAAAGCTTGTTGTGGTTCCATTGTGTCCAACTCTTTGTGACTCCATTTCCTTGGCAAAGATACCAGAGTGGTTTGTTACTTCTTTCTCCAGCTCATTTTACAAATGAGGAAACTGAGGCAAATTGGATTTGGTGACTTGCCCAGGGTCACATAGTAAGTGCCTGAAGCCAGATTTGAACTCAAGAAAATGAGTTTTTCTGACTCTAGCCCCAATACTCTATCCACTGTGTCACCTAGCTGTTCTTGGCTATATTTCATGTATACTACTTTTTTTTTCTTATTTGCACATTTGATTATGTGTTGAGTATAATTTAAAAAATAGTAATGGCCTGTTTGTGGTTTCTTTCTCCCACACAAAGGTCAGGCTCCTTTCCTGCTTGTTTCTAATAGTCTCCATAGGCAGCACTGCTACTCTAGGGAATAGACTTTACAATTCTCTAGGGAGCCAACGAGAGAGGATGTCTCCTCTTTCTCCTCTCTCTCCATTTGTCTCCTGACTTTATTTTATCTTCCCTCCCTCCAGTTCCCCATGTCCCTCTCTGGCTTTGTCCGTGGCTACCTCCCTCCCTCTCTCTCTCTCCTTGACTTTGCCCCCTCCCTCATTTTTCTTTTTCTTTTCTTCCCTGTCTTTGTCTCTGTCTTTTTCTCTTTTTTTCCCCAGCCTTTTCCACTTCTCTCCTTACTTTGTCTCTTTCCCTCCCTCTGTTTCTCTTTTCCTTTCTCTTCCCTGTCTTTGTCTCTGTCTTTTTTTTCTCCCCAGTCTTTCCCACCCTCCCTCTCTGTCACTGTCTCCCTTTGTTTCTTGCTCTCTTTCTGTTATTTTTCCTATCTGACTGTCAGTTACCTGGCACATTAGGGGTGTGTGTTTGGGTTGTTTGTCCTCTCAGTGTATATGGATTTGAACTCTTTGTGTTTGGAGTGTGTGTGTGTGTGTGTGTGTGTGTGTGTGTGTGTGTGTGTGTTACAGCAGGGTGCAGCCACAGGGAGTTATTGACTCCTCTGGACTCCTTCCCTGCCCTTTTCTGTCCAGCTTAAGTGTAACCTAAGGTGGCACTCAGTCCTTCCCTTATCTGACACTCCACTCTCCTGAAACTCTTCCAGATCAATCTCCTCCCTCCCTGCCCAGCCCTGCCCTCTCCCAACAAGTTCCTGTGTGGCCAGGTCTAGGACAACAGATAAATTGATAAGGGGAAGGAGCTCCTGCTCTGTTAGGGAGACCCACATCCCATGCCATCCTCTGAAAAAAACCAGTCACACAAAATGCCAGCTTCTACAAATTTACACACCAGGTCCACACCCTATACAATTACAATAGCTAGCATTTACATAGCACTTTAAGATTTGCAAAATACTTTACAGGTTAGCTCATTTGATCCTCACAATAAGTGAGGATTAACCCCTTTTTATAAATGGGAAACTGAGACACAAACAAGTTAGATGATTTGTCCAGTCACAACTGGCAAATGTCCAATCCAAGATAGTGTGACACCTAACTGCCAATACAATTGGCATATGGCAAATGGCAAATGGCATAAATATGACCCACTCCAGCACATAATTCCCATCTACACAGGTACTATTATTCTGTCCAAATTCACAGAAGATCACATTCACTGTTTGCATTGCAACTGATCTTATGATGCATGCAAGCAACTGCTCCTTTAGGCTATCTTTCTCCCTCTCTCTCCACCCTCCCCCTCCCCCTCTCCCCTCTTTATCTCCCTTCTTCCCTCCCTCTTTCTCCTCCCTCCCCACCTTTTCTCCCTATCTCACCCTCCCCCTTTCCCTCCTTCTCCCTCTCTATTTTTCCAAAGGACACAGAAGGGAAACTGAGACACAAGGCACCAACATCAGTCTAGCCTGTGATCTCAGAAGTATCAAGATCCAAAATTACAAGGGAAACAAGAAATTGGAAAAAAATTATAACAAATGTCTCTAAAGGTCTAATTTCCCAAATATATAGAAAATGAAGTCAAATTTATAAGAATACAAGCCATTCCCTAATTGACAAATGGTTGAAGGATATGAATAAGCAATTTTCAGATGAAGAACTCAAAGCTATCAATAATCATATAAAAATGTTCTAAATCCCTCTTGATTAGAGAAATGCAAATTAAAACAACTCTGAGGTACCACCTATCAGATTGGTCAATATGGTAGTAAAGGAAAATAGTAAATGTTGGAGGGGATATAGCAAAATTGGAACACTAATGCATTGTTGATGAAGTTGTGAACTGATCCAGCCATTCAGGAAGGCAATTTGGAATTATTCTCAAAGGGCTATAAAACTGTGCATACCCTTTGATCCAGCAATACCACTACTGGGCCTATATCCCAAAGAGATCATAAAAAAGGGGAAAGGACCCACTTGTACAAAAGTATTTATAGCAGTTCTTTTTTGTAGTGACAAAGAATTGGAAATTGAGAGGACATCCATCAATTGGAAAATGGCTGAACAAATTGTGGTACCTATTGGTGATGGAATACTTTTGTGCTATAAGAAATGATAAGCAAAATTATTTTAGAAAAAGCTGGAAAGATCTTCAGGAACCGATGCAGAGTGAAATAAGTAGAACTGGGATAATATTGTATGCAATAAGAGCAATATTGTATGGTTATCTGTAAAAACTTGGCTACTCTCAGTAATGCAACGATCTGGAACAATTCTGAAAAATTTATGATGGGGAATTCTATCCACCTCCAGAGAAAGAACTGCTGAAGTTGTCTTTCATATCAGTATGTTTATGGTTTTATTGGGAGATTTTGGTCACATATGACTTTGCTCTTACAACAATGACCAATATGGAACTGTATTTTGCATGACAATAAAAATAAGATTAAAGAACAAACAAACAAACCAAAAAAAAAAAACCAACCCAGATGTATCAAGAACACTGAGCTCTGAATCAGAAAATCTGACTTTTGAGCTCTTAACTATTATCTTGTGTGACTTTGGGAAAGTAATTTTCCCTTTGGGTCTCAGATACCTCATCAGAAATTGTGGGGATGGGACCAGATGATATCTAAAGTTCTTTCCAGTTCTGACATGCTGTGAGGGCAGAGAAGGGAATGGAATTTGGATCCTTTTCATTGTTCTAAAGCTTAATTTTCCTTATCTGAAAAATAAATTGGTGCTTGGACCCGTAACCTATAAAGTCTTTTCTTACTCTAGTCCTAAGAAAGGAATTTAGAAGGACAGCTTGGTGCCTGGAAGATTTCTTTCACTGCACAGTACCAGAGATGTGGCTAGCAAGATTCCCAAGAAGCATTGGGATATTAAATAAATGTGGTCCAGCCCAAGTGCCCTGTCATGAGGTGATCCTTAGTTGGAGAGCCCAGCCCCAGCCCAGGTCAGTCTCAAGCCCCTGGAGGCTCCTGCTTCCTTGTTTTTCCAGAATCCCAGTGGAAAGACATGGGTAGAGAGGGGAGTTGGTGAAGAAGAGGAGGGAGGGAACTAGTGGGCTTCAAGGGCTGGATAGTGGGGAGGGAAAAGAAAACCTCGGGGCCTCAGAGGAAGATGGGGGAGGTTGATGGGTCAAGAGGTGGTTGTGTTCTCAGCCCTGCTCTCTGGGCAAGAAGCATAAATCCCAGAGAACTCAGCCTGCGTGAAGGAGAATTTATGACACCTTTGCCAAGCCTCTGAGGCAGCAGTGTTCTCGTACTGATGGATGGTTGGTCCTGAGCATATTCGGGGGGGGTGATGTGGATCATATAGCCTTTCTCCACCCCTATTTCACTTGTTTCTCTCCCCTAGCCCTGTGCAAGGACATCTGGCCAGACTGTTCCTCAAGAAGGGCTCTGTCTAGGTGGTCCACAGGTTCTGTCTCTGAAAGTAGATTAAGTGCCAGGTGGCATGGGTCCATGATGTATGTGAGCCCTGTGAAAGGCACTGGAAGGTCAGGGGGAACGAGGCAGCTTTAGTGCCAGAGATTGAAAGCTGTGAGTGCATGCCTTCGATGGACAGATCAGAGATAGGAGAGAACAAACGTCTGGCCTTCTTTCCATAAATAATCGTGATGTCACCAGTTTTAGCTTGGTGGTACCCACAGCAGGAGGCCCCAGGCTGGGTTTGGGACAGCGCTGTTGTTATTGCTGGGTTTGGAGTGTAGGGAGAATACATAGGGTGATAGACCCTTCTAGATCATCTCAGTCAATTCCTTCATTTTACAAAGAGGGAAATTGAGGCCTATGGAGATGAAAGAACTTGGCTTCACAAGCAGAGATGGTTTACCAACCCAAGTCTTCTGATTCCAATTCCAATACACTTTATTTAAATTATTTTAAAAATCCTTCTCTTCTGTTTTAATATCAGTTCTAAGACAGAAGAGTGGCAAGGGTTAGGGAATTGGGGTCACATAGCTAGAAAGTATCTGAGGCCATATTTAAACAGAGGTCCTCCCGACTCCAAGCCCTTCCCACTTAACTGTCCCCCCACCCTTTTTTCCCCAATACAAACATTTAGCCATTTAGCTCACACAAGGTCATCTTCAGCATTGTGCTGCTGACAGGGAGAGGAAATTCTAGTCTCACCTCAAGCACTAACTAGCTGTGTGACCCTAGGCAAATCACTTGACTTTTCTGGCCTTAGATATCCTTCTTGATAAAATGGGTGTGTTAGATTCAATGACCTGTAAGGCCCCTTTCACATCTCTAGCTCTGTTCTTGGGCTGATAAAAAGGTCTCAGCTCTGGGTGGTAATATTGGGGCTTAAAGTGAAGAAAATGTGGAACACCCACTCCAAGGAATATTGTAGGATCAATAAAAGGATGCCAACTGTACTCCCAGATTGGGGGTTGAAGACTTGAAACTGGGCTTTTGGTACAGGATATCCCAATTTAGAGGGTGCCAACAGGGAGAAACTACTTAGCTTAGCACCCAGTTAGTATGAATAATCAGTTAAAATGGGAAGTTATGGTTAGTTTTGCTGAACTTTTTTTTTGTCTTTAAAAAAATCTTTGTAATGAGGGATAGCTGGGCCAGACAGGGGAGTAGGGAAGAATATTTTGGGAAGCATGATGACAAAACAAAAAACATCAATAAAAACAATCTTAAAAATAGGAAACTATCAGATGAGCTCTTTACCCCTTAAGGGAAATGGGGGAAAGTTCCACCCCAAGTGGGTTTACATGTACACTCCATAGGCAGCCTTTTCAGAAGTATTCTATGAGGCCTTGTATTACAAAGTCTCAATCACAAGCTCATTACTGGACCTGTGTTCAAAGTTCAAGGTCTTTTCACCTTACCCATCCCTAATGAATCTGTCTTTTTTTAATCTTTACTTTCTGTCTTAGTAATAAGTCTAAGGGCAAGGGCTAGGCAAATGGGGATAAGTGGCTTTCCCAGGATGACACAGCTAGGAAGAGTCTGAGGTCATATTTGAACCCAGACCTTCTCTCTGTCTCCAGGCCTAACTCTCTATCCTCTAAGCCACCTAACTGAGTATCTTGTATTGTTTCTTGCATAATGGTGTTCAGATTTTTTTATTGGGTTCTTGCAAGAGACCTATAATCCCTACATTGCCCTTTTGCATCCTGTCTTTGACATATTTTATAGAGACCATGTTGTCTTTTAATGTTAATTGCTTTTTGCTTCTCTTCTTTCAGATTGCCTTTTACTTCTGTGTATTTGTATTCTCCATCAATTGTCTTCTCTTTTGTTTCTTTGGCTGAAGCATGGCACTGTGGATTCAAATGTTTCTATTCTTCTGGATAGGCCACAAATTCTATGTTCACAATTTTGATTTCTCTCTTGAGACATTTCTAAACCCCTTGCTATGGTTCTATGTTATCTTGAGAATTTAGAAGATCCTCTGCCTTGTCAAGTTTTGATTCATTTTCCTTTGCCTCAAAGTATTATTTATAAATGTCTAGACTAATTTAGGTGACATGGGCCACATTTCCTTCTGTTGTTATATTTTTCCTGTTGGTTTATATGCTTGTGTTCATTTTTCTAACTTCTGAGATCTTTGATCATTTCAGCCTTTTTTTCCTTGCAGTTTTCCCAGGGGCTGACCTCAAAACTGGTTCAGCCTCTGCCAGGGCAGGGCAATTCTTGTTCCATTGGCCTCAGATTCTGTTCCAAGTGACTTCTGCAGGGACAGAACTGGCCATGACTGGTTGTTGGTTCCTCCTTTTTTTCCAGACCTGAAGGAAACTCCCTCACATGCTGGTATCATGCCCTAGTTCCCTTTATGCCTCTGTTACTACACAGAGCAAGCTCTTGGCTTTTAGGCCCTCCATGGAGCAAGGAAGGGGGGGCAGAATGAAAAAATGAATTCTATTGCAAGCCAATGGGTTGATTGAAGCAGCCCTGCCAGAGTGGTGGCTGGAGAGGGTGGGGATGCTGAATGAGCAGGGGAGGGATTAGCTTTCTCCAATGTTTGTTTTCATTGGGCACTTGGTACCTTAGACCATGGAGCAGCTGAAATTGCTTTCTGTCTTGCACATATCTGGGAGAAATTATAGACATCATGAGGATCAGAGAAAGTGTCTTGTCCTCCATCTTAGTGGTATTTCTTTCTATTTGTATCCCCAGCACTTAGCACTCATGCTGTTTAGTCTTTTCCGTCTTCCTGACCGCATTTGGAGTTTTCTTGGCAAAGCTCAATTGTTGTGGTTTGTCATTTCCTTCTCTAGCTCATTTTACAGATGAAGAAACTAAGGCAAATTGGGTTAAGTAACTTGTCCAGAGTCACAGAACTAGTAAGTTTCTGTGGATGAATTTGAACTCAGATCTCCCTGATTCCAGGGCCAGCACTTTATCCTCTGAGTCACCAATCTGCCCTACTTAGCACACATAGAAACCATTAAATCAATGCTGATTGACTGACTGATCCACCCTAACTCCTGGAAGCTCTCTCTCAGAGTGCTCATGAAGGAGCAAACCCCTTTAGTTCCCATCTTCAAAAACAAAAAGCCCTGATACATCAGGGTTGGTGAGCAAATGAGCATTTCCTGTTAGAGGGAGCTTTGAAAGAGATCTGGACTCTAACCTTAGGAGGCTTTCACCTTCACAGTTGAGGATGACAGGTAGGTAGGAAGGAAAGAACCAATGGGGAGATGGACCTAGGGAAGTTTGGTTCTCCTGGAATCTTTAGGTGCCTTCCTCACTTTGAAGCTGTCTCGTTCTTCTAGGAAGAAAATGATGAGGTGGTAGAAAAGTTTAAGGCAGTTAAAGCACCAGGCCTGGAGTCAAGAAAACACATCTTCCTGAGTTCAAATCTGACCTTAGAGACTTACTAGCCGTGTGACCCTAGGCAAGCTTAATCCTGTTTGTCTCAGTTTCCTCATCTTTAAAATGAGCTGGAGAAGGAAATGGTAAACCACTCCAGGATCTTTGCCAAGAAAACTCCAAATGAGATCATGAAAAGTCAGACATGACTGAAACAAAACAAAACACAACACAACACAACACAAAACCAACAAAGAGAGAGGTTCAGGGAATTCTCTGTTCTAATTACTTTATTGTTTAGAGCATTTCTTCCCAGAACAAGGAAGACAAAGGTTTCCTCCTTGCTTTACTCATCTCCTAGAATCCTAAAGTTTAGAGTTTCAGTGGTTTAATGCAAATCCCTCATTTGAAAAAAGGAAGCTGGACTTGGGAGAGATGAAGCAATTTGTCGAGGTTATACTGATAGGACTAGGTTAGTATTAGAACCAAAATTTGAAACCAAGTTCCTTGACCAAACATTAGAATTCTCATTTTTTCTTTTCTTCCCACCTGATGTTTCAACCCCTTTCTTTCATCTTTCAACCTGGGTTCCAATCCCAAGGTCTTCCTCCTCCTTAGAAGTTCATTCACAACTCTGTCCAAGTAGACTTTTCCCTCTTCCAAATCCCACCCTAAAGCTGATATATATATATCATATATATATATATATCATATGTATATATCATATATATATGTATATATCATATATACATATATATATGTATATATGTATATATGTATATATCATATATACATATATATATATATATATATATGTACACCCTTGCCTTCTCTTAGGAATAATGCTAAGTATTGGTTCGAAGGCAAAAGAATGGTAAGGGCTAGGCAACTGGGGTTGATGGAGAGGTGGGGGAGGTGGGGATTAAATGACTCACTCTGAGGCACATAGCTAGGAAGTATCTGAGGTCACATTTGAACCCCAGACCTCCTCTCTCCAGGCCTGGCTCTCTATTCACCAAACCACCCAGCAAAGTTATCTTCTTAGGATATCTTCTTTCCCTCTTGAGTTTTATAGAAGAGGAGTTAGTTTCTGCCTAGTTCTCAGTCCTCCTAAGAAGCTTCTGAAAAGTAGAAAAGACTGTCTTAACAGACCTGTAACCTACAGTTTTAAGCTCTTGGGAAAGTCAAGGGGAGTAAAATACATTCTCAGACTGCCCTACTAAGGGCAGATGGAAACCCATGGCTACACCCATTGGGAAATTGCCCATCTAGTAATTCTCAGGTAGGAGCTCAGTTGTGCCAGAGAAGCAGCCATCTGGTAGTTTCCTATTTTTATTATTTCTTTCTGCTAATTGGATGGTGAACTCTATTGTTTCTTCTACTGAGACTAAAAATCCCCTTTAAATTTGGTGATCTGAGGCAAATCTTCAGGTTGCTCTAGCCTAGTGATAGCTCTGGGTGTGGGTAGCTGAAGGACTCCAGTGGTCTCATGGACTCTGGGAAGTTGAGGTTGAGAAGGGAGGAGTAAGGTAGGAGAACAAGAGGAATCTGAGGGTCTTTGGGCAAGGATAAGGTCATATTTCAGTGTCTACAAGAACATAGAGAATGTATTCAGGGTCTCAGAATGAGAAGATATCAAAAGGAGGATATATGATTTTAGGATAACAAAAATAATTTGGTGAGTAGTCTTGGGGTTTTGGAACCTGTGGGAGGCAAGGATTTTGGATGGGGATGGACAAGAAGGAGGATTTATTCTTTGTAGGTCTGGAGGTACTTTGTATCCTGAGGGAGGGCAGGGTATATCAGGGAGAGGTAATAATACCATTTGGGATGGATAAGCCACTCCATCCATTTCCCATCGAGGGCCCCATTCATGGGTGAGTAATTCTATTTACTTTCCCTGAGAGGCCTCCTGTCCTTCTATTTGTTCCAATTAGGCCTGGGATCTGCTTGAGTGGCTCCTGCCCACGTACCTCTGTGTACCTGTGGGTGAGAGACTCCTCTCCCCATGTTCACACAAAACCCCTTGACTCAGTTCACTTCTACATCTTCTCGAATTCTGAACTCCAGCCTGGCACCTAGCACCTCTTAGTGCTGTAAATGCCTTGAAGAAAGAGTATCAAGAAGGAAACCTTTGCCTTTGGTGACTTTTCAGCTTTCCCCCTCCTTTTGGCTATTCTCTTTTCTTTTAATCTTCCTATTCCTCTTTTATCTTTTCCCTACTCTCTTTCCTTGTTGCTATATCTGTCTTCATTCTTTCCTGGGATGCCATTTTTTCCCTTGCCTCCTTATTGGTCCATCAAGGCCCTTTTCTTCTCTTCAGTCTGTTTCCTTTGCTAACTGGCATCCTTCATCTGCTCTTCTTTGGGGTGGAGTGGAAAAATACATTATTTTAGAGTTAGTGGACCTGTTTCAAACCACAATTCAACTATTTATCATGATTCTCTCTGGATCTTGGTTTCTTCCTGTGTAAAATGAGGAGATTGAACTAGATGATTCTAAGTTCCCTTCAACCTCCAAATTTCTAATCCCTATGATCCCTCTGCAAGAACAGAGTAGAGTAGATAATTCAGGGAGGCCACCACCTCTTTAAATGTCATTCATCCTTTTCTTTTCAGGTGATCCATGGAGGTAGAGGAAATTCAGATTTCCCTTCCTAGGATTAACCATATGTCCAGCACTTTCTTTTTCTTACCCCTTTTGGCTGCCTGGCATTTAAAAAATCATTGATATTGTTTATTATGTAAAATAATTTAGAAAGTTCTAGTAGTGGTATGAATCCACAGAGGCAGCTAGGTGGTACAATGAATAGAATATTAGGTCTGGAGTCAGAAAGACTAATTTTTTGACTTCAAATCTACCTTCAGACACTTATTAACTCTGTGACCCTGGACAATTCATTTCATCTCAGGTTCCTCATCTATAAAATGAAGGAAATGGCAAACCACTCCTGTGTCTTGGTCAAGAAAACCCCAAATGGGCTCACAAAGGGTGGGACATGACTGAATGACAACATCAACAACGTGCCTCTCTTATAGCAAGTGGAGCCATTGATGAATCTACCAAAATGGCATTCCTCAGAGATGGGATGTCAAGGTTGGGACTGGAGGCTCCAGCTTCTGGTTGAGTTGCAACTTGTTTGTGAAAAGAACTAATAGTTAAGGGAACTGGGCAAACATGTTTTGACCATACTATTTCCATTTAGCAATAGAAGCCTCCTGTGACCTACGCATCCATGGTAGAGAATCCATCTCACATTACCCAAACTCATAAAAGGCAATTCTAAATGAAAGTTATCATCTATCCAATGGCAATGAAAGCCCAGGAACAGGTGAGCAATTGCTCTTCAAAAGTGGAACAGGAGGTGGGGACAGCTAGGTGGCTCAATGGATAGAGCCTGAAGACAGGAGATCCTGGATTCAAATTTGGCCTCAGATACTTCCTGGCTGCATAACCCTGGGCAAGTCACTCAACCCCCATTGCCTAGCCCTTACTGCTCTTCTGCCTTGGAACCAATACTTGGTATTGATTCTAGAACAGAAGGGAAGAGTTAAAAAAATTTTTTTTGATACAAGGAATGGCCACTCAATAAACCAGATGGTCATTTGGTCTAGCCACCCTAGGTGTCTGCCAAAGGCTCTACTTATTCTTGTTTTTATGGTTAGACTGGCAACAATGTCTTCACAGGATCACAAGGGCCTAGAGAGAGAATGCTGGATAGTCCATTTAGGTCTTTTAAATGGCCAATAACCTATTCTAGGCTACACTCAGAAGAATCAAACTTTCAATGACTTGGTTAATGGAAACCATCGGGATATTCAGGTGAGGAATGTTGGTTCTCTAAAACTGAAATAGTCCAATAAACCTCTGGGCTAACTTTTTAGGCTGTGGAGAAGTGATTGCCAGTACCTCTTTCTAGGCTGTGTCTAGAATCATCTGGGTTTTCCCTGCCTGCCATATTCCCAAAAATTTAACTAGATTCTTAGAGTCCATCTTTCACTTGTTGCTGGAATAACATCAGGCTTTAGCTTTGGACCCCCACTCCAACATCCAAGCTAGGTTCTTGGCACATTGGCCCAGCCAATGTTGTTGTTGTAAGGTCATTTCAGTCGTGTCTGACTCTTCATGATGCTTTTTGGGGTCTAAGGTCAGATTTGAACTTGGGAAGATGAGCCTTCCTGATTCCAGGCCCAAGATTCCATCCCACTGTACCACCTACCTGCCCCAGTCAACATTATGTTATCAATAAAGTGGTAGATGTTAATGCCATCAGGAAGGTCTTTTTCAGGTCTTTAAGCTCTTTGACTTGATTTTATTCTAGCCACTTTGTATGGGAATCTTTTTGAAATAGATTCCTGCTTTCTTACATAGTTAATGCCATCATGAGCCAGTCTCTATTGATGATTCAAGATCATCAGGAATAGCAATTATTATAGAAGACAATTAAGGAATTCAGGGCTACTTGTTCATTTGTTTTGGCCATGTCTATCTCTTCATGATCCCCATTTTGGATTTTCTTGGCAAAGATACTGGAGTGATTTGCCATTTCCTTTTCCAGCCCATTTTACAGATGAGAAAGCTGAGGAAGACAGGACAAAATGACTTATCCAGGGTCACACAGCTAATAAGTATCCAAGGGTGGATTTGAACTAAGGAAGATGAATCTTCCTCACTCAAAGCTTGACTCTATCTACCCACAGGTCTACTTTGCCTTCCACTAAATCACCCTTTACTGCTGTGCTTTCTTAGCTCTTATGTCTGCTTCTTATAATAGTTTCTTTCTTTTTTTTTCTGTTCCTTCTCTTTTTGTTAGGAGGTCAGATGTCTCTCATTCCTATTGGTGTGCCTGCCTTGAGCAGCCTCTGCAATCAGTTGGGATTGATAGAAAGTGACTTGCTATCAATTGGGAATCTAGATGATCAAGTATATTCAAATTGTGTCAAAAGTAATAGGAAAAGGGACAGCTGGGTAGCTAAGTGAATTGAGAACCAGGCCTAGAGACAGGAGGTCCTGGGTTCAAATCTGATCTCAGACACTTCCCAGCTGTGTCACCCTGGGCAAGTCACATAACCCTCATTGTCTAGCTCTTACTGCTCTTCTGCCTTGGAACCAATACACAGAATTGACGTTAAGATGTAAGGTAAGGGTTTAAAAAAAAAGTAAAAGGCAAAGTGAGGGCCTAAACGAATCTTCTATAAGATGCATGAATTTAAGAGCATGAAGATTGTGACATCTATGCTGGTGACTCTTTGTTGCTTCTTTCTTGGTTTTCAGCTATATTTATTTATTAGAACAAAATGTTTTTTAATCAATCACATCATCTCCCTCATCCTGCTGGGGCAAGGTGGGGGGGGGGGAGCAGAGGAACAAAAAAAATTCTGCTCCTGCCTAGGTGGATAGTAAGGCTTTTGGATTTCTTCCGCACTGTGCGCCGGGAAGGGGGGCTTGGGCTGGAGCAGAGTGAGTGGTCAGAAAAGTGAAGGAGCAATGCCAGGCCTCACCTCCCCAGGGAGCCCTACCTTCCTCCCTCTTACTCTGTGCTGGAGGAGAAGTTGGGGAAAAGAGAAAGGAGAGATCAGGTCCCAGCAGCAGCTGTCTCCCTTACCAATAAATATACTTCATTACCAAGCAAGGACAAGAAAGAGGAAAGGGAGGGGTGAGGGAAAGAAAGTGGGGAGAAGCTGCCCCTTGCTTGCCCCTGGACCTTCACCATCCATCTTCCCTCCTACCCCACCCCCAATTTTATTTTCAAAACAATGAAATGGATTTAAAAATAATCCCCAGCCTTGCTACTCAGCAGAGATGGGGGTGTTCAGAGGGGATCCTTCCTCCAAAGGGCTGGAACCTATATATCTTGGAGGGCAAGGAGAACGGCATCCACTTTTCCAAGTGTCCTTGGTTTGGAGATAGGAAGGAGCAGTGGGGCAAAGCACTCTAGGGGTAGAGGAGGGCTTGGTGGCAAGGGCGAGTTAGGCCCCCTTCTCTCCAAAGCTGACTGAGCCTCAGCTGCCCTTTACCAAGGGCACATGTCCTTGTGTGGTGGTTTTCAGCTATATTTAGATAGCTGAAGTTACCAAATGATGACCTCTGGATATTTTGTACAAAAGGAATCTTATTTCTGTGATGGTTCTCTTGGATTATTTTATGTTCCATTTCATCCTTCATTTATACCTTTATAATATTCCTTTCGCCACTGACATTTCTATCTGGATGTCTTACCAATACCTCACACTCAATAAAAATAAAACTAAGCTCCATTCATTATCTTTCCTCAAAAATATTTTCATCCTTATTCTGACTCTACTATTTTTGACTAGGGGAATTCCATTTACTCAGACTCTCATTTTGATAAATGTGGTCTTTACATCTAATTAATTATCAAATTCTGTTGAATCTACCTCTATAACATTTCTTTCTTTTTATTATTAATTTATTTAGTCAATTTAGAACATTATTTCTTGGTTACAATAATCACATTATTTCCCTCCCTCCCCTCCACCCACCCTTCCCACAGCCAACACCCAGTTTCATTGGGTATTACTTGTGTCCTTGATCAGAACCTATTTCCATGTTGTTGGTGTTTGCATTAGGTGTTTGCCATCCTCAGCCATATCCCCTCAACCCATGTATTCAAGCAGTTGTTTTTCTTCTGTGTTTCTACTCCCATAGTTTTTCCTCTGGATGTGGATAGTGTTCTTTCTCGTCGGTTCCTCCAAGTTGTTCAGGATCACTGCATTGTCTCTAATGGAGAAGTCCATTACATTCGATTGTACCACAGTGTATCAGTCTGTGTACAATGTTCTCCTGGTTCTGCTCCTTTTGCTCTGCATCACTTCCTGGAGGTTGTTCCAGTCTCCATGGAATTCCTCCACTTTATTATTCCTTTGAGCACAATAGTATTCCATCACCAACATATACCACAGTTTGTTCAGCCATTCCCCAATTGAAAGGCATCCCCTCATTTCCCTATTTTTTTGCCACCACAAAGAGCGCAGCTCTCTATAACATTTCTTGAAGTGTGCTGGAGCTACCTCATACTTGCTTGTGGGAGCTGATTGTTAAATTCTCAGTGTGTTTGCACCTTGAAAATTGGCAAATGCTATAAATCAGAGCTTGATTTATTGTTTTGTGGAAGGGTTGATTTAAGAAAGAGATAGAGAAAGGCATATAAGTAGCACAATGGATAGAATACCATCCCTGAAGCTAGGAGGACCTGGGTTTAAATGTCCTCAGACACTTCCTAGCTGTGTGACCCTGGACAAGTCACTTAACCCCAATTGCCTAGCCCTTGTCACTTTTCTAAGACTTGATAACTAAGATAGAAGGTAAAGTTTTTTTTTTTAAGAAAAAGGTGATAAAGAAAATGTTAATAACACTGATATTAAGCTTAAACTTTTATACATTTCTTTTCCAAAGAATTATTTGCCAGAATATCACCACAGTTATGCATCCCTACCTCTTTTTTCCCACTGCCATCATCCAAATATAAGTGCTCATTGCCACTAGCTTAGGCTCCTAGAATGATTTCTCCCCTTCTGTCACTCTCTCCTCCCTCTAATCCATCCTTCAGATCACTGCCAGAATAATTTTTGCTTATATAAAGGTCTGACAATGTCACTTCTCTGCTCCAAAATTTTCAGGTGTCTAATACATTTGCCTCTCTAACTTTCACATATTGGTTGTAGTTTTACCTTCCGGGGCCAAACAGAACAATCTTTAATAGTATGATCCCACAAATCCTTAAAGGCTGTTATCAAATTCTTCCACAATCTTTTTTTTTTCCTGTACTAAACAATACTAATTCCTTTATCTTTTAGTCATCAAGATTCTTGACTTCATTGTAATCCTCATCTCCTTGCTGTTCTTCACCCTCATATTCAATTGGATGCCAAATCTTGTAGTTTCTTCCCTGCAGCATCTCTTGGATGTGTCCCCTTCTCTCTACTCATATAGCCATTAATCTAGTTTGGGCCTTCATCACCACTCCCCTTTACTCTTACAAAAGCCTTTTAATTGTTCTACCAGCCTCAGGTCTCTTCCTCCTCCAATCCTTCCTTTATACAATTGCCAAGTAATTTTTCTAAAGCATAGGTCTGCCCATGTCAACCCCCTTCTCCTCTTCCTCCTCCTCTACTCATTAAACTCCACCAGCTACTTATGACCTCCAGGTCTAGGATCAAGGAAAAATTCCTCTGATTGGTAGGTAAAGGTCCATTTTTCTCTTTCCAGTCTTCTTACATATTGCTGTCCTCTCTGCACTCTTGCTATTCTTTGAATTTCCTATCTCTACAACTTCATGATAGCTATCTCTCATCCCTGAAATATTCTACCTCCTCATCTCTGCTTCTTAGGATACTTGGCTTCTTTCAAAACCCAAATCAAACACTTCTTTCAGTGTAAAACCTTTCCTGGCTCTCCCTCCCAACTTCTAGTGCCTTCTACTTTGTTTGTATTTGATAAATACATATTTATGTACATATTATCTCCTCCACTAGGATATAAACTCCTTGAGAGCAAGGTTTTTTTCCTTCATATTCTTGGAACTTAGCACTGTAAGGATAATTTCAGGGTTGTGACCTAATCTAAATTATTTTTGGTCACCAGGGAATATCCCAAATAAAATATCCAAGTCAGTTTTTTAAATTTATGGTGGTTTAATTAATATAGAAGGAAGGAATTAAGGAGAAGGGAGAGGGAAAAGGTGTAGGATTTCTCCTGCCTGGCCTGTGCCAGGGGGAAGTTCAAAGTCTTCCGCCATGATGTCCCTAAAGAAGATTAGTGGCTTTTTAAGAGGATAGTGTTTGGAAGGTAAAGGAGAAAGAATCAGTCTAAACTCCGATAGAGCTCAATAAAGATGCCTCACCTGAACTAGGCTACTCAGCTTTCTCCAGTATGGTATCAAGGAAAACTCACCGCTAAACCTGGACAATAGCAGCTGAAACCCAAGATGCCAAAACGCTCAGCACGCTCAGCCAGCTACCTCTCCACCCCCAAAGAGGCTGGAGAGAGGAAGTGACATGAAATATATAGATGGTTTTTACATCACTTTCCTGCATCTCACATGTACCAATGGTAGCTTAAGCTTGACTTAGGACAGTCCAGGGGTCTGTCAATTGTTTCTTATTTGTCATTTGCTAGCACATGTCTGTCATCATTGGCCATCCTCCTAAATACTTAATCCTTAAGTATGGGTGTAGACATTCCTGTTTTTGTTAGACTAAATAGGGTGGAGTAATCTAAAGTTCATAGCACTTAGGAACAAGCACTTGGGAATTAATTAATTGATCTTATCCTCTTTGATGTGGACTCAAAGTCCCCTACCACTTTGGTGGCCTTCAGTTTATAACTGTCCTTTTTAAAGTATGGTGTCCAGAGCTGAATACAATACTCCAGATGACAACTGAGGAGGGCAGAGTTCAGAGGGACTACCATCAAGGCAGCCCAAAATTACAAGTTTTTTAAGGATGCCACCTCACACTGTTGACTCATATCAAGCTTGCAGTCCACTACAAACTCTGGATCTTTTTCATACAAATTGCTGTCTAACCATGGCCCTATCCAACCCTAACTTTACATTTATTCCTATTGAATTTCATTATTAGTTGCAGCCCAATGTGCTAGCTAGTCTCTCAAGTTTCCTTTGAAATCTAAACTTCGAAATCCAGTGTATTAGCTATCCTTTCCAGCTTGGCAACATATTCAAGTTTAATGGGATGCCATCTATACCTTTATCCAAGTAATTGGTAAAAATGTGAAACAGCAGAGGGTCAAGCACTGATCCCAGGGACTCCTGGAGGTCTCCTGCCATGCCGACATTGAATCATTATTGGCTACTCTTTTGAATGGAGCCATCCAATCCATTCTGGTTTTATAAAACTGACATCTTTTGGTCTTCTCCACAAGAATAGTATGAGATAGATACTTTATCAAAGCCCTTGATACAATCCAGGTAAACTTTATCCATAGCATATTCTTCATCTATCAGCTTAGTAATGCTGCCAAAAAGGGAAATAGGAATGGTTTAGTATGAACTATTCTCAATGAAGCCATGATGGTTCTTTCCATTGTTTCTCTCTCTAGAGCTTTCCCAGCTGCCTTTAAAAAAACCTCTTACTTTCTGTCTTAGTGTATTGTTTCTAGGACAGAAGAGTGCTAGGCAATGGGGGGTTAAGTGACTTTCTCAGTCACACATCTAGGAAGTATTTGAAGTCACATTGCGGTCACCTCCCATCCCTAGTCCTGGCTCGGAATCCACTAAGTCACCTAACTGCCCCCTGCCCTCAGCTCTCTCTTAAATGAACTATTTTAGAATTTTTCCAGGATTGAAATCAAGTCCAAGGGCTTATAATTTGCATATTTTATTTACTTTCCTTTTTTTCCAAACACTGGGACATTTGCCCTTTTCTGATCTTAGAGTACCGCTTTCCCTTCTCATGTTTTCTCAAATATCAATGACAATGGCTTAACAATCATGTCTTCCCATTATCTCAGCATCCAAAGTTGTCTATCTGGGTGTCTTGAATTCATCAAGGCTAACTAGCTACTTTCTTTACTATCTCCTGACTTATCCTGGGTATCAACTCTTCCTTGGCTATTTCTAGTCTGCCATTTCCAAGATGAAGAATTTTCCTTGGGAGAGAAATAGAAGCAAAAAATTAGAAAGAAGTAGCTGTTCTTTCTGGTTATTATCTTCCCATCCAACCCAGTCCTATTCCTTCTGTGATCCTTCTCCTTTTCCAACATGGATTAAAAATACCCTTTTATTTTGACCTTGGCTTATTTTGCTAATCTCAGCTCATTTTGAGCATTAGCACTCCAGACACTATTTTTACAAGACTGTACTATGTGATTACATTTCTATTTTGCTAGCTGCCTTTGCTTCCATCTTCTGTATAAGCTAAGTCGGTTAGTGACCTTCCTGTGAATCTACATAAGTTTCTTCAGACAACTTCTGTTTCTCCTCTTCAATGGGATTATTAGGTAGGATTGCTGCTTTAGAGATAGAAGGAACTTCATTTAGTCCAGCTCATTTTTACTTTTATTTTATTTACTCGTCACTCAATATTCTTCTCTGCAAGCTAGAAATGCAACAGTCACTCACAAACCCCATCCCATTACTGATAGTGTTTTTTTAATTTACTAACCCACATCTTCTGTCTTAGCATCAATTCCAAGACAGATGAGCATCAAGGGCTAAGCAATTGGAGTTAAGTGACTTGCCCAGGGCCACATAGATGGGAAGTGTCTGAGGTGAGATTTGAACCCAGATCCTCCCATTCCAGGTCATGGGCTATGCTAGTTAGCTGCCCTGAAAATTTTTTTTAAAATTTAGGGTGAATATTAGACTATGCCCAACTTTTCTTCTTCTGCGTCACAAACTCTTCAAGGGAGTGGTCATTTCTGTGCAGAATTCCCATCATTTCTATCCTGTCAAATAGTTCCTTCTATTTGGTAAAAACCATATTGAGTATGGAATTTCCTCTTGTTGGTTCCTCCAACTTTTGAAGAATAAAATTAACACTGAGGCAAGTCAAGATATTTTTAGCTGCTCTGCTTTTTTGGAAAGAATTTTACCAGATGTCTGGATTAAACACAGTAAGCCTTTATTAAGAATTTATGCAGGGGCAACTAGGTGGATTGAGAGCCAGGCCTAAAGATGGGAGGTCCTGAGTTAAAATCTAGCCTCAGACACTTCCTAGCTGTGCGGCCCTGGACAAGTCACTTAACCCCCATTGTCTAGCCCTTGCCATTCTTTTGCCTTGGAACCAATAAACAATATTGATTCTAAGATGGAAGGGAAGGGTTAAAAAAAAAAGAACCTAGTATTCTTTGTATATTGGTGCTAAGCCTCAGGGCTGCAAAGATCAAGTAGAAAGTGCCCACTTCCTCTTCCTCTTCCATTCTGTGGAGGAAACAACCCATGCATGCATAATCTATACACAGTAAATGCAAGTTAAGTTCATTGGGGAGGCATAAGCAGCTGGATCAGAAAAGACCTTATCTAGGAGGTGGCACTTGACTTGAACTTTGTAGGAAGCTTGAGATTTTAAGAGGCAATGATGAGAAGGAAGTGTGTCCTCCCTATGGACAGCAGACAGTGAAAACGAAGGGAGATGAGAAGTAGAATGTTGTGATATAAGAAACAGCAAGGATACCAATTTGCCTAAAGAGAAGAGTATATGAAGAAGAAAGCTAATTTGGAACGAGGCTGTGAAAGACTTTCATTGCCAAATGGAGGAGTAGGTATTTGTTCTTAGAGGCAATAGGGAGCCATTGAAGATTTTTGAGCAGGAGAATGTCCCAGTTAGACCTAAGCTCTAGGACTGTTATCTTGGCAACCATGTGAAGGATGTCTTGGAGAGAAGAGAACAGTTAAGAGGTGATTGAATTAATCCAGATATGAGGTGATATGAGGAGTACCTTGAATGGTATTGTAGTGGCATCAGTGAGTAGGAAAAAGTGGAACAAGGTGAGGGTGAGTTGTGAAAGTAGAATTAAGAAAACTTGGCAAGACTAGACAATTAAAAAATAAGATGAAACAAAAGGTTTTGAGGATGACTAATGCTGCCAAACTGAAGAACTCAAAGGATGGTGGTGCCCTCATCAGAAACAGAGAAACTATTAAAAGGGGGAAAGATAATGTGATTTGTTTTAGACACGTTGAATTTGTAATGCTTATTTTTATTTTTTTAAAACCCTTACCTTCTGTTTTAGATACTAAATATCACTTTCAAAGCAAAAGAGTGGCAAGGGCTAGGCAAGGAGGATTAAGTGATTTGCCCAGGATCACACAGGTAAGAAGTGTCTGAAGCCAAATTTGAATCCAAGACCTCCCATCTCCAAGCCTGGCTCTCTAGCCATCTAGCTGTCCTAGGACAATAGGGAGTTGATGATGAAAAACTGGAACTCAGGAGAGAGATCAGGGCTGGATATATTGATCTGGGAATACTTTTTACAGAGATGATAATTAAATCCATAAGTGCTAGTGAAATCATGGAGGAAGAAAGTGTGTGCAGTCCTAAGAGAATTCAGCCTAATAAATGCAGTCTATTTCCATTAGAAATCCTTCTATGACATGTCATCTATTTATCCAAGTAAATGTACATATAGAAATACATTCTACACATGTGTATATATATATATATATATCCACATAGATAGCTATAAAGAGAGAGAGACAGAGAATTGTTGCTAGTAGGCAAAGGGTATCCCTCTATCCCTCTTCTATAAATCTTCACTCAAAAGTAGGGTATATTAGAAAAGGAGAAATTCTTATGTAATGCCTAGAAATAGTCCAAAAAGAGATCCATGTGACATACATGGTAATGCATACCTCTATTTCTGCATCCTGGCTCTTTCTACCCGAAGCAACTTATTTTTGATATATCTGGGGCTTAAAAATTCACTTTGGTTTATTAATCTTTCTTTGCTTATAATATTTCTTATAAATCAACTTAATCTGTTTTAATAATAAAATTGCAAAGTAAACCCAAAGTGTTTGTGACCTCCAGTTGGAATTCACTATTTTATCACTTCCCCATGTAATATTGACAAGAGGTGTGTCTCTAACTTCTTCCTTCCTTCCTTTCTTCCTTCCTTCCATCCTTCATTTCTTTTTAAAACCTCTGTTTTCTGTCTTAGAATCAATACTAAGTATCTGTTCCAAGGCAGAAGAGCTATAAGGACTAGACAATTAGAATTAAATGACTTGCTTAGGGTTGCACAAGAAGGAAGGGGGCAGGGAACAGTCTTTCATCTTTTAAGTCTATTTTTTAAAACCTTTACCTTGTCTTAGAATCAATGCTGTGTACTGGTTCCAAGGCAGAAGAGCTACTGGTAAGGACTACATAAGTGGGGTTAAATGACTTGCCCAGTCATATGGCAAGTGCCTGAGGTCAGATTTGAACCTAGGACCTCCCATCTTCAGGTCTGACTCTCAATCCACTGAGCCACCTCACTGCCCTATGTTTTCTGTCCAGACTCACACATTTCCCCCCTCCCCTGCCCAATTTCCATCTTTGCCACTATCATTAATTACACAAGAGGTGTTAGTAGCTACCATTTTTCTTTATGTGCAAGAGAAATAGATGATAGCAATGAAAAAGCAGAGTAAGAGAGAGAGGTACAGTTACTGTTATATGAGAAGCCAAACAAGTCAAGTCAAGAGGCATTTTTAAGCACACGCTATGTGCCATGCACTGGGCTAAGTGCTGGGAATATGAAGAAGGGCCAAACAGTCCCTGCTCTCAAGGAGATCACAGTCTAATGGAGGAGACAGCTTGCAAGTAATTATGTGCAAACAAGACAAATAGGGGATCAATTGGAGATAATCTCAGGGGGAAAGCACTAGCATTAACAGGGATCAGGAAAGGCTTATTTTAGAGGAAACTTGAAAAAAGTCAGAAGGTGGTAATGAGCAGGGAGAGAATTCCATGGAGTCAAGAGCTGGATTATAAGGAGAGGAACAAGAGGTCAGTGTCACCAGAATTTTGAGGAGGGGAGGGGAGTGAAGGACTTTAAAAGGCAAACAGGATCTTCTTTTGGTTCTTGGAGTTAAATAGAGGGGTGATATGGTCCTCCCTGCACTTTAGGAAGATTAATTTGACAGATGAGTGGAAAATGGGATGGAGAGGGAAAGCCTTCCACTCCAGGCTATACTGCTAGCCAGAGCAAGAATCAAGTTTTTCTGCTTGTTTCCTTCATAGGAAGAGGGGAAGGCAAAAATACTCAGAAAATTCATTCAATAAATTAATAGTTTGGTTCTTCCCCATTAGACTGTTTGAGTCACAGAGGAAAGAGATCGTCTCTGAGGGTCTTGGGGTTAGCTCAACCACCATAGTCCCAAAATCCCAGAAATTCACTTATTGGCCAAAGCAGCAAGTCCCTGGTATCAGTCTCTGCAGGAGCAAATCAGGGTGCCCAAAGTGGACCCTCTAAGCAGATCTGTCATTTTCTGAATATTTTTTTTTTTACTTTTTTGAACTCTTACCTTTGGTCTTAGATTCAATACTGAGTATCAGTTCCAAGGCAGAAGACTAGCAAGGACCAGGCAACTGGGGATAAGTGACTTTCCCAGGGTCACACAGCTAGGAAGTGTCTGAGGTCAGATTTGAACCCAGGGCTTCATCTCTGGACCTGGCTCTCAAGTCACTGAGTTCTACTCACCCCAAACAATGATCCCTTAATTGCCAAAACCAATTGCCTTTTCTCAATCCTCCTCATTCTTGATTTCTTTGTAGTCTTTGACATTATTGATCACCTTCTTGATATTTTCTTTGGGCTTTCATGACACTGCTTTCTCCTGATTCTCCTTTATGTCTGATCATTCCTTTGTCCCTTTTGCTGGATCTTTATTTTTGTAGTATCTATTAACTATGTCCCTCAAAGCTCTGTCTTGGGTCCTCTTCTCCCTCTATATTATTTAATTTATAATCTCATACCCTTCCATTATTTCAATTGTCATTTCTATACAAATGACCCTCATCTCTATTTGTTTAGGCCTAACCTATAGCTTTATATCTCCAATTGCCTTTTAGATATCTCAAACATCCCCAGGCCTGGCTTTTAATCCCCTGAGCCACCTCCCTGCCCCTCATCTCTGGATATTTCTAAGCATTGGAATATCTGTTTGGTATATCCTTGGAATATCCTTGAAGACCTTCATATCTCCATCCGGCGTCTTTGGTCCACAGAATCCCTCCATCTTTAATATTTCTCTTTCTAGGCTCCTCAGCTCCAGCTTTACAGAAAGGGCACTAAGTACTAGCCAGGAACCACAGAGCTGATACCACTTCCCTGCCACTACACTTGTTTCTCTTTTTCCCCAATGGCTCAGGCTATTGAGTGAAACTTGGCATGGACTCCTACTGTCAGCCTCTGCCTTCCTCTCCTGGGCTTGGGTACTGTTACATTGATACCCACCTGACTTTAGCCTGGAATAGAGTGTGAGTGTTCTTCTTTCCATCTTAAATTACCCTCCCTTGTCCTCCTTCCACCCTCACCCCTAGGAAAGCAAGGAAAGTGTAGATCAGAAAGAACTATGGGAGTTATTTATTTTGCAGCATACACAAACCCACATGCATGCAGGAGCGTACACATGAGGCAACATACATACACATAAACACACACAGACATCATACACAATGTATTGACTGCCCCCTCCTCCCCCCACCCCTGCCATCCCTCCTTCACCATGACTCTGATCCCTAATGCTCATTGGAATCTGGGCTTTCTTCTCCTTGTATGGATGCAGGGTTTATCTGCCAACTACTTCACCCCAGTTGACTGGTCCATATTCTCTGCCCAACTGGGTAGAGATCAATTGGATGGTTCCTGGGATCTAGGACAGAGTTTGACATGGCATCAAGGAAGGAGGAAGAAAAGCAGATAAGGGAATTGGTCTTTCACAGACTTAATCACAGAAAAAGTGCCAATATTGAACTAGTTGCACATTTTTGGCCACGCCAGGCAATCCCTTTATGAGGTACAAATTATGAGGTCCTTTGAACACATCAGAAAGGAAGCAACATGATAGTATGAAGAATTATAGGCCACAACGCTGGGTGACCTTTAGAAATCAGTTCATTGAGGACAATTTTGTATTGAAGAAGGCCCCATTTTCTGAAGGGACCAGTAGAAAACTCATGAAGCTGGAAAAAGGTAAGTTGCATGAAGTCATGCAGAGCTGGGGAGAATGCAAATACAGGCAGAGGTGCTGACCATGAAGAAAGGGGCTAGAACTCTGGGCAAGATGTAGGTCAGGACTGAACCCTCTAAATTCCCAGTCCTCTCCTCTCACCAACACCCATGCCATGGCCATAATCCCATAGCCTCTTGAGCTCTCTCACAGGAGCCTGGGCCTTTTTTTCACTGGGTACCTGAGAAAAGTCTGTTTACCTTTCTTTCAAAAAAAATTTATTTTATCTTTATAAAGACAATTTAAATGTTAATCACCTTAATCATGTTATTTTTGATACTACCTCTCAGAATGGAGAAGGAATATTTATACTAGAAAACCCATCTGTGCAACAAGTCAGTAGTTGTTGGGGTGAGGAAGAAAAAAGAATGGCTTAATAGCCCTGATCACATCATCCTTAACCCTGCTTAATGGATCCAACAATGTTGGTCCCCATTTTCTCTGCTCCCTCAGGCAGGGAAGACAGTGAGAGCCACAGAAAGTGTAGATGGCACTGTTTAGTACTCAGTTAGGGGAGCGGGGACCACTCTGCTTCCCTTCTCCCATCATACCTCACCCTCTCTGCCAGGCTTCTCTCAACCTTAGACAATGATCTCAAGGTTCCAGGTTGCAGATTCTAGACTCTTAATTTATAGAAATGCCAAAGCTGAAGAGATCACCTAATCCAACTCTGTTTACAGATGTAGAAAATAAAATTCAGAGTGGGGAAAATACTTGCCTACGGTCATACAGCTAACCTGAGTGGTCTTCCCACAGCACCATGTTGCCTCCAAGTCTTTTGGGTAAGGTCCCCTTTCTTTACCTGGGTTCCCTTGATTTTCTAGGTTTTGGATGCCAGTATTCTCTTTCTCCTGACCTGCCACTCCGGCTTCCAGGTTCAAGGTTCTGTGGTCCAGTTTCTGGGTCCAGAAACCCTTCCCTCACATAGAAGGCTCAGAAGTTGCTCTCAGCCACCCCTGGGAAGGTATAGCAGTGGGTTCCCTCACCCTCAGTGCCTGGATCACCAGGGCTGGCCTCAGTCTTCTCAAGGTAGGAGTTTCGGTTTAGAGCATTTGCTTGACTGCATCCTGCCCCATTGCTGGTGCTGCTACAGCTTACCAGCTGACGCTTTTCACCAGGGCAGGTGGAGCCAGGGCGACCAGTGCTCATGTGGCTGCATGTGTGGCGATGCTCCTCTTCCAGGGCTCTCCCGAGCTGCCAACGGTGCCAGCTTTTCAGCAGCTCCCCCTGAACCTGTCGGCCAGGGATTGGGCACATTCACACATGTACTCAGAGGTAGCAACATGTTATATATCACAAAATGGGGCTGAGCAAGGATAATCCCAGTAGGGATATATGAATGGACACATTGACATGGATTCATTGGAATAAAAGTTTGTTTAGAGGAGTACAGCTGAGGGACAGCCAGGTGACTCTGTGGATAGAGAACCATGCTCCGAGGTGAGAGGTCCTGGGTTCAAATCTGGCCTGAAAGATTTCCTAGTTGTTACCCTGAGCAACTTACCCCTCCATTGCCTAGCCTTTACCTCTCTTCTGCCTTGGAACTAACACTTAATATTGATTCCAAGACAGAGAGTAAGTATTAAAAAAAAAAGATGAAGATCACAGTTGGTATAGGCAAAAGGAGGAATGGGAAGAGGAGGGTAGAGTAAGCCAGAGTTGAAATCTTATTTTTTATTATATATATATATAATTTATATATTTAGAATGATAAATATATATATTATAAGCATATTATATTATAATATAGTATCATATAATATAGCATGGTATACTATAGTATACTATATCCCATATTATATTATACTATATTATGCCATATATTATACTAGATAATATAAATACTATACTGTTAATATTATACTATACTATATCATATATTCACATTATTATATATACATATTATTATTATTATTATTTTTAAACCCTTACCTTCCATCTTGGAGTCAATACTGTGTATTGGCTTCAAGGCAGGAGAGTGGTAAGGGTAAGGCAATGGGGGTTAAGTGACTTGCCCAGGGTCACACAGTTAGGAAGTGTCTGAGGCCAGATTTTAACCTAGGACTTCCCATCTCTAGGCCTGGCTCTCCATCCACTGAGCTACCCAGCTGCCCCCAAGATTATTATTTTTTAAAGCCTTGTCTTCCAAGGAAGCAATACTAAGTGTTGGTTCCAAGGTAGAAGAGAGGTAAGGGCTAGACAATTGGGGTTAAGCCCAGGGTCACACAGTTTGGACCCAGGACCTCCCATCTCTAGGCCTGGCTCTTTATCCAATGAACCACCCAGCTACCCTAGAACTGGGATCTTATGGAAAGCCATTGCATGTTAGAGAGAAGAGATGGCAAGAACACTGGTCAGGCAACCAAGGGACCTGCGTTCTAGGTCTGGCTCTGTCATTTTAACCACTTTAATAAGTCCCTTTTCCTCTCCAGGCTCTATTTCTTCCTCAGGCCAAGGGGCCTAGGCTGAGGCTCCATCCATCTCTCATGGGCTGTGTCTTCAGAGCCACTTGAACATGAAAGGCTTGAACTGGTAAAGAGTAGAGCCAGCACCCAGACTGTGGGTGGGTCACCCAAGCTGGTGCTCAGCTTTATGGCTCCTAACACATCGGGGTGACTATAGACACTTAGACTGGGAAAACCTAGAATGGGGAAGGTCTCCAGGGGGACACAGTCACACTTACCTCCTTGTTGACAAAGCAATAGAGAATGGCCACCAGCATGCCCTACAGTAGAAGAGAAAGCCAAATCAGGGGAGAAAGAGGCACTACCCACATGCCCCATTGCCCCAGGCATAGATTCTCTGGAGAAAGGGACCCTAGCAGGGGTAGGGGAGCATCGGTCCTGAAATTGGACTTGGTTCTCATGGTTGGGGACATTAGGGCTCTGAGTGTCTAGAGGCATATTCACCTGGAATGAGCTGAGAAAGAGGTCAAAGAAGAGCTTGATGGAGCGCAGGGTGCCCTGGGCATGCTCATCTGTCACGAAAGCAAACACCACCTCATGGATGCCCAGAAGAGGGATCAGTGTCAGCGTCGACTTGGCCAGCCTGCCACAAGGGGTACTAAGCAGTCACTGCCAGGATGTAGCTGCAGCTGCACCCTGGGGACACTGGTGTAGAATGGGGCATGCAGAAAAGATCTAGGAGTCCCTCTGCAAGTGGGATTTCAAAGGCCAAGCCGTCCTGGACCTCTCCACCTCCCCACGACATCCCTACTCGGTGTCCTCATCTTAGGGTTGTCTGAATGCTTTCTGGAGGCATTAATAAGTCACCTTTTGCCCTGGTCTCACCACCTACTGCCTTGGGCACCTACTCTCTGAAACTCAAAGTGCTACATAAATGTATGTAAGGTGGTAGTTGAGAAGTTGAGTGGCGTAGTAAATAAGGGGCAGCTAGATGGTCTGGAATCAGAAAGACTTATCTTTCTGAATTAAAAATCTGGCCTCAGATACTCATTAGCTGTGTGATCGTGGGCAAGTCAATTGATCGTGTTTGCCTCAGTTTCCTCATTTGTCAAATGAGCTGGAGAAGAAATGTCAAACCACTCTAGTATCTTTGCCAAGGAAACTCCAAATAAGGACCAGCTAGGCGGCACAGTGGATAGAGCACCAAGCCTATAGTCAGGAGGACCTTAGTCCAAAGTTGGCTTCAGACACTTCCTAGCTGTGACTCCACGCAAGTCACTTTACCCCAATTACCTAGCTCTTACCATTTTTCTGTCTTAGAATCAATACTTAGTATCAACAAGGCGAGGGTTAAAAAAAATGAGATCATGAAGAGTTGGAATTGACTGAACAAATAGTATCTTTTATAACTTGTCTCTAGTATAACTATTATAAATAGTATATCCAGTGTAACTTGCCTTGACACCACAAAGATCTGGGTTCTTGAACTTGAGATCTCCCTTGTACACATGCTGGCTGTATGACTGTGGGCAAATTACTTCTCAGTGACCCAGACCAGTGGCATCCAATTCAAATAGAATAGGGACCAACAATCCAAAAACAAGGATCCCAAAGGGCCACTTAAGAGTAACTTAAAATGAGATATTATCTGTTTTACAGATTATTTTATATTTATATTCAATATTACTGTGAATACATAAATATTAATAATATTAAATATCAATGTAATAAGGCTATATTTATATTATTTTATTCATTTTGTTACTTATTTCTCAATTACATTTTTATGGGCCACATTGCTTCAAATTTGACATCTCTGCCCTCTAAGATTATAAATTGTAGAGAAGGTTGGCCGGCATTGATTGAAGGAGTTTTCTTATTCTAGAAATGAAAGCAATGGTCTAGACCCTGTCCCTATCATCCTATCATCATTCTAGTCATTGCCATTTTTTTTAACTCTTACCTTCCGTTTTAGAATCAACGCTATATATGGGTTCTAAGGCAGAAGAGTGGTAAGGAGGGGGTGACTCCAGTAAGTCTTCATATCTCCACCCACATACTCACATATACCCACACTCCTCCAGCCACCCACCGAAACTTGTAGTCGGTGTATCGCATCTGGTGGGCCTGAAGTTTGGAGACCAGGATCTGGATGATGCGGATGAAGATGAAGAAGTTGATCTGCAGAGAAGGGCAGCAGTGACTCAGAGAGGGAAAGTGAGCTAACCCCCATTCCCATCCTGAAACTTGTAAGATTCTGCAAGTCAGACGAGACATCTGGTAGATTCACTACAGTGGATGGAGCCCCAGTCCCAGAGCCAAGAACAGCTGAATTCAAATTGGACTCCAGACACTCTCTAGCTGTGTGACCATAGGCAAATCACTTAACTCTGTTTGCTTAGCCCTTTCCCTTCTTAGAGATGTTACTAAGACAGAAAGTAAGAGTTAAAAAAAAATCAATCTTATTCTGCACAGCTAGGTGGCCAGGCCTGGAGTAGGGAAGACCTGGGTTCAAATGGGACCTCAGACGATGACCAAAGTATTGTGTGACCTTGGGCAAGGCCCTGAACATCTGTTTGCCTCATTTTTCTTGCTTACCTTGCAGGATTGTACTGAGGATAGAATGAGGTAATATTTGTAATAAGCATTTAGCAAAGAGTCTGGCTCTCTATGTTTCCCTTGTAAAATAATCATGGTTTTCTAATTTGATAGCAACTCCCTGCTTACTCAAGCCCATGGTTAGTCTGGGCCTTGTGGACCTCTCCCCTTACCAGGTACTGCCTTAATCAGAACAGACTTCCCATCTAGAATACCAGAATAGCATAAGGAACATTGGATTGCTTGTTTTTCATTTAAATTTTTATCTCTAAAGGGTTTGGTTAGCATTTCTGACCATTCAGCTTAGCTTCCAAATCTTCCATGTAGTCTCTGATGTAAGTTATTGCCATTCTGCTCATATCATTATAATTATTATTTTTAAAACTGTTGCCTTCTTTTTTAATTAAAATTTTTGATTATAGAAATAATTTCAATAATTGCTTTCTGAAATTTTGTAACTCAGATTCTCCCTCTCTTTACCCTGATGTGGTAGTCTCATATAGGTTAGACCCGTGCTTTCATGCAATACATATTTCCATATTCCCTATGTCATGCCTGAAGACACAGATCACACATGCAAATAAAAAACTCATGAAGGAAATAAAGTGAAGGATGGTGAGCTTTGATCTGCAATCAAATCTCAACAGTTCCTTCTTTGGCTGTGGCTTTTTTTTTTTATCACGAGTCCTTTGGTGTTATCTTAGGCCCCTGTTTTGCTGATCATAGTGTGTGTAGATTAAATGCTACTGGTTGCTACATTCAAAAAGATGACAATGGGAGGTGGTAAAGGAGATTGGCAAAGGTATTCATAAAACAGCTTATGTGCCGGTTCAAAAGTAATCTTCTTTGATTGATGGAGGATGGCTATTTTGGATAAATGGAAGAACAACTTGTGTTTCTTTATGATTGGTGCTTTAGACAGTCTTCTAATCCTATCCTGCCTAATTCCTTGCCTCATGGGGATTGTTAGAAGAACTACTGAAAACCTGTAGTTGGTTGTTATGAGGAGATATTCCAGTAACACTGTGAGAAGAACATCTTAAAAAGAAAAGGGAGGGATCGTGTGAGGAGAAAAGAATTAATTTGTTCTTCTCAGGGTGGACTTCCATCCTAGACCCCATGGAATGAAAGGAATGAAAGCCTGTTTAGGGTTTCAGAAAAAGCCTTCAAAGACATTTCATTATTGCCACAGGCTCAGTGAAGTGGGAGGCCTCTTATCTCAAGGAAGAAAACTATTAGACTATCCTACCTCCTTATCTCCTCTCAGGAGCCCTTCCTGAGGGCATGACCATCCTTCCCCATCCCCCCCCCCACCCCCAGTGGAAGCTCATGATGAAGCTCATGCTATGGAACTTGTTTTCTAATTCACACCTAGATTGTAAATTCAGGCTCCAGAACATGGGGTATCAGACAGAGAGGGGTGGGGGTCTTGCATCAAGAATCTATAAAATGTTTGTATCTGCACTCATGCCATAGGTCATCCCTTTTCTCATGGGGAAGAATAAAGGCTGCATCTTATACTATCTACTCTCTGACTGCAGGTTTATCATTATAATTTGGATGGGTGGTCATTTTATTTCATTCCACTCAATAGTAAAACTCTTACTTTCTGACTTCGTATCAAGTCTAAGATAGAAGACTGGCAAGGGCTAGGCAATTGTGGTTAAGTGACTTGCCTAGGAAGTGTCTGAGGCCAGATTTAAACCCAGGATCTTGTGACTTCAGATCTGGAGCTCTATCCACTGAGCCACCTAACTGCCCTGTGCTCATATTATTTTAAGAAGACTGAGATCCTGTCTTTATCTCTCCATATAATATTTGTCATGGTGTTTTCACATAGAGCCAATACATGGCGTCATTGGCCCAATGACCAACCAAGTAACCTGAAAAGCAACTGAATGACTGGCAAATTGATTGTTGGTCACAGGATTGGACTAATGAAATATGAGGAACTAAAAGGGGGGAGATCACTGATATTTGTATAAATGATAGTTTCTTTATAGTTCATATTTGAACTTAAACTAATCAGCTGACTGACTTCCTAGTAAACCAACAAATTGACTACTTGGCTAACCAAACTGACTGACTGCATCAAATAATCAATCAACCAATAAACATTTAATAAATGTTGAGGATACAAAAAAGAGAAAAAAGATGGTTCTTCTCTTCAAAGAACTAACAATCTAATGAGGAAGATAACAGGCAAATAAACATATTCAAGAGAAATTATATACAAGAGAAATAAGAGTAATTAATAGAAATAAATTAACAGTAATTAAGAAAGGGCAGGCATTGAAGTCAAGAGGGATTGGAGAAGGCATCTAGTAAAAGAAAGGATTTTAATTGGCACTTAAAGGAAGCTAGGGAGGTCAGTAGGCAGAACAGAGGAGAGAGAGTGTTCCAGGCATGGGGACAGCCTGGAGCTGAGAGATATAGTATCTTGTTTAGTATCTTGTGTAACACCTAGGAAACCAGTGTCACTGAATCAACAAGTATTTGTAGGAGAGTGAAGTGAAAGAAGACTAGAATGGCAGATGTGGGGGTGGGAGAGGCAGATTTTGAAGAGCTTTGAATGCCAAACAGAAAATTTTGTATTTGATTCTGGAAATGAGGGAGCCAATGTGGCTGAACTTGCACTTTAGGAAATCACTTTGGGGACTGAATGGAGCATGCATTGGAGTAGAGAGAAACTTGAGGCAGACAGAGCCACCAGGAGCCTATTGCCACAGTCCAGGCATGAGGCAATGAGGACCTGCACTGGAGGGGTGACAGTGTCACAGAAGGAAAGGGAGTGTAGTCAAGGTATTTTGCAAAGGTAAAATCAACAAGTCTTGTTAATAAATTGAATGTGGTGGGTGGGGGGTGGGGGAGAGGGTGGGGAGAGATAGACCAAATGGTCAGCTACCTTTGACTAAGTGCCTCAGTGAGCAACTAACCAAATGACATCATGAACAAAGAAGCAGCTGATCAGCCATAAATGGATTGTTGCTAACAAGGAATGAAGAGGGTAAGACAGTAGGAAGTATAAAATGGGTCTCTTTGAAATATACAACTGAAATGATAAAAGCGGGGGGACTGCATGTGTATGTATATTATTAGTAAGGGCTTCTTCATAGCTTATATTTGAGCTTAAACTAAGCTGGCTGGCTGACAGATGAACCAACCAAACTAATGGACTGAACTGTCAAACAATTGGCTGGATGCCTGGTCAGCCAACTGATGGACCAACCAATTGACCTGCTAGTTCACTTGACTGACCAATTGACTAGTTGACTAAACAATCAAATGATAAGTTAACCACCTGACCAACTAAATGGCTAACCATTTGACAATGTAACCAAATAATCATCTGAATGATTGGCCAAATGACTGTTTGGACAATCAGTAACTTATTTTTTAAATGTTTTTTCAATTACACACAGAAATAATTTTTGACAATTGTTATCTGACATACAGAAATTCAGATTCAGTCCCTTCCTTTCTTTCTCCCTTTCCTCTCCACAAGGTAGTAAATAGTCTGATACAGGTTATACGAGGGCTGTCCTATAACATAGACTGGCTAATTGCCAAAGATCATATGTGATTCAGAGCCAATATGTGTGTGATTCAGATGGTAAGCATTATCAAGCTCAGACAAGATCAGTTGGTAATGTGTAGTCGTAAAGTGCTTCATATAGAAATAGGACCTTTGAAGATAAGAAGAATATGAATAGTGTAAGGGGAAGCATAAGATTGGGGAAGAGCATAAAAAAACTGTAGAGAATGAACATGAGGAATTTGAACTTTAATCTGTAAAACAGGGAGCGACTTTTTGTAGTGACAAAGAATTGGAAACTGAGAGGGTGTCCATCAGTTGGGAATGGCTGAACAATTTGTTGTATATGGAATGTATATGGTTGTAATGGAATACCACTGAGCCATTCCAATGAGCAGGATGAGTTCAGGAAAACCTGGAAAGACTTGTATAAACTGATAAAAACTGAAGTGAGCAGAAGCAGAAGCAGAAGCAGAAGAATAGAATAATAATAGAATAATAAAATAATAGAAATATTATATGATGATCAGCTGTGAAGGACTAAACTATCAGCAAAACCAGGTACTAACATAACTCCAATGGACTCATGATAAATGCTCTCTGTAGCCAAAGAAGGAAATGTTGGAATCTGATTACAGATCAAAGCACACCACCTTTCACTTTATTTCCTTCATGAGTTTTTATTGTATGTGTGATATGAATTTTCTGTCAAGGCATGAGAAATATTGAAATATGTATTGCATGAAAGTACTAGTGTAGCCTATATCAGACTATTTACCACCTTGTTGGGGGAAGGGGAAGGAGAGAGGGAGAGCATCTGAATCCTAAAATGTCAGAAAACAATTGTCAAAGATGTTCTATGTGTAATTAAAAAAATAAAATAAAGTTTCCAAAAAAATGGGAAGCAAGTGTGGGTCTTGAGTAGGAATGTGTTATGCAAAAATAACTGTTAAATTTGGGATTGGGTAAGGATGAAAAATGGAGATGAGAGGATAGTAGTGGGAAGATCAGTCAGGACAGGAGTCATATCAATAGTCCAGGAATGAGACAAAATCCTGATAGTAGAAATAGAAAGAGAGAGACTTGAAAGACATCTTGAAGGAAAACTTGATAGGACTAGAAGATTGTATATAAGGAGAGAAGGGAAAGGAGAGACCAGTGAAATGTTACTCTGGAGAGTCAAGCCTTGGTGACTGGTGGCACCATTGATGGAAATAGGAAGTTGGCAGGTTTGATGTGATCACCTCTCTTGACCCCAGTGTTCTCATCAATATTTTTTTAGCTCATCTTCCATTTTAGAACCAATTCTATGTATTGGTTCCAAGAGAGAAGAGCAGTAAGGGCTAGAAACTGGGGGTTAAGTGACTTGTCCAGGGTCACACAACATCAGATTTGAACCTAGGACCTCTCATCTTTAGGCCTGGCTCCCAAACCACTTAGCCACCAAGCTGCCCCCTTTCATCAATATTTTAAGGGTTGAGACTAGATGATCTGTAAGTTTTCATTCAATTCTAACATTCTGTGATCCTACATTCAATTGACCAACTTGCCAATTGCCTAGCTGACCATCTGATTATCTAGACAAATGACCAAGCATAGAATCAGTGGGGAGATGAGGTTTGAGGGATGTCGTGACTCACCAGGATAGCTAGGAAGACAGGGAATCGGAGGATCCACCAGAAACCCATGTTATCATTGCTAGTCCAACACCTGAGAAAGGGAGCAAGAGTTTGTGGGGTGATCTGTGTTTATTCTAGGCCCTACCCCATTTCAAACCAGCAACGATTCCACATGAATCCAATTAATTCCATAGGACAATAGCTAGTCTTAACCCACTTCTCACCTCCCACTGCCCTAATGGCCAGTCAAGTCTGAGGAGCACACAGGTGGAGGGGAGGGTTGAAGGAGAAAGTAAGTACCAGATGTTATCTAGGCATATGGCAGACTGGGGACAAATCTCAGAAAAGAGAGGTGATGGTTGATAATAATAATGCTGGGGGAAAAAAGGAAAATTGGGGTTTGGGGGTGGTGGGGAACCTGAAGGGTCAAGGAGATGTCAGAGTTGGATCTTCTTCTATAAAGGGGAAAATGGAAGAGATTCTACAGGTAGGAATTCTTGGGTTAAGTCCCCTTTGGGGACTAAACAGATACCACATCTGTTGTCACTGGGTACCCACTGAGACACCAACATAGACATAGTCACATACTTAATTACACATATACTCAATCACACACATTCACAACCAGACATTCAGTTGTCAAATTCACACACATTCTCACTGTCAGGCATTGGCTAAACTCGCCACAGTTCAATATTCCCAGAGATGGAGCACCAGGTACTACACAAACACAAAGGAATATAAGCAGAGTGAATTAGACAAAGAAAAGAAGTCTAGAAATTGGAGGAGTGGAATGGAAAGATTTCATACTGTAGATAAAAAGTCCTGGCACTCTACCTAAGAGGCGTCCCCCAAGGCAGAGCTCACGGTGGGGAGTGGGAGATGGGGGAGAGCCTCGGAAGACAGGTCTCCGAATTTATCATTTTACATAGATGTAATCTTCCCATAACTTCTATCTCTTAGGAGCTCTATGGTCCCTCTCCCTCTGCCCTGGTCCACCTCTATCCCCCCTTTGCTACTGGTACTTACTGGATATTCTCAAAGAAAAATTTCACCACGACCCAGGGGATGACAAAGAGAAGGGGGGCCCCTGTGGAGACAGTTGGTAAGATGAGATGCCCCCCACCTTACCCTGGGGAGCCAGGTTTCAACCATTGCAAAATCCTGACCATAATCTCCCTGCCCCCAGCCCTCAGCCCCAACCCCCTCCCTACAAACCACCCCCACCCCATGCCATAAGGTCATTTTCCCAGCCACCTCCCTCCAGTTGCCCCTGGCTTGCTCACCCCAGCCAATGCCCAGGTAGAGGTTGAAGTAACTCTTCTCTGAGAAGACAGCCAGCACCAGCAGGTTGTGTAGATATACACCTTCCACCAGCAGCCAACAGTAATTGGCCACAATGCCATACTGCATGAACACCGTGGCCACTCGGCACCCCGCCACCGCCTGGCACATATATTGACATGGAAATGGGCACCACAGATACCCCATACCAGCCTTTATACATACCCACCCTCTGGGATGGGGTTTCCTTGGGACCTGTCACTTAGGGGTCAGACTGGGGGCAGGTCTCAGAAAAGAGAGGTGATGGTGGACGTTGATACAGTTATGCTGGGGGCAAAAGGGGAAATTGGGGTTTGGGGAGGTGGGGAACCTGAAGGGTCAAGGAGATCTCAGAGCTGGAGCTCCTTCTATAAAGGGGAGAATGGAAGAGATTCTACAGGTAGGAATTCTTGGTTTGAGTCAGAGATCAAGGAAATGAAGCAATCCCAGCGTAAGGCAGGCTCCTTGAGACGAGGGACTGTTTTATTTGTTTCTTTGTGTCAAGGGGCAGCTAGGTAGCACAGTGGATAGAGTGCCAGACCTGGTGTAGGGAGAACCTGGACTCAAATCTGACCTCAGACATTTATTAGCTGTGTGGCCCTTGCCAAGTCACTTAACCCCAATTGCCCAACCCTTGCCACACGTCCGTCTTAGAATTGATACCAAGACAAAATTTGGTTAGGGTACCAGAATGTGGTAAATAAATAAATAAAATGTTTGCTGATTGAACAGTTGGATTTGGATCGAAGTAATTCTGGGATGAGGCTGGCCATAGAATAGGTGAAGGTCTTTGGAGAGATCGATAAATCATTTATTAAGCAACTAGTATAGATTTGGTCATTGAAATAGCCCCTGCCCTCATGAAGTTTACATTCTAATGGAGGAGACAACTTGTGCATAGATAGATAGATAGATATGAGGGGGAAAAATATATATATATATATATATATATATATATATAGCTCCAAAGTAACCTTGGAAGGGAAGGCATGGCAGCCAGAAGGTCCAGTAAAGGCCTCATGCAGGAAAGAGCTTGAGCTAAATCTTGAAAGAAATGAAGAATTCCAAGAAGAGGAAGAACATTCTAGGTATGATGGATAGGCAGTGCTAAGGCAAATGGGAAAAGGAGTGACATGTGTGAACAAGAGTTGGTAATAGGTATACTGAGATGTTATGGAGAAAGAAATTGTAAGATTTGGCAAATGGGGGCAGCTAGATGGCTCAGTGTATTGAGAACCAGGCCTTGAGCCGGAAGGTTCTGGATTAAAATCTGGCCTCAGATACTTCCTAGCTGTGATATTGAGCAAGTCACTTAACCCTCATTGCCTAGCCCTTACTGCTCTTCTGCCTTGGAACCAATACTCATTATTGATTCTAACAGAAGGTAAGAGTTTAAAAAAATAAAAGATTTTACTATCAACAAAGCAATGGGTTCAAATCAAGAAAACATCTAATGCCCAGTGGACTTACACATCGGCTATGGGGGGTGGGGGGAGGAAAAGAAAATGATCTATGTCTTTAACGAATAATGCTTGGAAATGATCAAATAAAATATATTTAAAAAAAAGGAATAAGAAGAAAAAAAAATAAAAGATTTTGCAAATGATTGGATATATGGAGTAAGGACTGAGGAGACGAGCACTCGATATCTAGGTTGTATGCCTAGCATGCAAGTCTGGATGAGTGGAAGGATGATGGTGCCCAAGAATTGTTAGTGCCAGGGAAGCTCAGAAAGGGGATAGGTTTGGGAGGAGGGATGATGAATTCTGTTTTGGACATGTTGAGTTTGAGACATCTCCAAGACTTCCATCTGGAGATGTCTACTAGGCTGGAACTCCACAATGTGATCTGGGAGTCGTGTGCACGGAGATAATAAATGTCTGAGAAGGAGCTGATGAGGTCATAGGGCCTAAAGGGAAAAAAAGAAGAGGGTCCAGGACAGAGCCTCAGGCCACATTCCTAAGGAGGGAGCAGGACACAGGTGGAGTCCCCCACCAAAGGAACCTCAACAGGAGTGGTCAGATGGCTAGGAGGAGAAGCAAGAGAGAGGCTGATGGGGGTCAGTGTGGGTCAGTGCAGGGGGCTGGGCCAGGATATTGACCTCATCGCTGAGCCAGATGCTCATACTGAGGTCATCTCCAATCTTCTGGCTGTATCGGGTCTTGAGCAGGGCATCAATGACCAGCACAGAGCTGGCCTTGAGAATGAAGGAGACAAACAGGTTCATGTGGATGTAGTTACGGGTACAGTGCAGTTTGCTGTGGGGGAAGAGCAGGAATGAAAGAACCCTACCCCTACCCACATTTTCAAACTAGATGCCCAACCACTCTCCAAACTCCCTTCCCTCCCTTCCTAATTGTTCCATCTTGTTCCCTCTTCTCAGTCTCCAAAAGCATGCCTCCAAATGCAGAGACTCCTCTTTGGGGGCTCTCTTTCCCACCCAACATCTCCCATGGAATTAGAGCTGGAAAAGATCTTAGTGGTCATTTAAGCCTCATAATTTACAATTAAGGAAACTGAGGCCTAGAAAGACCCACAGTGTGACTGATTCAAGGTCATATGGGTAAAAGAACCAAGATTTGAACTCAGTTCCAAGATTTGAACTTCAGAACCAGGGTTCTTCCCAAGTTGTTCCAGCCCCTATCCAACAATCCTCCCAATGTCTCAATCTCCCCACTCCTATGACAACCAGAAACCCCAAGATTACTCCCTGGAAACTCCCTTTAGAGATTTCATAGGGTCTCACTTAATTACTTAATAATTTTGTATCTCAATAATACCAACTTCCCAGGGTTTTTGTGGGTTTCCAATAAGATAATGTAGGTAAAGTGTTTTGCAAACCTGAAGTTGTCATTTATATGGCAGAGTTCCCACAGCCTCCCAGGATGGTCCAGGCTCTCATGCTCTTTCTTTCTTTTTTTTCCCCCTAAACCCTTACCTTCCATCTTGGAATCAATACTGGGTATTGGTTCCAAGGCAGAAGAGTGGTAAGGGCTAGGCAATGGGGGTCAAGTGACTTGCCCAGGGTCACAAAGCTGGGCAGTATCTGAGACTAAATTTGAACCCAGGACCTCCCATCTCTAGGCCTGACTCTCACCCCCTCTCATGCTCTTTCCCTACACATAAGGGCTCTGGGAAGTCTTGCCATTCCCAGCACCCTGCCCATGCTCCCAGACCATCTTTCCCCAGGTACCTGAAGCCCAGCAGGATGAGAAGGGCAAGGAGCAGGGCTCCTAGGGACATTGAGTAGCCCACCGTGTACATCACCTGGAAACTGCTGTACATCTGAGCAGACTTGTTCTGGAAAGTAAGGATGTTGTCAAGTGTCATCTGGACACTCCAACCAATCACCCTCCCCAGCCAAGGCTGCCCATTAACCTGTGACCAGATCTCATTGATGTCCATCTCGCATTGAGAGGCATTGCGCAAGGCCTGGCCTTGGGGTCCTTTGACCCATTGCCCATCGGGTCCACATTTCTTGAAAACGAATCGGTGCTGCACTAGAAGAGGGGAGGCACATTGGCATTGGTCAAGCCCCCCCCCAAGTGAAACCCTTTGCCCAACATGCCCATGCCCCTTTACCCCCTAGATCCCTTTGCCCTTCCATAGGTTCCCAAGGTTTACCTTTATGATGCCAAGGCAGGTACCAAGGACAGGAGATGTTGGCTGTGGTGTTGGGGAGGGTGTCCGGCCAGCAGGAGTATTTGTCAAAGGTTCTGTTGCAGACCAGCTCTGCTTTTGGGGCAGGGCAGAGAAAGAGGAGGAAAAAGGGGGGGTGTCTCTGGCCCTGACCCTCTTTATTCTTTTTTTATTATTTCTTAACATTTTTAATTAAGAGAGTGACTGAAAAATGTAGATTAACAGAAGTTACTGTTTTTATCAACATATTTTCTCCCTCTCCTTCTCTCCTGACCCTCTTCATTCTTACCCTACCTGACTACCCTGATTTAACACTACTGATCCTCTTCATTGGAGACATCACATACCCCATGACCCCAAAACTGATTTTCTCTAAAAATGGTAGCTTATATGAAGAAAGGGGATCTGGAGAAGGTGTAGGACTTTTTTCCCTTTTGAAATTTCTCACAGTATTACTGGGAATTTTATACATATCCCCATCTAATATTTGTGTCCATCTTATCTCCTCTAATAGACTGTACCCCTTGTAGAGATTGCCCAATTTCATCATTTGCACCCCAACCAAGCCCTAAGCACAATGCCTTGCCCATAGTATTGTAGTTGTTTAGTTTCAATTGTGAGTGGCTCTATATGATCCCATTTGGGTTTTTTGGGGAAAAACCCTAAAGTGGTTTGCCATTGCCTTCTCCAGCTCATTTGACAGATAATGAGCAGAGGCAAATAGGGTTAAGTGACTTGCCTAGGGTCTGCTAAAGTGTCTGAGGCTGAATTTAAACTCAGGTGTCAGGGAGGGCTTGGGGTCATGCTGGACAGGTGACCTTGAAGCAGGGGTGCCTCACCCGTGGGAGGGGGCAGTAGGCTCAAGTTGTAACGACACTCATCACTGTAGCTCTTCCATTTTTCATACAGGAAATCCATCACCTGGGCAAAAGGAGCCTGCAGCTGAGGGGTAGGAATAGAGGAGAAATGAATGGCAAAGGAGCCCAAGACAGTTGAGATGAAGGTCACCCAAGCGTGTCAGGAGAAAGGAATCCAGGGCATAGAGAGGAGGGATGGTAGCAGGGCTCACCTGACAGGAGATCCATAGCAGCAGCAGCAAGACATGAGAATAACACGGATGAGTGAGACGCATGCCTCTGGACAGCTGTCCACCACATCTGGATGGGGGTCAGAGGACTTCTGGCAGTGGCAACTATACACTGAAATTTACCAAGGGCATCTAGGCTCCTGTTTGGGGCTAGAGGAAGTAGGCTTTAAGGGAAAGAGCACAGGGTTGTTAGAACCATGAGAATAACTTATACAATAACAAAAATATTGTAAATACAAACAACTTTGACAGATTTCAGAACTCTCACCAACATAGTGACCATCTATGATTCCAGTAGAGTCATGATGAAACATGCCACTCACCTCTAGATAGAAAGTTGATGAATTCAAGAATGCAGACTGAGAGACTGAGTTATATCTATGGACCTGAAAATAAAATAAAATTGAATTAAAAATTTTTTTCAATCATAGATATTTGTCTTATCCCTGCTTGGGCAGGGAATGATAGTAATATCCAAATGATCATGAAATATGTACTCTCTCCCATCCCTCCCAGCAGGGATAGGGTTGGAGTTTACCACTTTTTTTTTAACCCTTACCTTCTATCTTAGAATCAATACTACATATTGGTTCCAAGGCAGCAGGGCTAGACCTGTGGTGGCAAACCTATGGCACTTGCGCTAGAGGGAGCACTCAGAGCCTTCTCTGTGGGCACTTTTGCCATCGCCCCAGCACAGTTTGCCAGAGTTTGTTACTAGAAAGCTGGAGGGACGTGGGGATGGGCCCCTAGTCCCCTCACCTGAGGACATTTCTTACATCACCCACACCTCTAAAAAGTTAGTCATCACTGGGCTAGACAATAGGGATTCTGTGAGAAACATTGTGGACAATCAAATGTAATAAACTTTGCTACTAACAGCAATGCAATGATCCAGGACAATTCTGAGAGAACTAAAGAGAAAAAATGCTATCCACAGCTAGAGAAAGAACTGTGGGAGTAGAAATCCAAAAGAAAACATATGATACGGTGTATTGACTCCAAGGCAGAAGAGTGGTAAGGGCTAGGCAATAGGGGTTAAGTGACTTGCTAAGGATCACACAGTTAGGAAGTGTCTGAGGCCAGATTTTAACCTAGGACCTCCTGTCTCTAGGCCTGACTCTCAATCCACTGAGCCACCCAGCTGCCCCCTTATTACTTGTTTATATGGGTACATGATTTTGGGTTTGGGCTTTAAAAGATTACTTTATTACCAAAATGAATAATATAGAAATAGGATTTGAGTGATAATATAAATATAACCCAGTGAAATTGCTTGTTAACTCCAGGAAAGTGGAAGGAAAAGGGGAGGGAGACAAGAAGAATCATGTAACCTTGAAAAAAATTAAAAAAATTTTAAAATAGGGGTTCAGTGACTTTCCCAGGGTCACACAGCTAGGAAATCCCTGAGACCAGATTTCAATCTCTCGTCTCTAGGCCTGGTTCTCAATCCATTGAGCCACCTTAACTGACCCTTCCCTTCCCTTACTTAATATTGATCTAAGTCAGAAGGTAAATGTTTTTAAAATTATTATAGTTATTAGGCTGCCGCTAGATCACACATTTGATTTTTAAAAATATTTTTATAATTATATTTCAATATAATTGGCTTCCTTTGTGATCCTGTGTATTTTATTTTATGCATTGGAAAACATTATTCTGAGAAGGGGTCTATAGACTTCCCCAAAATGCCAGTGGGGTCTAGGATACAAATAAGGTTAAGATTTCTTGCTTTCATCCTGGCTAGGCAAGTCATACTCAACCCCCATTGCCTCATTCTTACCACTCTTCTGCCTTGGAACCTATACAAAGAATTGATTCTAAGATGGAAGATAAGAGTTAAAAAAAATTTAGGTTGGTTTAAACTTGTCCCATCTAATTCTCTTCATCTGTCAAAAATAATAGCACTTTCCAATCTCTCACAAGGTTCCTGTGAGGCTAAAGGAAAGGATGGAAGGAACCCTGACAAATTAAAATGCTTTCTACATGGAGGGAGAGAGGCCTAGCCACTGGTACTTCTGTCTCTCTAGCTCTCCTTTCTTGCCTCCAGTTCCTCCCTAGGGCTGCAAGATATTTCATGTCTCTGCCTCAGTTTCCTCCTCTGTAGATGAGGGATGATAGTAAAACCTAAAAGATTGTGAAGATTCACTCTCCCATCTCTCCCAGCAACTCAAGTGCAGGGTTAGGGTTGGGGCCTGCCTATCCATAGATCTGGGAGATCTATGATAGCTTTCCCCATCTTCCAATACCTGACCCATTCACTAGGTGTCAGTACTTGAGGGGTCACCTACATGCTTTGGGACCTGACAAGCAAAATGCACAAATCCCCACCTCCAAAGACCAGTTAATCCCTCTATAGCTGATTCAGGCCTTGGGATTTGTCTTTTAACTAACAAAGAGTTCATTCAGGCCACAGTTTCCCCTGCCCCCTACCCCCTAGGCCGGCTGAGTGTCCTCTCTCAGGTTCTGGTTTCCTCTTGCTATCAGGGAGGAGGGCTTCCAAAGCTGCTGCAGCCTACCTTCCCATCATCCCCACACACACCCTCTGCTAAATGCTTCTCAAGCTGGTCTCACTCACTATGGCAGGGACTCAGTCTGGGGAGGAGAGGGGACTCAGCCATGCTCGTCAGTCCCTTATCAAGGGCCCTCTGTTATTTTGGCAAGGAGGGTGCTGTCCCTTCCTTGACTGGGACAACAGGAAGAAACAGCTTCTCCTCTGATACCCCAAACACAGATACCAGTTCCCTCCTCCTTTCCAATCTTTTCTTTGAAGCAAGAGAGGGCACCAGAATAGTTTTCTCTCTCTGCTCCTGTCTCCTGGGGTGATGCCAGGGTCTGGGTGCCAGTCTGGAAGCTTCCCTCTCCCTGTTCCTTCCCAAACTATTTTTAGCCCTTGGGAAAATCATTTCATTTGGATGACTGTGACCCCCCCAGTGACGAGCAACTGGCTGTGGGAGGCCTCCCAGGAAGGGTGTCCCATTGATCATTGAGTCCCAGCTGTCTTCCAGGGCCTGATCACCATATTTAGCAAGGCAGTCCCTGTGGCTGGACTGCCCCTTTCCACTCCCACTGCCCTGGCAGAAGCTAGAGGTTGTGTTGGGATCTCCCAATTAGGAGCAGAACTACTCCAAAACTGTCCTCCCTGGCTACAGAAGGGAGATACAGGCAACTGAGGCATCTGACTAGAGCTATTGCTTCTATGTATCCCCATATCCTGTTATATTCAAATACAGGGAGTCCCCTCTCCCCAACTCATCAACTTTCTAAGAAGCTCTGCCAAGAGAGGACCCACAGAGCAGAACTGGATGCTAGGGCTAGATTCAGGGCTGCATAGATGCCCAAATACTCTCCATCCCATAAAGGAAGAGAGGAGACAAAGGAGAAGGAAAAGGAAGGAAATAAAGTAGGATTCTTTCTCTCTGTGGGATAGATGAGAATTGTCTGTATGCTATGAAGTTGTTCTGAGTTGAACTTGGAGAGGATGAAAGGCTAATTAACCTCTTATCCAGAATTGTTAACAGCCACCCTGGACAGTGCCAGGCCAGCTGGACTGGGTACCATGATGTTTTCTTGCTCAGTGAAAAGAGCTCTGGGCTATGTGACCCTGAGCAAGTCATTTAACCCTGGTTGCCTAGCCCTTGCTGCTCTTCTGTCTTAGAGAGAGACACAGAGAAAGAGAAAGAAAGAAAGAAAGAAAGAAAGAAAGAAAGAAAGAAAGAAAGAAAGAAAGAAAGAAAGAAAGAAAGAAAGAAAGAAAGAAAGAAAGAAAGAAAGAAAGAAAGAAAGAAAGAAAGAAAGAAAGAAAGAAAGAAAGAAAGAAAGAAAGAAAGAAAGAAAGAAAGAAAGAAAGAAAGGAGGGAAGGAGGGAGGAAGGACAGAAGGATGGATGGATGGAAGGAAAAAAGTGGATTTGGCATTAGAAAACTTAGATTCAAATCTTTGTTCTGCCATTTATTATCTGTGGGAATTGGGGGATCACTTAATTTCTTTTTTCAGGCTTCAGTTTCTTCATCTGTAAAATGATTGATTAGTTCATCAATAAAATTTATTAAAATATCTTTAAAATTTTTAATTTTAAAATTAAAATATATTAAAATAATAACAGCTAGTCTTTATTTTTAACTCTTACCTTCTGTCTTAGACTCAATACTGGGTGTTGGTTCTAAGGCAAGAGCCCTTAGGCTAGGCAATGGGGGTTAAGTGACTTGTGTGGGGTCACACTAGTAGGAAGGATCTGAGGCTAGATTTGAACCCAGGACCTCCTGTCTCTGGGCCTGACTCTCAATCCACTGAGCTACCCAGCTGCCTCCAACAGCTAGACTTTAAGGGTTGAAAAGTGCTTTACAAAGTGGTTCACAAATATGGGAGGGGAAGAGTTTAGTCTAGCTCTATAATCATGAACCCTCCACCCCCAAATCCCAAGGACCTCAAATTCTTCCCTTAGGACCCCCTCCCACTATGGAATAGACCCAGTATGGGGGACTAAGTGAGAAACAAGACCCAAGTTTAGTCTCAGTCCTAAATTCCACAATGTTTCCATAAAGAATAGGTAGAACTGATGGGGGAAAGATAGTAAGAAGACTTCCCAATGGAGCATGTTGGGAAGTTGAGGGCAATGGAGAAAGCAAGGCTGAGATATCATAAGGGCAGAGTTCTAGGAACAGAGGATGAAGACAATAGGGCAAGTCAGGGTAGGGGAACAGACATGTAGAAGCAATGAGTTCACCAGACTCTGGTTCTTCCATCCAATTTGTCCTCAGTGCCCATTTACCTACCCAGATCTCTCTAGACTTTAAGGAAAAAGAAGGACCAAGCTGGCAGGTGGACAGGGAGAGGACCAGTGGGCACCTGATCTCATCTTGCCATCTGATCAAACAGTTCCATCTGCTCCGGCTTCTCAGGCCAATGTTTGCCTGGCCTTACTGGGAATCTATAAATCAGCACCAGCTAGGGATTGGGCTCAGACCTCCTGGTCCTCGCTGTCCCCTGGGCTGGGCATGGCCACTTCACAGGAATGTTCCTGAGGGAATTCTCCAGTGTGTGCAGCTGTAGTGATCCTCGGGTTATTACAGAGCTGAATTCTTATAACTAGACCAGTGCCCTCATTATTTATTATCTAACACTGAAAGGCAGATCAGCTTCATTAGGGCTCTGCCTCAGAGGTCTTAGCCTGGCAAGGGTGAGGCATGCGTTGGGCAGAAGGTGCTGGGCTATCGCAGGGCCATCTGGCTACGGTCCTTAGCCTGCACCCCATATTACCTACTCATCCTACCTTATCTTTTTTCCGCTATTGTAATATCTGCCAATCTTGGGTCGACAGAGCCAAGTAGGTGAAGGTAAGGCTTGGGACAGATGGACTGAGTCAGCTAAGCAGGAAGGAAGAGGAGCTGTGTATAGGACCGAGAACAGAGTGAGAGTTGGGGACGATGACTAGAGAAAGACATCCTGGATCCGATCGATGCTGGAAGGACCCAGGAAGGGATGGGAAGAGAAGAAAGAAGGAGGAGGAAGAAAGAGCAACCTCTTTTAGCTTGTTGGGGAGAAGCAGAGAGCCTCCAGGACAGCCTTGGGGGAAAGTTCCTGAGTCAGAGTGAAGAAGGCTCCTGGAACCACAGAGCTCCCCCTGATGTGGCCAGCCCTGGTTTCGGCCACTGGGCAGGGTAGAAAGAATCGTGTTGGTCTCTGTGGTTCTCATCTGGAGATGGACCTTAAGGGTGGACGGTGGCAGGGCTGGGGGTGATGGGGGACAGGGAAAGGAAGCATGGTCTCAGCCCTTTGCAGAGAATAACCTAAGCATCAATTATTTCAGCTTCAGACAGAGGGAGAAAAAAGGCTTGGGAAGAGGGGCTGAGCTCAAAGGGCACAGGATTGGGAATCAAGAGAACCAGCTTCTGGTCTTTTCTCTATCGCCCAGCCTTGGGCTGCCCAGATCAAGGTGTCTCCGAAGCAGCACAAGTTAGGTGGCATGATTAGGGCCAGAAAGCTTAAAGAGGAACAGATATTTTGCGTGCCCACTTCTGCCTTGCTGTCTGACCCTTAGCCAGAATGGAATTGAGTCTCAACCAGATGGCTCAAAATCACAGAAAACACTATCGTGGCCAAATCTCGTTGGGTCTCATCTCTCCTCACTAAGGCCACAGTGTATCTGGCAAGGGAACATGCCAGCCAATGGCAAGTGCCAGGAGGAGGTGTTCCCTCTTCTGCACCAGGACATGTGTGGTTCTGGCTGGGCTTCTTGGCACTGAAGTCAGGGAAGCCCCTAGGCAGAGGCGGGAGTATGGCAAGGGCACAGTGTTGGCCCATCCAGCCAGGCACAAATACTTTCATCTTCTCGGATTCCAAGAAACCTGACCTCATGGTCTTGGCAGCACCAGTGACAAGCTTAGGCTGATCCCTGGCAAGATTCTCTAGATCCATTTAACACAGGGAAATGGGAGTAGGGTAAATAGGAGGGAGAAATGAGGCTGGAAGGTAGAGTTATCATGTCATTGATTTAGAAACAGAGGAAGATCTTTTAGGCCATTGATTTCAATCCTCGAATGTTACAGATGAGGAAACTGAGGCATAGAAAGTTTAAGTGGCTTGCCCAAGTTTAACATAGGAATCACTCATGCCCTGCTACCATTTGATTTTCTAGCAATAAGGGTAGGAAAGTTAAATAATGAGATTTGTTTGGTCTGAAAAAATGTGGCATTATCTTTTTTTTTTAAACCCTCATTTCCAGTCTCAATAATAACCCTAGAGCAGAAGGGCAAGGGCTAGGCAACTGCGGTTAAGTGACTTGTCCAGGGTCACACAGCTAGGAAGAGACTGAAGGCAGATTTGAATCCAGATCGGAAGCTCTATCCACTGTCCATCTAGCTGCCCAGAAAAGTTATTCTAATAATGGCATCATAGCAGGACTAATCCCATTAGTCATAATGATCACCTTGGAACCAATGAGCTAGTACTATGCAACTTATTCAAAGATCATCATGTACAGATTGGTCAAATTTCTAGGAATACCACTTTCCCGCCTTAATTTTCCCCTTTTCTTAGTCACTTTATTTTTATTTTTAAAAACCCCTTATCTTCTGTCTTAGAATCAATACAGAGTTTTGGTTTCAAGGCAAAAGAATGGTAAGGGTTAGGCAATGGAGGTTAAGTGATTTGTCCAGGGTCACCCATCTAGAAAGTAGTTAGGTTAGATTTGAACTCAAAACCTCTGTCTCTAGGCCTGGCTCTTAATCCACTTAGCTGCCTAGCTGCCCCCCTCTTAGTCACTTTAAAGAAAAAGGCTTAGTTCCCTTTCCTAATTCCTTGCCAAGGTAGTGAGCTTCTCCTTCTGTGGCTAAACTGTCCCTGGGTTAATTTTGAGAAATAAATTTTAGCTATACAATTTAGGACAAAGATCTATAAGGAACTGATTCAGACTTAGAAGATTAAAGAGGACTCCAAAGGTCAAAAGATATGAAAGTGGAGGGGGGAAACAACTAGGTGGTTCAGTGGATTGAGTGAGCCCTAGAATCAGAAAGCAACTCTGAACTTCTATCTCTATACCTCCAAGAGTTGCAGAGATGACACAAGAAGATAATGACAAATACTTGTGCACTGTTGGATCCCGTCAATGGGTTTAACCATTCCAGAAAGCTGTTTGGAACTCTGCCTCCAAAGTTATTAAGATGCATACTCCTCATCCCAACTATACCACCCATAGGCCTATGCCCCAAAGCAATTGAAAAAAGGAGAAAAAGGACCCAAACGTTTAAAAAATACTTCTAGCAGTTCTTCTCATAGTAGCAAGGATTGAATACTAATTTGACTCCCTCCTGAGGAGTAGCTAAACAAACTCTGGGAAATGAAATAAATCGATTCAGGTTGTAAAAAAACGATGAAACAGACACTGTTCACAGAACTCTACCGACTGGGGCAGGGTGAAACGGGCAGAATTAGGAGAACAATTTATACAATGATGACAACACTATTGAGAAAAACAACTTTGAAAGACCTTAGAACTCTGATCAATGCCATGATAAACCATTGAGTCCAGAGGACCAAAGATGAATCATGTCACCCACTTCCTGCCAGAGAGATGATAGACTTAAAATGCAGAAGAAGACATACATTTTTAGACAAAGTTAATGTGGGAAAATTTGTTTGGCTGGACTGTGCATATTTATTGGGAGAGATTTAAAAAAATAAACTATAACTTCTATCTTAGTATTAATTCTAAGACAGAAGAATGGCAAAAACTAGGCAATGGGGGACTTGCCCAGAGTCACACTAGGAAACTAGTCAAACTAGGAAATTGTCTGAGGCCTGATTTGAAACCAGGACTTCCCATCTCCAGATCCACTGTGCTACACCCCATGAGGATTTTTTAAAATTGTTCATTTGAGGGGGCAATAGGATGAAATGATAATAAATGCTTATAAAAATAAGCAGGTCCTAGGTTTAAATATGGCCTCAGGGGGCAGCTTGGCAGCTGGGTAGCTCAGTGGATTGAGAGCCAGGCCTAGAGATGGGAGGTCCTGGGTTCAAATCTGGCCTCAGACACTTCCCAGCTGTGTGATCCTGGGCAAGTCACTTAACCCCCATTGCCTAACCCTTACCACTCTTCTGCCTTGGAACCAATACACAGTATTGATTCTAAGACAAAATGTTTTAAAATTAATAAATGTAAAAAACAATGACCAATATGGAAGTATATTTTGCATGATAATAAAAATAAAAATTTTTAAATATAAATAAAATAAAAATACATAAATTAATGAATGAAGAAACAAAAATTAACATTTGGGATAGAAACTCAGGTTTATCCTATAAGATAGGTCATAGTTAACATTGTGAACTATGCAGTGAGCCAACCAATGATCTGGGAGTTATTAGGGCCCAAGACCCCAGAATCCTCTATTTCTCTTCTTGGCTACAATAAGGATACAGAAATCCACACTGGTGATACAGAAGGAAGAAAAGGGGGAGTACCAGGTCCTGAGAGCATTAAAATGTACATATGTTTATGTGGTAGAGAAAGCCAGATGATGGCTCAAAAAGTATGTAATCCTTTTTTTTTTTACACACATATATGTATAGTTTGTCTTCCTCAGTTAGACTGTGGTCAATTGGAGGACAGGGCATTTTTTTCACTTTCTGTCCTTGTCTCTGCCAAATCTTAACAAATGCTTGTCGATTGAATGTATAAATGTATTTGTGTATGGGAATGAGTCAGGCAGAGAGGAGTCTGAGAATGCTCTGGAAGAATTGGATGCCATGGCACAAAGGAGGGAATAGTGGCCATGAGTAGGGCTCTCTTTTAGGCCAACCAGTAGCCCTTAAGGAAGGATACATTTGGGACATTTTCATGCCCACCTGATTCTGAGTGCATTAGAGGCACCCATCACAAGCATATGTGTGACTGGCCACATGCCCAGCTTTTCACACACTCACACCCCCTACACACAGTTGCATGCACACGCCTGTGTCCACGCTTGGCCAAACAGCTTCATGCATGGTTGCTCCTGGAGGCTCTTTAGGCTGGCCAGTGCCCAGGCCTCCCAAAGGGTGCTCTAGCTCTGCTGAACTAGGGTAACTAAGGTATCAGGTCAGAGGGGCCAGCCCTGATTTACCCTGGGATGCTCCAGAGGACTGGGTGCAGCAGCAGGAAGACTTTTGAGGGGACAGGAGGAGGAAGTATAATACGACTTGGATGCTGGACAAAAAGTAGAAGTTCCTACCTCAGCTGTAGGCACCCAGAACCCTTTCCCAGGGGCTCCTGGACGGGAAGATGAAGTTCAAGGGGTGTTTGGGGGGTTGTTTGTGCGAAACCCAGCAGGCAGAAGGTCACAACCCTGAGGGCACTAGAACACAAACTCATGCAGTGTTGACACAACTAGATTCCTGGAGCCAACAAAAGGTTCCAAATAAGGGCTTTGGGACAACCAGGGAGTTGGGATGGGACTCCTACTCTGGGACTCACCTCCTTTCCCACTAAAAAAGAGGTTTGCCTCAGGGTAGTCAGACCCCTAGAGTGGGGAAACCTGAACACTAAGGGTCAGAGGTCAAATATAAGAGACTAAATAGAGGGAAATTTTTGCCTAAGGAGAGTTGATGTCACCTTCTCCCACGGAGTTATGGAAAGGCTCCATGATGGCAAAGGGTAATGACCCTTACCCTGGGGTCCAAAAAACATGTGACTCCCAGGAACCAAGGCAGTTACCCCTGACTGAGGTCTGCAGCCACCCCCCCCCCCTCCCCATCATGTCAGTGTGTCTGTGTGTCTGTGTGTCTCTGTGTGTGTGGTCTTCCTCAGGGGCCTAGACCTGCTGAGGGGGAGGAAGAGAGATTTCCTGTTGGGGTCTGTTTACCACCCCCTCCCCATGGCCCTTGGGGATGGACGGAGGAAAGGAGGGTTCTAGGCACAGGGCATGAGGGCAAAAACCTCTTCGTGTGTATAGGGGTGAATGTGAATGGTGTATGCATAGCTGGAAAGGCCAGATGGTGTTTTAAAATAGTGTTTTCTGACTGTATTGTCTATGTGTGTAAACATGTATGTGTGTGAGGTGAGTCAAGGGAAAACAGGCAAAGGCTTGGGAGAACTGGGACCCTAAGGGCCTAGGCTATAGTGACCGAAGGGAGGAAACAGTGGCTCTAGGCAGCGCCCCCCACCCATATCAGGCAGGAGCCTCCAGGACCGTAGAAGCGGGGATTAAAGTCCCAGGAAAGCAAGGGACAGAGCGGGGACACGGACTCTTGGAGGAGTGGATTTCCTGAAAGGTAACAGCATTTCTTCCCCAATCTTGGCCCTAGTTAGAGGGCATCATCGTTCCAAGGGGAGGTTTGGAGGCTGGAGCTAATTTTTCAAAAAAATTGTGAAACTGGTGGAAGAAGGGAACAGGAGGAGGGCCCCTGAGATTGGGGGGAGGAGGCAACCTTAGCCCTTGGATTGAAGAGGAAAATGGTTGGAATGGAAAAATAGTGACTGGCAGTCCCAAGTTAGCAGATATCTCAATGGCACCTCCAACTCTTCAGTTATCTCCTTTCCTGCCCCCATCCACCCCCACCGCAATCTCTCCGCCGCTTCTCTTCGGTGTCCCCCTCTGTCCTTGTCCCTTCCTTCCTTTCCCTCTTTCTCTGCCCCATCCTTGCTTCCCTTCTCACCTCTCTAATTATCATCTCCCTTCTCTATCCTCCTCTATTTCACCATCTCTTTCTGCTCTTCTCTCCCCTTGCGTGTCCAGGCTTCCTTCCTTCCCACCAGGGTCTCCTAATGTCCTGTCTCTCCTCTCCGATCCTCTCCTCTCCTCTCCTTCACTCCTGTCTTTGCCTCCCCCACCTTGGCTGAACCGCCGCCCTCTCTTTGCCCCTCTCCCAGGCTCGCCCTCCCAGCCCGCGGCAGGTGCTCACCATGAGACTCTCGGCTCCGGAGGGTTCCGCGCCTGGTCCTTTTCCCCGTGGTCCTGGGGCTTGGGGCAGGGATCGCGGCTTCCCTCCACTCTGGTCACCGAGCCCCAGGACTGGGCTTCGGGATCCCGGCTCCCGACTCCCCAGGCACTGAGCACAAACTTTCCAGACCTCGACAACCGGTGGCTGCAGGAGGAGGGGGAGGAGGAGGAGGAGAGGGAGGAGGAGGAGACGTCCCCAGGGCCGCCTCCCCCCCTCACCAACTCCACCCGGATAGCGTCACCCGCCGTTCGGCTCCTGAAGTCCGAGACCCCAGTTCCAGACCCTGGGCTCTCCGATCCCCCCAGGCTCAACCAACAAACACCCAAGTTCTTCCCCTAACCAGAGCCAGGGTTGATGGACATGAGGGTGCGGGGACCGCTGAGGGGGGGGAGGAGGAATGATCTGCTATTACTCATTCATTCAATCACCCCTTCCGGGGCCATCTTCCCACCCCAGTTCTCTGATCATTAGCTCTTCCCGGGGGGTTAGTCCTGATTTGCTGTTTGAAATTCTGGAAGAAGCTGACCCCTTACTAATCACCAGCCACTGCTAACGAATGACGAGGAGTAATTATGAACCCCTGCTGACCACTAGCCACACAGCTAACACAGAGGTGATGGAGCACCAAGAGGGTGGGGGTGGCTGAGAAGAAGCGGGGGGAAGGGGGGGTGACTAGAGTCCGGCTGGGACCCCACGGGATGATGGCGAGAGGAACAGGACAGTCAATGGGTGGATGGGAGAAGCAGTGCCCAGAGTCTAGGGCTGGCCCTAATTGCCATTAGAAAAGGGTCAAAATTTGTCTTTAAAAAGCCTCTCCCTTACACCCTTCCTCCCTCATCTACCTTATTCTTTTTAACCCCATCCATACTGCATTTGACTCCAGGAGATCCAAGGTTTCTTGATAATAATATTTACAAGTGATCACGCTCATCCAGTCCTTTAAAATTAACCCCTTTCACAGGTCTTATTTCATTTACTTCTAGCAACAATCCAAGGAGGAAGTTAGATTACATATTATTAACCCGATTTTCATTGAAAGATCTTGAGGAAGGTCAGCTAGAGAACCAGACCTGGAGACAGGAGGTCCTGGGTTCAAATGTAACCTCAGACATTTCCTAGCTGTGTTATCCTGAGCAAGTCACTTAATCCTCTATTGCCCATCCCTTAAAGGGCTCTTCTGCCTTGGAATTTATAACTTAGTGTGGATTTTAAGACAGAAGGTAAGGGATTGTTGTTGTTGTTTTTTACCTAGAATATATCTGAATTCTTGTAGTAGAGAGAGAGAGAAAGAGAGACAGAGACAGAGAGAGAGAGACAGAGAGAGAGAGAAAGAGAGAAAGAGAGAGAGGAAGGAAGGAAGGAAGGAAGGAAGGAAGGAAGGAAGGAAGGAAGGAAGGAAGGAAGGAAGGAAGGAAGGAAGGAAGGAAGGAAGGAAGAGGATCTTTACAGATAAGGAAACTAAGACCCAAATAGGATAAATTATTTGCCCACAATCACAGGGGTGATAAGAAAATGAGCTAGGATTGAACCTGGTAATGCAAGTATCATTAATTCCATTTTATCAAGGCAAAGAATTCAGGTCTTTATTTTTCACTTTACAAAAGAGGAAACTGAAGTTCGAATAGGTGAAATGAAAAGCCCAGGGTTTGTCATTGGCAGAGCCAGGTCTAAAATCCAAATCTTGTAGTTCTTAGTCTAGCTCTTTCTCCTCCTTGGCCCCTCTGGAGAGTAAAGCCCCTCCATTGAATCTTTTATCTCACTGATTTCTTTTTAAAACTTTTATTTTTATTGACATTCTTTGTTCTTATATCACCTCAATTTCTGAACATATTCCTCCTCCTCAGTCCCCTACCTTATATGAACCAACCCCATATGACAAAGTTTTACAAAAGGAAGAAAGAAAAAAAACCTTGTTAACTAGTATGTTAATTGTATATAACAGGACATGTAATATCTACCCCCACAGTATCCCAGCCTCTACAAAGAGAGGAAGGAGATGAATTTTCTCAACTTTTCCTTGAACCCAAGTTTGATTATTATCCTTATGGAGTTTTCACTTTTTTTTTGTTATTCTATTTACAGGGTCATAACCATTGTGCATGTTTTCCTGTTGTTTCTTAAGCTACTCTATCAGTTGATGTATCTTCCCAGGCTTCCCTGAATTCTTCATATGCTTCATTTCTTAAGGGCACAGTCACACTTCATTATATTCATGTGTGAGTACATCACAATTTGTCAAGCCATTCAGGAGTTGATGAGTATCTACTTTATTTTATGTTCTTTGCTATCACAAAAGTGTTGGGTAATATTTTAAATGCTGACCACCTACTCTTGGCAGAAAGGCAACAGAGCATAGCAGATAGCTCCTGGTATCTTATTGGCTTCTAAGGTTATTTTCCCCTCTTGTTATACCCGATTCAGGGCAAAAGGGAATTTCTGGTTGCCAGGTCATAGATATAGTCTACTCTCTCCCCCTCCCTCCCTCCTCTAATACCCATCCTTTATCTGGCCACTGTTGGTCTAAACTTCTCTTGTTAGGCTCTTACTTCCTTTTGTATCACTAATTTCTCTCCAAGATGTGGAGTGGAATCAAGCAAGAGAATGGAGCTCTTTGGAAGTGCCTAGATCACAGTACCTTATCTCCAACTTTCTGTGAGAGCCTTTAAGTCACTTAACTGTGATGAGCCTCAGAGCCTCAGTTTCCTCATCTGTAGCATAAGATTGAACTCAATGATTTCTGGTGGAGCAGGTAGGTGGTATAGTGGATAGGTAGAGGACCAGGCCCTCAGTCAGGAAGATCTAAGTTTAAATCTGGACTCAGGCACTATGTGGATGACCCTGGACAAATCATTTCTCCTTGTTTGTCTCAGTTTCCTTCTTTGTAAAATGAACTAGAGAAGGAAATGATAAACCACTCCAGTATCTCTGCCAATGGGCTCATGAAGAGTCAAGCAAGATTGAAAAATGGTGATGACTTCTAAGAGACCTTCTAATTCTAAGCTAATTTTAATTCTATAAACCTGTGATCTCTCATGAATTGCCTGCCTGAGTCTTGTGGAAATATTCCTCTTTGCTTTTCAAAGGGTCTGAGATCTGTGTATCTTGGCCTAAGAGCTATCTAGCAGTCAACAGCCAGAGAGTAAAGGTCAGAAAATCCTGCCTGTATAACCTTTTGAGAGTGGATATTTTGGTATGATAGGGAGGCCAGGTATGCTCGTTTGTCTATTCATCAACTCAAGTCAATTCAACAAATAAATCTTATTTTTATTGATATTTATTGTTTTTACATCACCTTTTCCTTCTCAATGAGTCATCCCTTGGAATGATGACTGAAAAAAAAGAAAGGTAAAGAGCAGTTTGGCAAAACTAATGAGTAAATAAATGAGGAATAACAGTATAAAGAATGTTCCACACTGATAGAACCCCCATCTCTGCAAAAGAGGGGAGGGAGGACAGAGGGATGTATAGCATCACCATCCCACTCCAGGAATTGTTTCATTCAGGTTTCACTGAGAAAAGAGGGAAACACAGCAGAAAAAAAGAAAGATGGAGGTAACATCTACTAAAGAGATCATGAAGAAATCAGTTAAAAGGCAGACCTGGTACTTAGAAAGTTTAACTCCCACAAGGGTCCCAGAGAGAATAAAGATGAAAAAAAATTAAGGTATAAACCAGAAAATAAAGTTCAGAATAAACAAGAAGGGAAGGGAAATGATGAAGAGACTAATCAAGAAAAACTTTTGGGAAAAAGGCAGAATAATTTTGAAAGACTTTACTCTGATTAATGTACTCAACACCTTCTATATTAGAACATCCTATATAGGATGAGGAAGCATGCTGTCAGAGAAGTGGACTCAAAATACAGAATAAAATGCAGATTCTTAGTGGTGGACAATGTGAGAACTTATTTTTCTTGACAGCAAATATATTTGTTACAAATGGTTTTTCTTTCTTTCCCAATTTTGAGGGATGGGAGGGAAAGAGGACTAGGCTCAGCTTGTCTCCACCAAAAAAAAAAATTTAAAAGCATCACTGATGCATTTAAAAGTATATAGAAAATAAGAAAAGAAAAGTCAGAAGGAATAATAGACTAGAACAGCTTTGAAAGGTAAATGTTGAATTTATGGCATTGTTAAAAAGAAAATAATCTGCACATAATGGGTCTACTATGCACATAACTGTTCTACTATGAATATGAAATGCAAATCGCATTTGGTATTAAGTTCAGAAATTTTAAAGGATTTTTTTAAAAGAAAAAGATGCAATAAGAAAAATTAATATGTATAGGAAATTGGAGGGGAAATTCTGAAATGTGCTCTTACCTGAGTGGGAAAAAAGATGGAACAAAAGAGCAGGAGAGAGATAATCAAATGAAGAAAATAAAAGAAAAAATGAACAATTCAAGTGAAATGTAAGAAAGAGTAAGCAGATCAGAATGAGGGGGAGAAGAAAGCCTGTGGAATTAGATTAGATTTAGTGCCAAAGTAGTTTCAACAAAATTAATCCAGGGACAAAGTGCTAATTTAAAAGAAGGAGATTATTTTTTAAGCAATACTAAGGAAACAAATGGAAGACAATTTGAGCATTACTTTAAATGTGAATGGATTAAAAAATCCAATAAAAAGATAAATAGAGTGACAGAATGTATAAGAAGATAAATCTCAACAATATATATAGACATAAAACACATCTCAAAAATGAAAACCTATACGGAATAAAAATGAAAGACTGGAACAAAATTTATCTTGCATCAGCTGAATTTTTTTAAAAAGCAAGAGTTATCATTTTGCTATCAAACCAAAGCAAAAAAAAAATTTCATAACATTCCTTCATGGCCAACATTGGTCATTATAATTACACAATATTAAGTTTCTTTTCCTTTTTTGGTTCTTGCTATTTCCTTTTCAACAAGACAGCTTTCCTTCATATCCTTTTTTTTTAATCTTTACCTTCTGTCTTAGAACTCATATTAGGTTTCAGTCCCAAGGCAGAAGAATGGTAAGGGCTAGGCAACTGGGGTTCAGTAACACAACTAAGAAGTATCTGAGGTCATATTTGAACTCAGGATCTCCTGTTTCCAGGTCTGGTTCTCTATCCACTGAGTCACCTAGGGTTGTTTATTTACAAACACTGTTACAGACAGATTTTCTTCTTGGAATACATCATCTGCTTAGATATCTGCCTATATTTAATTCTCCCTATATCTAGTATTGTCTCCCACTCAATAACCAGTCTCCTGAAGCATAGAGCTGTGCAAGTCACTTCCCCTCAGTAGAATACAAGACTGCTTTGTTTTGTCTTTATACTTCCATAGTCAAGCCCTGTGCCTTGACCTAAGTACTTCACAAATATTTGTTGATTGCTTTTGTACCATAAGAGATGAAAAGCAAAATGCTTTCAGAGAAACCTGGAAGAACTTACATGAACTGATGAAAAGTGAAAGGAGCAGACCTAGGAGAACATTATACACAGTAATAACAATATTGATCAACTATGAATGAGAACTATTCCCAGCAATATGGTAATTCAAGGGGTGGCTCAGTGACTCACTGGGCAGAAAGCCAGACCTAGAGAAAGGAGATCCTGGATTCAAATGTAACCTCAGACACTTTCTAACTATGTGAACCCAGGCAAGTCACTTAACCCTGATTGTCTAGATCTTGCCACTCTTCTGCCTTGGAACCAATACATAGTATTGATTTTAAGACAGAAAACAAGGATTTTTAAAAAAAATTTAATGATCCAAGATAATTCCAAAGGTCTTATGAAGAAAAATGCTATTCATCTTGAGAGGAAGAACCAATTCTTGATGCAGATTGAGGCATACTTAAAAAAATAAGAAACTTTTATTTTTCTTCTGTTTTTTTGGGGGGTGGGGGAGAGCCTGGTTTTTCTTTCACATCATGACTAATATGAAAAAATGTTTTGCATGACTGCACATCTATAACCTAAATCAAATTGTTTGCCTTCTCATTGAGAGAGAAAATTTGAACTCAAAAATTTTTAAAACAGCTGTTAAAAATTGTTTTTATAGGTAACAGAAAAATAAATTCTTTAAATAAAAACTAACTAAAATTAAGTTCCCTGCCAAATAAATAAATATTTGTTGAATTGGACTGAAACATAAAACTATAGAAAAAGATTGTTGAGAACTAGAAGGGCCATTAAAGTTAAATAAGTTAATTCATCTCTCTCATTTTACAGGTGAAGAAAGAAAAGTAATGTATCAATGAGACTAGGAAGATGGGTTGGAGGCAGGTTGTAAAGCAATTTAAAAGCTAGAGAGGCTTACATATTATAATAGAATCAAGAGCCATTGAGGTTCATTGAGTAATGGAGTGAGCCAGTCAGTCAGATCTGTGCTTAAGGAAAATAATTTTGGAAGCTTTGTGGAGGATGGATTAGGATGGGGAGAGATTTGAGGTAGGAAGCCATTACAATATTCTAGGTGAGAGGGCAGTTGGGTGGCTTAGTGGATTCAGAGCCAGGACTAGAAACAGGAGGTCCTGGGTTCAAATTTGACCTCAGATACTTCCTAGCTGTGTGACCCTGGACAAGTCACTTAACCCCCATTGCCTATTCTTTACTGCCTTGGAACCAGTATCAATTCTAAGACAGAAGGTAGGGTCTAAAAATTTTTGATATTTTGATATTCAACTATTTGAAAATGCCAAGGACTTTGGGGGTGAACACTTTCTTTTTCAGGTTCTTCAGTTGCTGAGACAGGGTCCATAAAATTTGGAGAAGTAATTTTCAAATCACATCTCCACTAGAGTTGTTCCCCTAAATAAGGGTTATGGGGTTAGTGATCTGGGGATTGCCGCTATTCCTGGAATTCCTGGGCTCTGGGTCTTGGCTGTATCCATCAGGGTTTTGGGGGAAGTAGTAGTCAAGATGGTGGCAGTAGCTTGGCCCATCTGGCTCAATATTTCTCCCATTTCTCTCTTAGGATAACTTGATGTTTCAACCAGTTTGGCTTGACTGCCCCATTGAACAGCTTGAGTCCGAGTCGGTTCTGGGAGACTGAAATGTTCAGTGGGCAATTACTGATATGGAATTAGAACTCAAAAGAGAGACTGAGGCTGGATGTTAGATGTTTGAACAGAGTTATATTGAAGCCAGCTCCTACCAGTTCTTAAATTTTTAGTAAGAGTGCTTATAACTTAGAAATTTTCAAATACTGGGGCAACTATGTGGCACAGTAGATGGAGCATCAGGTCTGGAGTTGGGAGGACTTGGGTTCAAATTTGACCCCAGACACTTCCTAGCTGTGTGACCCTGAGCAAGTTACTTACCTAGCCCTTACTGCTCTTCTGTCTTGGAATTGATTATTGAGAGAGAGAGAGACAGAGAGACAGAGAGACAGAGAGAGACAGACAGAAAGAGAGAGAGAGAAGTTGTCAAATACTATAAATGAAGGTTTGATGTATCATTTTATTGTTGTATACAGTAACAGAAATATTAAACCATGATGAACTGTGAAAGCCTAAACCAAAAAATACCAGCAAATCAAGTCCCCAAGAAATCCACAACAGACACATGATAAAAAATGTTTTCCATAGCCAAAGAAGGAACTATTGGAGTTTGATTGCAGAACAAGGCAAACCATGTTCCACTTTATTTACTTCCTGAGTTTTTTACTTTGTGTGACATGTGTCTTCTATCACGACATAAACAACACAGAAATATGTACTGCATGAAAGCACTGTTATAACCTATATTAGACTATTTACTGCCTGGATGGGGGAGGGAGAAGGAGGAGAAAGAGGAAGAGAAAAACTGAATCCTAAAATGTCAGAAAACAATTGTCAAAAATTATTTTTACATATAACTGAAAAAAATAAAATAAAGTCTCTGTCTTATAAAAAAAAGACAATGGAAAAATGTTAATAATGTAGAATAAACTTAAAATGTGTCCTACATTTTTTCCTTTCTTTTTCAAACCCTTACCTTCTGCCTTAGAATCAATACCATATATTGGTTCCAAGGCAGAATTGTGGTAAGGGCTAGGCAATGGGGGTTAAGTGTTTTGCCCAGGGTTACATACCTAGGAAGTGTCTTAAGCTATATTTAAACCCAGGACCTCCTGTCTTTAGGCCTGGTTCTCAATCCATCCAACTGCCCTTTCTTTCTTCCTTTCTTCCTTTCTTTCTTCCTTTCTTCCTTCCTTCCTTCCTTCTTTTCTTTCTTTCTTTCTTTCTTTCTTTCTTTCTTTCTTTCTTTCTTTCTTTCTTTCTTTCTTTCTTTCTTTCTTTCTTTCTTTCTTTCTTTCTTTCTTTCTTTCTTTCTTTCTTTCTTTCTTTCTTTCTTTCTTTCTTTCTTTCTTTCTTTCTTTCTTTCTTTCTTTCTTTCTTTCTTTCTTTCTTTCTTTCTTTCTTTCTTTCTTTCTTCCTTCCTTCCTTCCTTCCTTCCTTCCTTCCTTCCTTCCTTCCTTCCTTCTTCCTTCCTTCCTTTTAAGTTGCTTACATTCACTACCACATCATTTACCAGCACATTACCGGCTACAAATTATCTTCCTACAGATAAAACTTTTAGAACCAACAAGGTCTTCAAGAGAGAATACAGAGAGAAAAGAGGGCCTAGGAAAAATCATTGGGGAATAAGCATAATTAAGAGTGTAATATGTATGTTGAGCCAAAAAAAGAGTTTGAGAAGGAACAGTCAGGGAGGTAGGACAGAAACCAGGAAAGAGTACTGTAGTCAGAGAGGTGAAAGATCTAGGAAGAGAGGGTGAACAACAGTATTGAATATAGCAGAGAGGTCAAGAGGGATTCAGACTGAGAAAAAAACATCTGATTTGGTCATTAAGAAATCATTGGTATCAGTTGAATGATGAGGTCAGAGATCAAATTGGAAAGACAGGGAAAGGAGATGAAAAGACCATTGATGAAAAATGGGGACCATTTTTTCTAAGAATCTGGCTGAGAAAGAAAAGAGATTTAGAACGATAGCTTTAGAGGATGATAGGGACAAGTGAGTTTTTTTAAGGATGGAAAGCAATAGGAAAGAACCCATTATGACTGAAGATTAAAGATGGAGTGGGGGCGGATGTGTGATCATTGGATGGAAACCTATTAGAGAAGAGGAGATGATGGGATCAATGTTATTTGTAGAAAGGTTGCCCTTGATGAGGAGAAAAGCCTCCCTTCCTGTCAAAGATTGAAGAAAAGGAGCAGAAGATTGGGAACTGATCTAAAGGGATTTTGATATAAAGGGAAGTGGAGAAAAAGGATCCTTGGGGTGAATGGCCTCAATTTTCTTAGGAAAGTAAAAAAAAATTATACATACATATGTATACATATATGTGCATACACACACACACACACACACAGAAAGCCAGAATTTTGGGAAATGCAAGGCAAAAGGAGAGGTGGAGTAGGAAAAAGGGATGGGGAGAAAAAATGGAAAGAGAGGAGGAAAGGAATGGAGAGAATGAAGAAGAGAGAAGATATAGGAAAAAAAGCAAAGAGAAGACATAAAAGAAGAGAAGGAATGGAGAGAGTAACATATGAGGGCTGAGGGCAAGAAAATGTGAGGAAGAAGAGAGAAGAGAAAAGGAAGAGGAAAGGGAGAAAGAAGGAAGGGAAAACAACAACCAGACATACATATTTCCTCCTACCCTCCCCCCAACAATGACAACTCTATTTACATAACTGAATTCATAAGCTATAAACAGATTCTGAGCTAGAGAGCTAGGTCCAGAGAAGAGAGACACAGAAGAGACCCCTGAATTGCCCTGTAGGACAGGAAAAACTGCTTTCTCAGTCCCCTGGAGCTCTGGAGAGTGGGAGGAAGAGCTCCCCAAGTTTAGCCTTCAAAAGGGCTAAATCCCAGGGCTACAACAGATCCTTAAAGATTCTGCTATATCTGAGATTCAAAGGGCTCATTAACCTTGTTCTGGACTTAAAGGTCCTCCAAAGTCTGTGTGTACCCAAGTTTTTGTTCAGTGTGAGCAAAGTGTCCTTCTTCCTGTCTTTTCCTATACTCCCTAACCCTAAACCCATTTATCCCTAAGGTAAGAGATTTTTCCCATTCCTAGTTAGAATGGAGAAAATCTTGCTATTAAAGCTAGACAGATAGCTCCAAAGCAAAGGATGGAGTCATATTTTCCTATCTTCCTGAGGGAAGCCTTGAGATAGATAGAGGCAGTGGTGACATTATTATCTCCTCTACACTTGGACTAGGAATCCCCAGGATATCTTACTAGTTGGGGCTAGTTCTCCAACTCTCACTCCCAGCTTGGGTGCTTCAAGGGGATGTCTACCCCAGATTCAAAATACTCTGTGGATCCACGTTCCTACAAAGTAGCACTTAGAAGCCCCTAGTGGTATGCTTACCTTCAGTGGTCAGTCAACAGATATAACAATTAGCTCAAAACAAAGGCATTTATTGATATGGTATTGTAAGAAAAATAGTAAAAGGATATTATCTCCATAACTTGGGACATACTCTCCCATGACTACACACATTGTCAGTGGGTAGAATGAGCACAAATGGAGTACACTAGTAGAAAGGTACACACTTAGAAAACATATATGGCCCAAGCAATATCACACCCTTATCATCATCAACAGTTCTTCCTGTCTAGTAATATTTTATTACATTTATGTACCACAATGTGTCCAGCCCTTCCCCAATTGATGAAAGCCTATCTTAAAAAAAAAAAGACACATGCTTCTATATGGCTCTGTGTGTGTGTGTGTGTGTGTGTGTGTGTGTGTTTGTATATATGCATTGGACCACAATCTACAGAAACAAAGTTGTGGGGTAACCCAAAGGGCAATGGAAAAAACATACAGTGGGCACAAGTAGGCTGCAGCCTATTTCCAAGGAAACTATATCAACAGAGGCAATCCTGCCCAGATTATGCCAATTACAAGGTGCCAAACTCTCCTAAAGGATGGTCTCACAGCGAAAGAGGGACCTATGCCACCTTGGTAAAAAATAAATTTCCTGGGGAGAGGAGGGAGCTTACTTGGAAGGTAAGTCCTAGGCAGCATCAGGATAAAATGGTGGGTCCCCACACTACCTTTAGTCCAGACCAGATATTATATAGAAACAGAACAAAGAAAGCACAGTGCTAGGGATGGCCCTGGGTCACATGAAGGTTTTCCCATGGAATAGAGCTGCTTTTTGTTTTTACATCAGCCACGATACTTGAGGTCATGTTCCCATACTTTTGCTCCTATCATAGAGAAACTGAAATCCTGTGTCCCTTAAGTTCCACATAATTAATTAACATCAATTTGTCTTTATGAAGTTTATTTATTGTGATGCAATAGTAAGAAGTACAAACAATTCCCCCTAACAGCTTGGAGGCACGTTCTCCCCTTTATCATCTCAGTCTCTGGGTAGAGTGGGCTTAAGCTTACAGTAGTTTCTATTTTGCATTCCTCCTACCAAGTTCACTTCCAAATGGGATACAGCTTGTGGATGAGTCTTCATGGCGGTTCCTGCTGGGCTATATCCCTCAGGTCATCCCTATGTTGTTGGGCTAGATTTTGAATGTCGTTGCTCCAGGCCTTGCTGACTGATGGCTTCAAAACCTAGCATGGATGCTGGCACCTGGACCTCTGCTGGCCATTCTAACCTTTCAAATATCTCAAGGTTACTCCTGTGTCCAAGTCTTTCCTTTAGAATAAGAATGAACAAATGCAAAGAGGCAAAGAATAGAAAGCTATATTCATAGGCCATCTGTCAGATTCAGATGGGAAGGACCAAAAGGCTTTTCTCAAGCAGAGGGGATCAACAGGTCTCTCTCCTCAAATATTACCAGGGAGAAAAAGAGTAGGAATCAGAGACTTCCACTGATTAGCCCTTTTTTATTTTTATTTTTTGTTTGATCTTTATTTTATTTTAATAACACATAAGTTTTCCAAGTTTACATGATTCATGTTGTTTCCCTCCCCTCTTCCCTCCCTCTTCCTGGAGTTGTTAGTCCCTTTTTAAAAATGCACCCCTGATAATCAAAATGACTCTTTGCCATGTGGTTAGCAGACTGTAACTACAAATGGTCCAAATCTAAGGACAGGATCCTTTTGTGGCTTTCCAGAAGTGGCCTTCCCAGACTCTTCTATGTGGGGATTACATCAGCCAAGCATGTTGTATCTGCTCACCAGTCTCCCTTTGTAAAAGTACATTAAAAAAAAAGTGGGCCTTTGTGATCAACAGCTTGTTTTAACGAGTCAGATTGAAGCTACTGCAATTATGTTTAGTATCTTCTCATTATTAGTCTTTCTTCTAATTTGATATGGATTTTGACCTTTACTCTAACTAGTTGATGTTCTGACTGCACACAGAAGCTGATTCTGCTATGACTCCCACATCAATAACTAGTCATTTCCTGTTGCCACAATATTTTATGATTCTATTTTAGGGAGAGCGAGGGAAAGGATTGGAGGGGAGGGACGGTATTGGTAATAGACTAAGCAAGACTAGTGTAGGTGATGCTGGCCCCCCTCCCTACTTAGCCCCATTCTGTTCTAACAAAGCAAGAAAGATGATGTCTGATGCCTTGGATCGCCCTCAGACCAGGAGAAGGGGCTCCATGATCCTGCTTTGGAAACAGACACATTCTCTAGGGTAGGTTTCATGGAAGATCAGTAGGTTCTGAGGTTTGAAGGAGGATGGAGGGATTGATAAGGAGTGGAAAACTATTCTTTATATTTGAATCTGGAGGGAATGGAGCAAGGACAAGTGAAAGAAAGCAAGAATGGAGGAATGGATGAAACCATGCAGACTTATGGAAGGAAGGATTTGGGAAGAGAAGGGATAAGACAGAAGATTTCATCTATACATCTTATCTATATTATAAGAGGTTGTTTTGGGGAGATGGTACAATAGAGGAGAGAATAAGATTTAAAGTGATTGCAATGGTGGACCGAGGCCAAGAAGATAAAATTTGATAGAGGTAAATGCAAAGTCTTGCATTTAGTTTAAAAAAAAAAAGTTGTGTGTAGGATGTAGAGGAGACTTAACTGGGCAACAATTTGTGTGAAAAAAGATCTGGGGGCTTTAGATGATTTTTGTTGTTCAGTTGGGTCCAAATCTTTGTGACCCCCTTTGGGGTTTTCTTGGAAAAGGTACTGGCATGGTTTGCCATTCCTTCTCTAGTTCATTTTATAGATGAGGAAACTGAGGCAAATAGGGTGAAGGGACTTGCTTAGGGTCATAGAACTAGTACATGTCTGAGGCCAGATTTGAACTCTGGAAGCTGAATCTTTTTGACTTCAGGCCCAGCACTCTACCCATTGCCCCACCTTGTCCAGTTTAGATGATTACAAACATGTCATGAAGCAAAGTATGAAGTAGTTACTGAAAAAAAGCTAAGGGAACCTTGATTACATTCAAAGAGAGCCATAGTTCTACTCTGTTTTGTCTTGATCAGAGCACACGGGTGTTTCGTTTGAGACATTTTGAAAAAGAAGATTGAGGCAGCAGCTAAATGGCTCAGTGGAGTGAGTGCCAGGCCCAGAGGCAAGAGGTCCTGGGTTCAAATTTGACTTTAGACACTTCCTAGCTATGTGACCCTGGGCAAGTTAACCCCTGTTGCCCAGCTCTTACTGCTCTTCTCAGACTTGGAACCAAAACACATATTGATTCTAAGATTTAGAAGGTAAGGGTTGTTTTTTTTTTTTAATTCAAAGATATTTTATTTTCCCAATTACCTATTTCCTAACAAATAGAACAATCCAGAAGTGGAACAAGTTGCTGAGGTTAGACCTCTGAAGTCCCTCCCAACTCTACCATTCTAAGACATTAGAGATAGAACAGAAAATGTGGATTCTGGAATGTTCTCCAAGTCTGACTCTCTCTTCCCCATCTCCCTTATAACCAACCAAGAGGTTTTGGGTTCAAATTTGATCTCAGACACTCCCTAGCTGTGTTACCCCAAGCAAGTCACTTAACTCCTTACCAATCTTCTGCCTTAGAATCAGTCCTACCTAGGACTGATTCTAAAAGGGAAGGAAGGTAAGGGGTTAAAAAATAAAAGAAGAATTCCTTGACTCTCCAAATTTGCTCCACCCCTCTCCCTGCAGACCTCATGGATCACTCAGTATTTCTTATCATGCATTCGTATGTCTCATTTCCTCTACTAGATTATAAGAGTACTTGATTGCATCTTATTATAACCACATAGAGTATAATGGATTGCTGGACTTGGAGTCAGGAGAGACTCCTGGGTCCATATCCTATATCTAACATTAACTAGTTGTGGTTCCATGAGCAAATCACTTAATTTCACTTTCCCCATCTGTAAAGTGGGATAATAATCCCTCCCTCCCAGGGTTGTTGTGAGGCTATAAGAAAATAAATATCTTTTTCTTTAAGAAGATATTATTAAAGATCTTGATCAATGACACATGTAAAACCCAGCGGAATTGCTACATGAGGGGAGGGAAAGAACATGAATCTTGTAACAATAGAAAAAGATTCTAAATTAATTAATTAAATAAAATTAAATATTTAAAAAGTTTTTAAAAGAGCTTATTAAAAATAAAAATAAATTCTTTATTATAAGAATTTATATTTCTGTTCTAAAGGAGGAAATAAAAGGATACAAGGAAATATCTAGATGAAGTAAAAACAAAACATGTCAATAAAACCTATTGATTTTAAATAAATATCTCAAAGCTGTGTTATATAAACACCAGCTATTATTATGCATCTTTGTGCCTGTTGGTGTTGTATATGGTATTGATAGCAGCTCCTAGATATCTAGTACTCCTTTCTGAGGCTGAGGGTCCAGACAAATACCAGTATCCTCTCCATTTCCCCCGATATATCTTGTCTCCATGGTTTATTTTGAAATTTTCACTCTCTTCCCTAGCACTTCTTAAATAATTCATCTTATCCCCTTCTCCCCTCCTGCCCCTACTTCTTCATCCACCCTGGGCTCCACCAGAATTGTCCAGAACCTACCCTTGCTGTCCATCTTTCTTCTATCCCCCTGCCCCACACCCCCCAATCTGAGAGGTACTGTTGGCCAGGGGATTGGATCTTAGACTCAGTGGCTGGTACTGACCGGCTGGGAAAAAATCTGCTTTTCTAGCTGGCCCAGATTAGCCTAGCTCTTAGCTGGGCTATGGAGGGCACATTTAGGTAAACAGCACTAGGGGAATGTCCATAAACACAGCTCAGACCTTAGTTACTTATTGACTCAATGATGGGGGCAGGGAGGTGACCAATGGCACCAGGAAGTGCTCTGATTGCAGACAGAGCCTCTTAGGGGTCAGGACTGCCCAGAGAGCCAGGCTCTCTGAGAGACCTTAAACTTAGCACCCCTCAAAGTCTCTCCCCATACTCAGTGAACTGTTATATTCACAGGTTCTCTGTCTTTCTGTCTCCTCTCTTCTCTCTTCTCTTCTCTCTCTCTCTCTCTCTCTCTCTCTCTCTCTCTCTCTCTCTCTCTCTCTCTCTCTCTCTCTCTCTCTCTCTCTCTCTCTGTCTCTCTCTGTCTCTCTCTCTCTCTCTCTCTCTCTCTGTCTCTCTCTCTGTCTCTGTCTCTCTCTGTCTCTCTCTGTCTCTGTCTCTCTCTGTCTCTTTCTGTCTCTCTCTCTCTCTCTCTGTCTCTCTCTGTCTCTGCCTCTGTCTCTGTCTCTCTCTGTCTCTCTCTCTCTGTCTGTCTCTTTCATAGTAAAGTTGAAGAACCAAAAACCAGGATCTTGTTCCTGGATCCTGGTTCCTGTCCCCTAGAGACTCTTTGGACAGACATCCATACAAGCAAAGCAAACCTCTGGACAGACATCCATACAAGCAAAGCAAACCTCTGGACAGACATCCATACAAGCAAAGCAAACCTCTGGACAGACATTCATGGGCAAGCCATGGGCAAGCCACAGCTTTGGCGAGCCTTCCTTCCTCAAATGTAAAATGGGAATAATAATATTTAAACTATGAGCCTTACAGAGTCACTGGGAGGAAAGCATTTTGTAAATCTTAAAGGGCTACATAAGTGTGATTTGTCATTATTACTGCTGGGATCTAGGTGAAAGGACCTACTAGATCACACATATGGCACAGTGTAGTGGAAAGAATACTGTAGGCTCAAAGTCAAAAGACTTGGGTTTAAGTCTTGGTTCAGCCACTTACTTCCTATATGACTTTGGACAAGTGATTTTGGGCCACTGGTTACTTGTCTGCAAAATGGGAGAGGAGCCCCTTCCAGGTCTAAACCTATTGTTGTAAAATGCATACTGCTCTTCCCTTACCATGAGAGATCTAGGTCCCTAGATTCCTCTATAGGCCCTAAGTGTGGGGGGTGCTATGTGAAGGATTAAGAATAGAATGATAGATGTGTCTACAAGGATAGGGCTGGTACCTTTAGGCAGAGAACTTGGGCATGGTCCTATAGAGTTGTTTTGTTCAGCGGTTTTCAGTCATGTTGGACCCTTCATGACCCCATTTGGGGTTTTCCTGGTGTAGACACTGGAATAGTTTGCCATTTCCTTCTCCAGTTCACTTTACAAAAAAGGAAACTGAGGCAAAAAAGGCTAAGGGACTTGCCCAGAATCACACATCCAGGAAGTATCTGAGGCTAGATTTGAACCCAGGAAGATGATTCCAGGCTCAGCATTTGGGCCACCTAGCTGCTCTACCCAGTAAGGTAGTCAACCCTAACCGAGCGCCTCACTGTCCTAGGCACAGGGGGTGGTTTTCTCCCCAGATGACTGACTCTGGCTCTGTACCCCACACTTTCCTGTTAGAATTCATGCCCTAGTCTCTGTCCCCAAAAAGAGGAAAGTGGAAGAGTGAGTAACAGAGACTTTGGGTTGAGGTGAGATCTTGGGTGCCAGCCAGTTCCCTTCTGGCTGTCCTTGCTAAAGCGGAGGGCAGGGGTTCAGCTCTGTTACCTCCCCCTGTTTCCAGGGCCATGCCTCGCCGGGAGCCCAGCGCTAAGTACATTAGCCTCCCCAGACCGCATTAGCCAGAGCAGACAGCCCGATCAAATCAGGAGCCATTTGAAGGGGAAAGAGATGGAGATGGGAGAAAGGAGCCTGCAGGGGTGGGGGCTTCCGACAGGGTCAGCAGGCCATGGTGGCTCTAGCAATTTGAGAAGTAGAGAGATCAGATTAAAAAAGAAAAAAAAAAAAGGAATAGGCCTTTACCCCATTTGTCTGGGAAACAAACTGAGTCATGAAGCACGGGGGTAACTGAATAAGGACAGATCTCTATTCCCAGCAAACACCTGGGTAATGGGTCCAAGCCTCGGAGTGCTATCAGGGAAAGACTGTTGGACTCGGACCCGGGAAGCTTGGGCGTCTAATCCTGGCCATGTGGCTGTGGGCAGTCATTTCATCTTTTCAAGTTGCAGGAGTATGTGAAAAATGGGGGATGATTTTGTTCCGATCGCCAATGGCATGAGATGGTTTTGTGGAAAGGATGATGGATTTTAGTGTCTCTAATTGAGAGCCGTTTCTCTTCCATCTCATCTCTAGGGGAGCCCATGAGGGAAGAGATGGTGCCCATGGCCTTGCTAGAACGGGGAAGGAGGGGGGACTCCTTAGATCAGACCCATGACCTCTCCCCACTCCCCAACAGAGGCTGAGCAGTTTTTTCAAGTCACCCTGTAGAGAGCAGCTGCAGCTTTCTGAGTCCCCAGAGTCCTTCTGGGGTACCTCAGATACCTCTCCTGGACTGTGGCTCTGTATGGCTCAGTTTTACAGATTACAAAAAATGTCTCCCATCTTTGAAATTCCTTTTCCCTCTCCCTCAAGCCAAGCATACAAGCTGAACCAGTATGAATGGACATTAATTTTTTTTGGACATTTGGACATTAATGGACATTAAGATTTATAGACATATTTTAGATAATATGGACAAACAGAGTAAAAATAAATTAGAGAAATGAAAACTTCTCTCGACTGCAAGAGCTTGGGTAGCCTCCCCAGAGAGCAAGGAAAAGAAACAGGAAGTTAAAGGGCTTTTTTTTTTTTAATTGACCAAAGGCAAATCTGCTTTTCCCCTGGGGGGAACAGAGAAAGACTAGGAAGGAATTGTTAGTTAGGCAGAAGTTCCTCACTGCCCCTGACCACAGGTCACCATCTCTATTCCTCTTGGCTTCTGTCTGGGGTCAGCAACCTAGTCCCATAGTGCAGTCATGTCTGACTTTGTGACCCCATTGGGGGTTTTCTTGGCAAAGATACGGGAGTAGTTTGCCATCTCCTCCAGCTCATTTTCCAGATGAGGAACTGAGGAAAACAGGGTAAAGTGACTGCTGAGGTCTCCCAGCTAGTAAATGTCGGAGGCCAGCTTTGAACTGGGGAAAATGAGTCTTCCTGACTCCAGGACCAACATTCTATCACTGTGCCACCTAGTTGCCCCCAACCCAGTCCCAGTCTTGTCTTTATCTCATGATCTGAATGTTTCCTTTGGCCCTAGCTGCCATCACAGTGATGGCTTCTCTGGTACCTTGTGAACTCCACAGCGTCTTCAAGTTTCACCTCAAGGGCATTTGGAGACTGGAGGCTCTGCCCCAGATCAAGAACAAGGCTCATGGTCCCAGAAGTTCTAGGAAGTCTGCTCGAGCAGCAAGCAGAACTTTCCTGAGTTTCCTTGGCAATGCTCATGGAAATAGCAAGACAAGCCACATGCTGCCTTCCAGGGACAGAAAGGGAGAGAATCCTCCTAATTCCATACTTTGCTGAATGTTAGTTGTTAGGTTTAACAGGAGTGCTTTATATCCATTATCCGATTTGATCCTCATGGCAACCCTTTGAGATAAGGGTTCTCTATTTTACAGATAGAGAAAATGAGACCTAGAAGTGCCAAGGGCTAGACAAGAGAAGACATCACCATGACAGAGAGAACCAGTGTTGGATAATGTAGACAATGCCGGTGGCAAAGCTGGCTAAAAAGGAAAATGACATATGCTGGAGGGACTACAGGAAAAAAGGCACATTTGTGCATTGTTGGTGGAACTGTGATTGTGGAAAACAATCTGGAACTATGCCCCAAATGTTACTCAACTACATATACCTTCTGACCCAGCGATACCATTGTTTCCCTCAAAGAGATCCAAGAAAGAGGAAAAGGTCAGGGCAGCTAGGTGGTACAGTGGATAGAGTTCCAGGCCTGGAGTTGGGAGGACCTGGGTTCAAAGTTGGATTCAGACACTTCCTAGTTATATGATTCTGGGCAAGTTAATTAACCAATTAGGCCTGTTTGCCTAGTCCTTGCCCTTAGACTTGTTACTAAGACAGAAAGCAAGGGTTTAAAAGAGAAAAAGGTTCTCTCTCTCTCTCTCTCTCTCTCTCTCTCTCTCTATATATATATATATATATATATATATATATATACATATATTGATCTATTCGTCTCTGTGTGTCCATCTATCTATCTGCCTACCCATCTAAATCCTTCCTACCTATCTATCTTCTTCCTACCTATCTGTCTGTCTATCTTTCTCCTACCTACCTACCTACCTAACCTACCTACCTATTCATCCATCCATCCATCCATCCATCCATCCATCCATCCATCCATCCTTCTATATAGCTATCTCTATCTCCCAAGTATTGCCTGGCCTTACTCTCACAGAGCAAATCCTAAAGCATTTTATCAAGATTCCAGGGTATCTTCTCTCTGCTTCCATTGGCTCAAATACCTACCCATTGGGTTCCCCCACTGTTAGGTATAAGTGACCAACCAGCACCCTAGTTCCATTTATCCACTGAATATCAACTAACATTTGTAAAGAGATATTAACTTCAAAGATATAGCAAGAACAGAAATATAAGCATTTTCCTCCAATACCTCGAGGCACCACTTCACCCTTTCCCACTTCAGTTTCTTGGAATAGTGGGTTCAAACTTAGCTCAATTCCTACATAAACTTGATCCCTCCAATGTGGGTGGGCTGGGGAAATGGGATTAAATGACCTGCCCAGGGTCACACATCACCATATCTAGAAGTGGCATGACTGTTAGATGAGTCTTTATCCAAGCAGCTCCCAAAAGTCACTCTTTTTTTTTTTTAAACCCTTACCTTCTTTCTTGGAATCAATACTGTGTTCCAAGGTAGAAGAGTAATAAGGGCTAGGCATTAGGGGTTAAGTGACTTGCCCAGGGTCACACAGCTGACAAAAGTCACTCCTTCCTCCTCAGGCATGGTTATCAAATTGAGATGCTCAGATGCCTGAATGCCCCAATGCTCACTTTCTGGACTTTTTGGAATTCAAGTCATAGTTCCAATTTCTTTCACCTAAAATGGAAAAGAATAAATGACAATTAAAAAAATGGAGGGCATAGGGGCCACAGGTCTGTCTCTCTAGGGAGGGCATTATTTCCTACAAGACACTATTCGCAAAAGAGTCAAACTGAGAGCAGCCAAGAAAAAAATGGCCAAGACTCATCCTTTCTGAGCATCCCTGCCAATCGCCTCCTATTCAACACATGGTTAGCTGACCTGAACCAGTTACAAAATGTCTACACATGCTTTAGTGTTTCTCTAAGTCATTGCTATCACATGCCATCGTGGCTTCCTGGCTCTTCTCCAAGGAGAATTTGGATCAGTCACATATGCAGATGCACTCTGTGCATGAGACAGTCCCCAGTTTCACATAAAAATACTTATATCAGTCTTTTTGTGGTGGCTATTCATGAATTGGGGAACATTGAACAAGTTGTGGTAGCTTCTTGTAGCAGAATACTCTGTTGTAAGAAATTATGAAGGAGATGATTTTGGAGAATTCTGTGAATTGTCATAATGGATACAGAATAAAGTGAACAGAACTAACTGGGAGAATAATTTCACTCCATTCCTGATCTTCTTTGTTGTTTGGTCATTTTCAATTGTGTCCAACCCTAACCCTTATTTGAGCTTTTCTTGGCTAAGATAGTGTAGTAGTTGGCCAGTTCCTTCTCCAGCTCATTTTCCAGATGAGGAAACTGAGGCAAACAGGGTAAAGTGACTTGCACAGGGTCACACAACTAGGAAGTAGTTGAGGCAAGATTTGAACTCAGGTCTTCCTAATACCAGCCCTGGTAATCTATTCCCTGAGCCACTAACCAGAGAGCCTTTTATTCTTTTGGGGTTTGGGGGAAAGAGGGTCCTCTCCCAAGAAGTTGAAAGATGAAATTCTCCTCTACCCTTTCCCAAGCCTTCACTTCATTGGATTTTTTCATCATTTATGTTGAGATGTTCTGATTTTGCACTTTAATAGAACCTGGCAGTATGCATTTCTTTAAAAAAATTTTTTTTTTGCCTCTTAGCCAGGCAATAAATGGCTGCTGGATTGGACTGCAGGGCTGTGAAGAGTCATGGGACCAGCTTGCTCCTGCCCTAGGACAAGTCACTGCCCATCTGTGGGCCTCAGACCATAGAGCCAAGGGATGAGCTGTAGTGTTCCTAAATCCACTGTCCTTTGCCAGGCAGAGAATCCTAGGCAGGAAGGAGGGGGACAGGCCTTGCCGCTGTGACTGACTAGCTGAGCCACCTTCCCTTGCTGGGACTCAGTATTCAGTATAGGAAGGAGTTGGACCAGACGACCCCAAAGGTCCCTTCAATGAAGACTCAAAGGTCCCTTCAGTGAAGACTGAGAAGGTGAGCCACACCAGCCTAAGCCACAGGTTCCTGCCTGAATCCTTATTGCATCTATGAGGCATGATTGCCACCCAGAGGCCACCGAGGAGACTGTAGACTGTAGGATGAAGGCAGGAAAAGAAGGGAGGGAGGGAGAGAGGGAGAGGGAGGGAGATAGGGATGGGGGAGAGGGAGAGGGGAAGGAAAGAGAAAAGAGAGAGAAGAGAGGGAGGAAGGAGGGAAAGGAGAGGGGAAGAGGGAAGAGGGGATGGAAGGAAGAAGCAGGGAGGAGGAGAACCTGGGAGGAGGGGGAGGAAAGAAGGGAGAGAGAAGGAAGGGAGGAGAACTGTGGGGGGGAGGAAAAAGGGGAAGGAGGGAGGGGAGGAGGAGAAGAAAGGAGGGAGAAGAGGGAAGGAAGAGGAAGGAAGGAGGGAAAGGGGGAAAGGCAGAGGGGGAGGGAGGGGGAGAGGAAAGAAGGGGAAGAAGGAAAGGAGAGAGAAGGAGAGAGAAGGAGCTGTGGGGGAGGAAAAAGGAGAGGGAGGAAGGGGAGGGGAAGAAAGGAGGAAAGAGAGGGAAGGAAAAGGAGGGAGGAGGGAAAAGAGGGAGGAAGGAGGGAAAAGGATTAAGGAGGAGGTGGGGGGAGGAAGGAAAGGAAAGAAGACGAAGAAGGAAGGGAAGGTTAGCGCTAATGTTTTTGCCTTGATCTCCAACTCTGATATAATACACAGCGTATATTTAGTGCTGAGGATCAATCAGTCAGCCAACCTTTATTAAATGCCTATTTTGTGACAAGCACAAGGATCACTTTTTAGGTCAGACATTGACATACTGATGAATAGCCAAAGGTGACCCGGGACGGCGAAGGAACTATGGCACACCAGAATAAATGGAAAGAATTTGGAATGATTAGCCTAGCCAGGAGGAGAGAAGACAGGGAGGCTATGATAATTGACTTCAATTTGGAATATTTTCCAAGGGAAGTAAGTCACATGTTAGTGGAATCAGTTGCTCCCAGATGAAAGAACAGGTAGAGGTGAATGGAAGTTGTCAAGGCAAGTTGAAGGAAAAGCTTTTTAACCCTTTGAGCTGTCCAAGATGAGATGGGTAGTGAGCGGCCCATCAAAGTAAGCCTTCCAAGGATGTTTTTGAAGGGATTTGTTTTTTGCGTAAAGGTTGAACTAGATATCTTTTATGGTCCCTTCCAAATCTGAGAGTCTATAACTTTCTGGTGGAGAGGATTAGGCCCACCTCTGTCTTGAACAGTATCAGAGGATGGTCAAGATAGAATCAACTCTGACGTTGGCCAATGTAGCTCAAAGAAGACCATCAGATCTTAGTTACAACTGTGGCTTCATGAAAAACTTTCTACTCATGAAGGTTTGATTTGGGGGGGGGGGCATCTCTTTCCTTCCAGTGAATTTAGAACTTTCAGGGAAGAAATATAGGATTATTCTTTGAGCCATAAGTCAAGGGTTCCGGCACCAGAGGAATGTAGATTTGTGGAAGCAAAAAGAGAGGAGTCCTCTATCCTCCCATTTTTTGATATGAGAAACTCCTACATTTTACTTACTGGAAGGAATCTTGTTTTCCTTTGTCTCTGTTCTCTTTTCTCTCCACTTCTGTCCTTGCTTGTAAGTGACACAGGTCTAATTATGGCCAATAATGGTAAATTTTTCCATCAAGGTTGAAATGCAGATTCACTTTCAAGAAGCTAATTGTTCTTCTGTATCAAGAACTATGTGGAGAGAGGAAGCTGCTTTCTTAAAAGAGTCTCCTTAAGGCCATAAGTGAGGCTATCTTCTGTATTCCTTTAGTAAAGTTTTACAGGCCTGTTTATGAGAAAGATGTGGTGCTTCTTCTTTTAACCCTTACCTTCTGTCTTAAAATTAATACCAAGAGTTAGTTCCAAGAAAAAAGAGCAATAAGGACCAGGCAGTTGGGGTTAAGTGACTTGCCCAGAGTCACACAGCTAGGGTATCTGAGGCCAGACTTGAAGCCAGGACCTCTGGATTCCACACAGGCTCTCTAATCCACTGAGCCATCCAGATTGTGGGCCTTTTACCTATACAACAGTTTATGGTGCAATTGACTGGGAAATCCAACACACAAATCCAGAAGAGGAAGGCTTCAGTTTCTTCCCTTTAGCCCCAAGGCCAGAAGTATACCAATAAAAGTTTAATGGCTCTTCAAAAGGCAGAGCACATTTTTAAATCTGCCTTGTTAAAATTTCTCATCACTTTCTTGAGTCTAGACAATGAATAAATCAGTTAATCAATCTCAAGAACAGGGGAGGGAAAGAAGAGAGAGAATTTGGTACTCAAGATTTTTTTTAAATGTTAAAAATTGTTTTAAAAATGTTAAAAATTACGTGTAATGTATAACCAGTGGAATTGCTTGTCAGCTCCAGGAGGGGGGAGGGAAGAGGAGAAGGAGAGAACATAAATCATGTAACCATGGGAAAATATTTAAAAACAAATATTTATTCAAATAAATATTATTCAAGAAAACTGCCCTGATATTCTAGAACAAGAGGGAAAAGTGGAGATTGAAAAAATCCACAGATCACCTCCTGTACTTAATCTCCAACTTACAACACCCAGGAATTGTATAGTCAAATTCAAGAACTATCAGACCAAAGAAAAGACATTACAAGCTGCCAAGAAGAAGTCATTCAGATACCACAGAACCACAGTGGGGATAATGCAGGATCTGGCTGCATCCACACTGAAGGACCGAAAGGCATGGAATATGATATTCCAGAAAGCAAGGAAAGTAGGTCTACAACCAAGAATCAACTACCCAGCAAAACTGACTATATTCTTATAGGGGAAAGTATGGTCATTCAACAAAATAGAAGAATTCCAAGAATTTGTAAAGAAAAGACCAGACCTGAACATAAAATTTGATGCCCAAGCACAGAACTCAAGAGAATCATCAAAAGGTAATTAAAAAAGAGGGGGGGGGGGGAGAGAAAAACAAAACAAAAAAAAACCTCACACATTTTTTAAGAGTCTCAATAAGTTAAAATGATATATATCCCTATAAGAAAAGAGGTCATTGGTAACTCTTAAAAATTGTTATTTTCAACTGGGCAGCTAGAAAAATTATACTTAGAGGGAACAGTGACAAACTGTATAGGATGAAATGACAAGATATAAATAGGTATATAGAGATATGTATGCATAAATACATATACATGTGTATATATATATGTGTGTGTATATATATATATATATATACAACTAGAGCTAAAAAAAGAGGTTAATTCTAAAAGAAATGGGAAAAGAAACAAAAGGGGGGTAAATTCATATGTCACAAAGAAGCTCATGGCGGGGGGGGGGGACATCAATACACTGGAAGGGTAAAGAGGTTAGAGATAGGAAATACTCAACTCTTACATGCATTGAAATTGACCCAAAGAGGGAAGAACAATCCAATCCATTGGGGCAGAGAATAGATTTTTGCCTTATAGGGGAATAGAAGGGTAACAAATGGACTGGTAGGGAGGGAATCAGTACAAGGGAGGGAGAAGGTGGGGGGGTTAATTTTAGAAAGACTGCAAGGAAAATAAGGAGGGGAATAAGAAGGGGGGGGTAGAAAGGGAAGTAAAATAAGGATGGGAACTAGGGGGATTGACTAAAAACAAACATTGGTGTAGAAGGAAATAGTGAAAGAAGAAAAGCAGGACCAGGAGTAGAAATCAAAATGCTGGGAAATACACAGCTTGTAATCATAACTCTGAATGTAAATGGAATGAACTCACCCATAAAATGCAAGCGAATAGCAGAGTGGATTAGAATCCAAAACCCTACCATATGCTGTATACAAGAAACACACATGAGGAAGGTAGATACGCATAGGGTGAAATTAAGAGGATGGAGCCAAATCTATTGAGCATCAACTGATAAAAAGAAGGCAGGAGTCACAATCATGATATCTGACAAAGCCAAAGTAAAAATAAATACAGTTAAAGAAGATAGGGAAGATAATTACGTCCTGATAAAAGGCAGTATAGACAATGAGGAAATATCAGTACTCAAAATGTATGCACCAAATGGCATAGCATCCAAATTTCTAAAGTAGAAACTAGAGGAGCTCAAGGATAAAATAGATAGAAAAAGTATACTAGTGGGAGACCTGAACCTTCCTCTATCTGAACTAGATAAATCAAACCAACAAATAAATAAGAAAAAGGTAAGAGAAGTAAATGAAATCTTAGAAAAATTAGAGTTAGTAGATAAGTGGAGAAAAATAAACAGGGATAAAAAAGGAATACACCTTCTTTTCAGCAGCACATGGTACATTCACAAAAATTGACCATGTATTAGGGTATAAAAACATTGCAAACAAGTGCAAAAGAGCAGAAATAATAAATGCAACCTTCTCAGATCACAATGCAATGAAAATAATAATTAGTAAGGGTACATGGAGAGGTAAATAAAAAATTAATTGGAAATTAAACAATATGATTCTCCAAAACCGGTTAGTTAAAGAACAAATCATAGAAACAATAACTTCATTGAAGAAAATGATGATGAGATATCCTTTCAAAACCTATGGGATCCAGCCAAAGCAGTTCTCAGGGGGAAATTTATATCCTTGAGTTCATATATTAACAAATTAGGGAGGGCAGAGGTCAATGAATTGGGCATGCAAATTAAAAAACTAGAAAGTGTACAAATTAAAATTCCTCAGATGAAGACTAAATTAGAGATTCTAAAAATCAAAGGAGAAATTAACAAATTTGAAAGTCAAAGAACTATTGGTTTAATAAATAAGACTAGAATCTGGTACTTTGAAAAAAAACAAATAAAATAGACAAAGTACTGGTAAGTCTAATAAAAAAGGAAAGAAGAAAACCAAATTGATAGTATCCAAGATGAAAAGGGAGACCTCACCTCTAATGAAGAGGAAATTAAGGCAATCATTAAAAACTATTGTGCCCAATTATATGGCAACAAATATGGCAATCTAGGTGATATGGATGAATACTTACAAAAATATAAATTGCCTGGACTAACAGAGGAAGAAATAGATTACCTAAACAACCCCATATCAGAAAAAGAAATTGAACAAGCCATCAAAGAACTCCCTAAGAAAAAATCCCCAGGTCCAGATGGATTCACAAATGAATTCTATCAAACATTCAAAGAACTAATCCCAATATTATACAAACTATTTGACAGAATAAGCCAAGAAGGAGTTCTACCAAATTCATTTTATAACACAAATATGGTACTTATCCCAAAGCCAGGCAGGTCAAAAACAGAGAAAGAAAACTATAGACCAATCTCCTTAATGAATATAGATGCAAAAATCTTAAATAGGATACTAGCAAAAAGACTCCAGCAAGTTATCACAAGGGTTATTCACTATGACCAGGTAGGATTCATACCAGGAATGTAAGGATGGTTCAATATTAGGAAAATCATCCACATAACTGACCATATTAACAAGCAAATGGACAAAAATCATATGATTATATCAGTAGACGCAGAAAAAGCCTTTGATAAAATACAATACCCATTCCTATTGAAAACACTAGAAAGTATAGGAATAGAAGGGCCTTTCCTAAAAATAATAAACAGTATATATCTAAAACCATTAGCAAACATCATCTGCAATGGGGATAAACTAGAAGCCTTCCCAATAAGATCGGGAGTGAAACAAGGATGCCCATTATCACCTCTATTATTTCACATTGTACTAGAAACACTAGCAGTAGCAATTAGAGAAGAAAAAGAAATTGAAGGTATTAAAATTGGCAATGAGGAAACCAAGCTATCACTCTTTGCAGATGATATGATGGTCTACTTAAAGAATCCCAGAGAATCAACCAAAAAGCTAGTTGAAATAATCAACAACTTTAGCAAAGTAGCAGGATTCAAAATAAACCCACATAAGTCATCAGCATTTCTATATATCTCCAACCCATTTCAGCAGCAAGAATTAGAAAGAGAAATTCCATTTAAAATTACCCTAGACAATATAAAATACTTAGGAATCTATCTGCCAAGACAAACACAGGAACTATATGAACACAACTACAAAACACTCTCCACACAATTAAAACTAGATCTAAACAATTGGAAAAACATTGATTGCTCATGGGTGGGACAAGCTAACATAATAGAAATGACAATCCTACCCAAATTAATTTACTTATTTAGTGCCATACCCATTGAACTACCAAAAAACTTTTTTACTGAATTAGAAAAAACCATAATAAAGTTCATTTGGAAGAACAAAAGATCATGGATATCCAAGGAAATCATGAAAAAAATGCAAAGGAAGGAGGACTTGCAGTCCCAGATCTCAAACTATACTATAAAGCAGTGGTCATCAAAATAATTTGGTACTGGCTAAGAGACAGAAAGGAGGATCAGTGGAATAGAGTTAGGGCAAATGACCTCAGTAAGACAGTCTATAGTAAGCCCCAAAATCCCAGTTTTGGGTACCAAAACCCACTATTTGATAAAAACAAACTGCTGGGAAAATTGGAAGACAGTATGGGAGAGATTAGGTTTGGATCAACATATCACACCCTACAAGGAAACTATAAGCAAATTAGAACACAGAATAGTATACTTGTCAGATCTATGGAAAATGAAAGACTTTAAAACCAAGCAAGAGCTAGAAAAAAAATCATAAAATGTAAAATCAATACTTTTGATTACATCAAATTAAAAAGTTTTTGTACAAACAAAACTAATGCATCCAAAATTAGAAGGGAAGCAACAAATTGAGAAACAATCTTCATTATAAAAACCTCTGTCAAAGGTCTAATTACTCAAATTTATAAAGAGCTAAACCAATTGTACAAAAAAATCAAGCCATTCTCCAATTGATAAATGGGCGAAGGACATGAATAGGCAATTTTCAGTTAAAGAAATCAAAACTATTAATAAGCACATGAAAAAGTGTTCTAAATCTCTTATAATCAGAGAAATGCAAATCAAAACAACTCTGAGGTATCACTTCACACCTAGCAGATTGGCTACAATGACAGCAAAGGAAAGTAATGAATGCTGGAGGGGATGTGGCAAAGTTGGGACATTAATGCATTGCTGGTGGAGTTGTGAATTGATCCAACCATTCTGGAGGGCAATTTGGAACTATGCTCAAAGGGCACTAAAAGACTGTCTGCCCTTTGATCCAGCCATAGCACTGCTGGGTTTGTACCCCAAAGAGATAGTAAGGAAAAAGACTTACACAAGAATATTCATAGCTGCTCTCTTTGTGGTGGCAAAAAACTGGAAAATGAGGGGATGCCCTTCAATTGGGGAATAGCTGAACAAATTGCGTTATATGTTGGTGATGGAATACTATTGTGCTGATGCAGAGTGAGAGGAGCAGAACCAGGAAAACATTGTACACAGAGACTGATACACTGTGGTAGAAGCGAATGTAATGGACTTCTTCATTAGTGGCAATGCAGTGATCCTGAACAACTAGGAGAAATCTACGAGAAAAACCACTATCCACATTCAGAGGAAAAACTGTGGGAGTAAAAACACCGAACAAAAACAACTGCTTGAATACATGGGTTGAGGGGATATGGCTGGGGATATAGATTCTAGATGAACACCCTAATGCAAACATCAACAACATGGAAATAGGTTCTGATCAAGGACACATGTAATACCCAATGAAATTGTGCATGGTCTGTGGGAAGGGTGGGTGGAAGGGAGGGAGGGAAATAATGTGATTATTGTAACCAAGGAATAATGTTCTAAATTGACTAAATAAACTACACCAAATGGAAAAAAAAATAAAAATAAAACAGAATTGTTTCATTACACTAAAGTGTTGTGGGCTATTTAGCCCTCATTTGTTCACATCCTGAAAGTGTGTAAATGTTGCATTTCCCTCTCCCATGTGGCCTCCCCAGTGGGACCGTGGTTTGAGTCACTTATGAGGGCCCCTGGCCTCTTCAGTATCTTAACCCTGGCAGAGGTAGCTTCTCCAGTTAGACCTTTCCTTGGCCTAAAAGTAGACTGTGAGGCAGAAAAGGAAGCTTCTGGTTCCAATCTTAGTTGAACCTTACCATGAGCTCTCTCTAGCTTCCCTTCTGTAAATCTTGAAATTTCTCAGACTTATGAATGTTAAAAATTTCCACATTGAGGAATCCTCCAGTGGAACAAATTCCCTACTGGAAACATTCCCTATTTTGATGTGAGAACTCACCGGGATCAGAAATGGGAGGACCTCTACTCTACCAGTACTTAAGACTGCTTTAGGGGAGAAAACTCCTTGCTAAACAATGAAAGTACTTGGACCCATGCTTATAATAAGGCAAGGAGTTCTTTGAGCCATGCCTGTTTTTAGAATTGATACAAAGGTCGGGCAAGTTTTCTCTTAATGAGATCAGTCGACTCAGCTGTGTTTTCTCTGGTTCAGATTTACTGAGGGGATTAGTCGACAGAGCAGCATTTTCTCTGGTTCAGACTTACTAAGGAGATTAGTCGACTTAGCAGGAATTCAGATGGGCTGTCCTTTAGGAAACATCTACGGTGATTGGTAGATGGAAGAACTTAGGGGAGGTGACATAGGAAAAAAACCCCTATATAAGAAAAGGTATCTCTTGAGCAAAGGAGGTTTAGAGGCTTAGAGGCTTGGAGGCTTAGAGGCTTGGAAGATCCTTGGAGATAGATCCTTTTGGAGGAGGTCCTTTGAAGATCTCTTGAGAAGAAGTCCCTTGGGAGGCTGACTCTGGCTGGAACTCCCTCTGGGGAGACTCTGTTCCCCAGACATCCTTACTTAAGACAAATCTTGTGGTGAGTGATAAAAAACTGACTGATTCTCTCTCTCTTAAGACTCAGGTCGAGGCCCTTCATACTTATTCCTTTCTTACTCTCTCTTTCTTTCTTTGATTACTCATTGTATTATTAATTAAATTCTCTATAAAACCCAGTTGACTTGGGCATAGTCATAATTTGGGAATATATTCCCTGGTGACCACCTTATATTTGATTTAAAAACGCAGACACTGTAGTGAAACATATTTTCAGTGGTCAAATTTACTCACTCTCTCTTATATCTACTACAATTTATATCTTCCACTATTTTACTCACTACAGTTTATGTCTCCAACTCTTTTAACTGCCACAATTTATGGCAGACCACTATTTTAAATCTTACACCTCAAATAGTCAAATAGGACAAGGGAACAACAGAATCCTGAAAAACTTCTCTCTGCCTTTCCTGTGTAGCTCTGAAGATGGGTTCCCCCAGCTCCCCACCATGTCTCTGGTTTCTGAAATCTGATCAGGATTCTTGGTTCTTGTGAAGCCTTTCTAGAAGTAACAAAACCCTGACATTACAATATCAGATGCAAGGGAGAAATTAGCTGCTCCACCAAATTAATATGTAAACTTTCTCTTTCTATCTATCCCTCCCCAAGTAGTCAAACAGGACAAGAGGAGGGGGAGGGAAGGAGGGAGGGAGGGAAGGAGGGAGGGAGGAAGGGAGGAAGGGAGGAAGGGAGGAAGGGAGGAAGGAAGGAGGGAGAAAAGGAAGGAAAGAAAGAAAGAAAGAGAAGAAAGAAAGAAAGAGAAAGAAAAGAAAGAGAAAGAAAGAAAGAAAGAAAGAAAGAAAGAAAGAAAGAAAGAAAGAAAGAAAGAAAGAAAGAAAGAAAGAAAGAAAGAAAGAAAGAAAGAAAGAAAGAAAGAAAGAAAGAAAGAAAGAAAGAAAGAAAGAAAGAAAGAAAGAAAGAAAGAAAGAAAGAAAGAAAGAAAGAAAGAAAGAAAGAAAGAAAGAAAGAAAGAAAGAAAGAAAGAAAGAAAGAAAGAAAGAAAGAAAGAAAGAAAGAAAGAAAAAGAAAATTCTTCCAGTCAGCTTAAAATAGCAAGTAGGCTCTTAAAATGCAGGAACAAAGGGGCAAAGTCTCAAAACTGGGTGTAAATCTCCTAACAGAAATGCTTTCTGGGTGAATGAATTGTCAGCAAAGTCTGTCTTGTCTTTTCTGGGTGTCTGAATGTGACGTAGTTAGTTTAGTGAGAACAGTAAATGAAACCTTTAATTTAGCTGCAGACAGCTCTCTTAGGAGGGAAAGAAGTACCTAAAGTAACCCTTGAGCAATTAATTGGGTGATTTTTCTCTTCTAAGAGCTGGCTGATCAAAAGAAAAAGGAGAAATAAATAAGGAAAGTCTCCTCTTTCCAAGATTTATTGCATAGAGTGATAACACATGTATAACATGAGCTTGTTGGCTCCAAGAGGGGACGGAAGAGGGGAGGGAGAGAAAATGAGTCATATAACCATGAGAAAATATTTTAAAACTAAAAAAAAACAAACACAAAATCTCACAAAATTGATTGCATAGGATAATGCTTATTTATGGCCCTAAGGAAATTGGACAGTTGGAATTTATTTTGAAGGATTGGGAATAATATCTGATTGAATTTCATAAAGACCTTATTATGGATTGTTAGATTGGGAATTAGGAATTTGGATGTTTATAATCAGTCCTAGAATAAGATTGTGTTTTGCTAATTCACTGTTTATTGCCTTTTGAGGGGAGAAAATATCTAAGATGATTTGTTCTTGAAATTAGAAGTTATTACATTAACTTTTTTTCTGGCCAAAGTATGTTTAATGTTTGGAAAAGATTGTACTTTGAAGCTTAAAGTTATTGTTGTTTTAAATACCTCTAAATATGTAAACTGCTTGTGTTCTTTGAAAAAAATATTGAATGCTGTGATTTGCAATGGTAGGGTTACTTTAAATGGAAGAAGGCAGCCTTCAGGGTAAACAAAGCAATGCTTTGTATGCCAGATACAGTAGGAAATGAATTTAGAACATGGTGCCCTCTCTCAAAATGTTTAAATATTTGGTTCCTTGGTGTGCCAAGAAAAAAACAGACAACTTGCAAGTTTGACTCCTTTAACAAATTCTGAGTCAGTTTTCTGTGAAATAAAAATGGCAACTTCTGCAGGAATGTGTGTGTGTGGAAGTAAAGCTTCTTTGCATTTTAACTTGAGAAAATAAACCAGGATAATTAGAAAAATGTTTTTTTTCCAGATTGATACATTTTATTTTAGAAAGGTACATGGATTTTAGAAACCAACCTATTTAAAAATTGAAATATATATGAATAATCCTCTTCAAGACAGAGACACTAAGATAACTAGGCTCTGGGGCATTTAGGTGACTAAGTGGATAGAGAGGCCTAGAGATGGGGGTCCTGGGTTCAAATTTGATCTCAGACACTTTCTAGCTATGCTTAGGTAAGTCATTTGATTCCAGTTGCCTAGGCCTTACCATCTTCTGCCTTGGAAAGGATAAGATAGAAGGTAAAAATTAAAAAAAAAAAGATAATTAAGTCTTTCCCCTTCCCACTAGAATTATAGGAGGTAGGGGAAGATAAGGAATTATGGGACATACCTTGAAAACAATACAGCTCACAAGAACAGGGAACATTAAGAGTATGATTGTGAAGACATTGCTTATGTAGTATATAAATGATGAATTTGTCAGGCAATTCAGTTCATTATCTTTTCTCTTTAAAATGCCAATATTTCAGCCTCTGGCTAAATCCGTTTTGGCTTTTCTGGTTTATTTTTAAAAATATTTTTGAGAGCTCTGAATGATTATAGACAATTGTAGAGTGATAGTTCATTCCATATGGTCCACCAAAGTATGTGGGAAAAAATTCACTCACTAGATTCTTACTCTAGACAGGGATTTGAAACCTTTCTTTGGTAACATTTCTCTTTGGCAGTATCTTATGAAATCTATGGACTCCTTCTCAAGACGACGTCCTTGAAAACAAAAAATAAAATATATAGGATTACAAAAGAAACCAAATTTTATTGAAATATAGGCAACTAGGTGGCATAGTGGATTGAGAGCCAGGCCTGGAGTCAGGAAGACCAGAGTTCAAATATGGCCTCAGACGTTCCTAGGTGTGTGACCCAATTGCTTAGCCCCTTACTGGTAATTAGTTTTGATTCTAAAGCAGAAGATAAGGGTTTTTTAAAAATAATAAAAAAAATAAGGACATCCCTAAGGTTGCAACACAGTAGAGATTCAACTCTCTGAAAAACATGGGTAAAATAGAAAAGGAGAAAAGTCCAGGGCCACAGAGACCCAAGACTTGTAGACTGTATTTTTGTTCATCTTCTGAGTGGATCCCAGGATAAAGCATCATCCAGCATTTGAGAGATAAAAATCATCTTCGTGTATTATCACTCAAAACCTATTTCCATATTATTCATTTTTGCAATAATCTTTTAAAATCAACCCCCCAAATCATAGACCCATATAAATAAGTGGTCAATTATATGTTTTCTTCTTCAAAAAATAATCTTCAAAGAGGAGGAGGCTGGCATATGTTAGAGGAAGGACCAGCCCCGGGACAGGGTACTGGCCCAGGTAGAAGCTGGGAGCAGGTATTCTATCTTTACCCCAAGAGTATTAGCGAATCAAACTTAAAACAGAGTGGGCAAAGAGTCGTTAGAGGCAGTGAAGAGCAGAGGGTGGAAGGTAGCCCCGTTAAAGCACTCAGTTGTAGCATGACAAATATTAAAAGCAGCTTTGATGTACCCAGGCCATCCTGCATAAAAAAATATTTCAGCCCAAGAAGAGTTATGAGAATAATGGATGCAAAATTGGTAGTAATGCTATTCCCCTACACTAATTCTATGTTCTCTTTGGCTCCCCACACACTGTGGTAGATGCCACTGAGGCGATAATTAAACATGTCTGCACCCGTGGATGGGAAATAAGCCCCAAGAAAATTCAGGAGCCCAAAACGTCTATGAAATTCCTGGGAATATAATGAGTGGGGCCCTGCTCTCCTCCTAGCCTTCCCTGGAGCCCCCTGCCAGCCCTCTTCAATAGAAGGAGGAGGAGAAGCTACCTGGTGAGCTGCTGCCCAAGAAGACAGCGAATTCTCGGTGTGGTGGACTTTTCTGTGACCCTGAAGGTATTTGCCTGCCAAGCCAAGCAAAAAAGCAAACTTTTAAGGGGAAAACATAAAAATGGCCCCTAGGATTCTGCAGCTGGTATTTCCCAGAGGCAGGCACTGCAGCCTTTGAAGGACAACCCTGGGCATGTTCAAGGCTGACTCAGGGCAACCCACCGCTCCTCCCTTCAAGCCTGAAATTGCAGTCTGAGATGGGTCTTGCAGACAGGGATGGAGAAGAGAGGGCTGGGCCCTAATGGGGCAAATGATCAGGGAGTGGGTGCTTCCCATAATGGCCTGGGGCATCCACGGGCCAGATCCACAGCAGAAACTTGAACACAACAGCCACGAGGTTCCGATTGGTCGGAGTTTTATTCCTATTAGCACTTGTCACTCAGAAGAGGTCTTCCTATAAATGCAGATGAAAACACAGGATTTAGCCCTTGTTTATTTGGGCTAATGTTTTGGGGTTTTGGTTCTATAAGATTATTCACTTACAAAAATGAATAATATAGACATAGGTTTTTCCATAATACACGTATAAACCAGTGGAATGGATTGTCAGCTCCTGGAGGCAGGGAGGAAGAAGACAAAACGAATCCTATAACTTTGGAAAACTTATGTGGAAATTTGTTATTAAAATAAAATAAAGACATTAAAAAAAAAAGGTCTCCACTGGGGCAGTGGGACTTGGACACCCTCATCCGGTTGTTCAGTTCAACTTGTTGAGGTCATGGTGACTAAGACACCATGCCCTGTGGGATGGGTGCCCACATGCTCCCTCTGACTAATGACCATGTTGCTGACTTCCTGAATATCAAACAATGAACCATTCCTAAGTGGATTTTAAGATGCCCAATAGTGATAGATGGATTGGAAACACTAAGACCTATTTGTGGTAGATACCTACTCAGAGTATAAACCAGCAATTCCAACCACCACCATTGCCATCTTCCTCAAACATTTTCCCTCCTTTATGGATGACACAATATGCTTGGACCAAGGAACCCAGTAAAGAGGGGCAAGATGGGACAAAGTCTCACCATGTTCCCTGGAAATACCAACTCCTATATCACCCACACATTGTGAGGTGATATAGGAGTTTAAATTTAATTTTTTTTCTATGATTCCATGATTTGTGTTGTCTTCCTCCCTTCTGGAATTGACAAGCAATTGCACTGGATTATACATATATTATCACTCAAAACCTATTGGAATGAACTTCTTAAAGAACAGTTTAATGATTCATCCCCATCCTATAGAAATATTCTGGACTCAGCAGTGGCTACCCCAGACCATTGCCACCTATGCAAAGGTGGCATCACATCTGGGTAGATTTTTGAGCATCTCCTCAAAGACATGATACCAATAAGAACCAATTCTCCTTTTTTCAATCCAATAATTGCTATTTTGGGGATATCTGACTTGGTGATAACTACCCTAGGGTAGAAGAATTTCCCCACAAGTAATGCCACTTAACTTTAAAATCTCATTCCCTCAAGGATAGTTTGGACAAATCCGGCCCCTGTCACATCAAGGAGTGACTAGGTAGACCTGGGTCATAATTGTAAATGAAATTATTGTTACAAAACCAATGATTTAAAGGATTTTGTGGAAGAAAGGGGAAATACTAGTCCAGCTGATTCTTCTTGCCAAGTCAAAGGATCATTGATGCAGCCCCCTACAAAGGACATCAGGGACTTTCTAGTTCAAATCCTTCATTTTAAAGATAAGGAAACTGAGGTCCAGTAAAGCTGTGACTTGGCAGTCATACAAAATATCAAGTCACAGAACCAGGATTTAAACCCAATCCCTCTGATTTCAAGCCCACTACTCTTTCCATGGTCTCCTTGAGTAAAAGTTAAGTGAGGAAGGAGCAGCTAAGTGGCTCAGTGGATTGAAGCCAGGCCTGGAAACAAGAGGTCCTGGTTTCAAATCCAGCCTCAGACACTTCCTGAACACCACTGCCTAGTCCTTGCCGCTCTTCTGCCTTAGACCCAATAGGCAATATTGATTTGAAGTCTGAAGGTAAGGTTTAAAAAAAGAATGTCAATGGGAAACTTCTGGCTTCATTTAGATTGTTCACTATTGTACTCATTAAATTTAGTTTATCCTACCTTCAAAAAAATAAACAAAATGTTAAGGGTAGACAATACTCAAAGCAATAATGTAGGGGGACAAAAATCAGGAAATACTGATGGAGTTAAGGCTCCGAAGAGGAGAAAGAGGTCATTGCAAGAGGTCTAGGTAACAGATTGGGTGGCAGAAATAGGAAGACAAGGTGAATGCCTGTGTCTATGAGAGAAATCTCAGCAAAGGGGCATGGGAGCCCTTTATAAATACAGGTTTTTAATAATCTTCACTGACACTATTACTCCAGTTAGACAAGAGGGTTCAGTGGAAGCTACAGTGAACCACAGGAATATTCAAGATCAGGCACATCCCTGAAAGAGAACAATTGTTGGCAGATGGCCACTTGTGGTCAAGTCTAAGCAAGGGTAGAAGTGGGTTTTGGCCAGATTTCCCCACCTCCAAGGACCCTACCAAATGTCAGGTGTTTTACAGAGAAGTGGGATAAGGAAGAACTCCTAGAAAACAGGGTGGTAAAATTGAGGGAGGGGAAAAGCTTAGTCATATAGCCCCAAGTGGTTTTGTCAAAGGATTCCACATGCAGCATTTGGGCTATAAAATTACTTCTTGCTCTTCTGATCTGATGAGGCAGTCACCCTTGCTGTGTTCTTTTGAATTTGTTCTTTTTGTACTTTGCTAATAACATTTAGGATGAATTTACATACTTTGTAAATACAGAGATCCTATTACAGTTAATAGAAGCCATTTAAATCAATTCTATTCACAGATTTGGATCTTTCAGTATGCCAGCAGTGAGCCATCCATTTATAGAGTAAATTGGAAGGGAAATTGTGAGACTTTACAACCACCAGCAATTATCACTGCGAGTCTGTTAAGGGCAGTATAATGGCAAACTGGAAACCTTAAGAAGGGGAAAGTTGAATTTCTGCTAAGGCTGAACCTAAGTGGCTTGATACATTTTCCAATTCTTCAATGTAAAAAGGGAATAATAGAAATGCAAAGCACGACCCGACTCCACAGGAAATTCTGAAACTAAGCTTTATGTGAAAACCTGCTAGTTCTAATTACCCATACCAAAAAGATGTCCAATTATGAGAACACACCAATGTCCTAAGTTCACTATGTAAAGATTAAAATTTAGGAATATGGGGATACTGAGGCAGGTAGAAATTAGTTTCTCTCTGCAAGGAGTATTATATTTTTTAGAGGTTTATTAAGGATTAAGGATTAAAGAATATACAAGTAAGAAACATGTGCCTAGGCCAGAGGCCTAGACAAAAATAACCTCACATCATGGAAGAGACACCTCTGCTCCAAAACAGAAGTCCAAAAGAGCACCAAAAACCTTTGCCACCAGCTTAAATCCTTCCTCGATCTCGGTCCACCTCAGAATTCCCATGAGATTACAAAGCATTTTGGGGAAGTGGAGCAAAGGCTTGTGGGGATTGTAGTCCTGTATTCGAGTCTATTTTTACATTCCTCCATTTGATCCTCTGGGAAGAAGTCCTTCCCCAAAGGATCATAACAACATAATGAATTTAAAGATTACAATAATTTGAGGATAAGAAAAAAAAAGAACAAAACCAATAATTACTGGACGCATTGACAGAAAGCCAATTAGGGGGCAGTCCCCTTTGGCATAAAAGTTTACATACAGATAAATGTTCAATCAACCATACCCAAAGTTCAATTTTGTGCAACTTGTGGTCTAGAGGCTTCTTCATGATGGCTTCTCCAACAGTTCAGTTCTGGATTCAGAGAGGTAGCATCTTCTTTACCTAAAATTCTTCTCAAAAGGAATTTAAACTTTGCAATTTAAATAATGATATTTTTTACATTCCCCCCGTTAAGAGGGTGATTGACAAATACAGGATCACTTAGGGATGCATGGCTGAGGTATGAGGTATATGAATCAATTGGCAAGAGATATTAAAAGACATCAGAAAAATCGAAATAAAAAAAGAAAAATTTCTAGATGAAAATATAGACTATCAAAGTCTTATGTGTAAAAATTCCAAGTAAAAGAAAAATAAATCTATAACAGGTCCTTGAATCAGGGCCCAATTAAAATGATCGAAGCAATCATGCATTTACCCAATCAATAGCCAGGACTACAGAAAATTACCACACTATGAAAGGCAGAAAAGGGACCAGATTATAGGAGCCAAGGTTGAGATACTTGGTAGAATGTGGAACAAGGAAGACTTGCCTTTAACACATGTTAAACAGCCTCAACATCAAACCCCAAACACATTCAAGTCCTCTTTGTCTAGGCTCAAAATTGCATCAATCCCACCAGGATTGGTTGGTCTCTTTAACCTTGTGCTCGATTGGCACTATACAGTTTAGCTTTGTGCTTCTTTGGCACTGTGCAATGGCTCTTTTGTGTATATCTTGTCATGGAATCAGACAGAATCATTAAGCAAAGTCCCATAATTTTTTAAAATAATTAATGGCATCGTTTTTAGGGCATGCATTAGCAAATGTATTTCAAACTTGTAGCACTGAAAAGTCAAAAAGTTAAAGAAAATCTTAATGCTGGTGACATGTGCTTCAAATATAAAAAGGAGAGAAAAAATAATAAAAAAACTGAAAAAGTATATTGCACATGCAAGAAAAATATAATAATAAAAGAGCTTTAAAAAATTCAAAAATATAGCTTATAATCATTGACACTCTGTGTCAGCTAAGAAAATATAAAATGCAAGGCTTTCTCACCAAAAATGAGATCCATTTCCTCTTAATATCTGGCCATGATCACTGTGAGTAGAAGGCAAGTGAATTGAACAAGGTTAACAATTTTTTCATTTTTAAAAATACAGTAGTACAACTATGTAGTTACCAAAATCCCCAAAATTCTCAATAGCCCAATTAATTACAATAGCAAACAAACACACTTTCATATTTCACATAAGTTGCTGTATGACATTTTTAAAACCTATGAATTGATGGACATTTGTCACAATTTTTACAAACATAGCAATCCTTCAACCTTGGTATTTAAACATATTTTTTTAAACAAAGTAAAACTCATCTTGGGTTAAGAACATAATCAAGAAATCTAGATATCATTCTGGTGCAAGTAAAGTAGTGAGCTGAAGAGTATAAATAAAGGGGTGCTCCTTTTTTGGAGGCTTTTAGGGATACAAATGCCCTGAGATTAACTGCCCAACTTCCATTCACATGTGGGAAGGTTGGGGTTTATAAAATGTATTTCACTTCAGCTACTAGAATGGGCCTTACCTCGCGGTAGGGGCAGGCAAAAATAACCAGATTGTTAAAAAAAATTCCAAAAATCATATTTAAAAAACCCTTAAAATCAAATCCTTTGAGGTATTTAGCACATTAATTTTTTCCAAGGTTGTTAATACAATTATAACCAGTTCTGAAGTCCATCTATCCTTGGCAAAATAGAAAAAAGCTGTTTTTTCATATATGGGCTTATTCACAATAATATTTGTTCAATAGTTATAGGGGGAAAACAACAGAATTTTTAAAACTAAGTACATTCAAAATAAATTCAATCAACCTTCAATTCAAGCAGAATAATATTGAATCCAGTAATATATGAACTTAAAATCACAAAGTTAAACCATAACAAAAAATGCAATAGAATACAGAGATTTTTATAAACCATTGGAGTCTGAAATGCCTTAGAATATAGCCTTTAGTCTCTTCAAAGTTCCTTGGGTTCTTATCCATTTAAATGTCTATTGTCAGAAGGCAGAGTGGTAAGGGCTAAGCAATGGGGTTTAAGGGGTCTGCTCAGGGCCCCACAGCTGGGAAGTATCTGAGGCCAGATTTTAACCCAGGACCGCATGTCCTCAGGTCTGGCTCCCAGTTCGTTGAGCCACCCATTTACCCCTTCAAAGTTAAAGTTGAATCTTTGGGCTGAATCTTTCTTCTGGCACACAGGTGAAATCAATGAAATTACCAGAAGAGTCAAAAGGTATCCTTTTAAACAGCCCATTGCTTTTTAAGTTTCTGTTTGAAAAGTCTGTTTCTTCTCCTCTCCCTTTTCTCTCTCCCCTGCTCTGATACCTCCTCCTGCCCCAGTCCACGTGGAGCCAATTACCCCGTTTGTTAGTTACCAGCTGATAGAAATGAGTAATCTGCTCCAAGGCTGGAGTTTGTTGGGCAGGCAGGTCACCAGATGCAATCTTGGTTGAATTAGGTGGACCAGGTGATTGAGAGAAAAACAGCTGGGGGTGGGCAGGGCCGGGAGCCAGAGTACCAGGTGAGGACAATCGGGGCTGCAGGCAGGAAGCAACGGGCCGAGCCTGGTGGGATGGGTGGCAAGTGCAACAGGTCCGGAGCCTATAGCAGCTTTACGAGGATAAAAATAAACAAAAAACAAAAACTCGGCCAGAGTAATGTGGCCCCCCCAAAAAATTTCTAGGTACTAGATATTAAAAGCTAAACTAAAGATCAGAAAAGAAATCAGAAGATTGAGAGTTTTTTTTCCCATTAGGTCACTAACTGTAAAGATTAAAATTTAGGAATATGGGGAGACTGAGGCAGGTAGAAATTAGTTTCTTTCTGCAAGGAGTATTATATTTTTTAGAGGTTTATTAAGGATTAAGGATTAAAGAATATACAAATAAGAAACATGTGCCTAGGCCAGAGGCCTAGACAAAATAACCTCACATCATGGAAGAGACACCTCTGCTCCAAAACAGAAGTCCAAAAGAGCACCAAAAACCTTTGCCACCAGCTTAAATCCTTCCTCGATCTCGGTCCACCTCAGAATTCCCATGAGATTACAAAGCATTTTGGGGAAGTGGAGCAAAGGCTTGTGGGGATTGTAGTCCTGCATTCGAGTCTATTTTTTACAACTAGTAGATATCATTAAGTTCTTTCTTACCAACTGATTGTTGTTGTTGCTCAGACATTTCAGTCATGTCTGGCTCTTCAGGACCCCATTTGGAGTTTTCTTTTCTTTCTTTTTTTTTTTGAATTTATTTAATTTATAGTATTTTTTTGGGTGGTTACATGAATCATGTTCTTTCCCTACCCTCTTTCCCTAACCGTAGCCAAGCCAAGGAGCAATTCCACTGGATTTTACATATGAATTAAGACCTATTTCCATATTATTAATATTTGCACTAGGATGATCATTTAGAGTCCATACCCCCAATCTTGACATAGATACTGGAGTGGTTTGTCGTTTCCTTCTCCAGCTCATTTTACAGATGAGGAAATGGAGGCAAACAGAGCAAAGGTAGAGGGTTACAGCTAGCCAGTATCTGAGCCTGGATTTGAACTCCAGGACAGTCATCTTCCTGACTCCAGGCCCACTATGAAAACCCTTGGCATTTGATTTTCTCTTTCTCCTGTCCTATCTTTGCTAAACCCCATCAGACCAAGAAAAAGGTCAGAATGGACACACCAGCTTGTTTCCACGTTAGATGGAACCTCCTACTGTGATTTTTAAATCTCTATCTTGCTTGGTCTAGCACCCAAAATTGTGCACCCACCATTGGCACATGTGAGGCGCAGGAAGTGAGGTAGAGAATAGCCTCTGGAGTTTGCTCACTTCCTGTGGACAGGGCTAGGCGCTTGAGCAGGGAGGAGGCCTGCAGACAGCTTTCCTTCAGATACGTCATGTGAGTGAAGGACTGATTTCCTTCTCTACCTTGTCCTTCCAGGCCTTCTTTCCTTCTCTCCCTCTCCTTCTTTCTTACTCCTGTTGTAATTAAACCACCATAAAACTCCATACTGACTTGTGTTTCATTTAGGAATTTCATAAGTGAATTCCTTGGCGACCTTAAATTAATATATACCAGTCTTTAAAGGTGATTTCACTATCACTCTACTCCTACCCCACAATCAAAAGGGTAAGGTGGATGCTGTTCCTCAGGTTTCTTAACTCTCAGGTCCAAGCTTGTCTCATTCAAGAAGTTGAGGATTCTCTGGTTTTGGTTTTTCCTTTCTTCTTCAGGTATCTAAGTGACCAGAACTTTCAATCAAAGGTAGCAACTCCCCCTCACTCTGATTGGGAGGTCAAATACCAATTACCTCAAGATAAATAACACTGAATAAAGTTACAAGCTGGGTTGCTTTTTTTTGGTGGGGGTGGGTAGAGATAACTAAAGAGATCTTGTCTCCTCCCTTACATTAATCCATCTTAGAAACTGGACTCTGTTAAAGGAGCTGTGTTTTTGTCTCAATTCCCATAAGTCCCTTTCACTTTTAGACCGGTTAAACAGACAGTTCTAGTTCTGGACAATAATGAGAAATTCTACAAGGAGGCCCATCTTCAAAGCTCCTAAAACAGAAGCTAGCCATTGCTCTTGAGGGACACAGATTCCTCTCAGACTTTGGAAGGAAAGTCTTTCTGTGGTCCTTAAAGTTCTATTGGCCTGCTTTGAGCAAGACATGATTATTTTACAATGATAGTACCTAGTCTCAATTTATCCATGGAAATCCATGGATGACTTCAGGCAAGACATATACCCCTCCAGGGCTCCAGTTTTCCAATTAGCAAAATAAGGAGGTTGGTCGCCTATACCCATCAAATTAGTAAAGAGAGAGAAAGAGAAGGTGGGATGGAAAAACTCAAAATTCAGGGGGCATTTACTAGTTTATAAGCACACAAATTCATTACTATTGGGGCTATTAACTGGTTGAACTTCTTGGGGAGAGCAATATGGAATAACCCAATAGAAGTTACACAAACAATTCATGCATTTTGACCCAGAGAAAGGGTTTATAGCCAATGGAAATTTGTGATAGGGAAAAAAGATCTTTCTGTATAAAAACGTTCCTAGAAAACTGGAAACAAACTGTATGCCCAACAACTGAAGAATGGCTGAATAAATCATGTTGGATAGACATAATGGAATATGATGCTCTAAGCAATGACAAATACCAAGAATCCTCCAGTAATGTGGGAAGACACATAAAGTCATGCAGTGGAGAAAGTAGAACAAAAAGAACAAAAATCACAACTGTGTAATTAAAAAAAAACAACAAAATTCATGTTCAATAAACAGACAATATTGGCATGACCTTGTTAAAATTAAGTTTTATTTAACAATCAGTAATAATACTGAATATTATTACATATACAATCACTTTTTTGTCCTACTTTGTTCAGTAGTTATTAAATTTCTTTTTTTGTTCATAAATTTGGATATTCATGTTGATGGAAACTGGAACACAACTGATCAACCAAAAAAAAAAAAGGAATCTGAAATGCCAACCAAGAAAGGAATGAGAAATTGGACTGGGTGATCTCTAAGGTCCCTTCTATGAGGTATCGTGGTATTATGGGAAGAAGGGTCTTGGTCAAATCCTGATCCTTAATTACTATGCTGTATTATATTGTATTATACTGGCAAATCACTTCAACTGGACCTGTTTCCACATCTGGAAAATGGTGATGCAATTTAATCTCAAGACTACCTCATCCAGGGGGCTGTGAGGGAAATGCTTCATTATCATCACTGTATCAATAGAAACTAAATTATTCCAGCTCTAAATTCTATGATTTCATCAATTCAACCTTTGTTTTGTTTTGGGGGTTAACAGCCCAGTACTCATTCATAAATCAGAAGTCCCTTAAGACAAATAAAACCCTTTCCCAAAGTTTCTTCTTGGGGGAGACAGGGACAAAAACCCAGGGCCAGAAAGAGCTACTTTGGCAGTCAACCATCCCATTATGAAGACTGGGTAACGAAAAATTAAACATACATACGAAGATTTCTGTTGGTTCTGTCACTGAGTGAATTGGACTAGCCCTCTCGTACCACAGCCACCTTGTGCCACACTGGAGAAGGGGACGATAGATGGATCTCTGTACCCCTTCTGCCAACTACCTTTCTCTTGGACCTCATTAAGGAAACTCCTTAGCTTTGGCCTCCTTTAAACATGAGCCAGGGGTTTAGCACTAAAGGCATGGTGCTAAGCCCTTAGCACAGGGGGATCTATATATCATGTAGAAGCCATCTAACACATGAAGGGAAAGAGGGAAAAACTGGAATAAAGGGCTTCACTCCACTCCCCCTGGGTGTAGGGAGTGGAGGTGAATGGTGGGCAACGGAACTCATAATTGGGGCCATTTATCCCATCAAATCTTCAGGGATGCAACAGGTCCAATTTTGTATTTTCAGCCCTGTCTGACTCTTCATGGCCCCATTTAGAGTTTTCTTGGCAAAGGTCCTGAATGGTTTCCCATTTCCCTTTCCAGTTCGTTTTCCAGATGAGGAAACTGAGATAAAAAGGGTGATGTGACTTTCCCAGGATCACCCGGCTAGTGAGTATCTGAGGCCAGATTTGAACTCAGAAAATGGGTCTTCCTGATTCCAGGCCCAGGGCTCTATCCACTGCGCCACATCGATGCCCTTAGCAGCATTAATAACCATCCGTATCTCACTAGCACTTTAAGGCTTAAAAAGCACTTTTGCATGTGTTAGCTAATGGGATACTCATCTCAGCCTTGTGAAGTAAGTGCCATTCTTATATTGCTTTGATAAAGTGACTTTTTATGTGTGATGCTCCTCACCTAAAGATGAGGAAATCAAGGCTCAGACGAGTTGAGTAATTTGACCAGGGTCAAAAGAACTAGTGTCCGTGGCAGGATCTGAATGCAAGTCTTCCCCTCTCTCAATCTTCAGGATCCTTCCTAAGGGCCCTGGGGCAAGGGGGAAGGGAACGTTAGAGTAAAGGGCCCAGGATGGGTGTGTAAAGACACCTCCAAAAGGGTGCTATGAAGTTTTGGCTGGAAATCAGCCAGTTTGACTGGTCCAACTTCATTCTACACAACCAATATCGACTCCTGGGGAGGAAGGGAAATGAGAGCTGAGGAAATAAAAAGTCAAAATATACATCTGTTTCCTTCCACCCTCAGGATACTGAGCTTTGTCTGACGCCACAGCCGGGGTGAAATGTGGTGCCAAAAAGCGAGGAGATGGGGGGTTCGGAGAGAAGAGGAAGCAGAAGGCAGAGGGGAAATCCCTGAAGACAGCAACAATTATTTGGTGCCGGAGTTTTGGCTACAATTTGATCTTTAAAGCAATCGCCGAGCAGGAGTTGGCGATGGGGGCAACTTGGAAGGAAGGGCCGGGAAGCTGCCTTGGGGTGAGTGAATGCTCCGGGCTGGAAGAGGTGTGAACCCCTCAGTTCGGGATGGCAGAGGGACAGGAACTTGGAAGACACGATGAACTTAACGGTAGAAATAATAGGGCGGGGAGAAGTAGCACAGGGAGGAGATAAGGAGTAAAGATGCTTCTTCTCACCATGGAGAGCCATACCTGTTGGATATCAATTTCCCTCTTTCACACTCAAAAAAGGAAAAGAATGAAGTTCACAATGCTCATTTTTTCCCAGTTAATATAACCCAAAATGAGAATAAGAAGAAAAGGAAATGTATGGTTGACCTGGGGTACCAAGGCAAATTATGATAGACAGACTGAAGGCAATACATCTGGGCACGTACCCCTCGGTCTCTCTCTGACTTGGAAACAGTATGGAAAATCACCACCCAAACTCAGGGTTAACTGCAGTAGTTGACTTTCCTCTAAAAAAATCTTCTGTAACTGCTCAGGGGGAGGAAAGCTTTAGAGACATCTCCACCCCCTCCTTGGCATGGAGGGCTGCCACCACCACCAGAATGCACTTCACATCCCCCAGGAAGAGGCAGGGCTGGAGAAAAGGAGAATTCCTGTAAACACATATTTTCCTCACTTGTATAAAAACAAAGGGAAGTCCAGAGTGGGATATGGGAGGGAGGGAGAGGCAGTGAGGGGGAAGAAGCCACGTTTCAAGGTTTTTTCAGCTCGGCTATGAAACCTTTTGGGTCCTCCCCTTCTAAGAGGTGGAGAGCATTTGGAGGGCCCAGAGGAATCATTAAGGCAAATGAAGCTACAGAGATGGGCTCAAAGGGACAGGGATAATCAAGGGGCTTCTGTCAGGACAGGACCAAAGGCTGTTTTGATCCCTAAGATTGTGGGGGCGGCAGTGGGGGGGAGGTGGTGAGGACAGGGCACCGTTGGGACAACCATGCTCATGAACCACAGAAGGGAGCCCAGGGGACACGGGAGGGAAAACAAAGCAGGAATGCAGAAAGTGCTGGCCCCTGAGAAGATGCTTGGGTGCTGCCTCCTGGGTCTCTTTGGAAGAATCCTGGGTAGCCCGGGGACCTTGCAGCATCTGCACAGCTCCCCCTGCAACAAGCCCAGCTCAAACATTCACTCTGACTCCAAAGTATTTCCGGAGTTCTTCCAAAAAGATGAAGGTGAGGACGGTGTGGGGGACCAGGCGGATGCCAGCAGGGAAAATGCCCTGATGCGAGAGAAGATAAGTTCAATTAGAGGGAAAGGTGTGTGGTGGGAGAGAGGGGCAGGAGAGAAGGATGCCGCACTCCGCAGGGGCCCGAACCCCCAAATCCGGCCCCCGCCCTGCCCGACAGGGCACCAGTACCTTGTAGAAGGCCAGTGGCCCAAGTTTCGCAGTCTCCTTGGCACAGTGGAGAAGACCCTGAAACAGATGAAGGCGTCAGTGCCTCCAGCGGACAACAGCTACATCACATCCCAGCTCTCACAAGAGCGACTGATCTGGAGTCAGAAACAGGTTTCCATCCCTGACTTGACCAGGAGGTCTTGGGTGGGACGCTGCTTTCTCTTTGGGACTCCATTCCCCACCCCCCACCCCCGTTGAAGGAGACGGGGCCCAGATTAAAGGGTCTTTAAGGTCCTGTCCAGCACGGTCACTCGTCGAGGCCGGCTCAGACACACTGGGAACTGAATTCATGGCAGAAAATCAACTTGGGCTTCTGAGAAGGAAAACGAACGGAGAGGCTCGAGGAGCAAAGCAGGCAAAGCAGGACCACCTCTCTGCCACATTGGAAATAAGAGACACCGACATGTTTACCTCATATTCCCCCTTAGAGTTCATCAGACGAGTCTTCAGCACGTCCAGGGGATGGCACAGAACGGTGGCACACCCGCCCTACGGAGAAACGAGGTTAGGAGCTGTGAGAGAGCCTCCTCCTCCAGGCTCGGCTCCAACCGCGCGGTGAGGGACCCTCCCAGGGGCACTGCCGTCTGCTCTCCCCTCCTTCCTCCCCCCATGGCAGAGGCCCAGGACGTCAGGCCCGCGTGTTACGGGAACTTACAGCAATGAAACTGGACAGGAAGTAGGTAGCGATGTTGTCTGAGAAGAATCCTGTGCTGAGGACCAGCTGCTTGGCTTGGTCATAGCAAGATAACTGCAAGGAGAGAGGGAGCAGGACTGTTGGCGGGTCCCCCCAGGGTCGGAAGGAGAAGGGCACATACCCCATCTCCAGTGCTGCCCATTCTTCAGGCAACACAGCCAGGCTTCTGTTTAAATGCCATTTGAAAAAGTAAATGAATGCATCCAATGAACATTTATTAAGTCTACATGACAAGCACTGTGGGGGATACAAGGATAAGCAAGATGTGGTCCCTGCTTTGGGGAGCCCATAGTCTGGAGAGGGAGGCCTTAGACACTCTCTAACTATGAGACCCTGAACTAGTCATTTAACCCCCAATCTTATGTCTTAGAATTAAGATAGAAGGAAGGTTTAATAATAATAGAGAGGAAACTGGGTACACAGCTAGAAAGCTGGCCCTTAGAGCCAGGAAAAGCTAGGTTTGTTACGTTCTTGACATATATTAGCGTTGTGACCATTTAACCTCTCAGGATCTCCAGGCAAATAGTTTTGTTTTTTTTTTAAAGACTCACTAGAGAGCTAGGGTTAAGTGACTTGTCCAGAGTCACACAGCTCGGGAAAGCCAAATAATCTCAAGGACTGACAAGTTGCCAATCTTTAGCATTCAAAGGAATTTCCACAGAACCAGGAGAACATTGTACCCAGTAACAGCAATACTGTGGCATGATCCACAGTGAAAGATTTAGCTACTGTTGTCAATACAATGATCCAGGACAATTCTGAGCAACTTGGGACAAAGAACGTTATCCATCTCCAGAGAAAGAACCAGTGGAGTCAGAATGTAGAGGAAAGTGTACAATTTTTCCCTTGTTTATTTGGTTTTAGCCCTTATCTTCCACCTTAGAATCAGTACTGCATATTGGTCCCAAGGTAGGAAAGTGGTAAGGGATAGGCAATGGGGGGTCAAGTGACTTACCCAGAGTCACACAGCCAGAGTGTCTGAGGCTATATTTGAACCCAGGCCTGACTCTCAATCCACTGAGCCCCGTAGCTGCCTCCTTGAATTGGGAGGACCATAGGAATGAAAGTCAAGGTGGAACACAAGGGTTCGCAGAAGGAAAACAACCAGCAGCCTTGTCCCCACATTAGGGACGTTGGGGCAGCTGCATTTTACACCCTGTTTCTTTAGCCAAAGGAGAGTAAGAAAGCTAGCACCCCCAGCTCACTCCGCTGTGTACTGTCGGCCAGTGGCTCCACAGAGGAGGTGTGCAACTGAGAGGTCACCTACCTGCCCCACAGTGACGAGAGCCCCTCGGGTAGATGCCATCGAAGCTCCAGAAAACAATTTCTTTAAGCCTTCTGCAATAGAACCAGGAGAACATTGTACACAGTAACAGCGATACAGTGGAATGATCAATTGTGAGAAACTTAGCTACTTTCAGCAAGACATGATCCAGGACAAATGTGAAGGACTTAGGGGACGGCTGGGTGGCTCAGTGGATGGAGAACCAGGCCCAGGCATGCTCCCATCCTGGGTTCAGATCTGGTCTCAGACACTTCCTAGCTGTGTGACCCTGGGCAAGTCACTTAACCCCCACTGCCTAGTCCTTGGAACTCTTCTGCCTTGGAACTAATACATAGTTATTGATTCTAATACGGAAGGTAAGGGTTTAAAAAATGTGAGAGACAGCGCAAAAAATGCTATCTACTTCCAGAGAAAGAATTGCAGCAGCCTGACCACTGACTCTGCTACCCCTTATGGGAACTGAATCCATTCATTGAGCCTAAATGCTCAGCTTCCTTTTAGCCCACCGTATGGGACACTTCCTGGTGTACATCTGTGTGCCTACCGTGCAGAGAAGGTATTTTGCTAGGTAAACTGAATATGAATGAAAATGAAGGTATCCTTCCAGGACCTCACACAATTGATAGAGTACTGGATACAGAGTTAGGAAGACCCACATTCAAATCCAGTCTCAGATATTTAGTAGCTGTGTGACCCTGGGCAAGTTACTTAACTGCTCTGACTTAGTTTCCTCATCGATAAAATGGTGGTGATAATAGCACTGATCTCACAGAGTTGTGGTTAGGGTCAAATGAGATCGCAACTGTAACATGCTTTGCAAATGCTAAAGCATTATATGAATGCTAGCTATTTATTATTCATTATTATTATTAATCTAATGGGGATGGGGAATGATGCAATATAGATACAAGTAAACGTGATTAAAGAAGATTAAATGAGGAAACAAAGGACAAAGAGGTTTAAGAATTAATTATGGAGAGACTGCCTTCATCTGGAGGAGAAGATTCCATGGAAAGAAGGAAGGGAGGGGGAGGAGAAGGAAGGAAGAAAAGAAAGGAGGGGAAAGAAAAGGGGGAGGAAGGAAGGAGAGAGAAGCTGGAGGAAGGCAGAAAGGAGAAGGGAAGGGGAGAAGGAAAGGGGGAGGGAAGGAAGAATTTCAGCAGGCACTGATGTGAGAAAGAGTATTCAAGGCATGATAGAAGGCCTGTGTGAATTTATAAGTACAAGGGAATATAGGACAAGAATTGGGGGAACTGCTAGGATTCCTGTTTGGTTAGCACAGGAAGCTGGAAAACCCTATGAAATAAATGGCTCTGGAGTCAAAAGTACTTGACATTTATAACCTGGGGGACCTTGGACAAATAATTTAATGCCCCGAAGTGGTCTCAGGTTGCTTTTATTTAAAAAAAAAAAAAGAAATAAAGTTGAGTAAGATAGACTCTTTAGATCCATGTTCCTATGAATCTTGTGGGAAAGGCAGACTGGATCCCCAATGTGGCAGGCCTTGAATGCTAAGCTAGAAGATTATTCTATGGAATCCATACTAAGACAACAAATCTGGCAATTCTCAAGTGACTCGGAACCACATCACCCTTCCTGCAACAGATCTTACCTTCCCGGGCAACACGTATCAGGCCGTCTAAAGCATGGGAGTAGCTGTGGGGTACAATAAGAGCCCAAGGTAAGCTTCCACTTAAAGAGAATTCCCAACATCCCCAGCCCTCCCCCGACATTCCTTCCCCAGACCTCTGCTGATCTCCTTGCCACAACTTTCACAACGCCTGCCTCGGCCCCCGGGTTCCTGGACCTGACACCCCAGCTCAGTAAGAGTCTTCATGACTCTTATGTTCAACCCTCACTTTCCTTCCTTCTCTTCCAATTTATCTTCTTCTCCCCGAGTCAAGCAACCAAGTGGTGCAGTGGACAGAGTGTCAGGTCTGCAGTCAGGAAGCCTCTTCTTCCCATGAGTTCAAATCTGGTTTCAGACACTAACTACCTGGGTGACCCTGGGCAAGGCACTTTTCACCCTGTTTGCCTCAGTTTCCTCATCTGGAAAATGAGCTGGAGAAGGAAATAGTAAACCACTTTGGGATCTTTGCCAAGAAAACCCAAATGAGATCACAAAGAGTAGGACACGACTGAATCACAAAAACAACCGAAGCCCAACACCTAGAATCCTAGATTAATGAGAGTGGGAAGGAGCCCCAGAGGACAATCTCCTCCATGCCACTCCCCACAAGGGGTCACCCAACCTCCAGGGATAGGACGAGGGGTTCAGGAGGGCTCACTTCCTATCAAGGTCATCTGTTCCACTTTGGGACAGCTCTAAATGTTATAGAGTTTGTTGCTGTTTTTTAAAAATAAAGATGAAATCTATTTCTCTAACTTTCAGTCCCAGTGCTGCCTGCTTGGACTAAACTAAACAAAGAATCTATCACTTTCCACAGCAATCCTCGACCTATCTGAACCACCAATCAAATCAAATAAATTTCTTTTTTCCATGAAGTGGAATGCCTGTGACATCCTTTGCCCATGGTACGGAGGCAGCTGAGGATCTCCTCAATCCATAGTCATCTAAATTCCTTCTCATTAGACAGACAGAGAGGCTATGAAACTCAAACCCTCCTCGCCCCACCCTCTACTACTCACTTTCGCCTTTGGTTCAGAGGTAACTTCATGTCATTCTGCATCCTGAAACCCAAAACCATATACAGCAATCAAGACAGGCAAGATCAGAGACGATGAGAAACAGATGGGGACAAAATGAGAATTCCCCTGTTTCCAATAGCAAGACACTGAGCTTCATCCCAGGCCACAAGAAGTTAGGAATTTCGAGATAAAATCTCTTATCAGTAGAAGGATCAATGGCAAAGAATGCTGTCCACCTCCAGACAAAAAACTGTTGGAAGTGGAATGAAGAGCAAAGCATACTCTCTTTCACATTAGTTTATTTATGGTTTTATATATTCTCTTACAACAATGACCAATATGGATTTTCAAAAAATTAATTAATTAATTTAGAATATTTTCCCATGGATACATGATTTGTGTCCCCCCCCCCCCCCCTTCCTGGAGCTGGCAAGCAATTCCACTGAGTTATGTATTATTGCTCAAAACCTATTCCAATATGGAAGTATGTTTTGCATGATATTCAGGTGAAGTCCAGATCAAATTGCTTACCATCTCTGAGGGGCAGGGGAAGGAGGAGAGGAAGGAAAGGAAGGAGACAATTTAGATCTTATCATATTGCAAAATGCATGTTGAAAATTGTTATTACATATGATTGGGAAAATAAAATGTCTGAATAAAAACAACAAAAAATCTGGCTTCTCTGTAAGATTGTTTTTCAAACATACAATTTTTCACTTGTTTATATGGGATTTGGGTTTTATGTGATTATTATTAAATGAAAATATATATAAAATGAAAATGAAATAAAAATGAAAAAAAAATTTAAAAGATGGCTTTATAGCTTAGGAGTTTCTTGCTATCTGATCTACTTAACTCTTATTCTGGGAAAAAGGGAATCTAATACCACATTTCTATTTTTCAGATTAGAACAGTCTAGTGGCATTTTTTTGGTTTGTTTTTCTTTCTTTATCCTGACACTGCCTTGTGTTCCATAGACCCACAATAGACCAGTCATGACTGACCTGACGTTCACCATATCTGCAGGAGTCCCCACAAGACCACCAGCAAAACCTGAAAAAGGAAAAGATCATAAACTCTCACAACCATAATCTCTCTCTCACTGAACTGCATTCCTCATCCTTCTTTGAAATGTCCCCTCCCCCACATCCCTTGGTAACCCTCTTACCTCCAAGAGATCCCAACAACACCTTCTTATAGAACGGGAGGGGCTCGTGCTTCCCCTTTGCCTGCCAGTCTCGTATTGTGTCATAGATGGCAAACCGGGTCAGGGAGTAGGTCATCTGGGGACGAGAACATCACACTTTGGAGAGGTCTGCCCACACATGATGCAAAGCATACCGGCTGCTGCTAGACCTCGAAAACATGGAGAAGCCCACTTGCCTCTCCTCTCCTGATCCGGAGAAGCTCGAGTCCAGCCCTCCATCCAGGAGAATGCAGGTGCTTCCACTGTCCCACTCAGAGATCCTGCTCCTTCCTGCCTCCACCAATGCCCCTTGCCCTGTTCTGGTAGGGGCTCGCCTGAGCAGCCCTCCTCATTCCCACCCCAGGACATCCTCGCTCTCGCTACGGGGCTTCAACTGACTAAGGGGTTATTTTATTCCTCCCATTCCTTCCTCCACCCACCAAGAAGGCAAGAAATACAAAGCCTATTACAAAGGGGTACAGCCTTCTAAAACCAATTCCCACACTAGCCATATCCAAAAAAAAGGGAAGGGGGTGTGTGTGGAGAAAAGGTGCGCTTTCATCTGTACTCCGAGTTCTGGGCTCGGCTCGCTCTCTCTGGAGGTGGGTGACATGCTTTATCAGGAGTCCTTTGGAACTGTGGTTGGTAAGTTAATCAGAGTTCTTTCAAAGTTGTTTGTTTTTAAATTTTGTTGTTACTGTATAATACAGTTTGGGTTGGGGATAAAAATCAATTAGACTTCTTGGATCATTTGAGTCCCCTAGCCATTTGCTTAAAGTTCAAACTCCACAATGTGACCCCAAAGCCCTGGATGGTGCAGTAAGGAAAGCAAAAGCACTTTACATTTTACATCCACATGTTTCTAAATAAAACAGAATGATAACTATCTAATAGCAAGTTCTGTAAGGTGTAACTTGGCCACTGGCTGAACTTAAAAGTCTAGTCATTATAGAAGTGTTCCAGGAATCAGCCCTTGGCTTTAGGCTGTTCAACATTTTTCTCAATGACTGGAGGAATGAGATGAATTTGACTAATACTGTATCTACAGCTGACACAAAGTTGAAAGGGGCAGGTCATATGTTAGCTGACAGAATCAGGATCTCAAAAAATCTCAATAGACCTGCAAAGACCCTCATTGTCCCCCTAAATGCACAATTTTATCAACATAAGGAACTCCCTGAATGGAATGAGTGTGCTGTAGCTCTGTCTTCCCCCAGAGATGGAAGGTCACCCCCTACTCCCCACTAGACAAGCTCCTATTGGCTGCTAGGCAAAGGGATGGGGGAAGTGAGAAATGTCCTCGGGTGCATGAAAAAAGGGATAGAGAACAGCTTCGCCCTTGTCCCTCTGGCTTTCTAGTACAGAATTCCAGGAGGCAACTGCAGGCATGCCCTTCTGGCACATGTGCCATAGGTTCACCATCCCTGGCCTAGTGGCTTACATAAGTTAAATGACTTCCTTGTTCCTGGTCATACAGCTAATGTGCCAGAGACAGGTCCAGAATCCAGTATTCTGAATTAAAAATCAGTCTTTGGGGACAGCTCAGTGGCTCAGTGGATTGAAAACCAGACCTAGAGACAAGAGGTCCTGAGATCAAAGCTAGCCTCAGACACTTCCTAGCTGTGGAATCCTGGGCAATTCATTTAACCTCACTGCTCAGCCCTTACCATGCTTCTGCCTTGAAACCAATACACAGAACTGATTCTAAGATGGAAGGTAAGGGTTTAAAAAAAAAAGTCAGTTAGTCTTAAGTCCACTCTAATGCCCTTACTTTTCATAAGAAGCAGTTCCCTTTCCCAGAGGCATTAATAAACTTGCCAAAAAAAAAAATTTTAATTTAAATTTAAAAGAAAAACTCTTTTTATCAATAGAGATGAGTACCAGCTTGGCATCTTTTATTTCTGAGCTCATCTTAAAGATTAAATGAATTTCCCAGGCATCAGAGCCAGTACCTGTCAAAGATGGGATGACCTTGAAGACAGTTCTCTATCCCCTGCCCCATCACAGTCTCTCACCCAGGATCAAGCAGGTATTCAAAGACACAGCTGGGATTGGAACCTGGGTCCTCTGAATAGTCATCTTTCTACCACATCACATCACCAGACACAAATCCATGTGAAAAAGACCTTAGGGGTTTAGTAAACAAGCTCAAAGTGTCAATAGTATGATTAATCACAAAGGTTATGGCTACATTCACAGGAACTGTGCCCAGAAATGGCCAGAGCAGAGTCCACTTGTCTCCTCCCCTGACTGGACCCTATCTAGAATATTAGATTCAACTATTTGCTACATTTTAGGGAGGGCTTTGACAAACTAAAATCCATTCATAGGAGGGTGAAGGGACTCAAAACTACAGCAGATGGAAAAAATAAAAAGGAGATGTTTAACTCAAAGTAGAAAAGAGCATCTAAGAGCCAATCCCACACAAGCTTTTGAAGACAGAAGGGAAGCTGGCAGAGCCTGGCCTTTGAGATTAACTCCCACCTCTCTGGTACAGGACACTTGTTTGTTCACATTTGTTGGTCTTTCCCATAGTTGTTTGCATGCTCTCCTGCCCAAGGGAAGGTATTGCTTTTGTTTGATTGTTGGGCTTTGTGTGCTTAGGGCCCAGCAACTAAGCCCACAAGCAATGTTTGTTGACTTGATGTGAGATATTAGGAAAAAATTCCAAACCATGAGAGCTTTCCATAACCTCAGGGGACAATGTAATTCCTCAATTACTTTGTTGTTCAGTCCTTTGATTCTTTGTGACCCCATTTGGGGTCTTCTTGGCAAAGAAAACACAGTGATCGGTCATTTTCTTCTCCAGATCATTGGACAAAATCGAGGCAAATAAGAATGAGGTGACTTACATAGGGTCAGATAGTGTTTGAGGCTGGATTTGAACTCGGAAAAATGAGTCTTCCTAACCCCAAGCCTGGTATCCAGTGCACCATCTTGCCGCTCAATTACCACAGCAGTCCAGAGGTGACAGAACCATTTGGGGGAGCAGGGGGGTGGGGGGGATTCTTTGTCAGGCACGGATGGGTTGGAAAGAATGGGCTCCAAAGTTCCTTCCAATTTTGCAAGGTTAGGAATTATCCATGTCCAAAATAGGGCATGGCCTTTCACAGGGAAAGGTTGGGTTGGCTTCTAATCCCATGTTAGTGGCCAGGTTGCACAATGGATAGAGCACCTGACTTGGAGTCAAGAAAATCTGAGTTCCAATCCTGCCTCAGACACTGTGTGACCTTGGACAAGTCACTCAACCACTCTCAAGGGTCCATTTTTCACTGTCTGTAAAGTGGGGATAATAAAAATTCTTCACAGGGTTGTTGAATCAAATGAAATACCATCTATAAAATGTTTTACAAATGTTAAAAACCTCTATAAATACTAGCTGCTATTATCAGTATTGATTGTTATTATTACCACCACCTACCTGTCGGCAGAGGGACGCACTGAGGCCGTTGTACAGGGCCAAGAAGCCGTCTGTCTGCACCACCCTTATGGCCATGCCAGTCATCCTCATCTTTAACTTCTGCTGTGTTTGTAGGTGGACCTGAGAAAAATCAAATTGGTAAGCATTTTATTAAGTACCTACTATGTACCAGGTACTGCACCAAGGGGCCAAAAAAACAATTCTTGTCTTCAGGAGTTCCCAGCAGAGTAGGGGGAAACACCGTGCAAACAAGACATACACAGGGCAGACTGGAGGTCATCCCGGAGAGAAGGAGCAGCGACCGTGGATGTCCCCCAACATTAAGGGGCTTGGAAAAGGCTTCTTTCTAGCAGAGGAGTCAGTGGAAATGCAGAGTGCAGAAGGAGAGGGAGGGCCCTGCAGGAGGAGAGCAGAGAGGTGGATGTTGCAGGGCCTCTGCCGCTGGGACTGAAGGGCAGGAACGGGGTAAGAGGCAGCCTTGGGAAGGTAGGACAGGGCTCCCTTCAGGCCAGGAGCTCCCCTCCCCTTCCTCACCTGTTCCCAGGTGCTCTCCTGCATCCCCCTTGCATCACTCCCTCCCTCCCCCCCTCCCCCAGCAGCCAGTCCTGAGCCTTTGAGCTCTTGGACCTGCCCCAGGATCTCCAGCCCGTCCTTTGCTCAAATACCTCCCCAGACACAGCCAATGATTTCCAGACTGACAAAAGGGCAAAAGCTAGGTCTGAGCAACCAGGTAGGAAGCCACAAAGGAGCACACAAAGTGGGGATTCCACGAGAGAGTGGGAGCTGACTTGAATTCTGTTCTGGGGCTCAAGGGAAGAAGCTGTCAAGGAAGGGCTCCTGTCACGTTACCTGCACTCACACACGCCTCCACAGGACCACCCACACCACGGTCCCCAGCCACCCGACCGAGGAGGGCAAGGGATGAGGAGGCACTTAGATCCATAAATGCCTGGCGACTCCAGGAATGTCGCTGATCCATTTTAATCTCATAAGCCTTTCGTGCGTATTTGGAGGAGTGGTTCTAGAACATACACAGTTTCAGCAATCTTCCCCAAAGCACGCCACAAAACCAAAAAATGAACCAACCTAACACCAATGTTTCCCTCTTTGGAGAGAGTTTGCTGCTAGAGTAGGAGCTTAATAAATGTCTATTGAACAATGTATAACCCAGTGGAACTGCTTGTCAACTTCGGGAGGGGGGAAGGAAGAGGGGAGAGAGACAATATGAATCATGGAACCATGGAAAATTTTTTAAATTAAAAAAAAAATTCTTTGCTACAGAAAAGTATTGACTGGATATCTCTTGACAAGGGATGAAAATACAGTTACAGAAGGTGCTAGGGTAGCTCAAGTTCAGTGCCAGTTAACATTTATTGCATGTAAAATATCTATCCACGCAACTGCATAGAGCCAGAAAAAGTCATTATAAAATTAAATTGTGAATGTGAAATCCCCTATTCTCCCCACCATGATTACAGCATTAGTAGATAGTTATTCTTTACTTCGATATCTTTGCAATTCAGTCATCTTGTAATTTTATTGAGTAAGCATTCAATTATTTCTGCAAAATAATTATCAACTTTTCTCCTGTAAAAATTTTGCCTAAAAGGACTATACAGCACACATTATACAATGTGTATTATTTTTTCAACTTCTCCACACCTGTAACTTTTTGCACTTTTCCTTTATCCTATAATTTTGCTTCTTTTTATTCATCCCTTCAGTAAGAATTAAGTATAAATATATCTGAAAATTAGTCACTTTAGCACAAGTCTGAACTATATAAGAGGGCCACTCTCAAGGCTCAAAGTCTTTGGTTCCTAATGGGAGTCCAGCCCTCTCTAAATAAACCCATTTCTTTCTGGCTTGAAGACTGTTTTATTTTGGCATCTCAGCTAATAAATTTCCACCATGCAATGGAAGGAACAAAAGGTCAATAATCTCAAGGGAAATTTAAAAAAAAAAGGAGGAAAAGAAAGAGACCCAATAGTACCAGAACTCAAATGATGCTACAAAGCAATGATGATCAAAACAATTTTGTACCAGATAAGAAAGAGAGGTTAATCAGTGGGACAAATTTGGCATGCAATATATACAGATGCAACTAAGCAGAGTAACCTAGTAGTTAAATGACCCAAAGAAACCAACCATCAGGGAAAGGACTCACTTATTCAACAAAAACTGCTGGGAAAACTGGAAAGTGTTTTGATTAAAATAAGAGTCAGTCCTTAGATTCTAATAGAATTTTTTTTACAACACAATATGGAAATGTTTTCATAATTGTATGTGTGTGTGTGTGTGTGTACACACACACACACACACACACACACACCCCTATATTAAACTGTTTGCCTTTGGGTACAAGAAGACCCAGAAACAGGAGGTCCTAAGTTCAAATTCAGACACTTTCTGGCTGAGTGACTCCGGGCAAGTCACTTAACTCCCATTGCCTAGTCCTTACCACTCTTCTGCCAATCAATACTTAGTATCAATTCTAAGACAGAAGGTGGGGGTCAAAAAAATTTTTTTTGCCTGCCTTCTCAATCGGGGGGTGGGGAGAGAAAGGGGAAAAGAAACTGAAAGTTTAAAATTTTTAAAAATGTTTTACATGTAATTGGGGAAAATAAAATATAATTTTAAAATGATGAAGGGGATGGTTTCATAGAAACCTAGGAAGACCCGTATGAACTCATATGGAGTGAAGTGAGCAGAACCAGAGAAGAATTCATATAATAACAATAATATAAAGACAAACAACTTTGAAAGAATTAAGAACTCTGATCAATACAATGACCTAGCACGACTCCAGAGGACTCACGATGAAACATGCTACCCACATCCTGACAGAAACTCAGAGTACAGATTGAGACATTTTTTTTTTGGACAAGGTCAATGAAGGAATTTGTTTTGCTTGACTATACTTGTTTTTTTGTTTTTCTTTCTTTCTCAGTGGAAAGGTAGGGGGAAGAAGGGCAACAGAGAGAAGATTGATTTTCATTGATTGAAAAAATTAAAATTTAATTTTAAAAAATCTTTATTCAGCTTAAAACTAAGTTTGGTGAGGGAAGGACAAGGGAGAAGGCAACAGTCCTTGAGGTCAGAGGATTCATTTGAAAAAGCCCAGGTATCCAGTTGAATGTTAGGAAATGTGCTCGCAGAGGCTGGGATTCTTGTAGAGACAAGGAAGAAATTAATTTGGAGCAAACAAATAAATAAACAAACAGAACCATTTCTCTGAAGAAGATGGGAAGATCACCAGGAAGGTTGCCACTCTATACCAGGCTATAATGCTGTCTTTGGTCAATCTTCTACCAAGTGGAACCACAACACCCTCCCCTAGTCAAGAAACCCAGGTCACAAAACAAGGCCTCACGCTTCCCCCACTTTATCCTTTCTTTCAGTGTAGGATGATGGGATAACATTTTTTTTCAATCAACCACTAATTTTCACTCTAAACTTAAACACTAAATAAAATTACATTTCCCTATACCGAGTAGAACAGAAAGAAGGTTGCATAAAAAACTGCAGCAGTCCATTTTAAACAGCTCACTTTCTTTCTAAAGTTATAATAAGCTCCACCTCATCAATGATGTGAGTTTTGCTGACGTTTTCATTTTCCATGCTGGTAGTATTTTTTTCATCACCAAAAGGACAAATAAACCCTTTTGTTCAGAATAAGCTGTGGAAGTGAATATACCCAAACAGAGGCGTACAAAGGGTTTCAGTCATTTTTAGACTATTCCCCACCCCTGTGGGTTTCAGGATCGCTGCTCTTCCAACTTCTGTGCGGCTCTGAGCAAAGTCACTGGACTCCACTCCGCTCCCTCCCCAGTCACTCTGGCCATTCTAATCATAATAACTAGCATTTATGTGGCGCCTTAAGATTTGCAAAGTGCTTTACAGTATTATTGGTTTATCCTCACAACAATTTTAGGAGTAGGTTTTATCATTTCGCTCATTTTACAGATGGGAAAACTGTAGTTTGTCACACAAGCTAAGTCAGTGTCTGAAGGCCGTATCTGAACTCAGGTCTTTCTTCCTCAGGAGGCAGCTAGGTGGCTCAGCAGAGAAGAGTTCAGGGTCTGGAATCAGGAAGACCTGAATTCAAATTCAGTCTCAGACCTTACTAGCTATTTGATCCTGGTCAGTCATTTAACTTCTGATTGATTTCCTTAATTTATTGGAGAAGGAAACAGCAAACCATCCCAATTTCTCTGCCAGGAAAACACAGGGGATGGTCATAAAGCATCAAACAGGACAAAATGTTTGAATGACAACTTTCTTCCCGACTCCAGGTCTGGAGTTCTGTTTATAAAGGCAGCTGGGTGGCATGCAGGGCTGGACTTGGAGTCAAGAAAACTTGAGTTCAAATCTGCCCTCAGACAGTTAGTAGTTGTGTGAACCTGAGCAAGTCACTTAACTGCTATCAACCTATTTCCTCATCTGTAAAATGTGGATAATAAGAGCACCTACCTTCCAGGGGTATTGCAAATGAAATATTTATAATATTTTATATTGCCATTGGTTATATCTATGTTTGTACTATAAGCACAAATATTTACAATATTTTATATTGCTTATTTTATATTTTACACTGCTACTGCTTGAATCTTATAGAACACATTTATAATATTTGATATATTTTTTTAAAATAGTATGTATAAAGTGCTTGGTAAATCTTACTCTATAAGTGCTAGCTATTATTATCATTATTGTTATTATTATTATTATCCACTGAGACACTAACTACCTATCACTGCTCGCCTGTTTCTCCAGTACTAACAAAGTGCTCAAAGCTTTTTCTTCTATTCATAGGCCACACTGGCTCTTATAGGCCTGGGCCTGGAAAGACTTCTATGAAGTGATACAAAGTGGTGTGTGCAAAACTAGGAGAACTCAGAACTATAAGAATATACATTACTTGGGAATCTATCTGCCAAGACAAACACAGGAATTATATGAACACAACAAAAAACACTTTTCACACAAATAAAACTTAAACAACTGGAAAAAACATTAATTGCTCCTGGGTAGGATGAGTATGACAATCCTACTGAAATTAATTTACTTATTCAGTGCCATGCCAGTCTAACTACCAAAAAAACTATTTTATAGAACTAGGAAAAAATAATAAAAGATCAAGAATATCAAGGGAACTAATGAAAAAATGTGAAGGAAGGAGGCCTACCAATACCAGATCTCAAACTGTACTATAAAGCAGTAATCATCAAAACAATCTGGTACAGGCTAATAGAAGGCTGGATCAATGGAATACATTAGAGGTAAATGATCAAGGCAAGCTAGTGTTTGATTAAAAAAAAATCCTAGCTTTTGGGACAAGAACTCACTGTTAAGACAAAATGCTGGGAAAATTGGAAAACAGCATAGGAAAAATTAGGTTTAGATCAATATCTCACACACTCTACCAAGATAAGGTCAAAATGGGTATGTGATTTAGAGTGATTTTATACATATATTATACACAAAGAGTGATATTATAAATAAGTTAGGGAAACAGAATAGTTTACCTGTAAGAATTACAGAGAAAGGAAGAATTTATGGCCAAACAAGAGGTAGAGAACATTACAAGATGTAAAAGGAATCATTTTGATTAAATTTAAAAGGTTTTGTACAAACAAAACCAACGCAACCAAGATTAGAAAGGTAACAACAAATATGTAAAAAATGTTATAACAAATTTCTCTGATAAAGGTCTCATTTCTCAAATATATAAGTAAATCAAACATAAGAATCCAAGTCATCCCCCAATTGATAAATGGCCAAAGGATACAAATCACAGGAAAACCTGTTCTAAATCCCTCTTGATTAGAAAAATGCAAATTAAAACAACCCTGAGGTACCACCTCACACCTAGCAGATTGGTTCATATGACAGTAAAGGAAAATGAGAAATGTTGGAGGGAATGTGGCAAAAATGGGAAAGATCTGTCTGTACAAAAACATTTATAGCTGTGCTTTTTGTGGTGGCAAAGAATTGGAAATTGAAGGGATGTCCCTCAATTGGGGAATGGCTGAACAAATTGTGGTACATGTTGGTGGATGGACTACTATTTTGCTAGTAGAAATGATAAGCAGGATGAATCCAGAAAAAGCTAGAAATATCTGCAGGAACTGATGGAAAGTGAAAAATAAGCAGACCAAGGAGAACATCATACACAATAACAGCAAAATTTATGACCATCAACTGGGCAAACTTGGTTACTCTCAGCAATGCAATCGACTGAGAAAATTCTGAAAAGATTTATGAATGCTATCTACCTCCAGAGAAAGAACTGTTGGGGTCAGATGTGGATCTTTCTCCAGATGTGGAACTGTCTTTCACATCACTGTATTTATGGTTTTATTTTGGTGTTTTGTATGAGTGTGCTCTTACAACAATGACCTATATGGAAGTGTGTTTTGCAGGATAATTTTTAAAAGACTAGTTCTCAGGTGGGAAGATGAGAATCCAGTTTACAAATATATTCAATATACACACACACACACACACACATGCACGCACTCATGGTACTTGCAAAAACCAGGGAAACAGCAATTTTGTTCCTATCTTGTTAAAACTTTTAAAAATAAACTATAAGTAATAGAGATTCACCATTTCACATACAAGCTTCTTTTTTATATTAGAATGTACACACTAAGAATTGAGTCCATAATAAAAAAGAAAATAAACACTCAGGGAAACGTCGCTTTTCTAAGATGTAGATGGCAGACTGTGAACAACTGAGAACTAAAGACTTTGGATGAGACAGAATTTAACTACTTTTTTTTTTTCTTAAACCTTTACCTTCTATCTTAGAAGCAATACTGTATTGGTTCCAAGGCAGAAGAGTGGGAAGGGCTACGCAATAAGGGTTAAGTGACTTGCCCAGTCACTCAGCTAGGAAGTGTCTGAGGCCAGATTTGAACCTAGGACCTCCCATCTCTAGACCTGGCTCTCCATCCACTGAGCTACCCAGCTGCCTCCTTAATTTGACCTTTTTTATTTTTAAATAAGTTTGGGGGTTTTTTTATGCCTTTCACTTTTGTTATTGCCATTTCTGGAAATTATTACCCACCAGTTCCCATGTGACCTTTCTCAGAGAACAAAGTAAAAAAGGGCAGAGAAATAAACTCTTGATTGGATGTGGAAAACAAAGGAAAGCCCTGTTTTCCTTTGCCCTACAACATTTTGCCTAAAAAATGTGTAGAAAGTCTCCTTTTGAAAATCATCTACCCACGCCTGAGAATGTACTGAAACACTGGGTGAATGAATATCTCCTGCTTTCAAAAGGAAACATCATCACTTTTTGTATGGGATAAAGCTTTGGTTAATATTTAAAAGCAAACCTACCCAATCGAATCACTACCTTTCCACACCACTGCAGACAGAATTACTTATTTTTTCATTTAATCAGTATTTGTTGCTGTTCAGTCATATCTGACTCTTCACGACCACATGTGGGGTTTTCTTGCTAAAGATCCTGGAATGTTATGAACTGATTCAGAGCGAAATCTGCAGAACCAGGAGAACATCATACAGAGTAACTGAAACACTGTGGGACAATCATATGTAATCAATTTTGCTACTAGCAGCAATGCAATTAGCCAGGACAATCCAGAAGGACTTATGAGAAAGAACTGTGGGAGTAGAAACACAGAAGAAAAAATATAATTGATCGCTTGTTTGTTTGAGTATAGGATTGGGGGTTTTGTTTTTAGAAGATTACTCTACTACAAAAATGAATAATATGGAAATAGGCATTGAATGATAATATATATTGTAAACCTTAAAATTTCTTAGACTTATAAATGTTAGAAATTTCACCATTGGGAAATTTCATACTTGGAAAATTTCTTACTGATAGTCTATTGGAATGTGAACCCCATTGGCATGGAAGGTTCCTCCTCCTCCCTTCTTAAGATTACTTTAGGACAGAAACCTTTTGCTGAACAATGGAAAGGGCTTTGACCTATGCTTAAGCATAGAACAGGAAGTTCTTTGAGTCATGATTGATTTTAGAATTGATACAATAGAGATACTTGGAATGACAGAACCAGGTCTTGGAAATTACAATCTCCACCCTACTCAGTCCTAACAGGATTTAGGAAGGGCTGCAGCATAGATCAAAATTTAATTATTCCAATCTCCACCCTACTCAGGGTAACAGGATTTAGGAAGGGCTGCAGCAAAGGATCAAGATTTAATTATTTGAGAATATGACCTTCAACAGACATGTGCAAAGCCACAGACCTCTGGGCGGTCCTGGGTTAAGGTAGAGCCACCATTGGCACAGGGAAGACATGGACAGTGATTGGTAGATGTGAGAACTGAGGGGAGGGAACTTGGATGGTTTCCTTAAAGATAGCGGGGTCTGAGGACTAAGGGGGTTGGTTGGAGAGGTTTTGCTCTGAGAGGTTGTGCTCTGAGAAGCTTGCTCTGAAGGAAGCTGGAGGTGGAGGCCCCTGAGACTGTTTCTCCATTTTGGTCACGTGAGTGATAGGGACTGATCTCTTTTCTTTGCCTCAGCTATCTAAGGGCTTGGGCCTTTTGGCCCAGCCTAAACAGAAGGGGTATTTAAGCCCTATTCCCTTCTCTCCCCTTTCTCTCTCCCTCTCTCTCTCTATCTCTAATACCTTTCTTCCTCCTGTTTGTAATTAAACTCCATAAAAGGTTGACTGCTGACTTGAGTTTTCATTTAGGAATTACATAGCTGAATTCCTTGGCGACCTTAAATTAATATATATCAGTCCTTTAAAGTGATTTCCTTGTCACAATGTATAACCCAGTGGAATTGCTTGTCAGCTCTGGAAGGAGAGAACAGAGGAGGGAAAAAACATGAATCATGTATCCAAGGAAAAATATTTTAAAATAAAACTAAAAAAAAAAAGATCCTGGAGTGATTTACCATTTCCTTCTCCAATTCATTTTACAGATGAGGAAATTGAGGCAAGGAAGGTCAAGTGATTTGCCCAGGGCCCCATTGCTAGGAAGTGTCTGAGGTCTGATGTGAACTCAGGAAGATGAATCTTTGGGACTGCAGGCCCTGTGATCTTTTAGTATTTATTAAATATCATTTGGATGGGAACAGCTAGGTGGTTCTGAAGATAAAAGAGTGCCAGGCCAGGATTCAGGAAGACCTGGGCAAATCACTTAACCCCCACTGCCTATCCCTTAGGCTCTCTGCCTTGGAATGGATATTTCTATTGTTTCTAAGACAGAAGAGAAGAGGGTTGTTTTTTTCTAATTGGACACAAAACACTATGTGGTGGGGGCCTTGCCCTTGAGTAGCTTCTAATTAGTCATAAAGTAATAGATTCAGGGTTGGAAAGCATCATAAAGTACACCTAGGTTCATTTTCAGGAAGAATGTGGGCCTTTAGCCAAGAGGAAGGAGATGCAGCAAGGGAAGGGTATAATGGTCTGGTCAGTGACCAGGAGGTTAATCCAGTCTTTCTGGAAGCTTTGGCACCAAATGGTAGGTAATATTTTTATTTGTTCTCCCATAATCAAACATTATCGAACCCCCTCATTTTATTTTATTTTAGCTTTTTTAAAATTTTTTTTCTTCCTGTAGTTGACAATTCCACAGTCAAGCCATTTTAAAGATGAGAAAACTGAGGATCAACAGTGAGGAGGCAATTTATTTGTTAAAGGTCACACAGAGGTGGGTTCTCTGATAATAAGAAAACCTAAGAATTGTATTAATATTACTTATATTATAAGTATAACCCAGTGAAATTATTTGTCAACGGGGGGGACAGGACACACAAAAATTTCATAACCATGGGGGGGAACTTTAAAAAACATTACTTATATTAGCAGGTAGTGGTTTGCGAAAAATGGACAAATCTCATTTTATCCTTACAACGACCGGATGCTATGATTATCCCCATTTTACAAACACTGCCTCTACTGAGGTAGGCAAGAGGGTATTTGATGCTTTTCTTTTTTCAACCTTTACCTTTAGTCTTAGAATCAATATTAAGTGTTGATTCTAAGACAGAAGTAAGGGCTGGACAACTGGAGTTAAATGCCTTGCTGAGGGTTACACAGCTAGCAAGAGTCTGAGGCTAGATTTGAACTCAGGAAGGATGAATCTTTTTTACTTCTGGCACTCTATTCACTGTGCCACATAGCAGGCCCCTGCCGTACAGTAGGCACCTCATAAAATGCATGTTGATTTGATGGGTGTTCTTAACCTACAGTTTGGATAGATTTAAAGGCCGGGGGAAGATGGGGAAAAATTTTTTTAAATATTAATGACATTAACAGAGCACTTAAGGGTCAGTTGAGTCTCTGGGCAGAGTGGATGAGGTGTTGGGCTTGGACTCTGAAATCAAGAAGACCTGGGTTCAAATTTCATCCCTCTGACCCTTTACTAGTTGTGAAGAGCTCTGCAAACTTTGGGGTACTTAAATAAAAATCAAGATTATCATCACTACACAGCTGTAAAGCAACAGAAAAGTTGTCCCACTTCTTGTGGCTCCCACAAAACAAGGAAGTTGGACTGTGATCTCAGACTCCCAAAGACTCTGTGATTCTGTATTTTTATTAGCAAGACTTCCAACTGGGGACTCTTCCGGTGGTTCCTCCAAAGCCTGAGGAGGCTTAGGACAGGAAGGGGGCCGCCACGGGCCTGGGCTGGACTCTGTTTCCCCACCCCACCCAGAGAATGTGTGTGTGTGGGCCACACTTTGTTCAGTAATCTGTTTGCAGAGCCTGCAATATTACCACCCCACACTGCCTAGATTACCCAGTCAAGATACACAGGCCGTGTCCGCCCCTACTCCCTCCCCTCACCCTTTGCACCTCTCATTTGGAGTGCCCTAATCAAATACTGCCTAACACTGCCAGAACTTCCAGAAAGAGTGAGCTAGCAGAGGGCTCTCTCGTTCTTCTCAGCATCCCAGGAATTGGTCACAGGCTCCCTCCTGGCTTCCTTCAAGTCTTTTTTTTTTAAAACCTTTCCTTCCATCTTAGAATCAACTGTGTGTATTTCTAAGGCAGAAGAGAGGTAAGAGCTAGGCAACAGGAGTTAAGTGACTTGCCCAGGGAAGTCTGAGTACAGGCTGGAAGGCAGGGTCTCCCAACTCCAGGTCTGACTCTATCCACTGAGCCACCCAGCTTCCCCTTTTAACTGACATTTAGCAACAAACATTGTTTTGGAAAGGGCTCCACAGGCTTTACCAGGCTGCCAAAGGATCCATTTTAAGAACCCGTGCTCTGTAAGAATGTAAGCTCCTTATGGCTGAACACATGAGTGTGCTCCAAGGAATGATGAGCTGCTTGATTTCTACATGAACTGGAACGACCTCCATGAACTGATGGGGAGTGAAATGAGCAGAACCAGGAGAACATGGTACACAGAAACAGAAATATTGTGGGATGATCAAATGTGAAAGACTTTGCTACTAGCAGCAATGCAACAATCCAGGACAATCCAGAGGGCCTTATGAGAAAGAACTGTGGGAGTAGAAATGCAGAAGAAAATATGATTGGTGGACTTGTTTATATATATGGGTATGGAAGTTGGGGTTTCGGTTTTAAAAGATTATTATAAAAATGAATAATATAGAAATAGGTTTTGAGTTGCTTTTTTTTGAGTTGTTTTTGATTTATCAACTAGGGGAGTGGGGAGGGAAGGTCATTTTATGGGGGGGGGGGGGTAGAGAAAGAATGTAAACTCTTTGAGGACAAGGGCTATTCTGACAGGGCATTTCTAACCTCACAGTTTAGCACAAAATAAAACCCTTATTGAATATTCATTCATTTACTTATTTAAGGTGTCTACAGTGATTCAGGCTCAAGGGTTTCCAGAGAGGGTCAAAAGCCACCATTCCCCTCAGGAAAGGTAGGCAGAAGCCAAGACTAGGAATCTTGAGAAGTCATAAATTTAATTGCAAAGTCAGCTTTGTTGCCCTTCAGGGCTTCGCAACAGTTGCTGGTCAGGTGGACTCTTTAAGGCAAAGTGGAGTAGGTGAAAGTCAATGAAGCATTCTCTTTTAGCCCAAAGGGAGGCCTCCAAGACTCCTGGAGCTCAAATAGGAGGAAATACTAAAATTAGAAAATGCTTTAAATACAATCTTGTAGTCAACAAACTGGTCTGTGGTAAGAGATAATTGATGGGCTGGAACATCTGGCAAAGTCCAATGGAAAGGGCCCTGGACTGTGAGGGGACTCGCTTTAATGCTGGAATTTCCACTCACCAGCTGTGTGCCTTTGAACATCTCCTTTCTCAGGGTTAGCTTTAAATGTCAGGGTCCAAATGTCCTCTAAAGGGATCAGAGAGGGAGGTCAGGTTCTATTCTGTGATACAAACCCTTCAAGGACCATCTCAAGTCCCCCACCTATGTCCTCATATCCTTCAGGCCAAAGGAGGCCACCCATCTTCCCTTCTGGCCTTCCCCACACGGATACTTTCCCATTCCAGTGCTTATCTTTTTAGGTGAGTGGCATGAACACTGAGTATCCAATGGAATCAGAAGGCCTGGACTGAATCCAGGCTCCAACACTTACTCAACCTTTCTGAGCCTCCAATCTACTTTTATATCTGCATTTTAATTCTTCACTCCCTTGGCAACCAACAGGGAACAAAGATCCTCCCCAGCTACTCCTACCCCGGGGAGAAATAATCTACTGAACAAAGATAGCCTGAAAGGTCGGAATATCTCACAATATCATCCAATGTTCCTAACCTACTCTTCTCTAGCTGGTCCACTGCACCCTCTGCATCCCTGCTCTACTGGGGCTTTTTGGGGGGTTTGTTTTAAACCCTTATTTTTTGTTATAGAAACAACTTTTAAGATAGAAGGGCAAGAGCTAGGCAAACAGGGTTAAGCAACTTGCCCAGGGTGGCACCGTTAGGAAGTGTCTGAGGCCACCTGTTAAAACATTTCCCTTTTTATTAGACTTGTGTCCTTCCTCTAGAAATGACACTGTAAAAGGGGCAGCTAGGTAGAGAGCACCCAGGCCATTACCCAGCCCTTATAGCTCTTTCTGCCTTGGAATTGATATTAATGATTCTAAGACAGAAAGTAAGGGTTTTTCAAAAAATGTCACTGTGTAAATATTTTATACTTCCTTGTAGTATGTTCCTCCTAAAATGGAATGTAAATTCCTTGGGGTCAGGGAATGTATTGTTTTGACTTTGTATTCTCAGTGTTTATCTAGTAATATGCCTGCAAAGGGTAGGTGCTTAATAAATCCCTGGTTGAACTGAATTTATTTCAAACAGCTGTTTATTAAGGGCCCTCACTCTATCTATATTCAAGACCTGCTTAGAAGAGAAAGAGATAAAAAGATAATATACACAAGTACCTATCTTTAAAGAGTTTATAGTCTGGGCTTTATTATTAAAGATGACACTTGAGCTAGATCTCCAAGGTTGGTTTGGAAACATTAAATCAGGGGCTAAATCTGGGAGTTCTTTCTCCCCACTCACACTATGACCACCCCTAGTCACTCCTCCCAAATGGTCTCCTTACATGCAGTCTCTCCCATCATCCTCCCCATGACTATCAAATTGATAACACTAAAACTGGCATTTCTAAGCAAGTATGTCCCTTCTCTGCTCCAGAAGCAGCCCCTTGTCTTAAGTATAAAATAAAAAGTTCTCAAGTTCGTATTTGAAGTCCCTCATAAACTAGAACCAGCCTCCTTCTCCAGACTGATTATTCCCTTACTCAGCTTCAAGAAAACTCAGCACTGCTCCCTTTTACATCACCAACATAGACCATTCCATCTCCTCCTTCCTTCACCTTAGCACAGACTATTTCCCCCCATGCCTGGGATGCTCTCCCGATTCACTTCCCCCTCTTGGCTCAGCTCCATTGTGATCTTCAAGAGGCCTTTCCTCATTGGAACCAGTAGTTAGTGCCCTGTCCCACCACATCCGGGTTTTACTTTTTTCTCTATATCTTGAATTTACTTATGCCTAAATAAATTCCCCTTAAGGGAACTCAGAGACGGAACTGTTACCACTCTTCCAGGTATATAGGAGGTGGTTTAATAAATGCAACAAGACAGAGAAGGTGGGCTACACAAATAGTGAAGAATGGAAGGGGGAGTGTAGGTTGGACTGGTTTGTTCTCCAGGATCGAAGGGTACAAACACAAAAACGTTCTTCAGGGAAGGGATTATTTTAATTGCTGAGGGCCAGACTTCACACACTCCACTATTAATCTCTTTCTTAAAAGGGGCAGAACAGTCGCCAGGGAAAATCCCACACAGTCCAACTCTCTTAAGCCTCTCCAATTTCTTTTGCTGCGGGCACCTCAACTGGTCTCCGGGGCTCCCGACCTTCCCAAGGGGCAGCCAGCTTTCTTTCCCTCCTCAGGGCCCTAACAAATGAGATAATATTTGCAAAGTGCATAGTACAATGCCTGACACATAGTAGGGACTTTAAGAAACTCTAGCAGCTACTGGAACTGGGGGTTGTCAGGGAGGAGGGAGAGGAAGACACTGACCGTTGGAGGGGGTGGGAGGTGCTCACGAGGACCCCTGCCCAGGAGGAGGCGCCAGGTTGGGATGGGGATCTACAGCTTGAGTCCCCGGCTTCCGGAGAAAGGGGGAGGGATGGCACTCACCTTAAGCAGGTCCAACGGGTGCGTGCAGCACGCGGCCCCCGAAGAGGCCAACCCGCCGAAGTACCAGCGGGACTCGCGTTTCTCCGGCATGATTGCGCCGGACTGGGCTGCACGGGACTGTTTGCGCCGACGCCGAGAAGAGTGCGAGTCCGTGGAGCACTACGTACTGTGCACGAGATAGAGCGCAATAGGAACTGAAGAGAGAGAGCAGGTCGTAGGGAGAGGCCCAGCAGCGCCTCCGGCTCCTGGGAAGCAGGTTCAAAGCACCGCCCGCCGCCCCTCGCAGCCAATGCGCCGCCGCGTCCCCGGATCAGCCCCCGCCCATCCTGCCGGGCCCGCCCAGCGGAGCGGAGCCGAGCTTCCAGCGGCAAGGCTTGGGCACGCCTTAAAGGGGCCGCGGCAGCGCCTCCCGGCCCTGGGGAACGGGGAGGAGGGGCCCGCGGCCACGGTCAAGGGCACTGCGCCGGAACATACGCTGCGGCTGCGCGCCTAGGGATCCCGGCTATCCCACCCCGAACCTTCCTCCTGTGGTTGGAAGTGAACCCAGGTTATCCCGGTGCATCCTTCTTGGGGCTGGCGGTCTCTGGGCTTGCGGCTCCGCGCCGGGGGAGCCTGAGGGTTTGTTTTTCCAGCCCCTTCCCAGTCCTGCCTTCCTTCCGAGGCTTCCTCCTCCGTAAGTATCGCCTTGGCGCGTAGTCTCCCTCATTAGATTCAGTTCAATTCAATAAACATTGATAATTCGTGGCTCCTTGGAGAGAGTGCTGGACTTAGAGACCAGAAGACCCAAGTTCAGACGCTTACTAGCGGTGTGACCCTGAGCCATTCACTTAAATCTGTTTCCACTAAAGCAGCCAATGGCAAACCGCCCCAGTATATTGGCGTGCCGTGGTCCAGGGGAGGCCATGAAGAGGAGGACACGACTGAACCACCGAGCAACATGCGCGAAAACACCTGGTCGTGAGCTCAAGGACAGGGGCTTGTCTTTGGCTTTATTATCCTCTGTGTTTAGCTCAGTGTACATTGGTAGGTGCTTAATAAATTCTTCTTAATTATAGTGGTGGAGCTCAAAGGGGCCCACATCTAAGGACCAAACCTTAGCCCATCTTCCCTGATGTCAGCCTTACGATTCCTATATCTTGGAACCTTGTTTAATCACCTGTTAGCAGTTTGGACAGACTCCAGATATAGAGCTTTTCCAGCTCTAAATTCTGTGAAGTTGGCCCCCATTATCAAAAGGTGTTGGTTTAAATGGGCCGTGTAAAACACCCTTGCACAGGAAAAACAAATCTTTGAAAAGCAACTCGAATGCTGTGTGGAAGGAGCTTTGGAAGGACAATTCAAATCCTAGCCCTGTCACTCTCTATGGTTTTGGGTGAATTACTTGTAACTAGGTAATTGGATTAATGATCCTTTCTGGGCTCTGACAATATGGTTTTGAGAAAAACTTGTCACACTTTCCACAGATCCAGTCAGTAGGTATGACTTAGAGCTCAATATACTTAATAATTTTAGGTTTTACTTCATTCTCTATAACTTTCCTCAGCTGAAATGAAGAGACTGGACTAGATGATCGACAAGACTTTCCTAAGGCCTAAATTTAACCTCAGTTTACTCATTTGCAAATCCTTTTTTTTACTAATCTTTTAGGGTTAGGAGGAGAGCAGTTGCCAGTCTCTAAGTTCTCATCCAGCTGTACTAGCTATCTGTACAATGTTGGGCAGTTTAGTTCACTCTCTGGGCCTGTTTCTTCATCTGTAGAGTGAGCATAGACTAGATAATACCCGATTCCTTCCAGTGCCAAATCTATGATCCTTCTCCATTGCCTCATTGTGGCAATGAGGTGGTGGAGGATGAATTCTAGAAGGATGCTTGGGCAGTAGCCCATCCTGGCTACAAAAACTTCAAATACAGGCCAGTGATGTTCCTGTTCTGGCTAAGTTGGAAGAAGTTTATCACCAGGTGATCAACAGGCTATGGGGTAGCAAATTTAGGTCAATTCTTGGTAATGTCCCTTAAGAGGTTTTGCCTAGAGGGAATGAATCACACCAACAAAATGATCAATTCTTGTACTAGATTTTCAGTGATTCTTTATTATTCCATCACAGAAGGCCTCATTTGGACAGTATTTCTTTTCTTTCTCTTTTCTCCCTTCAATTTCCAGTAAGGTTACACCTCAGACAGAACCTCAACTGACCCCAGAAGATTACTTTCCCTTCCTGTGTGTGCACAATGCACATCCACAGCTTTGCCCGAATTTGCTTCTGCCTTGCTCATTTCATCACCTCTAACATTACTAAATTGTAAGCACGAAATTATAAGGATTCCACAGAATTCAGAAAAGTCCTAGATCTTGAGAATATCACATTGAATTTAAGTCTAAGATGTTACCAGGATGTACTAGGAAATGCAGCTTACTGCTGTGACTGGGACCATGAACAGGGCTGTGGCTGCCAAGGTTGTCTTTTGGCAGCTCCTTTATAAGAAAACTCTTCACTAATCATAGTCACAGGCTAAGCCACAAGCAGCTGAAACAGTTTAGGTTCCCTTGATAGCGAGACTAGAAATAAGAAGCAGGCGCCTATGCTCTGGGATGCTGCCTCCTCAGCTCCCACCAAGTACACAGTTAAATGTACCAAGTCATTATATACTGCCAATAAAGACAAACTGACATCCCTACCTAGCCTGGAGTAACTGAAGAACCTTTTAAGTTGCTATTCTTCTGAACCCAACTCCAATGCCTCCTCCTCTATAAGGCCTCTCATCCTCCTCAGGTTATTAGGGGATCTCGGTATTTTTTAAACCTGTTATTTCTAGAAATCTGAGTATAGCTATGTAAATAACTTAAATCTAGATTTTAGCTAAATTTATCTCCATAGAGTTTAGGGTTGACTTTCAGTACTGCCAATTTATTTACTAATTTATTTATTATATCTTTCTTATTAGGAAAGCTATAAGCTAGGTCAGTAGCAAAATTTAGCCATTTCACCAGAAGGCATCCCCTCACTGAAGGGTGAAAGTATGGGTGTGGATTCTGATCAGAGTTCAGGCTAACCTCTCATAACCAAATAAAGAACAGGGTATTAAGACTTATTATCCCCAAGGAAAAATTTATTTAAAATAAAATTTAAAAAACAAATATTCAAATCTTCTTTAGGTCCTCATCATTTTCAGCAGTTCAAATGAGATTTTCTGAATATGTGACTGGATTAAATAAGGTTGAGGCCAGGAGAATATCAAACAGCAGTGCTTGTCATTAAGGCAGAATTCTCTACTTAAGGGACTAAGCTTCATAGCAGTTAATTTACCACAAGGTGCATGAGGCATATAATTTCTGAGCACTTAAAAATACTGCATGACTATAGACAATTCATATTAATTCTGAGTCTCAATGTCCACTTTTTTAAATGAGGCAAGCTTGTCTGAGGAAGTGGTGGTGGTGGTAGTAGTGGACTGGTTAATAGTTCCAACTGTGTAGTGTTGACGAACTCACTAAACTTTTCTTGGTTAATTCCCTCATTTGCAAGGATTAGATAATCATTAGAAGTATATTCTGTGATTAGGTAACCAGATAATTTCTTCTAGGATACTTTAAACTCTAGATCTGTACTCTGATAATTAGGAATCATGGGGAATAAGGATAAGGAATTCCCAGGTAATGAAACTCTTTACATCTAGGCAAACTGGTGCCTACTTTGCAACACAGAGCTACTTAGAAAACTGAATAATTAAGTGCCTTGCCCAAAGTCACAGACTTATTCTCTATCAGTCATATCAATCATAAAACTAGTCCATATCAAATATAGAAGGAATCATGAGAAATCATCCCATCCTTGTTCTAGAGAAGACTGAAGACCAGGAAGAAATGGGCTGGTTCTACTTTGTTCTATCCAGCTGATTATTCAAAGATAGTGAGGAAGTGAAATGTATGTGTACAAAAATCAACTTTTTATTTGGCTAAACCAGCTGCCCAACATCACTGCCCATGTCTATTCTGGGAAACTCCTTAGGAAGCCGGGATACAAGTTGGAAACAATTCTTACAGTACATGCATGTACATAGATGTGTATGCTTATACACATCCTATATAAAGTATACACATATATACCACATACACATACACCGAGTATACCGTATTAGCCCAAATATAATATGACCCCAAGTATTCTGAAGGGTAACTCAGAAAGAGAAAACACCCATTTTATTTTCTCCTTTTAAATTACAACCTTCTCTTAACTGGTAAAGTACATTAGCAGGCACTTTATATTCAAAGTTTTTGCTACAGTCAAATAACTAGGTAGATCCCTCTGCGCACATTTCAGCAATTCTTTTCTTCACATTTCAGTCACACGACACTTGGACATGTTGAGTATGAGCATTCTGCACCTGGACACCTACTCCAGACCACATTCAACCAATCTAACACAAGTTTTTCATCCATCCCTTTTCCTGCATGCGAAAGATCATTCCTGATGGTAACTTTCCTTTAGGTAATGTTTTACACCTTAAAATTATGTAAGGAGTCAGTTTTCACCTGTCATCTGTGACTGCAAGCATTAGGGTCATTCTAGTTTTCTCATTTATTTCCAGTAGTTTTAATCAACATGGATTTGGTGCCTTTAGTATTAATGGTGTCATTTGACAGAATATCAAAATAAACAGACATTTGGTCAGCATTTCCATCTGCCCCAGGAAATAGCCATCCTTTTTATGGATGCTGAGGTGCACAATACACAGCTTATGGTTTCAAAGTTGGAAGTGCTCAAATATAGTGCAAATGCCACTTTCAAAGGTACATATTGGGGGAAAAACATCACACCTTTTGCAACTAATATGGTATACACATTTCCTCCGTATACTCATACTATTTTCATTGACGTATGTGTACACCTGTTGGCAATATGAAGAGTATAAATGATGAAGTTCAGAGAGAAGACAGGCATGATCCCATGATCAGACACGTTCAAAATGTCTCAAGGAGGATGGAGGCTCTCAAAAAATAACAAAACTATACTAATCACAAATGAGGGCAAGGAGATACGGGTAAGATCTAGGTAAAGGTAAAGGAACCATTGAGGATTATCTCTCTGATGAAATAAGATTTAAGAACACATAGTAAAGTCGAAAAGAGTAACTATTACTAAGAACAAAACATAGAAGCCTGGACTTGTATAAATAATGTCAATAAGGCTAAGGCTCAGAATAAACTGAATCTTACCCTCCAAATGACAGAAATATGAAGTAGGCACTATTTTAAATAGATGTTTCAAATGAGTGTTCCAGGTCCCCATCCTTAGTCTTATCTTGTTCAATACTTTCCTCACAACTATCATGCAAGTAAGGTAGATGGGGCTAATGTTATGGTCTCTCTCAATTTTGTAGAAGAGAATAATTAAGGCTCAGAGGAATTAACTGACATTGATGTCACATATCTAGCTTGGAGTCAGCAAATGAAGCCAGTCTCTTAACTCTAACCAATTCCAGATCTCTTTCCATTTATTATCAAGCTTCTTGACATAGTAGGAATGCTTTCATAGATCTGCAAATGACAAGTGTTGAGAAGACCAGTTAATGGGGCTGGAAACTAGGATTCAGATTCAATAAAAAATTCAGCAGGTTGGAAATAGGCCCCATTGAACAAAAAGGGCTGGTCTTGAAGCTCAGGGAAAAGAGGAAGTACATGCCTGCTACTGAGTTAGATGGGACCTTAACAGATGGAAAAATGAAAGCAGTTCAATTCACATTTAGGCTATTTTCTCTATTAAGTATGTAATGAAAATAGCAACAATAGAGTTCATAAGTAAAGTGAGTTTAGAGATATAAAAGTGTGCCAGTGGACTGAAGGTCAAATGCCTTGATGGAAAAAAAAAAAGCCTGGAATTGAGTCAGTAAAGATATGGGTCAGGGAACTTTACTTTGATTCCTGTTAAAATTACAGGATATATTTTTATAAGGATAGTTAGCGAACACTTAAAAGAAAGGAAGGCTGTTCTAGCATGGCATCATCCAAAACAGGTTTCACTAGACCAGCCTTGTTTCCCTTTTTCAAAATACAGAACAAGGGAATACAATATGGTTTACCCACATTCTAACAAAGCATTTGACAAAACACAATCACACAATCCTTGAAGAAATGATGATTACATGAGATAGGTAATAAAAAGCCAGATTAAGAAGTTGAATAACTGGATCCAGAAAGTTCTCATTAACAGTTTGATGTAAACTTGTAAGGTGTCTAACTGAGATCCCTTTGGGATCTGTGGCCCTGTGTGATTTAACTTATATAAAAGCATATATGCCAAGTTTTTCAAATCTGAAGAGGACATATAACTAGATGAGTCAGGATCCAAGATCTCCAAAGTCTAGAATATTGAGCCAAATCTAGTAAAAAATGAAATTTAATAGGGATAAATTCTTATACTTGGATTAAAAAAAACAAATTTCACAAGTACAAAGTAGGAAGTCTGGATGGAAAAGATGAAGGTTTGAATAAAGGGCAAGCTCCTTAAATATGGCATGACAGCCAAAAAAGCTAATGTTATTTTATGCTACATGAAAGGACCCATCATTGGCTGTGGGGTGCCTTACTTCCACCCAGGCCTGCCTCTGTGTTCAGTCATGGGCACATTTTAGAAAGAAACTGAAGACAGTCTGGAGGTAAGCAACCAAAATGCTGCTCAAAATCATGGGATATAAGGATCAGCTGCAGTAACTGGGGATGTTTAACTTAAATACTAGAAAACATCAAGACAGGTGGCTGAGTGGGTACAAGAAAGCTGATGTTCAATATCTGAAGGTCTGTCACTTGAATGAGAAATTAGATTTACTTTGCCTGACATGAGCGGAAAACCAGAAGTAGAAGGGTTTAAAGCTGTTAAGATTTAGGTTTGACTTAAGGAAAAATCTCAACTATATATTAACCAAAAGAAAAATGAACTGCAAGTAATGGATTCCTGTCCAGCATTTAAACAAAAGCTGAACAACCACTTCTTAGTATTTGGTAGATGGGATTCCTGTTCAGGTTAGAAGTGCCTTAAAACTGAGATTGAATAGTACATTCACCCTCTTCCAGGGCTAAAAGTAAAAATGGCAAAACCTCATTGCTCCCATTACTAGGAACAGAATTTGGGAAAGTTATAACTAGTTGGGATCAGAGCATATAGAATAGCTTGAGGTTTGGACATGAGCCTTCCATTCAAGTATTGATTTTTATGCTTTTATCTCTGTTTCTAAGGATAAACAGCTCAGGGAATACTTACCATAGAATAGCTGGCTTCAACACTGTGCTGGGCAATCATCTTGCAAGGACACTGTCACACCTCAGAGAGCAAACAAGAAAACTCTGGGAGTGGTCAGAAAACCCCAGCCTAGCTAGGCAAATCATTAACTCTTCAGTAACTACCGAGATGAAATCAGGGGGGGGAAAGACTGGGCAAGACCCCAGATATAAGGCCCTGAGAATGGAAGCTATAGATGATATGCTTTCTCTTTTCTGAAGACTCCACTCCAGGTGATTTCCTAACTCCTGTAGTAGTACTTGTCTGCTGTACTTCCCAGGCTGCCTTGCAAGGTGTATGCCCCAGTTTTTAAAGCTGGGCAGCAGTGGCTATTCTGGATAAATTACTATGGCACAAACAGATCCTAGTCCCTTATGAGATTACTACAGAATCCCTATATAGGAGCTCATCTCTAGAGTTAAGTAGTTATAAAACTTGCTCAGTTTCCAAGGACAAAACCAACTTTATTAGCTTCCAAATGTTGCATCTACTTCCATTTCCTCAAATAGTGCCATTTGTGGGTGAATTAAAAGCCCAAACTCCTCTTTAGCGTAGAATTCAAGGCCTCCCAAAACCTTTCCTTAATTGCCTTATATATATAACTGCCCAGCCAATCTAATCTACTTACTTTTTCCTAAATGGATCTAGAGCACTTTTGTACTTATGCCTTTGCCCTCACCACTCTTCCCACTTGAAATATCTTCTCTTCCTTCAGGGTTTTTTTAAACTTATTTTTTGCCTTAGAATACATACTGTACATATAGGTTTTAAGGCAGAAGAGCAATAAGGGCTACGTAGGCAACTGCTGTTAAGTGACTTGCCCAGTCTCATAGCAAGGAAGTCTTTTGCGGCCAGATTTGAACCCATGACCTCCCATCTCCAGGCCTGGCTCTCTATTCACTGAGCCACCTAGCTGCCCCTAGGGTCTATCTTGAACCATGTCTTTCCCACACAGCCTTCCCCTATACTCTGGGTGATCAAACTTTCTAAAGTCTTATAGCATTTGTCTGTCCCATTTCCTGTGATACCTTGTACTGTTATATATCTATGTGGATGTACTGTTTCTTCAACTAAAATACTAGCTTGCTTGAGAGGATGGAGAATATCTTCAGATTTCTTTTTCTCAACCAATAATACCTATCATAAAATAAGGTACTATACCACAGACAGCACAGAGAGATGGTGAAAATAATAATGAAGGAAATACCTTTCCTTCAGGACTTGAGAAATAGTGTAAAACTGGCACCACAATGAAGAGGACAGGCAAACTGACTTAGAGCCCAGACCACTCTACAGGCCTGTATTATCCTCCTCCCCCAACATCCACCTTTGATAGTTAAAAAACTACGGTACCAATTCTTGACTGCTTGGTCTTCAGCACACAACTGGAAGCATACACTGGAAGCCTTGGCAATGATATATTTTTCTTTTAGACTACTGTTTGAACAAATTTGCTCCCCACTCATATGTTTCACAGAGTCCTTCTTCACAGCAGCCTTTTAAAAGGGCCTGGGACAGATGGGCCTTCCCTTCCCTCCCAGAATAGAGTCTCCTGAAAAGCTGAGAATGTTTTCACTCAACTACCCACACCGTTTTAAGCACATCTGTTCAGGTCCACAGGCAGCAATCCAAACGGGGCTATTGCCTGAGTGGTCAGACTGGACTGGAGTAAGCCCCACTTTGCACAAGTCTTTTAGAACCCCAAATTTCTATTCCAAAACCACAGTGCCTCCAGCTGCTTCCAAAGCCACTTTAATCTTCTCTGCTTCTGATTTGGCAACATTGGCTTTGATTTCCTGAGGCAGGGACTCTACCAGCTTCTTTGCCTGAAATGAAGAAAAGGGGAAAATTAGAACCCTAAAAAATCATTATAAGAAGTCTGGTCTTTGGCTCCAGATGAAGCCTGAAGCATTATGATCATGACTCTAGGAGAAAGATGGGAGGTGGGTGGGGAAAAGAAGAGGACAGAGAATCTCTCAACTTGGAAACCATTAAGCAGAAAGAAAGCAGAAAGCTGTGTGTCCTTAGGACAAGAACTCTGTACCTGGACAAGGTTTATGCCTTGGATGTAATTCTTTACTTCCTTGATTAGTTTCACTTTATCCACAGGCTTAGCTTCTGTCAGCCGAACAGTGAAATGTGTCCGTTCCTTCTGCTTGGGTACCTCTTCCTCTTCTGCTGCCTAGAATGAGAGGAGGAAGAAGACAGATGAAGACAGACATACCCAATGTCTGATCCCCTTGCTCTACTGTCTAACTTTAAAAGGGAAATCAGATAGCCATCAGGTAAATTTATTGCCCTGATACCTCTCCACTCAGGATCAAATGAGATAATACACACACACACAAATAATTCTGTAAATACCAGTTATTATACTATTATGTATAATATACAGAAATAAAGAACTCAATGAAGGTTTAGCTATTTTACTTTTCCAATAAGATCGGATGTAAAGCAAAGCTGTCCATTGTTACTACCATTTGAAACAGTTCTAGACATGCTACCTTTGCAATAAAATAATAAAAAAGAAATTGCATGAATAAGCACAGGAAAAGAAACAATTATCACTGTTTAATAATATGGTTTAGAGAAGATTATAAATTCAAGTAAAATTAAATGAAACAACTTCAACAGAGTAGCAGAATATAAAATAACCAGCCACTGTACTAGCAAAACTCAGAAAGAGGAGAAAGAGAAATCCCATTCAGTATAACTACAAAATATGAAAATGGGCAAATTCACCTGCCAAGGTACGTCTAAGTCTTAAATGAATACAGTTACAAAACACTCTTTACAAAAATAAAGACTTAAATAATTGGACAAATGTTAACTGTTCAGGATTGGCCTGTCACAATATAAACAAATTAATGTTTGATACTAACATGCTATCTAAACAAATTTACAAACCTATGAAGAAACTATCAAAGGATTACTTAAATAGGATTATTCCGATTACATTAAATTAAAAAGAGTTTGCACAAACAAACCAACGTTGCCAAGATTAGAAGGAAAACAAGAAAACGGAAAAAGATTTTTACTTATAAGTTTTTCTGATAAAAGTCTCATTTCTCAAATATATAGAGAACTGGGTCAAATTTATATGAATAAGAATCATTCTCCAATTGAAAAATTGCCAAAGGATATGAATAGGCAGTTTTTAGAAGAAAAATCAAAGCTACCTAGTTGCATGAAAAAATACTTTAAATTACTAGTGATTAGATAAGTGCAAATTAAAACACCTATCATATTGGTTAATATATGACAGAAAAGGAAAATTGGGAGGGGATGTGGGAAAAAATAGGGACTCTAATGCACTATGGGTGAAATTGTGAACTGATCCAATCATTATGGAGAGCAATTTGGAACTATACTCAAAAGGCAATAAAACTGCTTTGGGTTGTATTTGGTCTTTGGCCTGATAATATCACTACTAGGTTTGTACCTCCAAAGAAATTAAAAAAAAAAAAGACCTATTTGTACAAAAATATTTATAGCAATTCTTTTTGTGCTGGCAAAGAACTGGAAATCAAGGGGATGCCCATTAATTAGGGACTAGCTGAACAAGTTATGTCATATGATTGTGATAGAATACTATTATGCTATATGAACTAATGAAGATGGTTTCAGAAAAACCTGGAAAGACTTTCATGAACTGATGCAAAGTAAAGTGAGCAGAAGCAGAAGAGCAAACCTGTATGATTAACTGTGAATGACTTATTGTGACATTATTATAGGACTCTCAGCAATACAATGATCCAAGTCAACTCCTAAGAACTTATGATGAGCACACTATCCACCTCCAGAGAAAGAAATTGAAGCATACTTTTTAAAATCTATTTTCCTTTTTCCAATATGGCCAATCCATATCAAACAGCTCGCCTTCTCAAGGAGGGAAGAGAATATTAAACTCAAAAATTTTTTAAATGAATGTTAAAATTTTTCTTTTACATTTAATTGAGAATAAAATAAGAGGGAAACTGCAAAAAAAAAAGACAACTTCAAAGCTTTGATCAATGTTTGGCAGAAAGGTTATAGTCTTTCATGTCATTGAGAAGAAAACAAAAAAAGAGGGAGGGAGAAAGAAAGAGAAAAGGAGAGAAACAAAGAAAGGACTTCAGAGCTAAGATCAACATAATTTTTTAAAAAATCCTTGCCTTCCACCTTAGAATCAATACTATGCATTGGTTCCAAGGCAGAAGAGTGGTATGGGCTAGGCTAGGGGGTTAAGTGACTTGCTCAGGACCATACAGCTAGGAAGTTTCTGAGGCCATATTTGAACCTAGGACCTCCCATCTCTACCTGGCTCTCAATCCACTGAGCTACCCAGCTGTCCCCAAACATAATTATTTTTAATTGCTTGGTATAAAGATAATGGACTAAAGGTAAGGAATGAAACATTTTTAGGCATAGCAAAAATGTTGTTTTACTCAAGTACACTTATTGGTTATGAAGCAGGGCCTCTTATAGAAAGAAATATTAGTTGGTGATGCAAAAACAAAAAAAGGAAGAAAATCAGTGTGGCACATATATAATCCCCTTTTCTGTTCTTTGTGTATTAAAAGATTCATGTTTGTTAAACTGACAACACAAATAAAATTTTTAAAGAGACAGACAAGATGGACTAATAGGATGCCTAAACTGGAGCCAAAAATCTAGGTTCAAATCCTTCCTCAGACACATAGTATCTGTATGACTACAAGCAAGACCTTTGACGTCACTGGGTTGCATTTTCTTTTTATCAAATTCTGATAGCAATTGATGTGTAGCTCAAATGAAATCATACATATAAAGTGCATTGTAAACTTTAGTGTATATAAATGTCATTCTTTTTGTTTGCACATATGCCATAGTCTCCCTAGCAGAATCACAGATTTAAAGTTAGAAGAGACCTAAGTTATCTAGTTCAAAGGTGTCAGTCACACCTTCTGGCCCCCTGTAGTCCACACCCTTCCCTAGTACAGCTAGTACCACATTATAATGTTATTGGGAAGAGGCAGGTAGGTGACGCAGTGAATTGAAAGCCAGGCCTAGAGACAGAGGGTCTTGGGTTCAAATGTGACCTCAGATACTTCTTAATTGTGTGACCTTGGTCAAGTCATTTTACTCCCATTGAGTAGCCCTTACTGCTCTCTTCTGCCTTGGCACCAATACACAGTATTGATTCTAAGATGGAATGTAGAGGGTTTTTTTAAATTAAAAAATAAAACAATATACATATATGTAAAATTGGGAAATACTAAACAAAATTAATCAAAATTAATAGAGATCATATTATGTTTTAAAACTCAGTTAATAAGCAATCTGAAAGGATCCTTAAGTATGGTTTTCTATTTGAGTTGGATACCACTGATCTAGTTCAACCAACTCATTCTACATCTGGGCAAACAGTCCATGAAGAGTTCCCCCCAAATCATATAGCCACTGAAGAGCAGAGCTGAAATGTGAGTGCTACTATAACCAGAGCATTCTGTGTGCTAAGGGGAGGGAGAGGGAAAGAGAGTGTGTTTAGAGAAGACATGGTTGAGAGAGGAAGGGACCATAGCAGCCACTGACTCCAACTAATACTCTAAAGGAATCTGTACTAGAACACAACCAAGAAGTAGTAGTTATAGGTAATATTTATATATTATTTACTATGTGCCAGGCATTATATGAAGCACATTACAAATTTTCATTTCATCCTTGTAATAAAGCCTGTGAGATAGGCACTATTATCATCCTCATTTTACAGATAGAGGTTGTTTTTTTTTTTACAAGGCAGATGGTAGTTAAATGACTTGCCCAGGGTCACGTGGTATTAAGTGCCTGAGGTTGGATTTTAAATCCAGGTTTTCCTGACTCCTGGTCCACCATTCTATCCATTGTGTAAGTGATCATCCAGCCTCTCCTTGACTTCTGTGGTGGGGACACACCAACATTTCTCAAAGCCCAATCTGCTTGGGGGTGGGGAGGATTGGAAGGAATCTGATTGTTGGGATGTATAATCTGACATCAAACCAAATTGGCCTCTTGGCAATGTCTACCTATTACTCCTGGTTCTGCCCTTTGGAACAAAACAGAACAATCTACTCCCTTTTATATGACACTCATCGTGTTTATCTTGAATCTTCATCAGTCTAAACATACCCAGGTCCTTCAACCAGTAGCGGTACCAAAAGATTAGAGAAAGGCATAGCTAGTGTATACTAGCTTGTCATATAGTGTGTACTGGATGACAAGATCAAAAAAAATATGGAGACCATAAAATTGGGCTGAAATTGATGACAAAATTTAAGAGATATATTTTTTTTAACTTAAGGATAATTAGGAAACCAAAGTATTATTGGTGGAGTTGTGTACTGATCCAACCATTCAGGAAAGCAATTCCGTTATATGCAAAGGCTATAAAATCATGCATATCCTTTGATCCAACAATATCACTACTAGGACTGTTATCTCAGAAAAGATCAAAGGAAAAGGACTTATTTGTACCAAAATATTTATAGCAGCTCTTTCTGTAGTGGCAAAGAATTGGAAACTGCAGAACAGCTGACCAATTTATGGTATATGACAGTGATTGAATGTTGAGTGATAGGTGATGAATGACTAGATGTGTGGGACAGGTAATTAGGGTAAAAATCCACCATTACAGTCTCAGAGAGAGTCAGCTTAATTAGGAAGCCAGTTTCTCATAAGCAAGTGAAAGTGAAAGAGAGAGAAAATAGAGATAGAAAGAGCAAATACCTGAATGGCTGGAGAGAATGAACAGGCAAAACACAGAATAATGATTTGTAGCTAGGTCTTCTGTTTATTATGCCAAAGAGCAAGATTTTTATAGAATATAGTTTTAAGTATTACATCCTTTCAGAGGCATAACTTTCTCACAGAATATTGTTTATGAAAAGACTATACCCAAAACATTTCTAAGGCTATTCTACAAACCCAAGCAGTTGAGGAATATTGACAGTAACTTGGGGGTTTACAGGAATCAAGAGAAAAGAGTGTCTGGGTCATTTGGTCATGACATTACAAAAGCTTCTTTGGTCATCAAAATAATGAAGAGCTCAAGGATTATTATGAAGGAAGCTTTTCAGAAGATGTCTTTATTTGGATTACAGCTAGACAATATTTTTGAGCTGCTATTTTGAGACTCCAGCCCTGCCATGAAATCCTAGGCAAGCTCATAAGCATGCCTTTTTATTGCTGCTTTTCTTCAGTGGACCTAATTTGTCTTAGGTTCCTCCATAATGAAATACTGTTGTGGTATAAAATAATGATGAGCAGGATGGTTTTAGAAAGATTTGGGAAGATATATGTGAACCGATACAAAATGAAATGAGCAGAACTGGAAGAACTTTATACACAGTAACAGCAATATTTTAAAGATGATCAATTATGAATGACTTAGCTACTCTCAGCAATATAATACAAGACAATTCTGAAGGTCTTAGGATGAAAAATGCTATCCATTTCCAATGAAAGAATTTAGGGAGTCTGAATGCAGGTCAAAACAAACTTTTTAATAACCAATATTTCATAATTGCACAAAAGATAAAAACAAAATGCTAAGTGAAGTCTGACAGGAGAGGAGGAAAGGAAAAGGTTGCTAGTTTGGGAGAGATTAAGAAAAGATAAAATCATGTAGGAGGTAGCCCTTAAAATGGATGTTAATTCAGCAGGCAGTAATATATATATAGAGAGAGAGAGACTTTCTAGGCAAAAGGAAGACAAATGTTTGCAACTATCTTATTATGCTCTCTTTTTTCATTCATTCCACAAACTGAAAATCAACTGGTTCAATATCCCATTTTTAACAATAAGGAAACTAAGGTCCAAATATCACACAAATGTTTGAGTTGACAGTTTACATGATCAGCATTTTCCATTCTTCCATAGCATTCTATCATATTTTTTTAAAAAAGCCTTACTGGTTGAGCATTTCATTTGCTTCCCTTTTCAATTACTCTATTACTTTCCTTTCCTTGGGAGTTATGAAATCTTAAAATTTATTCTGAAAGATGGTGTTAGTGACCCAAAGGGCATAAAGCGTTACAAATTATTAGGCATTCCCATTCTCTCTCTAGAAAAAGTTAAATTATATCTATTGTAGTTTCAAAGTTGTAACATTCTCAAATTTTATTTTTTGCCAGTTATAAAGTGCATAATGGAACCTAATGTTTTGCTTTTCAGTTAAGTACTTAGGAAGGCTGTGCCCTTTCCCATGGGATTCTGTATTTTCCTATTTGTCAATCAAATAATATTTATTAAGTTATCTACCACATGCCAGGCACTGTTATTAAGGACACAAAGAATGAGAAAAGACAATCCCTGATCTCAAGCAGTTCTGTCTAGTGGAGGAAATAACATGTAAACCACCCGTACAAAAGATAGGATAGTCTCAAGGTGAAAAGGAGTAGGAAGTTTCTTGCAGGAGGTAATAAGACTTTGGCTAAGACTTGAAGGAGCTTTACTTATACACACACCAGAGGAAAACTTTTTTCTAGAATCTCTATTACAATGGCCATTATCTGGTTTTTACCCTAAAATTGGCATTTTGAAAAAGACTTTAAAATCTGATAGAGTAAACTCATAATCATTACTTCTAATAAAAAGAAAATTTGGAGGTATTCTTTTCCACTTAGAATTCTTTCATATGGATTCCAGCACAAATCTGCCAAATCCTACAAAACATACCCTGTGAAATTTAATTGCAACAAATCTATATATTTAGTGAGCATAATGACTTACTACATTTAAGACTTCCAGATAGGAAGAATATAATCCTGCTATCTTATTTCTATCACAGTTCTGAATATAAAACTCTGCATATCCTTTGATCACTACTAGGTCTCTATACCAAAGAAATCATAAAAAAGGGAAAAGGATCTACTAACACAAAAATATTTATAGCAGCTTTTTGTGGTAGCTCAATTTCTAAGAATTAGAAATTGAGGGGATGTCTAACATTTTGGGAAATGGCTAAATAAGCTGTGGCATGTTCTATGTGCACGAACAGGAAAGATTTCAGAAAGTTAGAAAGATCTACATGACCTGCTACAGAGTGAAATAAGCAGAACAAGAGAACACTGTACATAGTAACAGCAATATTATACTGTGATCAACTGTGAAAGACATAGCAAGAAAATGATCCGGACAATTCTGAAGGACTTATGACAAAGAATGCTGTCTACCTCCAGAAAAAGAACCACTGGAGTCAGATGAAGACCAAAGCATACCATTTTCCACATTAGTTTATTTATGGTTCTATTTTGGGGTTTTGGTTTTATATATGTATTCTCTTACAGCAATTACCAAAATGGAAGTATGTTTTGCATGACAATACATGTATAGACCAGATCAAATTGGGGAAGAGGAAGACAATTTAGATCTTACTATTTCAGAAAACATGTTGAAAATGGTTAGTATATATAATTGGAAAAAAAAAATCTTTGAATAAGAAAACTGATTGAAATAAAATTTTCACATTCCAAATTCATTTACTACCTAAACACATGATGTAAATGGGATTTTAAAATTATATTTTCTACTGTCATTAGTATGTCTTGCAACCTGTTGAACTCCTTTAATGCCATTAATTTTTTTAAATTTCCCTTGATCGTTTCAAACATACTATGTCTTTTACAAAAAGCAACATTTTCCTTCTTCCCCTCTTATACCCCACCAATTCTTATACCCAGAGAATTCTAGGATTTCTAGTATAAAAGATGAATGACTCTACTGCTTCTCCATTAAGTGTAATATGGATTTTGGAACACATATATTCATCATTTTAAGTCTTTGGAATAGTAAAAATACTTTTAAAAAATTTATTTTACCAATCACAGTAAAAACAAATCTCCATGTTTTCTGAAGTTATATGATTCAAACTGTCTCCTTTCTGCTCCTGCCCCTTTTTAAGAAATAAGTCCTAAATTTCTTCCTCCATAGCAGCCTACATATAAACATGAGGGGATAATGCTATAATTTCCTAATCTTTGTTTTCACAAAAAAATAAATACCCTAAATCTCCCTCTTAAGTTCTACTATGCAATGTAGTAAATAATGACAACAAAACCCCCTGCAAATATATGCAGTGCTATAGAAAACTCAGGCCATCTCTATAACTTTGCGAAATGTCCTAAACTACTGTTTTAAGATAGCAGTGCTCCCTGGAAGTCTATGGTCTACTGGATTTTACTCTAGGATCACCAGACCAGAAGATGTTAGAAGTTAAGAAATAAAGATTGAAGTAATATGTTGAGGGAAAAGCAAAACAAGTAAAGTTTGAAGGTACTAGGGAGAAAGTAGAACTTCTGCAAAGACTTATTACCAACACCCAGGGGACAAGGATTTTTTGTATGTTTTGTACAGTGCTGCTAGGCCACTGGACATAATGGGAGGGAAAACTCAAAAATGATGTGTAAAATATGGTATAGGATATTCAGAGGGGGTAGGGGGAGAGACAATCTTTTTAAAGGCATCAGAACATACCTCAGGGGCTACCGTTGCAGCACTTGGCACCATGCCACCCATAGGCACCAACCCAACATCCTGAATCTTCAGTGTTTTCTGTAGGAATATAAAAAACAATAGTTTTAACAACTGAAATTTCATCCTCTAAGCTAATTAACTGATGGGGAAAACTTCCCCAAAACCCAGCATTCTCCCACTCATGTCTTGAAACAGACACTATCTTAACATTTATTTAATATCCAACTCAACCAACATATGGCTCACTCCATTCTCAAGGCAGAACAGTTAAATAGCATAGTGAATAGAGTATTGGATTTGAAATCAGAAAGACCTCTAAATTCAGATCTTGCCTTCAGATCCTCACTAGCTGTACAGCCCTGAGAAAGTCACATACTTTTCTCAACCTCAGTTTCTTCATCTGTAAAAAGAGGATAACCTACCTCACAGGACTACCTCATATTGTAAAATGAAGTAAGATAAGGAAAATGTTTTGCAAACTTTTAAAGCATTATATAACGATAGCTATTATTACCTTCAGTAACTCGTTGAGATCAGAGATTTCCAGTAGTGTAAGGCCAGCAATGTCCTGTACTAACTGTTGGATCTTTGGAGGGTACTGCTTGGGGGCATTGTCCAGAGTGGCTCCAGCCAGGGTCTCACTTCTTCGATGACAGCTGCTTCTCATTAGCCTCACAGCTAAAACACCTGAAAATGGCAGCCTACACCCAACCACATTCAAACAAGAGACTGTCATTAACCAGCAAGTGAGCAAGGGAAAGTTGTATACAGGGCTTGAACCTAATATTGCTATAAACATATCTTAAAAGTTGGGAGTCCAATAGCTTTTTGTGCCATGGATCCTTCTAAGGGTCTGGTGAATCCTAAAATTCACCTTTTTCAGAACAATGTTTAAAATCCATATTCAGGGTGGTGCTGAACCTGAGGTGGAGTTCAAATCCAGCTTCAGATACTTCCTAGCTGTGTGATACCAAAAAGTCACTTAATCTCTGCCTCAGTTTCCTCAACTATAAAAATGGGAATTGCTCTACTTCCAAGGGTTATTTTATGAAAATGAAATATTTGGAAAGTTCTTTGAAAACATCAAAGTGCTTTGTAAATGTAAAATAAAATAGAAATGTATAAGTAAAAATGTCATGTAAATAATAGCTTGCTATTAATATTAATAATTATTACCAAAATGTATAGGATTTCAAAGGAAACAAATTATGTTGTAATAAAGATGCAATTTCTGCCCACTCCCCATCTAAGACCCAAGACCTAAGTCTTAACTTTCACCCTGATAGTCCAATCTCCCAGAAGGAAAAAAAAAACGAGGCACAGAAAATTACAATAAGTATCAGCATAATACCTTTCACAGAACAGGTGCTAGAAGAGTAGAGCCTTGGGCCAGACATAGTCAAAACCTGAATTCAAACCTAGCCACAGGCATTTACTGGCTCTGTCTCTCTGAGCAATAAACCAATATATCTGCCTCCGTATTCTCAACTGTAAAATGAGAATAACAAAACCTACCTCACAGAGTTGTTTTGTAAGGATGAATGAGATAAATTTTCCCCTCAATCTCCCAACTCCTTTTAAGGATTGGAGAGTAAGTGAGGGACCCAAGGTCACATTGGCAGAGACTAGAACCCTGGTCCCCTGTGCCAGAAGCCCCTGGGAAGTAGCAAGACCCAAGAAGGGGGGGGTGATTATGAGTCAGAGGGTTAAAGGGTCACACACCCCACTCCTTTTCCCAAGTGTAAGGAAGAATTGCCCCTGCCTCATCCACCTCATGGTGCAGGCGGGATACGAATCCCATAATGGGAAGAGTGTCTAAACTGAGGTGGAAGTCTACGGGCTCCAGAATAAGGAGTCACAGGCTCCAGAATAGCGAGGACGCGAAAAGCCTCCCTCCGCCCGGCAAGGGAAAGAACAGCCTGAGGCCTCACGCCTCCAGGCCTCCGCTTCTACTTTACCCCGAGCCCCCGGAGGCCCAACCCCACTGGGCCGTGCCCTCGGTTCGGGTACCTGGTCTGGAGTAGGGCCGCGGCCCGGAACCTCAGACAGGACCCCCGCAGGGGGCAAGCAGCCGCGGCTAGCATCCCCGTGGGCGCAAGAAGGTCACTCACGCGGCTGCACGGGCGGAAGGAGACACGCTGGCCTACCCAGCGGAGGCTCCCACTCTCCCGGAAGCGTCCAGGCGGAGGACGCTCTACCACAGATCAGCCTTAGTCTCGTTGGTTGGGGGAGGGGGGGTTACCCACAATGCCCCTGCCATCCAAGGCGATGCAGAGGAAGTAGAGGGTAGAGTATTATATACTTTACGCATTACGGTTTTAGGGGTTCTAACTCACTGGGCAGCCTCGCGGGATCCTTGCTGCTCACCCCTGGGGTCCTGTATCTCTCAAAGCTGTGTTGAAGGCAAAATGTATGAATAATTTTGCTCATTATATTTTTTATTTAGCCAACATATTAACGTAAATGTAGTCCGTGATACTTTGGACTAATATAAAAGTACCTACTACTTTGCTAAGTGCTAAGGTCATGGCCCCATACCCTGGCCAAAAACTAGGCCTTGCTATCGCAGAACTCCCAGTCTAATGAAGAAGACAACATTAAAACGAGTGCAAGTCAGGTCAAAAAGCATTTGCTCAACAAGAAACCAATAGGTGCTAGCCCTGGTGCTAAAAGCTGGGGACGGGGCAGTTGGGAATCTCAGTGGATTGAGAGTCAGGCCTAGAGACAGGAGGTCCTAGGTTCAAATTGGACCTCAGACACTTCCCAGCTGTGTGACCCTGGGCAAGTCATTTAACCCCCATTGCCTTTAAAAAAAAAAAAAAAAGCTGGGGACACAAAGCCTTCAAAACAAAACAAAACAACAACAACAAAAAAAATATGCTCAGCCCTCAAGGAGCAAGTCTCTTACAGGGTTCAATTCAGTGACTACCTTCTCCATGAAGTCCTCCCTGATCTATTAAACTAAAAGTGATCTCCCTTTCATTTTTTTTAAAACTCCTACCTTCTGTCTTCTAATCTAATCAATAGTCTGTATTGATTCCAAGGCAGAAGAATGGTAAGGACTAGGCAATGGGAGGTCAAGTGACTTGCCCAGGGACACATAGGTAGGAAGTGTCTAAGGCCAGATTTGAACCTAGGACCTCCCATCTCTAGGCCTGGCTTTCAATCCACTGAGCAACCCAGCTGCGCCCTCCCTTTCATTTCTTAAAGCTTTTTCTGTGGACCTCTCCTTTGTAGTACACACTTATATACATCCTATTCCCCCATCAAACTGTAAATTCCTTGAAGGCAGGAACTTCACCTTTGTCATTTTTCATCCTTGTCTCTCTTATGCTTAGCATATTGACTTTTACATAGTACACATATGCTTTTAAGTTTGCAAAGTACTTTCTGCCTATTGTTTCATCTGATCTTCACATAACATGGTCACATTACCTCTACTTTATAGATAAGGACACTGAGGCTTAGAAAGAATAACCAACATAGCTGGGAAGCATCACAGGTAGCACTCAAAGGAAGATCTTCCTGACTGTCCTTTCTGTAACTTTCTGTAACTCCTATTTCTGACACAGGATTTATTAGGGAGAAATGATTTTATAAACCTCTCTTGGTCTTTGTGATAATAGACCTCCAGTCAACATTTCTTTACTGTGTGCTGAATTCAAGGCTGGTAGGTATTTGAAGTACTTCATTATAGCTACATGGCTATGGACCATACCTCAGCAGAAAAAGAAAGTAAAATGTTTGGGGTCAAATAGACTCAAAGAAATGCACTACTGGTCCCCTTGGAATATAGAACCACAGACTATTGAAGACAGTGGCCAGGATCCTCAAGTCCAGCTTGCCTTGAACCATAACATCTTCTAGTCTCTTCTCAATCTTTTTACACTCATGGCAGGGGCCACTAACTAACTAGCACTCCAGTTTTATCTACTCAGATTTTGCTGTTGAAAAGGAATAATCACTTCAAAAGAAACAGCAAGAACAAAAGTGTAGGCATTTTCTTCTCAGTGTCTCAGAGCATATTCTCCCTCTGTCTCTGGGGGAAGTAGGCTCAAACTTAGCTCATTCCTATAACACTGCTCCCACCAGGTTTATATCCAAAGGTGAAATTTCTGCCAGATGAGTCTTTGTATTGTTAGCATTGGACTGAGGTCCCAAAGGTCACTTGTTGGGAAATTGATGTTAATGGTAAATAATATATATTTATATAGTGTGCCAGACCTCATGTTAAGCGCATTACAAATAACTCATTTGATCCTCATAATCATCCTGGGAGGTAGGCACCATACCCATTTTGTAGTTGGGGAACCTGAGGCAAAATTGTATAAAGCTAGATTTGAACTTGAGTGTTCCTGACTCCAGATCTGGAGCTCTATCTGCTGTATCATCAAGCTGCCCTGCCCTATTACTGGTGAAGGACCAGCCCTAGGACTTATTTTCTCCCTTCCCTGACCCCCTACTCATAGAAACCCTGCAGGCAAGTCATTATATCCTGACATATGCCAGGAGCCTATAGACCCCAACTCCAGAAGTTTCTGTCACTCCCCCTCTTGGCATATGCCAGGAACTGATAACACCCCAGCTCCAGGAGTTCTGTCAAGTTCCTGTTCACTCCCCCCACCCCAGGAATTCCTGTGCACTCCCCCTACCTCTCCAGGATAAAAAGCCTGCAAGCCCCAGACTCAGGGCTCCAGCCATTTTTAGAGTGCTGAGCCCAAACTGAAGTTTGTTTAATAAACTCCCTCCTATGTGTTACATTGTTGGTCATTGTTTCATCCTTGGGATCAATTAACCGAGCACTTCACTGGAACCTAGACTCTAGAACAAAGAAACACTAGTGAGGACCTATAACCCTTTAAATTCATGAGGTTTATGGATCCAGTCCCCTAAAAGAGGAAATAGCAAAGCCCAAGGATAGAGGTCCTTTCATGAGGCCTTGAGGAAGTGGTTGCCCAGACTTTTCTGAACGCCTATATAGCTAATCAAAGAGCCTTTTTGCCCTCACATAAAACACAACTTTTGAGTTCCAAATTCTCTTTCCCTCTAGTCCTTCCTCAACTCATTGAGAAGGCAAGCAAGATTATCAATTATACATGCAAAGTCATGCTAAACATGTTTCCATATTAGCCATGTTACAAAAAAAAGTGAAAAAGTATGCTTCGATGTGCATTCAGAGTTCATCAGTTATTGAAAACACTAGAAAGTATAGGAATAGAAGGGCTGTTCCTAAAAATAATAAACAGTATATATCTAAAACCATCAGCCAACATCATCTGCAATGGGGATAAACTAGAAGCCTTCCCAATAAGATCAGGAGTGAAATAAGGATGCCCCTTATCACCTCTATTATTTAACATTGTACTAGAAACACTAGCAGTAGCAATTAGAGAAGAAAAAGAAATTGAAGGTATTAAAATTGGCAATGAGGAGACCAAGTTATCGCTCTTTGCAGATGACATGATGGTCTACTTAAAGAATCCTAGAGATTCAACCAAAAAGCTAGTTGAAATAATCAACAACTTTGGCAAAGTTGCAGGATACAAAATAAACCCGCATAAGTCATCAGCATTTCTATATATCTTTAACCCATTTCAGCAGCAAGAATTAGAAAGAGAAATCCCATTCAAAATCACCCTAGACAATATAAAATACTTAGGAATCTATCTGCCAAGACAAACACAGGAACTATATGAACACAACTACAAAACACTTTCCACACAGTTAAAACTAGATCTAAACAATTGGAAAAACATTGATTGCTCATGGGTGGGATGAGTTAACATAATAAAAATGACAATCCTACCCAAATTAATTTACTTATTTAGTGCCATACCCATTGAACTACCAAAAAACTTTTTTACTGAATTAGAAAAAACCATAACAAAGTTCATTTAGAAGAATAAAAGATCAAGGATATCCAGGGAAATCATGGGAAAAAAATACAAAGGAAGGTGGTCTTGCAGTCCCACATCTCAAACTATATTATAAAGCAGTGGTCATCAAAACAATTTGGCACTGGCTAAGAGATAGAAAGGAGGATCAGTGGAATAGACTTGGGATAAGTGACCTCATCAAGACAGTCTATGACAAACCCAAAGACCCCAGCTTTGGGGACAAAAATATCCACTATTTGATAAAAACTGCTGGGAAAATTGGAAGACAGTGTGGGAGAGATTAGGCTTGGAGAAACACCTCACACCCTACACCAAGATAAACTCAGAATGGGTGAACGACTTGTACGTAAAGAAGGAAAGTTTAAGTAAATTAGGTGAACACAGAATAGTATACATGTCAGACCTTTGGGAAGGGAAAGATTTTAAAACCAAGCAAGACTTAGAAAGAGTCACAAAATGTAAAATAAATAATTTTGACTACCTCAAATTAAAAAGGTTTTGTACAAACAAAACAAATGTAACTAAAATTAGAAGGGAAGCAACAAATTGGGAAACAATCTTCATAGAAATCTCTGACAAAGGTTTAATTACTCAAATTTACAAAGAGCTAAATCAACTGTACAAAAAATCAAGCCATTCTCCAATTGATAAATGGGCAAGGGACATGAACAGGCAGTTTTCAGTTAAAGAAATCAAAACTATTTATAAGCACATGAAAAAGTGTTCTAAATCTCTGATCATCAGAGAGATGCAAATCAAAACAACTCTGAGGTATCACCTCACACCTAGCAGATTGGCTAACATGACAGCTATGGAAAGTAATGAATGCTGGAGGGGAGATGGCAAAGTAGGGACATTAATGCATTGCTGGTGGAGTTGTGAATTGATCCAACCATTCTGGAGGGCAATTTGGAACTATGCCCAAGGGGCGATAAAAAGACTGTCTGCCCTTTGATCCAACCATAGCACTGCTGGGTTTGTACCCCAAAGAGATAATAAGGAAAAAGACTTGTTCAAGAATATTCATAGCTGCACTCTTTGTGGTGGCCAAAAATTGGAAAATGAGGGAATGCCCTTTAATTGGGGAATGGCTGAACAAATTGTGGTATATGTTGGTGTTGGAATACTATTATGCTAAAAGGAATAATAAAATGGAGGAATTCCATGGAAACTGGAGCAACCTACAGGAAATGATGCAGAGCGAAAGGAGCAGAACCAGAAAACATTGTACACAGAGACTGATACACTGTGGTACAATTGAACATAATGGACTTCTCCATTAGTGTCAATGCAATGTCCCTGAACAATCTGCAGGGCTCTAAAAAACACTATCCACAAGCAGAGGATAAACAGCGATGAAAAGCAACTGCTTGACTACAGGGGTTGAGGGGATATGACTGAGGAGAGACTCTAAATGAACACTCTAATGCAAATACCAACAACATGGAAATGGGTTCGAATCAAGAACACATGTGATACCCAGTGGAATCACTCATCGGCTATGGGAGAGGTGGTGGGAGGAAAAGAAAATGTTCTTTGTTTCCAATGAATAATGTTTGGAAATGACCAAATAAAATAATGTTAAGAAAGAAAGAAAGAAAGAAAGAGAGAGAGAGAGAGAGAGAGAGAGAGAGAGAGAGAGAGAGAGAGAGAGAGAGAGAGAGAAAGAAAGAAAGAAAGAAAGGAAGGAAGAAAGAAAGAAAGAAAGAAAGAAAGAAAGAAAGAAAGAAAGAAAGAGAGAGAGAGAGAGAGAGAGAGAGAGAAAGAAAGAAAGAAAGAAAGAAAGAAAGAAAGAAAGAAAGAAAGAAAGAAAGAAAGAAAGAAAGAAAGAAAGAAAGAAAGAAAGAAAGAAAGAAAGAAAGAAAGAAAGAAAGAAAGAAAGAAAGAAAGAAAGAAAGAAAGAAGAAAGAAAAAGGAAAAAAAACCCAGAGTTCATCAGTTATCTTTCTGGAGGTGGATAGTATGTATCTTCATCATGAGACCTTTGGAATTAACTTGGATATTGTATTGATTAGAGTAGCTAAGTTTTTCACAGTTGATCATTGTTGTAATATTGCTATTAACTGTGTATAATGGTCTCCTGGTGCTGCTTACTTCACTTTGCATCAGTTTATACAAGTCTTTTCATGTTTATCGGAGATCTCCTTGCTTATTTTTTTAAACTCTTATCTTCTGTCTTGTATCAGTTCCAAGGAAGAAAAGCAGCAAGGGCTAGGTATTTGGGGTTAAGTGACTTGCACAAGATCATACAGAATAGTATCTGAAATCATATTTGAACACAGGACATCCCATATCCAGACCTTCACTGAGTCACTTACCTAGCTGCCTTTTGCTCATTATTTTTTATAACACAATGGTACTCCATCATAATCATATAACACAGCTTATTCGACCATTCCCGAATTGATGAGGATTTATCCTTAAACCCTACACTTTGCTTTGATTCTCCTCTTACATTCACACACCATCAGGAAGCCCTCTCTTTACCCCTCTGACAATATCTTTGGGTGCTTTAGGGCTAGCTAGAGGCAAGACTGATTCTAAAACTGATGCTCTCACTCCTGTTAGAGCATATGGTCAGGACTGAAATTAGACTGATAAAGTCAAAGGGAGTACTTGCCTCTGATTATCACCCTCAACCAGAGTTGGCAAACCTTTTCAAGTTTGAGTGCCCAGAGGGCAAATTCAAGCTGTCTGTGAGTCGCCACCCCCATTACCAGAGAGAGGAGAGGGAGGAAGTAATTGCTTTGGGCAGCTGTTTGGAGGGACTGGGCATGCAAAAAAAATGTCCTCTGGTGCTGGGAAGAGGGGAAACAGAGCAGCTCCCTGAGTGCTGCCTCTACTTCTGCCATGTCTTCCCCAATGCTGCTCTAAACCAGTGATGGGGAACCTTTTGGAACTTTCTAGGGACCCTGTACCATGTTCCCCCACATTATGTGCCACACCCTGCCCCTAAATGCATGCAGGGGTGTGGCCCCATGTTACATTAGGATATTATTATGTACAATTGGAGGAATACATCTTCATTCCCTTCCTAGAGGTGACAGGGCTCCCAGTACAATTTCTACACAGTGCAGGAGTCTTATTAAAAGTAAGGGACAGTGACCCAACCCTTAGCAAAGCACTTATAAGGGAAGGGGTCTTGATTAACCCATCCATCCTGAATGAGCATAATCCCTGTGTGGGGAGGTAGGGATACTGAGTAAAAACACTGCCCCATGAAAAAGCAGGGGGCCTTCTCTCAGGTATCCCACAGGTAGCTAGAACCAGAATGGATGAAATTTCCTAGAAGCCTCAAGCATTTGGTAGGCTTTTGAAGCATCTGATGTAAGGATAATTAAGGTCAGTGCCACCTGTATGGGAAGAGCAATGAGCTACAGCTAGGGTTTTAGCAGCTGGAGAGCAGAAAGAACATCATTAATAATTCCTGCACTAGCTATAGATTTTCCAGCTAAGGTTAAAAATCCTCTCTGGAGCCATAGCATCCTGACTGAGTGACAAATGCCAAAAGCACATCTAGAATCCATATAAATTGTTACCTTTTTATCCTTGGCAATTACACAGGCGTGTTTCAGAGCTATGAGTCCTGAACCTTGAGCACTAATATTAGAGGGCAGTGAAGCTGACCAATCAGTGGCAAATTCTGTGACTACAGCAGCTCCAGTGTAGCATATACCATCCCTCATGAAAGAGGAACCATCAGTAAATAAGACCAGATCTGGATTGTCTAAGGGAGTGTCCAAGAGATTATCTAGAAACTTTTCTGCCATAGACACTAGTGTTTCACAACTGTGTAATAGTACTCCTGAAGTTGGTAAATCTGGAAGCAAGGCTGCAAGGTTAAGGTTTGTACAGCATTTTAAAGTGATATTTTCCATGTTTAACAAGGTTATTTCATACCTTGTAATTTGCTTATCAGAGAATGCCTGTGTTCTATCCTTAGCAACAATGCTTCTACCTCATGTGGGCATATAATTTTTGTTGTTGTTTTTTCACTTTTAAACATTATTTTTATTTGGTCAATTTCAAACATTATTCATTGGATACAAAAATCATTTTCTTTTCCTCCCTCCCATCCCGCCACCCCTCCATAGCTGACATGCGATTCCACTGGGTATCACATGTGTCCTTGATCCAAATTTCCATGTTGTTGGTATTTGCGCTAGGATGTTCATTTAGAGTCTGCATCCCCAATCATATCCCCATAGCCCCTGTAGTCAAGCAGTTGCCTTTTTTTCGGTGGTTTTATTCTCACAGTTTGTCCTCTGGATGTAGATAGTGTTTTTTCTCCTGTAATCCTCTGAGTTGTTCAGGATCAATGCATTACCACCAATGGAGTAGTCCATTACATTCAATGTACCACAGTGTATCAGTCTCTGTGTATAATGCTTTCCTGGTTCTGCTCCTTTCGCTCTGCGTCACTTCCTGGAGGTTGTGCTAGTCCCCATGGAATTTCTCCACTTTATTATTCTTTTGGACAAGTATTCTATCACCAACATATACCACAATTTGTTCAGCCATTCCCCAATTAAAGGGCATTCCCTCATTTTCCAATTTTTTGCCACCACAAAGAGCACAGCTATGAATATTCTTGTACAAGCCTTTTTCCTTATTATCTCTTTGGGGTACAAACCCAGCAGTGCTATGGCTGGGTCAAAAGGTAGGCAGTTTTTTAGTGGCTTTGGGCATAGTTCCAAATTGCCCTCCAGAATGGTTGGATCAATTCACAACTCCACCAGCAATGCATTAATGTCCCTCCTTTGCCACATCCTCTCCAACATTCATTACTTTCCATAGCTGTCATGTTAGCCAATCTGCTAGGTGTGAGGTGGTACCTCAGAGTTGTTTTGATTTGCATCTCTCTGATGATCAGAGATTTAGAACACTTTTTCATGTGCTTATAAATAGTTTTGATTTCTTTAACTGAAAACTGCCTGTTCATGTCCCTTGCCCATTTATCAATTGGAGAATGCTTGATTTTTTGTACAGTTGATTTAGCTCTTTGTAAATTTGAGTAATTAAACCTTTGATAGATGCTTTTGTTATGAAGATTGCTTCCCAATTTGTTGCTTCCCTTCTGATTTTAGTTACATTGGTTTTGATTGTACAAAACCTTTTTAATTTGAGGTAGTCAAAATTATTTATTTTACATTTTGTGACTCTTTCTAAGTCTTGCTTGGTTTTAAAATCTTTCCCTTCCCAAAGGTCTGACATGTATACTATTCTGTGTTCACCTAATTTACTTAAACTTTCCTTCTTTACGTACAAGTCGTTCACCCATTCTGAGTTTATCTTGGTGTAGGGTGTGAGGTGTTTCTCCAAGCCTAATCTCTCCCACACTGTCTTCCAATTTTCCCAGCAGTTTTTATCAAATAGTGGATATTTTTGTCCCCAAAGCTGGGGTCTTTGGGTTTGTCATAGACTGTCTTGATGAGGTCACTTATCCCAAGTCTATTCCACTGATCCTCCTTTCTATCTCTTAGCCAGTGCCAAATTGTTTTGATGACCACTGCTTTATAATATAGTTTGAGATGTGGGACTGCAAGACCACCTTCCTTTGTATTTTTTTCCCATGATTTCCCTGGATATCCTTGATCTTTTATTCTTCCAAATGAACTTTGTTATGGTTTTTTCTAATTCAGTAAAAAAGTTTTTTGGTAGTTCAATGGGTATGGCACTAAATAGATAGGTAAATTTGGATAGGATGGTCATTTTTATTGTATTAGCTTGTCCTTCCTATGTGCAGTTAATGTTTTTGCAATTGCTAAAATCTAGTTTTGGTTGTGTGGAGTGTTTTGTAGTTGTGTTCACATACTTCCTGTGTTTGTCTCGGCACATAGATTCCTAAGTATTTTATATTGTCTAGGGTGATTTTGAATGGGATTTCTCTTTCTAATTCTTGCTGCTGAGATGGATTGGAGATATATATATATAGAAATGCTGATGACTTATGCGGGTATATTTTGTATCCTGCTACTTTGACAAAGTTGTTGATTATTTCCACTAGCTTTTTAGTTGATTCTCTAGGATTCATTAAGTAGACCATCATGTCATCTGCAAAGAGTGATAGCTTGAGGGGGCAGCTGGGTAGCTCAGTGGATTGAGAACCAGGCCTAGAGACGGGAGGTCCTAGGTTCAAATCTGGCCTCAGCCACTTCCTAGTTGTGTGACCCTGGGCAAGTCACTTGACCCCCATTGCCTAGCCCTTACCACTCTTCTGCCTTGGACCCAATACACAGTATTGACTCCAAGACAGAAGGTAAGGGTTTAAAAAAAAAAAGAGTGATAGCTTGGTCTCCTCATTGCCAATTTTAATACCCTTAATTTCTTTTTCTTCTCTAATTGCTACTGCTAGTGTTTCTAGTACAATGTTGAATAATAAAGGTGATAAGGGGCATCCTTATTTCACTCCTGATCTTATTGGGAAGGCTTCTAGTTTATCCCATTTGAAGATGATGTTGGCTGATGGTTTTAGATAGATAGGGTTTATTATTTTTAGGAAAGATCCTTCTATTCCTATACTTTCTAGTGTTTTCAATAGGAATGGGTGTTGTATTTTGTCAAAGGCTTTTTCTGCATCTATTGTGATAATCATGTGATTTTTGTTGGTTTGATTGTTGATATGGTCAATTATGGGGGTGGTTTTCCTGATATTGAACTATCCTTGCATTCCTGGTATTAATAAATCCCACCTAATCATAGTGAATAACCCTTGTGATGACTTGCTGGAGTCTTTTTGCTAGTATATTTGTTTAAGATTTTTGCATCTATGTTCATTAAGGAGATTGGTCTATAGCTTTCTTTCTCCATTTTTGGCCTGCCTGGCTTTGGGATCAGTACAATATTTGTGTCATAAAATGAATTTGGTAGAACTCCCTCTTTGCTTATTATGTCAGATAGTTTGTATAGTATTGGGATCAGCTGTTCTTTGAATGTTTGATAGAATTCACTTGTGAATCCATCAGGCCCTGGGGATTTTTTCTTTGGAAGTTCTTTGAATGGCCTGTTAAATTTCTTTTTCTGATATGGGATTTAAGAATTATATATCTTCTTCTCTTAATCTAGGCAATTTATATTTTTGTAAATATTCATCCATATCACCTAGATTGGCATATTTATTGCCATGTAATTGGGCAAAATAGTTTTTAATGAATGCCTTAATTTCCTCTTCACTGGAGGTGAGTTCTCCCTTTGCATCCCTGATACTGTTAATTTGATTTTCTTCTTTCCTCTTTTTTATTAGATTGACTAATATTTTGTCTATTTTGTTTGTTTTTTCAAAATACCATCTTCTAGTCTTATTTATTAGTTCAATAGTTCCATCACTTTTGATTTTATTAATTTCTCCTTTGATTTTTAGGATCTCTAATTTGGTTTTCTTCTGGGGGGGGTTAATTTGTTTGCTTTCAAGTTTTTTGATTTGCATGTCCAATTCATTGACCTCTGCCCTCCATAATTTGTTAATATATGAACTCAAGGATATAAAAATTCCCCTGAGTACTGTTTTGTCTGTATCCCATAGAGTTTTAAAGGATGTCTCATCATTGTCATTTTCTGCAATGAAATGATTAATTGTTTCTATGATTTGTTCTCTGACTAGTAGATCTTGGAGAATCATATTATATAATTTCCAATTAATTTTTGATTTGGTTCTCCATGTACCCTTACTGATCATTATTTTTATTGCCTTATGACCTGAAAAGGTTGCATTTATTATTTCTGCTTTTCTGTAGTTATATTCTATGTTTTTATGACTTAGTATATGGTCAATCTTTGTGAATGTGCCATGTGTTGCTGAAAAGAATGTGTATTCCTTTTTGTCCCTATTTATCTTTCTCCATATATCTACTAACTCTAATTTTTCTAAGATTTAATTCACCTCTTTTACCTCTTTCTCATTTATTTTTTAATTTAATTTATCTAAATTTGATAATGGTTGGTTCAGGTCTCCCACTAGTATAGTTTTATTATCTATTTCCTCCTTCAATTCTCCTAGTTTCTCCATTAGAAATTTGGGTGCTATACCATTTGGTGCATACATGTTGATTAGTGATATTTCCTCATTGTCTATACTCCCTTTTACCAGGATGTATTTATCTTCCCTATCCCTTTTAATCAGGTCTATTTTTGCTTTGGCTTTGTCAGATATCATGATTGAAACTCCTGCCTTCTTTCTGTCAGTAGAGGCCCACTAGGTCTTGCTCCACCCTTTAATTCTGATCTTGTGAGTATCTACTCGCCTCATGTGTGTTTCTTGTAGACAACATATGGTAGAATTCTGGATTCATATCCACTCTCCTATTCGTCTACGTTTTATGGGTGAGTTCATCCCATTCACATTCAAAGTTATGATTGTCACTTTTGAATTCCCTAGCATTTTGATATCCTCTCCTAGTTCTGACCTTTCTTCTTTTGGTATATCCTTTTAAACCAGTGGTTTACTTTTAGTCAATCTCCCTATTCCCCTCCCTTGATATGCTTCCCTTTCTGTCCCCTTCATTTTTGTTCCCTTCTTGTTTTTTTTAGGGTCTGTTAAGTTCCCTCCTCCCTCTCCTTGCCTCCCTTTTTTTTGAACTCCCTCCCCCCTCCCCCCCCTTAGTTTTCCCTTCTTTCTTACCCTGTAGGATAAGATAGATTTCAATATCCCAATGGATCTAGATGCTTTTCCCACTCAGAATTGATTACACTGAGAGTAATATTTAAGTATTACCTATTAGCACTCTCTTCCTCTCCCTCTTATAAGAGTATTCTTCCCCTCTCTTTCCCATGTGTATCTTTGTGTGACAAAGATTATTCTGTTTATTTTATTTCTTCAAGTATCTCTTAGTACCATCATTGATTCCCCCTCACCCTTCTTTTTCATATCATTTTATAGCCTTTGATGCCCCAATCTTTTCCTATGAATGATTCTTCTATTTACTATTTACTATTTACTATTACTTCTATATACTATTTACTATTTACTATGATAATGAAAACGTTTTGGAGAGTTACAAAAAACATTTTCCTCATATATATATATATATATATATATATATATATATATATATATAATTTGATCTAATTGTAGCCTTTAAAGAAGAGAATTTGAATAAGAAAAAAAGAAAAAACACATTTTTCTCCTTTTCCCTCTCCTTCATATTTACCTTTTCATGTTTCTCTTGATCTTTGTGTTTGAATATCAAACTTTCCACTTAGTTCTGGTCTTTTCCTTACAAATACTTGGAAATCTATTTTGTTGAATGCCCAAACTTTCCCCTGGAAGTATATAGTCAGTTTTGATGGATAGGTGATTCTTGGTTGAAGACCCAGTTCTCTTGCCTTTCTGAATATTGTGTTCCAGGCCTTGCAATCTTTTAGTGTGGAAACTGCCAGGTCTTGTGTTGTCCTGATTGGTGCTCCTTTGTATCTGAATTTATTCTTTTTGGCTTCTTGTAGGATTTTCTCCTTAGCTTGAAAGCTCTGGAATTTGGCAATTACATTTCTGGGAGTAGTTTTTTTGGGGGGTTTATTATAGAGGGTGTTCTATGAACTCTTTCAATGTCTATTTTTGCCCCCTTGTTCAAGAACATCAGGGCAGTTTAATTGGATGATCTCTTGTAGTATGGTGTCAAGGTTTCTGTTTATTTCTGGCTTTTCAGGTAGACCAATGATTCTCAAATTATCTCTCCTTCCTCTGTTTTCCTGATCTGTCACCTTGTCAGTGAGATATTTTATGTTTTCTTCTATATTGTCAGTCTTTTGACTTTGCTTCATTAATTATTGCTATTTTGCAAGATCATTGGTTTCCAGTTGCTCAATTCTGGTCCTTAAGACCTGGTTTTCTGCTTTAATCTTTTGGTATTCAGCTATGATTTCTTATTTTTTTTTTTAACCATTTCCCACTTCTCTTTCTGGAAGGCTTCTGTCTTTTTGATAAGCTCCACTTGATATTTTTCCAGGTCTTGTGGACAATTTCTGTTTGTTTGTTTTTTCCCTTTGTTTGAGTTTTGATAAGTATTTCCTCTGTAGCCTGGGTTTTTTCTCCATAAAAATTCTTGAGGGTCACAGCCTTCTTTTTGGTTTTTTTTTTGGAAGGATTTTTGAGGCTCCTGTGCACAATTAGCCATTTTTCTAGATGTTTTCCCTTCCCTCTTTAGTCAGAAATCTGAGTAAGCTGGGCAGGTTCTCTGTGTATGAAGTTAAGGAGCAAGGATTTTGCCTGAGGCAAGCTCTCAAGTCTCCACAGTCCTTTGAAGCTCTTCTTGGTGCCACTCTCCCAGTGGCGTTCAGGGTCTGTGGTCTCCTGCCCGCCTAGTTTTCTGGTCTAGCTGCTTTCAGGGCTGGGTCCCCTGGGGTCCTAGTCAGCTCCCAAGGACCCAGAAGTGCCCCCTGCTTGCTCCAGAAGCACTCCTTGCTTACTCCCTGGTTCCGGCAGGCACACTGGCTCTGGGCACTTAAGGTCTGCCCTCTCTCAGGCGCTGGGGTTTTCCATCTAGCTGACTTCAGGGGTCCCCTGGGGTCCTAGTCAGCTCCCAAGGACCCAGAGGTGCCCCCTACTCACTCCAGAGGCTCCCCTTGCTCATTCGTCTTGGTGTGTGCTGGCTCTGGCTCTGTAGGTGGGGGTGGGGGAGGATGGATCGGTTCACGTTTGGGTGGAAGCCCTTTCACCCTCTTATAGACTGGAAAAGACCCAATTCCACACACCTTCAATGCTGCGCCCTACTATACAGCTCCTCCACTCCTCTGAAAATGATTCTTAAGGTCTTTTGGGGGTAGTCCTTGTCGGTGTGTGCTGAGGAGAGTAAGTGACCCACTTTAGACTGCCACCATGCTTACCCGGAAGTCTCCCACATAATTGTTAATGGGCATTCCAATACTAGATCAACAGTTTTTGTCACTAGTAAGGCTGTAGCAGCTACTCCTCTAAGACATGGTCATGCTCATGAAGCTACTGGGTCCAGTTGGGCAGAATAATAAGCAATTGGGTGTTGAGAAGGTCCCAAAATCTGAATTAAGACACCTGAAGCTACCCCTCTTCACTCATGTACATACAAAGTAAATGGCTTGTTGTAATCTGGGATGCCTAGAATAGGTGCAGACAGGATAGCCTGTTTTAGATCTGATAGTTCTTACAGGTGCTCTGGCTCTAATTTGAGGGGTTCGGGGACCAAATACCTTGTTAGTGCTAGAAGGGGTTTAGTAATTTCCCCATAGCAAGGAAACCATTGTCTACAAAACCCTGTTGCTCCTAAAATTGCTCCCAACTATTTCTTAGTATTAGGAGTGCTTAAATTTTGAATATTTTCAATTTGTTTCAGCGAAATAGAGTGGGCACCCGCAGTCAGGATGATCCCCAAATATTCTACTTTAGGGAGACAGCACTGAACTTTATTCTTTGAGATCTTATCCCCTCTTTTGTTTAGTTCCAAAAGAAGGTGTTTACTATCTTCCTGACATGCTTCTGCATCTGTTGAGGCCAAGAGTAGATCATCTACATATTGATTAATTTACTATTTTTAAATGTTATATTATCTGTGTCTTGGCTCAAAATTTGTGCAAATATACTTGGGATTTCCACAAACCCTTGTGGCAGAGACTCCATGTAAATTTAGAGCCCTTAAAGCAAAGGTATGCCTGGAGTTCTCATGTATGGGTATGGAAAAAAAGGCCGAGCAGAAGTGTACTACTGTAAAGTATGTAGCTATGCTAGGAAGAGAAGAAATAATCATATGTATGTTGGAAACTATGGAGTATCTCTTTATAATGTGATTGTTCACAGCCCTCAAATCCTGTACAAATCTATAGAGGTGCTTGCTATTGGGCCCTATTTTTGGTTTTTTAATGGGCAGGATGGGCATGTTGTATTCAGATTTACAAGGGATTATTATTCCCTGGTCAATTAATGAGTTAATTCCTGGGGTAATACCCTCAATTGCCTCTTTTGAGAGGGGATACTGAGGAATGGAAGGAGGTGGGCTAGATTTAGTTTTTATCTGCACAGGAACAGTTGATTTAAGTAAGTCTACATTGGAAGAAGATGTGGCCCAAAGAGACTCCAGTATATCTGCAGGTATTACAAAGGTGGGATGCTCTTTTCCCTCCTCTGAGAGAAGTACAGGGAGTAATTTTAAAGATTCCTCAGGTACTTCCAATGATAAGGAACCATTTGGGGAGCAAGTTATTGTGGCTCTGAGTTTGCATAGAAGGTCCCTCCCCAGCAAATTTAAAGGGGAGTCAGGCATCAAAAGGAAGGAATGTTGTACTTCTAGAGGTCCTACAGACACCATTCTAGGGGAAAGCTTTTTAACTCTTTGGGGTATCCCTGACATTCCCATTACACTCTCTGAGCCAATCAATAGCAATGTAAATCAGGTGTACTCTTTAATACAGACCTGGAAGCTCCAGTGTCCAAAAGACCATCATAATAGGTGTTACTCACCTTTAAGGTAACATGGGGCTCATCAGTATGGGGTGGGGTAGTGGATAGGGACAACGGGTAGTAGGACATCAGGGTCCAGAAAATCAAAGGTTGTATCCTCTGATTCCTGTGCCCCAGCCCCCCCCCCAACACCTTCATAGTATTTTGGGAGTTCCTTGGGCTCCTCCCTGAAGGGCACCCCCCTGAGGGGCATTAGCACCCTGAGTATTTTTTGGACGAGCGCCACTTAAGTTAAATTGTTGTGGAGTCATTTGGTTTGAGTTATCATTTTCCCAATATCTATTCCTATAGTTATCATTTCTAAAGTTGTGATTTCCATTATCATTATTATAGTTATTTCTATATTTATCACTTCTATAGTTGTTATTAAACTGCATATTCCTTCTGATTGCCTTGAATAAAGTTCTACACTCTATCATTCTTTGGCCCTTCTCACAGAATTGGCAGGTAATGGATCAATAATTAAATTCCTGGAGAGGGGCAAGTGCTATTGGTTGAGTATCATGCCCTCTTTCCAGTTTAGCCATCTTACCTGATAAATATGTCAATCATTTCTCAATTTTCTCCATGAGATCATTAGTCTCTTCTTCCTTTTCTCTGTTTCCCTTTGAAACATATAGAGCAGTTTTTCATAATTCTTCAAGATCCATCTGTGGCCTCCTTGGGCAATGTGTTCTAAAATAATCCCTAATCACTTTGCAAGAGTTATTGACAAAATGCCTTCTAATTTGTCTTGTGCAATTTTCTTTAGAAAGGTCAAAATCCAGGCATCAACCCCCAAACTCAATTATTCTGTCCATGAATCTGGAGGGTGTCTCTTCTTCATTTTGCTTAATTCTTTCAAATTCTGTCCACTTATCTGTACTGTCTGCACACTCTCTCATGGCTGTTAAGATAGACTCCCTACAATGGTATAGTTGTAAATAATCCTCAGAGTTGCTATAGTCCCATTTGGGATCCTGAGATGGCCAGTGCCCCCAGGCTTTATTGACATGAGAAATTTTATTTTTCTCATGTTTAGTTAAAAAAAGCCTGTAGCAAGTTTTCAACGTCTTTGTAAGATGGATTATACTGAAAAAATATGTCTGTCATCTTTTTTGTTACCAGAAAGGGATCTTGTTCATATGTGGGAACATTTCATGTGAATTCATTTATTTCTTGGGAGTAAACGGTATATTGTGCCTTAGAGTCACCACATCCCCAATGCGTCCTATTTCAGGTACTTCTCTTAGAGGAAAAAGGCCTCTAGTTTAATTTGGTACCTGTGAGTCAGTTTTTAGTCAAATTAAAGTCAAAAGGAGTTTCTTTAGAAGGATGAGATTTCCTCGGGGCTGAAATTGGTTTTTGGGTAGGAGGACATTTCCTTGGGGCTGGGATTGGTTTTTGGGTAGGAGAAGGAACAGGAGAAACTGGGATTTCAGAAGTTTGGGTTTCAGGAGAAGGGTCTTGGAGATTAAGTTCAGCCAAGATTTGTAGGCCATGAGAGAACCAGTCTGTTAGCTGAGCTATAGGGAAGGTGTTTTCCATCTCCATTTCTGGGAAGGGAATTTCCTCATTTAAAGGTTCAGAAACAAGTTTGTCAGGTTCAGACCTGTTTTTGGTGGGGTGGATATTTGCCAGTTGATCCTGTAAGAAGCATTTTAAATTATCCAATTGGGTTTGTATGTTCTCCTGTATTTTAGCCTCAAAATTTTTTATGTTTTCCTGTGTTTTATCTTCATATTTTTTAATGTTTTTCTATACTTTAGCTTCAGATTTTTGCATAATTTCTTGTATTTTAGCTTCAGATTTTTGTATGGTTCCCTGGATTTTAGTTTTGGATTTTTGCATGTTGTTCTGCATTTCAGCTTCAATTTTTTTATGTTAGTATTTCTTTCTTTTTTTTTCAAATTTTGGAAGATACTTATGAAAAAAAAAAGAGCCCACAAAGAAAATAAAGTAAAAAATAGTATGCTCTGATCCACATTCAGACTCCATCATTCTTTTTCTGGAGGTAGAAGGTATTTTTCATCATGAGACCTTTGGAATTATCTTGGATCATTGCATTGCTATAGCTAAGTCATTCTCAGTTGATCATCATACAATATTGCTGTCACTTTGTACAGTGTTCCTTGGGTTCTGCTCACTTCACTTTGTATCAGTTTATGTAAGTCTTCCAGGTTTTTCTTTTTTTAAAGTTTTTTTTTTACTTTTTCCCCTTAGATTATATGCAAGTGAAGTTTTCAATAATTGTTTTCTGACATTTTGCAATTCAATTTCTCTCCCTTTCTCTCACTCCTCCCTCTTCACCCAGACAGCAGGTAATATGATGTAGTTTGCATATGTGTTATTATACAATACATATCTCCATATTCATCCAGATTTTTATGAGATCATCCAACTTGTCATTTCTTTTTTTTTTCAGTTTTTTTTAATATATTTTATTTGATCATTTCCAAGCATTATTCGTTAAAGACATAGATCATTTTCTTTTCCTCCCCCCCAGCCCCCATAGCCGACACATAAATCCACTGGGCATTACATGTTTTCTTGATTTGAACCCATTGCTTTGTTGATAATATTTGCATTAGAGTGTTCATTTAGAGTCTCTCCTCTGTCATGTCCCCTCAACCACTGTATTCAGGCAGTTGCTTTTCCTCGGTGTTTCCACTCCCATAGTTTATCCTTTGCTTATGAATAGTGTTTTTTTCTCCTGGATCCCTGCAAATTGTTCAGGGACATTACACCGCCACTAATGTAGAAGTCCATTATGTTCGATTATACCACAGTGTATTAGTCTCTGTGTACAATGTTCTCCTGGTTCTGCTCCTCTCGCTCTGCATCACTTCCTGAAGGTTGTTCAGTCTCCATGGAACTCCTCCACTTTATTATTCCTTTTAGCTATGTTAGTATTTCTTAACACAGTATTGAGTACAAAAATGACATTACCTAATAACATAAGAAATTGGAGGTATCCTGAATTCCTTAATGTCTCTAATTCTTCAACTGCCATATAAATGTCAGAGAATGTAGTATTCATTTATATATATACATATATATATATATATATTTTTTTTGGTAGTTATTTCCCTAGTGGGCCTCACAAAATACATGGGGAGCAGGAGAAGGCCAAAACTTTCTTCAGGTTTCTCTCAGTGCTAATTAAGAGTAATCTAGGCAGTATTGTCAGGGAGGGTTGCCTAATTGGGTTGTTTGTTCCCTGAGGGAAAGGGGATTCATAGGTAAACATCTTCCCCAGTCCAGCTTCTAGGTTTTTTTTTTTTAAGTTTTCAATTCAAATTAAGGATAAGAGAGAAAAAAATGTTTTATACTTATCTGCTCTAGCAGCTGTATTTGTTAGCTGTTTAAAAGACTGACTTGAGCAAGTAATAGAGAAAGGAAAGAGATTTCACAGAAATTTGAGGGTCCCTTCGTGGATTAGCCAGACTGTGAGGATAATTTAGGATTGTGACCTAATCTAAATCTGATTTTTGGTCGCCAGGGGATATCCCAAATAAAATATACCAAAGGCAGTTTGTAAATATATGGTGGTTTAATCAATATATAGGGAAGAAATCAAGGAGAAGAGAGAGGGAAAAGAATAGGATTTCTCAGAAAGAAATCACAGGAAAGAGAGGGAAAGGAATAGGATTTCTTCCACCCGACCTGTGCTGGGTGAGTTCAAAGTCCTCCGCCATGGAGGTCCTTGAAGCTTAGAGGCTTTCTCTAAGATGATAGTGTTTGGAAGGTAAAGGAGAGAAAAATCAGCTTAAACTCCGAGAGATCTCAGAGAAGAGCCTCACCTGAATTAGGTTACTAGGCTTCCTCCAGTATGGTATCAAGGAAAACTCACCGCTAAACCCAGACAATAGCAGCCGCCACACCAAGATGCTGAAAAACGCTCAGCAAGTTGCCTCCAGCCACCTCTTCACCATCAAAGAGAGCCAGAGAAAGGAAGTGACGCGAAATATATAGAGGGTTTTACATTACTTTCCCATGTCTCACATGTACCAATGATATCTTAGACTTGACTTAGGACAGCCCAAGGGTCTGTCAGTTGTTTCTGATTTGTCATTTATTAGCACATGTCTGTCATAGGCCATCCTCCTAAATACTTAATCCTTAAGTATGGGTGTAGACATTCCTGATTTTGTTAGACTAAATAGGGTGGAGTAATCTAAAGTTCACACTGGAGACCCCCAGGTAGCTAGGTATGCATAGTTCAAAACCCAGGAGACCACCACCTGTTTCTGGGGGGATCCATGTATTCTGCCCTTTCAGTTTTATAGGTGGGTGTGGATAGGGTTGACCACATTGAGGTGTTAGCTGGTTTGATTCCTTTGAAGGATTCTGAAAGATCGGGTTAGCACATTCCCTTGGGGCAGGGGTCCCCAAACTATGGCCTGTGGGTCACATGGGGCCCCCGAGGCCATTTATCCTTTCAGAAGGGGCACCTCTTTCATTGGTGGTCAGTGAGAGGAGCACTGCATGTGGAAGCACCACAAAGTGTGGTGTCGCTCACAAATGGTACTACTTCCAGTGACATAATCCTTTGTGTGGCACCTTGTTTGAACAAGGCATGGCACAAAGGATTATGTGGCTACACAATGGAAGACGTCAGCATGGTGAGCAGCGATCTGGGGGGAGGGGATTCCGCACTGTGTATACTGCTGCCCGGTATAGTGGTGGCAGTGATGGGTCTGTGCAAGTGTGACAGGCCCATCACAGCCAGTGCTGCAGTCTTCACTATCCCAGACAGAAGTATACAGATTTGTTCGTAGTTTTCTTTTTAAACCCTTACCTTCCATCTCGAAGTCAATACTGTTTATTGACTCCAAGGCAGAAGAGTGCTAAAGGCTAGACAATGGGAGTTAAGTGACTTGCCCAGAGTCACACAGCTGGGAAGTGTCTGAGGACAGATTTGAACCCAAGACCTCCAGTCTCTAGGCCTGGCTCTCAATCCACTGAGCCACCCAACTGCGTCCCCCCCCCCCCAGTTTTTTTTTTTAATAGTCCAGCCCTTCAATGGTCTGAGGGGCAGTGAATTGGCTCCCTGTGTAAAAAGTTTTGGGACCCCTGCCTTAGGGCTTGGTGAAAAGGGCTCAGTCTTTGATTTGCTCAGGGGGTTATTTTAATTACGGTCTTTGCCATCTGGAGCACCAGGACCCAATCAAATTTTTGCTTACAAAAGCAGTATTGTAACCTGTTCTATTCACCCAGAAAGGGTCCACAAAGACTAAAAGGACTTTGTACCTTTTGCAGAGTGATAGGTGGGTAATTCAATCTATTGCCAATCTGAGGGGTGTGGCCATCACATTTGCTGCTCAACTTCAGGGAGGCTGGGGAGAGGTGGGGAGAGAGAGCCCCTGCAACAGTGGAGAGGCTAGAATGCCCCACCCTGTGTTTGGGGGTGGGGCCAGCCTCCCAGTCAGCCAAGCCAGGGGCCTGCCTGTGCCCACTTAGAGGCCTCTGCATGCCATTGGTTTGCCATCACAACTCTTGGAAAGCAGCTTCTATCTTATTGGCAATGATTCAGAGTTCACAGAGTACCCACTATGTGTTTACACATAGTGCTTAATACTTAATGAAGTGTTATCAAAGGAACTGGAAGATAGTTCCTCAGTCCTTTAGTAACTTGCCCTTTCATGGGAAACAAGCACAGTCTTATAATCCTGCATTTATTTCATTTTACCAATTTTCCCCTAGAGCTGAAAAAATCTGCAGTTGCTCTCTAAAGGATAATAGTCCCTATGTTTACAAAGTGACCCAAATGGCTTGGGTAAACTTTGGGAACTTCTCAGCTCTCTAGCTTTTTTCCCATCCAAACGCAATGTGAGAACTTTAGTGTCTGACACTTTCTTGAGGGAAGCCACCATTTCTGGTACTTAAAAAATGCTTATTGAATGAATTCATCCTACCTTCATTTTACTGAGTGAAAAGATATAAAGTGACTTGCTAAAGATCACTTTTTTAACTCTCTAAAGTAGCAGTTGTTAGGGTCCGTTTAGGGGCCAAAGGAACAGAACAGACGCTGCAATCAGCACAGAGAGGTGGTTTATTGTAACTCACTTCACACGCGTGGGGAGGAGCCCAAAGGGGTTCCCCCCCCCCCCCCCCAGCAAACTTTAAGGCAGGCTTATATACCCTTGGAGCTCACCGAGGGTCCATATGGTTATCACACGGGGTGGAGTGGTCAATGTGGCTATCATTCAGGGTGGAGAGGTCAATGTGGCTATCCCCCAGGGTTCGTTGGCCTAGGAAGGGTGCTTATCTACACCAGGTTCATTGGCCTAGTTCCCTTTCATTGTCAGATCTGAAACGTGGCTGACTTCAAATTCAGTATTCCTGCAGCTCTGAAACACTGCATTACTAGTTCTGAGTTCAAATATTGGCACTGCTGTCTCACTAATCCATGAAGTGACAGAATAGGCAATGCTGGGGTGAACTTATCCTAAAAGGGAAAAAGGTTGAGTATGTTCTAAGTCCTTTGATGAGAAGAACATGTTATTAGATTTAATTAACTTTTGTAAGTTTATTGGCAAGCAAGGTCAAATTGCATGTCTCCTGGAAACCAATGACCTGGAAACCCAGAAACTACACTGGATCTTAGGTTCATTTTTATGCCCATTTGCTTCCTGTCCTAGACAGGAAAGTATCATACCAGAAATCCATCCCACTTGCATTTCAAGAAAAAATCCCATAATTTTTTTTTTTGCATAAAGCAAAATGCATTTTAATGCCCTATCACTTTATTTTTTTATTTTTGTTTTTAAAATTTCCATGGTTACATGATGCATATTTTCTCCCTCCCTCTATCCCCCCACCCCAATCTTAGAGTTGACAAACAATTCTACCTGGTTATTGACATGGGCACTGTACCCCAGAAACCCAGGCGAACTATTGTCAGGGGAACTCCCTTGTTGTTTTCCTGTCTCTGAGCCTAAAAACATCCAATCACCCCACCTAGGGTCCTGAGATGACTATCTCCCTCTGATCGTCCTCTAGATGGTCAGAAAGATGCACCTTCAAGCCATACCTTGATCCTATCGGACATCTGTTTGTCCCCTAAAACTAAGGAATCTTTATGTCCCCAGGCAGACCCCAGTATGATCACCCCACCTCATGCCTGAGTGACTAACTGTTGTGAAGAATGTATAAAATCCCCAGAACTGATGTCGTCTGGGGGACAGCCTCTCTATCCATGCTGTCCCCATGGAGGAACAGCCTTTCCTTTCATGCTGTCCTCCCAGGGAACTGCTCCCCACCTTGCTGTTCTACCCTGCTATCCTCCTGGCCACTCTCAACATTACTTTCTAAATTAATAAATCTCTTTTTGTTTTAAGCTAAGTTTTGGAGTCATTGCATGCTTGCAAAAGGCATCCTTCCCGAACCCCAAGGGTATCCTTTCCACACCCATAACAGTTATATATATATATATATATATATAAATATATTATTGCTCAAACTCATTTCCACATTATTTGTTCTTGTAAAAGAGCAATCCTTTAAAACCAAAACCCCAAATCACATATCCATATAAACAAGTGATAAATCATATGTTTTCTTCTAGAAATCCCATAGATAATTCAGGCAGGGAGCACAGCCATAGAAGAAGCTACCATTACTACTTTAGGATACAGTCCAACAATGACACACACAAAGACTTGGAAAATATATTTAGTGTTTGAGTTGATGAAATGGTTCAAATGTCAGAGATGTGGATTTAAAATGCAAACAATTATACATTTTGCACTCCCTTCCCCGTGCATCTTTGCATCATGCACCTATCACCTCAAATATGTACCTATGACTTGCCTCCAAATCCAAGGTAGCTCTGGATATGCTGTAGCTGTTTTGAAAACAATCATGACAGCCAAGATTCAGTCTTCACAGCCTCTGAGGGCAGCAGAGACACAAGCTGAAGATGGGGTGGATTGGGGATAAGTAAAATGTCTATCTGGAATGCATTAGGAAGGGCATGTTAAGAGAACCCTCCACAAGTACCCAAGATAAACCATATTGCTGAGGGCCAACAAATCTCTGGGATTGACTTTGTAACTCTAGAAATTGACCCTCTCGTACCAGATTGTGATATTGCATTCTGGTCTTCATCACAGCTACCCCTTAATAAAGAAGGCAAGCCTAGGGAAGTTATTGTACTAAATAGGTGAGAGTGGGGAAGATCATTAGATAGCTGGGCTTACTCTAAGAGGCTATAACAGTGTACTTGCATACCAGTGAAATGCACATGCCAAGGAATGAATCATGTCAGGTCAGTGACTTTCTATGTACCCTAAAATGGCAAAATCAGAGGAATTCAGGGACCAGTCTTTTTTATGGCATCTTTGGCAGATTTTGGTTCAAAGGGCATTGCTGGATCCCACTTTTGCTGGTCCAACTCCACTGGAATTCCAAAGCGTAATCGAAGCTGCTCCAAGAAGACAAAAGTTAAAATGGTTTGTGGTATCAGGCGAAGAGCAGTAGGGAACAAACTCTGAAATGAGAGGGGAAAAAGATGGGATGGAGGCAGAAATGAATTCAGATATGTGATAGAATCCTGATGCTAATCTAGGAGACCTAAACCATTCAGCAGCACAAAACACAAATGCAACATAGCTGATAATAAAAAGACATATACACAGGTATAAATAAGTAACAGTATGAAGTGTTATATAAGTAAAAAACCTACTAGTTCAGCATGAAGAGGTGGCAGGAGTACCATGAACAACAGTGATTCAGGAACGTTTAATAGATGACATAGTCCCTGACCGGGCTTTTTAGGTTCACTAGGATTTGGATAGAGTTAGTGGTTATTGCTCAGTCACTTTAGTCATGTCTGACTTCTTTATGACTCCATTGGGGTTTTCTTGGCAAAGATACTGGAATTTTTTTTTTGCCGTTTCCTTCTCCAGAGTGAAGTGACTTATGCAGATGGTTTTGAACCCAGGAAAAGGAGTCTTCCTGACTCCAGGTCAGCACTCTATTCACTGCACCACCTGTCTGCCCTATTGATCATCATAGCAATAGCTTAAAGGTTCCTGAGAGTGCCTCAGATGGAACAGAAAGAAATGTAGCAGGCATATAAAAACAGCATTCATTTGACAGGTACTTAATGAATGCCTCTTGTGTGTAGAACACTATACTCAACTGTACAATCAGTCCACAGACAGGTACAACTAGGAGATTGGATCTTACTTCTAGTTCTAGATATATGCTCTTGGTAGCTGGGCACATACCTGTGATTTGGTGCCAATCTGTTCCTTAGCTTCTCCTTGTTCAATTTAAGAGATTCTTTTGAGTGAGTGCTCTTGGCAAACCCAAATCTACTCTACTGGCTAGGCTGGTCTCACATGCTCCAGTTTTATCTTCTCCAACAGAACTACCATGCCTGCCTAAGGCTATTTCTTTCCAGGACTCCTCTGTGACCTCTGTCCTTATGCAAATACTACTTCTAAGGTTTCTGGAAGACAGAGTAGCTAGTAGTTGGAAAATCTGGGTTTGAGCCAGTTCTGTTGTCACTTCTTTCTCTGTGCTTACTTTTGTATCTGTAAAATGGGGTTAAAAATACCCATGCTACCTGCTCAAGGGTTTTTTTTTTTTGGTGAGGATTAAATGAGTTAGTGTATGTAATTATCTAATTGCTGTATGTCTGTGAAACCTGGATAGTATACTAGCACCATACCAGGAAACTGAATCTCTTCCATTTGAATTGTCTTAAGATTCTGAAGATCACCTGGCATGATAAGGTATTGAATACTGAAGTCCTTTCTCAAGCCAAAATGCCAAGTATTCAGACTGTATAGCAGAGAGCACAACTTCAATATGGTGGTCACACTGTTCAAATGCCAAACTTACATTTGCCTAGGAGAATATTCTACAGAGAACTCACACAAGGCAAATGCTCATAAGAGGGTCCAAAGAAGAAATATAAGAATACTTCCAAGGTTTCTCTGAAGAACTTTAGTATCTATTGGGAGGCATGGAAGACATAGGTGTGGGTATGCCATTCAGAATGGTCCTGTTCCAGGGGGCGGAGTCAAGATGGCAGCTTAGAAGCAGCAGAAGTTCAGACCTTTGAAAACCCTTCCTTACTGATTACAAACTTACTGCTTCTAGGAAACTGAAAATCAAACCTAACAACAAGACAGAGCCAAGGAACCCTCCTGCTGGACTCAATCCAAAAGGTACACCCCCCAAAAGCCAGAATCCAAGAACACTCGGCTTTAAGGGGAAGGCAGAAGGAAGGTCCCAGGACCCTTCACTCCCCCCCCCCCAGAGCGCTGAGCCCCCAGCAGCAGCGGGAACCTCTGGGAAGGCAAAGGTGCTGGTCTAGAGGGTGTACGTTGTGGGCAGGGCTGTGCCAGGCTCAGAGCTTCCAACACAAGCAGCAGGGAAGCAGCCTGAGAGGGATCAAAGAGCTGGCAGCCTGGGAAGCTGGGTCCTTCCATTTGGCTCCAGCCTTACCTGAGGTTTTTGCCTCTGGGGCACATCTAGCCCAACCCAGCTGAACTCAATCCCATCAGAAGTCCTAAGAGCTTAGGGAGGCCAGGACCCCTTCCCCTCATGCCCCAGAGTGCTGGGCCTCCAGCAAGGACAGGAACCTCTGGGAGAGCAAAGGCACTGGACTAGAGGGTGTACCGTGCAGGCAGGGCTGTGCCAGGCTCAGAGTGTCAAACACAGGTGGTGGGGAATCAGCTGGAGAGAACTGGAGAGAGCTTGGGCAGCTGAGACCTTCCATTTGGCTCCAGCCTTCCAGGAGGTTTTGGCCTCAGAACACATACAGTCCAACCCAGCTGAACTTAATCCCATCAAAAGCCTCCAGAGGACAGGGAAGCTCAAACTCCTCCCCCAGAGACTGCACTGAGAGAGCTGACAAAGCTCCAAGAGGGGGGACTGACAGGAAGTCCGAAAACCAAAAAAATGAGAGGAGCAAGAGCACAAACAAATACGGGGAGCAAAGAAGGGGCAAATATGAACAAACAGCAGAAAAAGAAGAAATAAATTACAATAGACAGCTTCTATTCAGCAAACGGAACAGAGGGGGAGAGATAAGCAAATGATAAATCAGAAAGCCCAGCGAATTAGATACAGGCTGTGGAAGAACTCAAAATACAATTCAAAACACAATTAAGAGAGGCTGAAGACAACTGGGAAAAGAACTTAAAAACTCAGATAAGTAATTTGGAAATAGAAAATAGTGTCTTGAAAGCCAAAATCAACCAGCTGGAAAATGAGGCAAAGGAGATGAAAGATGAGGCAAAGAAGATGAAAGATGACCTCCAAAGAAAATCAGACCAGAAGGAAAAGGATGACCAAAAAGCCAGGGAAGAAATCCAGTCTTTAAGAACCAGAATATAACAACTGGAATTAAGTAACCTCATAAGGCATCAGGACACTATAAAACAAAACCAAAAGAATGAAAAAATTGAGGAAAATATGAAGCATTTCATTCCAGAGGATTTAGAAAATCGTTCGAGGAGAGACAATTTAAGAATCATTGGTCTACCAGAAGACCATGACAAAAGAAAAAGCCTGGACATAATACTACAGGAAATTATTCAGGAAAACTGACCTGATATCCTAGAACAAGAGGGAAAAGTGGAGAGTGAAAGAATCCACAGATCACCTCCTGTACTTAATCCCCAACTGACAACACCCAGGAATGTTATAGCCAAATTTAAGAACTATCAGACAAAAGAAAAGATATTACAAGGTGCCAAGAAGAAGTCATTCAGATATCATGGAACCACAGTGAGGATAACACGGGATTTGGCTGCATCCACACTGAAGGACCAAAAGGCATGGAATATGATATTCCGAAAAGCAAGGGAACTAGGTCTACAACCAAGAATCAACTACCCAGCAAAACTGACTCTATTCTTGCAGGGGAAAGTATGGCTATTCAACAAAATGGAAGAATTCCAAGAATTTGTAAAGAAAAGGCCAGACATGAACAGAAAATTTGATGTCCAAGCACATAATTCAAGAGAATCATCAAAAGGTAATTAAAAAAGAGGGAAAAAAGAAAAACAAAACAACACAAAAAAATTTTAAGATACTAAATAAGTTAAAATGATATGTAGCCTTATAAGAAAAGTCATTGGTAACTCTAAAAAACTGTTGTTACCACCTGGGTAGCTAGAAGAATTACACTTAGAGGGAACAGTGACAAACTGTATAGGATGAAAGGACAAGACATAAATAGGTATATAGATATATGCACACATAAATACATATACATGTGTGTGGTGTATATAGATATACAACAAGAGCTAAAAAAAGAGGTTAATATTAAAAGAAATGGGAAAAGAAACAAATGGGGGTAAATTCATATATCACAAAGAAGCTCATGGTGGGAGGGGGGAGAACATCAATACATTGGATGGGTCAAGAGGTCAGAGATAGGAAATATTCAACTCTTACTTGCTTTGAAACTTACCTAAAGATGGAAGAATAATCCAATTCATTGGGGCAGAGAATAGATTTGCGCCCTATAGGGGAGTAGAAGGGTAACAAAAGGACTGGTGGGGAGGGAAGCAGTACAAGGGAGAGAGAGGGTGGGGGGTAATTTTAGGAAGACTACAGGAAAAATAAGGGGGGGAATAAGAAGGAAGGGGTAGAAAGGGAAGTAAAATAAGGGTGGGAACTAGGGGGACTGATTAAAATCAAACATTGGTGTAGAAGGAAATAGTGAAAGAAGAAAAGGTAGGACCAGGAATAGAAATCAAAATGCTGGGAAATACACAGCTAATAATCATAACTCTGAATGTGAATGGAATGAACTCACCCATAAAATGAAAGTGAATAGCAGAGTGGATTAGAATCCAAAACCCTACTATATGCTGTCTGCAAGAAACACACATGAGGAAGGTAGGTACGCATAGGGTGAAAGTAAGAGAATGGAGCCAAATCTATTGGGCATCAAATGATAAAAAGAAGGCAGGAGTCGCAATCATGATATCTGACAAAGCCAATGTAAAAATAAATCTAGTTAAAAGAGATAGGGAAGGTAATTACATCCTTATAAAAGGCAGTATGAGGAAATATCTGTACTCAACCTGTATGCACGGAGAAACTAGTGGAGATCAAGGATGAAATATAGAAAAACTGTACTAGTGCGAAACCTGAACCTTCCTCTCTCTGAACTAGATAAAGCAAACCAAAAAATAAATAAGAAAGAGGTAAGAGAAGTTAATGAAATCTTAGAAAAATTAGAGTTAGTAGACATGTGGAGAAAAATAAATAGGGACAAAAAAGAATATACCTTCTTTTCAGCAGTACATGGTACATTCACAAAAACTGACCATGTATTAGGGCATAAAAACATTGCAAACCAGTGCAAAAGAGCAGAAATAATAAATGCAACCTTCTCAGACCACAATGCAATGAAAATAACAATTAGTAAGGGTACATGGAGAGGTAAATCAAAAATTAATTGGAAATTAAACAATACGATTCTTCAAAACCAGTAAGTTAAAGAACAAATCGTAGAAACAATAACTTCATTGAAGAAAATGACAATGGTGAGACATCCTTTCAAAACCTGTGGGATGCAGCCAAAGCAGTACTCAGGGGGAAATTTATATCCTTGAGTTTATATATTAACAAAGTAAGAAGGGCAGAGGTCATTGAATTGGGCATGCAAATTAAAAAACTAGAAAGTGAACAAATTAAAAATCCTCAGATGAAGACTAAATTAGAGATTCTAAAAATCAAAGGAGAAATTAATAAAATTGAAAGTCAAAGAACTATTGATTTAATAAATAAAACTAGGAGCTGGCACTTTGAAAAAACAAATAAAACAATGTGCTAGTCAGTCTAATTAAAAAAAAAGGAAAGAAAAAAACAAATTGACAGTATTCAAGATGAAAAGGGAGACCTCACCTCTAATGAAGAGGAAATTAAGACAATCATTAAAAACTACTATGCCCAATTATATGGCAACAAATATGGCAATCTAGGTGATATGGATGAATACTTACAAAAATATAAATTTCCTAGACTAAAAGAGGAAGAAATAAATTATCTAAACAACCCCATATCAGAAAAAGAAATTGAACAAGCCATCAAAGAACTCCCTAAGAAAAAATCCCCAGGTCCAGATGGATTCACAAATGAATTCTATTAAACATTCAAAGAACAACTAATCTCAATATTATACAAACTATTTGACAGAATAAGCCAAGAAGGAGTTCTACCAAATTCTTTTTACGACACAAACATAGTACTGATCCCAAAGCCAGGCAGGTCAAAAACAGAGAAAGAAAACTATAGACCAATCTCCTTAATGAATATAGATGCAAAAATCTTAAATAGGATACTAGCAAAAAGACTCTAGCAAGTCATCACAAGGGTTATCCACTATGATCAGGTGGGATTTATTAATACCAGGAATGCAAGGATGGTTCAGTATTAGGAAAACCATCCACATAATTGACCATATTAACATGCAAACTAACAAAAATCACATTATTATCTCAATAGATGCAGAAAAAGCCTTTGATAAAATACAACACCCAATCCTATTGAAAATACTAGAAAGTATAGGAATAGAAGGGCCTTTCCTAAAAATAATAAACAGTATATAACTAAAACCATCAGCAAACATCATCTGCAATGGGGATAAACTAGAAGCCTTACCAATAAGATCAGGAGTGAAACAAGGATGCCCATTATCACCTCTATTATTTGACATTGTACTAGAAACACTAGCAGTAGCAATTAGAGAAGAAAAAGAAATTGAAGGTATTAAAATTGGCAATGAGGAGACCAAACTCTTTGCAGACGATATGATGGTCTACTTAAAGAATCCTAGAGAATCAACCAAAAAGCCAGTGGAAATAATCAACAACTTTAGCAAAGTAGCAGGATATAAAATAAACCCTCATAAGTCATCAGCATTTCTATATATCTCCAATCCATCTCAGCAGCAAGAATTAGAAAGAGAAATCCCATTCAAAATCACCTTAGACAATATAAAATACTTGGGAATGTATCTGCTGAGACAAACACAGGAACTATTTGAACACAACTACAAAACACTCTCCACACAATTAAAACTATATCTAAACAATTGGAAAAACATTGATTGCTCATGGGTGGGATGAGCTAACATAATAAAAATGACAATCCTACCCAAATTAATTTACTTATTTAGTGCCATACCCATTGAACTACCAAAAAAACTTCTTTATAGAATTAGGAAAAACCATAACAAAAGTTCATTTGGAAGAACAAAAGATCAAGGATATCCAGGGAAATAATGAAAACAATGCAAAGGAAGGAGGACTTGCAGTTCCAGATCTCAAACTATACTATAAAGCAGTGGTTATCAAAACAATTTGGTACAGAATTGTCCTGTTCCAAAGAAGGTGCTGTGCTTTATGAACAAAGCAGTAGTTCAAAAGAAATATAAAATGTACAAATTTAGAGACATCTCCACCCCAAATGTTATACAGGTTATTTGTGCCCAACTTATGGTAGAACTTTCTGAGCTCATACTGGTCTGATCATTCACAGTCAGACACACTGTGCATTGACCTGGACATGGTAATGTAATTTTGGTTCTCTCCCCAAAACTAACAGTGCTATAAAACACTGAGGGGATATTATAAAGGAGATTCCTATTCAGTTATGAATGGGGCTGAGATGCTTTCTGAAGTACCCTTCAGCTCTGGGATCCTAATTCTATCATCATCATCAATTTGCTATGTGAAAGCCATGATTAAATTAAAGTCTACTCTTTGTTTTGAAGTGACCTGTGTAGGAGGTGGCATAGAGGCAGCAAAAGTTCAGACCTCTGAAAATCCTTCCTTACTGATTACAAACTAAATGCTCCCAGGGGACTGAAAATCAAGCCTAACAAGAAAACAGAGCCAAGGAACCCTCCTGCTGTGTAGGATTCCAGGATGATAACTTTGGGTCGAGGTTTTGTTTGGATAAAGTTGCATTAATATGCCTTATATAAAGTTTCTGAACTTCATTCAGGTTTTTTTAAAAAATAATGTCTAATAACTTCTATCCTTGCTGCCCTTATGTCCTGCTTAAAAATATAATTCCTACATATTTAAAATTTGAATGTACTAGAAATTTCTCTAAGGCATATACCAATTCATGCTTGTCATTTAAACAATTATATTTAGTATTAACTTTCCTTTTAACCAATTCCAGTACTTGTGATAAAAACTTATAACCTGAGGTGTGGGAGTGTTGTGCCCCAGGTGTCTTTAGGACCTTTTACCTTAGGCATAGAGTTCCAGAGTGCATTCATCTTTGAGGAGACAAGGGATTCAGAGACTGAAGTCTGAACGGAGATTACCGTCGACAGGCCATCGAGGTAAGGCTCCTTCTAACAGAGATGGGTCAGAACACTTCCTCTCAAACTTGTTATATTAGATTGCTAATGTCTTTGATTGAAAATGGAGTAAGGTCTCACAAGCCAAAATCAAGGCGTTACTCAAGGTTATTCAGAAAGCATATCCTGAATTTCCATCAATGGGAGTTCTAAATGTTCATGAATGGAACCTCATAGGACAAAAGCTGAAAAAATATAAAAAAGAGGGACACAAAGTTACACAGATCAATTTAAATACGTGGAGTATTTTCAGGATGATTTTAGTTGATCAGCCTCTTCAAATAAATCCTCGACCCAAAGTTATCATCCTGGAATCCTACATGCTGGACTCAACTTAAAAGGTACACCCCCAAAAGCCTGAATTGGAGAACACTCAGGTTTAAGGGGAAGGAAGAAGGAAGGTCCTGGGATCCCTCCTCCACTTAGAGTGCTAAGATTCCAGTGGCAGCTGGAACCTCTGGGCGGGCAAAGGCGCTGGTTTGGAGGGAGTATCTTATAGGCAAAGCTGTGCCAGGCTTTAGAGTGTCCAACACAGGCAATGGGGAAGCAGTTAGAGAAGAAACGCAGAGTGCAGAGTGGGAGACATAGTTGCAGCAGCAGAGACACTCCATATTCCGCCCCCTTCCTGAGGTCTTGGCCTCAGGGCACATTCAGTAACCCAGCTGGGCTTAATCCCATCAAAGCCTCCAGAGGGCAGGGAAGCTCAAGCTCCAACAACCCTTCCCCACAGACTGCACTGAGAGATTTACTGACAAAGCTCCAAGGGTGAAGGTGGAAAGAAAAGTCCAAAACCACAAAAAAATGAGAGGAGCAAGAGTTCAGGCAACAGCAGGAAGTAAAGAAGGTGTAAATATGAACAAACAACAGAAAAAGAAAAAAGAAATTACAATTGACAGCTTCTATAAAGGCAATGAACAAAGAGCAAACAGAACAGAGAAGGATGAGGAAACTCCAAGCAAAAAAACAGAAACCCCAGTGAACTGATACAGGCTCTGGAAGAACTCAAAGTACAATTCAAAACACAATTAAGAGAGGCTGAAGACAACTGGGAAAAGAACTTAAAAACTAAGATAAGCCACTCTGAAACAGAGGCACTTGAACTAAAACAAGAAAATAGTGTCTTGAAAGCCATAATCAACTGGCTTGAAAATGACACAAAGGAGATGAAAGATGACCTCCAAAGAAAATCAGACCAGAAGGAGAAGGATGAAGCCACCTGTGTAGCAGAGACCTAAGGAGAAAGTTCCTTTGGCAGCCGAAATTAGCCAAAGTAAAATAGGCCTGAAGGTCATTCTGAGGATTGGGAAGCTGAAAGTGTAAATGCAGGAGGAGGCATCCTTAGACATGGACTCTAGTATTTTTACTTTCCACAGGATCCCTGGTTTTTTAAGTCTCTTCTAGGATGTGGACCTTACCTAACAAAATCTCCAAAGCCTGTGCTAAGTTTACCCAGACTTGTGGAACAAGGGTCTTTCTGGGGTCTGTCCCTTTCATTCACTGGTTCATTCATTCAATCATTCAGCATTTTATTAGGCATCTACTGTGTGCTAGGCACTGTGCTAAGCATGCTAGGGTTTGATAAAATTATATAATACCATAATATAATAATACTAATTTCAGCTTTCAAGGGTCTCATATTCTCTTAAAGGAATGACAAATACACCTAGAAGTAAACAAGTCAACACAGAGTCAGGTGTGGAATGGACTCTAGTCATGGATGAATCAAGAAAAGTCTTGTGAAAGAGGTGCTGACTTTTTAAGGAAAAGCAAGACTCTTAGTGGGGGAGGGGAGTGTTGAGGGGGAAGTGTATATGCTAAGCAGAGATAGGAGATGGGATACTAGGGTCAGACTTGAACTTCTGGGGCCTCTTTAGTCCAATAAATATTTATTAAGGATCTACTATATACAAAAGCATTGTATCTCAGCTAAGATCAAAACACAAACAGTTCCTACTGTTAAGAAATTTTCATTCTCACACCCCAGTGGAATTGTTCCTTGGCTATGAGAGAGGGTGGGAGGAAGGGAGGGAAAGAACATGATTCATGTAACTATAGAAAAATATTCTAAACTAAATAACTTTAAAAAGAAAAATAAAGAAAATTTTCATTCTACCTGCATGGTGATGGGATACAACACATGTATAAAACAAAAAACAATCTGGTTAGAATGAAAATGCCCTAAAACTGCACTAAGACTTTGGGGATGTCCTATATAAGGTAATTTGGGGAGTGTAAAACTACTAACCACTGAAAAACAAGATTTCAATTTGTGGAATGGAGGGTATGATCACCCCTGGCACTGAAGGTAAAAACTTAATAGTTTTTAATTTTTAATAATTTTTAATTCATTTTTAAAAATTGATATCTTTTGTTCTTACATCACCTAAACCACCATTAAATTCTTCTTAGAAATACACTTTAATTCAATAAACACTTATTAAATACTAGATATATGTCATTTTGCTAAGTACTGGGAACATTAAGATAAAAACAAAATCATCTCTGCTCTTTTCCTAAAGTCTACTTGGGGCTAGGAAGATGGTGTGACCATAATTGACAAGTATGGTTTGGATGGTTATTGAAACTTCACAAGCTTTTGAGAGTGTGTATAAAATTGGTAGAATATTAAGATTTTTTTGTAAAAAAATTTTTTTAAAGTGATTCATCAACTCTTCTCTGTCTTTCTCTCAGGTTAGGGCCCCTTTCCCCAAAATCCTATTGATGACAAGTCCTTAAGCCTCTTAAAATAATAGATACCTTGTAAAAAGCCCCTGGTCCCAATTTGGCTGTCTCAGTTACACAATAAAAGACACTCTGAAAGAGACAAAAAACACAATTTCCAAAAATTTATCAGTTTAGTTGTATGTTAGTTCCTGTATAGCTCTCTTCCATCAACTTTATGATTTATGTTGCAGACAAATCAAGGCAAGTTCTCACCTTTATTTAAAGAGAAAATTGAAGGGTAGCTGGGTGGTGCAATTGATAAGAGTGCCAGGTCTGAAATCAGGAAGACTCATCTTCCTGAATTCAAATCTTGTCACAGACATTTACTAGCAATGGGACCCTGAGTAAGTCACTTAACCTTGTTTGCCTCCGTTTCCTCATCTGTAAAATGAGCTGGAGAAGGAAATGGCAAACTACTCCAAGATCTTTGCTAAGAAAACCCCAAATGGAGTTATGAAGAATCAGATACAATTAAAAACAATTGAACAACAAAGTTTAAAAAATTAAGTTAAATAGAGATAAAAAAATACCATATGCTGATTCTTTGGGTTCATAATAGCAATGACATTTGGGAGGAAGGATCTTTGAGAGAAGTGAAATAACTATAAACTTACATAATAATCCTGGTTATTCATCATTCGAATTTTGAGTACATCCAAGGGCTGGCATAGGAAGGTGGCACATAAACCCTGGGGAGATGAAAACTATTAAGATTATAGGGAGTAAAAGAGCTCTCTTTCTTTCTTCCATGGGATATTATAATTTTCTAGGCATTTTCCTCATGCAAGTTTCTCAATGATTTGGCAAGCAGATGGTGCCAGTGAATTGCCTGAGAAATCAACTAATCACCCAATGAATGCATATGATTTATCATACACTTTCTACCACCATGGTTTCAGAAAATTGGCGTCATGGTTATTTACCTAAATAAAAGCTTCAAGAGAAGCTGCTTCTGTCCAGGAGCAAGTCTGTCCTTAAAAATTTGTTTCTGGGGGCAGCTGGGTAGCTCAGTGGATTGAGAGCCAGGCCTAGAGACGGGAGGTCCTAGGTTCAAATATGGCCTCAGCCACTTCCTAGTTGTGTGACCCCGGGCAAGTCACGTGACCCCCATTGCCTAGCCCTTACCACTCTTCTGCCTTGGAGCCAATACACAGTATTGACTCCAAGACAGAAGGTAAGGGTTTAAAAAAAAAATTGTTTCCTTCCCAACCATTGAATTAAGACTTTTTTTTTTTTTGGGGGGGGGGGATGCGTTGTTGATCTGATCTCTTATTCCTAACAGCTCTGCAAGTCTTAGTTTACTCTTCGTATTCAAGTTAAATGGGAATAGACATCTGGAATGGTAAATGGGCTGATCCCTACACAATAATGCAGTTGTACCTAACACAATCAACTATTGTATAGACCTCAAAAACAAAACTTTTTATTGGAGTTGGTGTTCATAATAGGAGCTAAGAGGGGCAGCTAGGCAGCATAGTGGATAGAGCTCAAAGCCAGGAGTTGAGAGGACCTAAGCTCAAATGTGGCCTCAGACACTTCCTAGTTTCTAGGTCAATCATTTAACCCTAATTGCCTAGCCCTGTGGTAGTGAACCTATGGAATGCATGCTAGAGAGGGCACACAGAACCCACTCTATGAGCAAGCGCACCATCACTGGCCAGAGTTTGTTACTAGAAAGCCAAAGGGACTCTGGGTGCTCCCCACCTCTCCACCATACCTGAGGACATTCCTCACTTCACCTGCCCCTCTGTCCAGGAGCCCAATAGGAGTGCTTCTTCCCTCTCCTGTCTGGGGTGGGGGTGGGGAGTGGCACTTAGTCTCTAAAAGGTTCACCAACACTGGCCAAACCCTTGCCTCTCTTCTGTATTAGAAGTGATACTAATATAGAAAGGCTTTTTAAAAAAGGAGATAAGAATACAAGGGAAATTGACACCACATCACACATGATAAAGAATAAATAAATCTTGACCTTGTGAGACATACTAAGTGATAAAGGAGTAAAAGCTATAAATTATAAGAAAATTAGAAGTAGTGACATGAGTTCAGTGGGCATCACACAACCTAAATGTGCATAAATAAGTCTGTGACTTAAGAATGAGATAGCTTTCATGTCATTGGATTGTCGACCTGGAATCTAGACTTGTAGCCTAGTGAGATCTGATAACCCCCCCAGGTCTAGTTAGCTTGAAGGTGAAAACTTCCAAGTTTGACCTTGTCACATGAGAATTTCTCCTGAGGGAAAGTCCAAACAGTTTCAGGGTAACAATAGATCTTAAAGTAGTTTAAGTGGAGATGGCTAATCCCATCAGGTATTAACTCTTTTTGTCCCAATGGTTTCTCCCCTTAGGCCAAAATCCTTTACCAAGGTAGCCCAGCCCTTTGGCTGGATCTTTCCCTTTTGTGTCCATTGTAAAGCAGTCTGCCTCTCACTGTTATTCCTGTCTAGGACTCCTCATTTTCTTTAATCAACTATACTGTCTGGTCCATAGTTCCTGAAGAAGTATATAAGCTTCCCAATTGTAATGGCTCTTTGGAGTAGTCATCTCTGGTGGTGGCCCTCCCAGGAATTCTGTGACCAGAGATGGATTTGTATTTCAGCCCTGAGAGGAGGCCTGATTTAGTGCTAAACTCCTCTCCATAATTAAAGAATGTTTTTTCTGACTATTTAATAGTTCTATGTTTTTTTCCCAGTTTAACAGGATATAAAGAAATTTTCCAAGTTCAGGTAAGACATTAGATCAAACTTATTCAAGGTCACATGAAATTCTTAGGAAAGAGAACCTAGGAAAAAGGAGACAGTGCAAAGGAGGAAAAAGGCAATTGTCAAAAAATGCAGATATGAAGAAAGGGAACATAAAGGGAGGGAGAAAGGGACTGGGAAGAGATAGAAAGAGAAAAGATATAATAATATAACCAAGACCCAGAATTTTAGACAGTAGTTTGCTGTTGATTAACAGAAATAAGAGTGTTTCATCTCTGTAGGCCTAGCTCTGCTTCACTGTTGCTTTGCCAGAATAAGTGCAAAAGAACCCAAGTCCAAGGTTAAAAACAGAGTTGAAAAATTAGGCATATGTTCATACAACACCAGATTTAAACTACTAGATAAATTTGAAGCTATGGCCACATTAAACTATACCTTCTCAGAAGTCCTCTTACTTTTTACTTTAGTTAAAATAGAGACTTGATTTTCTAGAGAGATTAAAGAGAATTCATATTTTCTTGTTACTGGTAGATATTCATAATAAAAAAAGGAATGTAATTCAGGTTCTTCCCCTGGGACTTTTGTCCTTGTCCTAACTTCATTTGAATGCAAATCAAAAAAGACCTTGGGAGTAACCTTGGGTTTCATCATCCTAGCCTCCATATAGTTCCAGTGAAATTTTTGGAGGGTATAAGTCTCCAAAATAGGTTTTGAGTATATAGGCTCACAATCAGAATGGAATTCCAGTGATTTCCTAACCCTGAGTTATTTGTTTGGGAATATGAATTTTCAAAAAGGACCCAACACATTTAAATTTTTAAAAAACCATACCTGCATTCTGCCAGCTTTTGTTGACCTGATGAAGTGTGGAGATTCATAACCATAAATTCTTCATTAAAAGAGCTGTAGCTCTCCCTGGAAAGACTTTCTAGTCAACCCACCCTCCAGACAGTAATAGAGAACATCTCACTGACCAGGAAATCAGGGGAGATGCACATAAAGCATAGAAGCATGACACCCAGCAGAAATGACATCAAAGAGTAGTGCAATAAGGTCATGAAATGAGATAGGCAGCTCTACAAAATCTGAGGGATGAACTGCCCTAACCACACATACCCTATTGTCTTTGTGGGTTCCTGGTCTGTGCCTCTTTACTTACATTCCTTAGTGATGTGTATTCTTTGCAATGTGTACTTTATCCCATTGTTCATATAGAAACCTATCGGAAAATTTACCTCATACATGTTTGGGAGAAGGAGGAGGCGGCAAAATCTTTTTGTCACTTTATTTACCATGCTATTAATCAAATACCTTTTGTTCTGAACCGAGTTCTTTGGCTGACTGATAAAAATAAATAAAATCAAAATATACACACTAAGGACAAAAGGGCAGCTATGTAACTCAGTGGATAGAGAACCAGTCCTGGAGACAGGAGGTCCTGGGTTCAGACACTTCCTGGCTGTGTGCCCTTGGTGAGTGAGTCACTTAACCATCACACCCCCCCCCCCCCCCTTACCACTCTTCTGCTTTGGAACCAATACTTATCGATTCTAAGACAGAAGGCAAAGATTTTTTAAAAATACACATATTGGTAGGGGTTTGTGGACTATGGTCTTGCATGAATGTTGACTCCAAAGAGTACCTTGAAATGGATAAATTTTCTGTGAATCTCAAAGCAAGAGGAGTGATGCTTACATTAATATTCTGGTAAGATTCCCCATCTTGTGCTAAAATCTCTAGAAGTTTCTATTCTATGATAACATATGCCATATGTCCATTCTACTACCCGTACAAGGTCATGGAGCTGCATGATTGTCATTTGGAGCTTTTAAAAGGAACCTACGGCCATGAAACTGACTATGATGTGGGTGAAGAGACTGTCAGAGAAGAGATTGGAGGTGATCCCAATTTCCTTGACTTGGTCATAGCAGGATGCCTACAGAATGAGATTGAAATCAAGAGGAACTATGTCAACAACTTCAACCCTTAACTGCAGCAACCTTTAATGCCCATTCCTCTCTATCAACTATCCAGCAGGGCCTTTGCATAGGTGAAAATGAGATGAACTCTCCCCTGCCCATTTTTAGATTTATTCACCAAAAGCATATACATCCCACTTATCCTTAAGTATGGGGAGGTCTGTGACCCACAGTGTGCTCTAGTGAGTGACTAATCAAAACTCACTGACTGTCCTCTGGGCAGTCCTAAGCAGACCTATAGCTACAATTGGTCCATGTAAAGTGGAAGGAAGGCACAGAAAATGACAAAAGGAAGGGTCTTTAAAAGTGGCAAGAACTTCCTATGACCAGCTCTTTCTCCTTCAAACTTGGCCCTAGAGGAGCTCCAGCTGGTGACCTCAGACTGCTCTTGGATTTTCCCTTAGAATGACCACATGGATGAGTAAAAAAGGCTGACTTCCTTTCCAGGCTTTTCTGGAGGTACTAGCCTCCAGAGTCTTAGAGGAGGTCTTGTGGCTAAGACCCTTATTTAATTTACCTCTGTGCCCCCTTTGCTGGGCCTCTGAAGTCCTACCTGATTCGGAACACCAGAATAATTATCTGCTCTCTTTTATTTCCTTATTTTCACCCTTTCCTTCTATTTTATAAATAAATTGCTGTAAAGTCATTTTGACTTGAGATATATTAATTTTTGGTGACCACACCCTTATCCAACCCTTTAATTTTTAACCCTTACACATAGAAGCTTAGTATGAACCCAGTAATAATTGTATACTCCGGCATAATGGATAGAAATTTAGCCTCGTATCCAGGAGAGCCAGTTTTAGTTCTAACCCTAACATTTATTGGCTATGTGACTATGGACAAATTGCTTGATTTGAGATTCATTTTCTTGATCTGAAAAATAAAAATAATGCTTCTATTATTTATCTTGCAGGGTTGTTGTGAAGAGAGTTCTTTATCAATCTTAAAGCACTCTGTAAATATAAACTGATTATTCTATATTTGATCTCACCAAACCCTTTTCTCTGAGACAGCAGTTATGAATACTTTACTTCAAATCTCTGACTATAAGGTATATTAATAGGATTCAATAGTATTTTTATGACTAGGTGAGGTTGCATTGAAAAACAGCCTGAAATTCTGTGACTTCATTTCTGATCTTCTGTCCTTCTATGACACTCTCACACCCAATAGATAGAATTCATGTAGGTGGCTAGAGATCTGGGAGAAGGAACATGTGTCTTACCTGTCCCACCATCATCAAAGCCCCTCTACTTGATGCCAGGGTAGCACCAGAGAATAATGCCCTAAACCTCTCTGGAGAAAAGAAGAGGGGTGGGGAAACAGGCAGAATGAAATGGAGCAAGTTTGGACTACCTTCCCAAGGATCTATAGGTCCAATCCCAATGTAAACAAATACCAAGACACCCCGTGAAGTTAATTCACCACTATGATTAATTCTACAAACCTCATTTAATAGTGTATGAAATATGTAAGGGTCCCAAGGTAGGTGCTGGTAACCAGAGAAGAAAAGTGACTCTAGCACTTCATCTTTGAGAATCATGAGGTTCATTCCATGCAATTTAATTCCAATAAACATTTATTAAGCTCCTACTAGGTATTGAGCATTATGCTATGCTGTGGGGGTACAAATATGAATGGTTCCTATCCTTTAAGAGCTTACATTCTCCTTTGTGGGACGGAGTATACACATAGAAACATAAAGACAAGATATATGTATTGTATTAGATTGCTTACCGTCTCAGTGAGAGTGGTTAGAAGAGGAAAAGAATTCAGGCCCTGTGTGACCTGGGCAAGTCACGTAAGCCCCATTGCCTAGCCCTTACCACTTTTCTGCCTTAGAACCAATATGCAGTATTGAGTCCAAGGTGGAAGGTAAGTGTTCAAAAAAAATAAATAATAAATAGATTAAAAAAAAAGATTTCAGGCCTCAAAATTTTTTTAAATGTTAAAAATTGTTTTCATGCACTGCTGTAAAAAAAAAGGTTTAAATTACTGAGTTGAATAGTTATGGGAGAACCCACAGACTTCTATAGAGATGATGGATGTCATGCTGAGCATTTGAGAACTATGATAATCTAGACTTTATCATTTCAAAAACTTTTTTTTAAAGAATATACTTGCATGCCAAATGTCTTTTTCAATGATTTGTAATATATGTTTTATGACTGGAAACTTTTTTGTACAAGACACTCCAATAAATGTTTTGATTTTCAAAAAAAAATTGTTTTCATGTATTATTGGGGAAAACAATATTTTTAAAAATCAAAATATATGTTAAAAAAAACATGGTCCATAGGCTTTCTCATACAAAAAGCCTTTTCTGATCTTCATCATCATTTATCCTCTTCCCTTCTTCAAATTGTAAGGTTATTTGTTTATATGTTGCAACCCCTCAAAGGAATGCAGGCCACTTGAGAACAGGGATCATTTCATCTTTATACTCCTAACATGGTTACTTGCATATTTTACTTTTGGAGTCTTGACCAATATTTACATTGGTATAAATAAAGCTGCCACTAGCAACACAGAACAGCTGCACCCCACCCCCACCCCCCAACTCAGTCTTAGAGAATTGCTTGGGGGCTCTGAGGGTTAAGGTGACTTGTTCAAAATCACAGTTAGTATGTGTGAGGCAGATTTTGGGCCCAGATCATCTTTACTCCCAAAATAGGCCTCAATGTTTATTCTCAACCTGAACATAAAAGGTACTTAATAATTACTTGTTAAATCATATGAAACTCTGAACTATATGCCCTTATTTAAGAGGCTTCATTTTGATAGGCACCTGGGGCTTACTTTGTTCTAATAAATGTGATTCAAATGACATGGGCACTGTACCCCAGAAACCCAGGCGAACTATTATCAGGGGAACTCCCTTGTTTTTTCCTGACTCGGACTAAAAACATCCAATGACCCCTCTAGGGTCCCGAGATGACTATCTCCCTCTGATCGTCCTCTAGATGGTCAGAAAGATGCACCCTCAGACCACACCTCGATCCTATCAGACATCTGTTTGTCCCCTAAAACTAAGGAATCTTTATGTCCCCAGGCAGACCCCAGTATGATCACCCCACCTCATGCCTGAGTGACTAACTGTTGTGAAGAATGTATAAAATCCCCAGAACTGATGTCGTCTGGGGGACAGCCTCTCTATCCATGCTGTCCCCATGGAGGAACAGCCTTTCCTTTCATGCTGTCCTCCCAGGGAACTGCTCCCCACCTTGCTGTTCTACCCTGCTATCCTCCTGGCCACTCTCAACATTACTTTCTAAATTAATAAATCTCTTTTAGTTTTTAAGCTAAGTTTTGGAGTCATTGCATGCTTGCAAAAGGCATCCTTCCCGAACCCCAAAAAGGCTATCCTTCCGTGCCCATAACACAAAAAATAACAACAGCAAAACAACAATAGACCAGCATTCTCTGCTTTTTCCCCTTTAGGAGAGCCTACCTTCTCGTACAATACGAATCATCCCGTCCAACGCATGGGAATAGCTATAGGACAAAAAATGTTTATAGAGATTATAGTTATGTCTCAAGTATTCTAGGACTAGTTATTTAGTTTGTAGGTTTTCCATTCTGTTTCTCTTTTTCCCTTTTGCAACCAGTGGGAATGAGGTGGAGTGGGGGTGGGGGGGATTGTTGGGGAAGACTAAAGCGGATTTCAGAGATCATCTATGGAATTCATTTATCCAGGCAATTTGTATTTCCCTGTAACCCCAAATTATTTCTTCCTAACATTCCTAGTCAAAAGCAGCACATTTCTATAGGGAACATTGCCATCTGGTAACAGCAAGACCTACTGCTATTTATTTCAGGGGAATTGTGGAACTCTTTTGCACTTTGTTCCCAGGAGGTGAGATTTTTTTTTTCTTCTTGTATCAACCAGCAAATTTGTGTATTCCTCTAGGCACTTTGCCACAGGGCTCAGTGTCCCTGGGGCTTTAGTGACAGCTAGGAAGAAAGAGTAAGAAAGCATAATCCTACCATGGTATGTTTAAGATTGGAACATAGGTCTATTAGCTCCATCTCTACTTCCAGACCTACCCCAAAACACTAAGGCAGGGGTCCCCAAAATACGGCCTCCAGGCCACATGCGGCCCCCTGAGGCCATTTATCCACCTCACTTCTGGAAGGGGAACCTCTTTCATTGGTGGTCAGTAAGAGGAGCAATGTATGTGGCAGCACCGAAAAGCGTGACATCACTCATGTACAATACTATTTCCAGTGACATAATCCTTTGCATGGCACCTTGTTCTGAGAGCAACTGAATGAGGCTCTCCGCAAAGGATTATGTGGCTGCACAGTGGAAGCCGTCAGCATGGGGAGCAGCGATCTGGGGGAGGGGATTCCACACTGTGTATACTGCTGCCGGGATTAATGGTGGCAGTGATGGACCTGTGCAAGGTGTGACAGGCCCATCACAGCCTTTGCTATCACAGACAGCGGCATACAGATTTGTTCATAGTTTTTTTATAGCCTGGCTCTCCAACGGTTTGAGGGACAGTGAACTGGCCCCCTGTGTAAAAAGTTTGGGGACTCCTGCACTAAGGAATAGCTAGCTCTCTCTGAGTTTCAATGATCTCCTGTTAATTTCAGTTGACCTCTGGCCTTCAGTTTGGTTCAGGTGATCTCTAAGTTCCCTTCCAGTTAAGAGCTTCAATGAATTATGAAAAAAGTCTCCTTTGCAACTTACTTCCTCTTCATGTGCAGTGGCATCTTCACATCATTCTGCATCCTGCTTCCAAATGAGATCCAATGATTAAACAGATTGATCACCCTTGTAGGTCACAGAGACATGACAAAGTGCAGAAGAATAGAGATGCCAAGGGGTCTGTGGTAAAGGGAAGATTTCCCCAGGTAAAGAAGAAGGAAAAAAGAGAGGGAGGGCAACAGGGGATGTAACTGACCTAATTTTTACGATGTCTGCTGGGGTCCCCACAAACCCACCGGCAAAACCTAAAATCAAGGGGAAAAGGGCACAGGATTTACAATCCTGCTTCAAACTCCATGAAACTCTAGGAACCATCCAGTCTCTTAGCAACCAAAATTTCTTAGTTACAACAGCCCTCCCAGGGAAAGGACACCCACCCTTTGCTGGCTACAACAACAATCCTTAGGCTTTCAGGCATTCTGGGCCCTCCCTATCAACTCCAACCTCATCCCCTCTTTACTTACCTCCCATAGCCCCTATAATCACCTTCTGATGGAAGGGTAGGTACTTCTTCCTGCTTTCTGACAAAATTTCCTTCAGAAAGTCATAGACAGAGAAGCGAATCATAGAATAGGTCAGCTAATAAAGAGATAGAAAGTTTCAAAGAGAAGGAAAGGGTGTATAGGATAAATCTTCAGTAGCAATCCCTAGATCCCATTGCCTGGGGTATTAAAAAATAAAAAACAACTCTCAGAGTTACAACATTTATTAATAACATTTAAGTACCTACTACGCACCAGGCCCTAAGACATGGGGATACAAAGACAAAAAGGAACCGTCAAAAAGTTTATATTTTATTGGATGGGAAAAAGTTTGGAGAAATTAATCAATCAACAAATATTTGTTAAATACCTACTATGTGCTATGATGTGCTAGAGATAAAAATGACAAAAAATGTTCCTGCCCTCCAGAAGTTTACATTACACAAGCACAGATGTTTTTTGTCCTACCCTCTCCCCTCCAAGAGGACTAATGATATCATGGGATGATGTCTTGACTCAAATGTAAATTGGATTTAAGTGAGATAGAGTTGTGCACAAACATATATATATATATATATATATATATATATATGTACATAAAATACAAGTATCCCTTCCACATCATAACTTTCCTCACTGTGGTTTCAATGGTGTCATAAGAAATTAAATGGGAAGCTTTACAGAAGTCATAGCCACAGATTGCATAGAAAAGTTTAGAAATTGATTAGTATGGTATAATATCAACATGTTATCTTTTTTTTTTTAATCCTTACCTTCTATCTTAGAATCAATACAGTATATTGGTTCTAAGGCAGAAAAGTGGTAAGGGCTAGGCAATGGGGGTCAAGTGACTTGCCCAGGGTCACATAGCTGGGAAGTGTCTGAGGCCAGATTTGAACCCAGGACCTCCTATCTCTAGGCCTGGCTCTCAATCCACTTGAGCTACCCAGCTGCCCCCAACATGTTATCTTTTAATACAATAAACATAAATAATTTTTTAAGGTTAAAGTATTACACAGATTAAAATTTTATTTAGATTTTCCAGATTTTGAGAGGTGCAGCATCCCTAATTCCTGTGATGTAGAAGGGATACCTCCAAATGTCCTTAATTTTTCAAGTTGTCTGACAGTTATACAAGACACTTTAAGGAAAACTTAAATATTTTCCTCTTTATTTAGATGTTATTGGAATAGTGTTTGATTCTGATGAGTGTGTGTATATATGTACATGCATATATGTATGCATGTACATATATACAGATATATTTTATATATTTATAATTTTTGTACAATTGTTTTAAAATAAAAGAAAGATATTAGTAAAATACCAAAGTTTTACTGTCTCAAAAAAATACAAAAATAAAATACAAGATAATTTCAGAAGGTCTAGCAGTTGGATGAGTCAAGGGGGATCAGGAAAGGCGTAATGCTTGATCTAAGGTCTGAAGAAAGCTTGAGATTCTAAGAGCCCATGAGAGAGTACATTCTGAGTAGGGAGGTGGGCTGAGTAAAACCACAGAGGTGGCATATGGGAGCAACAGAAAAAAAGCCAATTTGGCTGGGACAAAAAGAGAGTGACAGTAATAAGCCTGGAAAGGCAGGTTGTATAGGATTGCAATAGAGTTTATAGAGGAGGGGAGCAATACCTTCAAAGCTGGGCTCTAGAAGAATGGAACTGTGTAGAGTATACTTTAGAGAAAGGAGGAGCTAATACAAACAGTCTAGTCCTGTGTTCCCCTCCCTCTCTACTCTGCCCCAGAGGACATTTCTCCCATCACCCACCCCTTTACCTAGCAGCCCAATGGGAGCACTTCCTCCCTCCTGTCTGGGGTAAAGGAGCAGCTCACATGTGGTGTGAGGGTTGGGATACGAGGGTTGCCATTTGGGCACTCGGTCTCTAAAAGGTTCACCATCACTAGTCCAGATGAAAGGAAAGGAAAGCCATGAAAGAGAGAGGAGAGGGGACGGGAGAGACTCTGTAGAGGTAATGGCTGAGAAGTGCCAGCAGCTGACTGAACACATGGGATGATGGGGAATGAGCAGTTAATGATAATGGCCAAGTATAAAGATGTCATCCTAGATTTAATCAAAAACCCTGAAGTACTGACAGTCAGGATGCCATCTAGGTTGATTGTTTTCTGAACCCAGGAGGGGTGATATCTTGGATCTGAGGACAAGAGTACTCACCATGGGTCACCTACCTGTCTACAGAGTGAGCCAGAGAACCCATTGTAGAAGGAACTAAAGCCATTGATGGTAATCACTCTCACTGTCATGCCAGCAACACCAAAATGTTTTCCATGTTCTGTCTGAAGAAGTACCTACACCAGGGAGACAAGAGGAGATGAACATGTGTATAATTGAAAATCTGTTACCCTAAAAAAGAACTACATTTCCTGGGAGCCCACTGACTTCCTATCATTAGGTACTTCCTGTAGATAGGGAATAAATAATCATTGGGCAGTCCTGTTCACTCTCTTTGGCATGATGCAGCAAGCATGGTGATGATGGTAAGCTAAGCACGGGGATTTTAAATGGACTAATCAACATGGGCACATGATCTTTATTTTGTATCCTCTTTATTCCTTTATTTCTAATGATCACTAATAAATCTCCTAAAATATAATATTTTTATTATTGAGATTTAATTTTAACTTTTATACATGGAGGTGCTGCTGCTGCAGTAAGCTGCTGTATTACAGGGTAACTGACAATGTGAGGAGGAGCTGAGTAGGAGTCTAAGTAGATTCTATCCATGTTGGAAATGCTTCAAGCGCAGATCCAGAAATGAGGACCTATCATCTGAGTACTAGTCCAGCTAAGTTCTGCTGGCTGGGATAAATGGGATGAGTATGGGAAAACCAACTGTCCATAGGAACTTTGGAAGGATGCCTCCCAACATGTAGCCAACTGCAATTTAGTATGGTAGAGGGAGAACCTGGACTGAAATAAATTGTAATACACTTGGGCAGCTAGGTGGCACGGTGGATAGAGTACTAGGCCTGGAATCTGGAAGACATTGGCTCAAATCTTGCCTCAGATACCTCCTAGCTGTGTGACCTTGGGCAAGTCATTTAACTCTTCTTACCTCACTTTCTTTATCTATAAAGTGAGCTGGAGAGGGAAATGGCAAACCCACTCCAGTGACTTAGTCAAGAAAACTACAAATGGTGTCAGACACAACTGCCCCTTCTTGACTAACTAAACCTTACTGCTCACTGCTTAGAGATACAGCTATAATAACCACAAGGAAGTGACACCTCTTTTGTGTGTTTGTGGGAAAGGGGAGAATACAACCTCTTCATTTGATGGATACTACCTGATGGTTTCAATTTATGTCTCAGGGAATAGCTAAAGAGATAATTTTGTAAAAATATATCAAGGAAATTTTAGGAACTACCTGAGCTGATGAGGTCATCACTTGACAGTGTGGGAAGTGGGTGTAGTGTTGGTGAACAAAAAATTTAAAAATTCAGTTATCCTCATAAGTAAATACCGAGGCAGAAGAAAAGGAATATGGAAGAAGAGTAGAGTCAGAAATAATTGAACAACAAAAAGAACACAAGGGATGTCTGGGAAAAATAATTCAAAGGGACTTTGGAAAATGACCGAAAAACATTGATAGCTGGTACACTGAGATTAATAAATGTGGCCAATAGTTACTGAGCAATTTCAGTGGCTGCTTTGATGTTCAGGTTTTTTGGTCTGGATCTTTGAAGTCATGAAGGTGGAGAATTCCCTATGAGGAGGCTGACCAATGTACCTGGTTTGCAAATTCTAGTTTTCTGGAAGCAATGAGAAGTTTAAATTATTTGCCCAGTGTCACATAGCAGGTATGTCTCAGAGGCAGGCCTTCCTGAATCCAAGGGCAACTTCCTATGTGAGAATTGCCTTAAATTTGAATAAAACATTTAATTTTAATTTTTGGTTTTATTTTAAAGAAGATCTAGAAGAAATAGCATGAGATTAGAGAGGGGGAAGAAACTTAAGGATATTCTGAGCTATATAATCAAAAGCAGGAAGCCTGGAACTTTGGTTGGAGAGATGGGGATCTCTTGTTTATGAGGACTTGGCCAAGAAATTTTCACTAGACATTTTTCAGTTTTTTTTAACTCCTTAATTTTCCTTAGGCAATGTTTTTTTAAAACTAGTCATATTCTTGTGTGTATTCAATCGGAGAAAAGAGCAAACTCCTAGGAGAATGGTCTTCCAGGAACAGCTCAGGAAGGGGAAGAACACACTTTCTCTCTACAGTGTGAGATTTAAAATGGTTGAGGTCTTAAACTGTAGTGAGTTAAAATGGTGGAAGATATAAATTGTGATAGATATAAGAGAGGGTGAGTAAATTTGACCGCAGAAATATGTTTCACTACAGTGTCTTGGTTTTTAAATCAAATATAAGGTGGTCACCAGGGAAATATTCCCAATTATTCAAATACCCAAGTCAATTGGGTTTTATAGAGATTTTAATTAACAATACAATGATAATCAAAGAAAGAGAGAGAGAGTAAGAAAGGAATAAGTATGAAGGGCCTCAAGCCAATATGGCCTAGACCTGAGTCTTAAGAGAGAAATCAGTCAGTTTTTTAACACTCACCACAAGCTCTGACTAAACAAGGATTCTAGTGACATCAGGCCAGCTCCATCTCAGCTGACTTCACCAGAGAGCCTTCCAGCCAGAGACTGTTCCAAAAGGCCTCTCTCAAGAGATTCTTCCCAAGCTGTCCTCATCAGAGATCCTCCAAAAGGCTTTCTCCAAAAGGCTATCTTCAAGAGATTCTGCTTTTTCTTATATAGGGGTTTTTTTCCCATGTCACCTCCCCTAAGTCCCTACATCTACCAATCACTGTAGACACTTTCCAAAGGACTGCCCATCTGAATTCCTGCTAAGTCTACCAAGATCCTCAGTAAGTCTGAACCAGTGAAAACACAGCTGAGTCAACTAATCTCATTAAGACAAAACTTGCCTGACCCTTTTAGGTACTAGCATCTCATTGTATCAATTCTAAAAATAGGCCTGGCTCAAAGAACTCCTTGCCCCATCATAAGCATGGATCCAAGTACTTTCTTTTGTTTAGCAAGGAGTTTTCTCCCCCAAAGCAGTCTTAAGTACTGGTGGAGTAGAGGTCCTCCCATTTCTGATCCTGGCGAGTTCTCACATCAAAATGGGGAATGTTTCTCAGTAGGGAATTTGTTCCAATTAAGAATTCCCCGATGGGGAAATTTTTAACATTCACAAGTCTGAGAGATTTCAATATTTACAAGAGATAATGCTAGAACATGGGGCATGAAGCAAAACCCTTGTGTGACTTTTGACAGTTACTCCCCTTGGCTTTCTCTCTGTAGAAAGAAGAGTCCTTAATCTGGAATCTATGAATTCGTAATTTTTCATATTCTGTTAACTATACTTCAAAATAATTAGTTTCCTCAACAGGCTTAAGAATTTTATTCATTTCACAATACTATTCTAAAAAGGGGTCCATTGGCTTCACCAGACTCAGTCAGATCCATTACAAAAAAGGTTAAGAATCTCTGCTTTAGAGTAATCATTAATGACAACATCTACTCTTGGCATCAAACCATTTTCAGGAATTTTTTTTTGTGGTGGCAAAGATTGTGGAAACTAAGAACATGCCCCTCAATTATGAAATGTCTGAATGATAATTATGATATACTAATGGGAATACTACTGTTGTATAATTAGAATCCATTACCCTAAAAACTACAATCCCCAGCAAAAACTACAATACCCAGCAAGACTACAATTCCCAGCAGCCTATTTACTTCCTGTTGTTACATGCTGAGGTAGACAGGATATAAAATGGATCTTTTTCCTTCTTGTTGCAGCTTTGGTGGAGTGGGGATTTTTGAGCAGGTAGAAAAACTTAATCCCATGCTGAAGTAGTCCCAAAAGGGGAGGATAGTAAAATTTTTTAGGGAACAAACCTGGTTTCCCTCCCCCAGGAGGTGGAGCTGTTTATGCAGACAGCAGACTAGTCTCTACTTAACTTGGAGGATGAGAATTAGAAAGGGGCAGGAGACAAAAGGAATTTCAGTAATATCAAAAAGGTCAGGATGGAAGCAAGATGACTAAGTGCATGTGAAAATAAACAACCCCTGAATAACAACCCCCAATAAATCTGAGGATTGTCCCCCCCCCCCCCATCACTGACCTCACATTCCTGTGTTAAGGTTTGTTTTATTGCCAGATAAGAACCTATATGTGAAAGGAAATAACTCTGTATCCTGTAACCCTATATAAACTGTTTCCTAATGTTAGCCCAGTGCTGCTTCCACTAGGGAAGTCTGTCCCAGCTGGTAGATTTTTTTTTTCTGTTATTAATAAATCACGGTTCCAATAATTGAAATTCTGGGTGTTTGGACTCACTTTGTGAAATGTCCTACTTCAATGGTTCTATTTTGTCAGATAATAATCTTTATAAAAATAATACTTATAGTATTGCATATTAATTTAAATTTTACACTATGTTCTAAGAAATGATAAAACAGCCATCCCTAGAGAAACCTGGGAAGGCTTATATGAATGAAGGGAGTGAAGTGAGAACTGAAGGAACAAATTATGTAATGAAAATACATAAAAATAAAGAAAAACAGTTTTGAAAGGTTTGAGAATTCTGAACAACACGATAAGCAGCCATAATCTCAGAAGGCCAATGATATCAATGAAATATGCTACCCACCTCCCTGCAGAAAGGCAACAGATTCAAGGTATAGATTGAAACATACACCTTTTAGATATGACCAATGTGAGCATTTCTTTTGCTTAACTAAGAATATTGGCTACAAGGATTTTACTTTTGTTTTTGTCCTTTAATTGGAAGAGAGTAGCAGAGAGAGAATATGTTCTTCTTTATTGAAAAGATTTAAATAACAAAAAGATACTGAATGAACCTGGGTGATGGACTAGGAACAACCTAATTAATTTCATAGAGCATCATCATCATTAGGTTGGGGCAGGGTGATGAAACTTCTAGCCACAGCAACTATTATGTAATTATTTAATTAATATATTAGATTGTTATATGTTATATAATTATTATAGTAATATAATGTTACATTATATTATTTATGGATTGCGATCTAAATTAGTGAATGAAATACCTCCTCCTAACAAAATTTATAGATCTTTAAAGCACAAGGTATAGATTAATTTACAATTTGGTCACAACGTCTACCTGTGGAGAAGTACAAACCTAACCAAACTGCAGTTCCTTTAAGTATATCTTATCTACAAAAGACTATAAATTCTCTCCTAGCATATAACATAGTATATTGCCTGTTTTTGTTTTCTTCTGGACATGTGAATTTATTGTCTTTAGGAAGTCTTTCTTCATCAATGGAGAGATCAAAAGCTCATCTGAAACTTTAAGTCTTAGAGTTGCCCAAGGGGCACTGAAAAAGTTGAAAGACTTGCTTGTGGCCACACATCTATTAAGTGTCTGAAGTTTTTGGTTTGCTTTATCTTTTATTTTAATAACAAATTTCCACATAAATTTTCCAAAGTTATGAGATTCATGTTGTCTCCTTCCCCACTTCTTTTCCCCCTCCTGGAGCTGACAAGCAATTCAATCTGGGTTTTACATGTATTATCACACAAAACCTATTTACATATTATTCATTTTTGTAAGTGAATAGAAAAAAACCAAAACCCCAAATCAAACACACAAATAAACAAGTGGTGTAAACCTTAAAATTTCTTAGACTTATGAATGTTGGAAATTTCCCCATTTCCAACATTAGGTAGGGAGGGTCCTTCTCCTCCCTTTAGGACAGAAACCTTTTGCTAAACAATGGAAAGGGCTTTGACCTATGCTTAAACATAGAACAGGAAGTTCTTTGAGTCATGATTGATTTTAGAATTGATACAATAGAGATACTTGGAATGACAGAACCAGGTCTTGGAAAATACAATTTCCACCCTACTTAGAGTAACAGGATTTAGGAAAGGCTGCAGCAAAGGATCAAGATTTAATTATTTGAGAATATGACCTTCAACAGACATGTGCAAAGCCCAGACCTCTGGGCGGTCCTGGGTTAAGCTAGAACCATCATTGGCACAGGGGAGACATGGACAGTGATTGGTAGATGTGAGAACTGAGGGGAGGGAACTTAGATGGTTCCCTGAGATAGCGGGGTCGAGGAGGTTTTGCTCTGAGCGAGGTGGCTCTGAAGGAGGACTGAGAAGCTTGCTCTGAAGGAGGCGGGAGGTGAAGGCTCCTGAGACTGTTTCTCCATTTTGGTCACGTGAGTGATAGGGACTGATCTCTTTTCTTTGCCTCAGCTATCTAAGGGCTTGGGCCTTTTGGCCCAGCCTAAACAGAGGGGGTATTTAAGCCCTATTCCCTTCTCTCTTCTTCCCCCCCCCCCCAATACCTTTCTTCCTCCTGTTTGTAATTAAAAACTCCATAAAAGGTTGACTGCTGACTTGAGTTTTCATTTAGGAATTACATAGCTGAATTCCTTGGCGACCTTAAATTAATATATATCAGTCTTTTAAAGTGATCTCCTTGTCACAGTGGTAAATCATATATTTTCACCTATATTTCTACTCCAACAGTTCTTTCTCTGGAGAGGGATAGCATTCTTTGTCATAAATCTGAGGTAGGACTTTGAACCAATGTCTTTCTGACTTCAAGAAATTTTATCTATGACAAAACTTTCTACCTTTCTATGGTTGGCATTCATGAATGATTACTTTAGGAATGCATACGTAAACCCTTAGGAGAAGACATTATTTTCACCTATTTTTTGGAATGGAGAGGATGGTACCCACCTTGAGCAGATCCAGTGGGTGAGTCACACAGACAGCTGCAAGAGAAGCCAGACCTCCAAAGTACCACCGAGACACTGATTTCTGGTACATGGAGCTGCTTTGAGAGTTTCCCAGTTACTGGGAACAAGTCACTTGCCAGGCAGGGACTCAGTAGAAGTCTTGGTTATCAATATGCTTACAGGCCAAGAAAAAATGATCAGAGGTTGCAGCTGCCACACTTTTGCTCTCACAGTAGTTGGAAGAGGATGCACCAGAGTGTTCAGGGAGTCTGTGTTAACTGATCCATTTAGAAAGGCTACACATCAGGCAACGTCCACAGGGCATTTGCCAGGTCTTGGTTGTTCCATGAGCTCATTTAACTTAAAGAAGACTAAGAACCTGAAGGATTCAAAGGTGTGAAAAATTAACAATAGCACTGTGCTCTTTTCTTTTGGGGGATCCTAACATTAATTGTGGATTTTAAAAAGGGTGAATTTTGATATTAAGTTTGAAGTCACCCTCTGACTGAATTAAGGGCAGCTTGCTCTTACCTTCTGATTGAATTAAGATAGTGGGGGAAGAGAGGAACAGATATGCATTGTCTAAAGATCCTGATTCCTGGGATTCTGGAGACCCCTGTCTCTTGTCCCTTATGACTCCCTGACATCTAGAAGACCTGCCTCTTGCCCAGAGTGAGGTTGGAGTCCTCCAATTGCAGGGATTTGGAAATATAAATTTGAAGCAAGAAAGGGAGGGCTTTTTTTTCCCCCTGGAAAATCCAGAGGGAGAAGTGTGTGTAAGCTCTGTTCTTGGCTCTTGGAGGTGGCTTGTTAATTGAACAGCCAGCCACATGTGGCTAGAGGCCTTTTTTTTTTATCCTGTGGCCCACTTCTTATTATTTAAGAAATACTTGTAAATTAAGATAGAGTCCCTAAAGAATTTTATTCTTAACAAAGGACATTTGGAGTCAGTCAGGCAGAGCAAGACTGGATGCAGGGGAAGGGAAGACAGAGATAGCAAAAACATGTTCTGCTCATCATTTCTTATAGCACAATAGTTTTCCATCACCAACATATACCACAGTTTATTCAGCCATCCCCTAATTAATGGACATCCTCTCAATTTTGAGTTCCTTGCCACCACAAAAAGAGTTGATATAAATTGGCCAATATGCCGGTAAAGGGAAATAATAAATGAAGGGGCTGTGGGAAAATTGGGACACTAATGCATTGCTGGTGGAGTGGTGAATTGATCCAACCATTCTGGAAGACAATTTGGAACTATGCCCAGAGCGCTAAAAGGCTGCCTGCCCTTTGTACCCCAAAGAGACAATAAGGAAAAATATTTGTTCAAAAATATTTATAGCCATGCTCTTTGTAGTGGCAAAAAACTGGAAAATGAGGGGATGCCCTTCAACTGGGGAATGGCTGAACACATTGTTGGAATATTATTGTACTGGAGGAATTCCAAGTGAACTGGAACGACCTCCAGGAATTGATGCAGAGGAAAAGGAGCAGAACCAGGAGAACATTGTACACAGAGACTGACACACTGTGGCATAATCGAAAGTAATGGACTTCTCTACTAGTAGCAATGCAATGACCCAGGACAATCCTGAGGAACTTTTATTTTTTTTGGAAGCTCTGGATGCAGCAGAATTGATTTTGTTGTATTTTTTCTCAGTTTGCCTCTACCCTGTCACCAAAATACCTCTCTATTTTATCTTTTTTATTGTTGTTTGCTCATTTTACTGCTTTTCTTTTCTTTTAGTTTAAAAATCTGTTAAAGTTGGGGTTTGTAACTGTGGTGAAGGGAAGCTGCAGGATTTTTGTGCAGTTTCCTTCAGAGCTGGCACTGGCGATCTACCTGCTTTCAGTTCTTCCAATGTGGTAGGATGTAAGGAGATGTATGCTTAATACTCTCTGGACCTGTGCTGTAGTCCATAACTCCAAGCCCTCTTTTACCTTTGGGTCCCCTACTCCCCTGTGGCTGCAAGTGCTGGTGGATGCTAGTGCTCCTCCTTAGCCCAGGTCTGTGCCCCCGAACTATGACCTGGTTCTGTATATGGACAATTAGATGAGTCTTGCATCCAGAGCCAGCAAAAGGTCCCTTGTAATCTCCTTCTGAACAATTGTCTGACTGGCCCTTACCACCTGTGGCTGAAAGTTCCAGAAGCCATGGGTACCCTTTGGTTTGTGAAGATGGGATTAACACACCCCTCATCTACTTTTAAATTTAATCAACAAAAGTGAATATACCCCTAGTTAGGGGTATATTCACACTAAAGTAGGGGAAGTCCACAAACTACTTACTAAAGGGGTTTGCACCTCCAGAAGCAACTGACTTCCCCTTGGGCAGTCCTAAGCAAATTTGAAGACTACAATTGGTCTCAAGTGGAGGAAGGAACAGGAAGTGATATAAAGAAGGGTCTTTAAAAGTGGCCAAAACTTCCTATTATGAGGTCTTTAAGCACTTTCGAGGTTTTGGAGGCTGGTGGAAGTGGAAGACCTTCTTTAGCGTGGACCTGGGACTCTAGCATTTGGAAAGGCTGCTCTTGGGTCTTCCCCTTAGGACTTCAATGTGGATGAGTGAAAAGCTGACTCCTTTCTTGGCTTCTGGAGAGATTAGTTTCTGGAGGAGGCCACGTGGTTTTTCACCAATGGGCTGAGGGTCCTCTGGTGGAGGATTAACAAGCCCTGCATGAGTTGAGCCAGGCACTAGAGAAATATTTAATGTGTTAGATTAGATATCTTACTCTACCCTCTTTCACATTTCCCTACTTTCACTCTTCCTCTCTTTTTGTAAATAAAGTTGCTAGAGTCATTTTGACTTGGGCTGTATTAATTATTATTTAAATTGGTGACCACATTCTCTTGTATTTAGTACAACCATAAATTTAATCCCTACAGATTATACCCAAGGCCTGTTGCCCTGGTGTGCTGTGCTCTACCTCCACCCTGATGCACTAGATCCCTTGGGCAGAACATCTATGTTGTTTTGGGCTGAAAAATTACTTCACCTTGTTTTTTTTGTGGGTTATGCTGCTCCAGAATGCATTATGAGACATTATATCATTGTTTCTTAAAGGTTAATTTGTAACAATCAGATATCTTCCTGTACCTTCTCTGCCATCTTGGCTCCACCCCACATCTTAGCCTTTTTTGTGTTGTGTCCAGTAGACTGCTGGCATCTGTGAACCTTTCTTAGAGAATCAAACAAAATACATAGTATTACAAAGGAAACTAATTATATTGAAATAATTTTTTAATTCAGGTCTCCAGGTTGAGAATCTCTGCCCTAAAGGTTGCTAATTTAGTCTAGATCAACATTATATGCATAGTCAAAGGCAGACTTTGACTCTGTATTGTGCTGGGTTTTGCTGAGGGTTCATACTTTGCTTCTAAATGGATCATATAATACATACCATAAAAGCCTCTACAAATCTTTCCTTGACATCCTCTTCTCCCTAGTCCTTCTTCCCCCAAGGAAAGGGGATTTCTTCTACTTCAAATTTCTCAAAGTCCTTTGCCTGGCTTTCTCTTTTGGCATGAATCATGGTTACTCACATACAAATATTTTCCTTCACTCCCATCATTAGATGCTAAGTTCCTCAGGAGTCATCTGTACATCTCCATAGTAGCTTTCCTTGTGCATAATTTATGCTAATAAATGGTAACAACTTGAACTGAATTAATAGGTGGAGCTGTTTCACAATAGAATGTGTGGTTGTGTCCTTCATTTTGTTGTTCAATCTTCTTCAACTTTTCCTGACCCTATTGGAGTTTTCTTGGCAAAGGTACTGGAGTGATTTGCTATTTCCTTTTCCAGCTCATTTAACAGATGAGTAAACTGAGGCAAACAAGGTGAAGTGACTTGCTCAGGTCATCTAGGTGTTTAAGACTGGACATGAATCCAGGAAGCTCAGGACCAGCATTCTATCCATTACCCTTCCATTCACTAAAGATGTTGGAGAATACTAGATAGATGGCCAGTGGGCAGGGCTTAGGGCAGATTCCTACACTAAGTGGGAGGCTGGAATTTCTAGTCCTAAAATTCTTTCATTCTCTCACTCTCTGGTTCTGTCCAAGCCAAGAATGGCAATTGCATTCCCCTCTAGCAATATAGACTCATAGTAACTTCCACATTTAGGCTGGAATATTTGCTCCAGGTTACTGCTCTGTGTGTGGAAGGAAGGACTTCATTGGGAAGGTGGCAATTGTGAGATACAGTTAAGCTTGAATCAGGAGTACCCAAAACCTTCTTCTCTACCAACACTGGGCTAAGGACAATAGTGGGGGTGATAATTTGGAATGGAGATAGCAACATCTTATTTTGAAACTTAGAATTTCAATTTATATAACTGTCCCCAAACATTCTGAGGATACTAGAGATGATGGCAGAAAGAAGTCTTGTTTACCATAGAACAGATCAAGTCACATTTTGCTGCTAGAGGTGATATTTGAGAATTTACTTGAAATGATGCAATTAGAGGATGATACTAAAGAAAACTAAGGAAAATGACAGATGCTGGAGTGAATGTGTACAGTAATGCACTGTTGGTAGAACTGTAAACTAGCCCAACCATTCTGGAAAGCAAAAACTACTGAACTATATATACCCTTTGACCCAGCAATATCTTACTAGATCTGTAACCCAAAGAGATCAAAGAAAGAGGAAATGGACTCATGCATATGCAAATATTTACATTTGCTGGAGAATTGGCTGAACAAGTTATAGCATATGACAGTGATGGAATGCTATTGTGTTATAAGAAATGAAAAGGATGGTTTTGGAAAAACTTGGGGAGAATTTGTTGAAACTGATGCAAAGTGAAGTAAACAGAACCAAAAGAACAATTTATACAGTATAAGCAATATTATAAAGATAATCAACTTTAACTGATCAACATAATAACCACCCACAGTTCCAAAGGATGATAAACCCAGTCAAATGGAAGCATCTTTTTTTTCCTTCCTTTTCCTTCTTTCTCTTTCCCTTTCTTCCTTCTTTCTTTCCTCCTTCCTTCCCAGATTTTGTTCTGCATGCTTACACATTTGTAATGGGTTTTTTAATGCCTTCTCAAAAGGGTGTGGGGAGGGTAAGAAAGGAAAAGAGAGGGATTTTGGAATAGGAAATAAAATTTAATTTAAAAAAAGAAAGCCGGGTAGCAGCTACCCTTCCTACATGCCTCAGGCAGAGTAAAGCCCCAAATACAAACACAGAAGAGGCTACTGTATTAGAAACTATACATCAGATGAAACTTGAAGTTGGCCTCCTTGCTGGCATTTCATCTCCTGCCTCCAAACTTTTTCACTGACTGCTCCCCATGCATTGGATTCTTTGCCCCTTTTAACTCTTGATTCCTAGATTCATGAAAGCCCCGTTTCCTGTACAAAGCCTTTCCCAGCCCTCCTTAATCTCAGTATCTCTTTAGCCAGGATTATTTGCACGTTGTTTTCCCCATTAGACTGTGAGCTCCTTGAAAGGTCTATTTTTTGCTTCTTTGTATCCCCAGAGTTTAGCATAGCACCTAGCATATAGTGGCCTTGTGTAAATCATAACTGGCATTTCCCTACCCATCTCTAGCCCAATGAAATGACACAAACAGGGTGGCCCAGAAAAGTGAACTCAAGTCCCAGGTTCCCTGGAGCTGTATGAAGAGGAGCTGCTGCATGGGCTGGTTGAGGCTAAGCCTTCTAAGGGGATTCTGAGTTTTGTGGCAGGTGATAGATTGGGAGTGGGGGATGGCTCCTTCTTTCTCCCAGACCCCCTCCAGGCAGCTACAGAGGCCTTCCCTAGCTCCCCAGGGTGTGGCGCTGGAGCAGATCCTTTATTTTTTTCTTTTAAAACCCTTACCTTCCGTCTTAGAATCAATACGGTGTATTGGTTCTAAGACAGAAGAATGTTAACGGCTAGGCAATGGGGGTTAAGTGACTTGCCCAGGGTCACACAGATAGGAAGTGTCTGAGGTCAAATTTGAACTTAGAGCCTCCGGTCTCCAGGCCTGGCTCTCAATCCACTGTGCTACCCAGCTGCCCCCGAGGATCCTTTATTAATGGTCTGAGGATTATTTTCCCAGCACACTTCGGGGTATGACATTTATAAGAAACTAATCCAAAACCAGAAAGGGAAAAAGACTCCTGGCGCCTCGATGTGCTCACCTGTAAGATGGAGGGATTCCCTTTAAAGCCTGGGTTAAGTTGCAGTGAAAATAAACATGAAAAAGGAAGGTGAAGCATCCGAGTAATTAAGAGGTCTTGCAAGATGTCTTAAGATAAGGTCCCCCAGCTCCACCTCCTACCCCTGGACTCACGTGGTGGCCCCAACGCCTGACCGAGGTAGGAGGAAGATGGAGGGGCAGACCAACCGTCAGGGTGGTCCTGGGCCCCGCCCACGTGCGGAGAGCGTGGAGGAGGGGCCCGCAGGCCAATGCTGGTGGGGGAGTGGGGAAGCGATGTCGTCATACACAGCCGCGAGGCTGACAAATCCCATCCTGGGAAGGGTGAGGCATCTCTCAAGTTTGAAGATGGGGAATAGGGCCTTCCGCATGTGTAAGGCGTTTAACAAATGTCGGTCCTAAGAAGTGTCAAGAAAACGTTCCCAACAATTTGGAGAACATGGCAGAAGGACTCAAGTGGTAGTGGCCCTCGAAGAAGGTACAGAAGGGTCACTCCTTTGTCCCTTTTGGGGGTGGGGGAGGAGTGCTTTCTTTGCGTCCCCTTGAGTCACACACTTATGGGCTTATTGACCAAGCAGCCTCGAAATCCCAGGAAAACTCAAGTAGGGCTCAGGGCTTAGCAGCCAACAAGGAACAGGGCTGCAAGGTACCTGCAACATTGAGTCTGGGTAACATTTCTGGGTACAACAAAACTTTCTGCCTGAGGTTAAAGGCCTCTATTCATCCAGTGTTCAACCAGAAAGCTTGATTCTACTAGGAAAAACCTATCCCTCCTCCAGCTATCAGAACAATGCCCCACTCGTTCACTTTTAAAATGCATTTTATTGTTTCCAGTCAGTTTACTAAAGACACTAAATATGAGAGATGAGTGCTCAGAAGCAGAGGTGTACAGACTCCAACCTTTGGCCAAGTTCTATGGGGGCCCATGACTCCTTAGAGCTAGCTAGCTTCTCTGAGAGGGGAGCCAGCTTTGGTCTATACTATATAGTTCCATATATGTTCCCTTATGGCCTCCACAGAAGCTGGGGATCCACTCAACAAACACAAAGTAAAAGAGAATTCTGGCTGCATCTGAAGGTGGAGAAGAAACCAAAGAAACCACATTCTAACCAAGTCCCGGGAAAGGCTCAAATGAAGCTCTTTCTTTATCAGGGCCAGAATTGCCTTGGAAGGTGATTCTACCCTCCTAACCCCACCCTTCTCCTTTCACAAGGGCCAGGCCTGGGAAAAGGAGTCAATTTCCAGAAACATGGCACCAATGAGATGAATGATGGTGATGCAGGCCTGGGAAATGAAGAAACTGCAGGAAGACAGAAAGAGCTTTGGTGAAAGGGAGATGTCCAGAAACCATGACCAAACATGACAATTCTACCTTCATTCTTAAGATTCCCCCTCTCCCAACCTGTACAGAGAAAGAACTACACAGCAACAGGCAGAGAATGAGGTGACAGAATAATGGCTAGTTAAGTACAGAAGTAATTTCTGATGAATCAGTGTCATACTGGTATGGTGATCCCCCAACCCTACTACCCTTCCCCAAAGATCAGTCAAAGGAAATGAGCTGTGCCTCTCCACTGCCTGGGGCTGGCTGGCCCTGGGATGGAGGCTGCGGAGGCACAGGTGGCTGCTGCTGCAATGGGCCTCCTGGAGGTGCCAACTAGAGAGAAAAAAAAGACATTTGTTAAGAGGCCGTTTAATGACAAAGCACTATTTGGTCAGTCTTCTTTTGCCCACTAGGACAGCTCTATAACCTTCAGGTTCTAGGACATTCACTTGTCTGATAAAGAACCTTCCCTGAGTGCTCAGCCCAAACCCTATTACTCATAAAGATTTCAGAGCAGAGTGGCTTTCTTGTCACTCTTTGTTTGGATCCCCAAATCTACTAGAGTTGTATAGAGGCCTTTCTTAGAACAGTATTTTTCAAGGTCATACAGCTAATTAACCAACAACAGGGGGTGAGACCTATGGAAAAGACTCACCTGTTGGTACATGGGCTGCTGTCCTGAGAGGTAGGGTTGCTGGGGTGGCATGGCTGGATCCTGGCCAGGCAGGGTAGTCATAAGATTCTAGGGACGAACAAAGGAAAGCTGAAAGCCCTAAATATTCCCAAGGCCTGAAGGATTGGAAGAACTTCAAGGATGAGCATGGGGAAAATGGATTGCCTATCACTCTGTCACTTGATTAGCCCAGGCTCCTCAGGTGAATGTTTTGGCCACCACACCTCTCCAAGATGAGGGAGAGTGGCTACATTAATGAATAAAAATGCCTGATGTCTGAAATATATTAGGCAGGCTCAAAAGTAGGAAGGGGAAAGTGTTAGATGGGAAGAAAAGAGGGATCAGAAGGCAAAAGATATTCCACTTGTGCTTAGCTCACCCCAATACCAGTTTCTATAGGAAGTGATGGCCCACGAAGCATAGAGGTACAAACTCCACTCAGCCACTGACCCTAAGCTATAGACCATGGTCTCACCTGCATGCTGTATGGCTGATATCCCATGGAAACGGACTGGTTCCCCATATAGCCCATTGTACTGGACTGTGGAGGCTGAGAAATGGGTGGAAGGCTCTGTGGGGCTTGGGAAGCGACATTCTGAAAAGGGAAGGTAAAGTAAGATAAGGTAAGGTTCCTGTGTGTCTGTGCCTTTATAATAAGACAGTGGCTCTGACTCTTTTCCCAAGAAAAAAGAGCTAAACTTTCTGCTTGCTTGGTAGGTATTCTATCTACTTACCTGATAACCTTGTGTGGGGGTTGGCTGGTAGGAAGAATAGGCTGGATTTGTGGTGGGCACAGGCTGCCCTTGCTGAGTTGCTTGCCCACCACCTGCCCCTGCTTGGTACATGTAGGCGCTCACCATATTAGGATCTGTGGCAGAAAAAAAATGGAGGATATCCATGTTTAACATGCTTTCTTGTCTATGTACCAGTGGCCTAATGACCCTGTGATATCCATACCATACCCTATTACCTGTTCCAGCCACTGGCATGCTAGGATAGGGTCCACTGCCTGCCTGTGCTGGCTGGTTCATGTATACTGTGTGCATAGGGGAGCCCTCCACTGAGCCTGCTGGGCTAAAAGTACCAGGGAAATTTGTAGGGCCAGAAGGCTGGTATATCACTCCACCTGCTGGGGGCATTGCCTGTAGCTGATAAAAGGAAAAATAAGAAGTTATTAGAGAGAGAACATTTAGAAAAAAATGCCTGATTGAAGATAGAATGAATAGCATACCTGGGCATAAGGCAAAGAGAAAGCTGGCATCTGTGCTCGCATCTGAATTGTTTGCTTCTGTTGTTCCAGGCGCATCTGCCGCTCCTTTTCCTGCTCCTGTAGGCGCTGAATGGCCAGTTGCCTTTGCATCTCCAGGTATTCCTGGAGAGAAAGCAGGATCGACAAGGCATCCCATCAGTATCTTCCCTGGAAATCAGGAGTCATAGCATAAACACTGATGACTTGGAAATTACTAATGGAAAGAACATTTGGAATTAAAGATCCAGGTTTAAATTCTGACTCAAGTATTCATAGACTGTGCAATCTTAGATAAGTCATTTTAATGTCTTTGAGATTCAGTTTCTTCATAGATAAAATGAGGAAAATACCACTCCACTTTACAGAGTCTTTTTGAGGAAAGCATTTTGTAAACCTGGAGGGGCTATACAAGTGCAAACTGGGACTCCTACATACAGCTGAGGAACTCAGAAACTATAAACCTGTGTCCTCCTCCCTAGCAACACACGAAGGTATATCTAATTCTAGAACCATGGAATCCTGGAGTTGAAAGGGACCGAAGCCTTTATTTTGTCAAGTTAGAACATTATTCCTTGGTTATAAGAATCATATTCTTTCCCTCTCTCCCCTTCCCCTCACGCCCCTCCCATAGCCTACACACAATTCTACTGGGCATTACATGTGGGACCCTAAGGCTTTTGACTTCAAGCCTATATATACCTGGATGCCCACCTGAAGAGGCACCACTACAACATTAAGGTCATACAGCATACCTGCTCTAGGGCAAGGGGAACTGCACTCTGGAGGGATCCCACCCTGCTTCTGCACACATGGCCCTCACTATTTCTAGGCTTAAGCTCTTGAGGCAAAGCAGAACAGGTTTACTACTTCTTCCACATGGTGTCTAACCCTGCAAAGGGCTTAGTCATTTACGGCAAGTTGTCTTTTCTTTAAGCTAAAAACACTGCTTTTGGAAAAGACTGGCCCTCTGCAATGAAACATTGCTCCTAGGGAAGCATTCAGGACTTGCTCACTTGCTTCTTCTGCCTCATGATTTCTAGCTTCTGGGCCAGCTGGATCTGACGCTGACGCTCTGCTTCTTCAGCTGCCCGGCGCAGTTTCTCCCGGTGCTCCTCTCGAAGGGCATTGAGCGCTCCCCGAGCATCTCGGATCTGGGCCAGCTTATCTTGGAGTCCCTCATAATACACTGTGTGGGGAGGGGCAAAAAGAGTAAGTTTGAACGTCCAGTGGTGCTGCTGGATCATCACCATCCTGCACACACCAGGACAGTTCTCACCCCAGCCAATACTTGGGCAAACTCTTCCCAGAACAAGTACAGAGCTGGACTGTCTCCGTCCATGTCATCATCAAGATCAAGATTAGGAGCACAGCCAACATGTTCTGCCAAGACTGTGTTAAGGCTTCTGCTAAAGAATGGGCACCCAACACAGGAGATCCCCAAAGTCTGAGTTGCCTCTAATATGCTCTAATGACTCTCAGGGTATGTGAGGAGACTCACAGGAGGCAATAAGTTCAGAGGGCAAGCACTGTATTTAGGACCATTAGGTAGGCATCACAGTGCCTAATAGAAGGCTATATGCCTAGAGTAGGCATGTAATAAATATTTGCTCTGAAAAATAACTAGTTTCTGAACACACACACATGATGTATAACTTGACATTTTTTTACCTGACACAAAATTAGCTGTTTTTGGGGAAGAGAAGGAATGGTGATAGTATAACCTAGTCTCACTGGGAGAGGGGGCAATGTAGTCCTTGCTTCCAGAAAGGCCAGGAAAGGCAGTTCAGATATGACCCTTGGGTTGTGAAGGCTGAACTGCCCTTCACTCTTTGTTACTATCTTGGAAGCAAAGTCCCATTCAATCTGCACTAGTTCTAGCTGATGTGGCATCAGGAAAACAGAATTTCTTGACTGAATAAGTATAATGGAAAAGACCATTGGTTCTGACTTCCAATAGTAAAGAATTCCAAATGTTGGATATGACAGATGCTTTGGGTCATACTGGGTAGTAAGAGTAAGGTTGGAGTGGAGCTCAAGAGGGTCCAGAAATCACGTACACCTTCGCTCATCCAGCTGGTTGAGCAGCTCCAGCAGCTGAGGATGCATGTTATTTATAGACTGGAAGAGGGAGAGCACAGCCGAGTCATTGGTGATGCTTCGTCCCCTCATGTGGTTGCTCTTCATGCGGTTAACAAAAGTGGTGACAGCATTCTGTAGGGCCTTCAGGAATTGCTCATGGTTTTCCTCGGACTCCCCGTTCTGGTACTGCTGCTGGAAACAAAGCGTAGGAGATTGCCAAGTACCACTCAGCCTCATAAGCTAAGATTTAGTAGCTCCAGACTTTCCCAGGGCAGGGAACCAGTCTATCTAATAGGCCTTCAGAGCAGTGGAACATTATAGGGAAACTAATAACTTTTAACATTTTGTGAAAAATCCTTTCTTCTCTCCATGGTAGAGAGCTTCCCTTAATTCTACAAGGCCTCAGTTCTTGCTCTCATCTAACAAACCCAAAATGCCAGGGGATAACTATTGTGGGACAAACACCCAGGAGTTAACATTCTACTTCCCTTGGGATGGCTCCAGGCAATATCTGGACCCTGGAGCTCATCCCAGGGCAGGCTCAAGCTAATTCTAGGTCTCTAGTCCACAACTAGCATTCCAGACCCTCTAACCACTACTTCACCTTCTATAACAAACCCACTTCTCTCAGGTCCTCAGCGTCAAGGTTTCAATCAATTTAGAAATGTAGGATCCATAAATGATCCAGATCACATTCCTGGAGCCAGAATCAGCACAATCCTGAGTAAAGGGGGAGGCCATGGTGGATCAGTCAGGACATCCCCTCCACTGTGGCACTAGTCTCTTGCTTGTTTACTTCAAGGCCTTTTTCTGGTGTGTCCAGGAGCAGGCTGGCTGACTCCTTGCATATTTCTTGCTAAGATGGACAATATAATTAAGCCTATGGGCTGGGCCAAGCAACAGCTTACCTCACTAAAGGGGCCACCGGAGGGAGTTATGGGCTGAGAGTCTGTTTCCGGGAGGGGAGTCTGGAAGAGACCAGAGGTTCAGTGGGGGCCTGTCATCTTAAATCTTTCCCCCAGGTCCTCCCCGCAATGGTGGGACACATGGATGAGCTGCTGGGGGTCACCCCGCTACCTCTAGCATGTTTACTGGGGTGGTGTGTCCCTCTGTAGGCTGTGGAACAGAATCTGCCAGCTGAGCAGGGGCTGATGGTGTGGGGCTCTTTTGAACTTCTTCTTGCTTTTTCTCCCAATAGTTCCGGTTGAGGTACCGAGCAAGCTGCAAGAAGGAACAGAGGGGAAAAGGTCACATCCGTGGACCAGGAAAAAGAAGGCAAGATAGTATGGAACAAGCAGTCATGTCCCTACCTCAGGATCAATATCCTCAGCCAAGGGGGCGGATGAATTCTGTGAAATAAAAAGAGGATATTCTGAAATAGTCACTCCCTACAAAGAAAACGGTCACCCCATCATAATTAAACACCCACAGTGGAAGACAACTGAGAATATTGCCCATTCAATAGGAGTAACAGAGGGCAAGCCCAGGACTGAGCATACACCACTCCTCCTGCTCCCTCATTCACACCCACAGACCCTTGGGGAGCATTCCTTACAAGGAGCCAGATTCAAACAGTAAATTACAGATCATTTAGCAGCTCTGACCTTACCCCCTTTGCTTAAAACCCCCATAGGCTGACACTGAATAAAGCCCAAACTCATGTATTCAACATTTGATGGACAACTTTGCTCCATCCCAGTCTTCTTTTCTTCAGCAAAATTCCTTTAAGCAGTCCACATTATAGTCAAATGGAAATATCTGTCATCTTCTGAACACATTTCTAACTCTCCCACCCTTCTACAGTTTATAACATTACTCTGCCTAATCATTCTGTCCTGACCATCTCTGCTTGCTAGAATACCATGATATCCCCTTCAAGACCGAGCTAAAATAACATCTTCATGAAACTTTCCTAGACTCCTTTACTTGCTGTAGCTAGAAGTGATATTTTCTTGTTTTTCAATCATATTTCATCTTATGGTGTTCATCTGATTTGTATTATTTATATGTATTCCTCCCATCTTCTACTAACTATGGAAAATAAGGACAGGAACCATGGCATTGTCATTGCTGCATCTACCCATGAAACTCGGCATAATATTCTTCATGTAGTGCCTTCCAAATTTAAAATCCTGATTCCTTTGAATGACCAAAAAGAGCTATAAGGTTCTTGGTGACTTTGAAATGACTGTACTTCTTTTGTCAGTTAATAAAATGAATGACCTTTTGGAAATAGCTCTTTAAGGAAGAAGGCAACTTCATCTTCAAAATGTAAAAAAAGAAAAAGATACACTGCCCTCCTGACTGAAGAAAAAGCTTCAAGTTGGTCTGGTTGTGGTAGAATTATGCAAAAGGGGCCTTACCACAGGAGAAGAATACAGGGTGCTAGCAGGGGGTGCAGATGAGGTCACAGGGGTGGGCTCTGCCTTTGGATACATGGTATATGTTGTCTTTTGCCTCTGAAATAAGAGTGGAAAGCAGAGTTTTTCAGAAAAGATTGATGAAGAAACAAGACAAGTGGAAAATTCCTTCTTTTCACCTAACACCTCTACAAGTGAATCCTTGAACCCATGTCAACAAAGCAAGTGAAAATCTGAGGACCTAATTCAGGCAGGGGTTGGATTAACAGTTTCCTTTGTAATCTAGGGGTCCCCCTACCCCACACAGGCTCACTTACTCACCATCCTCTCTTTTTCCTCAGCCTCTGACTGTGACAATGCGATGGCCAGCTGCAGCTCTTCTTCCTCCTGCAGAGCTGTCTCATCTCTCTTGGGAGGCAACTAAGCACAGAGAGAGCTAAGTAAGAGGCTAATCCAGGGAAGAACCATACAAGACCCCTGGGAAAGTGAAAGGAGGAACAGGAGAGCAGGAGGTGGGAACTCTGCTACTTCCCAAGGCCCAGGGCAGGGAGAGGCTGCCAATGAGGAACCTCTATACCTGAGACTGCTGGGACAGAGGGCTAGTCAGGTACTCCGGAGGCAGCTCTGTTGTAGTGTTAGCTTTACCTTCGGCCTTCCTACATGAAAAAGAGCATAAAAGGGGAGTGAGTGATGAAAAATGCTCTTCAAAGTAGCAAAACCACATGGAGTCACCCCTAAAACCAAATTGCCAATTATGTATTTCCTAGGGGTTTTCTAGGTATATTAGATAAGATTAGAAAGGAATGAAAAAGATTCCATAAGACACAATTGGTCTCATTACTTTATAGTCAATTAGAAGTAATAATTAATATCACTTCTTTTAATTTTATATCTTACACCAGTACAGCATTTTACCTCTTTGTTCACATGCTTTTATATACATCTTACTTGTTGACAACAACCTTATAAGGCAGAGAGACAGCATATCCTCAAGTCCATTTTGCAGATGAGGAAATTAAAACTCAAAAAGGCTAAGTGACTTGCTGAAGGGAACAAAGCTAGTATGTGACAGGAACATAAAGCTTTTTATAATACCTTTACTTGAATTAATTTATCTTAAAAAATTTGAGGTATCAGTATCAGATGGCAAACTACAAAATAGTAATCATGAAAACAATTGAGTTCTGAGTAAAAAAAAAAAAGGCAAAGCTACCCAACAGAACAAAGCAGTAGCTTAGTGTTAGATAACCCCAAGACCCAAGGTAATGGGGAAAGGTCTTATGAAAAAAGCTATTAAAGCTATTAAAACTGGATCACTGAGGCAGTTAGGTGGCTCTGTGGACATAGTCAAGCCTGGAGATAGGAAATCCTGGGCTCAAATATGACCTTACACACTTCCTGGTTGTGTGAACACCTGGCACGTCACTTAACCCTTAGCCTCACCACACTTCTGCCCTGGAACCAATGCTGTAATCAATTCTAAGACAGAAGGTACAGGTTTAAAAAAAAACAACTGAATGACATCAGTTTAAAACAACAACAACAAACAAACTGGATGCCAGTATGGCAGAAATTAAAAAATGCTCCAAATGGAGAGTTGACTTAAATATAGAAAGTTACATTATAACTTAGAAAAACAGGAAGGAAATGATCTTTTAACTTCATTGGTAAGGGAAAAGATAATGACTAAACAAGTAATAGAATAACACAAGTTAAATGGAAAATGTTGATTAAAAATCAGGAGGTAAAGAGGTAACTGAAAAATCTTAAAAAACAAAACAATTTATTTATAACCAAACAAGAGATAGAGAACATTTCAAGATGCAAAATGAATAATTTGAATTATATTAAATTTAAAAGGTTTTAAACAAACAAAACCAATATAGCCAAGATTAGAGGGGAAGAAACAAACTGGGAAGAAAATTTTATAACAGATTTCCCTGATAAAAGGTCTCATTTCTCAAACATAAAGAATTAAGTCAAATTTATAAAAAATTCAAGTCATTACTAATTGATCAATGGTCAAAGGCTATGAATACATAATTTTCAGATAAAGAAATCAAAGTTAACAAGTCACATAAAAAACATTTTAAATCTCTCTTGATTAGAGAAATGCAAATTAAAACAATTATAAGGTACCACCTCACACCTATCAGATTGGTTAATATAACAGTAAAGGAAAATAATAAATGTTGGAGGGAATGTGGTAAAATTGGGACACTACCACATTTCTGGTGGAGTTGTGAACTGACACAACCATTCTGAAGGGCAATTTGGAATTATGCCCAAAGGACTAAAAAACAATACCCTTTGATCCAGTAATACTATTATTATTTCTGTATTCCAAAGAGATAAAAAAATGGGAAAGGATCTGTTTGTACAAAAATTTTTATAATTGCTCTTTTTGTGGTGGCAAAGAATTGGAAACTAAAGGGATGTCCTTCAATTGGAGAATGGCTGAACAAATTATGGTATATGATGGTGATGGAATACTATTGTATATATGTATTGAATGATGAACAGGATGATTTTAGAAATGCTGGAAAGACCTACATGAACTGATAGAGTGAAATATGCAGAACCAGGAAAACACTGTACACATAGTAACAGTAATTATTGTGAATGATCGAATTTGATAGACTTGATTACTATCAGTAACACAATGATCCAGAACAATTCTGAGAGATCTATAAAAACAAGCTATCCACGTCCAGAGAAAGAACTGTTGAAGTAGGAATGAAGATCAAAATATATTTTACCATTTGTTTATTTGGAGATATATATATGTGTGTTTGAGGGTTTTGGTTTTATAAAATTATTCACTTACAAAAATGAATACTATGGAAATGTTTTGCATGATAATACATGCATAACCCAGAAAGAATTGCTTGCCAACTCTGGGAGGCAGAAGAGAAAAAGAGAGGGAGACAATTTTAATCATGTAACTTCAGAAAACTTATGTGGAAACTTGTTATTAAAATAAAAGAATAAAATAAAAAATAAATACATATCTTTGATAAAGATCTCATTTCCAAGATATATAAGGCCCCATCTATCAGATTAAGAATTGTTGTAGTGAAAATGTCACCCTTTAAGATTGTTATAATATTAAAACTATGGCCGCCAAGGAATTTACTTTTGAAATTCCTAAAATGAAACACTCAAGTCAGAATGGAGTTTATGGAGGTTTAATCACACTGGGAGTAGGGAAAAGGAGAGGGAGAGGAGAGAGGAGAAAAAGGAAAGGGGTTACTCAACCTCTGACCAAGGCAGAGGGAGATTAGGCCCAAAGGGCCAAGGTAGAAAGGAATCTCCTTGACTCACATGACCGATCTGAAGGGAAGCTGTCCACGGGCCTCCTCCCTGTTCAAGCTCCTAACACCAACTGGCCTCTAGCCCTGTCCACAGGAAGTGAGTGAATTCCAGAGGCTGCTTTCTCCATCACTTCCTGTGCCTCACAAGTGCCAATGGTGGCTCAAGCTTGGCTTAGGACAGCCCAGGTGGGCAGTTAGTTATTTCTGATTTGTCATTGACTAGCACATGCCCGTGTAGTGTGGGTGTGCACAATTTTGGGTGCTAGACCAAGATGGAGATTTTAAAATTCACAGAATGATGCTCAAAAAGAAAAATGGTCAATGGATAGGAATAGGCAATTTTCTAAGGAAGAAATCAATGCTATCAATAATCATATGAAAACATTATCTAAATCACTAAAAATGAGAAAAATACAAATTTAAGTAACTTTTGAGTTTCTAGGGACAATGCAGAATGTTGGAAGGGCTGTGAGAACACAGGTATATATGCCAGTGCAGCCATTCTGGAAAGCAATTCTAAACTATGCCCACAAAGTTGCCATAAGGTACCAATCCATTCTTTAAACTAGTTATAGCACTACTAGGCCTATACCTTCAAAGAAATCAAGGAAAGAAGAAAAGGATCTAAATATATAAAAATATCTATATTAGAGCTTGTTGTAGTCAACCAAAACTTCAAAACTAAGGGATGGTCTTATTGGGAGGAATGAGTTGTTATTTATGAACACCACCACATACTTGCAGAGTATTTTACTCCTGTTCCTAAATAAATTCTGGTACATTAAAGTAATAGATTATTATTGTAGCACAAGAAATGAACAATTTCAGAAGGAATTGAGAAGATCTTTATGAACTGACTCAGAGTGAACAGAATTAGAATAATTTATACAATGAAAACAAATTCAATTTAGCTAAAATTAGAAAGGAAATAGTTAACTGAGGGGAAATTTCTGTAGGCCTGATACTCTCTCCACTGTGCCACTTAGATACCCTGAAGCACATCTTTTTGAAAGTGGTCTCATTTCCCAGATATATTAGGAAATGAAATAAATGTTTAAGAATAAAAGTTATTCAAAGAACTGGAAATTGAGGGAATGCCCATTAACTGGGACAAGCTGTGGTAAATGATTGTGATGGAATACCACTGTGTTATGAGAAATAAGAGTGAAGCTAGATATGAACTGAGCAGAACAAGGAGAACACTGTATACAATAACAGCTATACTGTAAGGATGTTAAAGACTTAGTTACTCTGATCAAGACAATGATCCAAGGCAATTCCAAAGGATCAATGATGAAAAATGCTATTAACCTTCCAGAGAGAGAACTGATAAATTCTGAGAACTGCTTGAAGCATATTTTTGAAAAAGCTTTCATTTTTCTTGTGTGGTGTACCTATGCTTTCTCTTGCAACATGGCTAATAAGGGAAACATGTTTTGCATGACTTTACATTCATAATAGATACCATTTTGCTTGCCTTCTCAAGAATTGAAGGGTGAGGATTGAGAGCCAGGCCTAGAGAAGAAGGGAGGTCCTAGGTTCAAATCTGGCCTCAGACACTTCCCAGCTGTGTGACCCTGGGCAAGTCACTTAACCCCCATTGCCTAGCATTTACCATTTTTCTGCCTTATTTTTATTTTCTGCCAATACTGTAACCAATATACAGTATTGATTCTAAGATGGAAGGTAGGGGCCTTAATAAAAAAATAAATAAAAAAGAATTGAAGAGTGAGAGGGAAGAAGAGAATTTGGACTCAAATTTTTAAAATGAATGCTAAAACATTCTTAGATGTAATTGAGAAATATTTAATAAAATATATTTAAAAAAGAATGAGTCATTCCCTAATTGATAAATGGTCTAAGGATATGAACAGGCAATTCTGAAAGGAAGAAAGTAAGGTTATCTATAGCCATATGAAAAAAATGCTACAAATAAAAAAAATAATTAAAGAAATGAGAAGTAAAGCAATTTAAGTTCCACTTCAGTCAGTCCATAAACATTTGTCAAGTGCTTACTATGTGCTAGTGCTAATCGTTATCATACCCATCATATTAGCACTGACAAAAAAGAAAATAATGAAGATCAGAGGAACTACAGGAAAATGGGTATACTGATGCATAATTGGTGGAGCTATAAATCAGTTTAGCTGTTTTGGAAAGCAATTTGGAACCAAGTACAAAAATTACTAAAGAGTGAATGTCCTTTAACCCAAGTTATACTACTAATGCTAAGCCTATACCACAAAGAAATCAAAGAAGAATATTCTTAGCAGATCTTTCTATAGTAGTAAAAAATTCAAAACCGACAAGGTGCCCATCAATTAAGGAACACTTGAACAAATTGTGATATATGAATGTAATGCAATACTACTCTGTTGTAAAAAATTAGGAAAAAACATGGTATCAGAAAGACAAGGAAAAATTTATGCAAAGTAATAAGGAAGCGAGTAGAACAAGAACAATTTGATATTATCCTGTGATATTAAAATTACAAAAACAAACAATTTTCAGACTTAAGAATGCTTATCACATAAATTACCTATCATGGTTGCAGTCAACTGATAAAAGAATGTGTCTCACCTCATGTTAGAACTGATGGACTAATATATATAAGATAAGAAAAGCATTTCTGGATATGTTCAATGTGGGAATTTGTTTGCTACATTAGGCAAAAATGTACTAAGGGATTTAATTTATCTTTAAAAAAAATCTGCTTAGTTGGAATGAGGAGTTTTGGTGGCATACAGAGGGTCAGATTGAAAAATTTTTAAAGTATCTTTAATCTGGAGAATCAAAAAACAATTTGGGGTAAAGAATTATAAGATCTAGACCTGAAATCTCAAGTCTAACTGTCATTTTGTAGCTAGTACAGGGATCATTGATGAACAAACAGGTAGAACAGGTAATGTGTCCCACCCAAGTCATACTAATAGCACTAAGAATCATTAGAGTCAATCATTAAACTCCCTATGGGACCTAGCCCAGCCACTAAGATTTCCTTCAATTCATCAGCATCACCACAGTTTGTGGCAGTATTGGGATGAGAACCTAAGTGTCTTAACTTCCAGTCTAGGGCTCTCTTTATTATACCACATTGCCTTGAATCTAAGATTTCTGATTTGTACCCAAGGATTCTTTCTGAAAAAGGACAGAATCTCACTGAGTATGTTGTACAAGCACAATCTTACAAACATAATCTTAGACAAGCAAATCTAACTTACATACAGCCAGACATGTCAAGAGAGATAAAGGCAAAGGGCAGCTAAGTGGCTCAGTGGATAGAGAAACAGGTATGAAAACAGGAGGTTTTTGGTTTCTGGAACCAATACTTAGTATCAGTCCTAAGATGGAAGGTAAGGATCCTTTACCTTTTGTCTTAGAATCAATACTCTGTATTGGTTCCAAGGCAGAAGAATGGTTAAGGGCTAGGCAATGGCAGTTAAGATGACTTGCCCATCGACACACAGCTAGGAAGTGTCTGAGGCCAGATTTGAATCCAAGATCCCTTATCACTAGGCTTGACTCTCAATCCACTGAGCTGCCCTGAAGGGGAGGGAGAGAGGGAAGTAGGAATGGAGAGAAGGAGGGATGGGGGTAGGGGTGGGGCAGAGACAGAGCTAAGGAGGGAGGAGCAGGTTGATAAATAGTGATTTTAGGATTGGAATTCTGTTCCAAGAAGAGTCTTGGCCTTCTTAACTATAGTCAATACAGTCAAACCTTGAGTTATGTGGTGTTCTTAAGAACCCAAAGGAAAACACCTTTCTCAGGCAAGTAATAATCTCTGTTCTCAGTTTCCTCACCTCTAAAATGAAATGATTAGATTAAAACTAAGTAAGCTATAAGGTGTCTTCCAGCACTAATATTTTATGATTTTGTTATGTAGGAAATCCAAGTTCTAGGCAAGAATTGACTTTCAAAAATAAAGTCATTATAGCTTACTTGAAAGAAGATATCTGAAAAGATGACACAGAAGAAGGACTCACTTGTTCAGCAGTTCATAGCAGGGCTCACACACACGTACTTCCTTCTCAATGCCAAACTTGGGAATGGTGGAGCACTTAGAGGAACATTTCCCACAAAAGATCTGTCCACATGCCCGGCAGTGATGCTACAAATAAGAAGTGAGGAGGGCATCAGAAATTTGTTTCACTTCCCATCTTACCCAACATAAAAACACAAATTGACCGTTTCCCTCAGCTTAGACCATACTTACTTTACGTGTCATCACCCCAAATTGCACTCTGCATCTGTGACATTCTTCAGCATCAACCCAATCAGGAGCCTGGGAAAGAAAACAGAGCTGGACATTTCATGGGTGACAAATGTAAATGGTACTCTTCCTACACTGACAAATTCAGGTTTGAGTGATAAAATAGCAGCACTGGGTAAAAAAGAGTCTCAACTCCTAATAAAGCAAGGAAAGATTGAATGAAAACTCCAAGGTGTAGGAAGAAATGGTAATTAAATAAGCAAAGGGACTGTTTACTTCTGTCAACTAAAATCAGCATATTAGAAGAGAGGCAGAAACGTTAAAGTCTAAGGGTTGTGTTTGAGACAGGAAAAAAAAAAAGAGGATCCCAAATCAAGGTAACTTTTTTTGGGCAAGGATTGGAAATTCAGGACATCTTGGAGCTTTGAGTAAATTTACATTTAGAGCTTAGACCACACCACCAGTGGCCACAATTTCAAAAGAGTCATTGACTCTGTATGGTTTCCTATCATAATTCTTTACTACATTACTGAAAAAGAGATTAAAACATCTCACATTCTAGCTTTGGACAGCTTTGTGGCATAGTAGACAGAGCATCAGGCTTGGAGTTAGGAAAACATGAATTCAAATCTGGTCTCAGATACTTCTACCTACATGACCCTGAGCAAGTAATTTAATCCAATTTGCCTCAGTTTCCTCATCTGTAAAATGAGATGGAGATGGAAATGGCTAACCATTCCAGCATCTTTGCCAAGAAAACAAGAGGTGTACATTACTAAATAACAACAAATATTCTGGTTATGAATTGGCTATAGCAATTTCTGCATGATTAGAAATTCAAATCTTTGAAGGAAATACCAGATGTAGACACACACAATATTATAAAAAAAAACAAAAAAAAACCACATATAAAAAATTCCAAATTTCAAAAATTTCAAAAGTGAATACTCTCTCAACGTCTCAATAAAGCCCAAAATCTGGATCTGAGAAAACTTACCCTTTCTGCAGCAAACATGGCATCACTCTCCTTGAATTCTGGGAAGACATGACCTGTAGAAATGAGAATATAAATTGTACACACCAAAAAAATTACCCCTCTCTAGTAGTTTTATGAAGCAAAGGCTGGAATTAGAAGTCCTAGGTTTGCAATCTGATTTGTTACATGTGACCCACTGCAAGTCATTTCCCATTCTTGGCCTCTGGCATGATCCCAATGAAAAGGTATGAGTGGTCCTTTGTTTTTTCCTTGTTCTTAGCATAGAAAAGATAAGCTAACTGAAACCTAATTTAATAATTTTATTTATATTTTTAATAATAAATATTTATATGTAATATAAGCACAAAAATCTTAATAAGTTTAGTTTATTTATGATAAATAATATATATTAGTATAATATAAAAACATAATAAATAATAAACTAATCAACAGACCTAATTTAAAGAGTTCAGGATCACCTGCCATCACATTCTAGAAGACACAGATGTCCAAAGAGTTTTCTATGGGTATTAATTAGGTTTTTGAAGTTGCCTATTTTTGAGTGGTACAGTAAATGGAGAATTAGGCCTAGAGTCAGGAAGACCTGAGTTCAGATCCAGCTTCAAATACAATTATCCCTTCCATATCAGGGATCACATTTAGGGGCATGACACCCCTGAAATCTGGAAAATCCTGAGCCCACTTTTTGGCCCTCCCTTCTGTGTAATTAGGATCTGCTCCCCAGAACTCTATATCCCAGCATCCCACTTTAATTCTCACATTATGTCCTTATGTTTTGGAGTTTGTGTATAACCCCACCCCTCTCTCCCTTTTCCCCTGATCAAAGCTGTGGAAGCAGGCTTTTTGGGCAGGTAGGAGAACTTATATGGGTTAATTTTTGTTAGATGATTAAGTTTGAATTTCTATTTCTTTTAATTTTCTTTCTACTTCAAGTGATTATTAATAAATTTTATAAAATACTTGGAGTTATTGGATATTAATTGAAATCTTATACTTCATATCAGAGAAGTATGAATGTTTTTTTCTTTTATCAAGTGTTTATGGTACCTTATTGTAAATTTTGGGTTTAAATATGCATTTCTGAGTTTCTAAACTTTTTCAGTGTCACCTACAGCTTCCAAAAAATTCCCATTTAATTTCTTATGACAACTTGCAATGTATTGAAATTACAATGGGGAAAGACAAGATATGGAAAGGATACTGTATTTACTAGCTATGTGATCTTGGGCAAGTCACTTAATTTCCGTTTGTCTAAATTTTTCCAATGTTAAATGGAGAAAACAATAGTGCCTAACTCAAAGAGTTGATGTGAGGATTAAATAAGATAATGTTTGGAAAAGTGCTTAGCAAAATGTGTGGAATATAGTAGATACTATATAAAATGTTTATTTCCTTCCTTCCTCTTATAATAATTTTTTTTTCCTTCTTCTGGGGTCTAATCCCTGCAAATTCTACCAGACTATTTTTCCTAATACAACTGTCATATCAAAATTGACAGTGACTTAGACATATAATAGATCCTTAATTACCATACCGCTCTTGAACTGCACCTAAATTCAAGGCTTTTCATAAAATGGTCCACGCTACCTGATTTCTTACTACTCATTAATACAGATATTCCTTTTCTTTCACTAGACACTCCTCACAAATACATCATGTTAATTCCCAAATTTCCTTCTCCTCCTAGTGGTCTTAACCTAGAATGTACCCCAACCTCCCAAATTAAAAACCTCTAATTTAACTCTTCCCACATCTCCTGCTACAATTTACCTTCCACCTTCATGATCTGGTAAGTGTCCTGCACTACCTTATACTTGGGCTCATTTCGGAATGCATGAGCCCACGCCTGGATCAGGTAGAGGATTTTGTTACGGACATTTACTTCCACTTGTCTCTGCAGAGAAAAGAGGAGGTTGAGATCAGTGAAGCCAGCTGGAAATGTAGCATGCCAGGGGAAGAAGCTTTAGGTTAGGGAAAGCAGATGAGAAATCCACCACTCTACTTATTTTATTCTGTATCAGTTCATGTAGGTCTTTCCAGCTCTTTCTGAAATCATCCTGTTCATCATTCATTACAGTACAATAGTATTCCATCACCATCATATACCACAATTCATCTAGCCATTCCTCAATTAAGGGATATCCCTTTAGTTTCCAGTTCTTTGCCACCACAAAAAGAACAGCTACAAATATTTTTGTACAAACAGGTTCTTTCTCAATTAAAAAAAATTTTTCTTTGGAATATAGACCTAATAGTGGTATTATTGGATCAAAGGATATTCTTTTATAGCTCTTTGGGCATAATTCCAAATTGTCCTCCAGAATGTTTGGATCAGTTCACAACTCCAGCAGTAATGCATTAGTGTTCCAATTTTGCCATATCCCCTCCAACATTTATCATTTTCCTTTATTGTCATATTGGCCAATCTGATAGGTGTGAGGTGGTACCTCAGAGTTGTTTTAATTTGCATTTCTTTAATCAATAGGAAATCTACCACTCTAAAGAAATGCAACTCGACAAATCAGGAAAAGGGGAAAGAAGATGTTCCCTAAGAGTCTGGCTTATGAATCTATAAAAAGAAGTATCCAAATCTTACCCAAATAGTAGGACAATTCTCAAATTGCAATTCTTCAATGCCATTTCAGTTAATTATAAAACTTCCTATGGGACCCTACCTAGCCATTAATATTTCCCTCAATTCATCAGCTTTATTACAATCTTTTACCACTTCAGACTTCTAACACCTAGTTCTTCAACTCAAATTAAGCTTTGCATTAGTGAAACCCTGAACCTCCAATGTTGAGCTGCCAGCTGCAAGGAGAGAGGATCAACAGCCTTTCACAAACTGGGGTGTTTAAGAAGCTGCAGTAGCTTAGTTCAGCAGTACTTCCTTCTACTTTCCTCCATACACAGCCAGTCTTGCACAGAGGTTTTGCCATCATCAGCTGATCCTGGCATCATCACTGCATACCACATGACCAGCTGTTCTGGAAACTCCCTCAGGAAACAGAGCAAGTGCCAAGTGCTGAAAGCTCCGATTTCAACCAGGTCACAGCACAGCCAAATCTTCAGTCTCTATATCTATTGAGACTAAAGGTATCTACCTGTAGCTCTAAGTTCTGGAGAGATAAAGAAGCAGAGGGAATGGCTTCAGGGATGGACCACAAGGAACCTCAACTTGGGCTTCAATCTCTCAAACTCTTATCTCAGTAAGAAAACCCTCCATATGCCACTAGATGGCATTTCAGTTTAGTGATAACTCATGAGGCAAAGGGAATACTCAGATGATTAGCTCCTAAGGTCAAGTCATGGTTTCCTTCAGTTCATTGAGACAAATAAGAACCTGATAATAGCAAAGATGCCGAAAGCAGTATCATTCTAAATCTGTAATTTTAAATATAAGTAGCAAATGCTCAGTTCTGGACAACAGGTTCCTAACTGTTCTTCCTAACCAAGTCTCTCTACCCAGATGTCAAGCTGACAGTCCTAAAAAACAGATACAACTATGTCATTCTCTTAATTAAAAAATTGTTCAGGGCTTTCCATTGCCTCTAGGACAGGGGTCCTTGACCTTTTTTTTTGTCATAGACTCCTTCCTAGAATTTTTTTTAAATGCATGAAATACATAGGATTACAAAGAAATCAATAATATACACTGAAAAGCAATTATCAAAATATTGTTTAAAAGTTTGTTAAGGACCAGGTTAATAACTCCTCTGCTTTTCTAATCTTATTTTATGACTCTGTTCTAGCTAAACTGTCCTGCCAGCTGTTTCATGAACATACCATCTCCTATCTCTGTGATTCTGTACAGATGAACCCAGTCTACAATGTTTTTCTTTCTCACTAACCCTGACAAAAACCTACACAATAGGTACTCAGTACATGTTAACTGAATTGAAGGAGTTCAGCACCCACCAGTTTATGTTAGCATGCTTGAAACACTCCTGGCACTCACCTCTGAGTTGAAGGCTAGGAATCATTCACAAAAAGTAAAATCTATTGCAAATAACCAGATTAGCTATGTCACTATGCAGTATGGGACGCGCTCTCTATCCTCCACTCCAGACAGAAATTATCATCAGGAGTAGAGTCCTTGTCTATAAGAATAGTTATCAGGTTAGCCTGCTAGACATTTGGCAACAAAGATTTTCAGAAAAAGGAACAACCTTCAGATATTGTCAATAGGGCATTTGTTTTGCAGAGATTTTTTCTTTCAAGGAAGATCTTACCTTGAGCAACTCTTTCAGCTCTTCCATTGTTTGCTTGTTAGCAACCTCATCATGAACTGTCTGACCACAGTTCTTGACAACAGATTCCATAACCTATCAAGGGGAAGAAAAACCAAAGATGGGAAGGAAATATTCCATTAAGACAAAAACTACAAAATTTCTCCCCTACAGGTTCAGTGGCTTGGAAGGCAAACTCCCACCAGTCCTTTCTCCTTACATCTTTGAGAAGCCAAAAATAGTAATTTCATTCTTTTCGATTAGGCAGCCATACAAAGTCTGCAAGAATTCCCACTAATTTCTTATAGTACTAGCAAGAAAATACACATGAATCAATTAATAAGTATTTATTACTAGAAACAGGTCTGTTATTTACAAGTTACAGTCAGAGAAAGCAAGGCAAGAAAATAATTTCTCCCTCCTGTAGCTCATAAAGTAAGGGGCATTGCTAAGAATCTGAGCTCAGGAATTCTTTTAGGCCAGCTCAGTGCTCAAGAGAAAATTCTGCTTTACGCTAGGTGCCTCCCAGAGTCAATGAAGCAGATGAAAAGCTTTACTCATCTCTGTGCCTTCCAAAAGATAGAGATGTGGTAGAATGTAGAATGTGGTAAAAGCATGGGTCAGACTTCATTGAGATATACTGGTTTCTAATTACCTCTAGGGCATAAAGGGCCACATGTGGATTCTTGTCATTGACTTTTTTCTTGATGGAACTTACAGCATATTTTGCTCTGAAAGGAAAGGACAGAAATGAGAAAAACACATCCTTAGCAACTAAAGAAAACTGCAACACAAGCCTAAGCACATTTATCTACCTAGTCCTTAAAGAGGCCAAGAATTCAGCAACTACATAATTTTCAACATGTTGATAAAAATCAGAAGAATCAAATGTAATTGTCCCAATATCTTAATTGTAACAGCACAGCAAAGCAGGAAATTTTTTAAAAAATAAGCAATATTGATGTCTTTGTTTTTATAAGTCATTTCTGGATATAAATGACAACTTGCCAAACTCCAGAACTGAACCTTCCCCTAAAACAAAGCAAAAAAACCTATAATGTCTCTGAAAAAGTATGTAATATTCTATCTGTATAGTCTTTTGTGCAGGGTTCATTATCTGTTTTCTGGGACCAAAACTGGTTATTATAATTAGAAGGAATATTTTCTTTTATGATATTGTAGTCAATTAATAAACATTTATGCTAAAAACTGGGGATACAAAAAGAGGCAAGATAGTCTCTGCCCTCAAGGAGTTTACACTCTAAAGGGGAATAACAAGTGAACAAATACATTCAAGGTAAACTATAAACAGGATAAATAGGAAATAATTAACAGAGAGAAGGCACTATAACTAAGAGGGATGGAGAAGGTGACTGTAGAAGGTTAGATTTTGTTGTTCGGTCAACATATGCCAAAGGTAGAATTTATTCAAGATCTCAGGCAGTCCAGCAGTAGCAGAGAAGTCTGTCTGCCCCTTCTCCTAGACTCTTCTCCTTTTACTTTTTAAAGGATTTTTGGGCAGTGAGGGGTGGAGGAGGCTGTAATATAGCTGAGAAGCAGGAGCAGGGAGAGAGAGCACATAATTGTATGAAGTAGGTGTTAACTTAAATCTCTGGTTTCAGCTATCTATGGTAAGTCTTGGAAGGTATTACACCCCCCCCCCCCCCCAGATATAGGGGTCCTACTGTAGTAGTAATTATTGCTGTTCAGTCATTTTAGTTGCATCCAACTTCATGACACCATTTAGGGTTTTCTTTGCAAAGATGCTGATTGGTTTGCCCTTTTATTCTCCAGCTCATTTTACAGACGAAGAAACTGTGGCAAATAAGGTTAAGTGACTTGCCCAGGGTCACATAACCAGTAAGTATCTGAGGCCAGACTTCGAACTCAGGTTTTCCTGAATCTATGCCCAATACGCTCATCTACTGCAACATCTAGCTGCCTTGGATTTTAGTTGGGATTTAAAGGAAGCCAGGGATGTCAGTAGTTGAGGGAGTTAAAGTTGAGGGGAGAGCATTCCAAGTATACGGGACATTCATAGAAAATGCCTAGAGCCAAGAACTAGTATTTTGTCTATGGAACAGCTAGGAGGCCAGTGTCACAGAGTTCATAGCCGGAAGAAAGATGTAAGAAGACTGGAAACATGGAGGGGGCTAGGCTATGAAGAGCTTTGAAAGCCAAACAAGAGTATTTTATATTTGCGCCTGGAGGTGAAAGGGAGCCATTAGAATTTAAAGAGTCAGATCTGTGCTTTAAGAAAACCATGCTGGAAGTTGAATGGAAGATGGACTTATTTACTTACTCTAGTAAGGGGAAACTTGAGGCAGGCAAATCCATGACCCGGCTGTTCAGGTGGGAGATGGCAAAATCCTGCACTGGAGTGGTGACAATATCAGAGGAGAGAAGGAAATTGACCCATCTCAGCAAGAGCTTGGCTATGGGTGGAGGAGGGGGACAGGGAGAAGGGGTGAGAGACAGTGAAAGTCCAGGATAACTTCTAGGTTTCAAGCCTGAGGAATTAGGAGGATGGTGTACTCTAAAGTAGTACAGAAAGTAGCAGTGGGATAAGAGTTTAGAAGAAAAGTTAATGAGCTCAATTTTGTGACCACTGTACATTCAATTGAAGATGTTTAAAAGGCAGTTGGAGATGTGAGATTGGAGGTCAGCAGGGAATTTAGGGCAGGATAGATAGATTTGAGAATTATTGGCATAGAGATGGCAATTAAATCCATAGGAGCTGATGAAATCAAGTGAAATAGTATACAGGGAAAAGAGAAGTGGACTCGGAACATAACCCTGAGGGACATCTAGGGTTAGAGGGGGTGATTTGGAGGATACTGAAAAGAAAACAAAGTGGTCAGACAGGTAAGAGAACCAGGAGAGGAGTAGGAGAGAGTGATCAATTTGTCAAAGGCTGCAATGAGGTCAAAGAGAATGAGGATTGAGAAATGGCCATTGGATTTGGCAACTAAGAGATCATTAGAACTTTAGAGAGAGTGTTTTCAGTAGAATAAATCAGAAGCTGGATTGTAATGGATTAAGAAGAGAGGGAGAGAAGACAAAGTGGCAGAAGAGAGCCTATAGGCTGATAATGGAGATAGACCTGGGCATGTTTGTAAACAGTAGAAAATGACTCAGTGAGAGAGAGAGATTGAAAATAAGTAAGAGTAGAGATGACAAGAGGGGGCAATCTTTTGGAAGAGATAAGATGGGATGGAATCATTTGTATGGGTAGGACCGGTTAGTTTTGGAAAGGAATAAGGCCAATTCATCATGTGAGTCAGGAATGATGGAAGACCAGTGGCAAAAGGCATCTGAATGATGAGGAAAATGGGAAAAGAGGAAGTTCCCAGTGAATAGTCTCAATTTTTACTGTAAATAAAAGACAAAGTTTTCAGCTGAGAGAATGAGGAAAAGGGAACCATGAGAAGTTTGAAACGAATGAAGAAGTTTGGAAAGAGCCACTGAGGAAAAGTGAGCTGATGAGGGAGTCATTGTACCATTGTAGCTGTGCATGCCATTCTACTTCTGCTTATTTCACTATGCTCCAGTTCATAAGTCTCCCCATTTTGCTCCGAGTTCCTTATCTTTCTCCTAGAAGCAGCCACCTACACCTACTGCCTCTACTTCTCTTAGTTATTCCTTGACCAGTTTCTGTCCTCATCAACAAAAGGAAATTGCTCTCTCCACTAGCAATGACCTCTTTTTTTTTTTTTGAGTTTGAAAAGTCCTTTATATGTGTCATCACTTTGATCTCGAAAAAACCCAATGAGGTATATGAGTATTAAGAAGAAACTGAGGTTTGGTGAGTTTAATTGACTTTCCAATGTCTCCATTTCTTTCTTTCTTTTTTTAAAAAATTAAATCTTTTTTTTTTTTAATTTGACTCTTTAAGTGGCCTCTTAGGTGTTATGATCTGATAGTCTTGATTTGTCTTTTTCATCTGAAACTAGGGACCACCTTCTCCTGAACACTCTTCCCTGAGTTTTTATGATACTACTTTTTCTTGGTTCTTCTATCTCTTTTGCAACTTCATTGGTTTTATGCTTCCTAAGGGTGGGTATACACCAAAGTTCTGCACTAAGATGTCTCTTCTTTCTCTACACTCTTACTTGGTGACTTCATCAGCTCCCAAGGGTCTAATTATTATTTCAATGCACAGGACTCCCAAACCCATGCATCTTTAACTGCTTTTCGGACATCTTGGAATGGGATGTCCACAGGCATCTCAAACCCAGTATGTTCAAATAAAACCCTTCTGAGCTTCCCTATTTCTTTTGAGGGCAGCAACCTCCTTCCACGCTCTCATTGAAATCTTGAATCCCCATTCTCCCTCACTCTACATATACAATCAGGGATCAAATCTTGCCATTTCTATTTCTATAACACCTCGGTTTTTTTTTTTAAGCCCTTACCTTCCATCTTGTAGTCAATACTGTGTATTGGCTCCAAGGCTGAAGAGTGGTAAGGACTAGGCAATGGGAGTTAAATGACTTGTCCAGGGTCACACAGCTGGGAAATGTCTGAGGCCAGATTTGAACCTAGGACCTCCTATCTCTAGGCCTGACTCTCAATCCACTGAGCTACCCAGCTGCCCCCATAACACCTCATGAAATTGTGTCTTTCTCATTACTCACATACCTCTTGCCTAAATTATTGCAAGTCCTCTAATCAGTCTCAAGTCTTTTCCCTATTCCAAAACATCCTCCACAGAGCTGCCAAGGTGATCTTGCATAACTGTAGGTCTTATCCTGTCACTAACTACCCTCCTCAACAAACTCAAGTGGTTCCCTATCACTTTTAGTATAAAATATTAACTCTTCTGATTGGCTTTTAAAGCCTTTAACAAGTTAGCGCAACCAACCTTGCTAGCTTAATTAACCAGTCTAGCCAAACTAGCCTTCCTGTTCTCCACATGACTCTCCGCTTCTCATCCTTGTGATGATGCACTGGCCATCTGCCATGGCTGGAATGCACTCTCTCCTCAGATTCACTTTGCAGAAATCTCTTATTTCTTTCAAGATTCAGCTCAAGTGCCACCTTCTACATAAAGCCTTTCCCAATTCCTCAACTTATAGTGTCATTCCTTCCCTAAACTATCTTCTACAATTCTGTACATCTATATGTACACATTGCCTTCCCTTCCGATGGAAACTCTTTGAAGGTAGAGGGGCTGTTTCACTTTTGTCTTGTATCCCTGGCACCTAGAACAGTGTTTGGAACAAAGCAAGTCCTTAATAAATGTTTGTTATTTTACATGTACAATAATATTTCATTATATTCACAAATCATAATGTGTTGTGATAATCTATTGTCCAGTGGATGGTCACTTGCCTTATATTTGGTTCTATGTTTCTTCAAAAAATCGTTGCTGTGAGTATTTTGGTGCATGTTAGACCTTTTGTGGTATATTTCTAAAAATGGAATTCCTAGGTCAAAGATATTCTTGGATAATTCCAGATTGTTTTCCTCTAACATGGACTATTTCCCTTTTCATCTCTGTTAGTTTGTCAGGGGTAAGATAAGACCTCAGAGATGTTTTTAATTTGTACTTTTCTATAACAATTTAGAATACATTTTCATTATTGTTAAGAATTTGCAACTCTTAAAAAATTATTACAGCTTTAGTTTCATATCCTGTCCAGCCAGCTTCCTAAACCATCTCAATGCCCTACCTGGACTAGCACCCCTACATCAGACCTAAGACCTAGACTAGGTCACTTAAAAACACATGGCCCAGTTCCAGGGAAAGTTGTCATTGAAAACTAGGGCATTTTCTCTATAGGTTGGCCCTTTACAGCAGAGCATGCTTTAGCTTCATAGCCCATGTTAACCTCACAGATTATCTCATCATCTGGCCCCTTTCAACTTTCTACTTCCTTAAAACAATTGTCATCATCTATTAGACTGTAAGTACCTCGTGGGCAGGGACTTTGTCTCTTACTTTAAAAAATGTTTGTATCTCAACCCTTATCATAGTTCTTGGCACATAGTAAGCATTTAATAAAATGTTGTTTGCTCATTTTTATATACTTTGACTACTTATCAGGTGGGGAATAACTTTTGGTCTTATATATTTGTCAATGGATTAGTACTTAGATAGCAGGTTTATCAGTGATTTTTAAAACATTTTTTTTCTCTTACTGGTTTATTTTATTCTAGCAGCATTTTTTTTTAAATACAGAAAGCTTTTTAATTTCATATACTTGAAATTTTGTGTTTTATGACCAAGCCCCTGATTTTTCAGATGAAACATTTCATACTAGGCAAAGCTTCTTGGGAAAAATCTAGACACATAGTCCTAGACTACAAGTCAGGTCCAATTTAGTCAGAACTTGGACTGGGATAAGCAACCTGTGTGTCAGCCCAGGCTGGTAGACACCATTCTGAGAAGCAGCACCTCCAAAGTGATGAAATTTAGAGAAGAAACATCTACAATAAAAATAAACATTGATCACTTACTGAGTATCTCCCTGACGGATCATGTCACAGATCTGAAGGATAGACTCCCAATCTGTCTCTAGCAAGAGTTGACTGGTAGCTTTGTCTGCAAGGAAGAAATGTACCCATTAAATGAATTCACTTTAATTTACTGGGATTCAAGCAAATGCCTAGCCACAAGATCAAAAACTGCCTTCTGACTTTTGATAACTTTTAACATCTTCAATATAAGTCTAAATCCTAAAAAATGGAGAAAGTTTTACCTGTTTCACAGAGAAGAAAATGTCCAAAGAGAAAGGAAAAAATTTGTTCAAGTATGATAATTTTATCAAGGAAGATAACTCTTTGAGCTATCCACTTATTCAGATGTTCAATTTACTCAATTAGAACATAGATTTAAGACAAAAGAACTGATATTGCAAATTCCTGATTGTCTAATCTAAAGTAGTCTATGTGATTGGGGTTATTAATTAATATAAATATTAATTAATATCACATTATATGATATATAACCTAATATTTTTATTTTAAGATACTGGTTCAAGGGGAAACAACAATACCTTGCTGCTTTTAACAGTATCACTTTCCCTGGGGATACATAAAGTGATATAATAAACCTTTTTCATTTTTGATACTGAATAGATAGTTAAGATGTAAGGCACTTTTTGAAAGATGGAAAATGTTGGTCACCTAACTAAAAGCAGAATCACTTTAAATGGTTGATACAATATAGACTTAGTTTATTTACTTAGGTACTAAGAAAGATTTATAATCCCCTCTAAAATAGTATACAAAACAAAAGAAGTAACTATCATGTGGCTGTTTGTTAGAAGCACTTATCTCTACCAAAAAACACACCCTTGTTGGCTAGGAAAATAATCATAGGAACAAAATTTTTGAGCTAGGTTACTTTGAACTCAGAGATTATAGTCTAATCCCTTCATTTTTTACAGATGAGGAAACTGAGGCTGAGAGATTCAATGATTTGTCCAAGGTCACACGAGATAGTATCAGAAATAAGATTTGAATCTAGATCCTCTAATTCTTCAAATCTGATGTTTTTCTATAGTATCATACTTGTGCTATTTTCTAAGAAAACACTATACTCTCCCAACCATTTTTGCCTCCTGAAAATTTACAATTGTAAGTTATAAAGCAAATTATATTAGTTGAATTCCTATTATTAAAAGAGAGGAAATATCTCTCTTCCATTTAGGCAAAAGGTCAGAAGGTTTCCTGGATTTGCAATCCCAATCTGTTATGCAAAGGTTAGGAAGGGCTCGGACTAAAAAAAGGTTTTTTTGTTTTCTGAAGATGGCGGCAGTAGAGCCCTGGCAGATCCCAGGAAGAAAACTGGTTCCACCGCTTGAGGAGGGGATCAGATCAGAGAATTTCATCAGAACCTAGACCTCTGGGGCAAACTATACTTTCCTGTGAAAAAGATATTTTCAAACCTGACTTTGGTCACTGACCCTCATGAAAGAGGTCTTCTGACTTCTGACCCAACCTGTCAGCTGCTAGTTCCTTAAGTAAGGGGACTCTATATTTTTTTTTCCTGAGGGACATGTGATAAACTACCTAACAGAATGCAGTCTCTAGAGCATCAATACTAGTATTTCCTTCTTTGAGTGCCCACTCATGCTTTCAAATCCCTAAGTTCCTGGCAATTAATTTTCACAAGACTACTAAAAATAATTGATGCTTTAAAGCTCCCCATGTGAAACGAAACCTTAAGGGAATACAACAAACTGTACCCAATTGTAGGGAAGGAAAATTGGGGAAGAGATTAAAGAATATAATGTCCCAGCAAGGGGGAGGAAAGAAAATGGGGGATCTTCATGCCTTTCACACCAATTCCCAAAAGGACAAGGCGACACTGACGGCGGCGTCCCCTCCCAGATCTAAGGCACAAGCCCATAAAAAAGTGGGAAGAAATGAGGAGGGTAGAGGCAGGCAGTAGATGGGGGGATGGGGTGGGGGCGGGACGATAGGGAAAGGCTTGGGAGGTGGCGAGGAGAGACCCCCCCCACGCCTGACCCCTCCCTTTCGTTTCTCCACGCTCCCCCAGGGGCCCGACTGACTCAGCGCCCCGGGATTGAGGAACCGCCTGGAAGGCGAAACGGGGCGGCGAGGCCCTCTAGACTGTATGAGGCAGGCCCGGGCTGCCCCAGAGCCACGCTGGAGAGGAGGGGGGTGGGGGAAGCTGTCCGTCTGGGGGCACGTTACCTAGGAGACGCTCGAAGGTGCCGCTACCTCTCCCCATGGCGACCTCAGACCCAACCCCGCAGCCACAGACGCTCTCCCAACTCGGAGCAGGCGCGCCCCCCGGCTTCCGCTTCCGCCTTGGGCTGTTTCCACAGGAGCGCGCACGTCACGGAGAGAGCGACCGACAGACCGACGGACGGCGACTGAACCTGGGAGAAGGCTCTGGAATCTCGGGAATAGGAGCTTCCGGGGATCAAGGGACTAGAGGAGACGTTCCATCGAAGCAAAACGAGAAGCTTGCGTATTGGACGTCCTGCCGCGATGATCGGTGGTAGGGATCAATCAGCGGTCGGAAGAGAAAGACGTCAGTCCAATGAGAGTGGTGGGGCGGAGCGAGGCGTGAGTGTGGGTGTAGAGTATTTGGTCACTACCACGATTCGGTTGGGCCAAAGCGGCGGGTACAGCGATGTGTCTCCTTTTGGGCGCCACGGGAGTTGGGAAGACTCTGCTGGTGAAACGGCTGCAAAATATCCTTTCTGAGCATCAGGGACGGAGGGAGGAAGGGAAAAAAGAAGCGCCCCCGCCCCAGGCCCAGGAGCAGGGCTCGAGTGAGCAGCAGAGGGGTGGGGGCGGGCTTAAACTCCGGGCTCCAGGTGCCTCGGGGCGTCATTGTCCCCCCCCCCCCCCTGCACCGCCCCCTCCTGTTTTTCCTTAATCCAACTCTAACAGCTGAGCTCCCGGGAGGGGAAAAGTGACCTTGGTGACCCGCCCCCCACCCAGCCCACGGTAGGTGGTCGGCCTGGACCTGGAGCCGTTTCAACACGCCTTGAATTCAAAAGTGACTTCTGACTCTGACGAGCAGTGGGACCCTGGGGAAGTCACTTTAAAACAAACACCTCTCACCTGTTTCCTTTTCTCCGAAGGTTGTCGTAAGGATCATTGAGTTAACACGTGTAAAGTACTTTGATAGATATTATTATTGGAGATCACCAATCAGAATTATTAAGGGACAAATTTATAAACCTGAAAGGCTGAAAGTGTAATAGTACCATATTTCCACTAAAGAGGTATGCAGGAAGGGTGAGTTTGCTGGGAAAGAATTAGTGTCTCTCCAACATCCAGTTTGAAATGTTAAATAGGCAGTTCGTGAGCTGGGACTAAAGCTCAGGGAAGTGAATAGAACTAGATGTGTAGACCTTGGAGATAAGATTATAGCTAAAATTTATATAGCATGTAATATTATGCCAGGCACTTTACTACAATTGTCTCATTTGATCAATAATCTAAGGCCAGATTTGAACTCCAGTCTTCCTGGTTCTAAATTCAGCACTCTATCCACTAGAGCTGTCCTCAGGACATCCTGTCCTCAGGAAGATGACAGTTAATCCCATGGAAGCTGATGAGATCACTGTGAGAGAGTATAAAAAGAAAAGTAGGGGAACTAGAACAATTATGGAGCATTGATAAGGATGATAAGCCTGCAAAAGCTACTTAAGTCCTCAGATGACAGGAACCATTTCTGTTTAGTTTGTATTATAGTGTCATATGAAGTCAAACAACTGAAAATCATTTGCTAGGGTAGCCAGGTAGTAGAGTGGGTAGAGCACCAGGCCTGGAGTTGAGAGGACCTGGGTTCAAATGTGACCTCAGACACTTCCTAGCAGTGTGATCCTGGGCAAGTCACTTAACCCCAATTGCCTAGTCCTTACTACTCTTCTGACTTGGAATTAATATTTAGTATCAATTGTAAGAAAGTAAAGGTTTGAAAGAAAAAGAAACATTTACTTCTCTCCCCACATTTGCATTGATTTTTTTTTCCACAGGTGGGCACTGATCTCACTGACATCATGGCCCAGAAAAAGATGACAATCCGGGAATTAGGGGGATGCATGGGTCCCATCTGGTCCAGTTACTATGGAGATTGCCATTCTGTCCTGGTGGGTACCAGTCTGTTAGACTTCCTTTAGAGATATATCACTCATTCTGGTTTGATTCTCAGTCCTGAAACTGTGTAATGGAATTTGGATTCTTTGGTGACTCTGTTTTAGGATATAGTCTATGTTAAGTTTTCCTGTTTTTGGAAAACATGATTTTTAGTGTCCCAAAAGGATTTAGGGCTTAGTCTAACAAACATATATATGTATATCTGTATATAAATATGTCAAAGAAGTGAGAGGCTCCATATCATCAAGAAAGGATAGTTCTTGGATTCCGAAAGATTTAGATTCAAAACATATCTCTTAACAGAGCAGTTCTCAAACTTTTTGGTGTCAGGATCCTTTTATACTCTTAAAAATTATTGAGGAAGTAGCTCGGTGGATTGAGAGCCAGACCTAGAGACAAAAAGTCCTAGGTTCAGATCTGGTCTCAGACACTTCCTAGCTATGTAACCCTGGGCAAGTCACTTAACCCCAACTGCCTATCCCTTACCACTCTTCTGCCTTCGAACCAATATTGGTTCTAAGACAGAAAGTAAAGGTTTAAAAAAAAAATTACTGCGCATACATACATACACACACAAAAGAACTTTTGTTTATGTGAGTTATATTTACCATATTAGAAATTAGAATGTCTTAGTATTTTTTAATCTTAAGGACACCCTGAAATGTTCCCCAGGAATCCCCAGACAATACTTCTCAATACCCTAAGCAACTATAAGTTATAGGTGAATTGCTCATCTTTATAGTAAAATGAGTTTATGTACCTAAGATTGCCCTCATGCAAATTAAATCATAGGTCTGAATGTTTTTCTTTTAAAAAGTAAAAGCCTTATTTACTGTTACTAGAGTAGACTATTGACTCTATTGATCTGGAGTCTGTAAACTTGTTCATTTTTTAAACATTTTATCATGGTGGCAGCTAGATGGTTCAGTGCAAAAGAATAAGGCCTGGATATGGGAGGTCCTGAGTTCAAATCTGGCTTCAGACCCTTTTTAGCCATGTGACTAGGCAAGTCACTTAACCCCCATTACCTAGCCCTTACCATTCTTCTGCTTTAGATCCAATATACAATATTCATTCTAAGACAGAAGATAAGAGTTAAAAAAAAACAAAAACAACAACTGATTGAGAGCATCATCAAACCTTTATCACTAAGGATGCTAACTACATTGAGAGAAAGAACTATGGGAGTAGAAATGCAAAAACAAAATCTATGACATCACTTATATGTGTATATGAATATGTGATTTGGGGTTTAGGCTTTAATAATATGGAAATAGGTATCAAGTGATAACATTTGTATAAACAATTTGTATAACAATTGATAACCCATTGGAATTGCTTGTGGGCTGTGGGAGGAGGGAGGGAAAGAAAATGAATCATGGAAACATGAAAAAATACTTTAAAATTTAAAAGGAGTTAAGTTGGATGGAAAAAAGACCTTGCCATCACTGCTTTGTTTAGCCATTTATGTTTGATCTCAACCCAGAGTGAAACCAGCCTTAAGACGTACCATCTGTGATTTAAACCCAGATGTCTCCAAAGCAAAGAAGCTTTTTGGACCCTTGACCTTTTCTTTCCACTGTAGCTTTTTTCTTTTAATTGTTCTGAGTGCACCTCTGGTTTTCCAGTATTGGCAGGGGTCCCTAGTTATTGGGTATCCTTGACTAACTGGTTCTCTTTCTTCCTAGTTCATGATTGATGCCTCTGACCCCACCCAGCTTTCCTTATCCTGTGTTCAGCTCTTGGGCCTCCTTTCTGCAGAACAACTAGCCAATGTATCTGTTCTGATCCTCTTCAATAAGATGTAAGAATGTTTGGGTAAAGAGAGAAGGTTGAGACAGATTGCTATTTGAGAAAGTGTGAGATTGGGTTGTCATCACCAACCAGTATGACTATCAAGCAGTTTTTGTTTTTGTTTTTTGATTACAGTGATATGCCCTGTTACATGACTTTGGAGGAGATGAAGTCCCTAATCAGACTCCCAGATATCATTGCTTGTGCCAAGCAATGCATCACTATAGCAGAAATCAGTGCCCGGGATGGCACTGGTTTGGCAGGTGTCCTGCGCTGGCTCCAGGACACCCACAAAGCCATCAGCTGATTGAAGGGTAAAGAATACAGATTCTAAAGAATACTTGTCAGACAGAAGGAAAGAAGAAGGCATGAACTGTGGTACTTGGTCCTGATATGCAGAAAGCCCAGGCTGAGCCACCAGAAGGTGATTAGTATGGCCTAAACTCAATTGGCTGAGTTAGCAGACAAATGGAGGCTATTTACAGGGTCTGGAAATCCCTGGTAGCTTAGCTGCAAACTGAAGAGGCTGGCCATAGCCCTGAGAGCATATTTTGGGCAGCTAGGTTTTACCCTTTGGAAAAGTCATTTAGTATTCCTAATTCAGCCTTTAATTCTCCAGTGTATTTTGCTTACCTCTCTTCTGACCCAGATAGATTTTCCCTGAGAAGCCCAACCACCTGGGTTTTATAGTAGAATATTCATTAGTTAATTAAGAGTTAAGTAGGAAATGGGGTTAATTAACAAAATTTATGGATAGATGGCTAAGAGAGTTGAGTGAGAATGGAATCTCAAAGAGGATTGATGGGAAGATAATTTTCTCAAGGAGCTTTGGGAAAGATAGTTGAACTGACTCACTCTTTGGGCTGTTCTGAATCGTAGTCTGAAGAGCCTGAAGGTGGGAGAATTTCTGGTGAATTTATCTCTTGAAACCATCCTTGCTGACCAGAGGAGAGTATTGGGCGCAGTACCTGTGCTTGGTCCAGTAGGTGGCAGAAAAGAGTGAACTGTTTGAGTGGAGAAGCCTTTGAGAAGTAAGGGGCTGCTTTTTCATCTGAGCAGCAGGAAACAAAATCTGACATTCCTCTCTGTTTATAAGTTTATATTTTTAGATTTAGAATAGAAAGATAGTTATTTGGGGGATTTAGTTAGAGAGAGTAGATTAAGATAGGAACACCCCTTGGTGAACATGAAGTATTCCCTTGCGGGAAAGTTTGGGTTTGGGATTTAATTAGAATTTATTAGTATAGAGAATATTTTCTTATCAGTATTTATCCTGCCTTTTACTTTCTCTTTTATACCAATTTTAGTAGTTATAATAAATAGGGTTTTATGTAACTGGCCTGAGCAGGAATTTTTCTTCAACTGCTTGAGCAACCATTTTTTATCAACGGTCAAACTCAAGAGCCTATGCACATCAGTGATTATAAGATAATGAAACTAGTGATTGAAGAGAACAGTGTAGTTGAATTGGATCACAAAGGAGGGGGATGGAGAGAGGAGTGGCTAGTGCAGAAAATTGGCCTGGGGAAGAATTGAGAAGTCATGGTACAGATACAGTAGAGTAAGAAAAGGGAAGGTAGAGGAAGAGGTGAAAAACTAATAAATTTTATTTGGATTAAGAGATTTAAGAATTCTTAGAAATGGAGGTAGTATTATTGATATAGAGAAATGCAAATTCAGAGAACTCTGAGGTATCACCTTATACCTGTAAGATCAGCTAACATGACAAAAGGAAAATGGCAGTTGCTGGCAGGGAAGGGAAATTTGGGATACTTAATGGACTGTTGGAGTTTTGAAAAGGTCTGATCATTCTGGAGAACAATTTGGAACTATGTCCAATAGGTTATAAAACTATGTATATTAAAACCTTTTGACCAAAAACCATTAGCACTATTAGGTCAATACTACTAGATAGCAAAAATAAAAGTGAAAAGGATCTATTTGTATAAAAATATAGCACCTCTTTCTGTGGTAGCAAAGATTTGGAAATTGAGTTGATGTTCATCAGTTGGGGAATAACTGAACAAGTTGTGGCATATGATTTATATAATGCAATACTATTGAGCTACATGAAATGATAAGGAGATGGTTTCAAGAAAAATCTCTGAAGACTTATATGAATTGATGCAAAGTGAAGTGAGCTGAACCTGGAGAACATTGTATTCAGTGATGACAATATTGTAAACATCAAATGTGAGAGACTTAGCTACTCTGTTCAATGCAAGGCAATTCTGAAAGACTTAGGATGAAAAATGCTATCCATTTCCAGAGCTTTGGAAGAACTTTTGGAGTCTGAATGCAGATCAGATCATACTACTTTTTGCTTTATTTTCCTCATGGAATTGGTTCTTTTTGTTTGTTTTTATATGTCTTCTTCCACATGACCAATATAGAAATATGTTTCGCATGATCACACATATATAACCTGGATCAAATTGCTTACTGTCTCAAGAAGGGCTGAGGGGAGAAAGGGAAGGAAAGAACTTGGAACTCAGAATTTTAGAAAGCTAATGTTAAAAATCATTTTTACATGTAACTGGGGAAAACAATATCGAAAGAATAAAGAGTGTTAAAAACAAATAAATGAAATTAAAATGGAGGTAGTACATTTGTGTGTGATGGCAAGATTAAGAGTGTGACCATTTTTATGTATGGCCAAGGTGGGGTGGAAGTTTTAACTCCTGCAAGGTTAAAGGAACTTAAAAGGAATTAAATTAAGCATTTGACTAAAATATGTGAGAACTCTAAATAATAATATGGTGGTTGCCTATTTAAAATATACCTCAAGTCAAAATGATTTAATAACTTATTTACAAAAGGATAGAAAGAGTGAAAGTAGAGAAATACAAAAAGAGAGTAAGAAGATGTCTACCCTATCACCCTAAATATTGCTCCAGTGCTGGAGTCAGCCTGCTAGGCTGAGTCAACCAGAGGACCTGGAGTTCCACCCACATGGCCTCCTCCAAGAAGGGAAGGCTTTTCTGAAAATAATCTCTCTCCAGACACCAGGAAAGGAAGGCCAGCTACTCATTCTCCCAAAAGGCAGTCCAAGTCCCAAGTTACTTAGAGGCAGGTCACTACTCAAGACTACTGAAGATAAATGAGACCCTCTAGCAGAAAAAGATCAGGACTTTTATAGTCCTTTTTGTCCCTTCCCCTCTTCACAGGGGCCAATCACGGATTCCAAATTGCTTAGCATTGCCCCAGGGGCAGTGTCTGGAATTCACACCTCCCATCCTCTGAAGGTGTCAGCTTTTTATCATGGGATTCACAAGTTTCTGATTGATCAGGTTAAAAGGGTGGAGTTCTTCAAGTGACTTGTTAATTCTCTTCTCCAAGTGAATGACTTGTATGGATTAGAATCTTGAACCCTAGAGACTACATTTCCCACAATCCCCTTTTCCTGTCATGCATCATGGGTTAATTTTGTATTCAGTTTTTGTTTTTGAGCACATTTTCACTCTGCTGGTGGTCTCTGGCAGAAGTGTGAGCCAGTGGTAGCAGAGAGGAGCTAAGTGCGTGGCGTTTTAGTTTTCCCTTTTTTTAAGGCGATTTTTAATAAATAGTATTAAAATAACATGGGAATATCAAATTATCAATTCTAATCTTTACAGACTCATGAATTCTCTTGATGCCTTACAAAATGTTAAGTAGGGATGTTTTCAGTTTTTGGTTGATCAATTTAAAAGTTGCTGAAGAAAGACTTATACACTTCGCAAACTGAATAGTTAGAATATTCAAGGAAGAATTAGTTTATATATTGAAGTCCTCTAGCAGTTAAGCTCTTCAAAGTTAAAGAGTTAAAGTTAAAAGTTAAAGAGTTAAACTCCTCTAAGCAGTCCTCTAGGAGTTAAGGAGAGAAAAATTTTAAGCCAGGTATCTAGGTTCAGATCTGGCCTCAGACACTTCTAGTTGTGTGACCCTGAGCAAATCACTTATCCCCAATTGCCTAGCCCTGACCACTCTTCTGCCTGGGAACCAATACACAGTATTGTTCCCAGGTAGAAGGTAAAGATGAAAAAGAAGAAGACAGGATGACCTGAGAGTATAGACAACATTTATCAGGACTTTGGGTGTGTTATGATTAAAATATTCAAGAGACTGGTTTTGGGGTAAGAACATCAATTTATTGATTTGATGCATTTAATCAATAAACTGGTGTTCCTCTTCAAAATCCCTGTGAAACTTTAAAAATGATTCCACCCTACTCAGACAGTACTTTAGGGGAAGATAAAGTTGTAAACTCCTGATTGAACAATGGAGGTACTTAACTCATACCTTATAGTGAAGCTAGAACTTTAAGTCTATTTTTAGATCTAATACAAAAAAGTGTTAAGTACCTATAAAGGTTAAATTAATCACAAAAAGGTCAAGTAACAAAAGGTGAACTTAACAAAGAAGTGTGAAGTAGCTCAGAAAATATAATCTAACCAAAGAAGGTGAGAACTAAAGAGTGGACAGTCCTGGAGAAAATCTAATCAAAGAAGGTAAGAACTAAAGAGTTGGCAGTCCTGGGGAAAAGCACCTGCTGTGATTGGTAGACGTGAAAATTTAGGGGAGGTGACACGAGAAATGATCTTTAAAAGGAGGTCTAGTTGAGCAGCAAAAGGTCAATTCAGAGGAGGAACTGAGCCTGGAGGATCTCCCCCAGACAGCTTCCTTGAGTGGTGAGTGATAAGACTGACTCTCTTTCCCTTGGGCTCAAGGAGGCCACTTGGCCAAGGCCTTTAACTACTGCTTGGCTTAGCCTGAGCCGGAGGAGTTTAAATTAACTCTTCTCTCTCTCTCAATCACCATAAATTCCAGCTGACTTGGGTATTTTATTATTTGGGATTTTCCCTGGTGACCAATTAATTTAGATTTTTCAAGTCACAATGCTAAAATTATCTTACAACCCTGAAGTTCCTTCACACAGATCTATAAATATTGTTTAGAATTTTATTATTCAGTATTCCTTTGGACATCCCAAGATATCTCTAATTGGTAAATAGCTTATGAGGAGGTGGACTTGGGGACCTCAACTCCTCACTCATTACTTAGGTCTTTGCCTAAATAAGGAAGACAACAGCCCACTCTCCCCTGCCATGTAGTTAGGCCAACTTAGTTTCAAATGGTTCAGAGTTCATGGCCTATCAGTCCTGTCTTTAATCCTTTCAAGGTCTTATCAAAAGACAAAGGGTTCTAGCCTAGTTTAATAGCTTGAGAGGCTTAGTTTGGAAGCAGGTTATTTCAACCTGACTTTGGGAGGCTAAGGGGAAAATGATTTCACATAGAAATATTACCCATGAATATAATTCAATATTTTATGCAGGTGGCAGATTTGAATGGCATAAACCTCAAATGAAAAGAAATTACTGAGTGATGGAGGAAGGAAAACTTGGAAGTGGCAAGGAGAACAAAGAATATTCCAATTCCCTTGCCTGGGCAAGTGAGTTAAGGTGCAGTCAATACTGGAAAGAGTGGCCAGGGAGAAAGCCTGTCTGTGAATGTAATAATTCCAGATTGCTTTCCAGAATGGCAAGACCAGTAGATGGAAGCAGTGAGAGAGAAATAGATTTAAGATAAAGGCAAGTTTATTGCTTATGGAACAGGCATTCCAAAGGGCACAATAAACAAGTTGAAAGATAAAATTTGGGGGTAGGTGGATTGAAGGAGATGATAATGAGGAAAAGGGCGAGGAATGGGGTTTAGGTAGTTTACAGTTCAGATTCACAGGGATGTGAAGGATAGGACCAGGTATGAGAATGTGGCAGAACCAAATCTGGGGACATCAGTTTGTAAACTCAGGAGTGGTCTAGATATGGCTATAAAGTCATGTGACTACTTTTTAAAAACAACCCAGATCCATCTTACATGTAGAACTTCTAAATGAGGATGTCCTCTTCAAAGAAATCACTTTGGATTAAAAGCCATTCCCTAGTAGATGAATAAGTCTCAGGATATGAATATATAATTTTCTTTTTTAAACCCTTACCTTCTGTCTTAGATGCAATATTAAATATCAATTCCAAAGCAGAAGAGCAGTAAGGACTAGACAATTGGAGTTAAGTGATTTGCCCAGAGTCATACAGGTAGGAAGTATGTGAAACCAGATTTGAACCCTTGAACAGATAATTTTCAAAGAAAAAAATCCAAGCTATCATCAAAATACTTTAAATTACTAGTAATTAGAGAAATGCAAATTAAAGCAATTCTGAAGTTCTATTTCATACCCATCAGATTTGCAAAGATATGAGGAAAATGACAAATGTTAGAGAGAATACAGGAAAATAGTTACACTTGTATACTATGAATTGGTCTAGCCAGTCTGAAAAGCAATCTGGAATTATGCTCCCAAAATTACTAAATTGTGCATACTATTTGACCCAACTATTCCACCAATAGCTCTTCAGAGTAGTCCCAAACTGGAAACTAATGTACCCACCTACTATTGAGGAATGCCTAAACAAATGGTAGTCTGTGAATATAATGGAATATTATTTTTTTTATTTGAAAATTTTTATTTAATTAATTTAGAATGTTTTTCCGTGGTTACAAGATTTATGTTCTTTCCCTCCTTCCCTCCACCCCTCTCCCATAGTCTACGTGCAATTTCACTGGGTTTTACATGTGTCATTCATTGATCAAGAACTAGTTCCATATTCCATATTATTGATATTTTCACTACAGTGATCATTTAGAGTCTATATCCCCAATCATATCCCCATCAACCCATGTGATCAAGCAGTTGTTTTTCTTCTGTGTGCAATGGAATATTATTGTGCCATAAGAAATGAGGAAACAAAGAGTTTCAGGGAAAATTGCAAAGATCTCAGAAGAGAAATGAAAGTGAGCAGAGTTACAATAATTTATACAACAATAACAAAACTATGAAGAAAAACAACTTTTCTTTCTTTTAGATTTTAAGTGGCAGCTAGGTGGCTCAGTAGATAGAGAGCTAGACCTGGAGACAGATCATGAGTTCAGATCTGATCTCAGCCATTTTCTAGCTGTGTGATCCTAGACAAGACATTTAGCCCCAGTTATCTAGCCCTTACCACTCTTCTGCCTTGGAACCAATACCTTGTATTGATTCTGAAATAGAAGGTAAAGGTTTAAAAAGAAGACAGAATTCTGAATAATGTAATGATAACCCATGAATCCAGAGGTCAAATGATGAAATGTGCCATTTACTTCCTGCCAGAGAGTTAATGGACTTAAAATGCAAAGTTAGTCATACATTTTTGGACATAGATGATATGAGAATCTGTTTTACTGGGTTGTGAATATTTATATTTTATTTTCTAATTATTTGGTTGAAAGTCAGTGGGAGGAAAAGATAAATACTTGTAAAATTAATTTTTTTAAAGCAGTCACCTTGGGAGGACATATGTTCCGTTGATATTGCTAGTTAAAACATGTTAGGAATTATTCCTTTGAAACTGCTTTTAGAGCCAGCAGCATATTATTTGAGTAACTTCAGTGGTGTCAGTACGTGTATGTATATATGTATGTATACACATATATTTATATATACTAGAGTGGATTTGATTTTTTTAAATAGCCAAAAGTCATTCATAGCCAAATCTGGTGAAAAAGGTGGTTGACCAAGCTGGGTAAGACCAGTAATGAAATATTTTTTTTTTGAGAGGTTCTTAAATATTCTAAAAACAATTCTCAAAAAAGAGCTCCATTCAATGTTTTGATAAGTGTTATTGAAAGAAGTATTTAATTCTAAGAGAATTCTAAATAATTCTATTTTGAAAGATATCTGGTTTGTTTCCATCTCAATTTTATATCTGAACCATAGTGTCAACTGCTTGGCAAATCCTTCTAGGATTTGTAAGTATGAGGGGACAGAGAAAGAGATTCATTGTAATAGAGGTAGTCAAGTGGCTCACTTCTAGTTTTTACTAAAGTTTCCAGTGTGACAGAAAGTCATAGAAATTGCACTGGCTTAGGGAGACAGAGCCAAGATGGTGCATAGTAGCAGGAGCTATCTGGATCTCCTTACAACCAATCATTACAAAGCATCTCAAAAGGACAAAAATCAAAAGCAGATGAGTAAAGGGGCTCTCCCACTGGATGAAGCCTTAAAGGTAGGCAGTGTTTGGGGATTCCCTCACTATAAGGGGACAGAGCTACACTAATCAAAGCATAAGCTGATCTCCCCTCCCCCACATTATCTACTGGGTATGGCAATGGATTACCCACAGAAAAGGTTAAGTATGTGTTCCCCTTTCACACTGGTGGACACCTGTGAGTAGGGTGTGAACTTCCTTCCTGGATCTAATAAGGACCCTACATCTGTATTCTTCAGTCTGATCCTACCAAGGACTCTGGAGCTTGTGAGAATCTTGGGCCCCTTTTGCACTTTATCTTTTATTTACCTTCTAGTTAGTTAGATTAAGCTTAGATTAGAAACTTTAGTATGTTAAACTCTGGGTGGTTAGAGATAAGTCACTCCTTAATTTCCCTCCAAAACTCTTGCCCCTGTTTAGTTTAATAAACCCCTTTATATGTAGCTTTTGTTAGTGTGATTCATCTATTAACCTTCCCTTCCCCCAAATCTCCCAATTACACTGATCAGAGTTAGAGTGAGGGCCTGGGCAATCTCTACATTCTTGGAGGCTGCCTGAAAGCACCATAGACTTACCCCTGAGGGCAGTGCAAGGTCTTGGCAGTGAGACTTGAGACTCGAGGCTGAAAAGCGCAGAGCCTGGACAGCAGAACACTGAGCTTGGGCAGAAACAAGACTGGCCACAGCTAATGCAGCAAGGGCTGGAAAGATAGCCTCAGGGAAAAACGCTTTAAAGCAGCTACACAAAGAACATCACAAATCTACCTGCCCTCATTTAGGCTTCTGACTGGGAAGTGAAGATACTACCAAGGCAAAGACCTGTGTGGTTTTTAGATTTTCCCCATCTTGCTTGGTCTAGCACCCAGGAATGTGCACACCCACACTACATGGGCATGTGCCAGCAAAAGACAAATGAGAAATGACTGACTATCTCCTGGGCTGTCCTAAGCCAAGCTTGAGCCACCATTGGCACATGTGAGAAGCAGGAAGTGATGTAGAGAACTGCCTCTGGAGTTCCTGTCAATTCCTGTGGAGAGGGCTAGACACCAGTTCGATCCTGAAACTCAAGCTTGGAGGAACTCCCGCAGACAGCTTCCCTCAATTGGTCACGTGAGTGAAAAGAACTGACTCCCCTTTCCCTTGGCTCTCAGGGGAAGGCCGCCCTTGGCCAAAACCCTTGAACTCCTGCCTGGCTCAGCCTGAGCCGGAGCAGTTTGAATTCTCTCTCTCTCTCTCTCTCTCTCTTAATTTCTTCCTCCTGTTGTAATTAAATCACCATAAAACTCCATTCTGACTTGAGTATTTCACTTAGGATTTAAGAAATTAAGTCCTTGGTGACCAAATAATTATTATATTCAGTCTCAACCCTAAATTTAAACTTACACCTGTGAGACAGAAGCTAAGAAAGCAATGACAACCAACATACAGGAACCCCAATCCACTAGTGGCAAAAGGGATCAGCAAAAAAAAAAAAAAAAATATATATATATATATATATATATATATATATATATATATATTGACCCTGAATTATTTCTATGGAGAAAAAGAGAAAAATACAGAAGCAGCAGCAGAGAATGACACACAAGCAAACACAGCCCAACTTTCCAAAAAAATTAGAAATTGGTCACAAGCTCTTGAAGAATTCAAAAAGCTCAAGCACCAAGTAAGAAAGACAGAAGAAAAATGGGAAGAAGATTGAAATTAGTACAAAAAGAAAATAACAGTTTAAAAGACAAAATTGCTCACATGGAAAAAGAGGCACAGAAATCAAATTAAGTAATAAGTAAATTGGAGACCAGAATTGACATTCTGGAAACCATGAAAAGCAGGATAGATCAAACTGAAAAGGAAAATCAAAAGATCATAGCTGAAAATCAGTCTTTAAAGACTAGAATTGGGCAAATAGAAGCTAATGATCTCATGAGACAGCAAGTATTAATAAAGCAAATCAAAAGAATGAAAAAAATAGAAGGAAACATGAAATATCTCATTGAAAAGACAACTGATCCCAAAAACATATCCAGGAGAGACAATGTGAGAATTATTGGTCTACCTGAAAGCCTGGAACAAAATAAAATCCTTGACATCATATTACAAGAAATTATTCAAGAAAACTGCCCTGATATTCTTGAATAAGAGGGCAAAATAGACATTGAAAGAATAGATCACTCCCTACATTAAATCCCCAAAAGACAACCCCCAGGAATGTTATAGCCAAATTCAAGAAGTTCCAGGCCAAAGAGAAAATACTTCAACAGTCAGAAAGAGACAATTCAGATATCAAGGAGCCCCAGTCAGGATTACATAGGATCTGGCAGCCTCCACCCTAAAGAACTGCAAGGCTTAGAATGTGATATTCAGGAAGGCAACAGAATTGGATTTACAACCAAGAATCATCTATTCATCAAAACTGACTATATATTTTCAGGGGAAAGTATGGGCATTTAATAAAATAGAAGATTTTCAAGAATTCCTAAAGAAAAGAAGAGAACTAAATGGAGACTGTGATGTTCAAATACAAAATTCAAGAGAACCATAAAAAAGAAAGAGGGAAAAAATTTTTTAGGACTTAAGGATGGGGCCAGATGGTTAGGTTTGGGCCAGTATTAGAAGATTAACAGGTTTGGGAAGGCCAACAATCCCATTCAGGCAGAGCTTGACTCTAAGATGACACACATAGATGACTCAAATAAAATGAGTAGATTTAATAAAAGAATAAGGTAAAGGTATATGAGATAACCTATAGTTAATTTGTCTAACTAATAATCCAGGATCTAATATCTCTACAGAAATTTCTTCAGTGATTTTTCCCTACTCGAATCTTCCCTAACTGCCTAAATCTCCAACTAACCCTCCATCCCCCTTAGCTGGTTTTAAGGAAAGTGTCTTTGTAAGTCTGATAGGGCCCAGGAAAGGTCCTAGATCCAAAAGGACCCAGGCCTGGTCTCACAATCACTGCAGATGGTTCAGGATCATGAGGAACTGCAATAGACAAAGTTGATCAGCAAGCAAGCAGGGTAGCAGATTAGCAGAACAGGATAGCAAGACAGGATAGGGAATTCAGGGTAGTATGGGGAAAAGCAGCCTGTCTCTCCAGGGCAAAACCAGAGAAAGAACCCCTAAACATCAGTTAACTGTCTTTCCCTTACTATCCCATTCTAGAATTCTCTCCCTGTTAGTTTCATGCTTCTGCAAACTTGCTCTAACCCTCTTCCTTATAACATATGGAAAAATGATATCTGTAACTCTTAATTTTTTTTGTTATCATAGTAGATAGAAGAAATAATTATAGGCAGAGGTTGTGGTATTAAGTTATTTAAGATGATATATAAAAAATTGGGGGTGGGCAAAAAAGAGCATGATACTAAGAGAAACTTGAAGGAGAAAGAAAAATAGGATGAATTACACCATGTAAAGAGGCGGGGGGGGGGAGGGGAAAGAATACTATTATAAGAAGGGGAGGAAGATAGTGGTAATAGGTAACCTTACTCAAATTGGAAACAGCTCTGAGAGGGAAGAACAGCCAGATTTATTGGGGTATAGAATTCTATTTTACCCTACAGGGAAGTTGAAAGGGAATAACAAAGGGGGGGGGGGAGTGGGACAGGGAGTATTAAAAGGTGAGGGAAAGGTGGGAGGGCACCTTAAAGAGAAATAAGAGGGGAATAAGAAGTGAAGGGGTGGGAAGGAAAGTAAAATAAGGGTGGGGAAAAGGGGGACTGATTAAAAGCAAAACACTGGTATAGAAGGAAATAGTGAAAGAAGAAAGGGCAGGACTAAAAAGAGGAAATCAAATTATGGGGAAAACACAGGTGGTAATCATAACTCTGAATGTGAATGGGATGAACTCACCCATAAAATGGAAGCATATAGCAGAGTGAATTAAAAGCCAAAATCCTACCAACCATAATGTTTACAAGAAATACACATGAGGCAGGTGGACACACACAGGATAAAGGTAAAAGGTCGGAGCAAAATTTATTGGGCATCAACTGAGAAAAAGAAGGCAGAAGTCATAATCATGATATCTGACAAAGCCCAAGTAAAACTAGATCTGATTAAAAGGGATAAGGAAGGTAGTTACATCCTGATAAAAGGCAGTATAGACAATGAAGAAACATCATTACTTAACATGTATGTACCAAATGGTATAGCATCCAGATTTTTAAAGGAGAAACTATTGGAGCTTAAGGAGGAAATAGATAGTAAGACTATACTAGTGGGAGACCTCAACCTTTCTCTATCAGATATAGATAAATCAAATCAAAAAATAAATAAGAAAGAAGAGATGTGAATGAAACCTTAGAAAAATTAGAATTAATAGATATATAGAGAAAAGGAAATAGAGATAAAAAGGAATATACCTTCTTCTCAGCAGCACATGGTATATTCACAAAGATTGACCATGTACTAGGGCATAAAAACATTTCAACCAAATGCAGAAAAGTGGAAGTAGTAAGTGTAACTTTTTCAGATCATAATGCAATAAAAAATTATAATTAGGGTACATGAAGAGGCAAATAAAAATAATTGGAAATTAAATAATCTGATTCTCCAAAATTGGTTGGTTAAAGAACAAATCATGGAAACAATGATTTCATTGAAGAAAATGACAATGAGGAAACAAATATCAAAATTTTGGGGATACAGTGAAAGCTAGTACTTGGGGAAATTTTGTACCCCTGAGTGCCCATATTAATAAAAAAGAAAAAGAAGAGATTAATGAATTGGTCATGCAACTAAAAAAAAAATAGAAAAAGAGCAAATTTAAAAAACCCTCAGATAAAAACCAAATTAAAAATCCTAAAAATCAAAGAAGAAACTAATAAAATTCAAAGTAAAAGAATTATTAAACTAATAAATAAGACTAGGAGCTAGTATTTTAAAAAAAAAACAAATAAAATAGATAAAGTATTGGTTAATCTAATGAAGAAAAAGAAAGAAGAGAACCAAATTGACAGTCTCATGAATCAAAAGAGTGATCTCATTTGTAAAGAAAAGGAAATTAAGGTAATTAGCTATTTTGCTCAATTATATGGCAACCTAGGTGAAATGGATGAATATTTACAGAAATATTGTGAGTTAAGTGACTTGCCCAGTTATACAACTAGCAAATGTCTGAGGCCAAATTTGAACCCAGGTCTTATTTTCTGTATTGATTTAGAATCTTGAACCCTAGAGACTACATTTCCCATAATCCCCTTTTCCTTTGCTTGTTTGTGTGTCTCCTAATGTGGGGGTGAGTTTTGAATTTCTGTTTCTGCCTACATGGTCTTTCTGGTTCTTTGGTGGAGGAGGGAGAGTGGCTTTTGTTTTTTGCTAGCTATACTATCTTATACTCTAAGTATTATATATATATAGCAATAGTTGTATCTCTTTCTAACAGTGAGGCATAGGCAGGGGCAAATGGTTGTGCCTGAATAGGTGGATGTCCAAATAGCATATCAAGTGGTGAGATGTATAAATTGCCTCTGGGTCTGCTTCTGAGATAAAAAAGGGCCAGAGGTAGAATTTCAGGCCACTTTAAATGAGTCTCTGTGCATAATTTGCCAATCATGATTTTAAGTTCTTTATTCATTTGTTCAGGTTGGCCAGAGCTCTGGGGATGATATGGTGTATGAAATTTTGGATTTATCCCCAGACATGAATAAATTTGAGATAACACCAAATTGGTAAAATGAGTTCCTTTATCTGAATCAATAAGTGCTAGCAGGCCAAAATGGAAATAATTTCTTTCAGAAGGATTTTAGCAACAAAAGCCGCTGTGGCATGAGCAGTAGGAAATGCTTCAACCACCCTTCTCTAGGCCTGACTCTCCATCCACTGAACTACCTTGGGGCCCTCCACTTATTGATTCTTTATCTGACTAAAAAAAGTACCCTTAGGCTAGGATTAGGTTTTCAATCAATCAGTGTGTTCTAGACTCTGTACTAAATTCTAGAGATATAAAGATAGGCAAAAAATCCCAGCCCTTAAGGAGCTGAGGAAACAACATGTAGATAAATGGGTACATAGAAGCTACTACTTGCAGAAGGGATAGAAGGAAACCTTAGAGAGAGGAAGGCTCTAGCAGTGTGGGACCTTTTCCATGTCTGTGTTTAGGCTGGAGATCACAATCTTAGATTACAGATAACTTTGCCTTACTTATGGTTTGTCAATCTTGTTTGATTCCAAAATCTTCCCTAGTTTAGCTACAAATGAATTTGAGCCGTGAGAAAAGAGAGCCCAACGGGAAAAGGTCAATATTCTCTCCCTATTTAATTCTCATTCTTTATTCTTTCTTTCTTTAGTATTATTTTATTTATAGCTGTCAATAACAAAGCTTTTGCTTTGCTACATTATACTGATCATCGAAAAATCTTTGTCTTCTTGTACGTCTATAAAATTTATGTAACCCTAAGATCAAATCTGGAGCATCTGTGTAAGACTCTCCTAATAGAGCAAGAAAAATATGATTTGTGTTTTCTTGTCTCCATGAAGGGATTGGCATATGATTTTGGGAGAAGAGAGACCTTATTCTTTCCTGCTTCAAGAGAGGATCTGTAGTTTTAGACTCTTTTTTGAGAGAAAAGTTGAGAAAGATGGGACAGACTTTGGAAGATATGTAGGGGGTAGATAGTTTCCCAAGCTGTTCTGACTTAGATTTTGGGAGATTCTCTCTTAGGTAAGATGGCAGTATCTCTCATTAAGTTGAGCTAAGCTATCTTCTTCCTTGTAAAAGAGTTTATTTACTCTATGTACAGGGATGGGCAACCTTTTGAGCTTGGTGTGTCAAAATTCGCCAAAAAAACAAGCATAACTCGGGTGGTATGTCACTTCAAGAAAACCCCCCCATCATCACTTCAAGAAAACCTCCCCATCATAATTTCATGATATTTATAGTTTAAATAACAAAAATTTATAATTGTAATATATAACTGTATTTAATAAAGCAAAAACTAATTACTTAACTTACCTGCTTAGTGACTTCTTTGTTTATCTGTCAGTCAGTTTCTTTTGTGGGTCTTTTGTTATTTAACTTGTGTGGGGTATCATGAACTAAGATAAGTGAGGGGGAGGGGGAATTCTTTAACTAACCTGCCTATTAGTGACTTTTTTGTTGTTGAATTTCATTGGCTAAATCTTCAATTGAAGGTTGGTATTTTGTACACTTGAAGCCCAAGCAATTGCTACTAACTTCATCTGTCAATCTGTTTCTTTTGTTGGTTTTGATTAATGCTGAGAATAAGGTCTCAGAAAAGTACGTAGAGGGGAAAATTGTGAGTAAAACCATTGCTATATTTTTCAGGGTGCTAAAAGTGTCTGTAATCAGTTCCAGGCACTCCAAATTTCCTGTTTGTAGTAGCACTCCTCTTGATTCTCCAAGTGGCACCTTTCCAGATTATCAAGCTTTGACCTCAAGTTGACAAACACCTGAGCCCAGATGCTGTCTTGAAATTCTGCAAGTTGCATCTCCAAATCATCAATTTGCATCCATTGGAAACCATTTAATTCCAAACTACTGTAGACTACTATATCAGGATACTTAATTATTTTCATGGTCTGTTCTAGGCTTCTAAATTGATTAAATCTATCACTGAACTGGTCAAGTAATAAGTCTAAAACATGCTGGTACCTTATATGCAAAGGTTCCATTTAATTTTGTACAGCTTCACTGGCCTTCTCAAAATACTTTGTTACTAATAAAAATGACAATCCTACCCAAATTACAATTAAGTAGTTGTTTTTCTTTAGTGTTTTTACTCCCACAGTTTTTCCTCTGGATGTGGATAGTGTTTTTTCTCCTATAACCCTCTGAGTTCTTCAGGATCAATGCATTACCACCAATGAAGGAGTCCATTACATTCGATTGTACCACAGTGTATCAGTCTCTGTGTACATTGTTCTCCTGGTTCTACTTCTTTCGCTCTGCATCACTTCCTGTAGGTTGTTCCAGTCCCCATGGAATTCCTCCACTTTATTATTCCTTTGAGCACTGAAACGGCTGACCAGCAACCATTACAAAAAGGAATTTCTAGTGGGTGGTTCTACCATATATGGCACATTATATCAAACTAGTATATGACAGAGAGGGAGAGAGAAAAAGAGGGAGAGGGAGGGGGGAGACAGAGGAAGGGAAAGAGGGAGAGAGAGAGAGAGAGGGAGGGAGGGAGGAGTCATGCTGTTCCTGTCTTTTATTAAGGTAATGAGTTGGAGGCACTTAATGCATATGTAACAACACACAGTGGATTGCCATTGGTTTAAATGTAAATTACGATAAGTTCCAGGCATGGATAACTTTATCCCACAAAAGACAAAGAAGCCTGGATTCACACCAGAATGTTAAGAATGCTGAGATCAAAGGTTGCGTGGCCAGGTGAGACCTTCACTGCTCATGAGAGGATCTGTCCATGCATGTTTTAATACAATTCCCATACATCAAACATATACCTTATACATACACATGTGTGGACTGTTACATCTCCCCCTTTTTGTTTAACATAAAAACAAAGATGTGTAATATTAAAAATGTGACAAAAATTATAACTTCAACAAATACAAACATAATGGTGCATAATCAAATGATAATTCAAAAGTGAAAACCGAATTGGATTGCAAAAACTTAAATGTAAAAATCAAGTGTGATTGTCAGTAAAAAATTGATTTAGTAATAATTCTGTAAAATAAAACTGATCTTATCTACTTATCAAAGTCAAAGGTAAAAGTTTCAGTAATGATAAAAAATAATAAGAAAATAATTTTCACTCTAATGATCCTGGTTTAATGTGGTATTAGTCCCATAGCTCATAGGATAGGTGCATTAATCAATCATACTACCCATGAATAGTCAGGACTATAAGAAGTTGTCAGATCTTGTAATAGTAAAAGAAAAAGACTATATCTGGAGATGAAGGGTAATTTCTTCCTTTTCCTTGTACTGATCATGCATCTTAGGGATATATATATATATATATATATATATATATATATATATATATATATATGTGTGTGTGTGTGTGTGTGTGTGTGTTTGTGTGTGTGTGTGTGTGTGTGTGTGTGTGTGTGTGTGTGCGCGCACGCCCAGATGTCTGCCACATAGAAATATGGTTGGAAGTTTAGTACCAGGACGAGCTGTGAATGAGGGTGTCAAAGTACCGTGTCCCTGCAGCTCCAACCTTAGCTATCCATCTCATATGGAATATGCATCTGTGTGTGGCTTTGGCTGTCTGGTTAAGAATGTGGTATCCATTGTGATCCCTTTTTTATCAGACATAATCTCCCAGAATAGTCATCTGAAATTTAACAAATGCTGTCATGTTCTTGTAGTCTAAGACTTTTGGGTATCTGCAAAAATAAAAATTCTGCACCTTCATAACTCAGGATTAGAGCATTAATAGTACTTGCAATGTACTACAAATATTAGCAAAAGTTGTGAAAAGGAAAAACAAAATTGAATAATCAAAAGTAAACCAAAAACTGCTCAATTAAAATGAGAATAATACTGATATCCTTAAACTTCTTCTCCTTTTTTTTTTTTGATTGGGAGAGATCCTGTTAAAAAAATGCATCCTCTCTGAGTAATCTTGGAAGATTAATAAGCATGTATAAAACATACAAAATATATCAGCATCTTTTACTTGTTAAAAACATCAGTGAAGAAGCATCATCATTCTCCTGCACATCACACCCTGATTGCTTGCATTTCAATATTCTCCCATAATAAGTTCTGAGAATGATGAGATAGCGCCAATTCTGGCTGCATGTTTCGGATATAAGCCCTATTTTTCCAACTTTTTCTGCAAAGTATTATCAAACCAATAGCCAAAATTATGAAGAGTATGATAGTGCCAATACTGGTCAAGTTAGTTTTACCAAACCAATTTCTAGGATCCATGGAAGCTAAAGTTGCTTCCCATTTGGATGCTATCTTTACAGCTTCCTGTTCGTACACAATTTGGTCTAACTTATTAATTTTGTGTTGCAGCTGTATGATGTCCAATGTGCTGCTATGATTTCCCCAAGCAACTTTAATATGCTCTACCATAGTTTGCCATTCATATGAGACATTATCATATGGCAGAGGCGTAATACAATAACCAGTTTGATTAAAATGATATGGATAAGTAATTCTTGTGTTTAAAGCTTCAACCTCTTTTCCTAACCAAAATATAGCATCTTTCAAAGTTTCCAGCTCATCTCTAAAAGCTAAGTCAATGCTTTCAGATGAATTAGATACCATTTCTTGTATGAACTCTTGGTTCTGAATAGAAGTAGTTAATGCCATTGTTGCTGTGGTCAATGCCGTAATCATAGCAATGATGGACACTACTGCTCCTATGACTGCTAATACCATTTGTTTATTGCAATGCATAATGATATTAAATGCTTTTTGAATAATATGTACAGTAGGTGTAGATGCCCATGTCTCTGTAAGATTCACACCAATGGTGGTTGGTACATAATAGCTATATATGAATCCTCATGCATAGAATTTATGCATTGATGTAGGTGACATTTAATGCATTGGATCTCATATAGTCCTTGCTTGTTCCTAGAAATGTTAAGACTATCACCCACTAACATTACATATGGAGCAAATACACATGCAGTGACATTGATGTGAGTGGCATATTCAAAATAAATCCCTCAATTCGTTACATTGACCTTAAATTTATATATTGGCTGTGTGGCAGCCACTATCTTCCATTGAGTATTCTGAATGGGACCTGCTTCAATAGCAAGTCTAGGACCAGCTACATCAACTTCTAGCAAGTCTTCAATCTTATGTAGTGTATGGCATGGCATGTGCCATTTTTCATATTTGCTATTTCTGTCTAAATGTATTAATTGATCAGAATGACCACATTGCATTCTGAGTCCCCAAATGTACATCTTAAAGGTTACTTTTGCTGGCATCTTAACCTTTCTAGGAGATTGGACCAAACAATCTGCCCATGATAAATCCCTGTACAATGTTCCTATCTGGTTTGGACATAAGTTCTTATTCCCGGGATGGTTAGGTTTAAATGATGGACATGGTGTATCATCTCCTTGTCCTATCATACCCATACCAATTCCCATGTAAGCATTGTTACTAGCATTTTTAACTATCCAACCTTGATTTCTGTGAGATACACAGAAAGAATTCCCTTTGTTAGAATGTCTAGAAGATATAAAAAATGGAGGGTATACAGTAGAGCCTGAATAGTTGTAACTTGCCCCCTCAGATTCCAGAGGAATATTTCTGTCTAGGGTACGGTAGCCATTTAGTATCATTAACATATACAAGTGGGGGCTTATTCATCCAAGTTAACATTTTTAATATAGGAGGTTTAGGTATGATGGACCAATAGACTTCAGCATGACAAATGTTCATCATTGTGATAATAATAAATGTCATTAAAAGTAATGTAATATCGGGGGCAGCTGGGTAGCTCAGTGGATTAAGAGCCAGTCCTAGAGACGGGAGGTCCTAGGTTCAAATCTGGCCTCAGCCACTTCCCAGCTGTGTGACCCTGGGCAAGTCACTTGACCCCCATTGCCTAGCCCTTACCACTCTTCTGCCTTGGAGCCAATACACAGTATTGACTCCAAGACGGAAGGTAAGGGTTTAAAAAAAAAAAGTAATGTAATATCAGTCTTTGGTGCGTGTGCATTCACCAATGATAGTTTCGTCCCTGGTGCCTTGAGTGTGTCCAGCATGCAGTTAACTGGTGACAGCAGTGATGATCGTCTGCTTCTCTTCCTAGTCTCGGGTTGCCGGTGGAGTGGTGCTCTGGTCTGGCTGCCTCTCTGCTCCCCTTGCATCTGGATCTGGTCCTTTCCATGGTTTGAGATGCTTACTGGGAGTTCAGACGTCTCCATTATCTCAAAGGCCTTTTGACAGTAATCTTGGCTCGGACTTCAGTCTCTAAATTCCCTTTCTCCTCAAGTTGAGTGCACTTGTGAATTTGGCACCTGTAGAAAGAGACCTAAACCCGATTGAGGTGCCAGATGCAATGGCTAACCAGCAACCGTCACAAAAAGGAATTTCTAGTGGGTGGTAACTTGAGGAGGAGAAAGAAGTCGGGAGAAAGGGTTAATAAATTGAGAGACACACAGATCAATTGAATTGTAAGGAACAGCGCTTGTTCCTTTAATATCTTCCTTTGTAGGGTATTCAGTGAAGGAAGATACAAATAACTGAGAATATGTGGAATGGAGAATTCCTATACATCAAACATATACCTTATACATACACATGTGTGGACTGTTACAAGCAAAATAGTATTCCATCACCAACATATACCACAATTTGTTCAGCAATTCCCCAATTGAAGTGCAACTCTTCATTTTCCAATTTTTTGTCACCACAAACAGTGCAGCAATGAATATTCTTGTACATGTCTTTTTCCTTGTTATTTCTTTGGGGTACAAACCCAGCAGTGCTATGGCTGGATCAAAGGGCAGTCTCTTATTTCCCTTTGGACATAGTTCCAAATTTCCCTCCAGAATGGTTGGATCAATTCACAATTCCACCAGCAATGAATTAATGTCCCCACTTTGCCACATCCCCTCCAGCATTCATTACTTTCCTTTGCTGTCATGTTAGCCAATCTGCTAGGTGTGAGTTGGTACCTCAGAGTTGTTTTGATTTGCATCTCTCTGATTATAAGAGATTTAGAGCACTTTTTCATGTGCTTATTAATGGTTTTGATTTCTTTGACTGAAAATTGCCTATTCATGTCCTTTGGCCATTTATCAATTGGAGAATGGCTTGATTTTTTGTACAATTGACTTAGCTCTTTGTAAATTTGAGTAATTAGACCTTTGTCAGAGGTTTTTGTTATGAAGATTGTTTCCCAGTTTGTTATTTCCCTTCTGATCTTGGTTACCTTGGTTTTGCTTGTACAAAAACTTTTTAATTTTATTTAGTCAAATTTATTTATTTTACATTTTGTGGCTCTTTCTAAGTCTTGTTTGGTTTTTAAAATTTTTCCCTTCCCAAAGATCTGACATGTATACTATTCTGTGTTCACCTAATTTACTTAAACTTTCCTTCTTTATGTTCAGGTCATTCACCCATTCTGAGTTTATCTTTGTGTAGGATGTGAGGTGTTGCTCCAAGCCTAATCTCTCCCACACTGTCTTCTAATTTTCCCAGCAATTTTTATCAAATAGTGGATTTTTGTCCCAAAGGCAAGGATCTTTGGATTTGTCATAGACTGTTTTGTTGAGGTCCCTTACCCCAAGTCTATTCCTCTGATCCTCCTTTCTGTCTCTTAGCCAGTACCAAATTGTTTTGATGACAACTGCTTTATAGTATAGTTTGAGATCTGGGACTGCAAGGCCACCTTCTTTTGCATTTTTTTTTTCATTATTTCCCTGGATATCCTTGATCTTTTGTTCTTCCAAATGAACTTTGTTATGGTTTCTTCTAATTCTGTAAAAAAGTTTTTTGGTAGTTCAATGGATATGGCACTAAATAAATAGATAAGTTTGGGTAGGATAGTCATTTTTATTATGCTAGCTCGTCCTACCTGTGGGAGTAGGGGGCTGGCCGGCAGCCCTCCCATGAAAGGAAAGATAGAAGGTTGACCTTGGGGGAAGGATTGGAGCCAAGGAGATGGGTGAGAAGCAGTCACACACACATGCAATATTTATAATATTCGAGCTCCACAGAATAAGCCCAGCTACTTAGCTTTCACTAGGACATGAACCAGTTAAGTAGCTTCCAATCAACATATGGGAGTAAGCAATGAACATGGAGATTAGTTGAAAGAAAAGCCACGATCCTTTACAGCCTGGACTGCAGGTACGGATCAGTCTGGCTTGAGGAGAGGAGATCAAGAAGGAAATCGCCAGTCCCTTAGAGCTGGTACTCTAAGCATGGACCATTTGAGGATAAGAGATTAAGGAGGAAAGGTCTTTCAGGAAGAGAGAGAGAGATAGAGAGAGAGGAAGTTAAAGTTGAGCTTGGCCAGAGGCCAAGCTCTGGGAAAGACAGAGACAGGTGAGGGGTGATAAGGTAGAGAGAGCTCTCTGTGGATGCTCCTATTTAATATTATTGAGGTGCAAATGTATACAATACATATGGATGAATACATAGTGGATTGCCATTGGTCAATTATAAATTATGACAAGGTATAGGTGTGGTTTGTCTCAGCCAGGTGAGCACAAAGAAACCTGATTTCACGCCTAAATCTGGCAGATGCTGGGATCAAGGGTCAAAGACTTTACTTGCCATGTGCAGGACTAAGCATTCACTCTCCTAAGACAATCTTTACATTTTAACTATTTCCCTTGACCATAGATAGGTATGGACTGCTACACTACCCATGAGCAGTTAATGTTTTTCCAGTTGTTCAGATCTAGTTTTAGTTGTGTGGAAAGTGTTTTGTAGTTGTGTTCATATATTTCCTATATTTGCCTCAGCAGATAGATTCCCAAGTATTTTATATTGTCTAAGGTGATTTTGAATGGGATTTCTCTTTCTAATTCCTGCTGCTGAGATATGTTGGAGATATATAAAAATGCTGATGATTTATGTGGGTTTATTTTGTATCCTGCTACTTTGCTAAAGTTGTTGATTATTTCCACTAGCTTTTTAGTTGATTCTCTTGGATTCTTTAAGTAGACCATCATATCATCCACAAAGAGTGGTAGCTTGGTCTCTTCATTGCCAATTTTAATAGTTTCAAGGTGATAATGGGCATCTTGTTTCACTCCTGATCTTATTGAGAAGGCTTCTAGTTTATCCCCATTGCAGATGATGTTGGCTGATGGTTTTAGATAGATATTGTTTACTATTTTTAGGAAAGACCCTTCTATTCCTATACTTTCTAGTGTTTTCAATAGGAATGGGTGTTGTATTTTATCAGAGGCTTTTTCAGCATCTATTGAGATAATCGTGTGATTTTTGTTGGTTTGCATGTTTATATGGTAAATTATGGGGATGTTTTCTTGATATTGAACCATCCTTGCATTTCTGGTATAAATCCTACCTGATCATAGTGAATAACCCTCCTGATTACTTGCTGGAGTCTTTTTGCTAGTATCCTATTTAAGATTTTTGCATCTATGTTCATTAGGGAAGATTGGTCTGTACTTTTCATTTTCCGTTTTTGACCTACCTGGCTTTGGAATCAGTACCATATTTGTGTCATAAAAGGAATTTGATAGAACTCCCTCTTTGCTTATTATGTCAAATAGTTTGTATAGTATTGGGATTAGCTGTTCTTTGAATGTTTGATAGAATTCACTTGTGAATCCATCAGGCCCTGGGGATTTTTTCTTAGGGTGTTCTTTGATGGCCTGTTGGATTTCTTTTTCTGATGTGGGATTGTTTAAGAATTCTATATCTTCTTCTCTTAATCTAGGCAATTTATATTTTTGTAAATATTCATCCATATCGCCTAGATTGGCATATTTATTGCCATATAATTGAGTATAATAGTTTTTAATGATTGTCTTAATTTCCTCTTCATTGGAGGTGAGGTCCCCCTTTTCATCTATGATACTGTTAATTTGCTTTTCTTCTTTCCTTTTTTTAATTAGATTGACCAGTACTTTGTCTGTTTTGTTTGTTTTTTCAAAATACCAGCTTCTAGTCTTATTTATTAGTTCAATAGTTCTATCACTTTTGATTTTATTAATTTCCCCCTTAATTTTTAGGATCTCTAATTTGGTTTTCTTCTGGGGGGATTTAATTTGTCTGCTTTCAAGTTTTTTGATTTGCATGTCCAATTCATTGATCTCTGCCCTCCCTAATTTGTTAATAATATATGAACTCAAGGATATAAATTTTCCTCTGAGTACTGCTTTGGCTGCATCCCATAAGGTTTGAAAGGATGTCTCACCATTGTCATTTTCTTCAATGAAATTATTAATTTTTTCTATGATCTGTTCTCTAACTAACCAATTTTGGAGAATCATATTATTTAATTTCCAATTGATTTTTGATTTGGCTCTCCATGTACCCTTACTGATGATTATTTTTATTGCCTTATGATCTAAAAATGTTGAATTTATTATTTCTGCTTTTCTGCATTTGTATGCCATGTTTTTATGACCTAGTATATGGTCAATATTTGTGAATGTGCCATGTGTTGCTGAAAAGAATGTGTATTCCTTTTTGTCCCTATTTTTTTTTCTCCATATATCTATTAACTCTAATTTTTCTTAGATTTCATTCACCTCTTTTACCTCTTTCTCATTTATATTTTAATTTGATTTATCTAAATTTGATAATGGTTGGTTCAGGTCTCCCACTAATATAGTTTTACTATCTATTTCCTCCCCCAATTCTCCTAGTTTCTCCATTAGAAATTTGGGTGCTATACCATTTGGTGCATACATGTTGATTAGTGATATTTCCTCATTGTCTATACTCCCTTTTACCAGGATGTATTTACCTTTCCTGTCCCTTTTAATCAGGTCTATTTTTGCTTTGGCTTTGTCAGATATCATTATTGCAACTCCTGCGTTCTTTTTGTCTGTTGAGGCCCAATAGGTCTTACTCCAACCTTTAATTCTGACCTTGTGAGTATCTACCCACCTTAGGGGTATTTCTTGTAGACAACATATGGTAGGATTCTGGATTCTAATCCACTCTCCTATTTGTTTACGTTTTATGGGTGAGTTCATCTCATTCACGTTCAAAGTTATGATTGTCACTTGTGAATTCCCTAGCATTTTGATATCCTCCCCTAGTCCTAACCTTTCTTTTTTTGCTATATCCTTTTAAACCAGTGGTTTACTTTTAATCAGTCCCCCTAATCCCCTCCCTTGATATGCTTCCCTTTCTGTCCCCTCCCTTTTTGATCCTTTCTTGTTCTTTTTTTATTTTTAGGATCTGTTAATTTTCCTCTCCCCTCTCCTTCCTTCCCTTACTCACTGTTTCTGGTTTTTACTGGTTCTGACTAGGTAAGGTGGGGGAAGGTAGGTCAGCTCACTTTGGTTGTGAGCTTTTCCTACTTATAGTGTGGAAATGCTCAAACCCCATGTACCTTCAATGCTGTGCCCTACTGTAGAGTCCCTCTGTTCTTCTGAAGATGGTTTTTATGTTCTTTTGAGATAGTCTATTTCACTGCGTGCTGGGGAGAGGAAGTGACTCGCCTCTAGATTGCCACCATTCTTACCCGGAAGTCTCTTAAGTTTACTTTCAAAAGCTTTATGTATCCAAGCATAACATACTTTTGCCAAAATCTTGTAACTTTAAGTTCAGTTCATTAATATGAACAGAGAAATCTATAAAAAACATCAGGGTGTTGGCCCACTTATGATCATTGAGCTAAAGAAAATTTCCCATATCCTAATCCTCAGGAAATATCTTAGTTTCTTCAAAGCACTCCACAAAGTGCTCAAGAACTTCACCTCGGCTCAGCCATCTTACATTATTGTACATCAGCAGTCCACTGTAGGTGGAATCAACCTCTAGTAAAAGTGCAGAAAATTCTTGCTTGTGAAGGAGGTGAGCAGCTATTAAATTAACTATTTTTATAACAATTGACATTAAGTTGTTTATGTTGGTGAATCCTGCCTTGGCACATATAGCCTCCTGATACAATGAAAAGGCACAATCGGTGTCCAATATCTTCTGTAAACAATTTGACAAATCCGACTTTTCCCCCACCATGTTTGGTGCCCCATCTGTCATCACTGACACAACTTTAGAGATATCAATGCTTAGGTCATGGAATGTTTGTATAACAACCTTATATTTTGCTTCCTGATGTACTTGTTGGCACTGATACTAACTTTATCAACTCTCATTGTGAGACCATCAGAATATCGACCAATAATGGCCACCTGAGCATATGATGTTACATCAGTAGTTTCATCAAGAGAGATCGAAAAATATTTATTGTAGCATTCCAAGCATATTCACATCTAAGAAATATAAATGATGTATGGATATTGTGTCTTCAGACACAGGTTTAAACTCTGATATTTGTGGGCGGACTCTTGTCCTAGCCATGCTGCCTTTGTTAAAGGCAGACTCATTAACATTTTGCGAGGAGTCAAATCCCTTTGTAAAAGCGCAGGTTGAAGTCAACATGTCCAAAAGGTGTCATCATTACCATCCCATCCAATCTGAATTAACTATGTTTTGTTATGTATTCATTGAGTACCTTCCAAGCCACACTGAAATAAATTTGGGAGGCGGTCCCGTGATTTTCTCTCTTGGACTTTGCATTCTCACACTTGATACTCTCATCTTATTTTCTATCTAGGAACTCTTGTTTCCTGCAACCTTGAAGTTCTCGCTACTGTCTTTCTCTTTACTAAGGCCACTCTTGGCCACATGCTTTCTATCTCAGAATCCTTAATTCCACATGTCTGCATTACTTCTCACATTTTCCTTTAATTATTTTTCCAAGGAGAATGTCATAGGGTTTCAAGCCTTCCCTACCAAAAATATTGACTTGTCTGTGTCCCTTATTCTTCACCCATTTTATTAGACTCCTTCCTCCTTCTCGAGCCCAAACCCACAAAGGAAAATTCTTTTTATAACAGCCACTGGATGGTCTGTTATATTTACAATTACTTATGTCTCTCTTTAATTGATATTGTACATTTGTGTTCAGTCTCATTATCTGGTTTTCTATGATATTTCTACTGAGTGGTAACTCAGATATTCTCTTAATAATTGGATCTTTATTCTGCATATTGTAAAATAGAACTGGTGCACATCTTGGGAGAGTTTCTTTAATAAATTCTCTGTCACTGAGTGCTTTTCCATGCTGAGCTATGGAGTGAGCAATGCTCAAACTTGCAGATGTTAAATTTGTATAGCCTTTTACAAATTTAAGGAAGGAATTAGATTGGCCCTCATAAAGGTGTAGCTGCCTGGAAATGTATTCTGTCCTTTCATCCTCACTTTTTTTCAAGACCTGGGAATGATTGGTTTCAAAATGTCTATTTATATTCCATGTTCTGCTTACTACCATTTCAGTACATAGAATGCAAAATGATCTGTCATTTTTTTCTATAATGCCATACATCTCAGTCCATGTTTCTTGAAAGGGTCAGCTACTTTCCTTCCTTTACTTAACCTTGTTTTTTTATTTTTTTGGGTTCTCCATGAGGGGGACAGTGACAGAAGATTATAGATAGCTTGTTAGCCCTGCAGGCAATTAGGCATTAACTAGCCTAACTGACCATAAGATGGCACATGTAACTGTCTTTTAGGAAAGCGCAGGGTTAATAAGCAGAAATAGGGGTTAATTAGGATGCACAACAGTACTAGTGGTGAAATGGAGTCTGTACTATGATGCAAGATGGTGTCCTTTATGTAAATTAAGGTGGCTGCCACTATTTCTAATGGTGGGGAAACAGCACAGGCCCTTGCCTCTCCCAGTCTCCCCCTCACTTATCTCAGTAATGATGGTCAATTAGAAATCCATGACACCCTGGAACAGTAGATTGGATGATGGTGGCTGTGGTTATGTGGTTGCTAGTGATGACGATCACAGGGCCCCCAGAGATGCGTCCCCCATGGCATTCCACTGCTCCCTGTTCTGCTGGCCTTAAGTGAGGTCAAAGATCCCTTAACAGCCTAACCGGAAGTCCTAGAACTAGATGCTCTGTGCTGGATTTCTGTTGTTTTGGCCTACAGACCTCCAGCACAGAATGTCTGCACTACTGCTGGAAGCCATCATACCCCCCACTGGCTGACAATGTCACAGGCTGGGGAAATGGAAGTTGCAAGGCAGCCCCCAGAAAATGAAGCCCCCACTGATCCCCCTCTGTGACTTCTCTCTCTCTCCAACTTCCCTTATTAATGGACTTGTTATGATTATTGTTCCCTCCCCAATACAGGAGGAATAATATGAGAGCAAATATGAGGGTGCAAAGTGGCTTGCTGGGTCTGTGGTTTCCTGTGCAAATGATCATACACAATAGACATATATTTCATCTGTTCATACACATCTTGAAGGTGGGGGCCCTCCTACAGTCAGGAGGAAAAGCTTTGTATGTCTGTTCAACAATTAACACAAGCTCAAAAGGCTTTGCTTTTAGAGAGAGCCTAGTTCAGTGATGGAGAACCTGTAGCACAGGTGCTAAAGATGGCACCAGGCTGCCCTCTCCTCCCCCCTTTCACCCCAACAGAGTTCATTACTAGAAAGGCAGAGAGACTCAGGTGGAGCTGCTCATTTCCCTCTCTCCACCTTCCCTGATGACATCTTTTGACATCCCCCACCCTCCTCTCCACACTCAATGAGGACATTCTTCACTGGCTCCTCTGCCCAGCAGCCCAATGAGAACAATTTCTCCCTCCCTTGGGTAGGGTAAAGGGGGGGCGGCACATGTTTGGCACTCAGTGGAGGGGAGGGACACAGTGCTCAGTTTGGGGGATGGGATGGAGGCAGGGTCTGGCACTCCATCTCTAAAAGGTTCACCATCACTGGTTTAGAGTCAATGATAACTTCAGAATTAGTATCTTCAGTGTCGGTGTCAGTGTTGTGTTGGTGTCAGCCTTGGTGACAGTGTCAGTGTCTGTCAGTATCAGTGTTTCCTCTCCCTCAACCAAAGAAGGGACTGGTGGTGTGAAGATGGGATTAACTCTCCCCTATTTATTCTTTAGATTTTAGCCACCAGGAATGTACAAACCTTAAATAGGGAGGGGGGAGGTCTATGACCCATGTGAGCTACCGAGTGACAAATCAAAAACAACTGACTGCCCCCTGGGCGGCCTGAAGCAAAGTTAAAGCTGCCATTGGTCCATGTAAAAGTGGAAGGAAGGTACAGGAAGTGATGCAAAGAACTATCTTAAAAAATGGTGGTAACTTCCTGTGACCCGTTTTTTCCCCCCTTGAACTTGGCCTTGGAGACACACCAGTTTGGGACCTCAGACTGCTTCCCTTTGGACTGCCACTTTGCTGGGAACTGCTACAGAGTCGAAGTAAAGAAAGATTGGAACATTATCAAAGCAGGGATAATGAATGTTTATTGTGTGCAGCTATACGAGATTTAAAGCTCTCCTCGAGAGAAACAATCAATCCTCCCCAGAATGTGAACAGGGGAGTTAACCTGTTCTCAGAAGTTCTTGGAACTCTTTATGCAGTCTTGAACTGAGAATTCTATGTTTTGGCATACTCAGCAGGAATAGTATGTCACAAATACCTGGGAAGAGGAACTCTTTTCCCATGAGTTCATGGAAGGTTCATTACAATTTCCCCTTTTTGTTTATGCCATCCAATTCCCTTTGGTACAGGTACAAAAATAGTTTTTTGCAATACAGCAAAACTAGTCATAAAAGGTTTTAGTAAACAAGGCAAGCATAAGCAGATACACAAAATCACAAGTGCACCAACTACAAGAAGAGTAATATCATGAAATAAGGAGGAAAACAATCCTTTTCCTGTTTCAATCCAATTATACAAAGAATCTGCAATATGCTGTGGTTCAAGGTCCTCCTGTAAGGATGAATCAATATTCTGAATTAATATACTGAGATTGTTAATATCTTTGGTGATATTTTCATGCTCCCATAATCATTGTAATTATAATTTAATTTTTCCAATGTTTTTGTATCACTATTTATTGTTGTGGGTAGCAAGCAAAATGCAGTATATCTATAATCACATTTCATGCATGTTTTTAATGACAAATATTCTTCTTCATTTGTTAGATCAATCATATTTTTCTGTAACATCATAATACTTTTATAAAAAACGTATATCAATTTCTTTTTGTCTTTCTAATGCTGAGGTAACATTAGCAGCCAATGCTTTCAAATAATTGACATCATGCTCAAGAGTATATAAGTTAGAAACTGATTGTGCCAAAGATACAGAACCTATTATAGTAGAAGCCAATGAAGAAACTAATGCTACTATGCCTAATGCAATACAAATAATACATCATTTATGTTGTGGTCTTATTTTTTGTTGTAATACACGAAGAATTTGATCCCCTGGACTACCATACCATGAATCTTTATGTTCAGTGGCAAAAAGGGCCATGCATGGTCGCTTGATGATTAAGACCGGCCCATCCACTTGTGACCCTACAATTGCTACAGGTTACATTCTAATATATAACTCCTTTGTGTGTTATTTCAGTAAAGTTCAAGGCTTCAGGATGATTTTTTACTGTTGTTATAAAAGCATACCCCCCTGTTAGGCAAGCTTGAATGTCTAATGTAACACTTCTATTTACTGATTTTTGGACTTTCCCATTATTAGTAACATTAACATAATGAGACATATTTACTTTATCCAATGCCAGGGCTATCTTTCTGTAATCAGTCAAAATCTGTGTGAAATTAGCAGAACGTAACCAATTAGCTCTGGGGGCCATTACCCACAAAGGCAAGCTGTATCCTCCTATAAAACAATCATGAAATTCATAAGAATCCAGTTTCTTTCCAATTTACCTTATGTTGTTATGCTAAGACACCCAAGTTATATTTTTCCAATGAATTCATGATGCCCTTTTAGATCTACATGATAGCAAAGGCGAAAACATATTAACAGTGTCTCTTTGTTCATATTCCATCACGTATGGACAAATAGGTCTTTCTTGTCCCCAAGTACTATCACAAGATTCCCCTAGCCAACTTAAATATTGCAGTTGGTCATAACCTTCATATTTTACCCCTTTGTCTACATGATAAGGTCTATCCAGAAAGACAGGTCAGGATGACCATAATAATGTGCCTGCAGAGATTTGAGGGGCAGGCATTCAGGATGGTCTCGTGTGAGGCACACTGGGGGTGCCTCAACTAGTTCAGTCCAATTGAAAGACACAAACAAATTATTGGCCTGATTGCTGTCCTTAGTTTGTCTCTCAAACTGGTAAATGCCAGGAATACCAGAGTTAGTTTTTGTATATAAGATGACTTCTGTTAAAGTGCCATGCCGACATACTCTACCCAAGGTGGTTGTTCCCAAAAAGCCCATCTCTTTATTCTGGTAGCTGTACTTAAATTCTGGAATAGAAGCAGAAGGGTCAGCATCTTATGGAGACGTTGTCGAGTCTCCTCACGAGGCTTCCTGTGTCCTCTCCTTGTCCTTCTCTTTATGGTCAATTTCTCAAACTCGGCAGGAAGGGAGCCATACTCTGTCTTTACCTGTGGAGGCACAAACAAAACCTTGGCCTTGCAGGACCACTGGGTGGGGTCCTTGCCAAGATTGATTATCATCTTTCCACATGACACATTTTTGTTCTGTGGCATGAGGCCCAAAAATAGTGGTACCTGGATTTTGTTCATAAGAAAATGCAGAGAAAAAATTTTCAGCTCTGGATATATTATTGGAAGTAAAGATCAAATTATTTATAGTATATATAGCTATTGACAATCACTTGATGCAGGGTGCTGTTTCCCCCATTTTGTTTTAAAAGAAACGTTTTTACTATTTGATTACTGCGCTCCACAATAGCTTGTCCTTGTGGATTGTACCGTATACCTGTGAGGTGCTGAATACCCCAAGTTTGACAAAAAAGAAAACATTGTTTGGAAGTATAAGCAGGTCCATTATCTGTTTTAAATATTGGGGGGGGGGGCGGTCAGCCATCTGAAAAGTCATTAAGCAGTGATTAATAACATGAGAAGTTCTTTCTCCCATTAAGCAGGAAGCCCATAAAAACCCTGAATAATCTTATCATTCTGGACATGGAATGTTTGCATTAAGATTCCACAGCTTCAAACAAGCTACTTGGTAAGACAGGGCTGGCAAAGTTTGTTTGTTTGAGCATCTTAAAACCTCCAAATCTACAATTAAAATATACTCATCTTTAAGTTCTATCACACAGTGGTTGTCAACTCTGAGGTCCCTATTTCAATCCCTAAGTATTGGTGTTGAACAATTATAAGCACTTCTTTCTCCTTCCTGTGTGCAAGGAAGGGGTTAATAGCTTCTGAGCAATTTATCCTAAGGCTCCTTGGCTCAATTTGTGTTTTATAACTTGACAAGCTTGTCCCATCCTTCTTTAACAAGTGAGCTTACTACAATTTAAAATTTTGAATGTATCAAACCCCCTTCATAATAATTTACTCTCAGTGGATTTTAGTTTGAACCCCACCACTCCCAAATAACTTTGATTAAGTTCTTTAGCAATTTTTCAGTATGTAACCAAACTGAAGTTCAAAGCATTGACCTGTACTCCTCTCAAACCTCTGTCTAAAGTAGAATAGAACGTCCAGTTTAGTTTTCTTTTAGTTCAAAATATTGCTACATACCTGATTAAATTCCATCAACAGTATTCCAATTTATAATTTGTTGTATCTATTTCACACTAGAATTCATAGTATCAACAGTATATCTATCCATTACTCTTATTTCTTCTGGCTTCTCCTCTTTACCATTATTGTAAGTAGAAGAAAGGTACTATACTGAATTATATTTAATCCTCATGACAAGCCCTTCTTGATATCAGGGCTGGTCAAATTTGTCTTGTTAAGGATATACAGTTTGCATATCATATATCCTGAAATTCCCTCCTATACATAGTGCACATTTTAAAAAGCAATTCATATAACCTTAGTCAAAGACAACACCATTTAGAAATTCCCTTTTGCAAAATACCAAATTCTTAGTACTTGTATTATTAAATCCCATGCACAGATTAACCACTTTAAAAACTTCTTGTGTATCATATGATTTCTTGTTACTAGTTCTGACAGCACATGCATTAAAATAAATCTGATTTGAAAAAATTCCAGATTTCAATTCTAGAATAAGTTCTTCTCAACAACATAACAACTTTTTCTGGATGACTTTTACATATATAAAGTAGCCAGTACAATTTCTGTCCTTATAGAATAAAACATTCCCTCTCTGTGTCCGGCTTGCTATCAATCACATTTAGACAATTCTCAAATTCACTAAAACCATTATGCATTGCAAGATCTAATAAAACAAACTTCTAACCATGAGTTTTGTTGTGCTCAATAAAATCTGGTTAACATTTCACATTTAACTGACAGCTACCACAATACATGAAATTATATTTGTATCATATCAAAATCATTAGCAATCCTCCCAAATTGCATACCTTAGAATTAATCTTCAGTGAAAAGTAGACTCTAAATGTGGAGTAAAAATCTCCCTTTTCTGCTCTGAATTTGTCTCTTTTTTGCTCCTTTGGGGACCCATCCAAAAGATGAAAGAAGAAAAAATCATTGAACAGGTATTTGCTTTTGTCCTCTGCTGAGGATTTTTGACAGTGGGAAGTTCAATCTTGCAACTATTCCATTTTGTGTGTGTGTGAGTTTCCAATTTAAAAATACGTAGAGACTGTGACAAAGACAATGACAAACAGAAATATACAACATTATGACAAGCACGCTTTGAAAGAAAAAAAAAATCAGTGTTTTAGGATCCATTCTTAAGAAATATTTGCAGGGAGAAAAATCATTAAAAGTTTCAGTGTACTGTCCCTTTAACTGACGAAGCTGTTCTGAACTAAGCTACTGAGATTAGCCATCTGATTGGGTGAGCTGACTTTCTGGTTCCCTAGCTTTTCCTGAACTCTACATGCTGATCTATCTAAACCTTCTCTCTTTTGATTTATGATTTCTAACAAAGTGCTCTTGTAGTATGTGGACAAAACTACTATCTGCTCCCAATTGGGGTTGGAGGTGAGCTGTTCATGAGGCTGACTGGGCTTCTCAAGGAAGGAACTTTCAAATCCCCTCCTATTCAGATTCTCTCTCCTGCTTGGAAGTTTGCTGCTGGAGTAGGCACAGCTTCTCCTTCCTAGCCAGCCTGGTTGGAATGTAGATGGAGGGAGCGGGGAATAGCCACCACAAAAGAAATTCCCCTTTGTGAAACTGCATCTTAAACTCTTTTTGCCTCTTCCTTTCTTTAATCTAGCCACACAAAAACAACAAAGACTCAACACAATTTTCTTTTCTGCCTCTTTATCCTCCAAACATAACAACATTGTAAATTAGCGTAAATTCAGGCTGTGGTTCTTCATTGCCATTAAATTTGAATCCAATCCATTCCCAATCCTCTATAGTGACTCTATTTTGGTCCAGGAACCATGGGGCTAATCTCTGGACATATCGGACAAAATCTTTTAACTTCCTCCTTTTTACTTTAACTCCATGTAACCCTAGGACTGTTCTGAGTAGCTTTTCTGCAACCTGATCTTTGTTTGAGATGAATACAGGAATATTACCCATCTTATTTATACCAGACAAATGCAATTATATGGGGGGAAGGGGGGCAATAGCAGCAACAAAGAAATAGTACTAGCAAAAGACCAAGACCTATTCCAACTAAAATACAAATTAAAAGAACTGATATTCCCTCTCACACTTAGAGTATCTCATATACTGTAAAGGGTGAATATTATAGTTGAGACTGAAAAAAATCTAAATTTAAATGGTCGCCAAGGGAAATCCCAAATAATAAAACCCGTCAGCTGCCAAAATTTTATGGTGATTTAATTACAACAGGAGGAAGGAAATATTAGAGGGAGAGAGAGAGAGGGAGAGGAGGAAAGAGGGAGAGAAGGAAAGGAGTTTAACTCAGAACCACTCTGGCTCATGCTGAGCCAAAGCGGGTGTTAAGGACTTGAAAAGCCAAGGCAGAGAAAGGGGTCAGTCCTTATCACTCAGGTGATTGGTCTGAAGGAAAGCTCTCTGTGGGGCTCCTCCAAACTCAAGTTCCAGGATCGAACTGAACTCTAGCCCTCTCCACAGGAAGTCACGAGAACTCCAGAGGCTGTTTGTTACCTTACTTCCTGCGTCTCACATGTGCCAATGGTGGCTCAAGTTTAACTTACGACAGCCCAGAGGTCTGTCCTTTTTTTTTGCACATGTCTGTTGAAGGCCATTTTCTCAGATAATTAAATCTTGAGTTTAATGCAGACCTTCCTAATCTTGTTAAACTAAGAAGGGAGGAGAAATGTAGTTTCCTGGTTCTGTTATTCCAAGTATCTCTATTGTTATTGATCAGGAAATAGCTAAATCAGATCTTCTAAAGAATGGTCTGATTAGGGTGGAATAGTTTTGAAATTCACAATACTCACCACCAAGGGGATCTCCATAGCATCAGAACTCTGTATGACCTGCACACAGGTTCGGGAGTTCACGGAAGAACCAGACAAGTCAGGGGTTCTCCAAAAGGAACTGAAGGGAGCTCATGGAAGAACCAGGGAGTTCCAATAAAAGAACCAGGGAGTGTCCCTGTACTGGGTGCCACTTGCTGGGGAATGCTATGGAGTCGAAGTAAAGAAAGACTGAAACATTATCAAAGCAAGGATAATGAATGTTTATTGTGTGCAGCTATACAAGATTTAAAGCTCTCCTTGAGAGAAACAATCTATCCTCCCAATCCTCCCCAGAATGTGAACAGGGGAGTTAACCCATTCTCAGGAGTTCTTGGAACTGTTTATGCAGCCTTGAACTGAGAATTCTATGTTTTGGCATACTCAGCAGGAATAGTATGTCACAAACACCTGGGAAGAGGAATTCTTTTCCCATGAGTTCATGGAAGGTTCACTACACCACTTGGATGAGTAAAAAGGCTGACTCCCTTTCCTAGTTTTTCTGGAAGGACTAGCCTCAGGAGAGGCCTCTCATTTTGGGGGAAGTATCATGACTAGAACCCTTGTTTAATTGCCTCTGAAGCCCTGCCTGGTTTGGACCAGACCAGAGGAATTATCTCTCTCTCTCTCATTTTCCTTATTTTCATTCTTTATATTTGTAAATAAACTACCATAAAAGTCATTCTGACTTGAGTAATTAATTTTGGTGACCATACTTTTATATATTCAGTCTAACCATAATTTTACCCTTTAGAGTGGAGTCTGAATGCAGATCAAAGCTTGCCATCTTCTACTTTATTTCCTTCATGAGTTTTTTAGTGTATGTGCCATAGGGGTCTTCTGTCACAATATGAACAAGATGGAAATATATATTTCATGAAAGTACTAGGATAGCCCTTATTAGACCACCTGGGGTGGGAGAAGGAGGAAAGGTGAGAATCCAAATTATAAAATGTCAGAAAACAATTGTTCAAAAATTGTGTAAATTTTTACATATATATTTTTAATTTGAATTTTTTTATTTAATTAATTTAAAATATTTTCCCATACTTACATGATTCATGTTCTTTCCTTCCCCTTCTCCCTCCCCTCTCCCACAGCCAATAAGCAAATCCACTATGTTTTACATGTGTCATTGATCAAGACCTATTTCCATATTATTAATATTTTCACTAGGGTGACTGTTTAAAATCTACATCCCCAATCATATCCTCATCAATCCATGAGATCAAGCAGTTGTTTTTCTTCTGTGTTTCTACTGTTAAAGATATTTTTAGGATTGTGACTTAAAATCTAAATTAATTTGGTTGCCAAGGAAATCCCATAATAAAATACCCAAGTCAGCTGGAAGTTTATGGTGATTTTAATTAACATAGAGGAAAGAAATTAAGAAGAGAGAGAGAGAGAGAGAGAGAGAGAGAGAGAGAGAGAGAGAGAGAGAGAGAGAGAGAGAGAGAGAGAAAGGGAGAGAGAGAGAGAGAGAGAGAGAGAGAGAGAGAGAGAGAGAGAGAGAGAGAGAGAGAGAGAGAGAGAGAGAGAGAGAGAGAGAGAGAGAGAGAGAGAGAGAGAGAGAGAGAGAGAGAGAGAGAGAGAGAGAGAGAGAGAGAGAGAGAGAGAGAGAGAGAGAGAGGAAAGAGTTCATTTAAACTGCTCCGGCTCAGGCTGAGCCAGGTAGGAGTTCAAGGCCTTGGCCAAGGGGGCCTCCCCTGAGAGCCAAGGAAAAGGGAGTCAGTCTTATCACTCACAATGTGACCATCTCAAGGAAGCTATCTGAGGGAGCTCCTCTAGGCTTGAGTTCCAGGATTGAACTGGTGCCCAGGCCTGCTCCCAGTAAGTGACCAGCCAGAGCCACTTCTCTGGGGAAAGAGCCAAAAGTTTCCCTGGAGAGAGCCCGTGAGCCAAATATATAGCCCCCCTTTACTCTTGTGTCTCCTCCTCTTCTCATCTTCTTTGATTAGATTATATCTTTAGAGTTACTTAACACTTCTGTGTTAAGTTCACCTTTTGTGAGTTACTTAATCTTTTAATTTAACCTTTATGGTTACTTAACACCTTTTTGTATTAAGATCTTAAAATAGACTTAACTTAAAGTTCTACCTTCACTATAAAGTAAGAACTAAGTACCTTCATTGTTCAATCAGGAGATTACAATTTCATCTTCTCCATAAAGTAAGATCTAAGTAGGGTGGAATAATGTAAAGTTCACAAGACATTCCTGATTTTGTTAGACTAAGAATCTTCATTGTTACAATCAGGAGTTAGGTAAATCCAATCTTCACACTACTCCCACAGTTCTTTCTCTGGATGTGAATAGTGTTCTTTCTCATAAGTCCCTCAGAATTGACCTGGATCATTGCATTGCTGCTAGTAGAGAAGTCTATTATATTCAATTGTGCTACAGTGTATCAGTCTCTGTGTATAAAGTTCTTTTGGTTCTGCTCCTTTCACTCTGCATCAATTCCTGAAGGTCGTCTACATGTAAATTTTTAAAAAATTTAAAAAGTAAAATCAACAAAGCTCCAAGCATTTATTAAGCTCCTCCTATGTGTCTGCACTAAGTAAACCCTGGAATTCCAAAGAAATGGGTGACAATTTTTTGTTGTTCATTTGCATCTGTGAAAGAGACACAAGCATGCAAAAGGAAGAAGCAGTGGCAATCAAATGAAGGTTCCATTTGGAATGTTACTGAAAAACAGTTGAAGGCAAAAGCCAACTGTGGCTGGACTCTGCTTACCTGTCTTCTGCTGGTTGTCATATACCAGGGAAGGAGGAGCTGATTTATCTCTTGGACTTAGATCATCTCTTTGGCTTGCTCTGTTTATGATAGTGACTGAACTGCCAGACCTATCAATCATTCCTCTCAAGTTGAACTCTATCCCAATATCCTCCAACTTGAGGTCAATCTGTAGTTTAGGGAAATCCTCATCCCTCTTACCTTCATTCTTCATTTTTTCCTGTCTTCCCCAAATAAACCCTTACTTAAGATAAAGAGGAGAAAGAATATTTCATTTGAAACATCATTAACTCTCTGTGAGTGATTTAGAAACCAGAAGAAGAAAGGGGGGAAGGAAGCTGAAGAGGCTGAAGAGGGAAGCTGAAAGAGGGAGGAAATGGGAGGAAGGGAGGTATAGAGGGAGGAAGGGAAAAACAGAAGAAATAAGATAATTAGCATCAATTAACAATCAAATATACCCCCTCATTATTATCTATTACATATCCTGAAGTATCCGGTGAATAGATCCCAAGGATGAAACGATGACCAACAATGTAACACACAAGAGGGAGTTTATTAACCAAACTGCAGCTTGGGCTTGGCACTCTAATATGGCACAAGCCCTGAGTCTGGGGCTTGAAGGTCACTGGAGTGACCAGGAACTTTTGTGGTAGGGGGAGTGCACAGGAATTCCTGGGGTGGGGGGAGTGAACAGGAACTTGATAGGAACTTCTGGGGCTGGGATCATTATCAGTTCCTGGCACATGTCAAGAGGGGAAGTGACAGGAACTTATGGGGTTGGGGTCATTATCCGCTCCTGGCATATTGTCAGGAGGGGGAGTGACAGGAATTTCTGGGTGAGGGGGACAGGCAGGGGAAAGACTCGTTTGGGAGCTGGTTCTTCAATCCAACTCCTTGTGATTCCATTTAGGGTTTTCTTGGCAAAGATTCTGGAGGGGTTTGTCAGTTCCTTCTCCAGATCATTTTATAGATGAGGAAACAGAGGTAGACAGGGTGAAGTAACTTGTCCAGGGTCACACAGCTAGTAAGAGTACAAGTTCAGCTTTGAACTCAGGGCTTCCTAACTGTATAATTGAAAAATCTGTTACTCTAAAAAAAGAACTACATTTCCTGGGAGCTCACTGACTTCCTGTCATTACGTACTTCCTGTAGACAGGAAATAAATTGAATGGGCAGTCCTCCTTTCTCTTTCTTTGGCTTGATGACTGTGAGTATGGTGGTGGTAAGAGCAGGGTTTTAAAATGGGCTAATCAGCCATAGGCACGTGGTTTTTATTTTGTATCATCTTTATTCCTTTACTTCTAATGATCATTAATAAATCTATAAAATATAATATTTTTATATTTGATATTCATTTTAATTTTTACATAACTCCAGGCTTGGTGCTCTATCTACTGCCACCTAGCTTTCCTAAAATTACAGATAATCAACAGAGAGGACACTAGTATGAAGAGAGATTCAGAAAGACTTTTTGTAGAAGACAGGATTTCAGGTAGGACTTGAAGGAAGCCAGGGAAATCAAGTTGTTATTCAGCCATGTCCTGCTCTTTGTGAGTTCATTTGGGGTTTTCTTGGCAGAGATACTGGAGTGGATTGACATTTCCTTTTATAGCTTGTTTTACAGATGATGAAATGAAGCAAATAGGGTGAAATGATTTGCCCAGGGTTACACAGAAAGTATCTAAGGCAAGATGAGTCTTCTTGACTTTAAGCTTGCTTTGCTTTATCCATTGCACCACCCAGCTGTCTAAAGGATGCCAGGAGATGAGAGACAAAGAAGGAGAGTGTTCCAGGGATGAGGAACAGTCAGCGAAAAGGAAGAGTTAGGAGATGAATTGTCTTTTCAAGGAATAGCAAGGAGGTCAGCATCACTGATCAGAGATCTGGGGCTGAATAAGGTGAAAGAAGACTAGAAAGGTGGAAAGGGTAGGGGAAGTTAGGTGGCTCAGTGGATAGAGAGCAGGAAGACCTGAGTTCAAATCTAGATTTGACACTTGCTAGCTATGTGACTCTGGACAAGTCACTTTACCCTGTCTGCCTCAGTTTCCTCATCTGTTAAATGAGCTGGAGAAGGAAATTGAGAACCCAGGCCTTGAGTTCTGGGTTCAAATTGGACCTCAGACACTTTCTAGCTGTGTGACTCTAGGCCCTTACCACTCTTCTGCCTTGGAACAAATACACAGTATTATGTGAGATAAAAATTATGACAAGTGCCCCATTCACTCAAATAAACAAGACCTGAAATCAGAAGTTAGGAGTAAAAAGAGGCAGTTGTTTATTCCCTTCATGAAGGGAGAACATTTCAATAATGAACTAAGAAGTGCAGACTGACTAGGCAGCAAACAAGCAAATATACAAGGTCCCAAACAACCCCTCCTCCCCCAATCCCAAACACCTGTGCCTCTAACCCAGTTCAGGTGAGGCAAAGGGAGAAACTGAGGCATTTATTGCCCTTCCAGTCTGTTATCAGTCTCCATCTCCCCCCCAAGCTTGTCCTGGAGTCCTAAATCAACAAAAGATAACAAAAGAATAGCATGCTCAATTCTGTCTCACACAGTATTCTAAGAGTCTAAGACAGTTAAAAAAAGAGGAAAGAAAGGTGGAGTGGGCTAAGTTATGAAGACTTTAAATACAAAGCAGCTTTTCCTACTGCTTCTTAGAATTCTTTCTAACACAAGCATATTCCATTTTTATTTTATAATGATCAATAACAATAGATAAAATTCTCCAGCAGAGTAAAAGTACATGGCTTAAGTTAGGGTTTAATTTTTTTTTTAATTTAAAACAGATCAGTTTAATAGTCATGGTAATGCTAGTGTACCCTTGGAGAAATATCTCCCCAAACCAATTTTTTTTCTCTTTAACCACTCCCTCTAAGGATTCCTGTTTAATCTGATCAAAGGCAAAAAAGATACAGCTCTCTTAATTCCATTAAATAAGAAGGCTTTAGCTTGCTAGCCTTTTAAAGGACAAATTCTCTCTAATCTTAGTTTCAGGGAATTAACAACCTTCCCTGAAAATTGATTAAGTCTTCTATTCAAGAAAAACTGATTAGGTTTTTGATTCAAGTGAGACCAAGGACTCTAGATCATCCTTCCTTCCTTCCTTCCTTCCTTCCTTCCTTCCTTCCTTCCTTCCTTCCTTCCTTCCTTCCTTCCTTCCTTCCTTCCTTCCTTCCCTTCCTTCCTTCCTTCCTTCCTTCCTTCCTTCCTTCCTTCCTTCCTTCCTTCCCTCCCTCCCTCCCTCCCTCCCTCCCTCCCTCCCTCCCTCCCTCCTTTCTTTCTTTCTTTCTTTCTCTTTCTTTCTTTCTTTCTTTCTTTCTTTCTTTCTTTCTTTCTTTCTTTCTTTCTTTCTTTCTTTCTTTCTTTCTTTCTTTCTTTCTTTCTTTCTTTCTTTCTTTCTTTCTTTCTTTCTTTCTTTCTTTCTTTCTTTCTTTCTTTCTTTCTTTCTTTCTTTCTTTCTTTCTTTCTTTCTTCTTCTTCCTCCTTTCCTCCATGTCTCTCTCTTCTTTTTACCTTCTCTCCCTTCTTTCCTTCCTTCCTTTCTCTTTTCCCCTTCCCTTCACTCACTCTCTCTCTCTCTCTCTCTCTCTCTCTCTCTCTCTCTCTCTCCTTCCCTCCTTCCCTTTCCCCTTTCTTCCTTCCTCTCTTGGAGAGAAGTCTAAGCCCTTAGTCTGGATGTCTGTACATATCTCTGAATATGAAAAGGGGATTCATTGGAACTGGTTATGGGGAGGTTGCGCCTCTAACGATTCTATATTTGTTTCTTACCCAAGGGAAATTCAAGCCACAGACTGGCACCTTGAATGAGATAGATAGTCTAGGTTTCTTTGGGAAGGTAGAATTTAAGGGAAAGAAAGGAGAATGGGCTCCTTGTTCATAGGCTACTGTGAGTCCTTTATCCAGGAAAAGCTGGAATGTTGTTTTGAGAAAGAGAGAGAAAGAGAGAGAGAGTTAGTTAGTTTTAAATTAGATCACCCTACCCCTACCCCCAAGCTATTAAAGTTTAAAATTGTACCAAGAGGGGGAAGTGAGGTTGGTAAGTGGTTAGAGTCCTGGGTTCAAATGTGGTCTGAGATACTTCCTAGTTGTGTGACTCTGGGCAAGTCACTTAACCCCCATTGCCTAGTCCTTTCCACTCTTCTGCCTTGGAACCAATACAGTATTGATTCTAAGATAGAAGGTAAGGGTTAAAAAAAAAAGGAGTTTCCTCATCTAGGAGTTCTCCATACTAAAGAGACCATGGGTCTAATCCTTTTTTCTGTAAAATGGAGATTTGAACCCTGGGCTTCAATCCCCAGAAGTCCTTAGTACTTCCCAGAATTCCCTATAATCTCACCTGAGATCCCCACCTGAGTGAGATCACAATTTGTATTTGAACTGGCTGTAACACCTACTTCATGCTCTTCTTCAGCTTCTAAGCACATGTATCTCTCTACCTGGCATGCAAGATATAGAGTTAGTGGCTGTGAATGGGCTAATCAGCCCTAGGCACATACTTTTCTTATTCTGTATTTTCTTATTTCCTTGATCTCTAATAATCTTAATAAACCTCTTAAAATATAATATTTTTGTCAGTAGAAACTAATTTAATTTTTCATTTCTATATCTGCTTTTTAATACAAAACTATTTTTGTGTGAATCTCCTTTATAGGATATTATTTTAGTCACATTATACACATAAGATCAAGGCATACAGCTGACTTAAAGGTCATTCATTTATTTGTAATTTGACCCCCACTACTGTGAACTTTAGATTACTCCACCCTGCTTAGTCTAACAAAATCAGGAATGTCTACACCCATACTTAAGGATTAAGAATCTAGGAGGATGGCCTATGATAGACATGTGCTAGCAAATGACAAATCAGAAACAGCTGACAGACCCCTGGGCTGTCCTAAATCAAGCTTAAGCTACCATTAGTACATGTGAGATGCAGGGAAGTGATGTAAAACTATCTGTATGTTTCGCATCACTTCCTCTCTCTGGCTTCTTTTCCCAGAGAGGTGGCTCTGGCTGGCAGCATGCTAATTCTGGCATCTTGGTGTGGTGGCAGCTATTGTCCGGTTTGGTGGTGAGTTTTCCTTGATACTATACTGGGAGAAGCTGAGTAGCTAGTTCAGGTGAGACATCTTAACTGAATTAGCTCTCTTGGAGTTTAGGCTGATTCTTTTCACCTTTATTTTCCAAACATTATCCTTTTAGAAAGTCACTAATTTTCTGAGACCTCGTTGTGGAGGTCTTTGAACTTCCCCTGGCACAGGCCAGGCAGGAGAAATCCCAATCCCTTCTCTCTCTTCTCCTTAATTCCTTTCCTCTCTATATATTAAAATTACCATAAATTTCTAGCTGGCTTGGGTATTTTATTTGGGATTTCCTCTGGTGACCAAAATTAACTTAGATTTAAGTCACAACTCTAAAATTATCTTTATACTACCCACTGCCCTTTTTTTCCTTGCAATTCTGATCCCCCCCCCATTAGATTTATGAAGTGACATCTGGAACCGTACTCTCCTCCTCACCTCCATCTCCCAATTGTTTTTCAGATTTTATTATTTTTTTTACCTATTTATAAAGTCAGGGTGTATACTATTGTTCTAATTCTGTTCCCCACTTCCCACCACCACTCTGCTGTGTAATCAGGAGAATCCTGGGTTCAAATCCTGTTCCTGATATTTATTATCTGTGTAACCAAGGACAAGTAGTCACTTAACCTCAGCTTCAGTTTCCTCATCTCTCAAATGAGGATAATAGTATCTACTTTAAACCACATAAAGAGGCTCAAATGAAATAATGCATGTAAAGTGTTTTGTAAACCTTCAAGCAACAATATGTGTCAGCCTACAAAAAAATTATTCATATGACTCATCGCATATTTCTTTATATTTTTCATATCTTTTCCAAGTGCTAATGAACTGGTTGTATTAGAGACCAGGAAGATAGAAATCACAGAGGAAACAACAATAATAACAGTTAGCATTCATATAGCACTTGAAGGTTTGCAAAGCATTTCACAAATATCTAATTTTTACAACTACCTGGGGAGGTAGGTGTTATTATTATCTGCAATTTACCAATGAGGTCCATAGAGATTAATTGACATGCCCATGGTCATACAGATAGTAAATGTCTGAAGCTATATTTGAATTAATGTATTCCTGACTCCAGTTCCAAGGCTCTATCCACTGCCTAGGGTATGAAGGGAACCCCGTCCCAGGATCATGTACCCAATAGTGAACTAGGCACTTGACCCGGAAATGATGGGGAAATTGACCCAGGTGTAAAGGGAGAAAATAAAAGTAGGAGGATCCAGGAAGGGGGGGTCTCTCAGGTTTGTGGCAAAAGGAAGATGGCTAAGGGAGCTAGCCATGAGCCATTTGGAGAACAATCACATGGCTAGTTAGAATAGTTTTTTTTTCTCTTATCTGCCTTCTCTTATTCAAGTAAATATTAATAAACTCTATGGAAACTAAGGACCGGAATTAATTTAGTTATGACACTAGAAAGCTCATAGAAAAGCTTCTGATCATTCCTTGAAGGCATTCTTGTCCATTTTCTAAGATTCCTTATCAGAGAACATTTGGCATGGTGCTAAGTACTGGAGATACCAATGTGAAAAAACGATGCAGGACAATTGAATGGTTGGGAGAGATACGTCATGTCCAAAAAATAAATGTTGCTTCTCCTTTGTTTTCAAATAGGACCAATGACATTCACAGGGTGATGCCTGGACTTGTACATGAATAGGATTTAAATGAGATAGAATTGAACAGTCAGCCTCATTCTTCTAGAATCCAGTGGCAAACAAAAGTCACAACAACTGGTGATGGCCCAGGATGCAGTGGATGACGGAGACTCCTTCCACTTCAGCTGCAGTTAGAACAAATTGTTCTCATTCATCCATTCTGCTTGGGGGAATTTTCACATGTTTGGGGTGGATGACCCTTTGACTCGGATGGGTTTTGTTAGCCAGTCTGCCTGGATGGTTTTACTGGGGTGTGGCCAAGGTATATACCACAGCTTCTTGGAGCCACAGGAGAGAGCTGGGTGAAAGGTGGATAAACTCAAGATGGAGAAACAGTTTGCTTTTCTTACCTTCTCCCTCTATATATTTCCTACCAATTGAGAGCCTTTTAACTTGCTGCCCAGAATAAATATCAATCAAAATCCATCCTCCAGAGTTTGATAGAGCCCACATGAAAAGAGGAAATGGTGGACCTCAGCAGAGTAAAAAGCCCTTTCCTATTTGCTATATATGGCCAACCTTAAGACTAAAAAGTTAATAGCTACTCTCAGCAACACAATGACAGGACAATTCTGAGGGACTTATGACAATGTAATGGGAGAATTAACATGTGAATATATATAGCTTATTTGTACCTATTTATGTGTACATATGTACATGTGTATAAAAATAAGAAATAACAAAGAGAAGAGTGAAGAGGGATTGGGGAAAGCTTTTTGTGGAAGGTGGGATTTTAGCTGAGACTTGAGGGAAGCCAAGAGTTAGAGATGAAGAGTAAAAACATTACAGACACAGGGAGGGGTGGGAGGAAGATTCAGACTATGATTGCTCCTTTAAAGAACTGAAGAGGCTAAGGAAAAATCTTACTCCTTTTTCCTTTCCTCCATTCCCTTTTATCCAAAAGAACTGATGTTTAAATCCAGAGATAAATGTCCAAAGCCAAAAGTGTCTTGTTTAGGGAGCAGCAAGAAAGCTGGTGCTACTGGTTGGAAGAGTCATTATGGAGAGTGGGCATACAGGCTTAAGAAGACTAGAAAGTTGGAGTAGGAAAGGTGATAAAAGGATCTGAATGCCAAATAGGAAACTCTGTATTTGATCCTAGCAATGACAGGGAGGCACTGGAGTTTACTAAGTATTAGACTCCATTATCAGTTGGGTATATTTAGGTGTTTAATGAGTAATGTCTGTTGTGTCCAAACCAAATGAATTTATACAATTTTAGAGACAATCCCTCACTGCTCTGGTCCATTCCCTGTGGTCTGGCTCCATTTTTCTCCAGTCAGTTTTGGCCCTTTACATACTCATTTCATACTCCTTTACTCTTTGTATCAATGACACCATTGTCCTTCAGCCCTTCTAATCTCCAGCCCTGCTAATTCTCAAACCCTGCAATTGGAGAAAGGTACAAAACTAGACTGGCTCAGTCATCTTGCTAATTTCTTCTGGACCCTTACTGAGGCACAGAAATTCTCATTGGATTGGTTTCCTAATTAACACTTTTTTTAAAGATCTTTACCTTCTGTCTTAGAATCAATACTATGTATTGGTCCAAGGCAGAAGAGTGGTAAGGGCTAGCCCAGTGATGGGCAACCTTTTGAGCTTGGTGTGTCAAAATTCAACAAAAAACAGAGCATAATTCTCAGGTGGTGTGTCATTTTGAGAAAAAAAAAACACACCATAATTTTGCAATATTTATAGTTTAAATAACAAAAATGTATAATTGTAATATATAACTGTATTTAATAAAGCAAAAACTAATTATTTAACTTACCTGCTTAGTGACTTCTTTGTTCATCTGTCAGTCAGTTTCTTTTGTGGGTCTTGATATTATTTAACTTATGTGAGGTGCCATGAACTAAGATAAGTGAGGGGGAGGGGGAATTCTTTAACTGACTTGCTTATTAGTGACTTTTTTGTTGTTGAATTTCATTGGCTAAATCTTCAATTGAAGGTTGGTATGTTGTACACTTCAAGCCCAAGCAAGCGCTACTAACTTCATCTCTCAATCTGTTTCTTTTGTTTGTTTTATTATTTAACGCTGAGAATAAGGTCTCAGAAAAGTATGTAGAGGGAAAAATTGTGAGTAAAGTCATTGCTATATTTTTCAGGGTGCTAAAAGTGTCTGGTAATTGGTTCCAGGCACTCCTCTGTTGCATGTGGGCTGGAGCCCCACCTAGTCTTCTGCTGTCCCAGTCCTGCTCCACCCCTTCCCTCCCCAGACTGCCTGCCTGCCTGCCTGCCTGCCTGCCTTCTGGGTGCTTGCTCCTTCTGGCAGGATCCTCTTTCCTGCCCAGGCAGGAGCCCCAGGCCACTGCTTGTCTCCCTCCCCAGATGCCCCCCCATCTGCCAACACTAGTGGAGCAGCCCTCATCCCCTTAGCTGGGGAATGGCTACAACCACAGCCAGAGCTGCAGGCCTGTGACTCCTGGGCCCGAGGCGTGCTGAGCCCACATACGGCCAGGTGTTATTGAAAATGGCTACACATGTCAGTGCTGACATGTGTGTTATAGGTTCACCATCATGGGGCTAGCCAATGGAGGTTAAGTGACTTGCCAGGGACACACAGCTAGGAAGTATCTGAGGGCAGATTTGAACCTAGGACCTTCCCATCTCTACATCTGGTTCTCAATCCACTGAACCACCTGGTTCCCCCCCCCCCCCCCCCATTCACACTTAATCAGCATCTCTTCCAAACCTTATGTAATCTTTGTTTTGAATGCCTATATCCCTGAGACCACAGATACTGTTTTTTAAAATTTTAATTTATTTTAATTCTGAATTTAATATGATGGTTCCATATTCATAATAGAAATAAAAAAAAAAAGGCTTGTAAAAGAATTTGCAGATCTTATGTATAGCTTGCTTTTCTTAAATACAAAAACTTGTTTCTGCTTTTCTGGACTTGCTTCTGTTTTCTCTATATTAAAAAAATGCTTCATGACTCTTGTATGGAGTGAAAATTAGTGTATTATTCTCGTATTTCTGACTAGCAGTAAAAACTCCCAGTAGAGGTTAAGTTTAAATCATTAGCTTAATTAAATACAGCTTCACTTTCCCTTTACCATTCAAACTTTCCTTTCCCAGTCTTTCAGATAAACCTTTTATTGGTACTTTTTTACACAGATCTCAGAGGGTATTGTATTGTTTCATATAAATTGGGGAATTCATTTGTATCTTTGCATCTCTGACTTAAGCACAATGTCCCCCATCCTTTGCACAATATACAATAAAGTCCATCTTATCCTGGCCTCTCTGATTATTTTAGTGATTAAAGGGAGTGAATCTTTTTTTTTTTAAATATATTTTATTTGATCATTTCCAAGCATTATTCGTTAAAGATCATTTTCTTTTCCTCCCCCCCACCCCCCATAGCCGATGCGTAAGTCCATTGGGCATTAGATGTGTTCTTGATTTGAACCCATTGCTTTGTTGATAGTATTTGCACTAGAGTGTTCATTTAGAGTCTGTCCTCTGTCATGTCCCCTCAACCTCTGTATTCAGGCAGTTGCTTTTTCTCGGTGTTTCCACTCCCATAGTTTATCCTTTGCTTATGAATGGTGTTTTTTTCTCCTGGATCCCTGCAAGTTGTTCAGGGACATTACACCGCCACTAATGGAGAAGTCCATTACGTTCGATTATACCACAGTGTATTAATCTCTGTGTACAATGTTCTCCTGGTTCTGCTCCTCTCGCTCTGCATCACTTCCTGGAGGTTGTTCCTCTCCATGGAACTTCTCCACTTTATTATTCCTTTTAGCACAATAGTATTCCATCACCAACATATACCACAATTTGCTCAGCCATTCCCCAATTGATGGGCATCCCCTCGTTTTCCAGTTTTGGGCCACCACAAAGAGCTCAGCTATGAATATTTTTGTACAAGTCTTTGTGTCCATTATCTCTTTGGGGTACAGACCCAGCAGTGCTATGGCTGGGTCAAAGGGTAGATATTCTTTTGTCGCCCTTTGGGCATAGTTCCAAATTGCCCTCCAGAATGGTTGGATCAATTCACAACTCCACCAGCAATGAATTAAAGTCCCTACTTTGCCACATCCCCTCCAGCATTCATTACTTTCCTTTGCTGTAATGTTAGCCAATCTGCTAGGTGTGAGGTGATACCTCAGAGTTGTTTTGATTTGCATCTCTCTGATTATAAGAGATGTAGAACACTTCTTCATGTGCTTGTTAATAGTTTTGATTTCTTTATCTGAGAACTGCCTATCCATGTCCCTTGCCCATTTATCAATTGGAGAATGGCTTGATTTTTTGTACAATTGATTTAGCTCATTATAAATATGAGTAATTAAACCTTTGTCAGAGGTTTCTATGAAGATTTTTTCCCAATTTGTTGTTTCAAAGGGAGTGAATCTTACTATATCAAGACCCTCCCAAAATTCCTACTCCAGACATTTTCCTTCCCTCCTTTCTCTCTCTCTTTATTCCCCACCCCTATTCCATCCCCATTTTCCCTTGTAACAAATATGCATAGTCAAGCAAAATGAATTCCTGCATTGGCTGTGCCTACAAACATATGTCTTATTCTATATCTTGAGGTCTATTACTTCTCTGTTAAGAAGGTAGCAAGCGCCACCAATCCTTTGGAATCAAACTGCAGAGAATTGTTACTATAGCTTTGAAAGCAATCTGAATATTGGGGAAAACAGTTAATGTTGGCAATTGGGTGGGACACAGGCTTATTGGGAAGGACTTCCTCCTATAATCAGACAAACTCATTGGATGTCAGGGTAGAGGGTGTTTATCCCCTTAGAGTCATCAGGTTCTATGAAGACTATGTTATGAACTATGTTGTGCTACCCGTTTGGGGGAAGTGTTTTAACTTTTTTTTTCTTAGGAACTATATGATAGATTGTGGAGGGGTACTATTAACTCCATTAGCTCAAGAAAAGTTAAAATATCATTGAAGAATATAAAGCGATGAAGAGATGTTTTCTGAGGGAGTTTTCAACTTTCTCATGTAAAGAGGGTTTAAGAGGGTTCAATATCCTGAGACGCTGAATGGTATACTTAGTTTCCTGAAAAGTGGAATCAACTATGGGTATTTTAAATGATTCAGTTGACTTTGGTGGGGATATGGGTCAGAGCCAAATTACTGTAAATAGTGATGTTCATTATTACTCTCATTAAATAATGATCAATTTAGAATTTTAAAATATAGATCAATATGGAGAAAGACAGTAAGGTGGCACAGTAGACAAGAGTATCAGGCCTGAAGTCAGGAAGATTCATCTTCTTAAGGTCAAATCTGACTTCAGACACTAACTCGGTATATATCCTTGAGCAGCCCATTTCACCCTATTTGCTTCAGTTTCCTCATCTGTCAAATGAGCTGGAGAAGGAAATGGCAAACCATTCTATTATCTCTGCCAAGAAAATCTCAAGTGGGGTTACAAAGAATCAGGCACTACTAAAAATGGCCAAACAAGAGAAATTGTGTAGCAGCGTACTTAAGAGAAATAATAGACCCAAAATGTAGAATAAGGGATTTCTAGTCAGGCATAACAGGGCAAGCTGACAGAATGAGGCCCTGCAAACCAACATTCCACTGAGAACTCCCAAGACTGGGACTGGACACAGAGGCAGTTGCTGGAGAGGGAGTTGGTGAACTCTGGAGGAGTAAGGCTGCTTTCCTCTAGCAGTCAAGAGAGCCCAGGGGTGCTATCTGGTTATTTCTGGGGTGGACCCAGAGAGCCAGTGGTCCTTTTTCCTTTGGGCTTCTTTGTTTCCTGCCTGTTTTTGCTACTGGAGCTGGTGCTATTGTTGTGGAGATTTCATCTGACATCTGAGATTTGCTGTTTGGATCAAAGAAAGGATTCTGGTGTTGTGAGATTTCTTTGGGCCCCTTTGTCCTTGCCTTTACCGATTCTCCCTTAACTTGAATTAGTTTAGTATAGAGAGTATAGGATTTTAATATCTGGGGTGTGTTAGAAATGTCATTCCCTGATTCCCTTCCATTCCTTTCTCTCTTTATCTAAATAAACTTTTATTTTATATAGCTTGTTTAACCCTTCCTTTTAACCCTCCCCATAACCACAAAAGTGTGTTTTTGGCTGAAGTAGAGGGCAACTGTTAGAATATAGTAGGTAATAAAAACAGGAAAGTACCAACACAAACTTAATTTGATCCTTAGACAACTCATTGAATATAGTAGATTATTTTAAGGTCGCTGTGTGGTAGACACAGGATAAGAAGCTAGTCAGGATTCCTGTGAAACTCCAGGAATTAAATGGCCTGACCTCAGATGGAGACTATGGAGTTGGGAAAGATCTGATAAACAGAGAAAGTAGAAGGGCTCAGGTCTGGATTGGCTGAGAAAGGGGAAAGTACTAAAGATCAACTCAAGTGTGTACTTGGATGTCAGTAGGACAGAGGTTTTATAATCAAGAAAAGGAAGTTGGGAATGCATGAGTTTTGCAATCAGAATGAGCTACTTTTCCCATTATTTTTGAAGCAAGTGTCAAGATATTTAGTTGAAATGGGATATAGGACTTATTCAATAGATAGGGAGGAAAGGAATAACGTAATCCACCTTTAGATTTTCAGAGAACTCCATCTCCTCCTTGTGTTAGCCCTAGACTAATGTCAGAGAAGTTGATTAGAGAAATTTGGGGGGAAGCTAGTAAAATTAAGTAGTGTTTAGTGTAATCAGCATAAAAACAAAAAGTCTGGGAAAAACTCAAAATGGGAGAGATCTATCTATAGAAGTCCCCTCATCTGCTTTCCATTTTGGCAATCAGGACCATTAATAGTCATTAATTATTTTTATGTATTTAAGTTTAACTTTTATTTTATACTCAAATAAAGACCTACCTTTTCTCCTTCTCCCCACTCCTATCCTGCCCCTCCATTTCACATTGAGAAAGCAAGAAAAAACTCCGTTAACAAATATGTAAAGTCCAACAAAACAAATTCCAACATTAGCCATGTCCAAAAAAGTATCTCTTAAATCTTCACTCTGAGTCTATCACTTTTCTTAAAAGGAGGTGGGGCATCTTATTTCATCAAGAATCTTCTGGAATTGTAGTTAGTCAATGTGATCAGAATTAAAGGACATTAACTAAGGGTAGAGGGAATACTATTAATCATCTGTGGAAGATCATGCTTCTTTTTGGCTAGTGGAGAGAGAGAGCCAGGGCTGAAGACAGAAGATCCTGGATTCAAATCTGGCCTCAGACACTTACTAGCTATGTGGCAGGTCACCTACCCCCAATGGTCTAGTTCTTACTACTCTTTCTGCTTTGGAGGCAATACTTAGAATCAATCCTAAGACAGAAGGTAAGGGTTAAAAACAAACAAAAAAAGAGGGACAAAGCACAGGGGGCAGCAGTCCCTTATGTTGAATCTTGATTCTGCTACTTTTGTGACCTTGATGAAGTCCCTGTACATCTCTGAGCCTCAATTTCATCATCAGTAAAACAAGGACGCTGATCTTCTAGTGGCTGACAGCATTAAAATCCTATGACTCTCCAACTTATAGCTTAATATTAAGCATGCTGCAGGAATTCAGGAAGAATAAACTGTCCTTAGTCCAGAATTCTGGATTTGACTGGATTTTAGCTGCTGCAGGTAGCTGCTACACAACAGCATGGTATAAATCAAAACCTGAATGGATGGGCTATAGTTGCCCTCCTGCCCTAGCTCTCTTAAGACTTTGTCTTCCACATACATACCATCTATTTCCAGCACCAGGAAGGAAAAAAAAAAGTCAAGTCAGAACATGACATTGCCAAGTTTTACTATTCAAGGTTGTAGGTATAAATTACAAATGGCCATATCCAAACTTGGCTGCCATTCAGTATTTTACCTTTCACAGGTACAATATCAATGTGATACAAAAATACAGGATCAAATCAGCCTATCTAATCAGTGTTTTAGGGTGAGACTTGTGGAAAGGAAACTAGACTAATAGTTTGGGGGGTGGGGAGGAAGGGCCAACTGGGAGTGGCAGTTGGGTCTTGTGACGAGCACTGCCTTCCTGCCGGTGGAGTCTGGGGTCCTGGTGTCGGAGGAGAGAGGAGCTTGTTCAGCCCAGTCTGGAGTGGCATGCTCTTCTTGGTTCAGCCCAAAGACACAGGCTTCTAAAGGTTAGAATTGTTCTTGTTTGCTTTCTGTGTACTGCTAAGATTCTGAATTAGAACAACAAGAGTAGACGGGAGTGGGACAAACTCTCCGCCAGCCTCAGATCTGAAGCTGAGAAAAACTCCAATCCCAACTAGTCATTAAACTTTATGTTATTTGAATTCGCAGTCAGATAAGTGGACTATCTTTTCTGGTCATAGAGGGAGCTGAACTTCAGCTCAATCATTCCAGAATAAAGAGTCCTTATCGGACCCCTGCAGCTTCCTCTCAGCAGGGGGCATCTCCCTCCCTTGCCTCACCAAACAGTGTTCCCTCTCTCCCCATAACTCCTCCTTACCCTCATACAAACCTCCCATTATCCCCTGTTTTTCAATCCTATTTCCTTTCCCAATAAATATTACAGACTGGAGCAGTGCCTGCAATAATCAGGAAATATTTTGGCAGGTGAATGAATGCAAGTGAAGTTCTGTCTTTGGGCTGTAGCACCAGAAGCCTATCATTTCTCTTGGTAGAGGTAAGCAAAGCCATAGCATAAACTGTGGGAATTAAGCCAGGGACTACTTAAGAGCTTTCCGTCCCCAGAAAAGGTGAAGGTTTGCACCCTGATACTATGTGTCGCATCTGTGTTGTTAAGAATCACTTTGCGCCATGAAGAAGTACCTATCCCTTCTACATTGTGGGATTTAGGGATTTGGTGCTCCTGTCATCTGGAAAATCCACATAAAGTTTTTTTGGCCCTCCCTTTATATCAGAGAAGAAAGTTTTTCTTTTTTCTTTTATAGGGTGTTTATGGTACCTTATTATAAAATCTGGGTTAAATATTTGGTCAATATGTTGATGTTATATAATACTATACACATGCTTTATACATTTCTGAATTTTTTCTGTATTGTCTGTTGGCCTTCACTGTCATCTGTGACTTGCAAAACTCCTCCCAGATTCCCATTTAATTTCTCTTGTTGATCTTTGATGTTTTCAAACTGTGATGGGGAAAGTCTTGATGTAGAAGGGATACCTATAATTTCCTATCTCCTAAGATGTAGTTTTTCTAGGGAGAAAAAGGAGACCAAGCAGGCTTAAGTTCTGCCCTGACCAGGAAGAGTCATCCCTGTTATTCCTGGACACCAATGTCAAGTCCCACAGATTCCTGGGGCTCTTCTTCAGGCTGGTTTCTTTGGCTTCCTCTCAGTTTGGTTAAAGATTTGCCTTTGCTCTAACTGTTGCTGCTTGAATTTCTTTAGCTCCCTGTAGGCCTGCACGACACGCTCTCTCTCCTCTGCCACAATCCGTTGTCGAGCCAATGAGACGGCTGAGGGCTGGGGGGCACTGCCAGGGGCCAGGAGGCTTGTCAGCAACAGGGATTTCTTGCCAAGCTGAGGAGAAGAGGGCAATAAACACAGAAGGTAAGAAATCAGGAGACATGTGAGACAGGACTCTCCCCTAGACCTATTCTTGGCACTAAAGACCCTAGTTCATGAGACCTGCCCATCACACAGACCAGGACAAGGAATAAGACAAAATTATCCTTTGAGGCTCCCTTTGTGGAAGGATCCTCTGCTCCCAGGCACACATTCTAAGTGTTACCTTGAAGCTTAACCAATCAACCTTCATTGGAAAGGTAATGGAGAAGGTTATTTCAAACTCTTATGACCCATTAATATGACACACTCTGCCCTTAGGGAGCACATCAGGTATCTAACCAGACCCTTTCACCCAAGTCTTACATTACCTTGTCACTGCTGATGCTCTTCCTTGGTTTTGCTGTCAGTTCTGGGGGCTGAAGAACAACCTCACCAAATTTCACAGAGTCTACAAGGGGAAGAAGAGGTATGAGAAAACTCATTATAGGATGCTGGATACATAACCAAACCACTCACATGCTTTCTCCCCCACTTGCTCTTGACCCAAGAACCACACACAACCTCGCTCTACCTTCCCCCATAAAAACAACCCTAGAGAAGAATGATTTCTAGTTCAAACTATTACATATGGCAGGGGGTACAGGTAGAGAACCAGACAAAATGTTGCATGTGGGCAGATGGACCCTGAGCTTGAATTTTTACCCCTGATCCTCACTATTTACCTCTCTCTCCCCGAGCCCTGATTCATAAAAAGGGCAGGTCGTTGGGTAGATCAAGTGAGAGAATATAAGTTTTGTAAACATGATGGCATGATATACATGTCGACTATGATTACATTCATTATCACAAGTGGCATGACTGAAGCCACCGGAAGCTAGCTAACCTGCTCTCTCTTATCTACAAGTCTTCAGAAACCCCTCAAATGCAGCTATTCCTTCTGGCCCAGTCTTCCAAAAGCAAGTGATTGGAAGATCAAATTCCAAGCAGGATTACCTCGAAATAGTTCTTTTTCCAGGTTGGCTATTGCTTTTTCCTCTTTCTGCTGTCTAACTTTATCCAAACGTCGTCGCTGGAACCTAAAAAGTCAAATATGACTCACATGAGGGGATGGGAGGTGGAGGTTGGGGTGGGAGGGATGGATAGAAAGGACTCACTATCCAGAAGTTAATAACTACAAGGCAACACATGAAACAGAGGCAGAAGTCTGAAGAAAATGGGTCAAAGGGAGCAGGAGGTCTATCCTCTCTAGAAATTTCCAACAGGTCCTAGAATTAAGTCAAGGAAAAAAAAATCACGAGGCTCTGGTGACAAGGGACTTTAGATGCAATCTTATTCAACAATATCCATGAAAAGCATCAGTCCCCTCTATAGCAGCTCTATGGAGGGCTGCCCAGATTTCTCTAGTGACGGGAAGCTCTATTCCCTGAGGAAGGCCACTCCATTTCTGGAGAGCATTAATAATAAGCAAGTTTGTCCTAACATTGGGCTGAAATTAGCCATTTGTAATTGCTACCCTTTGATCCTGGTTCAGACTCCCAAAAGAATCAATTATAGGTAATAATTCTTCTATATAACAACCTTGTCATATATTTAAAATCAGTGAACATGCCCTACCTACTTCTAATCACTTCAAATTAGTTCTTTTCTTTTCCAGGATAAATATCTCTGTGAACTACAAATGATTCTTCTGTGACATGATTTTGAATCCCCCTACTATCCTGGGTATTCTTCTCTGGAAAATATAGGATCCAGATTGGGCATAATAACCCAGTAGGAATAGGGCAGAAAATAATAGGATCCTTCATCCTGGATAATCTATGTCACCTAATAGATAGTTCAGTGATACAAGAGGTAGAATGCTTGGCCTGCGGTCAGGAAGATTTGAGTTCAAATCTGCCTTGGACATTTACTAGTTTTATGACCCTATGGAAGTCACTTAACCTGTTTGCCTCAGTTTCCTCAACCATAAAATAGGGATAATAGTAGCACCTAACACACAGAATGGTTGTGAGGATCAAATGATACCCATGTGAACTTAGTGATTTGTACAGTGCTTAGCATAGTGCCTAGCATATAAGGGGTGTTTAATAAAAGCTTATTTCCTCCCTTCCAAGAAAACCTTGGAACCTTTTTTTTGGTCAGCTATAATACACTGCTGATTCAAACTGAACTTATGGTCTAAACCACAAAATGTTTTTCACATAAAAAATCTCCAAATTTTCCTCTATCTCATACTTAAGTTTTTGAACATATAAACCTTATCTGGATCCTGATTCTATCATTCTATCTCTCCCCATTTTTAGGTCAACTGAAAATTTTAGAAAGAGTCCAAACACCTAATAAGTGTTTGGTAAAGGTGAATTACATTGTGAATAGTTTTAGAAATCCAACTTCACTGTCCTAATGAAGCCTGAGCTGGTTGGGCTCTAGGACAAAGTCTCCCAATATTTAAATCTGAGATTCTACCACACTAATAATAAAAAGAAAACAACTATAACTAGAGTAGGGTATAGGAACAAGGGAGTTTATGAATATCCTGCAATGGAATCTTTTATTCTGGATATCCTGCCCCAAAAGACACAGTGGCAATGAATGGTCTCCATGGAATTCCCCAAACTCAAAATTCCATCCTTCTAACTCCATGTTTTTGCATAGGCTATTAGGCAGTGCAATGGATAGGGAGCTGGGCAAGATCTGAGTTCAAATGCAGTCTTAGACACTTACTGGTTATGTAACCCTGGACAAGTCACTTAATCTGTAGGACCATAATTTGCTCATCTGTAAAAATGGAAATAATAATGGCACCTACCTCCCAGTGTTCTTGTGAGGATAAAATGAGGTAATATTTATAAAGTATTTTGTAGACCTTAAAATATTATATAAATACTAGCTGCTATTATTATAATTATGATAATTGGAATCTTAGGCTTCCTCCAAGCCGTGGCTCACTTCCTCCTGAAAGTCTTTCCTGTTTAGTGTTTTCTCCCTCCCTAATTAATTACATGCATACTTACCTATTTACATGTGCTATCCCCACAGTGGAATTTAAGCTTTTTGAAAGCTGGGGCTATTTATTTTTGGATTTATTATCTTTAGATCGCCATAGTGCCATGTACATGCTCTGCATACAGCAGGTTCTTAAAAAAAATGCCTGTTGTACTGGACTTGTCCTTGCAACACAACCACTCACACAGCATTTTGTACTGTTTGCTCTGTTACAAATTTGTTTTTGTTTCTCCAATTAGTTTACAAACTCTATAAGAGTAGGAAATTTAATTATGATGCTTTGGTGTATAGTACCTAGCCTAGTTTAATAAAATCTTTGTTTACGATTTAAACTGCAATCTTGCTTCTCTTGGTCTGGCTTTGGGGTTATCTGGAGGTTTTTATTGCCATCTGCTGGTGGATCTCCCTCACAGCTGTCAGCCAATGAAGCCTGTGATGTCATGCTGTAAGTTTTCCTCTTCATATCCCAACCAACCCTAACTCACCCTTTCTTCCGCTGAGATTTCTCTTTCTTTTGCTGAGATGTTTCTTCCTTTTCTGGTTTCCGTTCCACCTGGTTCTCACTGAGGAAGATCACGTGCTGGGCCTCTTGTTCCATTCGGTGGACATATGCTTTATCGGACTCCTTTTTTCCCTGCTTGAATTTGGGAACTGGAACATCTGACAGGGATCCCATTGCTTCCTTTTCAAACTTCTGCCTGAATGTCACTTGGGCTAGGGAAATCGCCAGAACATAAAGTTTTATTTATTTAAAATCTTTACCTTTTGTCTTAGAATCAATACTAAGCATTAGTTCCAAGGCCAAAGAGAAGTAAAGGCTAGGAAATGAGGTTGAGTGACTTGCCCAGGGTCACACAGCTGTGAAGTGTCTGAGGCCAGATTTGAACCTAGGACCTCCCATCTCTAGACCAGGCTCTCAATCCACTGAGCTACTCAGCTGCCTCCCAGAACATAGTTTTAAAACATAAAGTGACCCAAGAAATCAAATGGTTTGAAGCATTCATTCACTTTATAGAGAAGTACAGTGACCAGTGTGAATTTCAAAACTACTCCACCCTATTCAGACCATTCTTTAGAAGATCGGATTTAGCTATTTCCTGATCAATAACAATAGAGATACTTGGAATAACAGAATCAGGTCTTGGAAACTACATTTTCCACCCTACTCAGTGTAACAAGATTAAGAAGGGCTGCAGCAAACTCCAGATTTAATTATTTGAGAATATGGCCTTCAACAGACATGTACAAAAAAAGGACAGCTGGCGGTCCTAGGTCAAGCTAGAGCCACCATTGGCACATGTGAGATGCAGGAAGTGACAGGAAGTGAGGTAGAGAACAGACTCTGGAGTTCTCGGGACTTCCTGGGAGGAGGACGAGAGTCAGTTCAAGGCTGATGCTTGGAGTTGGAGGAGCCCCTTGGATTGCTTTTCTTCAGATTGGTCGCGTGAGCGATAAGGACGAATCCCTTTCCTTGCCTTGGCTATCCAAGGCCTTAAAGCCTGCGTTGGCTCAGCCTGAGCTCTCTCTCTCTCGGCGACCTTAAATTAATATATATCAGTCTTTTAAAGTGATTTCAATATCACACCAGAGTGGTAAAAATTCCAGAGCTTATGAGTGGTAGAAATGGGATAAGAAGCCAAGTCTTCTGACTCTCCCACTCTTTAGGATTTATTTAAGAGAGTAAAGGACTTTCTAACCTATAGGCATATAGACAGAAAAGGACTTTCCAGGCTTAATCAATGTAATCTATTCTATTAGACCTCCAAAGCAAGGGCTCTTCTTGTGTGTCAAAGACCCCTTTGGCAGCCTGATAAATCCTATGGACCCATCTCAGAACATGCTACTAAATGTTTCTAAATCAAATACATGGGGATTACAAAAGAAACTAACTGAAATACAATTATGCCTCCTACTCCTGCCTCTGCCCCCCCCCAAAAAAAAACCCCAGGTTTATTCCCCTTGCTAGAGAGAGGGGGAATAAAAGAGATGTCCCATTTTTAAAAAGTCCAATTCAAAATAAAATCTTAAATAAGCCTTGTTTCAGTATCACATATTTAGACCTGAAAGGGACCTGACCTATAGATCACTAAATCCAAATTCTCATTTTACATATCCAGAGACCTGTAAAGATCATTCTGATGAAAATGAAAATCAGAATTTGAACATAAGCCTTATAGGCCTTCTGACTACATTCAGCACTATGTATTATGGGTCACTTTATCCCTTTTCCTGCAATTTAATTCAACAAACACTGAACCTCATGCAAGTAGGTCACCTAGCCTTGCTCCTCCCTTCCTGGAATCAGGGCACTAAGAGGATCATAAATACAGAAGGCAGAAGCTCAATAAAAGCTGGAAAGGTGTAGAAAACACCTCCTGGAACACATGAATTCTATCCCTTAAATGGAAGAAATAGGGACTTGTTCTCCTGTGACAACACAGTTGGGGGGACCCTTATTACCCTCAAGTAACTGGCTACAGTATTCTGTAAGACATCCAAAGGGGGCCAAAGGGAAATGTGCCAGCCTTCTGAATCATTGTGTAATGGGAAGAAAATCACTTATTTCCTTTTATTCCTCCCTAACTGAATTCCTACCTCAATCCATAACAATCTATTCCAAACCTCTTCTCTTCTCAATCTTCCCAATTCTCCCCTTCCCTCCTCTCTCAGGTGAAGACCTCAGCTCTTAATTCATTGAGAAAATAAAGATCATTAGGTATAATCTTACCCTTCTCCAATTATCAACATTTCAAAATCCCTTTATATCTTCTTTTACTCTAGATTCTAGTCTCTGACAATGAAATAGCCCTTAAAGTCAACCCCTCAGTCACCTCTCCCCCACTTTTCCTCTACTTTTCAAAATCTCCCTTCTTTATAGGCTCTTTCCCTAATGCCTTCAAATATTCCCCCCACCTCCTTAAAAAATCCTTCCCAGGATCCCACCAGTACTATCCTATATCTCTTTCCCTCCTTTCTCAACCAGACTCTTAGAAACAGTTGTAGGAATTGACTTTTTCTCTCTAGATTTTAATGACTTTTTTCTTTTTTAAATCCTTACCTTCTGCCTTAAAATTAATACTGTGTATTGGTTTCCAAGGCATAAGAGTGGTAAAAGCTAGGCAATGGGGATTGAGTATCTAAAGCCACATCTGATCTCAGGACCTCTCATCTCTGGGACTGGATCTTTATCCACTGAGCCAGTTAGCTGCCCTCTTTAATTGTGAAGTATGATGGCTTTTCCCTCAGCCTTCACTGCTGACCACTTTGACTATTACTACTACTCTCTTTCTGGGTTTTCATGCATTTTCTCATCTGGTTCACCTCCTACATCTCTGACTCTGCAGGCTCATTATTCACATAATGTCTCCTTGATGGGGTCCTTCTCAAACTGGCCTTCCCCCTAGTCCTTACAGATAGCCCTCCATTTCCTATTCTCCTAATGAGCCTTTGACTAGCCTCACATGTGCCTCCTCCCTCCTCTCCTGGATCTCACAGAATCTCTATCAGAATTTAAGTAAGAACTGGAAAACATACATTTTGTCCCACATGTTCTATAATGTAGCTCTTTAGGCAACTTAAAGCTTACTGGCCCATCAGATGCATCCTCCTGGCTAGCATTTATAAATGTGTGAATTTACTTGACAATTAGTCCCAGTGGCTGGGATATGTCTCTACATTTAACCAGCCCCCATATCCCATCAATTCTGTCCCTTTTTTCCACCTTCTTCCTTTCCATTGCACAGCCACCACTGTAGTTCCAGTGAAGGCCCAGATCTTCTTGCCTCCTTGATTATAGTCTCTCCCTGATAATCTATTCTGACAGAATGATTTATTTGAAGCATATTTTATTCATGATAATCTAGTTCAACATCCCTCCCCAACCTTACAACACTTTAAAGCCTCCCTTTAGTTACCAAATAAAGTCCAAATTTTTCAACCTCTTATTAGAGGTCATTTACAAATGCCTCCATCTATCTTCCCAATCTTAACTCCTCTTCTCCCACCTCCTCCACATCACATGTATCCATCCCAGGGTTTATTTAGCTAGTCTGAATGTCTGAACTACTGATTATTGTCCGAGTGGCCCCATATTTATACTTTTGATCAGGGGTCCCCAAATTACAGGCTGCGGGCCACATGCAGCCCCCAAGACCATTTATCCAGCCTCACTGCACTTCTGGAAGGGGCACCTCTTTCATTGGTGGTCAGTGAGAGGAGCACAGTATGTGGCGGTGATACAAAATATGATGTCGCTCGCGTACATCACTACTTCTGGTGACATAATCCTTTGCATGGCACCTTGTTCTGAGAGTAACTGAACGAGAATGAGGTGCTGCGCAAAGGATTATGTGGCTGCACAATGAAAGACATCAGCATGGTGAGCTGTGATCTGGGGGAGGGGATTCTACACAGTGTACACTGCTGCCCGGTATAGTGGTGGCAGTGATGGGCCTGTGCAAGGTGTGACAGGCCCATCACAGCCAATGCTGCAGCCTCCATACTATATACAGGCATCGGATAGCAATGATTTGGCCTGTGACATCAGTGGAGGGCCTCTACTGTGAGAAGCCCACCACTGCCACTGTATGTTTTATAAGACACCCTCTGTTTTTGGGGGGTCAAATTAATATAAGATAGTGTCTTATTTTGGGGGAAACACAGTAGTACAATGCGGGGGCCATTGTACTGTGCAGTAATGTGGGGAGAGCCTTTTGGGCAAAGGGAGGTTATAGGGGCCATTATGTTGTGCATCTGGGGGAGTATGGTTGCCACTGTACTATGTGGGGGAAGTGAGGCATGTGTTTTTCATATTACGGTCTATAATTACAGATCTATAAATATGGACCGCAAGAGGACACACACTAATGTCATGCCTTCTTTTTTCCTGCTGTGGAATCTGACCCGTGTGATCAGATTCCTGTGTGAGTTCACAGATCGCAGTATGGTTCACACAGGGTAGTGTAAACTGGAAAGGTGGTGGAGGAACCGGCAGGATTACAGAGCCACACCACACCAGTGTGAGCCTGAGGTAAAAGTGGAGTTCCACCAATATGGCCACTGGTGAGGCTGAAATGATGTGGACTGGGAAGGCTGCATTGATGGACACAGATCAGACTGCATTGATGGGCAATGCAGTCTGTATGCCTCTGTGTGGGCAAAATTATTGTTGGTATATTGTTTTTGTATATATATGTATTTCAAATTGCTATTAGTAAAATACATATATCCCTAGGAAACAATGATGTCAAGAAAGAGAAAAATTGACTCGGAGTGTAGGATATTCAAAGAACAGTGGACTTATGATTACTTTTTCATGGAAAGAGCTGTGTGATATGCCAGAATATAGTGTCTGTATTCAAATAATACAATTTGTGTTGACACTATCAAACTCAACATAAAGATAAATATGATTGGTTGGAGGTGTGAGAAAAGATAAAATATTAAAACTGAAAAATACATTGACAACTCAGCAAAATACTTTTGTGAAGCAGAAGCAGCTAAATATTCATCACTGCGAGCAAGTTTTCAAGTTGCCAAGCTAATAGTGTGTACTGGCAGACCATTCATGGAGGGAAAATTTGTTAAAGAGTGCCTTCTTTCTGTTGCCAAAGAGATGTGTCCAGAAAAGGCAGACTTATTTAGTACAGTTAGTCTTTCAGGATCTACAATTACATGAAGGATTGAAGAAATGGGAGATAATTCACATCAGCATTTGCAAAACTCTGCAAGAAAACTTTCCTATTTTCCCTTGGCACTCAACGAGAGCAATGATGTTTGTGATTCTGAACAACTTCTAATTTTTATTCGTGGGATGAATGACAATTTTGAAGTCACAGAAGAGCTTGATGCACTGCAAAGCATCAAAGGAACAACTACAGGAGAGGATATCTATGAAAAGGTTTCCCAAACTGTGAAGGATTTGGAGCTGGACTGGACTAAACTAGCCAATGTGACAACTGATGGTACTCCTAGCATGGTGGGGTCTAAGAAAGGAGTAATTGCTCGCATTAACCAAAAGATGGACAAACATAACCATTCTCATCCAATAGCCATACATACATACATATTCTGCTTCATCCATCAACAAGTGCTGCTATGTAGTAAATCACTGAAGTGGGACTCTGTTATGAAAATTGTGGTATCTTGTGTTAACTTCATTAGAGCTAATGCATTAAATTACAGACAATTTCAGGAATTTCTGTCTGAGCTAAATGTTGCCTATGAAGATGTTCCGTACCATACAGAAGTTCATTGGCTGAGTCGAGGGAGAGTTTTGAGACAATTTTATGACTTACTTCCACAGATTGCATCTTTTATGCTTTCAAAAAACAAAGAAGTATCGGAACTCAATGATGCAGAATGGAAATGGCACCTCACCATTTTGACAGATGTAACAGAGCTACTCAACAGTTTCAATATGCAACTTCATGGAAAAGGGAAGCTCATCTGTGATATGCAATCACATGCATCTGAAGTAAAATTAGGCCTTCTTACCAAACAAGGGAAGGAGGAAAATTTCTGTCATCTCCCCTTAACTCAAAATCTGTTAGTGGAAAAACCCTTGATTGCATTCCCAAAAGAAACATGTGTAGATTCACTGGAAAAGTTGCAAAAGGAGTTCCAGTTCAGATTTAAAGAGCTTCATTTCCATGAACAGGACATACAGCTTTTCCATAAACCATTTTCTATTGACATTGAAAATGTAGATACAATTTACCAAATGGAACTGGCTAAACTGCAGAATTGTGACTCTCTGAAAGACGCATTCAAGTCAAGTAGCTTGTCTAATTTCTATGCATCTCTCCCCTCTGTGACATATCCTAATCTCAGGAACCATGTACTCAAAATGGCAACCACCTTTGGCAGCACTTATGTCTGTGAACACTTTTTCCAGAATGAAACATCTGAAATCTCCAATCAGATCTAGACTAATTGATGCACACTTGCATCACTTGTTACGGTTAGCAGTGACAAATAGAACCGGACACTGACCATTAGCCAAAAGCAGGCCCATAGTTCCCGCTGAAATACTGGTCAGTTTATTGATTTTAAATTTACTCGTTCTTTATTTTAAATATTGTATTTGTTCCCATTTTGTTTTTTTTACTTTAAAATAAGATATGTGCAGTGTGCATAGGGATTTGTTCATAGTTTTTTTAATAGTTCAGCACTCCAACGGTCTGAGGGACAGTGAACTGGCCCCCTGTGTAAAAAGTTTGGGGACCCCTGCTTTTGATAATGTCGTTTCTCTTTCCTGATTTTCTGCCAACTAAAATACCACCCATTGATCATGACTTAGCTCACATTCCTCATAATCCACACATGATCCAAACAACCAAATCCAAACCAAAAGTGACTCTTTGGCACTATAGGCAGTGCATGAGTCTCGAAAGCTGAAGCTCCTGAGTTCGATCCTCAGAAGGAGGATGTGGTATACTGGGAGAGGCTTCTGGAGAAAAAGAGTCACTCGACTTCAGACTGGGCTTAGCTCCCACCTGAAGTGGATTGTCTTTCCCATGAGAGTCCCCCACTCAGTCTGAAATTGCCAGCCTGGGACTCCCTTTAGGGTAGATTCCCATGGGAACAGGGAACAGGGAACAAGGTCAAGCTTTGGGGTCTCCAACCTATAAGCTAGTCCTAAAACTTGGGGTTCACCAGATCCCACTAGGCCACAAGTTTGGTATTCCTAGATTCCATGTTGACACTGTACAGAGTGGAGAAGACTTTGGAATAATGCATTCATAGTTCATCTTTTCCTTACTTCTAATGGAAAATGTAGCAAAGGGTGGGGGAAGATATTTCTCTCCCCTTTGTTCCCTGTGAATTTTAAAAGTCTCCATCTTGGTCTAGCACCCAAAAATTGTGCACACCCACACTACACGGGCATGTGCTAGTCAATGACAAATCAGAAATAACTAACTGCCCACCTGGGCTGTCCTAAGCCAAGCTAGAGCCAACCATTGGCATTTGTGAAACACAGGAAGTGAGGTAGGGAACAGCCTCTGGAATTCACTCACTTCCTGTGGAGAGAGCTAGACGGGAGTTGGTGTTAGGAGCTTGGACAGGGTTTTGCAGACAATGGATTCCTTGCTATGGGGAAATTACTAAACCTCTTATAGCACTAACAAGGGATGTAGTCCCTGAACCCCTAAAATTAGAGCCTGAACACATGTCAGCTCTATCAGAGCTAAAAAAGGCTATCCTATCTGCCCCTGCTCTAGGCATCCCAAATTACAACAAGCCATTTACTTTGTATGTACATGAGCGAAGAGGAGTAGCCTCAGGCGTTTTAACTCAGACTCTGGGGCCTTCTCAGCGTCCAGTTGCTTATTATTCAGCCCAGCTGGACCCAATAGCTTCAGGAGCACCACCATGCCTTAGAGGAGTGGCTGCTACTGCTTTACTAGTGACAAAAACCGTTGATCTAGTATTAGGATGCCCATTGACAATTATGTGTCCACATGAGGTAGAAGCATTGTTGTTAAGACAGAGAACACAGGCATTTTCTGATCAGCGAATTACAAGGTATGAAATAACCTTGCTAAATAATGAAAATATTACTCTGAAACGCTGTTCAACCCTTACTCCTGCCACCTTGCTTCCAGACTTACCAACTTCAGGAGAACCATTACACAGTTGTGAAACACTAGTGTCCATGGCAGAAAAGCCTCGAGATGATCTCTTGGACACTCCCTTAAAGAACTCAGACCTGATCTTATTTACTGATGGTTCTTCTTTCATGAGGGATGGCATACGCTATAGTGGAGCTGCCGTAGTCTCAGAATTTGCCACTGAGTGGTCAGCCTCATTGCCTTCTAACATTAGCGCTCAAGGAGCAGAGCTCATAGCTCTGAAACATGCCTGTATAATTGCCAAAGGTAAAAAGGCAACAATTTATACAGATTCTAGATATGCTTTTGGCATTTGTCACTCAGTCGGGATGCTATGGCTCCAGAGAGGATTTTTAACCTCAGCTGGAAAATCCATAGCTAATGCTGAAATTATTAATGAAGTCCTTTCTGCTCTTCAGCTGCCTGAAGCCCTAGCTGTAGTTCATTGCTCAGCCCATACAGGTGGCACCGACCCTGTCTCTAGGGGAAATGACCGAGCAGATGCTGCTGCAAAGCTAGCAGCCATAGAAGGGCCTGAATTACTTCTAACATTAACAACTACTGATGACTCAAACTTATCACTTTCCTATGATGAGAAGGAAGTGGAAAAATGGAAACAGAAATTAAAAGCAAAACAGATCAATGGAGTCTGGGTGTCATCTGAAGGAAAACCCCTGCTCCCTAGAAGTTTCTATCACCAAATTTGCCAATCTGTTCATAATAATGGCCACTTTGGTACCCAGGGCATCGTGGACTCTGTTAAGAGAGTATGGATAGCCCCTGGTATAACTACCATAGCCTCTAAAGTGTGTTCATCCTGCCCTATTTGCCAGGCATATAACCAACATGCATATCGTGGAAAAGCCTTTGGTGGACGCCCTCTGGCTTACACACCTTTTGAGCACCTGCAGATAGATTTTATAATGATGCCAAAGGCTGGACAATATAAATTTTGTTTGGTCATAGTAGACCAACTGACCAGATGCAGCAGCTTTTGTTGCTAAGGTGCTTTTAAAAGAAATTATTCCTCGCTTTGGCCTACCAGCACGTATTAATTCCGATAGGGGGAGTCATTTTACTGATTCTGTTCTAAACCAGATATATTCTTGCTTGGGGATAACTCCAAAATTCCATGTTCCATATCATCCCCAGAGTTCAGGCCACGTTGAGAGGATGAACAAAGAACTTAAAACTATGATTGGAAAATTATGCACTGAGACCCATTTAAAATGGCCTGAAATTCTCCCTCTGGCCCTATTTTACCTTAGAAGCAGGCCTAGAGGAGACTTACATATCTCACCATTTGAGATGCTTTTTGGACATCCGCCTATACAGGCTAAGCCTTTCTCCCCGGCTTATACATCGCTATTAGGGGGAGATACTACTATTGCTTCCTATATACAGGAATTACAGCACAAACTGCGTGAGCTACATGAATCCGGAGCTGCAGTACAAGCTGGACCATTAGACTTTTCACTTCACGACCTGAACCCAGGAGACAACGTGTATATAAAGAACTTCCAGCGTACAGGAGCAACCCAGCCTTCCTGGGAAGGACCATTCCAAATATTGTTAACTACTCCAACATCTATAAAGGTTGGAGAAAAGGACTCTTGGATTCACTGTTCTCATGTAAAGAGAGCATCTTCTGTTGAGACTGATTGACTGTATCCTATACATGCATTGGAGATAACTACCCATTGACAAGTGGAACTGTTTTATTCTGCTTTTGACACATTGAATTCCTAAATTTAATTTTTTTCCTTTTTTCCTTTTTTTCTCGTTTCCTTATTTTATTATTATTATTTTTACATTATTTTATTTTTTCCCTTTTTCTCATTTCTATGTACTTAAGGTACATATGATCAATATTAATTTTATTCTACAATATTAGTTTAAATATATATACTTGCTGTTATTATTAATATGCACCCAAACAGCTTTAGACTATGGGAACCTGCCATTTATTGATAATTGTTGTGGGACTATGATTAATGTTTGTGTCTGATTCTAGGAACGAGATAAGAAAAGGAGCACAGAGATAACCTGGATAATGCCAAAAGAGCTCACAGGTCTAAAAATCAAAGACCAATCCAGGTAGGATTAATGCATTTCTAAGCCAATACTAAGGACTTGAACCTAGTGTGAGACTCGGGGTTGCGACACTTGACAGACGTTAAGATGTAGGCCTTCCTTGTATCCACACTCTTCGTGAAAATACCTACAGACAAGTACCTAAGGTTGGCTACCATCCTGGCTCCATCCATTCCTGAGAACGAAGGTAAAATCAGACGAGGGGATGACACTTCCCTAGATATAAAATAAAAATCTGGTCCTCTTTTTTCTCTCCTATAGTATGGCAACTTCCTGTAGCCTTGGCTGCAAATGGGCAAGTAAAATATGCTGCATTCTGTCCTACAGACTTGTGGGATTAGAAATTACTTAACTGGACCCTAATACAGGGGCCTGTGGGGAAAAAAAAATTTTTTTTAATTCTTGCTTTCTCAAATTTTGTATACATAGATTTTTTGATTTTTGATACTGATTTTGAATTCTTCTTTAATATAAATATGCATATATAAAGGGTTTATATTTTTCCCTTAATTTTTTCCTTTTCCTTTTTCTTCTTTTGATTTTGATTTTTTATTTTATTTTCATATTGTTTTGTTTTTTCTTTTGAATTAACTCACACACCCCCACAACAAAAACTTGAATCCTCAGCTGGACTCAGTGTTTTTTCAACACTTTCTTCAGGGGGGATTGTATTTCATCAAATCCAAGATTTAAATTTTGTTCGAGATAAATCTTCAGAGAAGAAGCTTGCTAACTAACTGAATCCAGAGAATGAACTGTTTGCAGAAATATATCTAAACCTTTTCACTACAGGAAGATCCAGAATGAACCTTGGGGTGTGGTTGATTGAACATTTTTGAATGTACACTCTTATGCCAAAGGGGACTGCCCCCTAATTGGCTTTTGTCAATGTGCCCAGCAAAACATTGGTTTGCTGTCTTTCTCTCTCCTCTATTTCCCCATATTTACAACTATTATAATTTTCCTCTTAGTGGGTAAAAAATTTTTGTATACACTTGCAGTTAGAAATTTTTGGGGTGCAGTATGCTTATGTTTAGTGATCAATTGGGGAGACTAGTCTCCCAATCATCATCAGGGGGGATTGTGAATTTTAAAAGTCTCCATCTTGGTCTAGCACCCAAAAATTGTGCACACCCACACTACACGGGCATGTGCTAGTCAATGACAAATCAGAAATAACTAACTGCCCACCTGGGCTGTCCTAAGCCAAGCTAGAGCCAACCAGTGGCATTTGTGAGACACAGGAAGTGAGGTAGGGAACAGCCTCTGGAATTCGCTCACTTCCTGTGGAGAGAGCTAGACGGGAGTTGGTGGTAGGAGCTTGGAGAGGGAGGACGCCCGCAGACAGCTTTCCTTCAGATCACTCACGTGAGTTAAGGACTGATTCTTTCCACCTGGGCCCTTTGGGCCTAAAACTCCCTCTGCCTTGGCCAGAGGTTGAGTAGCCCCTTTCCCTTTTCTCTTCTCTCCTTCTCTCCCTCTCCTTTCCCTACTCCCAGTGTGATTAAACCTCCATAAACTCCATTCTGACTTGAGTGTTTCATTTTAGGAATTTCATAAGTAAATTCCTTGGCGGCCATTGTTCAATATTACATAAATCCTGTAGCCACATTTTTAACCATTACAGTGCTCATAACCTCTCCCAGAAGCCTAAAATTTCTACCATTACATCCCTTTTCCCAATTGGCAATGGTGTTGTGGCAGTGAGTTCAGCTGAGGTGGCACCAGGAACCTCAGATTTGTAGTTGAGACTCTGTTGGCCAGAGAGGCAAGGTTCCTACTGGTTCTAGGGTACTGGTTCTTTTTTTTCCCTCAGAGTGCATAGCAAACAAAACCCTAAGCCAAGATTTCAGCTGAACCTGAAGCTAAAGACAGTGTATACCAATGCCAACTATCAGAGTCAGAGGTCCTGTTTAGAGGTCAACCAGAACAACTCCCTAAGGAAAAAATGCTTCAACCCACAAGAAATAGTTAAGGTCCATTATGAGAAGATATTGTGTGATGGAGAAGAGGGGGAGATGCATCCCTAGAGGTAACCTGCGTTGAACATATATTTCTAATATCTGTACCTCACAACTTGAAAGATTTATGAATATAGCTAGGGGTTTGAAGTGGAGAGGAAACACTGAACTTGGGAGTCAAGAAGACCAAATTTAAATATAGTCTCAGATATTTACTAGCTGTGTGACCCCAACTCTGGGGAAAATCACTTAATCTCTCTCAGCCTTAGTTTCTTCAGTGGTAAAAAAGAGAATAATAGTACCTACTTCCAGGGCTGCTGTGAGAACACAATGATATAATATGTGCAAAGTACTTTGTAAATCTTAAAATATAAATGCTAGCTCACCACTGACACTGGGTGTTATGGTCTGGGGGTGGGGGGTTGTTGATATTTATCATGCCATTTCAAAAAATGCCTTTTGCTTTGAGGCTTCCAGCTGTTTATCAAAAGGAAAATACATCCACAGTGGCTTATGAACTATAGCTCAGGAGAATACAGTGACTGGGTATTTTATTTTAATTTTTAAAACCCTTACCTTCCCATTTTAGAATCATTATTGCTTCCAAGACAGAAGAGTGGTATGGGCTAGGCAATGGGGGTTAAGTGACTTGCCCAGGGTCACACAACTAGGAAGAATCTGAAGTCAAATTTGAACCTAGGACCTTCTATCTCTAGGCCTGGCTCTCAATCCACTGAACTACCCAGATGCTCCCCTCCTCCCCCCAAGTATTTTAAAGGAGAGGCTGTTGCTTTCATTCCTTTCAATATCCCCCATACAGAGTAAGTACTCAGTCAATGCTGAATTGACTATAGCTGAATTAAAAGATATATTGAGAGTGACAGAGTAGAGCCAGGAATCCTGAAGTTCTGGGTTCAAGTACTATTTCTAACACATTTGTAGGTCACAGAGAAGTCATTTAACTTCTTAGTCCCCTTAGGAAGATGAAGTGTTTTATAATCAATAAAGTGCTGATGCACACAATTTTACACAAAAACCCCCTTGAAGCAATGAAATCACAAGTCTACCCCACCCAAAGACATTCTAGTCACTCCCATCCATTGGGAAGTAGCCCAATGGGTCTTACCTTCTTTTCTTTTCTTTTTGCTGATATGTTTTTTCATCTCTTGACGACTCTTCATAATTTCCCGAAGTCGGAAAGGAATCTCTTGATCATCTAAGTTCTTGGGCTTAGAATCTACCTTCTTCTTCTCTTTTCTAGAAAGAATAAAAATACAAGAAATGTGTTGGCAACTTCTGAACACCTTCCACTGAAAGCTGGTGGTTATACTGGATGACTCTCCTATCTGCACCTTGGGTTGGGGCTAATCATTTGCCCATAGTTTCTGTAATCTAAACTGAATTTTCATGGACCTAATGGCAATCAGAAGTCACTACCTCACCTATTCCCTATGGGGTGGTCAAGATCTAAAATGACATTAAATTCATAAAATCTTTGAATTGGAAAAAATCTTGATGCCCTAGATCCAAAGTATGTTATGAGAAAAATGATGGCCCAGTTCCCCAAAGAGTAGGTGTGCATATGTATCTCAGTATGGGATCCTAACTCTGTCACTTTATACTTTGTACAATTAATTTAGCCTTCCTAGGCCTCAATTTCTTCACCTATTAAAAAAGCAGGGGTGGAGAGGTGGATTAATGGGCTCTGAGATTCCTTCTAGCTCTAGATTTTATGATAGAGACAATCTAGTACAGACTTCATTTAACAGGAAACAGGTTGAAATAGGTGGCTCAAGTCAAAGTCACATGGATAGTCTGGGGCAAGCCAAGCCTCAAACACAGGTATCCTGGCCCAAATATTTCAACTGTACCACAGTCTCTAATTTGGAACTTGTAAACCATTTACTATTACAGGCTGGCTAAATAAGAATGATAAGCACTGAAATACTATAAAATCTCAAATTTTCAAGGAATCTCAGTCTCTTTTCCTAACTCTCTCCCTTTCCTTGGACTAGACTAGTTGTAACCAATTTTCACAAAGCCTCTAGTGCAAAGTACTCTAAGTGTGCTTGAAAACAGAGGAGACCAAAATGGGGAGCAATGTACAAAAACATTTTGTGGACCATAAATTACCATGTAATAAACAGTAATGATCTGAAGGTTTTAAAAATGTTTAACATACATTTCATGAGACCTATTGGGGCAGTCATCATTCCCACTCTCACGGCTAGAAAAGTCTGAGACCACAGTTAAACTCAGGAAGAAAAGTCTTCCTGACCCAAGGCCCAGCACTCTCTTCATTGCGCTATCTAATAGTCCCATTCCCATTTTACAGATCAGGAAACCGAGGCTTAGAAATTAAGTGACTTGTCCACGATTACCATCAATATTTTAATTCATTTCGTGAATCGGTGGTAATAATACTAATCTATAATCATCAGTGTTGTTAATACTATTAATTAACTACATTACTTATATTATTAAATACATATTATATATATATATATGCATATATATATATATATATATATATAAATACAAGTCGGGAAAACTGGGTGGAAGAGGTCTCTGACAGGAGAGAGGCGTGGATGTGACCCCCGAGAGACTTGTAGTACCTCGCCTGTATCAGCTGCGGCGTCGGAGATTGTTTCCCTCGTTTCTGCTGCCCCTGCTGCCTTCGAGGGTCTCGGGCGGCTAACCCCGCAGGCCCCGGGGCTCTGGGGGGCCCAAGTCGGGTTTTCGCCATTCTCCACTTCAGGTTAAGACATCCACATGGTTACGCTTCCGCCTTCCGCCTTCCGCCTTCCGCTTTCCGCCTTCCGCCCCGGCAGGTCCCAGCCTCTCTTCCTGCCTTCTTTGTCCCGCCTTCTCCCCACGTCCATTGGTCAGTGGAGCCCAAGCCTGGGGTCATGATTAGTCTGCATGGCCACAGTCCAAGGGGGAGGTTCCCGCACGGAAGTACTTGTTCCCTGCCTTGGTTATGAAGCTGCTCCAGCTGCGGGGCGGCTGCCTAAGATCGGGGGCTGCTGCTGTTGCTGCCCTCTTCGGCCCGGCAAGTACCGGAGAATCGGGGAGGGGAGGATGGATTGAGGGCTGATGGGATAAGGCCTAGCGAGCCAAAGTGCAAAGATTACGCGGTGTTTCGCGCAGGCGCTGGGTCTCGAGACAAAGCTGATGGTACCACTTGGAGCGTCACGGACCTACGGGAGGACGGGGGTGGGGATTTGGGGTTGGGGTTAGAGTTGGTTGGAGGGTGGGGGGGGGAGATAGTGGCAGAGGCAGAGGCAGGGGGAGAACATGGGCCAATAGACCTCTCCGGGGCCTCAGTCTTTTAATAATAATGGTGATAATAACAGCCATTTTGTAAATAATAATAATACTAACAGTTATCAATAATAGCCAATAGCGCTTACTATGAGGTAAGCGCTTTACACTTACCTCCATTGATTCTCACAACCCTTGAAGGGTAGATACTGTTATTTTTTATTTATCCCCATTTTACAGATGAGGAAACTGAGCCAAGATCCAGGGTCACATACCTAGCAATAATAATAATAAGGATAATGAGACTAATAGCTCCCACTAGTGCCAGACACTGTGCTAAAAACTTTGTGATTATTATCTCATTTGATTCTCAGAATGATGCTGAGAGGTAGGTGCTGCTAATTATACCTATTTTACAAGAGGGGAAGCTGAGGCAAATAGATTTTTTGACTTGCCTGGAGTCACACAGCTAGTAAATATTTGAGTATTTGAACTCTTTAGTGGTCTATCCACTGAGCCACCTATATGTTGTTCTGTTTGGAAGGAGGATTATTACAAGGGTGTGCTGAGAAGGAAATAAGTTTAATTTGCATTTACTAACCTGTTCTCCCTTTCTCAAGTCTAGACAAACAACAATAAATAAGAAAACAATAAACCATGTCCTAATTTGTAGCATTTGCCAGTTCTCTAGATGTAAATGTTCACCCTGAAAATTTTATCAATGGGCAGTAAGAGCTGGTGCCAGCATACCACTCTACTAATTGTTTTGTGTATAGAATAGTGAATATCCTTTAAAGACCCGAAGGATCCAGGAACTCACCAGGGCCTTAGGTACTCTGATGACAGGGCCATACTTAGTTACTCTAGCAGTACAGCATTCTCAGCTCCCCACATACTAGGCCTCTAACATCTCCTCTGTGCTAAGTATTTGTCTAGGGAGGCCATAGAGAGGCACTTGGAGACAGGAGAGCTGGGCATTAATCTTCTAAGCAGTTGTATGAGCATGTACAAATCATTTCATTTCTCCCAGTCTTAGTTTCCTCATCTATAAAAGAAATGGCTTTATATTTTTCCTGCATATGCAGTTTTATAATATATATGTATTTCTGTAACCCTCAGGAGCCATTCCAAATCTGTAGTTGTGCTAGGCACTTGGGGTTCCCTGGAATTTCCAACAGGTACTATACAAGAGGCCTTAGCAGGAGCAGCAGGACTTTTGGGAAGAATGAGACAGGCCAAGGATCTGAAGCAGGCCCTCCAAAAAGCAACATGAAGACTGATCCATTACCCAACCAAAAAGCTTCCTCTCACTCTGATGGTGGTTCTTCAGAATCCCCATATCCTCCGCCTCCTATATTGCCACCCCCTACAAACTGCTGCATGAGTGGCTGTCACAATTGTGTATGGATTGAGTATGTTGAGGAACTCTTACAACATTACAAGGATGGTGGGGCCAAAGCATTGGCTGCTGTGGATGAACATATCCAAGATGAGAATATCAAGACCTTTATCAAGATGGAGATCCAATTCAGAATGAGAGAAAAAGACTGATGTGCATCCCAAGTGGAAATGTTTTCCACCTGTCATCTCTCCAGGAACTGCAACTACCTCTAGTGATTTTTTTGCTCCCTTTTCAAGGGGTTTTCAGAGAAGAAATGAATATTAATAGGATGGATATTATATTGACTTTGCCTGAAAATAAATACTCCCTTCCCTGACATGTCACCTAGAAGTGTATGTCTTCTGCTAACTGTTTCTTTTTGAGGCGTCATTCTTCAACATCTAAAACTACCTTGGCAACTTTTTAATCTTCCTATAACTTCATTCTCAAATAATAAATTATCAAATATATGACTTTGTATAAAAATGTATAGGTATTAGACATAAAAGGAGATATAAGTAAGTTAGAAGAACAGGGAACATATTACCTATCTGATTTATGGATAGGAGAGGAATTTATAAGTCAACAAAAGATGGAGAGCATTGTGAAATGTAAACCGGACAATTTTGAATACATTAAATTGAAGTTTTAGTACAAATAAATGTTGCCAAGATGAGAAGGAAAACAGAAAATTGTGAAAAAAAATTTACAGATAGCCTGTTGAATAGAGGTCTCATATCTAACATATATAGAGAACTTTATCAAATTTATAAGAATAAGAGCCACCCCTCCATTGATAAATGGGCAATAGTTATGGATAATTTTTTGATGATGAAATCAGCCATATATAGGTATATGAAACAAATACCCTAAATCACTACTGACTAGAAAAATGCAAAACAAAACAGTTCTGAAATTTCTCACACCAATCCCATCAAAATGGCTAAAATACCAGAAGAGCAAAATGACAAATTTTGGAGGGCATATGGAAAAATGGGGATACTCATACACTTGGAGCTGTGAACTGATCCAACACATCTTGGAGAGCAATTTGAAATGACACCCAAAGAGCTGTAAAACTGTGTATACTCTTAGACCCTGCTGGGTCTATTTTCCAAGGAGATCAGGGAAAAAGAAAACCCAATTTTTTTTTTCTTTTCCAAAATAGCAACTCTCTCTGTGTTAGCAAAGAATTGGGGATGCTCATCATTTGGGGAATGGCCAAACACATTGTGGTATATGATTGTGATGGAGTACTATTGCCCTGTAAGAAACAATGAGCTGGTTAATTTTTTACAAACTTGTAAAGAACTATATGGGATAATGAACAATGAAATGAATAGAATTGAGAACCTCATACAGAATTAATACTGTATACACTGTGAATATTACATATAGAGAGTGAACTGCAAGACTTAATTTGCATGAACATGTTTGTCTCCTGGATGATGCCATGGGGAAGGTGAAGAGAGACTAGGACTCTTATAGATAAATTCTGTTAATTAAAAAAAATGTACAGGTACAGTCTCTTCCAAGGAGCTAAAATGAATGCACAGACTTTTATAGGTTACTGAGACAAGATAAAACTGAAATCATGTACAATAAAGCACTGTTCAAAAGCATCTACATTACCATAAATATAATTCAGCCTAGGTCCATCAACAATTAATTAAATGTTCACGATGGGCTAGTTACATATATTGTATTTGTGGGGAACAATACACTCACGGGGAAGGGAGAGCTAGAAGCTTGCTATTTTTGTCAATTTGGAGGATGTGGAACATTGAGGGCTTTTACTTAATATATGCCAGGCCTTGTGAAAAGGACAAAAAATGAAACATCCACTAACCTACCCTTAAAGAGTACCTGTTCTTAAATATATACAAGATTGTCACAGGCAAGGTCCAGCCTCACTTGCGACTTCAGGGGTTCCAACAGGTGGCAAATGATCAGTTAAGAAAATAACAAACGGAAGACAGCTGTATCTTTAAGGCCATGGGAATATTTTACATCTGATAGCTGATCCGCCATCTCCAGGCCTGGTGTTTATTTTTATACCCATTTTCTTGGCACTCTGAATCTTAAAATTTCTCAGACTCTACCTTGGAACATCTTAAGGTTATGGTTAAGGTTATTCCCCATTTAAACAATGGAGGTCCTTGATCAGGAATGTATTGGGAACTTTAAAATTACTCCACCCATACTTAGGCATACTTTAGGGGAAGATAAAGTTGTAAAACTCCTTAGTGAACAATGAAGGTACTTAACTCATAGTGAGACTAAAACCTTAAGCTAGGTCTATTTTTAGATCTAATACAAAAGGGTGCTAAATACCTATGAAGGTCAAATTAATCACTAAAAGGTCAGGCAACTTGCAAGGGGCAAGCTTAAGAAAGAGTTGTTAAGTACTCAGAAGATATAATCTACCCAGAGAAGGTGAGAACTAAAAACTAAAAATGGGCTGTCCTAGGAAAAGTATCTACTGTGATTGGTAGACGTGAAAATCTAGGGGAGGTGACACAAGAGAAATTTCTCTTTAAAAGGAGCTATCTGAATCAGTTCAAGGTAGTTCAATTTAATTCAGCTTTGGAAGCTGAATTGGAGGTCAGGAGTCAGAGGATGCTGCTGGGTCTCTGAACACTAGAGTTTTGCTTGGAAAGATCTTGTGAGTGATTAAAGACTGACTTAGTTTCTCTCTTAAAGAGGAAGGCCTAGCCTTTTCCTACTATTTCCTCTTACTCTGTCTCTTTCCCTTTCCTTAATTCCTTCATTTATATTAATTAAAATCTCCATAAAACCCAGCTGACTTGGGGTATTTCATATTTGGGAATTTTTCCCACGGCGACCACTTATTTTTGATATAAAATCAAGACGCTAAAAATTATCTTTACAGTTTGGGCAATTCACAGTCTTGAAACCCATATTTTCACGGTTACAGAACATAGATACATTACCCAAGACACATGTCCAAAGAGAGATAATTGGAAAAGTGATACATTAACTTTTAACAAATCACTTGATTAACATTTTATATTCTTGTAATGTGATTATAGATAGCATAAAGATTTCACACAAGATAAATGAGTTTTGTCACAGGTAGCTTAATTTTCTCATTACCCTGTGAGGAGTTTTGAGCTTACAAACAATCAAGGAAAATTACTTATTGCCTTTAATAAAAGGGAATAATCAATCAAGAGTTCTTAAAAGACAATTCAACAATCATATCATTGAGGTTGAGGGGTACTGGAACACAATTCAGATTTAATATTAGACTGGTCATTTTTCAGGGTTTAATAGAGAGTTTCCCACTGGCGAATTACTGGTTTGTGAAGTTGAGTCACTGAGGCATATTGAAGCTTGGTGTACCTGTACGTTTTGTACAGGCCTTTGTGATTGATTTGTGTGTTGGCTTCATGAGAATAAGTTTCTCTGAGTGGGAAAGTTCTGGGCTTGGCCTATAGCTGCAGTTTTACTGAGGATTATGTGCCCAAGTAAAAGTTAACTCATGAGTCTTGGTGTTGGATTTGAGGGTCTGATCTTTTGGTGATGTTTTAGAGAATTAGGGTACAGGTGTTTTGCTCTTGCATTATTCCTTCTGAGACTAGGGGTAATAATAATCATGTCAATTCCATAGGTAAGGGATATTAATGAGAGAGGTTATGCAAAGGGGATAGAGTGGGCAGTCACATCTTGCCAAGGGCCACTCTGGGGCCTCCTTAGCTACCACGCGTGACTCTGTCAAGGTGTCATGGCCTGATGGATCCCAGCACAAGATATATTCAAAATAAATAAAGCTAAATTCGGGCAAGGGCATTAGCCCCTGGGGAACATGGGGAAAGTTTTATGTAGAAAGCATCATTTGAGCAGGGTTTTGAAGGAAACAACTTTCTAAGAGATGAAGGTGAAGAGGATGCATTTCAGGCCTGGGAGACTGTGATAATGGAGCATTATAGAAAGAAAAACATGAAGTTTGTAGCATGTGGGAAGGGGGAGTAATATGTAATAATGTTGGAGTCAGATTGCAATGAGGTTGTTGTTGTTTTTTTTTGAACCCTTACCTTCCGTCTTGGAGTTAATACTCTATATTGGCTCCAAGGCAGAAGAGTGGTAAGGGCTAGGCAATGGGGGTCAAGTGACTTTCCCAGGGTCTGCAATGAGGTTTTAAGGAACTCTAAAGCTTATTTTGATTCTAGAAGCAATGGGGAACCCAAGAGTATATTTGGCAGCAATATGGAGAAAAAAGCCCTCAGCCTTAGTCATTTCCATTGAGGAACTCAGACTCTTCTTCCCACTCCCAAGTAGATTTTTAAAAAATGGGAATCCTAGGAGCAGTTAGGTGGCTCAGTGGATTGAGAGACATGAAGCCCTGGATTCATATCTAGCCTCAGATATTAACTAGCTGTGTAACCCTGATCAAGTCACTTAACCTCCATTGCCTATCTCTCACAACTCTTCTGCCTTGGAATACAGTATTGATTCCAAGACAGAAGGTAATTTTTTTTAACGGGGGCTCCTGTTGTGAAAATACTTGTGATTTTTTAATCTTGCCTTTCTCCAATCTTGCTCTTCCACACCCCTTACTCTTGCCTGGTCCAGTCCCCTTTTGTAAATTCATTCCTATAATCTTTCAAACTAAAAAACTTGTATTTTCCAAATTGATTAGGGATTCCTATCTGTGACCTCAAAGATAGGACAGCAATTAGACTCATGAGCCACATCCTACCTCTCCACATAGTACATTTGAATTAACCAGATGGAATGAAGAGGAACCCAGGAGTAGTAACAAGAGTATAACTTGTAACACTAGCAATGTTGTTCAGTTGTGTTTGACTCTTCATGACCACATTTGGGGTCTTCTTGGCAAAGATACTGGAATGGTTTGCCATTTCCTTCTCTAGTGGATTAAGGCAAACAGAGGCCAACTGAATTTACCCAGGATCACATGACTATTGAGTAACTGAGGCTGGATTAGAACTCAGGTCTTCCTGATTCCAGACATAGTGTTCTATCCACTGAGACACCTAGCTATCTCACACCAATTGTGTACCTTGGCATAAAGATCATTATACCCAAGGCTCCCTGGCAGCATCTTTTCCCAGCTCTTTCCAGTCCTACTTTTAGATTCTCAATGGTGTTGGTGAACTGTCCCAATTTTAGAGGCATCAGCTATTATCCCAATTTAGGAAGGATCGTAGATGCTGTTGGAGTACTTGCTTTAGTATTTCCAGGGTAACTCTCTCTATGTCTTTCCATTAAAAATGCTCAATGAAAGGGCCTACTGCTTTCAACATTGACTAGTTCATTTAATTCTTCGGAAAAAATCCTGCAACAGATCCTAGGAACAAAAAACCCACAATAACAACCAATTCTATCCATAACTGCTTATAATTGTTTTAATCATGTTTGTGAATTCATCAGTCCTGCTACAAAGGAAACCTCTTGCTTTATAATTGTATAATTGCTACGAAGTGCTTCAACTGCAAGTTGATTTCTCTGGGTTTTAGTTTCTTCATCTCTAGGGAATTAAACTGCATGATCTCCAAGATCCCAACATTAAACTAAACCTATGAGCTTATGATTACCTTGGTAATAACTTAATAAATTATTTAAACTTCAAAGAATTTTAATACTGTCAAAGGGAGAAGGGATCTAGTAAAATAGTCTCTAAAAACAAAAACAAAAACAAAAAAACAACCCTTACCTTCTGAATTAGAATCAATATAAGTGTCTTTTCCAAAGTAGAAGATCAGTAAGAATTAGGCAATTGGGGTTAAGTGACTTAGCTACTGTCACACAGTTGTCTCACACAAGTGTCTGAGATCACATTTGAACCCCAAACCTTCTGTTTCCAGGCCTGGCTCTCTGTCCATTGAGTCATCTAGTTGCCCAGGGTACCCACATGTTGAGAAATGGCAAAACAAAATGTGGTATATGAATCTAATGGAATATTGAGTAATAAGAAATAGCGAAATGGATAGTTTCAGAGGAAAATAGGAAGATCTCGTTAAACTATTGCAGAGGATAGTAAGTGGAATTAGGAGAACAATTTCTGTGATGATGGATTGCTAGTTAATTTATGGAGTAAAGGAATGAAACCACACAGGGGTCCCTCTTGGTTGAATGGGGGAGGGCATACATAGTTTTTTGCTAGGAAAGACCACAATGGCAGTATAGAGAGTACACAGGTAAACAGCACTGAAAATACAAGGACAAATGATGCAAGAAGGGAGATACAGAGGTAGAAAGTGTGGGTGGGAAGAGAATGGGAAGGGGAGAGTGGAATAACCTTAGATCAGAGTTGGAAGTACACCAGTAGCATGGACTTCAATGGAAGTTGAAGAGTATTGAGGGGCAGGAGTTTGGGGGTTTCATTTTTTAGGTTTTTGGTGAGAGATAGACTAATTTATTTATGCCACCTTGGGGTTATTAGTTCATTGGCATATCCATATCATCTCAAGATTTGATATTCTGCTGTTCTTACTGAGGTTATCTGGAGCTTAAGCTTATGGACCATGAGTAGTTAGCAAAACCAAAGGGCCTTTACAATCAAGTCTTAGTTGGCTTTCCCTAATTTAGCACATGGTTTCAGGATGTGACTAGTTAATTTATGAGATAATTTACAAGTGACTATTATGTTCCCTTCACTATGGGACTGTCTTTAAGTAACTTCTAGGTTTCCCTTTGCAATTTTACTGCAACTATTGGTATTGTTACTTTATAATTGCCACTTACAAACTTTATACTAACTAGAAGTTGGGTGATGATCAGGGAGAACAAAACAAAATATAATTTTAACACAAATGACATAATAGAGAAAAATAACTTTGAAAGACTTTAGAACTTGGAGGAATGAAGATGAATAACACAAACCACCTCCAACCAGAGAGAGGGGAAGGAGTTTAAATGTAAGAATGAAGCATTCACTTTTATATAAGGCAAATATGGGAATTTGTTTTGCCAGATTATGTATATTTATTATGATTGTTGGGGGTGGGGTAGGGATGAGTTGGAGTGGCAGTTGGAGGGAGAGGTATAAGTACTTGTAAAAGTAAATGAATTAAAAAACAAATTGATATTTCTCTCTACTTGCCACATTATCAGATTTCTATCCCAGCAGTAGATAGAAATACTTTTACTTGGTCAAAAGAGCTTCCACTGCGTGCAAATGATTTTTATATCAGATGATCACACTGAGAATTGGTCATTTGTTCATGTGAGCACTCCCTCTGGCAATGAAGTTTACAATTCTGTTGTGCCAGGTGGATAGACTTCATTTCAAATTTCTGTGGCCAAAATAATTCATTGCTTGATGGCTAACCTTTCCAAACATAGGTAGGCTGGTCCCTGGATGGCATTTACACAGTCCATAGATAAACCCAAACTCAGTCTTTTCCAGCTTGGTAGGATCTGTCATAGTCTATGCTCCACTGGTACAGCTTTCAAGGATTGTAAATCTTGAAATCTCTCAGACTTGTGAATGTTAAAAATTTCCCCATCGGGGAATTCTTAATTGGAACAAATTCCCTACTGAGAAACATTCTCCATTTTGATGTGAGAACTCGCCAGGATCAGAAATGGGAGGACCTCTACTCCACCAGTACTTAAGACTGCTTTAGGGGAGAAAAGTCATTGCTAAACAAAGAAAGTACTTGGATCCATGCTTATGGTGGGGCAAGGAGTTCTTTGAGCCAGTCCTGTTTTTAGAATTGATACAATGAGATGCTAGGTACCTAAAAGGGTCGGGCAAGTTTTGTCTTAATGAGATTAGGTGACTCAGCTGTGTTTTCACTGGTTCAGACTTACTGAGGAGATTTGTTGACTTAGCAGGAATTCAGATGGGCAGTCCTTTGGAAAGCGTCTACAGTGATTGGTAGATGTAGGGATTTAGGGGAGGTGACATGGGAGAAAAACACCTATATAAGAAAAAGCAGAATCTCTTGAGGATATAGAGATCCTTTTGGAGAAATCCTTTTGGAGGATCTCTGATGAGGATCGCTTGGGAGCTCTCTCTGGTGAAGTCAGCTGAGATGGAGCTGGCCTGGTGTCACTAGAATCCTTGTTTAGGCAGACCTTGTGGTGAGTGTTAAAAGACTGACTGACTGATTTCTCTCTTAAGACTCAGGTCTAGGCCATATACTTATTCCTTTCTTACTCTCTCTCTTTCTTTGATTACTCATTGTATTGTTAATTAAAATCTCTATAAAACCCAATTGACTTGGGTATTTGAATAATTGGGAATATTTCCCTGGTGACCACCTTATATTTGATTTAAAAACCAAGACACTGTAGTGAAACATATTTTCTGTGGTCAAATTTACTCACCCTCCCTTATATCTATCACAATTTATATCTTCCACCATTTTAACTCACTACAGTTTAAGACCTCAGCTATTTAAAATCTCACAGGATCCAGAGATATCATCTTCACAACTCAAAATAGGCATCATTCCAGTGAAAGATCTGATTCCTATGTGATATATACATTTAAAAATCACTTCTTTATACATTCCATACTAGGCCATCATGCACACTAGCTTATATTTGATCACCTTGGGGTTCTTAGACATCACAAACATCACTATCAGTACTTGAAGTGAAATAGAATCAAGAAGGAAAGGCAGTGTATTACAATAGAAAGACTAATGGTTCTGGTGGCAAAGAATCTGGGTTCAAATTTTGCCTTGGATATTCTCTTTGTGATATTAGGTAGGTCACCTAATACCTCTGATGTTCAGTTCTCTCTGCCATAAAATGAAAACTATAAACTAGATGGCCATTGCTGAGATCTCTTCCAAGTTTTTATATTGATGACCTATAATGGAAAAGGTGGAGTATTATTACTCTGGGACTTTTTTAAAGCTCTTAAACCATCTTGATGCTTTTTTGTAATTATTTAAGTCTGGGTTTCTGCATAATAAATCTTTCTATGTCACTTAAAAAATCTTCTAGGAAGGAATTCCATGTGAACTGAAATGACCTCCAGGAATTGATGCAGAGAGAAAGGAGCAGAACCAGGAAAACATTATATACAGAGACAGATACACTTTGGCACAATTGAATACAATATGTGGGGTGTCACTTATGGACTTCCTGACCAGCAGGGTCCCACAAGGGAAGGGGCTCACCTTTGTGATGGGACCCGAGGAGAGATAGTGTTAAGGTCCAGTTCGTCACCCACCACCATGGAAGACCCACAGACAATGCAATCAAGCAGGAGGTCCTTTATTCTGGTATACACCGGGGGAAGCTCAGCACAAGAGTTCCGCCTGCAGTTGTGAGTGCAGAGTCTTTTATACCCAATGCCTGACAGCATATCACTAGCCACCATACGTGGCCCACAAGTTTCTCCTGGAATCTATGTTTTGGGCGTCAGTACAAGTTTCTCCTGGACTCTACGTTTTGGGTGTCGGCACATTTAGGTTCCCTGACAGGGGTCTGTTGGTCAGATGTTCTATAGTGATATGTGCTGTACTGACCAAGCAGCTCCCTGCTTGGGGCTCCTTCATTCCCAACTTCTTTTTCTCTTTGGGGGGCAGAGGGGTGCCTGCCCACTGAGGCAGCTTGTGGCTCTCAGTCCGGGGCTCGCTAGGGGTCAGTACTTTTGTCAGAGAGCCAAACCCTGGATGGCATCCAGCCGGCCTTTCATGAACCGAACAAGGCGGTTAAAAACGCAGGGGCCAAATGTCAAGAGTAGGGTTAAGATTATGAGGGGGTCCTATAAGGAACATGACTAGGGAGAAGAATTGAAAAGGTGGGCGTACCAGGGGCTGGCAGTTTCCCTCTCCTTCTGTCAAAGCTTCTAGACCTTCTCGTAGCTTGCTCAGGGAGTCCCTAATAATCCCTGAGTGGTTAACATAGAAGCAACATTCCTCACCCAAGGCTGCACAGAGGCCCCCCTCCTTAAGGAAGAGGAGGTCCTGCTTGGCATAGTAGGTCACTCGGGGTACTATTGTGAGGGGGTGCAGCGGGCAGTGAGGGAGCTAGGGGAGACACAGGGCTGTAGGCCAGAACGGGGGCACAGCCAGTGCGCTCCTGCGGGTGGGGTAAGGTATCTCCCAATTGAGGGATACTCTGTGACAAGGGAGGGGGAAACCAAGAGGCGGGGGAGAAAGTGAAGTCATGGAAGCGAGTGGGTCATGTATTCCTTTTGCTAGCTGTCTCCCCACTGCTTCTAGTGAGTCCTGCCATCTGGCCAGCCCAGCCATCCATAGGGAAACCACACAGCCTCCCAGAGGACCAGAATCTCAGGCCCCACCTGGTTCAGTGCCCCCTGCCATCCCATCCCCTCCCCTCTCCAAATGTCTAAGGGAAAAAGGGCGGAGGTCCAGATCTTCTGTAGTTTCTTCAGTGCTGAGCCTGGGTGTAGAGCTGTCCCTACCTATGTGTAGGAGAGAGAGGGAGGGGAATAAGAGGGGGAGGGAAGGCTGCAGACAGTGTCTTTAGGGGCACGTCCTCAGTGGATTCCAGGGTCCTAGGTGGAGAACTGCCTGGAGATCTGAAGGGTGTCCTGTCACTCCTCTCGATTGGCAGACCAGTCACAAGGGGAAGTCAGCCCCTAAGATAGAAGTGTACTGGGGCAAATAGCATATAGGAACAGGACATTAATACAATAGCAATGAACATCACATATCTGCATTTGGGTATCTTAACCAACAGACTTCATCCTCAGAAATCATCTTCTGACAGGAACAGATCCCTTCCTGAGTTGTTTGCAGAGCTGGTATGTGATATTTCTGTTAAAGAATATATCCTATTGCAAAATACACATTAACTATAACATCTAAAAACACTGGAGTAACAATATCTTACAGATGTATTTCCTTACCCCAGAGGCTGGGGAAACCAAGAAGGCTGTGAGCTATCTTTCCAAGCTCAAGAACCAAACCTCAACTGTGGTAAATTAAGGCTACAAATACATGCCATCTAGGAATAAACTCCATCTATTTCTCAAAGCATGTTCCTAACAATTTGAGAATTCCCAATTATTAGGGTTGTTTGAGGAAATGGAAACTTTAATATCACAATTTGCATTATGTGCTGATCATGGGAATTGTCACGAAGGAAGAAGGCCCTGAAAGGGAAATATCTCCAAGTCACAAAAGACACACCAAGCAAGGCTGTCACTTGCCATTGTTGTTCCACTTGAGGATGGTCAGGAAAATTCAGTCCAAAGTGAGCCTTGGGCTGCCTTCTCTATAGCCATCTTAGGACTTTTTCTCTCCTTAGAGCACTTGCCACTGGATGCCAGAGGCCTTCTTTTCCTTAAAGGACAAGTCTCACCCATTAACAGCTCAGAGAAATTTGCTTATCAGCAATCCAGAAACAAATCTCCACACCCCCAAACAAGCCTTTAATATCCCTACAAGGCTGATCACTCAATTATTTTCATGTATTTACACATCAGGTGTAGTCACATGAGTGTTGAATTAAGTAGTTCCCTATAAACCAGGGCTGTATCATCTCCTGGACCTAGGCCATCTGAAAGACTAAGACAAGGTCATGCAGGAATCACTTCAGGGTACTGTCCAAAGAATCATGTGTGATTTTCCCACATACATTACTTTATATATTATCCCTAAGTTAAAGAGCCAATTATGAGAGCAGAACATTCATCTGTTCCCTTTCACCTTCTCTCTCCCTTTCTGTTCCTCCAAAACCCTCTGCTTAAAAGCAGAACACACCGTCCATTCCTCCTTTACAAACTCACATACTAAAGCTTTATGGACTTTAAATCAAAGTCCCTTTCTTCCAAATTCAAACCCAACATACCTCCCCACTTTCTCTAACATGCTTTTACTATCATAAGTCAAACAACCAGCCCCCTGGTATCACTTCAATTGCTAATCAGTAACCCCAAAGAATTCTGATTTAAAAAGATTACATCATTGAACAGTCTTTAGCATAGAGCTCAACCATTATAAATTTCAGTTCATAGTACAAATTGGTAGACTGAGGTAACAAACTATATGGTTGAGTCAGATTTACAGTGAGGTTTTTTTTTTAATATCCAAACGATACTTAAATACATTTTAGCAGCCACTCACATAACAATCATAAATTTCTGAGCAAGCATTTTCACATATATGCCATTTTTAACACCCTACCTATTCTTTGGCTATTGTTTGTCACATATATCCTTATACGGATCAAAATGTAATAAAAATATCAACCAACAATCCCCAGAACTCGTATGAGGTAACTTCATCAATTACATATCACTCAACTTATTTAATCATTCTGGACCTGGAATGTTTGTAGTAAGATTCCACAGCTGCAAACAAGCCTTTTTTTTTTTTTGGTCCGACAGGGCTGGCAACATTTGCTTGCTGGAGCACCTTAAAACCTCCATTTCTACAATTAAGATATACTCATCTTTAAGTTCTATCACACAGAGGTTGTTAACTCTTTGAAGCCCCTATGTCAGTTCATAATGTTATAAGTACTTCTTTCTCCTTCCTGGGTGCAAGGAAGGGGTTAATAGCTTCTGAGCAATTTTATCCCAAGGCTGCTGGCCTTGACTTAGATTTTATTACTTAGCAACCTTGGCCCATCCTTCTTTAACCAGTGAGCTCACAATAATGTAAAAGTTTGAATGTATCAAACACCCTTCATAATAATTTAGTCTCAGTGGATTTCAATTTGAACTCCACACTTCCAAATAACTCTGATTAAGTCCTTTAGCAATGAATGTTTCAGTGTAACCAAACTGAGGTGCAAAGCATTTACCTGTACTTTTCTCAAACCTGTCTAAAGTAGAATAGAACCTCCAGTTTAGTCTCTTTCTAGCTCAAAACATTGCTACATTCCTAATTTAAGTCCATCAACATTATTCCAATTTATAATTTGTTGTGTCTATTTCACACTAGAATTCATAATATCAATTAGTATCTCTATTCATTACTCTTATTGAAGTGGAGCACTTCATAAAATGAATCCAGACACCCCAAAATTCAATTATTAACTTACATAGATAGGTTATAAGACATAAAGTTATTTCCCTTCACATGTACTTAATCACTTTTCCCTACTTAGCTTCATGTTACCTGGCATTCCAGCCTGACCTCTTTGATATATCTGAAGCTAAACTGTATTTAATCCTCATGAAAAGCCCTCTCGATTACAGGGCTGGTTGAATTTGTCTTGTTAAGGGCACACAGGTTGCATGTTATATACCCTTAACCTATTTAGGTGGAAAACTTAATCCTCTTCATAATATAATGCATACATATTTAGCATTCACTCAGCATTACTAATTTCCAGCATTTGGCATCTAGATTACAAATTCCTTCCTATGCATTTTGCATTTTGCACATTTAAAAACAATTCATATAACCTTGATTAAAAACATTATTTAAAAATTTCCTCTTTTGTAAAACATCAATTCTTAGCATTTATCTCATTAATGCCATGCACAGATCAACCACTTTGAAAAAGAAAAAATATGTGTAATATAATTTCTTGCTGCTATTTATGACAGCACATATATTAAAATAAATGTGATTTGAAGGATTCCCAAATTCAAATTCTAGAAAAAGTTCTTTTCAACAACACAAGTTTTTCTGAATGACTTTTACATCTATAAAGTAGTCAGTACAAATTTCTGTCTATACAGAATAAACTTTCCTCTCTGCATCAGACTTGCTATCAATCACATTTACACAATTCTCAAATTCACTGAAATCATTATGCATCTCAAGGTTTAACAAAGCAAATTTCTAATCAGGAGTTTTGTTGTTCAATAAAAATCTGGCAACATTTCACATTTGACAAACAGTAACTACAATACATTACATTTGTACCGTATCAAAATCATTAGCAATTCACCCAGTTTGAGAATTAATTTTAAGAGAAAGTTTCTAACTGTGGAGTAAGAATCTCCCTTTTCTGCTCAGAATTTTCTCTCTTCCGCTCCTTTGGGGGCCCATCCAAAGGGAGAAGGAGGGAAAAATCATTGAATGGGTAATTGCACTCTCTCCCTCCCTGAAGCCTGTCACAGTGTTACTTTATCATAGCTTGCCTGGTTGGAACGCAGGCAGAGGGAGCAGGGGTGCAAAATCTATTCTCCTTTGTAACCCAGCATCCCAAACCCCCCCCCTTTTTTTTTCTTTCCCTTTAATCCAGCCACAACAAAGACTCAAAGAACCCTATAGGACACCCTCTCCCACACATCTACATACCTGCGTCCAAATACAGAAAGACACACAAAACAAACAGCAAAAGCCAGAAGACAAATTACAGAGACATGGACATGTAAACTCCCCAATCCTAGGAGCTTATTTTAAGATCTCATTTCTTGGCATGTACTTGTAAGGACTGTAAAACCTTGAGCAAGCTGTTTGACAAACAGGCTGATTTTCTATTATTGAGACCAAGAAGTTGCAAGGAAAAGGTTAACAACTGCCTAAAGTAGCTAGTTTTAATCAGGAAAGAAACCTGATACCCACAATTACTCATCAGTGGCCAGTTCCCTTTGGCTGTTGCCAGCTTCCTTCGGCTGCCTCTGGCTATCTGTCAGGGGCAAGCAGCCAGCGGCTGGCCACCTGATCCCTCTGTGTGGCAAAAAACCTCAGTGTGTCTAAAAATCACCTAGAGATCATGAGGCGTCCCCCAGTCTCTCCTAGGGGTTCAATATCTTCCCAAAAGGGGACTCAAACCCCTTTCCCTTCAAACCAGTTGAGAGCAGTGCCCATCTGGCAGAGACACGGAGCTCCGCGCTCACGCTCAGGGCTCTCTCAACCTGACAGAGACTTTAACTCCATATGGCAGAGTCAGACCTCTGTCCTCAGGGGCCTCTAACCACCTGGAAGTTCCAATCTCAGCACCTGCCCTGGACCGTATCCTTTCCCCACTGCTGATCACAGACGCTTCCTCAGTTTCCTGACTGGCCTTCTCTCGAAGGACACAGAAAGGGTCGGACGGATGCCGGGAGGCTTCTCGCCTTAGAAAAAGGCGGGCCCTGGGGCTTGGCATAGGGGCTCTTGTTTAAACCGCAAGAACGAATGCCCCACTGAGCCTTATGCCCATCAGGGGTCCTCGTCTCCCCCATACACATTCGGTCACCATTCGCACCCACAGCCACACAACACTCAGCTCACCTGAAGATCCGGTCCAAGGCAGTGCCTTAGGTCCTCCTGTCTGGGGGGTTCCAAGGTGGAGGGGTACCAGTGAGCCCCCAAATGTTAAGTTCCAGTGTGTCACCCACCACCAAGGAAAACCCACAGACAATGCAATCAAGCAGGAGGGTCCTTTATTCTGGTATACACCAGGGGAAGCTCAGCACAAGAGTTCTGCCTGCAGTTGTGAGTGCAGAGTCTTTTATACCCAATGCCTGACAGCATATCACTAGCCACCATACGTGGCCCACAAGTTTCTCCTGGACTCTACGTTTTGGGCGTCGGGGCTCCTTCAATAGGAACCGAGAACCAGGGTGGAAATGAAAGACACCGACAAGTCAGTGGTTGGATAGGGCAGGCAAACCTATGATACTCCCCTTGATAGGAAAGTATACAAAGCATGGACAATAAGGATTGGATAGTGGGGTGAGAGTAACACCTTTTTGGGCATATAGATTATAACCCGCACTTTCCCGGGTGAGTGCTCCGAACATGTTAATGAGTTTGTCTTAGGCAACAGGCCGCGTGGTCAGGTCAAGGTTACCTTCACAAACCTTATCGGTAAAACCTTATGCTTGGAGACACAGTCGCCATACAGTCATTTATGATTCATAGATGTGAATGTGCTTGGGATGCTACACAATAGACTTCTCTACTAGTAGCAATACAATGATCCAGGACAATTCTAAGGACTTATGAGAAAGAACACACTCTCCACATCCAGAGGAAGAACTGTGGGAGTAGAAATGCAGAAGAAAAACAACTGCTTGATCAGATGGGTTGTTGGGGATATGATTGGGGATGTAGACTCTAAGTGATCACCCTAATGCAAATATTAATAATATGGAAATAGGTCTTGATCAATGACACATGTAAAACCCAGTGGAATTGCTCATTGGCTATGGGAGAGGGGGTAGGAGGAGAGGAGGGAAAGAACATGATTCATGTAGCCATGGAAAAATATTCTTTATTAATTAATTAAAATTATTAAAAAAAAATCTTCCAGGAATCTGCTATGCCTGCTAGAGAAAAGGAGTATAGTAGAGAAACAGAAAAAAACCTACTCTAATTCTGGTAGTTAAGGAGTGAGAGCAAAATTTCTTTCATTTGTACTTAAGTGATATATTGAAAGTTATTTCCAGAATACTAAATATCCTTAAGTCAGCACTGGTTTGATTAATTTTGCCTCTGTTTATGACTTATTAAAAGTAAGTCAGGGACAGGTAGGTAGCTCAGTAGATAGAGGTCCAAGCCTGGAGTTGGGAGGACCTGGGTTTAAATCTGGCCTCAGATAGTTCCTAGCTATGGGACTCTGGACAAGTAATTTAACTTGAATTGCCTAGCCCTTACCACTCTTCTGTCTTAGAATTGATGCTAAGATTGAAGAGAAGAGACCGAGAAGACTCTTGCATGAGAAAAAAAAACAGAAATAAATTCGTCTGTTTAAAAAAAATCCTGTGATTTCAGAGAGAGTTGGAAAAACCTATGTGAACTGAAGCAGAACCAGGAGAAAATTATATGCAGTAACTGTAATATTGTGAAACAATCAAACATGATAAATTGCTACTAAAAGTAATGCAGTGATCTAGGACAATTCTGAAGCATTTATGAAAAAGAATGCTATCCACCTCCAGAGAAAGAACTGTGGAAGTAGAAATGCAGATGAAAACATATGATTTATCACTTGTTTATTTGGGCATATGTTTGGGGGTTTGGGTTCTATAAGATTATTCACTTACAAAAATGAATAATATGGAAATATGTTTTACATGGAAATATATACATATAACTCAGAAAAAAATAAAAATTAAAAACCAAAACCAAAAAAGTCAATATGCATCAATAAAACCTTCATTCTGAAAAAAATTCTGGTATTATTCATGTTCAGTAGCCTCGCTTGGGCACCTGAAACAGTTATGTCTTTCCTTATTTACTCATTCCCCAAATCACTCTTGCCTTCCACTTTAATGCCCCCAATATACCACCTTATAAGCAAGAGCTTCCCCCATCTTTCACATTCCTGGACCTATTGTGGTCATAAGCATACACAAACTTGCATGTAATTCCTGTTTCTTCTATATGTCATTCTCAATCATTTGTAATATATATTTACAAACTAGGAGAACATCTTTAAGTTAATCTTTAAAGAAGGGAAGGACAATCCCATCATCAGGGAACATAATTAATTCCAGTGAGCATGTAACAGATTTAGTCATAGCCTTCACCATGAAAATTCCTAAGTCCATTCTGGGAGAGTCATTAATGAGATGATGGAATCTGAATTCTCAGATCTCACTAAGAAAATATGTGATGGAAGAAATTTAAATGTGGGTGAATAATTATTCTCTCCAACCATGATCATTACGTATAGTAGCAGAATTATACTGACCTTTCTCCTAGATGGAACAGTGTACCAGGAATCAGGAGAACATGGTCCTTATCTCTATGGCTTAATAGTCTCACAAACTTGAACAGGTCTTTTTACCTCTCTAGGCCTAGGTTACCTCATCTGTAAAATGGGGAGGTTGGACTAAATGATTTCTACATTTCCTTCTAGCTCTTGACAACTTAAGCTTCTGTGATTTCTGCAGTGTATCATAATAATTGATGTTAATCAATTAATTGTAGACTATCTCAGAAGCAAACATGATACATATTTTGAAAATGGGAAAACTGAAAGTCAGTGTCCCAGGTGCATTTTTCTAGGGCAACAGCAACAGTTTGCTAAATGAAGTCACTTTAAAATTTTTTTCTTTGCATTTCCAAAATTTAAACTTGTAGTATTATATAATTAATCTCTAGTCTAGAGACATCCTAGCTGCCTGGCACCTAAAGTGAATCATATTCCAGAAAAAAAGAAAAATTGTATCCCTTGCTCTCACCTTTTTCTTAAGTTGTCCCAGAATCCTTTTACCTGAGACAGAGCTGATATTTAAGGAAGATCTGTTGACAAGGCTTAGAAGATAATTAGAGGCTTAGGAGCAGGTGGGGGAGGTGATTCTCAGTTAAAAGAATAGTAAGATTGTGAAGAAAGGGGCCAAGGAAGATTAGAGGTGAAAAGGAGCAATAGGCCTTTTATGGAGGGAGACAAACACACCTGAGAGGGGACATAGTAACCTGGTCTATTGGAACAAATCTAGGATGGAGTGCAGGGAAGCCTTAGTTGTAGCTCCATTATTACTATGAAAACTTGTCTTGGTCTACTTGAACTAAAAAATGAGACTGTAAACTGTGTTTAAGAAAGACTATTGATTTATAGCTGATTTTTGTGGTGGCAAACAATTGGAAATTAAAGAGATGCCCCAATTGGGGAATGGCTGAACAAATTGTGGTATATGATGGTGATGGAACACTATAGTGCTGTAAGGAATGAGGAACCAGATGATTTCAGAAAGGACTGGAAAGACCTACAGAAACTGATGCAGAGTGACATCAGCAGAGCCAGGAGAACATTATACACAGTAACCGAAATGTTGTGGAACTCTCAAATGTGATAGACTTTGCTACTAACAGCAATACAATGATCTGGGACAATTCTGAGGGACTTATGAAAAAAGAATACTATTCACCTCCAGAGAAAGAATTGTTAGTGTCAGAATGCAGATGAAAGAAAAATACGATTTTTCACTTGTTTATTTGGATATATGTTTTGGTGTTTTGGTTTTAGAAGATTACTCACAAAAATGAATAGTAAGAAATGTATTTTGAGGGATAATACATGTATGACCCATATGATTAGCCTGCCAGCACTGGGAAGGGGAAGGGAAGGAAGGGAGAGAGATAAGTTCCATCATATAACTTAAGAAAACTTATATGGAAATTTGTTATTACATACAATTGATAAAAAGAAATATCTATTGGGTGGTAAAAAAAAAAAAGGCTTCATTGGTGAAACTGAACTCATACAGTAATTTTGGAGAGTAATCTGGAATTATACCCAGGGAGTTAAAAAACTCTGTATACCCTTCCACCCAGCAATACCACGATTGGGTCTGTTTCCCAAAGAGATCAGGAAAAAAGGAAAATAACTTATATGTTCTGAAATATTTATAGATGCTCTCTTTGTGGTGGCAAAGAATTGGAAACTGAGGAGTTGTCCATTCATTGGAGAATGGTTGAACAAGTTATGGCATATGATTGTAATGGAATACTAGTGTGCTCTAATCTCTTTTTATCTTTTAATTTAATATTTTATTTTCCCAATTACATGTAATAACAATTTTTAACACAGGTTTTCCAAAATTATAAGATCCAAATTGTCTTCCTCCCTTCTTCCCTTCCCCCTTCCCTGAAGTAGTAAGCAATTTGATCTGGGTTATACATGTATGATTATGTAAAACATTTCCGTGTTGGTTATATTGTGAAAGGATATTCATATAAAACAATACCCTCACCCCCCCCCAAAAAAAAACCCTCACAAATAAAGTGAAAAAGTGAAAAAGAGTATGTATGCTTCCATCTGTTCCATCAGTTCTTTCTCAGGAGGAGGATAGCATTTTTTTTTGTCTTAAGCCCTTCAGAATTGTCTTGTATCATTATTTTGCTGAGAATAACTAAGTCTTTCACAATTGATCATCTTACAATATTGCTGTTACTGTGTACAATGTTCTCCTGGTTTTGTTCACTTCACTTTGCATCAGTTTATGTAAGTCTTTCAAAGTTTTTCTGAAATCATCTTGCACATCATTTCTTATAGCACAATAGTATTCTATCACAATCATATACCACAATTTGTTCAGCCATTCCTCAACTGATGGACATCTCTTCAATTTCCAATTTTTTGTCACCACAAAAAGAGCCATTATATTGTTGTACAAATAGGTACTTTTCCTAAAATTAATTGTAATTTAATTACAATTTAAAAATTTTAGAATATGCAGTTTTAGTATCCTAATTTTGCCATATTCCCTCTAACATTTGTCATTTTCCTTTACTGTCATATTAGCCTGTCTGAGCAGGTTAATTAAAACAAACAATGGAAAGCCCTACATGAAATTATGAAAAACAAAATGAGCAGAACCAAGAGAACATTATATACAACAACAGAATTAATGTTTGGAGAATAACTTGTGAGTGTCCACCTCCACACAAAGAACAGGTAAATAGAAATAGAAAGGCATAGTTTATATCTACTTTTTTTATTTGGTCAAGCAATGCCTTTTCTAGTTTGGGAAGGGAAGGGAGAGAGAAACAGAGATACCTGGGAATTTTGATGTAATCAATGAACAAATAAATTATTTTTTTTAAAAAAGAGAAATACCCAGAGACAACTGAATAGAAAAGGAGATGCTCTGGTTCAGATGAACCAAATAAAAGTTGGCTCTTCGCCATTCAGTTTGACAAATATTTATTAAGAGTCTATGATGGGGAGGGGGAGGGGCAGCTTGGTAGCTCAGTGGATTGAGAGCCAGGCTTAGAGATGGGAGGTCCTAGGTTCAAATTTGGCTTCAGACACTTCCCAGCTGTGTGACCCTGGGCAAGTCACTTAACCCCCATTGCCTAGCCCTTACTACTCTTCTGCCTTGGAACCAATACACAGTATTGATTCTAAGATGGAAGGTAAGGGTTAAAAAGAAAAAGAGTCTCTGATGGGGACAATTGAGTGGCTCAGTGGATTGAAAGCCAGACCTATAGATAGGAGGTCCTGGATTCAAATCTAGCCTCAGATACCTCCTAGCTATGTGAGCCTGGACAAGTCATTTGACCCTACATTGCCCAGCCCTTATCACTCTTCTGCCTTGAAACCAATACATAGTATTGATTCTAAGATGGAAGAAGGTAAGGGTTTTTTGTTTGTTTGGTTTTTTTTTTTAAGTCTATGATGGAGGAGGTAAATGGAGCTAGGTGGCTCAGTGAATTTGGAGCCAGACCTAGAGACAAGAGGTCTTAGGTTCAAATCTAGCCTCATATACATCCTGGACAAGTTACTTAATTCCCATTGTCTATCCCTTATCATTCTTCTAACTTGGAACCAATATACAGTATTGATTTTAAGATGGAAGATAAGGGTTGAAAAGAAAAAGAACCCATGATTAGGCACTAGGGGGATACTTTAGTTGCAAAAATGGAGAAGACATAGATCCTTCTCTCAAGGAATTTACAATGGAATAGGATTAAAAAGATATTTACACAAATAACTGGTACAAGGGGGAATGGGAGAAGTGCAAAGGGTGCAGTCAAAGGGTTAGGGGAAGAAGCAATGTGTTAGATGAACCTTGAAGGAAGAAAGAGGGAAGAACAGGTAGAGATGGGGAAGGTAGGGGTTAGAGTAATTTTCAGGCCTATTGGAAATCTTGGGCATAGATATAGAGATGAGAGAGGGCAGGACAAGAAGGTGGGTCAGAGTAACCTATTTTGGCTCCTGCATAGAGTATACAAAAGAGCAGAATATGAAATAAACCTGGAAAGATAAGATGGAACCAAATTTTGCAGAGATCCCTGAATATAGGATCAAATATTTATATTTTTTATTTGCTAGAAGCCAGAGATTTTTGAGTAAAACAGTGATGTGATCAAAGCAATCTGTTAGGATGTAATATTATATGAGCAATGTGTAGAAAATGGAGTGGAGGAGGGATAAACCAGAGGGAGGATGACAAGTTGGAGATCTTTTACATTAGTACAGGGAAATCTCAGCACCAAAAAAACCCAACAACTTAATGATGGTAATTGTAGTAAGAAGAGAAAGGAAAGGAAAGAGGGGACTCACAACTAGGTGAGAGATAGGAAAAACTGTAGAGGTAGGAAGAATGAAACTCACCACTATCATTTGTTCTTTGCTGACATCATGCAATAGCTTTTCTCCTTTTAAGTTCATTAAAATTCTCTACCTTATTCAAATCATGGTGGCTGTTATATTATCTCCCACTTCTACCCAATCCATTCTTCTATCCTTTTTTTTTCTTTATAACTCTTACCTTCCATCTTAGAATCAATGTTATGTATTGGTTCCAAGGCAGAAGTGTGGTTGTGGGGAATCAAGGTGTTAACCTCCCCCCCCCCCAAATGCTCCCTCCTCTATTTATTTTGGAAGCAAGAAAGCCAAAAATGGAGAGGGGAACATGTCAGGAGAATTTAACTCCTGAGTTCTCAGTATAATGGGCTGTAATAATACCTGGTTAGGAAGAATCTAAGGCCAGATTTGAACCTAGGACTTCCCATCTCTAAGCCTGGCTCTCAATCCACTGAGCTACCAAGCTGCCCCTCCCCCTCCCCATCATAGACTCTTAATAAATATTTGTCAAACTGAATGGGGAAGAGCCAACTTTTATTTGATTCCTCTGAATCAGAGGATCTCCACTTGTTCCTTTTCTGTTCAGTTATCTCTGGGTATTTCTTTTCTTTAAAAAAAAATTATTTGTTCATTGATTACATTAAAATTCCCAGGTATCTCTGTTTCTCTCTCCCTTCCCTTCCCAAACTAGAAAAGGCATTGCTTGACCAAAAAAAAAAAAAGTAGATGTACTCTGTGCCTTTCTGTTTCTATTTACCTGTTCTTTGTCTGGAGGTGGACACTCACAAGTTATTCTCCAAATATTAATTCTGTTGTTGTATATAATGTTCTCTTGGTTCTGTTCATTTTGTTTTTCATAAGTGTCTGAGGCCAAATTTGAACCTAGCTCCTCCCCACTCCAGGCCTGGCTCTCTATCTTTTGTGCTACTTAGCTTCTCCTTTTCCAAACTTCTTAACTCTTATTACTTACCATATACTACTCTTTTTCTTTACTTTTTCAATTGAATTTATTTTTAATTAATTTTTCCAAATGATTTTAATAATTCAATTTAACTTAAAAAAAATCCTTACCTCTTTGAGTGATAATATATATAACCCAGTAGAATTGCTTGTCAGCTCTGGGAGGAGGGAGAGTAGAGGGAAGGGAGAGAACTTGAATCATATAACCACAGAAAAATATTTAAAAAAATAAAAATTATATTAAAAATAGCCTTACCTACCATCTTAGGATTAGTACTAACTTTTGGTTCCAAGGCATGACTCTCAATCACCTAGCTGCCCCCCAGAAGAGTAATTTTTTTTTAACCCTTACCTCCATCTTAGAATCAATACAGCATATTAGTTCCAAGTCAGAAGAACAGTATAGTAGGGCTAGGACATGGGGGTGAAGTGATTTGCCCAGGGTCACACAGCTAGAAAGTGTATAAGGCTATATTTGAGCCCAGGACCTCCTATCTCTGGGCCTGGCGCTCTAGCCACTGAGCCCCTTCGATGCCCCTCTTTTTTTTTTTTTTAAGGAGTTCATCTGACTTAGGGTGCTGGGTGAGGTGGGATAAAGCCTCTCTGTGTGGCAGACTTCTAGAAGGGCTGGAAATCAGGTTGGGAGAAATTAGGCCATCACATGATATGCCACAATAAACTCCAAGTGGATATCTAACCTAGATATAAAAGGTCAGAGTAAACAAATGGAATGAGATACCTTTCACAGCTGTGCATGATAAAGAGTTTTTGACCAAATAAAGGAATGAGAGAATCCCAGAAGATACAAAACCAAATCTGATTATATAAAACTGGAAAAGATTTTTTATGCAAATACAGTCAATGCTTTTATAATTATGAGAAAAACAGTCTGATGGACAAATTACCTAGAGAACTGATACATGAGAATAAGAGCCATATGTGAACAGAAAGATACGAGGTCAAAGGATATGACCAGGTAGTTTTTGAAAAAACTGCAAGCTATTGACACCCTAGGAAAATTGCTCCCTTAGATCCCCCCAGGTTTTAGCACTCCTCTTCTCCTAAATTCTTTGTGTTCCGTTGTTTTCAGGCATTTCTGACTCTTTGTGACCCCATTTGAGGTTTTCTTGGCAAAGATACCAGAGTGGTTTGTCATTTCCTTCTCCAGTTCATTTTAAAGATGAGGAAACTGAGGCAAACAAGGTTAAGTGACTTGTCTAGGGTCACACAACTAGTAAATGTCTGAAGCCAGTTTTGAACTCAAGAAGAGGAGTCTTCCTGACTCCAGAGCCAGCATTCTGTAAGTCTCTTTAAGTGCAGAAAGGGTTTTGTTTTTGTTTTTTCACTTTTCACTTTTGTCTTTGTATGTTAGCACCTAGCACAGTCATAGGTGTTGAACTGAATGAAGTATGGATGAAGACCTAGAGCTATAAGGTAGGTAAAGTGCTAGACTTCAAATCAGGAGAAACCTGGGATTGAATTCTGATTCTCATTCTATCTGTGGAAAAGTCATGTAAAAGGGGCAGAGAGGTGGCTCAGTGGATAGAGAGCCAGGCCTGCAGTTGGGAGGTTCAAATCTGGCCTCAAATACTTCTAGCTACTTAATCCTAATTTCCTAGTCCTTACCACTAGTCCTTACACCTAGTCCATATTTAGCATTGATTCTAAGACAGACCATAAGGGTTAAAAAAAAAGTCCTATAACCTCTATGAACCTTAGTTTTTTCATCTGTGAAATATGTATCATAATTTCTGCCATACCTACCTCCCAGTCCTATTCTGAGGGTTAAATGATATCATGCATATAAAGTGCTTTGCCAACTATGAAGTTGGTATAAATAGTGGCTATGGCCAAGTGGCAACTAGATGGTGCAAGGGATGGACCTGGAGTCTGTGTGACCCTGGGAAAGTAACTTCACTCTGCCTCAGTTTCTTCACCTGTAAAATGAGCTGGAGAAGAAAATGGCAAACTGCTCCAGTATCTTTGCCAAGAAAAACCCCAAACAGGGTCCTAACGAGTCAAACAAGACTGAAATGACTGGACAACAACTGAAATTGTTGGGAGAAAGGAAGAAAGTATCACTTTTCTACACATTCATCCATCCAGCCCTTGTTATACTCCTTTTCTAGTGGCTCCAACACTCTCCTCAAACATGACCACTGATTCTGCAGGTTCTTCCATGAATGAATGAAAGAAAAAAAACAGTTAATAAGTGCTTAACTATATGCATATGTGCTAAGTGCTGGGGATATATATCTAAAAAGAAAGGTAGTCTCTACCCTCAAGAACTTTATATTCTAATAAGAGAAATAACATAGAGAAGAGAACAGTAGCCAGGGACAGGTGTTTTGAACTGAGAAGTAACAAAGATAGTGAATGAAGCCACAAGATAATTGATTATAGATTTATTATAATATGGATTACATAATATATTCTATAACATTATTATATTATCATTATATATTTAAACCCTTACCTTCTGTCTTAGAATCAATGCCAATTTTGATTCTAAAACAGAATAGGGGTAAGGGCTAGGCAATTGGGATTAAATGCCTCCGTTCACATAGCTAGGAAGTGTCTGAGGTCACATTTGAACCTGGGTCGTCCTGATTCCAGGACTGGCTCTCTATTCTTCATATTACCTAGCATCCTCTAGATTATATATTAGAATGACCTTTCCAGGTAAGGTAATGTCGATTTTATTCTCATACCACCCCCTTCCCCAGAATGAACTCATTCAGAGCCTTTTCTCATTGTCCTCTCTTTAATCCTCAGCAGTGTCACTAAAAATCTCATTAGTGTCAGAGCAAGGAGAGTCATAATCCAATTACTCAGGAATAAAATAAATTGCAGGGGCTCTGAGTTACCCTGTAGGCAAAGTCAGGAAGGTATAAAGAACTGGTGGACAAAGTTGGGAAATCCTTTTACCATTTTTCTTCAATGGCCCACTGAATTCTGGCTTAGTAGTAGGTAAGTTACTCCACTGTATCCTTTTCTAGTTCCAGGTCCAGCACCTGGGGTGGGATGAAGAAGTAAGCCCCTGCTCAGAGTGTTTAATTTGGTGGGGGCTGTGGACCAGGTTTACCACCATTCTGCTACTTTGCCCCCATCTGACCATTATCTCTAGAAGCCTGACTCACTCTTACTTTTCCATTTGGGAGATTGCAGACCTTTCTAGGTCCTCTCATTCTGGTTCAAAGAGTTTTTGGAGGTTTTGGTTTTGTGATCCTCTGGACCCCTTAATATATGAACTCTGCTAGAACTGGATCTCTTGGCATTAATTCACTTTGGAGGAAGATAGTACAGATATCAGCAAAAATATCTTAGGGGTCCAAGGACAACTATATCTCAGAAGAGGGGGGAACTACATGTTAGTATAACTCAGATAGTCTGAGTCCCTGTGGTACCGAGTGATTGCCTATCCTTTAGCCAAAAGATTAAAGCAAGGAGTGACTCCAGCCCATAGGAGATCCTTTCTTGTAGGTATCTTTGTTATGTCTTATCCCCCCTAGATAGCCTTATCTCATTTTTGTATGTCCTCTAGCACAGAGTTGTATACACATTGGGGGCTTAATTAATGTTGGTTGAATGGAGCTGTCCCATGGGTTCTGAGAGAATAGGAATACAGGACTCCATTAGGAGGTCATTCAAAAATCCAGTCCTTTCAATTATAATAAAAGTAAAATAATTACAATGGACAGGGAGAGCACTTTAAAATTTGCAAAGCACTTCACTAAATGACCTCACTTGAGCCTCCCAATGCCTCTGTGATGTCGATGCTGCAGGCACTAATATTTTATAGAAAGGGAAACCAATACTAAGGGAGGGTAAAAGACTTGTCCTTGATCACAGAGCTATGAAATAGCGGTGGCAGAATTTAAACCCAGGCCTTCCTGACTTTAGGTCCAATATACTCCACTTTCTGTTATTCTGGAAATCTTAGAGTTCATTGAGCTGAAAGAGAACTTTAGCATCATCTAGTCTAATAACCTCATTTTATGGTTGAAGAGACAGGTTTAGAAAATTCATGGCTTGCCCAAGGTCACTGAGTGAAACCACTAGCCAGGCCAGAACTAGTCTCTGGACTGCTAATACTGACAATCCTAACCTCCTTCTGTTAATCTCTCATATATGTATGGTGGACTTTGCATAAGGACTTTGACACCTGTGATCTCATTTTATTCTCACGGCGACCCTGAGGGGCAGACTTAACTTTCCCCCATAATATAATCTTAGAGAATGCTAAGCCTCCTTTATTCCAAGGTCAAGGAAGGGAGAGGCTGTGTGTGCAGGCCTAGAAAGTAGGTCAGTTTATGAAATAGGAGAACCCAAACTTTGACATTAAGGGAGACTATCACTAGGCATTCCCTGCTTTCTGCCAAGTGGCACTTGGGTGGACTGTTACAATCCATCCACACTGGTCTTCTTGCTGTCCCCCACCTAACTAAGATCTCCCCATTCCTCTGCTCCAGGCATTTTCACTGCCCCACCACCATGGCTAGAATTCTCTTCTTTTTCATCTCTGCCTCTTGGCTTCCTTGATTTTTTTTTTAATTACAGCAAAGTTCCCACTTTTTGGCAAGGATCCTTTCCTGATCCCTCTTTACTTTGAGGGCCTTCCCTATGAGATCTCCATTTTATTCTGAATACATATCTTATTTATATGTAGTTGTTTGCATGTCTTCTCCTTCCTAGTAGTAGATTGTGATTTCCTTGAGAGTGGGCCTGTTTTTGTCTTTCTTTGACTCTTCAGAGTTTAGTCCAAAGTGTGGCATATGCTATGCAGTTAATAAATGCTTTTTGAGTTAATTTGACCATTGGGGTTCAGAGGATTGCTCTGCTCTGGAGCATGTGGAGGATAATTGTCTTCTCGGATACTTGGGGTATGAGTGTTGTAGGGTCCAACTTAAAAGAGTTCCTCTGCTCTAGATTGGGGCTTACCGTCACCAAAAAACCCAGAAGGGAAATCATGGTTTTAGAACCAAAAGGAATCTGAGAAGTTGTTTAGTGTAACCCTCACTTTGCAGATAATTTGTGATTTGAAACCCTAGAGTGATAACTAGAGTAGGCACTTGCCTCTGTTAGACAGTGAGTCGCAGACTTAGGATTTGAACTCAAATCCTTTGACACTGAATCTGGGATTTTTTCCCTCTGTACCACACTGGAAGAAGGGGCATCAGAAGTAAAAAGAGCTCTTATTTTGTTCCTTTTTTCCTTTCCTTCAGAGTTTGAAAGACTAAAAGCCTCATCATGAACCTGGAGCCACCCAAGTTGGAGATAAGATCAGCCACCAGAGTGGTTGGAGGGCCAGTTACCCCTAGAAAAGGACCACCCAAATTCAAGCAGCGGCAAACCCGCCAATTCAAGAGCAAGCCCCCCAAGAAAGGTGTACAAGGGTAAGAAGGCCTTCAGAAGAGTGTGGAGAGAAAGAGAAGGGGCATTGGACCCCTCGTCCACGATGATTGACTTTTTCTTCAATTAAACTTCTCCTGACCAGCTGAAAGGGTCTGGGACTGGCCTCACTACTAGAATCCCTTAGAAGACATGATCCTTCTTTTACTTCTAGGATGTCTGAATTCTAGAAAAGGAAATGGCATTTCCTATATCTCTGTTGGTCTGAAAATTTATTCCCAAATGTCTTCTTCCACTTCTAGGAAGAATTAACTTTTCTGCCTTTCTCTCTCCTTCAATTTTCTTTTTTGCTCAAAAGCATTTTCTTGGGACAAAAAACTTGGACCTTCTCTCCTAGTCCATGCACTTCCTCTTTGTTAGAGCCTAAAAGGGGGAGAAGAGCTCCAAAGGCTCAGGATAGGGGTTGAAGGTCCCTTAGGTAGGATAGAGAAAAAAGAGGAGAGAGATAAGAACCTTTTGAGGTCAGAAGGGCAACATAGCTGGTAGCTAATGCAATCGAAGTTTATTGAATAGGGATAGGGTTTATAAAGGAAAAAAACCATAGGAATGGAGTGGGGTGGGGAGCTCTAGTACATGTGAGGTTCAGCAAGTTCATGGTTAAATGGTTACCAAAACATATTCTGTCTCAAGATAATTTTTCTGGCCATCTGTGCCACTTCCTGAGATATTTAGTCTATTGGAATAGAGGAGATATTCACATTCCAATCTTTGTCCTTAGACCTAGAATATTATTTCCAAAGTTTGGACCTTTGCCTAATTTATTAGGCCCCAAACTTGGTTTGTCTCTGTCACCTCCTCTGTTGTTTTGTTTAAGAGAGAGACTTTTTCAGAGGTGGAAATTTGGAAATCCCCAGGCCCAGAGATAGGCTCAAAAATGTGACAAAAACTGAAATCACCTGTTTAAAGGCAGGGACCAGGATACTCTTTTCAATTTGGCCTTATTTGGGCCTAAATCTAATTCTGAGGTTTGTGGCCTGACCTGATTTTTTTTCCCCCCTTGTTTTGAGTCCCAGTTTCCATGTTATCTCGGGAAACAGATTGGTGTTGGGGAACAAGTGCGGTAGTTCTCAGTTCTTGAGTAACCACAGACAGTACTGTAAATGAACAAGGAACATAGACAAAGGTTGGAGGACTTGGAATAGAAAAGGGGCTTTTTTTAATTGCCTTGATACCAAAAAGCTTGCTATTTGGCACCCTCCTGGTAAGGCAGGAAATGCAACCTGGATTCTTAACCAACCCTTGTTGTGATAAAAAGCTATGACTGTCTAGTGCTAAAAATAGAATCTACTTGCAAGTGATTGTGCAAGTGTGTGTGTGTATGTGTGTGTGTGTGTGAGTCAGTGTGGATATGTATGTGTCTATGGTGTATATGTGTGCATATGGGCACATATATATGTATATATATATATAAATAGAGATGAGTGTGTGTGTAGGAGGGAACCCCAAAATTCAGCACCCAGCTCTGTCACTGACCATTTTGTCTCTTGCAGTTTTGGTGATGATATTCCTGGAATGGAGGGTTTGGGAACAGGTATGAGTCTTTTCTTCTCAGTTTGGGAGAGAATAACTCAATCAAAGAAAGTCAGAAGTCATATTTTGCTTCCCTTTCTATGCCCTTCAGGGTTTTGTCCTTCCCTGGCCTCTGTATAACTTTATACAACAACCTTCAATCCAAATTTATAACATGACCTTTATCTTCTCAGCACCATATCATTGACTACTTTCCCAGTCTGGGTTGTTTATGGGATGGGGGGGGGGGGGATTCCCTCTAGACTTTTTCCACCCCAACTCCCCAGTTAAATATGCTCCCGTTATGTGGAGATACAAACGCGTGGTCTAAAGAGACTAAATATGTGTGTATATATTTTATATACATACACACATTCATAACTGAATAAAATTATATATATGAATAAAATTGGATCCAGAAGGAAAGAAGGTTCTTATGAGGTTCTGAAAGGCTGCCTTTTTACCCCACATCCCCCCTTTCCCCTCATTAGGCTCTCTATCCCTAGGAGACCCTGAATTAACTAAAAGTACGTACAAGAAGCCCTGCCGCTTCCCCAATCTAGTTCCCACCTCCTGCCCCTGCTCACTTTGACCTACTTCCATTGGTATTGATCTTTTGGGAAATCTTGCTCATTCCCTGTGGCCTTTTTTTTTTCCTTCTAGAAAATGTCTTTAGGAGCTGATGTGTGATAAGGGAACAGCAGGGAGAAGAGAATTAGTTTTGTAGCTGAGGGGAGTGGGGAGACCCCTGGCCTTGAAAGACTTGGCCTTTTTCTTTTCTTGTTTCTTCCAGACATCACTGTCATCTGCCCCTGGGAAGCCTTCAACCACTTGGAGCTACACGAGTTGGCCCAGTATGGTATCATTTAGTTGACCCTACCTGCTACAGACTCATGAAGACTGAAGACATTTTACCTTTCCACTCTTATTTATCCTTACTCCCCTATCCCAGAATTTTCCATGTGATAACTCCTCTTTCTTTTTCTTTTCCTGAAGTTCCATTCAGGAACCAGATTCAGGGAAGAATTCTCTTGATCTCCCTTTATCTATATTAGGAGGACTGAATCTATACTTATAGGACTAATTCAGGGCTGCCAGAAACATAGACATTTTCCCCGCTTATTAACTTATTCGCTAGCTGACTGTTCTAAGGGTTCTGCTTAATCTAAGAGGGGGCAGCAGTAAATACTGGTCCTCTACCCCAAGTGTCCTATGAGTGTATTTTTACTCATGGAAGGTTACCTTTTGGGGAACTTCCCATGGACAAACAGGTATCTTTCCTTCCAGTGGCAAGAATGATGCTGGCATGAAGGGGGAATTGATTGAGCTTTATACTCAATGTCCTCATCTCAAGGTTCTTGGGTTCTGGAAATCTAGAGTTTATTGTATCCCTTCTTTTGGCATTGGGAACTGGGAATCCAAGATTGAATGGTAATATAATTTAATTTGGGAAAACATTACTCCATTGGCAGGTATAGAAACAACTGATATATTCACAATAACCCACTCATCTGTATGTATTGACTCCCTCTATTATGTTGTAAACTCTTTGTGGACAAGAACTATCTTAACACACTGCTTGGCATATAGAAAAATATTCAATAAATGCTTTTGTCATTCATTCATTTTCTTTAAGGAATTTTGGTCTCCTTTGGGGTATAGGTTTTTCGTGTCATGATTTTTCTAGGCAAAGGGAAGAAGGATGTATTAATTGGTTCAGAGGGAAACAAAGGTATTGACCCCTTTCCCAATCTCTTCTTCCACTTCATTGTGGGGTTTTGCCCCTTGGATATTTAAAGAAGATGAGAGACACTAGATCTCTGAGGTCCTGAGAAGCAGGAGAGGATGGAAGAAAAACATTTAAGTCTTTATAGGAAATTTCTTATTTTTCAATAGTTTTAACCCTTGTTATCTTTATTTTTTAAAGAAATTGATTTATCTTGGTTATTTCTAAGGATTGTTCATTTGTAAAAGGAGACAAAAATTCATGATAAAACCTAGCAGCAATATAGAAAAATTGACATAACTATCCAGGCAAGGTCCATATATGCAAAGTCCAGGCAGTAGTTTTTTCCTGGCCGAGAGAGTCTAATCTGGATAATCTGGACCTAGGGAAACAAAGGAGAAAGGAATAGGGTCTTTGATTGTCAAGAGTGTGAGAACTTATTTTTCACATACTGTATTAATTCCTTTGTATTAGGGAGAATAATTGTATGTTCCTCTGTTTGGGATCTGAGGCAGATATACCATCTAGTCTGCGACTTTTTGCTTTTTTTTTTGTCCTTAGGAATTCCAAACATCTTCCTTTTTAACAGAATTTGATTAATAAAGTAAAGAGACAAGGGTTCTTTTTCCTATGGATGTGACTATCTTCCCATTGGTTTAGGGAAGGACTGAGGGTCTAATGGATCACTTCTTCATTATCTATCACCAATGAAAGATGTTTTGGGATAGTCAAGGGAGGAGCTGAATAATAAACTCCTAAAAAAAAAAAATCTAGTTTCCTGACCCAGTTTTTGTTGTCCCTGGTTATGAGAGACAACCATGGAGACATACCATTTTATTGTTAATGATGCTGGCCTAACCAATAAACCTGATATAATCAATAAACTTATATTTTTATCCAAAAATCAGTCTTTCAAGGTAATTTTAATCATAACAAAAGAAAAAAGTGAAGTCAAACAAGGATTCATGGAGGGCCTGCCAGGTACAGAACACAGTACACTGGACAGAGACATCATCCCTGCAATCAAGGAACTCATTAACTGAATTTTTAGGACAAAAATGGAGAAAACTCCATATGAAGACCAGGGTCATTGTTTCTTCCAATGTAAAATAAAAGGATTGAACTGGAAGGCCTTTATCTTAATACAGACTAAGGAAGTTATGGAATTCCAAAATCCTATACTGTGAAAGGCAGCAATTTCCCTTATTTCTCATTTATGTGGCCAGGAGGAAAAAAATGAGAGGCATGCCTAGTCATAGCCTCAGTGTTGGAGAGAAATGGGGCCCTGCCATTTAAGGTACATGATTCAGCCCTTGCTCTCTATATTCACTAAATCAAAAACTTAGGAAATAGATGTGACTATCAACTGCTAGTGGTGGCCTTGGGCTATTGCTCATGCTTCTAAGAGGAGAGCTAGTCTTTCTGAGAAGCTACTAGACTAAACTAAAACATAATACATAATGGGAGCAAACCCAGAAAAAGCAACAAGAAGGGAATGGGGAGGAAGTAGAACATTTATACAAAGCAGGGACCATCTGGAAGGATGAACACCCAGGACAATCTGCTGGGGTCCTAGATGGAGTTAAGTGTCCAATGTGGGGGAAATGGAGTGGGTTTTTATTTTATTTGTTTATTTATTAAACCCCCTTACCTTCTGTCTTGGCAAAGAGGGCTAGGCAATCAGGATTAAATAATTTGCCCAGGGTCATATAACCAGGAAGTATCTAAGGTCAGATTTGAACCTAGGTCTTTCCAACTCTAGGTGCTACATACTGTGCTACCTAGCTGCCCCTAGAGTATTTTGTTTTGTTTTTTAATAGGGATCTTATCTGGGTCAGGCATTTTTTAAACTCTAACTCTTTGTGACCCCAATTTGACATTTTCTTCCCAAAGCTCCTGGAGTGGTTTGCTATTTCCTTCTCCAACTCATTTACAGATGAAGAAACTTAAGGATAGAAGAGCCTGAGTGCTATGGTCCTTGGGGGTCACAAAGAATTGGACACAACCAAATAGTAACAACAAAATATCTGAGTCAATTAGAACCAGATATTGGGGGAAGGGGCCAGATAAGCTTGGCCATGGTATATGGATAAATGTTCAGGACTGATGCTTATGAATGTGCTATCCAAAGTGCTTCCAGGTAAGATGTCGATATGAAAGGGAAATACCCAGATAGCCAGAAAATTCAGGATAGGAGGGTATCATGCAGTACTGAAAGCAATGACATCTCAGCTCTGGCCTGGCAGAACTCTGTGTGTGTGTGTGTGTGTGTGTGTGTGTGTGTGTGTGTGTGTGTGTCTGGAAGATGAAAATGGGGAGTAGGAGGGAGCCATTCCCCTAGTTGGTCATTTCCCAGGGACTTTGAGCCCTCATCAGGAAACAGAACCAGCTCCTTGTGTGTGAGAGAAAGAGATTGAAAGCATAGAAACATCTGATAGCAGGTATGGAAGGGGAGGTGGGAGGGATGACTCCTAAAAATCTGAAACTAACTCAATCTCTTGATGGGGATGGTCAGGGCCAAAACAGGAGACAAAGCCAGCTGCCCCTGTTGTGTTTCCACAAGAAGAAGGAGGCAGAGAACAGAACCAAAGCACTACCTGTATCAGATCACCCAACCAGAGGCAGAAGCCACAGATTAAGCAGAGGGAGGACTGATCTCAGACATCCTCTTAAGAATTGTGGCAGAGCATCTTGACAGTACCAGATCTCAAACTAGACTGAAAAGCAGTAATCATCAAAACTATTTGGTACCAGGGGCAGCTGGGTAGCTCAGTGGATAGAAAGCTGAAATCTAGAGATGACAGATCCTGGGTTCAAATCTGGCCTCAGACATTTCCTAGCTGTGTAAACTCTGGGCAAGTCACTTAACCCCTATTGCTTTGCCCTTATCTCTTTTCTGCCTTGGAACCAATACGTAATATTGATCCTAAGATGGAAGGTAAGGGTTTCAAAAAAAACCCAAAACTATTTGGTACTGATTAAAAAGTAGAAAAATTGATCAGTAAAACAAATTAGATTAAACAAGACCCAGAAGTAATTGAATGTAGTGGTATAGAATTTGATAAATCCAAGGAAACTAACTATTGGGATAAGGCCTTCCTTCTGGGAAAATTGAAAAGCAGTCTGGCAGAAAAGAGGCAAACATCACAGGATATATCACAATAAGCTTCAAATGGACAAATGACCTAGATATGAAAGGTCATAGAGTAAACAAAGTAGAGGAGCAGGAAGGAAATACATTTCACAGCTATGGGTGGCAGAGAGTTTTTGACCAAAGAAGGAACTGAGAGGATCACAGAATATACAAAGGAAAATTTGATTACATAAAATTGAAAACTGCAAAAATCAATTCTGTTAGAATTAGAAGGGAAATAGCCAGGGAAAGAAAATCTTTGCAGCAAATTTCTCTGCTAAAGATCTATATGAGATAAATAGAGTATTGATACAAACATGAGAGCAAGAGCCATTTCTCAACAGATAAATGGTTAAAGGATATGAACAGGTAATTTTCAAAAGAATTGCAAACTATAAGAAAATTTCTCCAAGACACTAATAAAAGAAATGCAAATTAAAATAATAGGTTTCACTTCACTCTGGAGTGTTGTGAGGCTCAAATAAAATAAAGTATTTTGAAAATTAAAAAATCCTTTGTATCATTATTATTATTATCATTATTATTTTGTGGTATTAGCCTCCAATTTGGTGATAAATTCACTCCCTGAATCTTCTATTACACTCATGCTGAGCTCAAACAATACTAAAGTATTTGAGTAGATATTTAATAATCAGATTCTGTGGGGTTAAAAATGTATGCAACATACTTTTTTTTTTAAACCCTTCCTTTCCATCTTAGAATCAACACTTTGTATTGGTTTCAAGGAAGAAGAGTGGTAAAGCCTAGGCAATAGGGGTTAAGTGACTTGCCCAGGGCCAAACAGCTAGGAAGTATCTGAGGTCACATTAGGCCTGGTTCTTAATCCACTGAGCCACCTACTCACCTTCTGCAATATACTTTTAAATGTAATCTGCATTATTGACAGTTTTTTTTTAAATTTAGAAATCAACAAACAATAAATCAAACTCTGATTAGTAGTGACTTCAGAGACAGAAACATTCATAGTGAAGATTTAATTATGGTTGAAGCTGTTAGAGTTAATTCCAGCATACCGCTGAATCAAATCTTTACAGCCTAATGAAATTGGATTGGTGAAGATAACAAAAAAAGATAGGAAGACAGAGACACTTATGAACTCTTAGTAAAGCTATAAATTGATCCAACCATTCTGAAAAGCAAGTTGGAACTATACCCTAAATGTCACTAAACTATTCATGTTATTTGCCCCAACAATACCAATATATCTCAAACAAGTCAAAGTCAGCATATTTTTCTTGTAGCAAAGAACTAGAAATAAAGTGGTGTCCCTCTATTAGGGAAAGATTTAACAAGTTGTACTATATGAGTGTATTGGAAATGTAATACTAAAACAGATCCAGAGAAACCTCAAAAGATTTGTATGAACTGATGCAGAATGGAGTAAAAAAAAAACAAAAGATCTATGAAAAGTGAATTAAACTCTCTTTGTTTACCAATCATCAACTTTTAAGTTAATCAATCAAAAACTTAAGTACCCCTACTTAGTACCTTACCAGTCATTAAGTATGAGAGTTCACAAGTCACTTGCTAGAGTGGGTGACAACTCCAGAGGCCATTGCTCCCCCACCCCACCTTGGGCAGTACTAGGCAAATTGAAAGACTGTGATTGGTTCCTGTAAAAGTGGGGGAACAACAGGAAGTGACATCGAGAAAACTGCTTTAAAAAGGCCAGATCTAGGATTCACTCAGCTGGACTGGAGGAGGAGAATCTTTCCTTGGATCTTGTGGTAGTGAGTAGAGTAATTCCTTCCTTGGTTCTTCGTTGAGGAGACCCTCTTTGCTCCTTGGCACTTAGGTGGGACACTCCCTTCAGTGTGAGTTCTGGGAGATCCTTGGCAGTCTTAGCCTCCTGTGAACTAAAAGTTCTTGGCAGATTCTTCAACAAGTCTTCAGAGTTCAGTTTCCTAATTAGGATTTTGGATTCTGGTGAGATTTGCATTTGTAGTCTTGAGACATTAGGATTAAACTCAGGGTATTGGTGGCTAGGCAGTACTTTCTGTCTCTATCTACATTTTTCCACTTTCACTCTTTCCACCTCTTTGTAAATAAAGCTGCTAAAAGTCATTTTGACTTAAACTGTAATATTTTTAAATCAGTGACCACAATATTACTTTAGAATTCTCATTTTTAGGATAAAACCTAATTTTAAATTCTTACAGACCAATTTGTATCATAAAATAATATAAAGAGAAAAAATCATTTAAAGATTTAAAAACTATGATCAATGCAATCACCAATCAATCATGACTTTGGAAAACTAACGATGAAGGATGCTTTCCACCTCTTAGTAGATATGGGACAAGGGTGTAAAATGAGACATACATTTTCAGACATAGTCAATATGTGAATTTCATTTGTTGTCTATACAGTCATGTAAGTGGCATATTGGAAAGAGTCATAGATTAGGAGTCAGGAAGACCTTTTTCAAACATTTATTTAGCTATGTGATCCTAGGCGAGTTGCTGGACCTCTCTCAGCCTCAGTTTCCTGATTTGTAAAATGAGGATAGTAATAGCGCCTACTTCATAAGGATTAAATGAGACAATATTAACAAAGTACTTTAAAATCCTTAAAGTGAGCAGCCTTGAAAAAGGGCAAGACCTCATACCAGAGGTGCTATTCTTCTTTGAATACCCTATACACCTCAAGAAGTTGTACTGTGTGCAGTGGCTACACCCTACTAAAACTGTCCCAGCAGATGGCTAAATCAGATTGAGGGTAACTGATATGCTTCAAACTCATTGATGAGTTAGGGGGGTGTCTGCTTCAAATATGTAAAGACTTTCCCAGGCAGAATATCAGAAGAGAACAATTTGTTCCAACAGCCATGAAAGTGACTGAAACAGGCATTATCGAGCACTTAGAGCTTGGTCAGACATCAAAGACATCAAGGTCATCCACTGCCTCCTGGTCCATCACCAGTTGTCCTGACTTTTGTCTTGCCACTGGGAATCTTAAAACTGCTCAGACTCTACTTCAAAAGATTTGATTAAGCTATTCCTCTATTGTAACAATGGAGGTACTTGATCAGGAATGTATTGAGAACTTTAAAATTAATCCACCCTGCTCAGACAGTGCCTTAGGAGAAGATAAAGCTACAAATTCCTGATTGAATAATGAAAAGTCCCCAACTCATACTTATAGTGAAGCAAAAACCCTAAGCTAGGTGGTCTACTTTTAGATCTAATACAAAAGGGTGCTAAGTACCTATAAAGGTTAAATTAATCACTGAAAGGTCAAGCAACTTACAAAAGGCAAACTTAACAAAAGAGGTGTGAAGTTTTTATCTAACCAGAGAAGGTGAGAACAAAAGAAGATAAGAACTAGAAATGGGCAGTCCTGGGGAAAGTGTCTACTGTGATTAGTAGATGTGAAAATTTAGGGGAGGTAACAGAAGAGAAAATTTCTTTAAAAGGAGAATTCAGTTAAGTTTGTTTTTAGTTCAGTTTGGAAGCTGAATTGGAGGTCAGGAATTCAGAGGAGGGTCTCTGAACTCAGTTCAGGAGTTGAGGATTTCAGTGAAGAACTGGAGCTTGCTTGGGATGATCTTGTGGTGAGTGATAAAGACTGACTAGCTCTCCGTTAAGGCTCAGGAATGGCCTAGGCCCTTCTTACTATTCTCTCTCTCTCTCTCTCTCTCTCTCTCTCTCTCTCTCTCTCTCTCTCTCTCTCTCTCTCTCTCTCTCTCTCTCTCTCTCTCTCTCTTTCTCTCTCTCTCTCTCTCTCTTCCTTTATTTCCTTCATTTGTATTAATTAAAATCTCCATAAAATCCAGCTGACCTGGGTATTTTCATATTTGGGAATTTTCCCATGGTGACCACTTATTTTTAATATAAATCAGGGCACTAAAAATTATCTTTACAGTTTGGCCAAAACCTTTATAGTTTTGGCAATTCAGTCTTGGAAAACCCATATTTTCACATTACACCACTGGATTTCTGTGATTCTGGAGACTGATGACTGTGTGTAGCTCTGCCTCACTTAAATCCAATTCATACCCAAATCAAGATATCATCCCTTCAAAAATGGACACAAATGCTAGCTATTATTATCATCACTTCTTTGCTACAAGTGATCTTGGGGCAGGTGTATAACAATGGTGTAGAAAACAAAAAGAAAAGAAAATATAAATGGATCATTAAAAAATATAGAAGAGAACATAAGGATGTTCCAGAGGGAACACAAAAAAGCAGGGAAGTTTTCTTACTGTTGTGTTAAATTTATTATACATTAAAAAAACAAACAAACTACATAATAGAAACTCACAATTTCATATATGATCCCCTTTTTCTTAGTATATTGAAATATTCATGTTTGTTATAATAATGGAAAAAAAAAGAATTGACTTCGGCAACTTCCATTTTAAAGACCTGGTCTGGGAGAGGAAAGTAAGAGGAATTATAATAGTTCTGTAGTAGGCATCAATCACCCAACATTGATCCCTAATTCTGACTGTCCATGCCCTCTGGAGGCACCTGTTACTTTGGGACTCACTCCAAAGCAGACCAGGGCTAACAGGGACGACCCTGAGGACTAGTCAGCCCTCCTGCTATTCTCAGTCACTTATTTTCCTGGCTTTAATGTCCCTCACTAGCTTGGTGACTAACAAAAATTCCAATCCTTCTATTACTATTGTAACTAAAGTATAGTCCCTGATGGCCCAACTGTTCTGGTCCATCCACTGCCTTAGTCTGGGGCTGCATCCCCCAAAGTGAACCATGTTTTGAGCTGTAGCTTCATCCAAGCGAAGGGCACCAAAGCCACACTGAGAGTTGATGATGGTTCCATTTTCCCAGGGGTTGATACAGCAAGAGGCAGGAAGACCACAGGCCTGGACACCTGGGGAACTGCAGTTAAAGTATCTGAAAAGGAGGGGAAGAAAGGACAATTATGGATCCAGAGGATAACAAGGGAATTTTCTGTGCAGCATCTCTAACAAGGAATTTGTTGGAAGGGCCCCAAGGTGTCATCTAGCCCAATCCAAAAGATGAGGAAATTGCCAGTCAGAGAGAAGTGACTTATCAAGGTCATATACCTCAAAAATAGCAGAGCCATGATTAGAATTGGCTCAAAATTCAATGTTTTTCCCATTCTAACACAGAACTTCTCTATATACATTTAAGTTAAATGTCTTTCCAAGCCAGTGCTTAGGAAGTCTTTTTTCACAGTGTTCAGTCTTTTTTCACTTATTTCTGACTCTCCCCATTTGGGAATTTTTTGGTAAAGGTATGAGTAGCTTGCCATTTCCTACTCCAGCTCGGTTTGCAGATGGGGAAACTGAGGCAATCAGGGTTAAATGACTCTCCCAGAGTCACACAGCTAGTAAAGGTTGAAGACCAGATTTAAATTCAGGGTTTCCTGACTCCTGGCTTGGCACAGGGCCATCTAGCTGCTCTGGAGCCAGCAATTTGATATAATATATGTATTTGTGTACTGCTTGTTCTAATTATTGAGGACTCTTTGTTTCTTGTAAATATATTTAAATTGCAGGTTATGGGCCAGTGTTTCTATGGAATGAATATAAAGATGAATGAGCAGTGTGGAATTTCCTGGGGATTTAGGGGGTGTTTCATTAGGGAATTATATCTGCTCATAAGCAAGGACAATGGACAATGGAACTTGGAAGAATAGATCATCTGAAATATATAACCTCAGTTTGACCCGACCCCAGGCAATAGTGAGACAAAAATAGGCCCTAAGTTCTTTACTTGTAGGCCATTGCCCATGATAAGGTCTGCAGGAATTATTTTGTGACTATCCATGTGTACAATCATAAGTAATCAAACACATTTTTCATTAACTAAATAATGTGACTCAAATCTATACTGTATGTATAGAGAAAGCAGTGATTGCGTACCTTCAGGAAAGTAGGATAAAGTCATCACTATGCCCAGACTTTTCAGTATTTTTTTAAAAACCCTTTTACCTTTCATCTTGGAATCAATACCATGTTCTAAGGCAAAAGAGTGCTAAGGGCTAGGCAATGGGGATTCAGTGACTTGTCCAGGGTCATGCAAAGTGTCTGAGGCCAGATTTGAACCCAGGTTTCTGGGCCTGGCTCTCAATCTACTGAGCCACCTGGTTGCCCCCTGCTTTTCAGTCTTGATAAGCAAAGTCTCTTTGGTTATTTGCAAGGTCCCAGGGACAAGATGCAAATTGAAAAGAATGTGCTTGTCCCAACTCAGAAAAGAAGATTGTGTTTAGAAAATGTCAGTAAGGGAGCAGCTAGGTGATCCAGGCCCTCCCAACTCTAGCCTTGGTGCTCTATCCACTGGGCTCCATAGCTTCTCCTTTGTAAATAATGTTGACATTTTGTATAATTTTCTAGGAGTGGATTTTTGAATTATGGACTAATATTAAAATTAGTTTGCCTTCCCTGAGCCTATGTTCAGTGGTTAAAGTGTTGTTATGCTGCATCTCAAGTTAGAGGTGGAGATGGTATCAGGCTGATCTGAAAAATGTACCCCAGATAATTATCTTCAAAAACTATACTCTGTATATGGAGAGTAGAGAAAGTACTGGGCTTAGAGGCCCTCAATAGTCCTGGAATTAATTCTACTTGTACAGCCTGCCTCAAAGGTCTGTTGTGAAGAAAGCATTTTATAAATTTTATAGTATTGAATAAAGCTAGGTTGTTATTGTAAAAGGCTTTTGGAGCATACCCAGGCATGCCCCTTCATGTCAGGGGAAACTGAGCATGCTCTAAAGGCTCTTTAGGTCATCATTATCATTATTTTCTGTTAACTACAGGTTTGGTCTTCCTTATTAAATATCTATCTCCTCGAGGACAGGTCCTGTGTCTCATCTTTACAAGCACAGGGGAAATAACTAATTTTGGAGCAGATAGGAATGCAGGACAAAAGTCACCAAGCTCTACCCTAGTCTTGAAAAGCAAAGCTCCAGGGTAATTAATGTTAGGCCAGTGTGAGCAACCAGAGTTAGGATTGTATTGAACAAGGAATTTTCTCCTTTTTCCTCATTCAAAGAGCAGGTAGAACCCAAGGTGGAGTGAAACAGAACAATTCAAAAGCTGGGCATCTAAAGAGCTTTGACCTGGTGTGACTGTGACTCTGATTCACAGAAGGGATAAGAAGAGTGATGAGGCCGACTGGTTAGTCACAGGAAAAGGGCAATGATTGCTTCTCTGCTGAGAAGAGGTGTCGTAACAGCATCAACTCATGGAAAACCATAAAACAGCAAATAGTTTACCAGCAGTGTGGAACTTGTTGATGGGAGCATAGTAGAGAAAAGAGCCCAGAAAATGACCTTGCAACTCAGTGGAGAAAGTAGCCCATCAGATGTCATCAATGCACCCAACAGCAGATGTGAGCAGCAATTCAAGGAGGCAGCAAGAGGCCCAGCTTTGAAGACTGAGAATGGTTCTGCTTAGGGTGCAGCCTTAGGAGCAGGAATTGTCCTGGCTGCCCTGTTTTTCTAAGTGTGTTCTTTCTGCCACATGGGTTCCCTATAGGTGCTCTTTCTCTTACCGTGGGAGTCTTATGGGAGAATATTTGTTGTTGTTTTTTAATTTCATTTATATATTTATTTAAAGATACTTTTCCATGTTTATATGATTCATTTTCTTTCCTTCCCCTCTTTCCTCCCTCCTCCTAGAGCCAACAAGCAATTCCACTGGGTTGTACAAATATTGTCACTTGATATCTATTTCCATATATTCATTTCTGCTAAAGAGTGATTTTTAAGGCCTAAACACCAAATCACATACCCATATATACATGTGATTAGTGATGTCATATATTTTACTTTTGCATTTCTACTTCCATAGTTCTTTCTCTCAGTGTGGACAGCATTCTTTCTCATAGCTCCTTCAGGAGTGTCCTGACTTGTTGTATTGCTACTAGTAGAAAAGTCCATTATGTTGGATTGTTCCACAATGTTTTACTTTTTGTGTACAATGTTCTTCTGGTTCTGCTCATTTCACTCTGTATGAGTTCATTGAGGATCTCCTAGTTTATGGGACAATATTTGAAAGGGGCAGCTGAGTGGTGCAGTGGATAGAATGTCAGACCCGGAGACAGGAAGACTCTTCCTGATTTCAAAGCTGACCTCAGACACTTACTAGTTTTTTACTTTGGGCAAGTCATTTAATTCTGTTGTACTCAGTTTCTTCATCTGTCAAATAAACTGAAGAAGGAAAGATCTAGGATCTTTGCCAAGAAAACCCTAAATGAGTGTCAGGAAGAACCAAACCTGACCCAAAATGACTGAAAACAACAAAAGCAGAGAATATTCTCCTGTGATTATAGGGGGAGGAGGGAATTTTCCTTGCTATACTACTTAATCAAATACAGTTTGCTTCAAATGAATGTATTTTTTGTTTGGGTTTAGTAAAAGAGAAGCATCCATGAAGGATTGTGAGACACCAACTCCAAGAGGACTTTGAACCTAGGATGTAGATTGGAGGCTGCACTAGGCTACCATCATTCCCTGATACATCTCATAGAAGAATTCAGTGAAGATTTATTTACTTACAAATTTGATTTCCAGTCCTGATAGGACACTACACCACAGCACTGCAGGCCCAACTGGATTTCATTCAAGAGAAAACGCAGGTCTGAGTCATCTTGGTATCTACTAATGGCCAGGAGCATGGCGCTGTCCAATACATCCTGGAACTGATCCCATAAAGCATATACTAGGATTCCCACCAATGTCTCTAGGATTAAGAAAGTGAAGATTCCCCCAGCAAAGAACCAAAGAAGGCAGATGTTCTCACAGAGGGCACCCACACAGCCTGCCAGGAATACAGCGCTGACTGCCAGCCCCACCACCACAAACAGCAGCATTGGGTCAGTCCCCAGGTGTGGCAGCTGCTCACTCCCCAGTGACTTCTTGTCTTCCAGCCCCCACAGTCCAATTACTAACGTCAGTAAACCAAGAAGAGAGAAAAGGAAGTTGAGGAGAAAGATTAAATATTTGATACAGCTGCTCCAAAAATTAAGCGAAAGAGGGAGACCTCCTTGTCGATCCAGGGTGGATTTCCACTTGGCCCCTGGAGGGAGGCAGCCCCAGCCAGAGGGACCTGCAGGATTCTTCTTTGGAACTGATTCCAGGACTCTCTCAGAATGGTTGCAAGACAAGGATGGTGGCTCATCCCAACCAGCTTCCTAGAAAGAGAGAGGAAATAGAATAAAACCTTATTAACTTTTTAAATTTAATGTAATCAAAATGATCTATTTCATTTTTTGTAATGTTCTCTATGTCTTGTTTGGTCCAAAATTCTTCCCTTATTCATAAATCTGGCAGGTAAACGTTTTCATGTTCCCCTAATTTGTTTATGAGTCATCCTTTATTTCTACATCAAGTATCCATTTTGATTAGATTCTTGTAGGACTTTGCCTCTTGATTCTCTAAGACTTACTACAATCTGATCCTGACTGGTTCACCACCCCAACCCACTACCATCTAAATCTGGACTAGGACTAGGATCTGACAATAATGTGAAAAGATAAAGAGAAACTCAGCTCTAAGAAAAGATAATAGAAGACTATAGGTGAAACTGTAACAAAGAGGAGGAAGTATATTCATCTGATCCAGAACTGCAAAATAAAAAAGATAGCTGAGGTGCCAACAGTGGCTAAGAGAGACGAGAGAGAAACCAGTTCAAATGCAGACCCAAAGACTTTGAGGTAGGAGATAGGGGCTGTACCAGGTTAACCATGAGTAAAGGGGGGAAACCATAAAAAAGTAAATAAACAACACAATGAAGAAATTCTATGGATTAAGTGAAACCCAAAAGGTAAGCCCCACAAAAAAACAACTCCACAACAAATAATAGTAAACCTACTGAGGATAAAAACACATCCTATTCACAAGAACTACAAGAAGAATGGCTAGAAGTTATTTCTTCCAAGAAATTCAAAATGAACTCATTATTTATAAGAGCTTTAGAGGAAAAAATTGGAAGAATAAATAGTTTTTAACAAAAGGTAGACATTTTTACCCAAATAATGGTCTCCAGGAAAAATGGATGGAATAATCAGAATAAAAAAAAATTCTATGAGACAAGAAATATTCAAACAAAGATTGAAAAAATCAAAGAATATATAAAACATCTTTATTAAAAAAACAATCGATGTGAGGAGGTGGAGTCAAGATGGTGGCTTAGAAGCAGCAAAAGTTCATACCTCTGAAAACCCTTCCTTATCAATCACAAACTGAATTCTCCTAGGGGACTGAAAATCAAACCTAACAATAAGACAGAGCCAAGGAACCCTCCTGCTGGACTCAATCCAAAAGGTACTCCCCCAAAAGCTGGAATTTGAGAACACTTGGGTTTAAGGGGAAGGCAGAAGGAAGGTCCCAGGACCTCTGCCCCCCCCCTTCCCCCCCAAATAGAGCGCTGAGCCTTCAGTGGCAGCAGGAATCTCTGGGTGGGCAAAGGTGCTGGTCTTGTGATGGAAGCTGGCACTGAAGAGGAGGTGCCAGACTGAAGAGTGTATGAATTTGATCACCTTGACGGGGGAGGGGCCCCAGGAGTGGAATCCTGAGGAGGGAAGACTCTGGTGAGGAGAGCAGTAAGGGTCTCTCCATCTTGAGACATCGAAGAGAGAAGGTGGAAAAAGACTTTCTCCTGAGAGTTGTCCATTTTTCCTGCTAGTGACTGGAAATCTTTCCCCCAAACACTTCCCAATTGAAGGGACTTTCTGAAGAGAAACCTGAGCAGACTTTACCTTAACTCCTGTTGCCCAGGAGAAAGTCAAACTGACTTTCTCACAGGGGGCTCAGGTTGCCAAGGCCTGAGTTCCCCCCAAAATCGAGGAGGGAGGAAAAGGGTTTAGATAGAGACAGAGACCCCCTTTTCCCACTTTCCTTTTCCTTTTATTCCCTGCCTGTTATTCTTTTGTATTACCTGATTGAGTTATCATTAAAAGTTATCTGTTCCCCAAATAGTGTGAGTGAACGGAATCAAGGGGAGACTTTTTGGTCTCAAGTAGTGGAGGGGAGACAAGGGGACAAGAGTGAATCAGGGAGAGCAGTTTTAGCTAAGGAGGGAAGACAGAAGGGGGAAAATCTTCAAACCCCCTCTCCTCTCTCTGACCCAACTCGTTACAGATGCTATCTCTCTTGAACCTCGATTTGTGGAAAGGGAGTTCTCCTCTCTTTTCTTCTCCCTCTCCATACCTTGGGGTACAAGCCTTCCTTGTTGGGGTACATTCCTTTTCTCTCTTTTTATTTTTTTAAAACAGTCTGGAGGGTGTAACTTGTGGGCAGGGCTGTGCCAGGCCCAGAGCCTTGAACACAGATGGTGGGGAAGGACCTAGAAAGGGAGAACAGAGCAAACAGCCTGGTCAGAGCTGCAGAAGCCCTCCATATTGCTCCAGCCTTCCAGGAGGTTTTGGCCTCAGAGCACATCCAGCCCAACCCAGCTGAACTTAATCCCATCAAAAGACTTCAGAACTCAGGGAAGCCCAAGCTCCAACACCCTTCCCTCACTGACTGCTGGACTTTAATCCGATCAAAAGCTTCCAGGAGACAGGGAAGCTCAAACTCCAACACTACTCCCCCACAGACTGCACTGGGCAGCTAGAAGAATTACACTTAGAGGGAACAGTGACAAACTGTATAGGATGAAATGATAAGACATAAATAGGTATATAGATATATGTATGCATAAATGCATTTACATGTGTATATATGTACATATATATACAACTAGAACTAAAAAAAGAGGCTAATACTAAAAGAAATGGGAAAAAAACAAAACAGGGTAAATTTATATTTACAAAGAAGCTCATTGCAGGAGGGGGGAGAACATCAATACACTGGAAGGGTAAAGAGGTTGGGGATAGGAAATACTCACCTCTTACGTGCTTTGAAATTGACCCAAAGAGGGAAGAACAATCCAATCCATTGGGGCAGAGAATAGATTCCTGCCCTATAAGGGAGTAGAAGGCTAACAAACAGACTGGTGGGGAGGGAAGCAGTATAAGGGAGGGAGAGGGTGCGGGGGTAGTTTTAAAAAGACTGCAAAGAAAATAAGGGGGGAATAAGAAGGGAGGGGGTAGAAAGGGAAGTAAAATAAGGGTGGGAACTAAGGGGACTGATTAAAAAAAAACATTGGTATAGAAGGAAATAGTGAAAGAAGAAAAGGCAGGACTAGGAGTAGAAATCAAAATACTAAGAAATACACAGCTGGTAATCATAACTCTGAATGTTAATGGAATGAACTCACCCATAAAATGCAAGCGAATAACAGAGTGGATTAGAATTCAAAACTCTACCATATGCTGTATACAAGAAACACACATGAGGAAGGTAGATACACATAGGGTGAAAGTAAGAGGATGGAGCCAAATCTATTGGGCATCAACTGATAAAAAAAGAAGGCAGTAGTTGCAATCATGATATCTGACAAAGCCAAAGTAAAAATAAATCTAGTTAAAAGAGATAGGGAAAGTAATTACATCCTGATGAAAGGCAGCATAGACAATGAGGAAATATCAGTACTCAACATGTATGCACCAAATGGCATAGCATCCACATTTCTAAAGGAGAAACTAGTGGAGCTCAAGGATGAAATAGATAGAAAAACTATAATAGTGGGAGACCTGAACCTTCCTCTATCTGAACTAGATAAATCAAACCAAAAAATAAATAAGAAAGAGGTAAGAGAAGTGAATGAAATCTTAGAAAAATTAGAGTTAGTAGACATGTGGAGAAAAATAAATAGGGACAAAAAGGAATATACCTTCTTTTCAGTAGCACATGGTACATGGTAGCACATGAAAAAGCACTCTAAATCTCTTATAATAAGAGAAATGCAAATCGAAACAACTCTGAGGTATCACCTCACACCTAGCAGATTGGCTAACATGACAGCAAAGGAAATTAATGAATGCTGGAGGGGATATGGCAAAGTGGAGATATTAATGCATTGCTGGTGGAGTTGTGAATTGATCCAACCATTCTGGAGGGCAATTTGGAACTGTGCCCAAAGGGCGATAAAAGACTGTCTGCCCTTTGATCCAGCCATAGCACTGCTGGGTTTGTACCCCAAAGAGATAATAAGGAAAAGGACAAGTACAAGAATATGCATAGCTGCGCTCTTTGTGGTGGCAAAAAGTTGGAAAATGAGGGGATGCCCTTCAATTGGGGAATGGCTGAACAAATTGTGGTATATGTTGGTGATGGAATACTATTGTGCTCAAAGGAATAATAAAGTGAAGGAATTCCGTGGGGACTCAAACAACCTCCAGGAATTGAAGCAGAGTGAGAGGAGCAGAACCAGGAAAACATTGTACACAGAGACTGATACATTGTGGTACAACCAAATGAAATGAACTTCTTCTTTAGTGGCAATGCAGTGATCCTGAACAACTTGGAGAAATTTGCAAGAAAAACCACTATCCACATTCAGAGGAAACACTATGGGAGTAAACACACGAAAGAAAAACAATTGCTTGAATACATGGATCGAAGGGATATTGTTGGGGATGTAGACTAAATGAACATCCTAGTGCAAACATCAACAACTTGGAAATAGGTTCTGATCAAGGACACAAGTAGTAGTAGTAGTCTCTCGGTAACCAAGGATGACGATTGTCTTTGTGCACTTTCATCTGTGATGTAGATTAGTGTGCACAAAGATGTGTGTGAAGGAGATTTAAGTGGAAAAGTCGATGCACAGAGACAGTCCCACTCTCTCAGGGTTGGAAGCCTGGGTCCAGTGGCACGAAAAATCGTTACACCCGGAGACTTCCTCAGCTGCAATGGATGGCCGTGTTGTCTTTTGTGCTCTAACATGCCCTGCATTGCCCTCTCAACTGTTGAACCTTCTTATTGGTTTCTTCTGTCTGTTTCGCTGAAGCACTCTTCACATGCTGGGTGAGCAAAGCCTTAGTTCACCAGGGGTCTATGACCTGATGGCAACCCTCACAAGGTTTAGCTGTTGCCCAGGGTGTGGCCGCTGCCTCATGCTAGCAGCTACTAGGAGCCACAAGTGAGAGCGGGGTGTCAGGTGAGGGTCAGAGGTTGGAGAGCTGCCCTCGGAGGGCACGACAAGCCCTCCATACCAGAGATACTACCCCTCCCTGAACACCCCATACACCCCTAGGACACAAGTAATACCCAATGAAATTGCAGGTAGGCTGCGGGGTGGAGGGGAGGGAGGGAAATAATGTGATTATTGTAACCAAGGAATAATGTTCTAAATTGACTAAATAAACTAATTCAAATTGAAAAAAAAAACAAAAAAAACAATTGCACTGGAAAACAGCATTCTGGAGGCAGGGGGGATTTTTTTTTAAATTTAATTATATTGTTTTTAAATTTTATTTTATTTTTTGTTACAATAATCACTTTATTTCCCTCCCTCCCTTCCACAAACCCTTCCTGCAGCCGACCTGCAATTTCATTGGGCATTACTTGTGTCCTTGATCAGAACCCATTTTCATTTTGTTGTTTGCACTAGGATGTTCATTTAGAGTCTACATCCCCAATCATATCCTTTCAATCCATGTATTCAAACAGTTGTTTTTCTTCGGTGTTTTTACTCCCACAGTGTTTCCTCTGAATGTGGATAGTGCTCTTTCTCATAGATCCTTCCAAGTTGTTCAGGATCACTGCATTGCCACTAATGGAGAAGTCCATTACATTCGATTGTACCACAGTGTATCAGTCTCTGTGTACAATGTTTTCCTGGTTCTGCTCTTCTCACTCTGCATCAATTCCTGGAGGTTGTTTGAGTCCCCATGGAATTCCTCCACTTTATTATTCCTTTGAGCACAATAGTATTCCATCACCAACATATACCACAATTTGTTTAGCCATTCCCCAATTGAAGGGCATCCCCTCATTTTCCAATTTTTGGCCACCACAAAGAGCTCAGCTATGAATATTTTTGTACGTCTTTTTCCTTATTATCTCTTTGGGGTACAAACCCAGCAGTGCTATGGCTGGATCAAAGGGCAGACAGTCTTTTATCGCCCTTTGGGTATAGTTGCAAATTGCCCTCCAGAATGGTTGGATCAATTCACAACTCCACCAGCAATGCATTAATGTCCTAACTTTGCCACACCTGGGGGAGGGGGGGTTGGAAATTAAGAATTATCAAACTCTCTGAAAACTATGGCCAAACAAAATACTTGGATACCGTATTTTAAGAAACCATAAAAGGAAATTGTCTTGATATATTAGAACCAGAGGACAAAGTAAAAACAGAAAGAATATTACTAGGGAGGAGCTGGATAGCTCAATGGATTGAGAGCCAGGCTAGAGATGGGAAGTCCTAGGTTCAAATCTAACCTCAGACACTTCTAGCTGTGTGACTCTGGGCAAGCGTTACAGTTAAAAGAATGGTTTTCATAAACTGTGACCACGAAAATATGGTTTCAAGACAATGTCTTGCATTAAATCAAAAATAAAATGGTCGCCATGGGAAAAATTCCCAAATATTAAATACCCAAGTCAGCTGGGTTTCATGGAGATTTTAATTAATACAAATAAATGAATTAAGGAAAGGGAGAGAAACAGAGTAAGAGAGGGAATAGTAGGAAAAAGCCTAGGCCAGCCTAGGCCAGCCTAGGCTTTAAGTATTAAGAGAGACCAGTCAGTCTTTAATAACTCACCACAAGATCCTTCCAAGCAAAACTCTAGTGTTCAGAGAGACCCTCCAGTTTAGCTCAAGAAGCTCCACTTCAGCTTCCAAGGCTGCATTCCCCTTCAGAAGCCTTCTGGCCTCCTTTTAAAGAGAATTTTCTCCTATGTCACTGCCTCTAAGTTTTCACATCTACCAATCACAGTAGATGTTTTCACAGGAGTGACCATTCTTAATTCATTCCTTCTTTAGTTCTCAATTTCTCTGGGTAGACTAAAACTTCACACTTCTTTTGTTAAGCTTGTCCCTTGCAAGTTTGCAAGTTGCCTGACCTTTTAGTGATTAATTTGACCTTCATAGGTACTTAGCACCTTTTTGTATTAGATCTAAAAATAGACTTAGCTTAAGGGCTTTTGCCTCACCTTAAGTATGATTTAAGTACTTTTCATTGTTCAGTAAGGAGTTTACAACTTTATCGTCCCCTAAAGTATGCTTAAGTATGGGTGGAGTAATGTTAGAGTTCTCACATTCCTGATCAAGTACCTTCATTGTTTAAAATGGGGAATGGTCTTAACCAAATGTTCTAAGGTAGAGTCTGAGAATTTTTAACATTCACAAGTCTGAGAAATTTTAAGATTCACACAAGTCACTTAACCCTCATTGCCTAGCTCTTAGTACTCTTCTGCCTTGGAGTCAATACTCAGTATTGATTTCAAGACAGAAGGTAAGGGTTTAAAAAAAAAAGACTATTACTAACCTTATGAAAGTAACTCCAGAGTCAAGACATCCAGAAATATAATAACCAAATAAAGAGTTCCCAAGTTAAAATCATGACTGGATTAAATTGCTTACTATCTGAGGAGGTGGAAAGGGATAGAAGGATGAGGAGAATTTGGAACTCAAAATTTTGGAAAGTAGATGTTGAAGATTATTTTTTCATGTAATTGGGAAAAAATAAAATATATTTTAAAAAATTAAAGTCATTGAGCATGCAATAACTTGGTTTGAAAGTTCTTGTCAAATTCTTAACATAAATCTCTATCTCTTCCTCTTCTGTAGAACATGGGGCAGATAAATGGCAATTATTGTCATGGTGGTCTTTTTCCTTGTGATATATACTGCATGTAAGCACTGTTCTAGGTGCTTGGGAAACAAATACAAAAACAAGGTTGATCCCTGCCCTCAAGGAGGTTATATTCTAACAGAGAAGACAACACACATTGTGGAATGGTGGCTAGGCAAGGAGGCACTTTCATCAGGAAAGGTGCACGTATGGTGGTGAATGTGGTCACAATGAAGGAGTCTAATGGGAGGCAGAAGACTGGTGAGATATTTGACAAAGTTGTGGGAGGGTGGATGGATAGAAGGGAGTGAAAGGAAGCAATAGCTGAGGCTTTCTCAGGTATCGAAGTAGTGGGCTGAGAGAAGCAGCCACCAATGAGGAGATTAGAAGTTCTGAAGGCAGAAGTTTTGGAGAGGAGACATTGAACTCTCAAGGGCATAATATCCAGAGATGGTAGCAAGGCAGTTGACTAGGTTGTGGAGGAGATATTGGAAAATAGGAAATGAGGTGAAACATAGCTGGGGCTTTTTTTGCTTTAGCCAATGATGAGCACTGAAGTTAGAAGAACAGGCATCCCATAAAATGCTGGGGTTTCATTGCCTTTGGATGCATGATGGAACCAATTCAACCAATTTTTTTGTTTTGCTAAAAAGAAGTTCTAAATTATCATGTCATTTAGTTTTGGTTTCTTTTTGTCTTCTGGTTTTACTTATTGTGAGAATAAGTCTCCTTACTGATGTAGTTCACATCTAGTAGTTAATTTCTTGGTTACTAGTGAAAGTGCTCTCATTTAATGGACAAATAGTTATGTTGATATTTATGGCGCCCTAAAACTTTGTTTATTGGAATCCTCTGTTCCATTTTCTGTCATTCCATGATCATCACTATGGAAAGGAAATGGGGCTACACAGTACTTATTTCAAATTATATTATAAAGCACAATTAGTATGTGACAAAAAATAGAAAAGTGAAATTGATAAGCAAGAATAGAAGTGGATATATATTATAGTTTAGTCTCAAGAAATCCAGTTACACTAACTGCTAGGGAAAGAAGTAAAATTTTAAAAATTTTTTTCTACTAACAAGCATTTATTTTCTCCCTCTCTCTAAACAAACAATAAAAAGAATCAACCTCAAAACGAATTTGCTTATTTGAGCAAAGCAAATTCTTTCATTGGTCTTAAAGGAATCCAAGCTAACAAAATTAAAAAAAAATCAAGATAACATTATGATGGGGAATGCACTTATACAAGTTCCTTATACTATATGTCACAATAAAGTCCAAATAACTGAATAATCTAAATATAAAAAGCAAAACAAAGTATTTGAAAATAAACAAATACAAAAGGCACATCATAAAATGACTAGAGGAAAATCAAAGAATAGAGCTTTTACATTTAATAATTTTTTTCTTAACCAGATATAGCAGAGAAAAGCTAACAAAAGGCAAAGTAGATAATTTTGATTATATAAAAATAAAATATTTTTATACATATAAACCAAAGCAGCTAGAATTTTAAAGTAGATATTGACTGGGGGAAATCTTTGCATTAAATATCTCTGATTCCTGACATTCCAAGTTTAGAAAGAAAATAACAAAAAATCAGAGCCATTCTTCAATAATTAAATTGTCAAAGGAGATGAACAGTTTCAAAAGAAGAAATAGAAATAATCACATCACCTGAAAATTGTTCAAAATCATCAACTATCAGGGGTAGCTAGGTAGCTTAGGAGATTGAGAGGCCAGGCTTAGAGATGGGAGGTTCTGGGTTCAAATTTTACCTTAGCTACTTCCTGGCCATGTGATAGGGCAAGTCACTTCATCCCCAATACCTAGCCCTTATTGCTCTTCTGCTTTGGAGCTATACACAATATTGATTCTAAGATGGAAGGTAAGAGTTTTAAAAAATCATCAATAATCATAGAAATATGAATTAAAATAACCTTAACCTAGAAATTCATGCCTATCAAATTAGCAAATAACAGTCAACATTTCTTAAGATTTACAAAGCAATTTACATATTATATTATTTTATTCTTGTCACCATGCTATGAACTATTATTATTCTCATTTTATAGAGAAAGGAACTGAAGCTGAGGGATTAAGATTTGAGACAGGGTTTGAGACAGGATTTGAACTCAGGTTTCCCTGACTTCAAGTCCAGCACCGTACCATTCTTTTGACAAAATAGCCCCTCTATATGCTCAAATGCTCCCATTTCATCCTATCTTCTTCAGGAGATTTCTGCCTCTATCAAATACCCTACTTTCTCATTAATTTCAATCACTCCCTGTCTGCTAGCTGCTTCCTTACTGTCTACGAGCATACCCATGTTTCCCTAATCCTCAAAAACCCCACTACTTGTATAAGATCCAGAATGTAAGGGGTTAAAATTAAAGGAATAAGTTATTTAAAAGTGTGGTCATCAAGAAATATATTACTCAAGTCAGAATCACTTTTTATGGTAGTTTATTTACAAAAGGAGAAAGAATGAAAGTAAGAAAATCAGAGAGAGGATAGGGTAAGATAATTAACCTAACACACTAAGTATTTTGCTTCAGCCCCTAACTCAACCCAGGCAGGGCTAATTAGTCTCCAACCAGAGGGGTCTTAACCTTGAGCTGAGGACTTGGTGATGAGTAAAGCAAGAGCTTTAGCCATGAAGCTTCTCTCAAGAGGGGAGGCCTCTCCTGAGGCTAGTCCCCCCAGAAAATCCAGGAAAGGGAGAGATTTAAGAACAATATCATTAAGTCCAAGGTCTCAGGTCTAGTAAACAGATTCTTTACCAGCCTCCAACTCAAACTCAGAACTCCAAAGAACAAAGAACCAACCCCCCACAGGAAGTTGTAACTCCTTTTAAAGACACTTCTTTGCATCATTTCCTGTGCCCTCCTATACTTTTACATGGACCAATTATAGTCTATAGTTTTGTTTAGGACTGCCCAGGGGGCAGTCAGTGTGTTCTGATTCGCCACTCACTTTCACACACGTGGGTCACAGACCTTCCCCACTTAAGGATAAGTGGGGTATATATGCTTCTGGTTATTAAATCTAAAATGAGGCAGGGGAGAGTTAATTCCATCTTCACAATTCCTCCTGTGATCATTTGGGAGATGAGTCTCCTTAGCTGATCATTTAACATAATTGGCTTATACCTCTAAAAATCTTCTAATTACAGGTGTATACAATATTGCACCTTCTCCTAGAATCAGACACAAACATTAATCATAGTCCCATAACATTTATGAATAAATGGCAGGTTTCCCTAGTCTAAAGCTTTTGGGTATACATTGATATTATAGCAAATATATATTAAACTTATATTATTGCAGAATCAGAAAAAGACTAATATTGGTTATATGTACTTTAAGTACAAGAAATATGAAAAGGAAAAATAAAATATTTGTTATATTTAAAATTAATATATCTACCAGTTATTATTTTTTTATAAAATTTATTAATAGAAAAGGTAGATAAACATAGATTTAAATCTCTTTTCCTCATGTTAACTTCAGACCATGTGTTCTGTTCTATAGGCATTTTTCTCTCTCTCTCTCACCTCTCTCCTCCAGCCCTGCATTTATGCTAAAAGACCCAAAAAACTTCAGTGGGCCCTGCCCCCTTTATTTTATTGCTGTTCACAAATGATGTGCTGGCATGTGAAAAATGTTGATGAACCAGTTTGGCTACTCAGGAGGGGGAGGGGATAAGATCCCCTCAGCATATATTCTATTAAAATTAAAAGAAAATCAATAATTAAATAAAAATTCAGGAATTCAATGTGTTCCCAAAAACAGTGTCCACTTGTCTATGGACTATGATCTCCAATGGATGTGACAGGAGTTGCAATAGAAGGTGCTCTCTTTACATGTGAGCAATAAATCCAAGAGTCCTTCTCTCCAACTTTTGTAGCTGTTGGAGTTGTTAACAATATTTGAAAAGGACCATCCCAGGAAGGTTGAGTTGCTCCAGTACACTGGAAATTCTTTATGTACACCTTGTCTCCTGGGTTCAGGCCATGAAGTTAAAAGTCTATTGGTCCTGCTTGTACTGCAGCTCCAGATTCATGGAGTTCATGCAATTTGTTCTGCAATTCCTCTATATAGGAATCAATAAAAGTATCTCCCCCTAATAATAGTGTATATGCATATAAGAAGCACAAAGCTAACCTGAATAGTGCCAATTCAGCACAAGGTCAAAGAGACCAAACAATTCCAGTGGGATTGATGAAATTTTGAGCCAAAACAAGAGGACTTGAACTTGTTTAGAGTTTGAGGCTGTGGCTATTTTGACATACGTCAGAGGCAGGTCTTCTCTGCCCCACATTCTATCAAGGACCTCACTTTGGCTGCCATTCTGGTTCCAGTATCTCTGAGAGAAAAGGTAAAATCAGACCACAGAATGCTATGTCCCAATTTGCTGCTGAAATCTAGTCCCTTTTTCTGTCTTTCATAGTGTGACAAATTTCCTATAGTCCTGGCTGTTGCTTGGGTAAGTGCATAATTGATACTACAGATTTATGTGGCATGAATCACTTTAATTGGGTCCTGATTCAAGGACCTTATAGGTTTATTTTTCCTTTACTTAGAATTTTTACACACAAGACTTTGATATTTTATATTTCATCCAGAAGTTATTTTTTTCTCTTTTATTTGGATTTTTTTATTTTTTTTTTGTTTCTCTTGCCAATTGATTCATATACCTTATAACTCAGCCATGCATCCCTAAGTGATCCCTGTGTTTGTCACCATCCTCCTCAGGAGGGAATATATTATCATTCTAAAATGCAAAGTTTAAATTCTTTTGAGAGTAATTTTAGGATCAGAAACATGCTATGTCCTCGAATTCAGAAAGTGAACTATTTGGAGAAGATGCTGGGAAGATGCCTTCAGAAACCACATGCTGCACTAGAAGAAGATCCAGAGTGAAATTTGGGATGTGGTAATTTGAATTGTGGGAGAGCTGAATGTTTTTTTTTTTGTATGTATACTTTTATGCCGAAGGAGAGTGTCCCCTAATTGGCTTTTTGTTAATGCTCCTAGTAATCATTGGTTTTGTCCTCTTTTCCTTTTATCCCCAAATTATTGTAATTTAAAAGTTGGTTATGTTTACAAGATCCATTGGAGAGACTAGTCTTCCAAAGGATCTCAGGGGGAAATATGTAATTAGAAATCTTGTACCTTTGAATTACATTACCCAGGTGCCCACTCACTTTCTGTTGTTAGTGCTGATGTAGACAGAAGATAAATTGGGTGGAGTTGCGTGTTTAGCTCTCTTTCCTTCCTGTGTCACAACTTTGGTGGAGTGGACTTTTTGAGCAGGTAGATTAGCCATGGGCACCTGGTTTTATTTTGTTACTTCTAGTGATTATTAATAAATCTTACATAATATAATATTTGGAGTTATTATATATTAATTTAACTCTTATACTTGATCTATCCATCCCCACTAACTGTTCTTTATATCTTTGAAAGCCTTTTTGTGGTTAATCTTGAAAAATCCATCTACAATAGGTGCCTCCACTTCTTTTCCTCTCATTCTCTACTTAATTCTCTGTAATTTGACTTCTGACCTCACCATTCAACCAAAACTCTTCTCTCCAAAGTTAGCAATAATCTCTTTTTAATTTTTTGTTTTCTTTTTTACTTTATCCCCAGTAATATTTTATTGTATTTTCTCAATTACACATAGAAACAAATTATAATATTTTTTCTGACCATTTTGTGATCCAAATTCTCTCCTTCCCTTTTTCCCTCTGTGAGATGGCAAGTAATCTGATATAGGTTATACCTGGGCTATTATGCAATAAATATTTCCTTATTCATCATGTTGTGAAAGAAGATATATATTCCACATACAAGAAAAAATTCATGAAGGAAATTAAATGAAAAATGGTATACTCTGATCTGCATTCAGACTCTCAGTTCCTTCTATGGCAAAGGAGAGCATTTTCCATCATGAGTTCCTTGGAGCTCTCTTGGATCCTTGCATTGCTGATAATAGTTGAGTCATTCACAGTTGAGTGATGATCTCTTAATTGCTATATCTAATGCCCCTTCCTCTACCCTCATCCTTCTCAGTCTCTGTAGTTTTTTACATTGTTGATCATTTTTTTTTAGTTTTTAAAACATTTTTTATTTGGTCATTTTCATACATTGTTCATTGGAAACAGATCATTTTCTTTTCTTCCCCCCCAACCCCCCGCCACCCCTCCCCTAGCTGACACGCGATTCGTCTGGGTTTCACATGTGTCCTTGCTCTGAACCCATTTCCTTGTTGTTGGTATTTGCATTAGGGTGCTCATTTAGCTCGATCATGTCCCCTCAACCTCTGTAGTCAAGCAGTTGCTTTTCCTCGGTGTTTTTACTCCCTCAGTTTGACCTCTGCTTGAGGATAGTTTTTTTTTTTTCCTCGTAGATCACTGCAGGTTGTTCAGGGACATTGTAAAGCCATTACTGGAGAAGTCCATTACGTTCTCTTGTACCACAATGTGTCAGTCTCTGTGTACAATGTTCTCCTGGTTCTGCTCCTCTCACTCTGCATCACTTCCTGGAGGTTGTTCCAGTCTCCATGGAATTCCTCCACTTTATTATTCCTTTTAGCACAATAGTATTCCATCACCAACATATACCACAATTTGTTCAGCCATTTTCCAATTGAAGGGCATCCCCTCATTTCCCAATTTTTGGCCACCACAAAGAGCGCAGCTATGAATATTCTTGTACAAGTCTTTTTCCTTATTATCTCTTTGGGGTACAAACCCAGCAGTGCTATGGCTGGATCAAAGGGCAGACAGTCTTTTATCGCCCTTTGGGCATAGTTCCAAATTGCCCTCCAGAATGGTTGGATCAATTCACAACTCCACCAGCAATGCATTAATGTCCCTACTTTACCACATCCCCTCCAGCATTCATTACTTTCCTTTGCTGTCATGTTGAACAATCTGCTAGGTGTGAGGTGATACCTCAAAGTTGTTTTGATTTGCATCTCTCTGATTATAAGAGATCTAGAACACTTTTTCATGTGCTTATTAATAGTCGATTTCTTTAACTGAAAATTGCCTATTCATGTCCCTTGCCCATTTATCAATTGGAGAATGGCTTGATTTTTTGTACAACTGGTTTAGCTCTTTATAGATTTGGGTAATTAGACCTTTGTCAGAGGTTTTTGTTATGAATATTGTTTCCCAATTTGTTGCTTTCCTTCTAATTTTAGTTACATTGGTTTTGTTTGTACAAAAACTTTTTAATTTGATGTAGTCAAAATTATTTATTTTGCATTTTGTGACTCTTTCTAAATCTTGCTTGGTTTTAAAATCTTTCCCTTACCAAAGGTCTGACATGTATACTATTCTGTGTTCACCTAATTTACTTATAGTTTCCTTCTTTATATTCAAGTCATTCGCCCATTCTGAGTTTATCTTGGTGTAGGGTGTGAGATGTTGATCCAAACCTAATCTCTCCCACACTGTCTTCCAATTTTCCCAGCAGTTTTTATCAAATAGTGGGTTTTTGTTCCAAAATCTGGGGTCTTTGGGTGTGTCAAAGACTGTCTTGCTGAGGTCATTTACCCCAAGTCTATTCCACTGATCCTCCTTTCTGTCTCTTAGCCAGTACCAAATTATTTTGATGATTGCTGTTTTGTAATATAGTTTGAGATCTGGGACTGCAAGGCCACCTTCCTTTGTATTTTTTTTTTCATTATTTCCCTGGATATCCTTGATCCTTTATTCTTCCAAATGAACTTTGTTATGGTTTTCTCTAATTCAGTAAAATAGTTTTTTGGTAGTTCAATGGGTATGGCACTAAATAGATATATAAGTTTGGGTAGGATAGTCATTTTTATTATGTAAGCTCGTCCCACCCATGAGCAATAAATGTTTTTCCAATTGTTTAGATCTAGTTTTAATTGTGTGGGGAGTGTTTTGTAGTAGTGTTCATATAGTTCCTGTGTTTGTCTCGGCATATAGATTCCTAAGTATTTTATATTGTCTTGGTTGACTTTAAATGGAATTTCTCTTTCTAATTATTGCTGCTGAGCTGTGTTGGAGATATATAGAAAAGCTGATGACTTATGTGGGTTTATTTTGTATCCTGCAACTTTGCTAAAGTTGTTGATTATTTTGACTAGCTTTTTGGTTGATTCTCTAGGATTCTTTAAGTAAATCATCATATCATTCGCAAAGAGTGATAGCTTGGTCTCCTCATTGCCAATTTTAATACCTTCAATTTCTTTTTCTTCTCTAATTGCTACTGCTAGTGTTTCTAGTACAATATTAAATAATAAAGGTGATAATGCGCATCCTTGTTTGACTCCTGATCTTATTGGGAAGGCTTTGAGTTTTGCCCCATTGCAGATGATGTTTGCTGATGGTTTTAGGTATATACTGTTTATTATTTTTAGGAAAGGCCCTTCTATTCCTATACTTTCTAGTGTTTTCAATAGGAATGGGTGTTGTATTTTGTCAAAGGCTTTTTCTGCATCTATTGAGATAATCATGTGATTTTTGTCGGTTTGCTTGTTTATATGGTCAATTATGTGAATGGTTTTCCTAATATTGAACCATCCTTGCATTCCTGGTATGAATCCTACCTGAACGTAGTGGATAACCCTTGTGATGACTTGCTGGAGTCTTTTTGCTAGTATCCTATTTAAGATTTTTGCATCTATATTCATTAGGGAGATTGGCCTATAGTTTTCTTTCTCTGTTTTTAACTTGCCTGGCTTTGGAATCAGTACCATGTTTGTGTCGTAAAAAGAATTTGGTAGAACCCCTTCTTGGCTTATTCTGTCGAATAGTTTGTATAGTATTGGGGTTGTTGATCATTTTTTTAAAAACCCTTACTTTCTGTCTTAAGAAAGTATGGGCTAAGGCAAGAGTGTTAAAGACTAGGCAAATGGGGTTAAGTGACTTGCCCATGGTCACCCAGCTAGGAAGTGTTTGGGGCCAAATTTGAACCCCAAACCTCAAATATCCAGGCCTGGCTATCTATCCACTGAGCCACCTAGATGTGTCTATTGATCACTCTTGATATTCTTTTTTTCATATGCAAACTTGTTGAGCTTTACTTAAAGTAAATTAGATTATGAAAGCTACTTGACAATATCTGAGCACAAATCCAAAAAAAGGGGTGGAAAGCATAGATAAATTTCTTAACAATGCAAAAACTAGACTTCCGGTTAAGATGGCGGCTTAGAGAAAGCTGAAGTTCAGATCTCCGGAAAACCCTTCCCGACCGATCTCAAACTAGAAGCTCCTAAGGCGCCGAAATTCAAAACGATCAACAGCACAGACCCTGGGAACCCTCCTCCTGGACCTGGACCCGGTTCAAAAGGTACGGCTCCCCTTAAAAGCCAGAACCCGAGATCCCTCGGACCTCAGGGGTAGGAGCGCAGAGTCCAAGGCTCCCGGAAGCGGCAGCCGCGCCGGGCTCAGAGAGCAGGGTCTGAGGAACAACAACCCTCAGGGTCTTCTACCCAAGTCCCAGTCCGGGTGAAAGTTACTGCCTGGGGCTTCCGCTGCAGAGAGCCGGTAGGTCCGGGTGAAAGTTACTGCCTGGGGCCTCCGCTGCAAAGAGCTGGTCAAAACAACAGCAACCCTCAGGGCGGGCAAGACAGCCTCACGGGCTGGATCCTGCTATCCAAGTCTCAGTGAAAGTCTGTGCTCTCGGAGCTTGGGGAAGCGGCAGCCCATCCCCCCGCAGGCCGACGAAACAGCCTCACGGCCAGGGATTCTGAAGGCAACTTCCGGAAATCGAGCCAGGGGGAGAGTGTGGCCTCGTGGTCCAACCCTTCCATTCCAGTTCCAGTGAGGCATATTCAGTTTAACCCAGGGAACGCTCATAGAACCAACATCTGCCCAGTACTAAAGCCACTGATCACCAGACAAAGACAAGAAAAGCCAATCCTCCACGTTCAGAGATGACAAATTCCACAGAAGCACAGAAGCCCCAAAATACCAAGAAAAATAAGAAGAAAGGGGCGACTCTGGACACATTCTATGGAGCCAAAATACAAAATACAGAGCAGATAGAAGAAGATATACAAGAAAATTCTCCAAAATCTTCCAAAGGAAATAGAAACTCTCCACAAACCCATGAAGAATTTGAATCAGAAAGGACCAAAAAGATGGAAGCCCTCTGGGAGGAAAAGTGGGAAATGATGCAAAAGAAATTCACGCATCTACAAAACCAGTTTGACCAAACTGTAAAAGAAAACCAGGCTTTAAAGCAAGAACTAATAAAGCAAAGCCAAAACACCAAGAAATTAGAAGAGAACATAAAATATCTCACCGACAAGGTGATAGATTTGGAAAACAGGGGGAGAAGAGAAAATTTAAGAATAATTGGACTCCCAGAAAAGCCAGAAATAAACACCAAACTGGACATGGTGATACAAGATATAATCAAAGAAAATTGCCCAGAGATTCTAGAACAAGGGGGCAATACATCCACTGACAGAGCTCACAGAACACCTTCTACACTAAACCCCCAAAAGACAACTCCCAGGAATGTAATTGCCAAATTCCAAAGCTATCAAACAAAAGAAAAAATCCTACAGGAAGCCAGAAAAAGACAATTTAGATATAAAGGAATGCCAATCAGGATCACACAAGACCTTGCAAGTTCTACGCTGAATGATCGTAAGGCATGGAACATGATCTTCAGAAAGGCAAGAGAGCTGGGTCTCCAACCAAGAATCAGCTACCCAGCAAAACTGACTATATACTTCCAAGGGAGAGTATGGGCATTCAACAAAATAGAAGACTTCCAACTTTTTGCAAAGAAAAGACCAGAGCTCTGTGGAAAGTTTGATACCGAAAATCAAAGAGCAAGGAATACCTGAAAAGGTAAATATTAAGGAAAGGGGAAAAATGTTATCTTCTTTTACTCAAACTCTCTTCTATAAGGACTACATTTATATCAACCTATGTATACTAATATGTGGGGAAAATGTAATGTATAAATAGGGGGTAAAGAAAGACCAAATAGAATAATGGTTCTCACACAAAGATTCACAGGGGAAGGGGAGGGGAAGAAAACTCCTATAAGAAGGAGAGGAAGAGAGGGGGGGGGGGGGGTTACTTAAACCTCAATCTCAGGGAAATCAACTCTGAGAGGGAAAAACATCCAGATCCATTGGGATCTTGAATTCTATCTTACCCAACAAGGGTAAGGAGAAGGGAAAACCAAGGGGGGGAGGGGGAGAGGGAGAACAAAAAGGGAGGGAAAGAGAGGGGGGAGGGGGAGGGAACAAAAAGGGAGGGACTAAAAAGGGAAACATCAAGGGAGGGGACAAGGGGGACTGATTCAAAGTAAATCACTGGACTAAAAGGTAGAGCCGAAGAAGAAAAGGTTAGAATTAGGGAAGGCAATCAAAATGCCAGGGAGTCCACAAATGACAATCATAACTTTGAACGTGAATGGGATGAACTCACCCATAAAACGTAGACGAATAGCTGAATGGATTAGAATCCAAAACCCTACCATATGTTGTCTTCAAGAAACACACATGAGGCGGGTTGACACCCACAAGGTCAGAATTAAAGGATGGAGTAAGACCTTCTGGGCCTCAACTGATAGAAAGAAGGCAGGAGTGGTAATCATGATATCTGATAAAACCAATGCAAAAATAGACCTGATCAAAAGGGATAGGGAAGGTAATTATATTTTGTTAAAAGGGACTCTAGACAATGAGGAAATATCATTAATCAACATGTATGCACCAAATAATATAGCACCCAAATTTCTAATGGAGAAACTAGGAGAATTGAAGGAAGAAATAGACAATAAAACCATACTAGTGGGAGACTTAAACCAACCATTATCAAATTTAGATAAATCAAATCAAAAAATAAATAAGAAAGAGGTAAAAGAAGTGAATGAAATCTTAGAAAAATTAGAATTAATAGACATATGGAGAAAAATAAATAGGGATAAAAAGGAATACACCTTCTTCTCAGCACCACATGGCACATTCACAAAAATTGACCATACATTAGGTCACAGAAACATAGCACACAAATGCAAAAAAGCAGAAATAATGAATGCAGCCTTCTCAGATCACAAGGCAATAAAAATAATGATTAGTAATGGTACATGGAAAACCAAATCTAAAACCAATTGGAAATTAAACAATATGATACTCCAAAACCGTTTAGCTAAAGAAGAAATCATAGAAACAATTAATAATTTCATCAAGGAAAATGACAATGGCGAAACATCCTTTCAAACCTTTTGGGATGCAGCCAAAGCGGTAATCAGAGGCAAATTCATATCCCTGAAAGCTCATATTAACAAACAAGGGAGAGCAGAGATCAATCAATTGGAAATGCAATTGAAAAAACTCGAAAGCGATCAAATTAAAAACCCCCAGCAGAAAACCAAATTAGAAATCCGAAAAATTAAGGGAGAAATTAATAAAATCGAAAGTGATAGAACTATTGATTTAATAAATAAGACAAGAAGCTGGTACTTTGAAAAAACAAACAAAATAGACAAAGTACTGGTCAATCTAATTAAAAAAAGGAAGGAAGAAAAGCAAATTCACAGCATTAAAGATGAAAAGGGGGACAGCACCTCCAATGAGGAGGAAATTAAGGCAATCATTAGAAATTACTTTGCCCAATTATATGGCAATAAATACACCAATTTAGGAGAAATGGATGAATATATACAAAAATACAAACTGCCTAGACTAACAGAAGAGGAAATAGAATTCTTAAATAATCCCATATCAGAAATTGAAATCCATCAAGCCATCAAAGAACTTCCTAAGAAAAAATCCCCAGGGCCTGATGGATTCACCTGTGAATTCTATCAAACATTCAGAGAACAATTAACCCCAATACTATACAAACTATTTGACATAATAAGCAAAGAGGGAGTTCTACCAAACTCCTTTTACGACACAAACATGGTACTGATTCCAAAACCAGGCAGGTCAAAAACAGAGAAAGAAAACTATAGACCAATCTCCCTAATGAATATAGATGCAAAAATTTTAAATAGGATACTAGCAAAAAGACTCCAGCAAGTGATCAGAAGGATCATTCACCATGATCAAGTAGGATTCATACCAGGGATGCAGGGCTGGTTCAACATTAGGAAAACCATCCACATAATTGACCACATCAACAAGCAAACTAGCAAGAACCACATGATTATCTCAATAGATGCAGAAAAAGCCTTTGATAAAATACAACACCCATTCCTATTAAAAACACTAGAAAGCATAGGAATAGAAGGGTCATTCCTAAAAATAATAAACAGTATATATCTAAAACCAACAGCTAATATCATCTGCAATGGGGATAAACTAGATGCATTCCCAATAAGATCAGGAGTGAAACAAGGATGCCCATTATCACCTCTACTATTTGACATTGTACTAGAAACACTAGCAGTAGCAATTAGAGAAGATAAAGAAATTGAAGGCATCAGAATAGGCAAGGAGGAGACCAAGTTATCACTCTTTGCGGATGACATGATGGTCTACTTAAAGAATCCTAGAGATTCAACCAAAAAGCTAATTGAAATAATCAACAACTTTAGCAAAGTTGCAGGATACAAAATAAACCCACATAAATCATCAGCTTTTCTATATATCTCCAACACAGCTCAGCAGCAAGAACTAGAAAGAGAAATCCCATTCAAAATCACCTTAGACAAAATAAAATACCTAGGAATCTATCTCCCAAGACAAACACAGGAACTATATGAACACAACTACAAAACACTCGCCACACAACTAAAACTAGACTTGAACAATTGGAAAAACATTAACTGCTCATGGATAGGACGAGCCAATATAATAAAAATGACCATCCTACCCAAACTTATTTATCTATTTAGTGCCATACCCATTGAACTACCAAAATACTTCTTCACTGATTTAGAAAAAACCATAACAAAGTTCATTTGGAAGAACAAAAGATCAAGGATATCCAGGGAAATAATGAAAAAAAACACATATGATGGGGGCCTTGCAGTCCCAGACCTCAAACTATATTACAAAGCAGCAGTCATCAAAACAATTTGGTACTGGCTAAGAAACAGAAAGGAAGATCAGTGGAATAGACTGGGGGAAAACGACCTCAGCAAGACAGTATACGATAAACCCAAAGATCCCAGCTTTTGGGACAAAAATCCACTATTCGATAAAAACTGCTGGGAAAATTGGAAGACAGTGTGGGAGAGACTAGGAATAGATCAACACCTCACACCCTACACCAAGATAAATTCAAAATGGGTGAGTGACTTAAACATAAAGAAGGAAACCATAAGTAAATTGGGTAAACACAGAATAGTATACATGTCAGACCTTTGGGAGGGGAAAGGCTTTAAAACCAAGCAAGATATAGAAAGAATCACAAAATGTAAAATAAATAATTTTGACTACATCAAACTAAAAAGCTTTTGTACAAACAAAACCAATATAACTAAAATCAGAAGGGAAACAACAAATTGGGAAAAAATCTTCATAGAAACCTCTGACAAAGGTTTAATTACTCATATTTATAATGAGCTAAATCAATTGTACAAAAAATCAAGCCATTCTCCAATTGATAAATGGGCAAGGGAAATGGATAGGCAGTTCTCAGATAAAGAAATCAAAACTATTAACAAGCACATGAAGAAGTGTTCCACATCTCTTATAATCAGAGAGATGCAAATCAAAACAACTCTGAGGTATCACCTCACACCTAGCAGATTGGCTAACATAACAGCAGAGGAAAGTAATGAATGCTGGAGGGGATGTGGCAAAGTAGGGACATTAATTCATTGCTGGTGGAGTTGTGAACTGATCCAACCATTCTGGAGGGCAATTTGGAACTATGCCCAAAGGGCGACAAAAGAATATCTACCCTTTGACCCAGCCATAGCACTGCTGGGTCTGTATCCCAAAGAGATAATGGACACAAAGACTTGTACAAAAATATTCATAGCTGCACTCTTTGTGGTGGCCCAAAACTGGAAAACGAGGGGATGCCCATCAATTGGGGAATGGCTGAACAAACTGTGGTATATGTTGGTGATGGAATACTATTGTGCTCAAAGGAATAATAAAGTGGAGAAGTTCCATGGAGACTGGAACAACCTCCAGGAAGTGATGCAGAGCGAGAGGAGCAGAACCAGGAGAACATTGTACACAGAGACTAATACACTGTGGTATAATCGAACGTAATGGACTTCTCCATTAGGGGCGGTGTAATGTCCCTGAACAACTTTCAGGGATCCAGGAGAAAAAAAAAACACCATTCATAAGCAAAGGATAAACTATGGGAGTGGAAACACCGAGAAAAAGCAACTGCCTGAATACAGAGGTTGAGGGGACATGACAGAGGATAGACTTTAAATGAACACTCTAATGCAAATACTATCAACAAAGCAATGGGTTCAAATCAAGAAAACATCTAATGCCCAGTGGACTTACGCGTCGGCTATGGGGGATGGGGGGGAGGAAAAGAAAATGATCTATGTCTTTAACGAATAATGCTCGGAAATGATCAAATAAAATATATTTAAAAAAAAAAAAACAATGCAAAAACTTATATCTCTATATATTAAATACATAAACAGCACTCATTTTAATGCAATATATACTTTATACTGACCTCTGCAGTCATTTTTACAAATTAAAGGCTGCACAAATATTTTAATGTGAGTGATTTCAATGGTTTATATTAAACCCAGTTTTGATGTGAAACAAAATTGTAAAAACTGATAGCTAAAGCACACGTATATAATTGACTCCCAATGTACCTTTTAACTTTTTTTTTTATAAACACACAACACAACTGGTTCTCAGATGTAAAGTGATGAATGAGGTAAAAATTCCCTTTACCCAATCTCTTCCTCTGCTTCTCTCCTTGCTCTCCAATTTTGATATCTTTGTGTCATCCTTCAAATCCTATGGGGACTCAAACCCTCTAGATATGGGTCCTTGTGTCATTGGAAATTTTTCTTAAAAATAATTTAGATCTTTCATTTGGAAGAACTGACAGTCTACAGAATAACCTCCTATTTTCATGGATTTATTCCATTATAACTTTTTTTGTATCCAAATCTCCATTTTTTCTAGTTTTAGACATTAATATTGTTTAATTAGATGTTACAAAAATCAACTAATATTTACATAGAACCCCACAACAATATATTTACCAGTAGTGAGTTTGCTCTTTTGTGTTTAAAAAATAATAAAAACAACCCCCCCCCACCCAAATAACATTTAAGTAGAGCCTCATGATATGTTGAGCAGTATAGAATTCACTCTCTCCTTTGTGTAATGGCCCTTTTGTGAAGGTCACACAACTTGATATTCTTCTTCCCAGGTTTCCATGACTCTGTTCTCTCTCTTGATTTTCTTCCTACCTATCTTACCATTCTTTCTCTGCCTTGTTTGTTTTCTTTAAAAAAAAAAAATCCCTTACCTTCCATCTTGGAGTCAATACTGTGTATTGGTTCCAAGGCAAAAGAGCAATAAGGGCTAGGAAATGAGGATTAAGTGACTTGCCCAGGGTCACACAGCTAGGAAGCATCTGATTTGAACTTAGGACCTCCCATCTCTGAGCCTGTATCCCCAAGATATAATCCCCAAGATTGAATGTCAGGTCCTCCTTTTTTCTTCTCTCTCTGTACCATTTCACTTGATGTTCTTATCAGTAAATATGGCTTCAAATATCATCTCTTTGCAGATGACTCTTAGATGCAGTTGTCCAGTCTTGATCTCTCTACTGATCTCCAGTCTTGCATCTCCCACTACTTATTCAGCATCTCAAACTGGATGTCCCATAGATATCTTAAATTCTGCACATCCAAATCTAAACTTGTGATCCTTCCCCCCATTCCTTCCCTTCTTTCCCAACTTCCCTATTATTGTTAATGGTACTGCCATCTTCCCAGCCACCCAGACTCACATCCTAGATGTCATCCTCTACTCTTCACTAGCTCTTATTGCTCCAATTCATCTTCCACTCATCAAAATGATCTTCCCAAAATGCAGGTCTGATCATATTTTCCTCTCATTCAATAAAGTCTAGTGGATCCCTGTTGCCTCTAATAGAAAATAGAAAAATCTTGTTTGGCTTTTCAAGCTCTTATGTAGAACCTAGCACCTAGTCTTATATATTATTCCAACTCTCATACTTTGGTGACATTGTACCCTTCATTGTTTATTGAACATAGACACTCCATCTCCCAATTTTAGACATTTTCACTGGCTATCCCCCCACTCCTGGAATGTTACCCCACTTGTCTCTACCTCTTAGCTTCCCCAGCTACCTTAAAGTCTCAACTGAAATCTCATTTTCTTCATTAAGCCTTTCTCAGTCCTTTCTAATCTTGGTGCCTCTCCCATGAGACAACCTTCAATTTATCCTGTATATACCTAATTTGTATTTGCCTATTCTCTCTCCCTCCATTCCATGCTCCTTTATTAGACCATGAACTCCTTGAGAACAAGGATTGTGGGGTATGGGTTTTTTTTTTGTCCTTTCTTTTTATTTCACTGTTTAGCACAGGGTCTTATACATAGTTAAGTGCTTAATAAATATTAATCGACTTTACTTGTGCCACCTAGCAAAAACAGGAAAATCTATTTTTGGAGAAACTTTGGAAAGATAGCTATATTGAACCCCTGAAGGAGAATCAGTGAATTATTCCAACTGTTCTAGAAACCAATTTGAAGTTATGCAATAACAGTTACTATATTATTCATAATCCTTGACCTAGAAATTCTACCACTGGGGTTCTATTTCTAAGAGGGTTATTGACATCACGAATGGACAAAAGTATTTGTGGTGGCCTGGTTTGTGATAGTAAAATAACAAAAGTCAAGCTTAGGAATTCAGGAATGACCAAGAAAATTGTGGACTATGAATGTAAAGGAATATTATTATGCAATGAGTAATAAAAAGATGGATAATTCATATATGTTTGGAAAGATTTGTATGAAGAAAGGTAAAATTTTAAAAAGGACCAAATAAATAGTACCTAAACTGACACCTAAGTAAACATTAAACAGTTACAAAATTCTGGTCAAATATAATGGATTTTTCATCTTTGTCTTTGAATCTCCAGCCCCTTGCTTAGTGTACTCTACACAGAAGCTTCTTAATAAATGTTGGTTGATTCAAATTAGATTGGCATTAATTAATGAAAGTTCAAGCATACATCTTTCCTTTCTTTTAGCAAAAATATAATATAGGGTCAGCTAGGTGGCACAACAGATAGAGAACCAGGCCTAGAGATGAGAAGTCCTTGGCTCAAACACTTCCTAGTTGTGTGACCCGGAGAAAATCACTTAATTTAAATTATCTAGCTTTTGCCATTTTTTTTTTGCCTTACTAGTAGTAAGCATTTAGCATCAATTCTAAGACAGTAAGCCTGAAATTTTTTTAAAAAGTATAATGTAATTTCTACTACCAGACTCAACCACCTTTTGGCCATTATGCTCTTTGGCTTCACTATTTTATACTAATACACTAATAATCTAGATGAGAATTTATTAAACTGCTATAATAATTGCTCAGGAAGAAAGAGAAAACAATGCCCAGGAAGATACTCTTAGGAGACTCAGGCTGCTATAGTCACAAGGGGAAGTGAGCAAACTGAGGTGAGTAGTCATTTTTGTTGCCCTCTCCCTTGAAGATAAAATGCCAGGTTTGAAAGGAAAGTTATGCCCTCAAAGCAGGAGGGAGAGACAAGAGAATCTCTGCCCAGGCTAGAGGAGGGACAGTGACCTGCTTAGAGGTACCACTTCACACCTAGCAGATTGGCCAATATGGCAGCAAAGGAAGTAATAAATGTTGGAAGAGATGTGACAAAATTGGGACATTGATGCATTACTGGTGTAGTTGTGACTTGATCCAACCATTCTGGAAGGCATTTTGGAATTATGGCCAAAGGGTTTTAAAAGAATGCCTGCCCTTTGTTCCAATCATACCGCTATTAAATCTGTACCCCAAAGACATAGAAAAAATGGGGATGAACCTGTTTGTACAAAACTATTTATAGCTGAGCTTTTTGTGGTGGCAAAAAATTGGAAACCTACGGGATGTCCCTTGATTAGGGAATAGCTGAACAAATTGTGGTATATGATGGTGATGGAGTACTATTGTGCTGTTAAGGAATGATGAACTGGAGGATTTCTTTAAGAACTAGAAAGGCCTAAAGGAGGGAGAGTGAGCTCGGGGGAGATTGCCTTACTGGTCACTGCCATCTGGTGATCATAAATATTTTCATTTAAAAAACCTCTGCCGTTTTCACATTTCTAAGTCCTTTCCAAAGATCAGAGGGTTCTGGTGAGCCTAGGGGATACTGGAAGAGATAAGAAGAGGGATGGTTTGGGGGAATGGTGGACAGACAAGATGAGGACTTCCAAAAGACCCTTACAGTATGATCCAAAGTAGATCGCATTGGCAGATTCTTAGTTAGAGGGTGGAAAGAACCCCCCCCCCCCCAAGCCCTTGTATTTCTCCTAGCAGCATGCAGAGCCTTGGGCTGGCCTTGCTTGGCATGGCACCTAGCATATTGGTGCTCAGTGACTACCAAGTTAATGGTGATGAGAATTAGGCTGCCATGACTCAATTCATTTCACACCAGACAAGATTTGCATTCATCAGGGGCTTCTGTCTTCTCTCCAGTGGAATTAAGAAGAAATAGGGCATGCTTGCTGCTGCTGCTGCTGCTGCTTCTGCCTGAGCTGGAATCAGACTGTAATTTGTTTTGTCTGTGAAAGCCTGCAGCGCTTCAGTCAAATAAGCTGAAGTACTAGGGGTTTCCGTACTCAGGAGCTGCTTAATATGGAAGTATAGTATTCTAGATAATGATAATAGCAAACAATTATAGAGCACTTTAAGGTTTGCAACATACTTTCCATGCACTATCTCATTTGATCCACACAACAAGCCTTTGTGGCAGGTTCTATTATTTATTATTATTATTCAATCAGTGCAGTTTTTTTTTTAGTCATGTCTAATTCTTTGTGACCCCATTTGAGATTTTCTTGGCAAAGACTGGAGTGGTTTGCCATTTCCTTCTCCAGCTCATTTTATTTTTATTTTTATTCATTAAAACAAAACAAAACAAAACAAGCCTTACCTTCTGACTTAGAAGCAATACTGTGTATTGGTTTCAAGGCAGAAGGATGGCAAAGGCTAGGCAGTAGGGGTTAAGTGACTTGTCCAGGATCACACAGCTAAGAAGTGTCTGAGGACAGATTTGAAACTCCCATCTCTAGGCCTGGCTCTCAAGCCACTCCAGCTCATTTTAAAGATGAGGAAACTAATGTAAACAGGGTTAAGTGACTTTCCCAGGTTGTTACTTTTCCAGGTTAAGTGACTTTCATACAACTAAATAGAAAGGTTCTGAGGTCAGATTTGAACTCAGGAAGGTGAGTCTTTTGGAGTCCAGCACAGCACTCTACCCACTGCACTATTTAGCATTATTATTATTATCATCCCCATTTTACAAATGAGGAAAGATCGAAAGAGGTTGTGACATGTTTAGGGACACCCAGGAGAGATGAGGCCGGATTTGAACTCAGATTTTCCTGCCTCCAAGTCTAACCATTTGTCTAATGGATGCCTCCTATGAACTTGACAAGGTTATATGTCCTCAATAAAGTCTCTCAGACCAATGATATAGACACACAGAATTTTCAAAGTTGAAGCTGACCATCCTTATACATAAATTCCTAGATCTATTTATCTAGTTTTAGTTGTCTATCTCTTCTTAGTTCTGATCCTACATTAACAAATGTCTATTAGATAAAAATGTTTTGCATGACTTCACATGTATAATAGATATCAAATTCCTTGCCTTCCTAAGGAGGGAGAAGGGGCAGGAGGGAGAGAGAGAGAGAGAATCTAGAACTCAAATTTTTAAAAAAACGATTGTTAAGAAAACATTTTTTTTTCTACATTTAAGTGGGAAATATTTAATGAAAATTTAAAAGCTGGAGACTGAAGGTCTTTGGTTCAAATTTAGCCTCAGATATTTCTTAGTGGTGTGACCCTCATTGCTTAGTCCTTGACCACTCTTCTGCCTTGGAACAAATGCTTAGTAGTGATTCTAAGACAGAAGGTAAGGGTTTAAAAAAAACAATAGCCAAATGTCTATTAGATATTTAATGCTGGATATACATTCCAATCTCAACATATTTCAAACAAATGATCTTTCTCCCCAAACACATCTCTCTTACAAGCTTTCCTATGTCTGTCCCTATGTTTGTCAGGGTACCACCATTCTTAGAGTTCTCCAGGATTGTAGCCTTAGAGGCGCCTCTCCTGTTAGACTTTGAGTTCCTAAAAGCAGAGGCTGAGTTTTTTTCTTGTTTTTTTCCCCTTTTGTATCCCCATTTTACCAAAGGCCTGGCACATAGTAGGTACTTAATAAATGCTGATTGACTTACTGACTCTCACCCTGCATGGTTGATCAATCTGTTGCTAAATATTGTTGGTTCAGCATCCACAGCATCTCCTCTCATACTTCACTCCAGTCCAGACCCTCATCATTTCTCTCTCATATATTTATTTTAAAAGCCTCCCCATTGGGCCTCCCTGTCATAAGTCTTTCCTTTTGCCCATGCAACAAAGCTGCCAGGGATTTTCCTAAAGCACAAGTTCAACCATGTTCTTCCCCTATTAATAAACTCCATTGTCTCTCCATTACCTGGAGAGTTCAATACAGATTCCTTCTATCTTAGAACAAATGCTAAATATTGGTTCCAAGGCAGAAGAGCAAGAAAGGCTAAACAACTGGAGTTAAGTGACTTACCCAGAGTCACTTAGCTAGGAAATGTGTGAGGCTACATTTGAACCCAGGTTCTTCCAACTCTAGGCCTGCTCTATCCATTGGGCTACCCAATTGCCCCTGAATTTGTATATTTATTATGAATCTACTTATATATGCACATGTTCTCTTTTCTAGAAAAATTTAAGCTCCTTAAAGTTGGGTCTATTTTCTATTTTTGTTTTTTTAATCTTCATATCCCTAGTACCTAGTATGGGGACCTGGCACATGGTGGTGGTGTGTCATTTTTAGCCATGTCTGATTCTTTATGACCCCATTTGAAGTTTTCTTGGCAAAGATACTAGAGTGGTTTGCCATTTCCTTCTCCAGTTTATAATACAGATGAGGAAACTGAGGTAAGCAGGGTGAAATGGTTTGCTTAGGGCCACATAGCTAGTAAACATCTGGGTCTGGAGTTGTATTCTTGACTCTCTAGGCCTGGCGCTCTATTCACTGCACCATCTAGCTGCCTCATGCTGGCCCATGGGAGGATCTTAATAATTACTTATTTGTTTGTCTGATTGATTGATGTCAAATGAGATAATGAGCTAAAGTTCTTTATCAATTTCAGTTATCATTATTTCAACCTCCCTCAATCTCTGAAAATGCAGAGATTAAAGTTCCTTGAAATGCCCTTTTGTAGCCTATTGTCAGATACTAATAAAGAAAATAAACATTTATATAGAACCTACCATGTGCCAGATACTGCACTAAACACTTTTAAAAAAAGTATTTTCCTATTATATATAATAATAATTTTTAACTTTTATTTCCCAGAATTATGAGTTCCAAATTCTTTCCTTCTCTCTCTCCCCTCCCCACTCCCTGAGGTGGTAAGCACTTTGATCTAAGTTATACATGTATGATCATGCAAAAAAAAATTTCTACCTTGACCATGTTGTGGAAGAAAACTCATATAAAACCAACCAACAAATAAAAAGACACAAAGAAAATAAAATGAAAAAAAATAGTATAACTGAATCTGCATGCTGACTCCATTAGTTCCTTCTCTGGAGGTAGATTCTGCTAAGCATCCTTTATAAATATTATTATTTCATTTCATTAAATAAGAAAGAGCTCATGGGTTCTTCTGATTCTAATTTTCCTTTGGGTTACATGTCTTTTTCTTTCTTTCCTTCTTTCCTTCTTTCCTTCTTTCCTTCTTTCTTCTTCTTTCTTTCTTTCTTTCTTCTTTCTTTCTTCTTTCTTTCTTTCTTTCTTTCTTTCTTCTTTCTTTCTTTCTTTCTTTCTTTCTTTCTTTCTTTCTTTCTTCTTCTTTCTTTCTTTCTTTCTTTCTTTCTTTCTTTCTTTCTTTCTTTCTTTCTTTCTTTCTTTCTTTCTTTCTTTCTTTCTTTCTTTCTTTCTTTCTTTCTTTCTTCTTTCTTTCTTTCTTTCTTTCTCTATTAGTTCCAAGGCAGAAGAGTGGTAAGGGCTAGGGGTTATATGACTTGTCCAGGGTCCCACAGCTAGGGGCGATAGTGGAGGTAGCTAAATGGCTCAGTAGAATGAGAGCCAGGTCTAAGAGATAGGAGGTCCTGGTTTCAAATTTGGCCTCAGATACATCCTAGCTCTGGGACCCTGGTCAAATAATTTAACCCCCATTTCTAACTAGACTTTACCACTCTTCTGCCTTGGAACCAATACATAGTACTGATTCTAAGATGGAAAATGAGGATTAATTTAAAAAAAGACAGAAAGCCATAGTAACACACAGGTAAACTAGAATCAGAAGAACTCATGAGGATCTATAATCTACAGTTTAGGAGTTCTGAACTTTTTTTGTGTCATGGACTCCTTGGCTAGTCTGGTGAAGTCTATGAACCCCTTCTCAGAAAATGTTTTTAAATGTATAAAATATAATAGGATTCAGACAGAATTACTTATCAGCTCTGGGAGGGTGGAAGGAAGAAGGGAAAGAGGCAATATGAATCATATAACTTCAGAAAACTCATATGGAAATTTGTTATTAACATAAAAAACTTTAAAAAATATAATAGGATTGCAAAGGAAACTGATTATATTAAAATAAAATTTTAACAGTTTTTTCTCATCTAAGTCTGCAGGTTCCAAGATTTAATCCAGATGTAATTTAGTGTAATGTAATTTATTTTACAGATGAGGAAATGGGCAGTCGGGTGACTCACCCATATGGTCACAGGGCAAATCAGAATGGAGACCAGCACTAGGGTTTCTGATTCCCAGGTCAGTGCTGAGGAGGACTGGTGGAAAGAGTGGCAGCTCATCCTGGCCAACTGACTTACCTTGGGGAGGAGCTGAGTTCTTTCATCTTCCACCATCTTCACCTTTTTCCTGGAAACCCTTTACCAAAAAGGTTCAGAGTAGGGCTGATCTCTCTGTGCACCGTTTCTCGCTTGCAGGAGTCTCTGGGTGCTAAGAAAATTCCTGGGGCTGGCCGGAGGCTGAGAACCACAACCATGGGACTGGGCAGCTTTGCCAGAAAGCTAGAGACTAGAGTCATAACTGGATCATGTGAGAAGTCACACTTTAGGGCTTAAGACTCGCAATCATTTTCTCTTCTGGAGCATCACTCAACTAATGGCATATATATATATATACATATATATATCCAATATAATTGGCTTCCTTTATAATACTCTGTATTTTATTTTTTACATTTAAAAATATGATTCTGAGAAAGGGCCCAAAGGCTTCAGCAGGCTGCCCAAGGCTTTCAGGACACAAATAATGTTAAGGACCCCGATAAAGGTGGCTTCAGTCCTCTTAGCAGCCCTTGGAACAAATGCAGATGCAGATGCAGCAACTGTGTATGGATTTTCTATAGTTCATTTAGCAGATTATTAATAAGGCACCCTTTTCCTTGTTATCATTGTTATCATCTTAGTAGACATGAGGGCTACTCCAAGGTGTGCCTTATCAGAGGACATGCCTTGCTGAAATTACCAGAGGTAATTTCCTCAGCTTTGATTTAGACACTAAAGAATACCTTTAATCTGGGATAGTTACCCCCTCAATTTTTTAAAACACTTTTGAGCCATAATACATATATAATTCGATGGAATTGCTTATCAACTCAAGGATAGGGGAGGAAAGAGGGGAGGGAGACAACATGAATCAGGTAACCATGGAAGAAGAAAAAAAATAGTTTACAGAATATAGAAATTAAAAAAAACCTTACCGTCGATCTTAGAATCAGTACTATGTATTAATTATAAGGTAGAAGAGTGGTAGAGGGGTTGGGATTAAGTGACTTGTCCAGGGTCACATAATTGGGAAGTGTCTGAGGATAGATTTGAACCCAGGATCTTCTATCTATCTCTTATTGCCTACTAAGCTACTTGGCTGCCCCAGGAATCAGCTTTTTAAGTAGAAGTAGATTAGTATAACCGGGAGGGAATTTCCACATAGGTTTCTTTCACATATAGGCTGGTTTCCAGCCTAGAAGAAAAGGTGAGGAACATCTTTCTTCCCTTTAGATTATCACAGATAATAAATTAAACAAGATTTATGGGGATTGTTAGATGGCTTAATGGATAGACAGCCAGGCCTAGAGATGGGAAGTTCTGGGTTCCGAGTCCGGCCTCAGATACTTCTTAGCTATGGGATCCTGGGCAAATCACTTAACCCCCATTGCCTAGCCCTTATTGCTCTTCTGTCTTGGGACCAATACACAGTATTGATTCTAAGACAGAAGGTAAGGGTTTTTAAAAAAAAATATTAAGCTCATACCCAAGTACTTAGATCCTGGGGACATAAAGACAAAAGTGTCCTCAATGAGCTTACATTTTATTGTGGGTACATTCCACAGAGGGAAATAATAATTTCCTGAAAAGAAAAAAAAATAGAACTTTTTAATAGGAAAAACATTTGAAGCAGCAGAGGGGAAACTTGACATATCAGGTAGTTAGAGTTACTTAGGATGAAGGGAAGGAAATGGATGGTTGCACCCCGAGGGCTCAAAAATAAATACAGATCTTCCTGAAGAGGAAAGAGCTGGATAATTTGAGAAGAAGCCTATGCTTGTCCTCCAAGGACAATTAAAGTAGATAAAGAAGGGTGATAGCAAATGAGAGGCCATCCAGTAAGGCTCAAAGGAAGCTGGGGAGAGTAGGAGTGTTTGATGACTCCCTGATTAATGGTATTAAAGCAGCTATTTGCTGACCAGATTTTAAAAAAACAAACCAATGATGAAACAGTAGAGAGGCATATTTCCTCCTGAGATATATACCAAAACCAAAACAGAGCCTTTTATGACTCTATTATTGTATTAATGTAATACCAACTCCTATTGATTCTGTAGGGCAAATCTGATACTGGGAAAAAGAACCTAGAAAGTAGTGCCAAAGATTATGAAGTGTTGGGTAAGGCACTGGAGACAATCAGGGCATAGGTTCTAATTTCCTCATTTCTACCCATTGAAGGGGTAGCAGAAACTCCTCTGGGACCACTTCCATGAGGGAGAATGAGTATGTTGCAGGTTGGGTTCTTGGGGGACAAATACCTAAATTTCTAGCATGTTCTGTGTATGTATATTCCCTAAAACTCTAGCTTACAAGCCTCTCAAGTGTGTGTTTACCATTTATGATCAGACAGTAGACATAATTAGCTCAAACAAAGGCATTTATTAAGATGGAATTTTAAGAACTGTAGCTACAAAACATTCATTTTATGAACCTGGAATTTACTGTCCCTCTAATAAACCTGTCAGTTGGAAGAGTTAGCAGAAACTGAGGGGTATTGGTAGAGAAGCACACAGGTAATAAAGACATGGCCAACGCAACTCATGCCTCTAGCATTTCAGGACTCCAAAATGCTTTATTCTCTTGGGGTAGTTAGTGACATCAGACCTGGAGTCAGAAAGACTCATCTTTAGTTCAAATAAGACCTCAGATTGTGTGATTTTGGGCAAGTCACTTAACCCTGTTTGCCTCAGTTTCCTCATCTGTAAAATCAGCTGAAGAGTGGAATAGCATCTCAGTCAAGAATGGGATCACATAAAATAATGAAGTGTTTTCAAAGGAATATTAAACAGTAACTTTTCTTAAACATGTTTTCTAGCTGGCTGAAAATTCTACCTGAAGTGTTCAGACCTAATTTCTGTGCATTCATTAAAAATCAGTATGTATTTCGAATGAGCTAGTGTACACTGTTTTGAAATTCATGGTAATATAATATGATTCTTAACTATGATTTAAAAAATCAGTACTTCTATTCATCAAATGTCCCTCACAAATAAACAGTAAATCCAAATCCAGAAAAACAACTGAAATGTAAACCGTAAAGCACTCTGTAAATGCTAGCTACTATTATTATTATCATCATAATATTAATTATACCTTTACTAAGATCATCAAAGGATATAGGAACCCTAATGATCAAGGACATATGATGAAAAAAGTCAGTAGCTCCCTGAAAAGTGATGGTCACACCAGGTCAGCAACAGCCGCACAGGATGTTTTATGTTCCTCAAGCGCTAAGTGAGTCTAGGAAGTTGCTTAGGCAGCTGTGAAAACAGTCTTTGTGGCTTGGGCTCCAAGTCTTTGTTCTACATTGCTCTGGTCTTTTTCCCTCCTTTATTTTCACAACCTGTTCTTCACATAGTCAGATTTCTACTATGTTTCTTGCCATCCTAGGAGAGCTTCCTTATTTTAATTCTATGTAAACAACTGAGACTTAGGAGTGTTGTAAAAGGGCTGGCCAAAGCTTGTACCAAAAAAGAAACAGGATAGATAAAATAAGGCAGCGTTGTTTGGAGTTCATGTGAAAATATTCAGGAACCAAAGAGGGGAAATATGGCAGAAGGAAGGAAACAGCTATTTATTAAGAATTGATAATATTATATGTTATTATTAAACACTATGTGCCAGTCATTGTGCTAAGTGCTTTACAAATATTGCCTCACAACAACCCTGGGAGATAGGTGGTATTGTTATCCTAATTTTACAGCTGAGAAAACTGAGGATAAGTGACTCACTCAGGGACCTGTTGATAAGTGTCTGAGGATAGAATAAAATTTGGGTCATTCTTTTATTTCCTTTTAAAAAAAAATATTTAATTGATTAATTAAGACAAATTTTCCATGGTTACAAGATTCATGTTCTTTCCTCCCCTCCCTCTTCCCCCCCCCCCCCCCCCAGCCAATGAACAATTCCACTGGGTTTTTTTACATGTGTCATTTTCCTCCAATGGATCCCTGGCAGGGAATCCAAGAATTTCAGAAGGAGAGTCTTTCCTGTAGGTCTCTGAAAATGCATAGGCCACCCAAATATGCCCTGGACAAAGCCCCCACGGTATAGCACCACCACTGAGGTGTTTCTCTAACTAGCACTCACCCTCCTAAGTTGGGGTTCTTGAGAGTGGCTGCTACCCTTGTTGTAGGAGAGCTAGAGATTAACCTGGGCCAGGAAGGGTGCCCCTTCAAGAATGACAGGCTCTGATGATTATCTTTAAAAATAGAAAAATGTATTAAGTTGAATACAAAGGAGGGGAGTTACATAGTTCAGGGGATGAACTGATATCTGAGATGCAAATGGATGCTTATCAAGAACTAACTGGAAGGTGCATATCTGTGCTTATCAAAAAGCTGAAAAGCCTAAGGAAATGTCAGATTCCTTTAGCCAGTCTGCAGGGGTGCAAGAATAGGAAATTCTTCACATACTCTTTGACTTGAGATTCCTCTGGGGATTCGGGGTGTCAGGGAAAACCCAGTACTCATATCACTCTCAGATTCTAGGAATAACTGTGTGGAGATCCTCTCATATTATAACTCAAAAGTCCCAACCAGTGTGCTTCCATTAATAATCAATCAGGGGGGCAGCTAGATAGCTCAGTGTATTGAGAACCAGGACTAGAGATAGGAGATTCTGAGTTCAAATCTGGTCTCTGACACTTCCTAGCTGAATGGCCCTGGACAAATCATTTAACCCTCATTTCCTAGTTCAGTGATGGGCAACCTTTTGAGCTTGGTGTGTCAAAATTCACCAAAAAAATAATTCGGGTGGTGTGTCACTTTGAGAAAAAAAATTTTTTTGAACTATTTGTGTCCTCGGCATGTCATAGAAAGTGGCTGCATGTGCCAGTGCTGACACATGTGTCATAGGTTCGCCATCACAGGCCTAGCCCTTACCACTCTTCTGCCTTGGAACCAATTGATTCTAGGTATCAATTCTAAAACAGAAGATAAGGGTTTTAAAAAAACCAATCAGAATCAATTAGTTCTTAGAAAAGATTGGTAAGTTAATGAGGCTGGTAACTCCCTTGGGGTGAATTCTCAGTGGACAGGGGCAAACTTGGGGCTCCCCCAAATCTAGTTATCACTAGTCACTAAGAAAGTTAAAAAAACTATAAACAAAATATTCCCTTTATAAACCCAGGGTGGACTCTCTTACAAATATATACACAATAGCCAGGGGAAGAGTATAATCAAACTTTAGAATTAAATGGCAGTGAGACACAAGGACACATATATGGGGAAAATAATTCACAATGTTTGATATTGTAAGACCTTGAAGTACTTTTTTTTCTCTTTGAAGACTTTCCAGCAAAAGTTCTTTGGATCTGCTTTTCACTATAATCTGACTCTATTGCCAGGCCAATCTCAAAGCTGCTTCTTCCTTCAGGTGACTCTTTTTATATCCATGTCTATTGACAGCATTTGACCCTGCTTCCCACTTGTCCAGCAATTTTGAAGACATGGCGGATGGAAGAGGGAAGGGGAAAGAAAATTCCTTTTCCATTTTCTATTGTCCTCTAATGCAGGAATCTCCTCCACAACTGCTTCCAACTCTTACATTTTCTTAAAGGGCTAAATGAATGTCTTCATTTGGGAAAATCACTGTTATAAGCCATGGGCACTGGGGGAGGGGGTCTCCTCTCTTCCCCTCATGTGGGTCTTCTCTGCAAAGTACTCAGATGCCTCACTGTCTTGATTTCTTCGGGGCTTAGCTATTTAAAGTCCCCAAAGGTAAAGCTAATTGTTTTTCAAGCCACTTTGATTCTTTTCTTGACTTGATCAAAGAGGTTCACATCTCATAAATAGGCAAAGAATAAATCCATCTTGTTTACACATTAAAACCTCATCAAGTGTTACTATATTTATATTCCAAGATTACATCAACTGAGTTTGGAGAGGAGAATCCCCTCCTTTACACAATGATAACTGTGATGCAAATTATAATCTTTCCATGCTGGCTAATCCTATGTGACTCCCTTTGTCTCATTTCAAATGAAAAGAGGGTCTCAGGCCTCCTAACTCATTTCTCATTGGCTTGGAGCACAAAGCCCACCCTCTGAGGGTGCTTCAGCCAAGAAGCAATCTGGTGGTGGTGGGGACAGGCAGAATTTTCCCAAAGGCACCTATGCAACTGTTACTTTCAGGACCTGAGAGTTTTGTGGGTCTGATGCCCAAAATGGAATAGGTTGGGAGCTTGCCCAACTGAGAGATGGAATTTGGTGGGGATAAAACTAAGTGTAGTTATATTGGAGACAAACACCACAACTGACTATAATGGCAAGGGTGGTATATAAGTCACCTTCCCAGGATCCCCTTGGGAAAAGACTTTGGCCCTCATTTCAGAAGAAGCAGAAGAAGAAATATGTTCTCAAACACCGCCAATATGTTGATTTATTTTGTCAAACTATATGTATCTGTTGTACAAAGGAGAGGGTTTTTATGGCAAGGAGGCAAAAGCTAGTGTGTAGTGACAGATATATAAAAAGAAAGAACTAAACATTTTTTGAAATGCACAGAGGACACAATTAGAAAAATTGTATTACTACCTTATTAAATTATACATGTATATGTAATTTCTTTAAGATAAACTATACGTGTAAGAAGTTGACAGTTTTTTTATGCAATCTTCTTTCTTGTTTTTATTTGTACTGTGTATTGAAATGTTTATGTTTGGTGATGATTAAGTTCACAATAATAAAGAAGAGATAAAAATAGAAATCTAGATTTCAGTTAGTATCAGGAGATGGAAAGAATATGAGGAAGAGATTGAAGATAAAATTGAAATATGATAGTGTTGGTACCACATTATTAAAGATTATACCTCTGTGTGTCTATGTACATGTGCACCCCACAGCCACAGCCACAGACCTATAGACCCATATGCATTTATATATATATATATTTATAAATAACATACATATATTTTACTAATTATATGTAATAACAAATTTCCACTCAAGTTTTCCAAGTCATATGATCAAACTTATCTCCCTCTCTCCCTTCCTTTCCCTTTCCCCTCCGGATGCTGGCAGGCAATTAGATCTGGGTTATATATGTATTATTATGTAAAACATATTTCCATATTGTTCATTTTTGTAAGTGAGCCATCTTATAAAACCAAAACCCCCAAACATAAGCCCAAATAAACAATTGAAAAATCCAATGCTTTCATCTGCTTTCCAACTCCAACAGTTCTTTCTTGGGAACTGGATAGCATTCTTTGTACAGACTCACACACAAAGGGAGTTTGTTAGTAATAGAGCTTGCAGGTTTAAACAGAGATAAAAGATTGAGGTGGATGGGAATGAAACTGTGAAGAGTCAAAGTAGGAGAAAAACATTTTCACCTTGACCAAGTAGAACATCAGAACACATAAGCCCCAAGGTTCTAAATAGAATGTTCCTCTGATGGATACTTCACAGATGCCATCTCTGAAGTGAATCTTGTAGGCTTGATTTCAGCTAAGGAGACAATGGTAAGTGGCATAAGAGGGTCAAAGATGGAATAAGGCCTTCCTTAATCTTGTCTTGCTTATAATATGAAAAGACCTGTAGTAACAGACTTAAATCCAGTGTATCTCACAATTAAGACAGAGAATCACATAAATCAGGCAGTACCCTTAATTGCAATGCTAAGATATTGTCCCATATGGTCTTGTAAATCAGTGTGTTTCTCCTTTGAAACTTGCTTATTTGGGTTTGGGATATCTCCACGGTAGGATGACTAATTCATGTCTTCTTTGGGATGACCCAAACTCATTAGATTGTCTATGATGAAATCTGATTTCTAAATAGATTCTTAGCTTTTCTCTGGGAGAATAGCTCTGAAGTGTCCTTCATTTTTCTTTCTTTTCTCTTTTCTTTTCTTCCTTTCTTCCTTTCTTCCTTTCTCTCTCTCTCTTTCTCTTTCTTTCTTTCTTTCTTTCTTTCTTTCTTTCTTTCTTTCTTTCTTTCTTTCTTTCTTTCTTTCTTTCTTTCTTTCTTTCTTTCTTTCTTTCTTTCTTTCTTTCTTTCTTTCTTTCTTTCTTTCTTTCTTTCTTTCTTTCTTTCTTTCGTCTCAGACTTTGTATCTTAAATATGACAACCACATAGATAAGGGTTAAGGAGAACCCATATATCCTTGCTATTTTTGCACATATAACCCATATATCATTAATTCTTAACCCTAAGCAATATTAACAATCCAGTTTTTTTCCATTCTTGTTCATGGGCAACTGAAAATTGTTAACCACATTGATTGAGGTCTCTACAAATTCTGACTTCACATGACTCAATACGTGTCTACGTATTAACTGTACCCAAAAAGAACAATATGGCAATATGGCTAACCTTTGGGCAATTAGGTGGCATAGTGGATAGAATGCCAGGCTTGAAGTCAGCCAGGGTTCAAATCTGGCTTCAGATGTTTAGCCCTGTTTGCTTCAGTTTCCTCATCTGTAAAATGACCTGGAGAAGGAATTGGCAAACCACTCTTTGTCAAGAAAACCTCAATGGAGGGGATGTCCCTCAATTGGGGAATGGCTAGACAAATATTGGTATATGATGGTGATGGAATATTATTGCACTATAAAGGAATGATGAATTATATGACTTCTTTAAGAACTGGAAAGACCTCCATGAACTGATGTGGAGTGAAATAAGCAGAACCAGGAAAACATTGTTCACAGTAACATCAATATTGTGGAATGATCAAATATGATAGATTTAGCTACTCTCAGCAATACAATGATCTGTGAATTTCAAAACTACTCAACCCTATTCAAGCCATTCTTTAGAAGATGGGATTTAGCTATTTCCTGATCAATAACAATAGAGATACTTGGAATAACAGAATCAGGCCTTGGAAACTATAATCTCCACCCTACTCAGGGTAACAAGATCAGGAAGGGCTGCAGCAAAACTCAAGATTTAATTATTTGAGAATATGGCCTTCAATAGACATGTGCAAAAAGGACAGACCTCTGGGCAGTCCTAGGTCAAGCTAGAGCCACCACTGGCACATGTGAGAGGCAGGAAGTGAGGTAGAGGACAGCTCAGGAGTTCTGGGGGTTGGAGCCTGGTGCTTGGAGTGGAGGAGCACTCAGACTGTTTCTCCATTTTGGTCACGTGAGTGATAGGGACTGATCTCTTTTCTTTGCCTCTGCTATCCAGGGCTTTGAACCTTTGACTCAGCCTAAGCAAATTGGGTATTTAAGCCCTATTTCTTTCTCTCCCTTTTTCCTCTCTCTCTCTCTCTCCCTCTAATACTTTTCTTCCTATTGTTTGTAATTAAAACACCATAAAAAAGGTTGACAGCTGACTTGAGTTTTTATTTAGGAATTACATAGCTGAATTCCTTGGCGACCTTAAATTAATATATATCAGTCTTTTAAAGTAATTTCCATATCACAGATCCAGAACAATTCTATGTTATGAAAAGAATGTTATCCACCTTTAAAGAAAGAACTGTGGGAGTAGAAATGCAGAAGAAAATTTATGATTTAACACTTGTTTATTTGGGTATATAATTTGGGGTTTTGGTTTCAAAAGATTATTATAAAAATGAGCAATGTGGGAATGGGCTTTGAGTGATAATACATGTAAAACCCAGTGGAATTTCTTGTCAACTATGGGAGTTGGGAGGAAAGAGATGGGGGGGGGGGGGGGGAGGACAGGATCCAGAGTACACACAGGTGTAAAGTTAGCCTTAACAAGGAAGAGGATGTCTCTTTCTTGCAGATAAGAAGGGAGAGTGGATTAAGACCCAGAGAGATTTACATTCATAAAGGGAGAATATTGCAGGGATTCACAGCAAATTGAGATCCTCCTCTGCTTGTAGGATCTGAGCCACAACGCTGCTGGTAGCCTCTGAACTTCCTTTCTCCCCTTTCCATATAGGCCTAGGGCCTGTGACCACTCCTCAGTCCACCTTGGATCTGCTAACCTGAAACTGGGTAGTGAGTAACCCAGCTGCTGGCTAGCATCTGCTACCATATCATTGCCCTGGTCTGGGTTTTGGACATCCTCTTGCCCTGGAGCACAGTCTCTCTCTGGATAAAGGAGGGCTCCCCATGTTATACTTCTGTTCAGACCCCTTCCCCAGTGTCCTGAGACCCTATATTTGACTAGAAAAATGACTCATTGTGGCTTTTTCTTGAATTTACCCATGAGGATTCAGTTTGTGCATTTTTCTAGATCAATTTGAAGGAAGGCTTTTATTTATGTATTTGGTTGTGGGGAGCTTGCTGCACTGCTTCTTGCTACTTCCATCTTGACTTGGGACAACTGGGCAGAGAGCTAAGATGACGCTCAGTAGCAGCAAAAACCCAAACTGCTCTGACAGTCCTTCCAAACCAATCTTTAAAAAGCACCTCAAAACCACAGGAGTCAAAAATCATCTCGACTTGAGCTTCCTCTCATGCTATTCAATCTGGCCCTTTCCAATCACTCCTCTGAGTCCTTGCCTTGTCCTCATGAGAGGTGCATTAGCAGGTCTACCTTAGCCTAAAAAATAAACATCCAGGGGCAGCTAGGTGGCTCCAGTGTATTGAGAACCAGGCCTAGAGCTGGGAGGTCCTGGGTTCAAATTTGAATTTGGACACTTCTTAGCTGTGTAACCCTGGGCAAGTCATTTTAAACCCCCATTGCCCAGCCCTTATTTCTCTTCTGCCTGTAACCAATACATATCATTGATTCTAAGTGGAAAGGTAAGAGTTTTTAAAAAGCAACCAAAAACCAAAAAATAAACACCCCAAATCCAACAACTATTCTCCTGAGTTAGTGTCTCATCTCATTTCTTACCTTCATTCAATTCTCTTAATTCCCTTCATTATTTCTTTGGGGGGGGAGGGGAAGGTCAATTTTAAGTGTTTCTCTTTGTGACAATAGTGGCCGGTGGACGCTTGCTGAACTGTATAGTATTAACAACTGACCACACCTAGTCCTTTCCCAGCCTCCTGGAAGAACCCATGGAAAAGCAGGCTGTCCCTACATCAATAGGATGGTGTGTAATCAAAATTGGTCACTAGGTGGCACTGTCTCCAAGCCACCAGGCAAGCCTCAGTCACCGCCGCTCTTTTAAGGTCCGCCTGCCTCAGCTCTGTTTTCCCAGAGAGGCAGCCCTAGCAACTGCAAACCGCAAATCGCTATTGGCTGTCAGTCCCCAGATGGCTCTCAGACTTCACTCCTCTGCTCCCAGGTGCATGAAAGGAATAAGATGGTTGGCTGACCAGCTGTCCAGCTCCAAGGAGAAACCCATGAAAGTTCAGAAGGGGGAGGGGCTGAGCTATACTCCTCAACATGATGCCGAATCTCGTCCTTCCATCCTCTCCTCCTCTTCGTCCCTGACTTGAATGCTTGCTTGGGCAGTGACGACGGCAAACCTCCCTTTGACTGAAGATCATTCAGTCCCTCCAAAATGATTCCAGATACACGTCAATATTAGCCACTAGACATCACAAATACTTGCACTACATCCAAGATGGTGGTGCCAATATCATAGCTACATCAAAACAGCATAAGAAAGAGCATCAACTGACCGTTTCTATGACTAGAGCTCTAATTTATGTTCAGGACTTAGTATGTGCACACCTAGCAATGGTGTATACAGATTGTTAGTATATAAAGGCAAATAAGCAAAACCAGACAAAAAAAATCCCCGTAAATAATTAATATAGCAAACAGTTCATAACTGCTTATAGGCTCACATGGTAACAGTGTGCAAAATATCACAGAAATAGCAAAATACAAAACCCAGAAAGTTTGTGGAGTGTATCTGTTTATTTGAATTCTTGGATTATTGAACAATTTTATGTTTTTCTTTTTGGACATAATTTACTATTATTGCGATTAAAAAGATTCTTATAGAGTAAGGATATATTGCCTGATTTTGGGGTTGGTTCCAGATTATTGACTGTCTGAAGGGGCCTGGGCTCTTGAATTTGGGGAAATTTTGGAAACTCTTAAATTACTCAAGAGATAATCTTCCTAGCCTAGGAAAGTTCCCTCAGGATCTTTTTTCTCAGGAGAAATGCAAGGACATGAAACTTACTGACATTGCTACAGCAGGGATTCTACTCTCTGATTAGTGCCTAAGCCCCCCTACCCCTAAAACAAACAAAAAAAAAAAACAGATGGCAGCCAGGAACCAGAGGTCATTAAACTTCCTTCACTGGCTATCTACTCAAGCACATGTCTACTTCTGCTCTGTGCTTGCATATCCATGGAGGTATTTGCTCCCAGACCTACTAAGGATGGCTGAAACCAAGGTTATAAGTGAACACTTTTTAACCCTGATATTTGTGTGCTTTCTCTCCTGCCTTTTGGCTTAGGGCTCTGCACTCCCACCCATAAGAAAAGTGACAATGGAAGCAGAAGGGACCATCTTACACGTGGACTTCTGGCACTTTCAGCTTTCAGCACTTCACTGGCAGACCTCCAGGGCTTTGGGTTGACCATAGATAACACACCATGGATACTGGGGCTCTATTGTGTTATCCTGCTCATTGTCATTTCTTCTCCTGTAGTATCACGGGGAAAGAGGAGAGAGATCCCTTCCTCTCTCTTACCACATGGTTTGCAACAAGGGTGTATCCAAGGGAGAAAGAGATGCTGAAAAAGGTTTGAAATGTTTCATGGACCACTTTTATTTCTGTGGCAGGAGTGGAGCTGACTCCAAAGAGTTGGTTTTGCTCTTTTGCTCTTGTACTCCCATGGAGTTCTCCAGGAAAATCTCCAAAATAAAGCTTAAGAAGGCTCATGTCTAGGTTTCCTCAAAAGTAGAGAAAAGGCTGTTCAACTATTGTATAGGTATTCAGGGTACAATGCAGGCGTAAGTAAAGGACAGCCTTTATTTCACTCATCATAGAAAATGCATGAGACTTAATAGTCAAGTAACTTAAGGCAACAACAGGGTTGACAAATCTATATTTCTTTTCTAATTCCATGACATAGCTTCAGTTCTTCAGTTGCAATGATTTTGGGGCAGCTAGGTGGCTCAGTGGGTAGAGAGCAAGGCCCAGTATGCGAAGTCTTGGGTTCAAATCTCTGACTTCAGATACTTCCTAGCTGTGTGACTCTGGTTAAGTTGCTTGTCCCCACTTACCTAGTCCTTACCACTCTTCTACTTTGGAATCAATACTTGGAATAATTTTTAAGACAGAAGATAAAAATAAAAAACAAAGTAAAACATGATTTTGAGGAAATCTCTCTCTAGAAAGTATGGCACCAGGTAAAACTCTGGATTACCCATGAGTTCACCCTTAAGGTCAACAAATACCATTCTCAAAAACTCTAGCCACTGACTTGTGTTTAGAGAGACAGGATTTCAGTCAAGCTAGAACCAGAATATCATTAACTCCCCTCTCAGACCACTGGACAAGAATCAGAAGTTTGTTGTTGGCAGTCATAATTAGCACCTTCTGGAGGTAGGAGGGGAAAGAAATCTCTTCTACTCTCATTTCACTCTAAAGAAGCTACAAGTCCAACAGGGAATCCTGAAGAGGTAAGAAGTGGTCAAGGACCCACACCCCTCACATGGAGCAGGGAAGCCCTTGAGTCTATCCCTTTTAGCTTCAGTAACTGGGAACTCATTAGAGTGGTTCCCATGCATTTGCTCAGCCTGGAAGGCCTTCAAATGCTTTTATCTTTGCTATTATTATTAAAACCCTTACCCTCTTAGAGTTCATCCAAGGTATCAGTTCCAAGGTAGAAGAGCAGTAAGAGCTAAGCAATGGAGTTAAGTGACTTGGTCACATAAGGTTACATAACTAGGAAGTGTCTGAAGCCAAATTTGAACCCAGCACTACTTGCCTCTAGGCCTGGCTCTCAACCCACTGAGCCACCTAGCTGCCCTACTTTAAATGCCTTTAAACAAAGAGTCAAGCCCTAAAATCAAATTGTTTAGCAAACTTGTAAGAAAACTTGTAATGGGCACTTCTCTTATTACTCCTATAAAGAGTGATATAAATCTCTCTCTCACTCTATATATATATAATTTTTTTCTCCCTGTTTAATGTCAGTGGTACCTAGAATCAGTCCCTTCCTTTCCATTTTTTTAGTTATTTCAGAAAGTAATGAATTCATTTGCATAACCTTATTGAAAACCATAAATTAAAATGGTAGAAGAGTGGGTTATGTGGGAAGAGTATTGAATATTGATATTCATTTGTGAGGAAATTTAGGAAATAGGAGAGAAGCATGATGGAGAACATCTGGTTGAAAATTAATAGGGACAGAAACAGAACTGATATTGCCATCAGTGTATACTACAGACCACCTAGACAGAAAGATGAAGTTGATGAATCAAGTTTGAGAAATAGATCACAACTCTAGTACATGGAGGCATGATATAGTAATGACTTCAATTACTGAAACATCTGCTAGAGCTCTCTTATGATTTTAAAAAATTTGTCTTAAGCATCATTTCATCCTTCAAAAAAAGGAACAAAATAAGGAAATTCTATAACAGATCTGATTTTCTCTAACAAGGAGGAACTAGTTATGAAGTGAATGGGAATCTCAAAGAGATTTCACCATAAAACTTGTAATAGGAAAGTTTCGAATTGTTTGATATGCATCCATGGTCTACATTTTTATAAGGGAAATAAGTCCAGGAAGGATGCAGAGATTTTATTTATAGGAATGTTTGTTTTTTTCTTGATTACATGTAAAAACAAATTTTAACATGCTTTTGTAATATTTAAATTCCCTTCCTCCCCTCTTTGAGAAAGCAAGAACTTTGGTATAGATTTGAAATGTGCAATCATGCAGAACATTTCCATATTAGCCTTACTGCAGAGAATACAGACAAAAAAAGAAAAAGAAATTAATTTAAAGAAAGGAAAAAAGGAAAGCATACTTCAATCTATATTCAGATTCTATCACTTCTTTCTCTGGAGGTGGATAGAATTTTCCAACATGAGTCCTTTGAAATTGTCTTATATCACTGTATTGCTGAGAAAAGCTGATCATCATATAATATTGCTGTTATTGCTGATATATATCACTTTGCATCAGTTCATATTCGTCTTCCCAAGTTTTTCTGAAGCCATCTTGCTAGTTATTTCATATGGCACAATAATATTCCATCACAATCATATATCACCTTGTTCAGCCACTTCCCAATTGATGGCCATCTTTTCAATTTCCAATTCTTTGCCACCACAAAAAGAGCTGCTATTAATATTTTTGTACATATAGGACCTTTTCTTTTTTCTCTAATTTTTTTGAGATACAAACCTAGTAGTAGTAATCCTGAGTTAAAGGGTCTACAAAGTTTTATAGCCCTGTGGGCATAGTTCTAAATTGTTCTTCAGAATGGTTTGACTAGTTTACAATTTTACCAAAAGTAGAATATAAAGATATGAAGAATAAAATTCTTAAGACACGAAGAGAAATAATTCCAATAAGAAAGGAAAATAAATCAAATAAATTAAAAAGGAAATGTTATTGAAGAGTCAAGTATGATAATTCATCAATGAACTTGGATTTTTAAAAATATTTTTATTATGAAATAGAATATCAATAAAAATTAACATTTGTGTCTAAAAGAGGTCCAAAAAAAGGATTATGTATGAAACCATGAATCTATTAATACAGTTTGCATTTTTAATGTTTATTAAATTTAATCAGGGACAGCTATGTTGGCTCAGTGGATAGAAAGCCAGGCTTCGGGATGGGAGGTCTTGCTTAGCCCTTACTAGTCTTCTGCCTTGGAATTCATATGACAAAAGGCAAGGGCTTTTCATTTCAGACTGTAACCATGGGACCAACTCATCTTTTCTTCTTTCTTTGATAACATCTCTTACTCTTGCTCTTCAGTGGTCTTCCATGTTTATATGGTACAGTCTGATCATACCCTCTATATGCCTTTCTAATGCTCTCTGTATGATACTCATCTTTAGTTCTTTGATGTTCCAGGATTTCTTACAACAACACATAAAATGCTTTTATCAAAAATATGTGGGCCTTTTATGGAAGCCTGGAGTCAGTAAAAGAACTTTGCAGTTTCCACAAAGAAAATCCAACTCTCTCTTCAGCTCCTTTTATTAACTAGGTTGAATGCATTATCTATCTATATTATCTGTTCAAGTGTACAAATTATAGGGCAATTCTAGTAAGTATCCATTCAGTTAGAGGTTAAAGTTTGTACAACAGATATTTTTTCATCCATTTGGTATTTCCTATGTGGATGTGTGGATTGAACTCCTTCTGAGTGATAGCCAGTCTTAGGAGAAATTGAGGAAGGTTTCTACTGAGCTGTTCACCCTTTGTGACAATTACACAGATGATCAGTATCATTAGAAGGAAATCTCAAATCAGTGAGATCACAGATCCATTTGAGTATAAAATTTTAACATGGTAGTACAAAACTGCTTATCTGTATCCTTTCCTAGATTTCTTCTGCTGTCTTTTATATACTTTTAAAAATGTTTTATTGACTTTAAAAAAATTCCTCGGTAATTGCTTTTCAATTTCTCCAACAGTTTTTCTTCTTACTCCAATAGTTTGTATCTTTAGGTTTATCAAATAGTATGTTATCGTGTTCAATTTTTTTTTCTTTCTTAAAACCCTTACCTTCCACCTTAGAAACAATACTATGTATTGGTTCTGAGGAAAAAGAGCAGCTAGGCAATGGGGATTAAGTGACTTGCCCAAGATCACACAGCTAGGAAGTATCTGGGGTCACATTAGAACCCAGGGCTTTCTGTCTCCAGGCCTCAATCTACTGAGTCACTTAGCTGCCTCTGATGTTCAATTATTTCTTCAATTTGTGTGATTTATCCTATTCATTGATCAAATTTTCTATTTTTTAATCAGCACCAAATAGTTTTGACAATTACTGCTTTGTAGTATAGTTTGAGGTCTGGTACTACTAAGCTGCCTTCTCTATTTCCCCCCCAATATTTTCTTGGAAATTCTTGACTTTTTGTTTCTTTAAATGAATTTTGTTATAATTTTCTCTAGTTTTACAAAATAATTTTTTAATAATTTGATTGGCATGGAATTGAATTTGTACATTAATTTAGGAAGTCTTATCATTTTTATATTACCACTATTCAAATATAAGCAATTAATTCCTCTCCAATTATTTGTCTTCTTTTATTTCTATAGGTTTTGTAGTTGTATTCATATAATTCCTGAGTATGTCTTAGAAAGTTGATTACCAGATATTTCATATGTTTCTGTAGTAATTTTGAATGTAATTTATTTTTCTGTTTTTGCTCAATTTTATTGCTAATACAGAAAGGCTGATTATTTTTTGTGGGTTACTTTTATATCCTGCTACTTTCTTGAAGTTATTAAATTATTTCTCTCAATTTCCGGTTGACTCTCTGGGTTTCCGTAAGAATGAACCTGAAGTTTAACACAACATGTATAGAAGATGGAAGGAAGGATAAGTAAGAGTGTTAGTCTTTTGACTAAATTGTAGAATAGTGATTATAAAATGAAGTAGTAAGATGTTAAATGAAGGCCTATGGGATTCCTTTATGATTAATGGTTAGAGTCAGTGCTTTGAGTGAATCAAAAAGAGAGTAAGTGAACTAATAGGAGGAAGAATGACAAGTCAAAATGCAATTACCTATAAAAGTCAGTTCACTGAGTTCAGAAGAAAGATTCAAAGAGGAACACAGCTCCCGATGAGGCAAGAGGAAGAATTATGGAGTTGGAGAAGGGAAGCTTTAGGAAGCCACAGTGGTGCTGAGAAAAAAGCCATGGGTAGAGGCAACTATAAAAGAAAGAGGTCCGAACTCTGTGAATTAGGCTGTTTGACTCATTCAGCATAAGACATTTTGGGCCAGAGGCTATTACTCAACCATCACTCTCTTTCCACTTCAGATTCCCAAGGTAGTGATCCTATATAGTCTTTCCCCACTTGAACTCCTTCCTGGAAGCCTAAAGTCTTCCTTTTTGGTACTAGTGGGGGAGTTAATTTACTTCTCTTTGTTTCATTTATTTATTTTTAAATTTAATCTTTATTTTATTCCAATAAATTTACACATAAGTTTTCCAAAGTTATATGATTCATGTTGTCTCTCCACCCCCATCCCCCACTTTCCTCTCCCCTCCTGGAGATGATAAGCAATTCCACTGGGTTATACATATATTATCACTCAAAACATATTTCCATATTATTCATTTTTGTAAGAGAACAATCTTATAAAACCAGAATCCCAGATCATATACTTAAATAAACAAGTGATAAATCATATGTTTTCATCTGTATTTCTATTCCAACAATTCTTTCTCTGTAGGTGGATAGTATTTTCACAAGTCCCTCAGAATTATCCTGGATTATTGTATTGCTTTTAGTAGCAAAGTTTATCACATTTGATTGTCCCATAATATTTCAGTTACTGTGTATAATGTCCTCCTGGTTCTACTTATTTTACTCTGTGTCAGTTCATGTGAGTTCAACTTTTTCTGAAATCATCCTGTTCATCATTCCTTATAGCACAATAGTATTCCACCACCATCATATTCTCTTTGTTTCAAATATTTATTTTGGGTTTATAAACTGGGGTAAATGACACTCTCAGGACTTCCGGGTAAGCATGGCTGCAGAGTAGACGCGGCTTGCTTCCTCTCCTCAGACCCAACGACACAGACAACTGCAAAATACCCTCCCCAAATAAAAAACAACCATACTCATAAGAATGGAAAGACCCCACAACAAGGCAAAGCTCTGAAGGTAGGTGGGATTCTGGCACCTCTACAATATAAGGGGACAAAAAGCTGACCCACCCTTCCCTCCCCCACCAAACAGCCGGAGCTATAGTTAAAGTCAGCACTGGCCAGAATCAACAAGTGAGGGAGGGGCACCCCAGGACTGAACAATGGGCAGCCCCAGGTCTGGGGACCTGAATAAGATAAGGTCCTTCTCCTGAGAGTACTAACACCCGAAACCCCGGCAGGTGGGCTAGGGGAGCACAGATCTCAGGCACCCAGAACTAGCGCACTGTAATAACTGAGTGCACGAAGGGATCCCCTGACATGAGCAAGGGGCACCTACAGGTCTTGGGAGTTAGCTAAGACCACCAAAAACTTTCACCTGAGAGCACTAATTCCCAAAATGCCAGCAGGCAGGGGAGGGCAGTCCTTGGGCCTCCCCAGGAAGAAAGCGCAGCTGCAGAGAACCTAGAATTAGCCTGAGACTTAAAGCCTTGACCATTAGACCCTTATACTGAGGGCAAGTACTAATTCAGATTTCTGACTGGAAAGGGGAGGAAGAAGGAAAAACAAACACAGAGATGCCAAACTGTACCCAAGAACCCCAACACCCCAACACCAAGAAAAGCAAGAAGAAGGGGGTGACTTTGGATACATTTTATGGAGGGAAAACACAAAAAACAGAGGAAATAGCAGAAGAGGAAGTGCAAGCAAATGCTCCAAAACCTTCCCAAAGAAATGGAAATTGTCCACAAACTCTTGAATTTAAATTGGAAGTTATCAAAAAGATGGAAGCCTTCTGGCAGGAAAAATGGGAAATAATGCAAAAGGAACTCAGTGATCAGAATCACAAAAAAAAACAAAACTACAGAAACAGCTTGAGGCCTCAAATAGCAGGATAGAACAAACTGAAAAGGAAAACCAGGCTTTAAAGGTCAGAATCAGGCAACTGTAAGACAATGATCTTGCAAAAGAGCAAGAATTAATAAAGCAAAGCCAAAAGACTAAGAAATTAGAAGATAACATAAAATATCTCACTGACAAGGTGACAGACCTGGAAAATAGAGGAAGGAGAGACAATCTGAGAATAATTGGCCTACCAGAAAAGCCAGAAATAAATAGTAATCTCAACATCATAATACAAGATATCATCAAAGAAAACTGCCCAGAAATTCTAGAACAAGGGGTAAATACAGGCATTGAAAGAGTTCACAGAACACCCTCTACACTAAATCCCCAAAAGACAACTCCCAGGAATGTAATTGCCAAATTCCAAAGCTTTCAAGCAAAAGAAAAAATCTTACAAGAAGCCAGAAAAAGACAATTTAGATATAAAGGAATGCCAATCAGGGTCACACGAGACCTTGCAATTTCCACTCTAAGGCATGGAACATGATTTTCAGAAAGGCAAGAGAGCTGGGTCTTCAACCAAGAATCAGCTATCCATCAAAACTGACTATATACTTCCAGAGGAAAGTATGGGCATTCAACAAAAAGAATATTTCCAAGTTTTTGTAAAGAAAAGACCAGAGCTCTGTGGAAAGTTCGACATCCAAACACAAAGAGCAAGGAAAACTTGAAAAGGTAAATATGAAGGAAAGGGAAAAGGAGAAAAATGTTCTCTTTTTCTTTTATTCAAACTCTCTTCTATAAGGACTACATTTATATCAAATTATATATATTAATATGTGGGGAAAATGTAATGTGTAATTCAAAAATTGTATGCATCATTAGAGTAGTTAGAAGAATCACGCATAGGGAATGATTGGGGCATTAAGACAATATGGAGAAAAGGGGGGGGTGAAAGAAAGAAAAAGGGAGGGGGTGAATTATTGATGGTACTAAGATATACTTCAAGAAATAGAAAAAACTAAATAGAATAATCTTTCTCACACAAAGATACACATGGGAAGGGGAGGGGAAGGAATTTCCTATAGGGAGGAGAGGAAGAAAGTGCTAACTGGTATTACTTAAACCTTACTCTCAGTGAAATCAACTCTGAGAGCTTAGAACATCTAGATCCATTGGGATCTTGTTTTATCTTATCCAACAGGGTAAGGGAGAAGGGGAAATTAAGGAGAGGTGGGAGGAGGGAGTATAAAAAGGGAGGGAAGGAGAGGGGAGAGGGGAAGGAAACAAAAAGGGAGGGGCTAGAAAGGGAAGCATATCAAGGGAGGGGACTAGGGGGACTACTCTAAAGTAAATCACTGGCTTAAAAGGTTACAGCTAAAGAAGAAAAGTCAGAATTAGGGGAGGATATCAAAATGCCAGGGAATCCACAAGTGACAATCGTAACTTTGAATGTGAATGGGATGAACTCACCCATAAAATGTAGACGAATAGCAGAATGGATTAGAATCCAAAACCCTACCATATGTTGTCTTCAAGAAACACATATAAGGCGGGTTGATACTCACAAGGTTAGAATTAAAGGATGGAGTAAGACCTTTTGGGCCTCAACTGATAGAAAGAAGGCAGGAGTTGTAATCATGATATCTAACAAAGCCAAAGCAAAAATAGACCAGATCAAGCATCTGAGTAGTGGAAATATCTAACACTGGAGGTATTTTTCCAGGAGCATTGTTTTTGGCTGGAGATTGAAAGCTAACAAACAAACAAAAAGATAAAGAGAACTAAATTTCCTTTGATGTGAGTTAGGGGATGCCTTCCCCCAAGGACTTCCTCCTGTGAAAACGGTAGATAAGAACAATTTATACCAATAGCCATGAAGGTGGCTGAAGCAGACACCGTGGAGCACTTAGAACTTGGTCAGACATTGGGGAAGCCAAGGTCATCTATCACATCCTGGGCCATCACTAGCCATCCTGATTTTTGTCTAGCCACTGGATTTTGATGGCTCTGGAAAAGAAAGTGAGACTGATAAATGTGTACAATCTGCCTCACTTAAATCCAATTCATGTGCAAGTCAAGGCATCACCCTAGAAATGAGCACAAGAATTAAAAACAAGGACATTAGAAACAAATATCAAAAAATTGGGAGATTTGAGGTTCAGAGCTGGGAAGATCACTTATTTTTTACCTGTGAATCACCTGATATACTATTCCATTCAAATACATTCACTGTAGAAGACAACAGTACTTGGAAACTGATCTATGTTGCTATGTGACATAAAGGATAGAGCTCTGGATTTAGAGTTAGGAAGACTTAAATTCAAATCCTGCCTCAGATAAATTATTAGCTACATAACTGGGCAAATCACTTAACCTATTTCCTTATCTCTAAAATGGGAACAACAATAGCACTTATTTCACAGGGTTGTTTTTGAGAATTAAATGAGTAAATAATATGTATATACATATAATATTTATATGTACATAATATTTATTTTCATAACAAATTTCCTCATGAATTTTCCAAAGTCTTATAATCCAAATTATCTCTCTTCTTCCCATCCCCTTCTTGGAACTGGCAAGCAATTCAGTCTGGGTTATACAAGTATTATCACACAAAACACATACATAATATTTCTGTTTTATACATATTATATATCATATATATAATAAAGCATATGTATTATATATTTTATACAAATATATACAATATGTATATTTTATACAAGACATTTATAGAGTACTTTGCAGACTTTAAAGTGCTATGTAAATGCTAACTATATATCACTTACAGAGGAGAAATTGTTCAGTAAAGAGGGACTGGCAACAAGGAAATTGAGTAGAGCATACAAGTCAGAAAAAGATGATTCACCTGTAAGGAGGGTCAAAGCTGTTAAGTCCCTTAGAGACCCCCAGAACTGGAGAGAAAATACCACCTGTGAGAGAAATTGAAGGTACATATAGCCTTGTTGAGGGACCCTGAAAATCTGTCTGGAAATATTTTTGTTTGTTCTCCTGGGGAAGTACCATTGGAAAGCTGGTTCATTCTTGTGATAAACTGATTGCAGAATTCTCAGGCCTCTGACTTAGAGAAGTGGAAAGTTTTGATGGAAAGCCTCAGGAGAGAAGCTGGACTGGGTTGAAAGTCCTGGCAGTCTGATATCACAAGGCAAGCATTCATACAAAAGTAGATCTAGGCAGATATAGAATACTTGGCCTGGAATGAAGAAGCCTTTTCCTGAATTCAAATCAAATCTGACCTTACATTTATTAGCTGTGTGATTCTGGGCTAGTCTTTTAACTTTTTTTTTTACCTCAGTTTCCTCATCTGTAAAATGAGCTGCAGAAGGAAATGGCAAACTACTCCAGTATCTTGGCCAAGAAAACCCCAAAAGGGGTCATGAAGGGTCAGACACAACTAAAATGACTGAATGAAGATACTGAGCTTCCACAGGAATCAGATGCTTCATTTGGTCATTCTACTACTTAGCTTGGAAGAGAAAAGTCCTGAGTGGGTGATCCAGGTAGGTATCAAACTTGAGAGACTGGTCTTCAGAGGAGCAGTGGTGCCTATGGATGAGGATTTAGTCAGACTATAATGAGTGAGGAGAGTTATGTCATAGAGTCTGGACACAAATGCAGCCTTTATGGTTCTTGAGATCCAAAGGACATCATTTTTACCACTTTTTTTTTAAACCCTTACCTTCCGTCTTGGAATCAATACTGTATATTGGTTCCAAGGCAGAAGAGTGGTAAGGGCTAGGCAATGGGGGTCAAGTGACTTGCCCAGGGTCACACAGCTGGGAAGTATCTGAGGCCAGATTTGAACCTAGCACCTCCCATCTCTAGGTCTGGCTCTCAATCCACTGAGCTACCCAGCTTCCCCCTCATTTTTATCACTGTTTGAACATAGTTGAGATATAGGATGAATGTGCCACTGAAAAGAGGGATTGCCACCAAGAAGGCCCAACCTTGACTAACTTTGCAATATCCTTTCATGTAAAAGTCATGAAAAACAAGCAAAGATATCACACTATGATCAGACTCAAAGGCCCCAAATCTTTGAGAGGTGGAACCATGGAGAAAACCACACTAGCTAGAGTGTTAAGGACATTAGAGAATGGAGACCATGAAGCTTATACACAAACCACACCACCAGAAGATAAGCAGAGGGATGGATCTTCCAACTATTGCAATTGCAGAGAGAGGGTTGAATTGACATACTTGTGCAATTTTAGTGTTTCTAGGACCTGAACTGGGACATAGAAGAAGGGGACAGGAAAGAAGGTCATCTTGGACCCTGAAAACAGTGAACATGACTTCATTATTAAAATCCCTTATGTGCCCATTCTATATAGACTCATAGGACCCCACACAGAAGAGCTGGTAAAGATTGAAGCTGAGTAATATATTTCTGTCTTAGAGAGTGGAACACAAAGGGCCATCATTGACTAATTAAAATTTGAAATCAAGCTTAATGGCCTACCAATAATGTGAATTTATATAGAAATATTTACATGTCTATCTTTAGTGTATAATATATACTATATTATATGTCTATAATATATTCAGGAATATGTATACATGTCTATATATAACATATAATATTTATATTACATATTTTTATGTGAGATTTATGAAGCACTTTGAAAATCTTAAAAGTACACTATAAATGTTGGCAATACAAGTCTTGTGTTGTTTAGTTGTTTTTCAATTGTATCCAACTCTTTGTGACCCCTTTTGGAGTTTTCTTGGCAAAGATACTAAAGTGGTTTGCGATTTCCTTTTCCAACTCATTTTACAGATGAGGAAACTGAGGCAAATAGAATTAAATGTCCTGCCCAGGTCATCTTTGAACTCTGAAAGATGAATTTTTCTGACTCCAGACCTAGCACTCTATGCACTGTGCCACTGAGCAGAAATTATTAATCTGTAGAAGCCTTAATAATCAAAGAGAGCCCAACATCTAGGAAACTAAATGGAATATTTAAGTCAGAAAAAGACAATTATCTTTAAGACAGGTCAAGGAGTTTTCCTTTTTTGTGGAAACCAGGATAACATTCTCTCTTCTTTGATCCTTGCTAAATTTCCCCCATTCTTCATAATCCCTCAAAGACAGCAGTTAGATTATATCAGCCATTTCTTTCCCCACCCTAGGATAGAAGAAGGTTATGTGGGCATGGATTTGATAAGTGCTATTTTATCTTCCCTACTTATTTTGGATATCAACTCATTATTAGCCACGTTTAGTCCATCTTTTGCAGTACAAAGAACATTTTCTTTGGTAGAGAAGCAAAATAAGCCAAATGATGGAGGCACTGAAGATGAATGGAAAGATATGACCGTACGTAGGCTGCTGGACTTTGAACCAAAGAACAACAATAGCTGAGTATACTATGGCTAAGAAGTCAAGCTTCCCAGACTAATAAGATGCAAGGGAAACTGAAGAAATGGCTATGCATGGGGCCAGATGACAATGATGATGACTAATGTAATGAGTACCTTGCATGCTCTTTGACACATTTTAATTATTGCATATTTTAAATGCTTATGTTTTCAATATTACCTTATTTTCTTTTGTGCTAGAATCATTTATATTTCATAGATATATTTATGTACCTAATTTTGTTGTTTGTGCATATATTGCTCTATGTATATTTTGCTTTTCTGTAAACCTACTGACATTATTGCTTTATTTTTGCTTTTGCTATGATGCATATTTGGGCAGCTAAGTGGCCATAGAATGCTAGGCCTGCAGTCAGGAATACTCCTCTGAAGTCAAAGCTGGCCTCGGACACTTACTAGCTGTGTGACCATGGCCAAGTCACTTAACCCTGTCTGCCTTAGTATCCTCATCTATAAGTTGAATAGTGAAGGAAATGGCACATCGTTCCAGGATCTTTACCAAGAAAACCCCAAAAGGGGTCACAAAGAGTTGGACACAACTGAAATGGCTCAACAACAGCAATGCATCTTTGTATTTTCCTAAATTCTACTTGCCAAACTTCCACCCACCATGTCAAAATGCTTTCTCCTAGCTTAGTCTTTGTCTAAGGAAAGATTCTCTTTTTCTTTTCCCTACAAAACATTGGGGGAATTATAATAATAGTCATCATAAAAATCTATGTTTCTGGATTATGTATATGTATTGCTGTGGCATGTACATATAATATGTCCTATGTGTAATTTAGATCTGTAGTCACCAAAGCAGCCTGTTGAGAGATGACACTTTATGCTGTGTAAATATTTGCTGAGACTGGCATTATGAAGTGATTACATGGGACTCTGGGTTAATTATCCTTGATCTGTAAAGTGCTAGGGTTTATTTTTGGATAAAGGGCTAGACTCAGAGTCTCAGGAAGACCTGAGTTCAAATCTGGCCTAAAATACTTATATGACCTGGACAAGTCTGTCACTGTCTCTCTTCCCCTCTTATCCTTTCTCTCTCTTTCTTAAAAAAAAAATCCTAGAATCTTGTAAAAATATAAAATAAATATAAAAAATAAAATAATATAAAATAAAAAATATAAAAACACAGAATTGGTTCCAAGGCAGAAGAGCATTATGGACTAGGCAATGAGAGTTCAGTGAATTGCTTAGGGTCACACAGGTAGGAAGTATCTGAGGCTAGATCTGAACTCGGGACCTCTTATCTCTAGATCTAGCTCTCCATCCGCTGAGCTTCTCTACTTCCATTTCCTCAGTTTAAGTCCTTTGCAAATGTTAAAATGCTATAATGATAATGGAAATATAATTCTAGATATTGAACAGACTGTGACTGATTTTGCAAAGATCCATAACATTTCTAACCCAAGGAAAGAATATAATAAATAGATTTACCAATGCTTAAGCTGTTTGAGCTAGTGACTGAAAGCTCAGTTTCTTCTCTCCCTGGGAGTATAAGATGAGATAGTGTTGGGGCAGTCAGGTGCCCCTCAGTGGATAGAATAGTGATGGTGAACCTATAGCACAGGTGTGAAAGGTGGCAAGAAGAGCATTCTCTGTGGACTCTCAGCTGCTCTCCCTCCCACCCCAAGAGTTCATTACTAGAAAGGCAGGGAACTTGGGCAGAGCTGCTCCCCTCCCCCTTTCCACCATGCCTGATGACATTTTTTCTCATCACTGGTCCCTCTACCCATCAGCCCAATGGGAGTGCTTCCTCTCTCCCCTGTGTGGGGTAAGGGGGTGGGGTGTGCCTAGCACTCAATTGGGGTTGAGGGGGAAGCATGGTACTCAGTGGGGGGGGGGGGTATGGGCACAGAACTGGGTCTGAGATGTGTGGTGGGGGCAGGGCCTGGCAGTCCATTTCTTTTTTTTTTTTTTTGATAGACCACCAACACTTATTTATTTATTTATTTTTTTAAACATTATTTTATTTGGTCGTTTTCATACATTATTCACTGGAAACAAAGATCATTTTCTTTTCCTCCCCTCCCCCTCCGCCCCCCCTTCCCTCCCCTTTCCCTCTCCCATAGCTGACGCACGATTCCACTGGTTATCACATGTGTTCTTGACTCGAACCCATTTCCCCGGTGTTGGAATTTGCATTATAGTGTTCATTTAGAGTCTCTCCTCAGTCTTATCTCCTCCAACCCTGTAGTCAAGCAGTTGCTTTTCATCGGTGTTTTTACTCCCACAGTTTATCCTCTGCTTGTGGGTAGTATTTTTTTTTATCCCTGCAGATTGTTCATGGAAATTGCATTGATACTAATGGAGAAGTCCATCACCTTCGATTGTACCACAATGTGTCAGTCTCTGTGTACAATGTTCTCCTGGTTCTGCTCCTCTCACTCTGCATCACTTCCTGGAGGTTGTTCCAGTCTCCATGGAATTCCTCCACTTTATTATTCCTTTTAGCACAATAGTATTCCATCACCAACATATACCACAATTTGTTCAGCCATTCCCCAATTGATGAGCATCCCCTCATTTTCCAATTTTTGGCCACCACAAAGAGCGCAGCTATGAATATTCTTGTACAAGTCTTTTTCCTTATTATCTCTTTCGGGTACAAACCCAGAAGTGCTATAGCTGGATCAAAGGGCAGACATTCTTTTATCACCCTTTGGGCATAGTTCCAAATTGCCCTCCAGAATGGTTGGATCAATTCACAACTCCACCAGCAATGCATTAATGTCCCCACTTTGCCACATCCCCTCCAACATTCATTACTTTCCATAGCTGTCATGTTAGCCAATCTGCTAGGTGTGAGGTGATACCTCAGAGTTGTTTTGATTTGCATCTCTCTGATTATAAGAGATGTAGAGCACTTTTTCATGTGCTTATTAATAGTTTTGATTTCTTTGGCTGAGAACTGCCTGTTCATGTCCCTTGCCCATTTGTCAATTGGAGAATGGCTTGATTTTTTGTACAATTGATTTAGTTCATTATAAATTTGAGTAATTAAATCTTTGTCAGAGGTTTTTTGAAGATTTTTTCCCAGTTTGTTGCTACCCTTCTGATTTTGGTTACATTGGTTTTGTTTGTACAAAAACTTTTTAATTTGATGTAATCCAGATGATTTATTTTGCATTTTGTAATTCTTTCTAATTCTTGCTTGGTTTTGAAGTATTTCCCTTCCCAAAGGTCTGACATGTATACTATTCTGTGTTTGCCTAATTTTCTTATAGTTTCCTTCTTTATGTTCAAGTCATTCACCCATTTTGAATTTATCTTGGTGTAGGGTGTAAGGTGTTGATCTAAGCCTAATCTTTCCCACACTGTCCTCCAATTTTCCCAGCAGTTTTTATGAAATAGTGGATTTTTGTCCCAAAAGCTGGTATCTTTGGGTTTGTCATATACTGTCTTGCTGAGGTTGCTTGCCCCCAGTCTATTCCACTGATCCTCCTTTCTGTCTCTTAGCCAGTACCAAATTGTTTTGATGACTGTTGCTTTGTAATATAGTCTGAGATCTGGGACTGCAAGACCCCCTTCCTTTGTATTTTTTTTTCATTATTTCCCTGGATATCCTTGATCTTTTGTTCTTCCAAATGAATTTTGTTATGGTTTTTTCTAAATCAGTAAAAAAAAATTTTGGAAGTTCTATGGGTATGGCACTAAATAGATAGATGAGTTTGGGTAGGATGGTCATTTTCTGGCAGTCCATTTCTAAAAGGTTTGCCATCACTGGTGAATGAGAGCATCAGGCCTGGAGTTGAGAGGACTGACTTGGGTTCAAATCTGACCTCAGCCTTTCCTAGTTGTGTGACCCTTGGCAAGTTACTTAACCCCATTTGCCTAGTCCTTACCCTTCTGTCTTAGGTTTATTATTAAGACAGAAAATAAGGGTAAAAAAAAAAGATACAGGTTTTACCCTTCTGGGAGGTAAGAGTAATCAATGTCTTACTCAAGGAGATGGCACCAGAGGTAAGAAAATATTGAGGTTGGTCTGGGTCATCTCAGGGAGCACCAGCCTCAGGAAGGAAACTTAGCTGTCCCTTTACTAGTAATGACCTCCTTATAGACTTGTCTATCACCTTATCTCCTTTGACTCTTTCACACAGAATCTTTTTTTCCAATTACTCATTCTTTCAAAGCTTTATTTGCTTTCTGTTTTTCAGTCATTTGCTTTTTTTTTTAACCCTTACCTTCCATCTTAGAATTGATATTTGTATTGGTTCCAAGGCAGAGTAGTAAGGGCTAGGCAACGGGAATTAAGTGACTTGCCAGGTTACCTGGCTAAGAAGTGTCTAAGGCTAGATTTGAAACTAGAACCTCCTGTCTCTAGGCCTGGCTCTCAATCCACTGAGCCACCCATTTGCCCCTTAGCATCTGCTTTTAAAGAAGCTAGTTACTCCCAACCAAACGTTGTTGAGTATATTCTTGGGTGCTAGTACATGACCTTAGATGGGGTGGGGGCTAGAAAGGATTAAAAACCACTCTAGGGAAGGCTAACAATTATATTTGGCAACTGAAATACATATATTTATGTACATAAATATATACTATATATACAAATGCACACACATACATATGTATGTATATATGTATATATATATACACATAATAGTAATCATAAAAATCTCTTTGATTAGTCTTGAACCCTCAGAAAGAGAAAAAGGCTAACGAAAAGAAATATATGTGTATGTTCTAATTCCCCCAAAGCAGGAAAAAGAATAAGGGAATCTAGATGCATTGATCACAGACTAAGCTATGAGTAAACGTTTTTACATGATGGGAAGAAACACTGATGAGGCAGTGAATGGCAGGCTAATTTTCTTCTTCCTTGCTAGAGGCTAAAGACCCCTCCTCCCCTTATGTCTCCCTAAGCCAGTGATGGTGGTAAACCTTTTAGAGACAGAGTGCTATGCCACTCCCCACCACTGAGTGCTAGGTACACTCCCTTCCCCTACCCCCCCCCCCCCACCCAAGGAGGGAGAAAGTGCTCCCATTGGTCTGCTGGACAGAGGAGTGGGTGAAGTGATGAATGTCCTTAGTGAATGTGGAGAGGGGAGGGGAGTGGCCTGAGGGCTCTGCTCTCCTCCAGCTCTGCCTCCAGTGAGCCACCCACCTTACCCCACCGTGTACTTCCATTGGGCTGCTGGGCAGAGGGTTGAGAATGTGAGAAGATGTTGTCAGGCATGATGTAGAGGGGGAGGGGAGCAGCTCTATCTGAGTTCCTCTGCCTTTCTAGTAATGAACTCTGGGGGTGGGGAGGGAGGGCAGGCTTGTGCCCACAAAGAGCGCTTTGTGTGCCAACTTTGGTGTCTGCGCCATGGGTTTGCCATCACTGCCCTAAGCCCTAACAATTAGAAAGAGGAAAAACATGATAATTAGAGAAAAAAATTAATGCCCTTGGGGACTTAAGAGGAGTGGATTTGGGAAAGACTGGCTCCTTCATCTCCTAAGGGAGAAAGAAAAAAAAAAAGTAGAAACTTGGTTTTTCTCTTCACCAAAATTTCACCCATTAGAATTCCACCCTGCAAGAAGCTGAAGCAAAAAAGGTTAAGTGATGTGGAACTTATTTATTTATTTATTTATTCATTCATTCATTTATTTATTTATTTAAACCCTTACCTTCCGTCTTGGAATCAATACTGTGTATTGGTTCCAAGGCAGAAGAGTGGTAAGGGCTAGGCAATGGGGGTCAAGTGACTTGCCCAGGGTCACACAGCTGGGAAGTGTCTGAGGCCAGATTTAAACCTAGGACTTCTTGTCTCTAGGCCTGGCTCTCAATCCACTGAGCAACCCAACTGTCCCCAGTGATGTGGAATTTAGTGGAGAATATCTTCCACTGGTTCCCAGAGCCAAAAATTGCCTGAGGGCAAGTGTACCCCTCTCATCTTTCCCAATCTCTGACCACCTTTTCCCAGGCTATGGATTTTTGGTTGTTATGTAAAACAACTTATGTAACCCCTTCTCAAAGCTGTGCCTCCCCAATATATTTATACCACATTTCCTCTATTTCTCAATGATATCCCAGTGTTCCAGTGCAGTGGAGGGACCCTGTATCATAATCATCTTGTGTCCATTAAAGACCCTTTTATAATTACTACTTTGGTAATTTTATGTATTCAAGTTGACATGACTTGACTAGGGTTATACAGGCCAGTAAGTGTCTGAGGCCAGCTTTGAACTCAGGAATATGAGTTTCCCTGACTCCAGGTCTAGCATTGTAATGATTTTCTATTTATTCAGTAATATAGTTGCTTGTTGCTATTTAGTCATGTCCTACTCTTTACAACCCCATTTTGGGGTTTTCTTGGCAAAGGCATTTGGGGTGGTTTGCCATTTCCTTCTCCAACTCATTTGACAGATGAGGAAACTGAGGCAACGAGGATTAAATGACTTAGCCAGGGTCACACAGCCAGTAAGTGTCTAAGGCTGGAATTGAACTCCTGAAGATGTCTTTCTGATTCAAAGCCCACAATGCCACCTAGCTGGTTCGATACAGCTTGCTTTGTATATATTTGAGCCCCTCTGCCCCAATATATTGTAAAATTCTTGAGGGCCTCAAGATTGTATGCTTAGCTTTGTCCCTGGCACATAGTAGGCATTTAATGGTAGATTGATTACTTCCTCTCTGAATTCCTAAGCACTTTACATTTTCTTATGCAGTTATCATGTTTTTTCTTTTTTTTAATTTAAACCTTACCTTCCAACCTGGAATCAGTACTGTGTATTGGTTCCAAGGCAGAAGAGTGGTAAAGGCTGGGCAATGGGGGTTAAGTGACTTGCCCAGGGTTACACAGCTGGGAAGTGTCTGAGATGAAAACCCAGGACCTCCTGACTCTAGGCCTGGCTCTCAGTCTACTGAGTTTCCCAGCTGCCTCTCTCATGATCTGTCTTGAAGTATACTTGTGAACATGCCTTAATTTCTTTTTTTACCCAGTAAATTTCTTAAGATAAAAACAAAGAATTATTTATTGAAAGCCAGGCACTAAGTTGTAAAAGAAATCGTTCTTGCCCACAGGGAGTTTATCTTCTAAAATAGGAGACAAGCCTTGGGCTTTCTTTCCCAGTGTGGAGAATACTGTAGGAGGGTACAAGCAATAGGGGGGTGGAGGAGGTCTCTGGACAGCTCCCAGAGGCCCAGAGAAGGACAGACATGGGAAGGTAGCGGGGGGGAGGGGTGGTGTCTGGGACCTTCCCGCGGTGGAAGCCGGAACCTTGTTTCCGGCTCTGCGTGTCTAGGGGAGCGCGTTGAGCGTGGCACTGGCACGTCGGCTGCAGGCTGAGGCCGGGCGGGCGGAGCTGGAGCGGCGGTGGTGGCTGCGGAGCGGTCGGAGGAGCGAGGCCAGAGCCAAGGCTAGAGCCGGAGCTGCGGCTGCGGGCCACTCGGGGCGGCGGGCGGCGGCGCTGGCGGCGGGGGCCGGGCGCTGGGGCCCGGAGACGGCAGAAGCGGCCATGGCCGAGAGCATCGTGAGTCAGTTCCCCGCGGGCCGGCCGGTGCGGGCCGGGAGGGCGAGCCGAGTGGGGCGCCTCCAAGATGAGGCAGCAGATTTCACCGCCGAGGCCTGCGGGGCGTGGACCCAAGTCTCCCTGGCCTCCTGGCACTCGGGCCTTCCGGCGTTCCCCCTTCCTGGCCCTGTCATCTGGGCCCTTACTCATCCTCGGCCCTCCCTTGGGACGTAGTCTCTGAGGGTCCGAAAGAGAGTCAGTCTGCCTTGGGGAACACACCGACCTTGGAGCCGGGAGAGGAAAAGTCCCAAATTGAGAGAGATCCCCTTTCCCTACACTCCATAGCAGCGGCCGGAATCCACCCCCCTCTCTTCCATCACCTCCCTTTTTCTCCATTCTGCCCCCCACCTTTTCCTCTTTCTAAATTACAAGGACCAGAGTAGCCACAAATAAGGACACCACAGAAAAAACTCCCTCCTCTCCAGAGGAGGTTCAGGACAGAAGTCTAGTAATGCGACTTTTTTTTTTTTAATTTTCAAGAAAAGCTTGTTAAATGCTTGCCTAAAAGGAATGTGGCAAAAGAAGTTTATTTTTCCTTTCTTGACCTGTGCTAAGGAAATCAGGCTTTTACCCCCCCCCCCCCCCCCAATACCTTGAAGCAAAATCAGATCTTTATCAGAAAACATAGAAAGTGGTTGTTTCTTAGGCGATAAGTTTTAAGTGCTTTAACAAAGAAACAAATGTCTCTGAAAGATTAGTAGGGATGATTTGGTCAGTAACATTTTGGTGGTATATAAAGAAGGAGAATGGAAGTAGCTGTGGAGTGAGATGAGTGATGGCCGGGTCTTGGGGATGGCTCTTCTTGCACCTGCTGTTTGGGCAGCTCTTCAGGGTGAAATCGGCACTCCCTGGATATCTCTATGTTGAGCCAAACTTCTTGGTTCTAGACTTTCCACTAAACTCTACTGCCCCTATTTAAATTTCTGTTTTATGGCACCAGATTCACTGGTGTTTCTATCTCGAGGGAAGGAGAGAAGGAATGGCATAAGAAAAAATTTGAAAATAAAATATCGGTGCTTTTAAATATGAGGTTGCAGAAATTTAAAAGGTGGCAGAAATCAAGTGACTTGGAGCTAGAAATTGGTTAGGGATTGTTGGTTATTTAAAGCTGCAACTTAAACCCTTCAGTTCATTTGTTCTTAAGTCTAATGATATTGAGAAAAAGACAGCTAAACATACATTTTTGAAATACATTTATCTTTTGGAGGAAAATAGAATTTAGATATTGAGTATTTTTGAGATCATCTAGATATTATTCTGAGAAAGGATACATAGGTTTCACCATACTACTAAAAGGATATGTGACCCCCCCCCAAAAAAAAGTTGAAGTCCCAAGAATATTGATTTTAAACATTGTTTCTGTGAAGTTAGGGATTGTAGTTATTCCTGTTTTATAGTTGGAGAAATTCTTTAGTTAATACAAAATGTAGATATACACTCAAGCCTGTATTTACTAGAACTAGTATAAATTAGTTTTGTCTTTTATTGTCAGAAAACGAGATTGGTTTGGCAGTAGGTGCTGTTTAAGATAATAAGTCAGAATAATTTCTTTAGTTTGAGAAACTATTTTAGAAACCTGGCAGTCAGTCTCTTAGGGAAGAAATAACTACCTTGTGTTTTTTGAACAGAATTGATAATTTAGGATCTAGTTTTAATATTCCTAATGTAGAACAACAAGCAGCTGAATACTTTTTCTAGTTAAATCTTGGTTTTAGAGCTAGAAGATTCAAATATTAATGGAAATGTTTTTATAAGTATGTATATGCTTTACTTTGAAATAATACTTTTTAATGTGGAGACATTTATAGAAATTTGAATTTATATGTAACATGGACAATCTAAAAATTAAAAGGGCTATTCTGTGTTTTTGTTAACACAAGTTTAAAAAGTTTAGATTAAAAGGTAAACTAATTTTTTCTAAACTTTTAATGAATGGAATGTTCATAGAAATAAACTGCTTTAAACCTAGAAATTGATGACAAATTTTTTCAGACAAAAGTTTTTGTTTTATTAGACAAAAAAGACATCCAGTGTTAAAGTATAATGAGCCCTGTACTTGGAGTCAGAGGACTTGAATTTGAATTCTGAGTCTTTTGCTTATCTGTAACCATGGGAAAAAAAAGGTCATCTCTATTCTCTTAAGTCCAGAGTGAGGGTTTAGATTAGATCTTTAGGATTCCTAACTTCCAATGCCAAATCCTGTGATCCTTTGTTTTAGGAGGACATGAATTAATCTTGATGAATTCCATACCAGAATGTGTTAAGTTCAGAGAGTCATGAGCCAATGGGCTGCTTTGTCATATAATAGTGGAAATAATTTTTAACAGATCATACATTTCTCATACGAGTTTTTACTTTTGTGTAATAAACAGTTCAGTAAATGCTGAAAAAAAATAACCATAGCCGAAGTACTTTCTGGCAATCTGTTGTTACATGGACAGTTTCTGTTCTTCATATGGCTAAAACAGCATTTATTTTTCAACAATATTGTCCTTCTGTTTCAACAGCACTCTTTGAATGAAGCAATAGCTGATTCAAATGAAAAATTTCAATCCTGAGAAGTGATGACCTCTTTCAGAGGACAAACATATATACTTCCCAACCTATTCCGTACCTGATTTTTTTAAGCTTGCTATAAAAAGTATAGAGGCAGTGTGCTAAGTGAATATAGCTCAAAAGATGTGATCCCAAGTGCCATCTTTGACACTTACTGGTTCTGTGACCCTAGGTAAATCACCCAATCTTACAGTGCCCCAGTCAGCTCCCTAAAACCAAGTTGTAAAGAAGGTACCTGTCTGCATTGGAGAGGGAGTTTTTTTCTTTGGAGATTCCCTGTACTAGTGAAATAACAGGCTTTTACTCCTATAAGAATGCATTGTTTTCTCTATTATGGCACAGGACTATATTTCTTAATTCTTTTGTACTGCTTACCAAGGATTAATGGTGATTTGATTTCTTGTACTACAGGTCAGCCAGTGCTTTTGTGGAAGGATTCCAGAATCAAGTGAATTCTGTTTTAGAAGGACTTTGAATCTTCTTTCAGTGATGATGTGTGTTTTCTTTCTTGAATAAATATCAAAGGCTCAGGATAAAAATAATCCCACTGTCCCAGATCTAGTTTTTTATAATTCCTAAAATGCAAGCTGTGTTATTCAGCATGAAACATAAAAACCATTGCTCTTTTCAAAATAATCTTAAACTTACAAGTCAGGGCTATGCTTTTAGATAATATGATATTACCTGATGATGATTGCAAATCTTTCTTTTCACCATTTCATCTTCTAGAAAGAATTGATTTGATATTGAGAAGGGGAAAAAGAGTATGGTCCATGACTTCTGACGTTTCTGTGAAAGGCTTTGTTTTAGTGTTTAAAAAAGCTACTGTCATTTTTATTTTTGTCTCAACCAGATAATGGGACAGGACTTTATGTTTCTTCTCAGTAACTCCTTTTTGTTTCATTTTTAACAGATAATCCGTGTCCAATCACCAGAGGGGGTAAAGCGGATCACTGCAACAAAGAGAGAAACAGCTGCAACATTTTTGAAAAAGGTATTTATGATTTTGGTATTTACCTTTCAGCAGTTTATCCTTTTCCTCTAGCTGTCTGCTCCCCTCCCCCACCCCAAACTTCCCCATGTCTCTTCACTCACGTCTCTCCTGCTTCTGAGTTGTAATTGGGTCAGTATTCTATAAGATCTTGGGGTTGGATTTATAGTTAAACTGGTTGACCCTTGGAACCTTTGAAGACAAATTGCTGGTAAGAAACTATTAAACCTTTTTTGAAAAGTAAGAGACTTAACTTAAACTATTTCTGTTTGTTGATGATGCTTTTTTTTTGCCTATTCACATGGTATAAACAGTTTGAATATGTAAACAGTATGAATAAAAGAAAGGCCATGAAATATTAATTATAAGGCTCTAAGGAGTCTTGCGCAAAAATTTTAAATTCCTTTTTGTTTTTTTTTAACCTGAGTAATAGACACTTGCTAGCAGTTTTTAGAAATATGAGATGATACTGATGCTCTGTGTAAGATCTCTTCATAGACTATATGAATGAGATAAAAGATTGAACCGTAAGGGAGAATATGAACTAGAAATATGAGGAGTACATTGAATTAATTCTTTACTTGGAATTTTTGAGGTCATAAGATTGCTACAAGCATTCTAAGATGTGACTCTTTTAACTTGCTAGAGGCTTTGATGTTCAGTTTAGAAACAGAATTATCAAGTACTGTGAAACAACAAGAAACATCAACATTTGCTTTCTTTTTCCTGGGGAAAACCAGAAGACAGACCTTTGAGTTTTGCCTTTGATTTGCTAGCAGAAGAGCTTAATTCTTGATCAAGTATTGATCCCAATACTTCCCTCCTAGCAGTTTATGTTGCATTTTGCCTTTCTTAGGGAGATTGCATACATAACAGCCCCTGCTGTTGATAGTCTGGAGGGATTGTATTGATGGGATGTGATTTGTGAGCATTGTTGTTTCTACTCTCTTCAGCAGACCATCATAGAGCACCCATTGGCCAGGTGAAATTTCCCAGAATTATTCATAAAAATAAAGGCAGAACTGGTCTGAAACGTGCTTTTAAAGTGCATCCCATCCTGTCCCTTCAAAAAAATTGCCTTAAGAAAAGTAAGGGTAGTAAGTATTATTGACTCTTCCTATTCTATCTGTGTCACCATTTTATAAATTCATTGATTAATATAAATGTCTTGTCATCTAGTCCTTAATAGCATCATACTTGATAACATTTGATAACTAGTTTAATTTTTTACTTTGTTTCACCTTGAGAATTTGGTTTTTCCAACTGTGGTTTAAAAAAAGTTTTTTTAAAATATATTTCATAGATTTGTAGAGATCTTAGGGGTTATTTATTCAGCTCTTCCACTCAATTCATTAATCTCTTCTACCACATTTCTGATGTTTACCTTTGATATCCCTCTCTTTGCTGAAAGTTGTTTTTAAAAGTAAAGAAAGGAACTGGTATAGAGGTGACCATTTGAAAAACAGAGTGATTCTTGTGCATCTGCTATATATCTTTAGGGCAACTATTTGATATCAAGTTACAAAATGTTCTTTACATTAAAATTGTTTTTTATTCTTAAAAATAAATAAGAATCAAATTTTATTATCTATTTTGACTAAGATTTTTGTTTTTTTAATACTAGTGTATCCAGCTACATTAAAAGCAGATTTAAAAAAAATCCTTACCTTCCATCTTGGAGTCAATACTTTGTAATACTAGGCAATGGGGGTTAAGTGACTTGCCCAGAGTCACACAGCTGGGAAATGTCTGTGGCCAGATTTGAACCTAGGACCTCCCTTCTCTAGGCCTGGCTCTCAATCCACTGAGATTCCCAGCTGCCCCCTAAAAACAGAATTTTAAAAGAATGGAAAAAACAAGTTCATCTTTAAGAACCTGTTTTTAAAATTCAAATGAGAAAGGGAGTACTAAGATGTTTTCCTTCCTTTAGTATCTCTTTGCTCCAGTCCATCCTGCAAATGATGGCCAAAGTAGTCTTCCTAAGTGCAACTTTGATCATTTACCTCCACCACTCAAAAACCTTTCGTGGTTTTCTTTTGTCTATTGAATAAACTACAACTCTGTGAGCCTCAGAACCAGGACTCACCATAGTCTGGCACCATCTTCCTTTCTAGCTTTTTCTGACAGCACTCCCCATTATGTTTTTCATGATCTAGCTAAACTGAAGTACACATCATTCCCTTGAACTTGTCTCACTTCTTTATGCCTTTGCTCTTTACCTGGAATGTGTTCCTCCTTCCCTATTTCTCATCTATCTGTTACTGTTGAAATAATTGTCATCCTTTGAGATCCAGCTTAAGCTGACTCAGTCAGATCCAGTACTGACTGTTTCCATCAGGAAGCCTTCCATGATTTTTCACCCAACACTGCTCCCTAGTTAAAAGTATTTTCCATGTAATCATAGCAATTCAGAAAGCACTTTGTAAGACACTATTAAATCAGGAATCATGGTTATTATTACTCTTTCTCTAGTAAAGTTCTATTCTAATACCTCATCATGGTTGAAGGTGACCCTGGATTCTTGAAGACTGCCAGCAAATCATAAACTTTGGCAGCACTACCAAGCTGAATGGATTCAAATGGGAGCTTGGCAGTGGAGTCTGGTATCCAAGGACCAATTTATCAGAATTTAGAGAAACTCATCACCAGGAAATTGATTTTTTGGGGGAGTGGGCATGGAAGAGTAAGTGGCAGATTAGTAAAGATTGTCTATTAACAAGCTGAAGATTGACATTTTTTTTTTGTGGAAGTGCCTACACTAATTAAATCATGAACATTTGAAATATACTTCAGTATGATCATTGTTTGACCTCTCTGTGCACTTATATTCTAATTTGTATTGTCTTATTGTCCTTGTTAAATTATAAGTTGAGGATAGAAACTATTTTATTCATCTACTTTGTACATAGTGGATACTTTATAAAAATTGAATCAAATTGTGATTATATCTGTTCCTTTATATTTTCATTAATTTTATTATTATTATTTTACCATATTTTCTTTTACATTCTGCATGTTTGTACAGGATTCTTTCAAACTTAGTTTCTTTACTCTAGTTGACTTTGGAGTGAGCATCATATATGTAGGAAATGCCACCTATCTTTTCAGAGGGAATTTTTTTTTTAATTACTCAAAAGTTAGCAAAATAATGATGAATGATCCCAGTAAATGCAGGATTTTCTGAACCTAAGAATTTAGAAAATCTGGGTGTGTTCTCGTGTGTGTGTGTGTGTGTGTGTGTGTGTGTGTGTGTGTGTGTGTGTGTGTGTTTGTTTATGTTTATACCTTTGTTTTGGATTTGTTTTAGGTTGCAAAGGAGTTTGGCTTCCAGAATAATGGTTTCTCAGTTTACATCAATAGAAACAAGACAGGAGAGATAACAGCATCACCAAACAAATCCCTTAACCTGTTAAAAATTAAGTAAGTACTCAGTGGGGAGAATTTTATGTGGCAAATGTTGTCTGCGTGAACTAGATTCATTTATAACTTATCTCGTCAAGGTAGTCTAGATGCTTTCCTATTTACAGACCAATATATGGGCTGTCATATTTCTTGCAAGGTGTTAAGCAGTCAAACTGAGTCTGCAGTTATTGTTGAGCTAGATTTGATTGACTTGCAGTATTCTGAGAGCTAAGTCATTGAGGGAAAAGATTTGTAGCTTAAGTGTACTGAGATTGGATAAGCTGCACACTCAGCTTCTTAAGAACAAAAGACCTTGAACGTGGTTCTTTGGGAAGAAATCAAGTCAATTAACTTTATACCTGAAGATCTCCATTGTACAAAAGATATGGTTTCCCCACAGGCTGCGGTTTTTATTCTTAGATGGCAGAATCCTCTTGAATTCATTGCTTCCCTTTATAGTCAGGCACCAGTGCTAGTGGGGACTCCTGCTCTACTGTTCCCCTCTTTTATTTCACTGTTTCTCTCCAGGTTTTCTGGGTGTACCTTAATCACATTTGCAGTCTGCAGGACCCTTAAATTAGTATACTTTCCAGGGATCTCCTCCGGAGAGCACTCCATTGCATTAATTCTGTGACTCTTGGATGTATGTTTGGTGTTACTACCCAGCAAACATATGAGCATTAAGATCTTTTTAAGTCTTTTTTAAGCACTATACTTAGTATGAGAAAAGCGTAGTAAGTTTAGTGTAAATTGTAGACATCTTTAGTGCTTAGCACAGTTCCTGACACTTAATAGGCTTTTAATAAGTGTTTTTTGATTGATCTCACATGTAACATTGACCAATATCATTTTTCATGTTATTAATTTGTTATCAGCAAACCTCATTATAACATTGCAAGACCCTGCTGTTTAGCCAGTTGTTAGAGTGCAAATCATATAGTTAGCAGTAATCCAAGATAAGAGTAGTGGCACTAATTTTCTGAGCATCAGTTTTCTTACTGGGGGCTTTATATATATATATATATTTTTTTTTTAATTATTAAAAAATAAAATGAAACCAAAAAAACCCTTTACCTTCTATCTTAGAATTTTTATTAAGTATCCTTTCCAAGGCAAAAGTCTGGTAAGGGCTAGGCAATTAGGGTTAAGTGACTTGTCCAGGGTCACATGGCTAGGAAGTATCTGAGGTCAAATTTGAATTCAGATCCTAATGACTCCACGCCTGGATCTATCCACTGAGTCATCTCGCTGCCCTGGCTTTATTTATTTGCATAAACCTATTCTAATGGAACTAGCTGCTTCCTCATAATATTTGCCTGTGTGTTTCCTGGAAATAATATTGTATCAACAAGCATTTGTTAAGCATTTATTATATGCCAACTATACAAAACAAAGTGAAAACGCTGCCCTCAAGCAACTCAAATTCTGTCGAGAGGAACAACAGGCAAACAACTATGTACAAACAAGATGTGTACAAAATAGATGAAAGGTAATCTGAAGCAGTAGGAGGTCTAGGAAAGGCCTTCTGAAGAGTGTAGGATTTGAACTGAGTCTTGAAGGAAGCCAGGGCAATTAAAAGTTAAAGGTGAAGAGAGCATTCTCAGCATGGTAGATAGCTAGTGCAGTGATGCTTGGAAATGAGAAACAGCAAAGTGACCAGTGTCAGTGGATTGTGGAATTCATGGGAAAGGCAAGAAGAGGCCAGATTGTGGAGGGATTTAGATGTCAGACGATTTTATAGAAGATCCTGGAGGTGATAGGGAGCCAATATATGTATTTCTATTATTGCAAATGTTTGTACTCCTGGTAGGGTCTTAAGAACCATCTTTCAGAAGGTAGTTCATCTTTTTTCCTGTTCTGGCATTATGATATTGGAGAGAATAGAAAAAATAATCTATGTAGAGCAAAGGAGTTGAGAATTAATAATGCTATAATAATAATAGTAAACTGACTTAGAGTTTACCAAATGTTTTACTTACATTGCATCATTTGACCCTTACAGTAGCACTATAAAGCAGGTCTTATAGGTATTATCTCAGTTTGTAGAAGAGTTATTGTACGTAGATTGCACAAAGTCACATAGGCAGACAACAGAAATATCCAAATCAGAGTCGTCTGAACCCCAATCTATGAAGTTTTTGGCTCTAAACACATATAAGCCAAGTATAATTGGTAAGCAGATGATAAAGTGAATACTTAGCAGAAGTGGCTTGTTTTACTGAGAACAGTTTCATACCTAATCTCTATAAGACCTAAAGAATTTTGACCAGAAGCTCCTAGGATGATTAAAATAAAGTGAGAAAAGATAATTTTTATCTAGTACCAAGATTATAGCACTTTGACTTTAGAGTGTTAATGGGTCTTCTTTGGGGTCAGCAGTATACAAATCTGAGCTAGAGAACATGTTTTACATTGAAAATAATAGAAAATTTGTCAATTTTTTTTTTGAATGGAACACAATTAGAGATGACAAAGATATACTTTTTTTTATGGTAAGGAACATTTAAAACAAGAGGATGAAAACTGAACATTTATTATAATAGTTGATACAATCATTTGTTTATGTTAGGGGCTTCTACATATTTCCTTTGATCTTGTACACAGTTCACTAAACCACTATTGATAAAAGCATGCATTTAATGTTTTTTATTTGAATAGACATGGCGATTTGTTGTTCCTGTTTCCCTCGAGCCTTGCTGGACCCTCATCTGACATGGAAACTTCTTCCACACAAGCATTACGTGCTTGGGGAGCTCCCAATGTGGTAGAAGATGAGATTGATCAATACCTTAGTAAGCAGGATGGGAAGATTTACAGGAATCGAGATCCACAACTGTAAGTGTTGAGTGTGATCAAATAGTTCATTTCTTTCTTATTTAAGCAATCTTAAGACAAATGATAGAGGGAATTATAGGGATTTTATATATATGTCCAATGTGGACCAATAACCAATAAAACTAGACATGAAGTATAAGTCTGAGTCTAATAAGTATCTAATGAAAAAATCAAGTATTGAATTTGAGGAGTAATTTCTAAATCAGTTCTCGGATAAACTCACCTCAAATCATCTGGTTAGTTTTCTCTCAGAGATTCAGAATTTTTCTAACCTATACTTTCAGAAGAAATTTGTAAAGTGCCTGAAAAAGTTTGAAAAAATGACCATGAGAAAGAAGCAGCTGTAAGTTAGTCCTTAAGAATGATTATTCTTAAGTTTCAGCCTCTAAAAACTTACATTGAATCATTGAGGCAACAAAATGAGACTTGAAAAGTTTGAAATGGGCAAAACTGAATTTTTTGCCATAAAATTATGACTATAGTTTACATTTGTAGCAAGCAGATTTTTAATAGCATATAAGTAGGATGGGCCTTCCACTCTTGAGTTTTTCCTTGCCCAAGAAATCACTTATTCTTTGAATATTTATATAAATCATATGATTATGTAAAATGTATATGCACTCATACATATATTTAGGAGTTTTTTTGGTGGTTGTTTGTAAGAGATCAAGTAGAAATCTCCTGGTTTACACTCAGAGATATGAGCACATCTCTGAGAGAAAATTGTTTGTCTCTGTAGTAATGACTCTTTTTAACTGTATAACTTTGTCAGTATGATGTAGTGCTGACATTGAAACATTGGGATTTCAAATGCTGCATTAGCAACTTTTATTTCTTAAAGAACCACAAGTGGTACTCAGCTGTAGTTGGCTTTAATCCATGTCTCAGCTGAAACCATTAGCAGCACTCGTCCTCCATTTGGGTTTCCTTTTAGGAAACCAATACAAGCTCTTCTTTTATGACCTGTAACTTCATTGGAAATCTTTTCAAAAGACCTTGAATGTAGTTCTTTGGAAGAAATGAAGTCAGTTAACTTTATATGGAAATCTTTTCAAACTGAAATGTGCATGTGGCTTTTTTTTTTTTAAACTTTAACATGCTATCAATAGAAAATTGTGTAGTAGAAGACATAACAGTGATAGGGAGATAAGAATGGGGAGATAGAATGTTCATAATGTCTGATTTTTGTTTTTCAGCATGATTTTTTGCTGAATTTTCTTTTAATTTCTTTTTTTTTTAATTCTTTAAGGAATGACTTTTCCAGAGTAGAAAGGGATAGGGGGAAATTTAATTTGATTAAAAAAAAAAAAGATTATAAATCTTTAATAAGCAGAAAAAAAGGTATTCTTTTTTTTTTTAAACCCATACCTTCCTCTTGGAATCAATACTGTGTATTGGCAGAAGAATGGTAAGGGCTAGGCAATGGTGGTTAAGTGACTTGCCCAGGGTCACACAGCTAGGAAGTATCTGAGGCTAGATTTGAACTGAGGACTCTCACTCCACTGAGCTACCTAGCTGCCCCCCGCAAAAAAGTATTCTTAAATAATCTTCTGAAACTTTCTGTGTAATAATGTATTAAGTGATATATATTTTTTCAACTGGTAAAATGTTAGTAGGCAGCAGCAGAAAAACAATCTAATTTATGCTTATTTTTTTGGTTTATCATCCTAGTTGCCGACATGGTCCTTTGGGGAAATGTGTGCACTGTGTACCTCTCGAGGTAAGAAATTTTTTTTTTGAGAGAGAGAGTGTGTGTGTGTGCGCGCGTGTGTGCATGCATGTGTATGCATGCTTACATATATTTTAGTGTTAGTTGATGATCTCTTTCATGAAACTGTCTACATACTTTTCCTTAAATTTCTTCTTGGTCAGTAGTATCAATTTGAAGAACTTAATGTATTTATTGCCCTGGGCTTCATATTCCCATCAATGTGAGCTGCAGAAAGAGGTTGAGTCCTTATTTATGGTAGTGACCTTCTCTGTGGATTATGTATGGTTAAAGCATTTGTTTTACTGTGATAAAGAGGCACCATTTACAATAAACTCTCCAGCCAATCCTTTTAAAAAACTGACACAAAGCTGTGCTTGTCAGTTTTTATGCTTGTCATTCTATTGATTTACTTCTGCCCTGAATCTTGGATCTCTTCTACCAGTTTGCCCTGTTGAGATTAAGAGTTTCCATGATAATGCTGACTGGTAACCAGGAGCCCTGAATTTATAGCAAGACTACCCTCATTTTCTGGATCAACTTACCTGACTTCTTGTGGCACTTTTTGGTAAAGTTCTTCTTTGAATTGAAGCCTTTTTTGATGGAGCAGATATAAATACAAGGAGAAAATCTGTGGGGTTTTAAATAAAGGGGTAAATTAAAAGAAAACATCCACTTTTTTCTTTTTATGTCACTTGTGCTTGGCTTGCAGGGGGAGCACATGCTGCTAGGTTATTTTTCTGTGAGCGGTTGAATCTAGTTTGCTTGTTTTTCAGTATCCTGCATGTTCTCAGACAGGTGCATAACCAGACTCTTGAATATTTGCATTTTGGCAGCCATTTGATGAAGATTACTTGAACCATCTTGAACCTCCTGTGAAGCATATGTCCTTCCATGCCTACATTCGAAAACTGACCGGAGGGGCTGATAAGTAAGCAATTAGCCTGGAGTAACTGCAGTCTTAACAGAAAGAAATGGCTTTTTGCATTGCTGGCAGTCACCTCATGATTGCCACCAGGTATAGGAATGAGTTGATTTAGTTTGTCATATGGGAAGAAACTCCCAAATTGTTAGTTTTGTTCAAAAGAAAAAAAAAGAGAAAGAGGTAAGTTAGATGATTACCAATTGGCTAACCAGTGCTGGGTGGCTCAGAAGGTCAGGGGAGGTATCTAAGAGGCTTTGTGCCATTATGAGACAGCATAGAATTTGGGAGTCAGGAAAACTTTGGGTTTGAACCTTGCTTCCAATGTGTATTAACTGAGTGACCCAGGAGAAATCACAAAACCTCTGTCTAGGCATCAGTGACATGGCAGTGTATTGATGACCTTTAAGGCCCTTTCCATGTCTGTACCTCTGATTCAACTCCAAATAATGTCCACTGGAGAGTCTTAGTGGAGAATTTAAATGATCTCTATCAGGATCCTGGGAGTGCTGCTTAAAGGGGCTATATGAATAGGCCAGTTTTGTGCAACCAAGAACAACTGCTGCAGAACCATCTCAGGATGATTTTGGCTCATGATTTTCTCAGCCTTTACTACCTCTGTTCTGACTGAGCTTTTCTTTTCCAGTTTAATTACTGTTCTTACAGAAGAAATTTGGTTGTGAGAAAGCTAGAACTTTTGCAATGGGTATTAGAAATACTTTTCCTTACTAATTAGATAGTAAAATAGGAATCAAAATGGAACCCTAGCCAAAAATAGAGTTAACTTTGATAGTAGAGACTGAGAAAGGAAAAGAGTTAAAAACATTTTGATTTGACCCATCTCAGACATTGCCTCTGGAATTTTCTTTTGTATGCTGGAAAGGCACCATGTCAAATAAGTGAATTTCTGCTCAATCTTTTAACAAGACTAGGCAGTGACTGAACCCAAATCAGTAACATTTAGTGTGGAAAATATGGTCCATTTGATTGTATGTTTTGCTCTGACAAGCCATTGATATTTTAGAACACTTTTTCTTTGAGTCTGATTTGGAGAGAAAATAGAATCACAAACTCTTCCTCTTGGAGACCAGAATATAAACCTCTTTAGATTGTCAGAATAAAAGAAGGAACAGAGATTTACTTAGTGGAACTTGTATTTTGGAAGACTTTTATTGTTTAAAGGAAAGGGCTGTGGCAAGTTCATGTGATAGACCATGAATTTATTTATCTAAGTCCATAAGGGCTTTATGATGAAAAATTTATTGCAGTAGGTGAGGCCTTTATTATGACATCTGAAAGTGGGCTTCATGTTCAAAAGTGTACATTTATATCTCTGTTGCTGATATGATTACTATTTATTATAAAAAAATCATATCATGTTCACTTGTATATTTTTAATACTTGCCCTTATTATTATTATTGGCACCCTGTAATGAAGGGTGTCCAGATTCAACAAAAACTAGTCAGCAATAGAACCAGGTGTATAATGCCTGTTTTCTGGGTCTCTGATCTTAATTTTGTTTTTGGTAAATAGCAGTTTGTGTTAAATGAACTAAGGTATAATTTTTCCAAGTGTTATTTATGTATTTTTCTTAAATCATTTGAATGCCCAAGATGGGTAATTTTCTAAGTATTAGGATAAAAGCACAAAAGGTTGAAAATGAAACTCATTAAAACTGCTTCAGAAAAGTTTTCAGAGGGTAGTATAGGATATCTGAAGAAGTAAATGTTGAGGGGGCAGCCAGGTAGCTCAGTGGATTGAACACCAGACCTAGAGACAAGAAGTCCTGGGCTAAAATATGGCCTCAGATACTTCCTAGCTCTGTGACCCTGAGCAAGTCACTTAACCTCCACTGCCTAGCCCTTACTTGCTCCTCTACCAATACAATAATATTGTTTCTTAAGATAGAAGGTAAGTTTGGGGAAAATAAAATTTTAATTAAAAAAAAAATAGATGTCAGTGTTCTTGGAAATAATCATAGTCAGTGACAATATGTAGGTGATGGCAATAAATTATTAGATTTTTATGATAAAACTATTTTTTCCCCTGTTGAATCCAAATCCAAATCCAAAAGCTCATTTTTAAAAATATGCTAGAATTTTAGCTATTTGTAATAGAATAATTTTTAGCACATGCTTCCTGCTCCTGCCTGCCAGATGTTTAGTTCCTTAGAGAGGATTCTGTTCATGAGATATAACGTATTTAACATATTCTTTTGCATCTTACTCTGCTCTCTCCAGGCCATATTTTGATATTTAATTAAAGCTGCTTTTTTATTTAGGGGGAAATTTGTTGCCCTGGAGAATATCAGCTGCAAGATTAAATCTGGTTGTGAGGGACATCTTCCATGGCCTAATGGCATTTGTACCAAGTGCCAGCCAAGTGCTATCACACTGAACAGACAGGTGAGTTGTTATTCTAGAAGACTTCCAGAAAAGTGTCTCTTAAGCATCTACTGCAGAGGTAATAAACATAAAAGGAATTTGGTGATTGGTTTGTTGACTATTCCAAAGTTATTGGAAATCAGAGAAATTCCAGCTTTTGAGGAGAATCTCAGGCTGTAGTTTTTCCATTTTATTTGTATGGTGTAAGTACAGTGTTCTTTCTAACTTGTTCCTATCTAAAATATCAGTTTTTGCTCTGTACTTTATGTGGCAGAGACTAGCAGGCTATACACCTCGTTTGATTCCCTCCAAGATAAGACTATTTAACACTCCCCTCCTAGTTGGTGCGTCTGAATGCTTGCTTAGCAAAAGTAAGTTTTGGTTATAGCTTTTAGAGAATAAGTTTCCTGACTCAAGGATGTAGTAAAGAATGAAAATCAAATGTAAAACTAATCAGAATATTCTGTACTTATACTTTAATCCTGAACTAGAGTATACTCCTTCATTGCTCTCCCTACTTGCCTTTCTAGTGACCTCCCCCTTCTTTTTTTCCCTTCTTTCCTAAGCATTGTGTATTTTATTTTCCTTCAAGCTAGCATTTTAATAGCTAATCCTTTAAGACAGAGGTTCTAAACTTGGGGTCCATAAACTCATTAAAATTTTTTAAAACAATTATTTCAATATAATTGACTTCCTTTATAATCCTGTCTATTTTAAAACATTTTGAGAAGGGTCCCTAGGCTTCACCAGACTCCCAGAGGGGGCTATGACACAAGAAAAGTTAAGAAGTTAAAAAAAAAGTTAAGATGAATTTGTTGATAGTATTCCCACAAGATTTCATGTAAAAGTTTACCCTTTATTGCTATCTTGGTTTAGACATTTAATAAGTATATTGATCTGTTTGATTTTCTTTAGCTCTATCACTGTTCCTGAAGCAACCCTAATACATAAAACTTCTTACTATCCTTTCCTTATGCACATCTTTTTGGTCATACTTTTCCATAAAATATACATAGGAAATATAGTTACGAATGGGTTAATTTAGGAAAATAAATTATAATTCAATACTATGGCTTTCATGAATCTCTCGGAATGGAGTCATCCTGGTGAACCTGATCCATTTGTTTCACAGAAATATCGGCATGTAGACAACATCATGTTTGAGAATCACACGGTTGCTGATCGTTTCCTTGACTTCTGGAGAAAGACTGGGAACCAGCATTTTGGGTACTTGTATGGACGGTATACAGAGCATAAAGACATTCCTCTTGGCATTAGGGCTGAGGTTGCTGCCATTTATGAACCCCCTCAGGTACAAACAAACAAACAAAAACCTACAGGATTTGATAATTCATTGTCATCATTTTTTTAGAACTATAAAAGAAATCAAATTTCACCTGCATTTCCTATTCCTGAAGGTTGTTTGAATGCCCTTTTCAGTCAGCATTTCTAAATTTTTAATTCTGAAAGTCTGCATTTTAGTTTTTTATACTTCCTCACTTCCCCCATTTCAGTTAAGACCAAATAATTATGTTCACAAGAGACAGTGTCCAAAGATGTGTACATTCATGCAACTTGGGAGTAGAGCTGGAAAAATTTATAGCACATTGGGCTCTGTTTCTAGTGACTTCATTGCTTGTCAGAATATTGGGGTGCTGAGGATCTGACAGCTGTACACAGGCACAGTATATGCTGCAAGAAAAGGATACAGGTTTTCAGACGTTTTGCTCCTTAGACCTCAGCTTGCATGTGGATGAAATGTAAGATATGCTTTGGATGCTCAGATCTTGTTAGATGTGACCTTTCTTTTTAATCTGGTTTTTTTTAGAGCATATCATTCAGAACTTCCTAAGCAAGAAATCCAGAAATAATATTTTCTAGAGAATATAGTTAATATATACTATTAACTGCAGATTGTATGTGGCCACCAATTGAAACCAGAAATGTCTTTGGTTGCCGTGTATGTGTCACATTGGTCTGGTAATATTTATATCTGTTTTCAAGCTGAAATCCCACAATGTATTTGAGAATACAGTGTATAGGGCATTGTGAGCCTTTTAAAAATTATTTTTCGTGATGACTCATCATTTTGCAAAAGCGTCACTAGGTGGCAATGGAGACACTACTTAAGAAGCTTTGGTTACTTTCTTACATTGTATATGAGATTCTGCCTTTCTAAAAACTTGAGAGATCCCAAATTTGTAGAATATTCATCCAGACATATGTATCATAAACCATTCATTAAACTTTTAAGACAGCCTTTTAAAAGGAACAATAGTTTTCAGAACATTTACTTGTAATTTTTTCCTAGTTGAAATGGCTCTCCCACATCCAGCTTAATAGAATAGAATGATTAGGTCTCTAATTTGGAGATCCTGAATGTTGGAACAGTTGACCTTCAGCAACCCTTGAGCTCATTAGGAGTTGAAGCTCATGCTGCCACATGTCATTAAACAAGTACTTTTCTCTAGATTTGTAATAAAGTCTTGATTTGACCTGTGCCCTAGAGGTATTAATGATCTCCATATGGGGGATATTCAGACCAACATAACAGTACTTTTGTTGGTTTGCCAAAATTTGGCTAATTTACAAGGATATATTCAATTAGTAAGACTCAGTCTTAGGATTAATTTTGCCTTCCTATTCCTGCGACTGGGAACTCTTCTATCTAAGTATGATACTTATTTTATTCTTAATGAGCTACAAACTACATTTAAGTGAAGATTAAAGTTCTTCAGTAAACTTATTGAATGTAAGGAAATTAGAGAATTGATATTCTTTGATCATGTTTAGGCATTATATTCATGAATAAACTCATATCCAGAACACATGAGGATAAGCTAATTTGCCCCAGAACTGAATCTTCTGGCTACTCTGATATAATAAATAAGGTCCTAATTTTGTGAATTCTTTTGAATTCTTCTGGATTGCACATCATCTTTTTCTTTCTCCTACATAATGTTTTGTATTCTCTTACTTCTCACTATCTTTTTAATGTCATAATGCCCATTAAGCTAAATGTTTTTAATAAGCTACACAAATATTTTTTGAGGATTGCCTGGGTTTTTGTTTTTTGTCTTAACACTTGAACTGGCTTTAATTTTACTGTTGGCTTCAGTTGCTTCTGAACTGAGCAAACTCATTATTTGGAACAGGACTACACAGTGGAAAAAATACTTTTTTCAAGAGGGAAAAAGATGAACACTTTCCATTAATTTTTAGTGTCAGTAAATTTAAACTAACATAGACATCCTGTTTTAATTTTTTCCTCTTCTTTCTCAGCATAGATTTGTGCTTTCTTTTGCAGATATGGGAAAGCTCAAGAGGATTTGGCTATATTTTCAGTAGGTTGCTTAGAGTTCTTTTTCTGCCTGGACAATTCTCCTTTTCAGCATATTTGCAGCTTTGTGCATCCTAAGAAGGGATGAGAGTGAAGAGGATACCCATGGTTCTGGGTATCAGCTCAGTGGTTACTCTACAGTATATATTTTCTTTTTAATTTTCCCACAGATCGGTACACAGAACAGCCTGGAGCTCCTTGAAGACCCCAAAGCTGAAGTAGTAGATGAGATTGCTGCCAAACTTGGCCTAAGAAAGGTACTGGAGTCTTCTATTTGCTAGTCTGAGTCTTTGTAGGAAGGAATGTTAGGGTATTGTATTGGGTGAATGGCAGGCAGGAGGGGATATAGCCTCATCTGGGATCAATTCTCCCCAGCTGCACAAGGTCAGTTGCAGACCTGACACATTTTGAAGCCTCATTTGTGTTTATTGGGCGCCAATGGCTTTTATGTTTTTTGGCCTTAAAGTGAAATGGGAACATTTCCCTGAGCATAAAAAGATCCAAATGCCAGGGCTGTTGTACTTAAATCATCAGCCACCTTTCTCAAGGGTTACATTAAAGAGCAATAGAAGGAAGACCCTTTCTTTTTTTCCACTGGCAGGATTTTTTTTTCTGGGGTATTTCTTTTGGCATTGCTACTCTGATATATTTTCCTGTCCTGCTTTCTCTTTTCTGTAGGCTTTGTGTATATTTTTGGAGGTATTAGTACCCTCAAAGATTCAAAACCCACTAAATTGTTCATTTTCTTTTCCCTGTGGTTCTAGGCCCAATTCTTCAGTTATCATTGAATTTTCTGTTTGCAAATTAGAAGTGTGAGAAGATAAGTCTTTTATTATTTTACTTAGAACAGTCAAAAGTGAAAACAGAGGATAATTTTCCCCTTCAGTTTTGTTAATCTTGCTTGTCTGATACTTCTGGCAAAGTTGCTGGATACTCTGGAGATGAGCACTTAAAGAAATGTGTGAAAAGTAAGCATGAATGTGACATCTTAGAAATGAGGCATTGTAATATAATGGACAGAGCACTGAACTTGGCATCACAGAACTCGAGTTCAGATCCCTGCTTGACAAAATACTGTATGCATAGTCTTGGACAGGTCATATAACCTTTCTGGGCCTCAGTTTCTTCATCTGTAAAATGAGGGGGTTGGACCCAATGTCCTTAGTAATCTCTTCCATTTTTAGTTCTTAAGAGCTTGTGATCTAGTGAAATTTAAATATCATTGAACTGGTAGGTTCTATTGACTCTTCATATTTTTTGGTCAGTCTAGCTAGTAGTGGAAATTTGGTTCCCTATGAATTTAGGGGAGAAAACTTAAAATGATTCCAAACCTACTATAAGGATTTTATGTACCAACTTTTGCACCAAAATTCTGTGTTCTTGAGGGAGACTCTTCCAGCTGTCCTTTCAGGTTGATTGAAGAGGCTAATTGAGTTACTGGACCTCATGGTCCATGATCAACTTCCCATTAGAAGATAGAAACTTTGATACCCTCTCTCTTGGCAAGGCTAAAGCAGCATAGCAACGTGCAAACAGTTGAAATCTTGGCCAAGTCACTTACTGGCTATGTGATCTTGTCAATTATCTGTGCCTCGGTTACCTCCTTTGTAAAATAGAGATAATTATACTGATGATCCTGTTTACACTACCTACTTCACATGGTTGTTTTGGGGGAAGTGCTTTGTAAACCTTAAAGCAATTATCTAAATGTGTGGGATACTGTTATTTTTTCCTAGCCTTTTTTGATTCCATGGCACCTGAGGCAAGCTCCTTCTAAAACAAATGAGGAAAATCAGATGCCAATGATTCAGATGTTTTAAGCACAACAGAATCTAATCTTCAATTCTTTGCTCTCTACTAGTTAGAATAAGCTCTGTGCAGAGTATTAGCACTCAGGTCACAAGCTCTTCTCCCATGCAAGGCCTAAATTCTTGGTCCACCCTCTTCATACCCATTATATGCTGCAGCCATTCACTTTCTCAGCCTCACTCTCATGTTTTCATGCCAAGTTCTAAAATGCACTCCCAAGGTTTCTAAGCTCCTCATTTAACCACTTTTACCCCATTATTGCTACCCAGGTTCTCAGTCTCATTTATTCCCAGACCACTCCCTTCTTATGCCAAGTCCTAAAATGCACCCTAGAGCTTTTCAGGCTCCATTCCTAACCTCTTTTACCCCACTGCAGCTGCTCAAGAGACCCTCACACTTGCTGTTAGTGTACCTTGATTGCAATCATTAACTCTCCTTCTATACTTCTGTCCCATTGACCCTCTAAACCACCTTGATATATACCAATCCTTTGTCTATATCTTATTCCTGTGGAATAAGTGGAAATGTAATCATTTGTTGTGCTTTGTGGCTAACTCCAGTGTTAGAAGGGGAAGAAATCATTCCACAACAGGGGGACACTTGCTTCCATTTTTCCCTTTCAGCTCCACAATATCCCAAACTCTTGGTAGGCATAGGCAAAAGGTGGATCTTTGAAAAGAATATACTTAAGTCTCAAAATGAAGAGAGTGAAGAAGAGACATGAAGACAGAATCTGGCAGTAACCGTGGATGAATTGAAATGAGTAAACCCAAATCTTCTAATGTGAGAGTTGAGTCCAGTGAAAAGATTCTGATTCAGGAAGCTGTATGGACAGAATTCTTTGGTGATAGATAGTTCAAGGAAAAGTTCTGCTCACAGGTGAATTCTTAGCGATGCACTAATGTTTCCTGACAGAAACTCAGCTTGTGTAGAAGAGTTTTATGTTGTAAAAATTCATAGGCTTTCTGACTTAAATGGATACAAGCCCCCAAAACATTGTGGACTGGTAAGATAAGATTCTTCTTTTTCAGAGGGCCATCCAAAAAGATGTGCATTTTTTCTCTTTTTTTAAGGTTGGCTGGATATTTACAGACCTGGTCTCAGAAGATACCCGAAAAGGCACTGTCCGATATAGCCGAAACAAGGTAAGGAAAATGCAGAGTAAAGTGAAAAGGTTTTACTGTTTTAGCTTAATTAGTTAGTTTAATACTAGAAATCTTGGTAATTAAAAAGTTTTATATTGAATTGACATGGTCCTTTTACAATACTCCACTGAATTTCATATTAAATTATTTTCTAAAGGAGTTCTTATGATAAATTAGAGCAGAGTATTGATCCTTTCTGATAATGGCATGTGATCCAGTTTTACCTTAATAAGTACATTTTATCTATGTGCATTCGTGGGAAATGATAGATATATGCTTTTTCAGAATAGCAATTCTGGGTAGTCATTTTCAGTGAATGTCATTCACTAGACATTAAACATCTACTGTGTGTGAGACACTGTGCTTCATACAAGGGATATAAAAGTAAAATTAGACAGTGTCCCTAAGGATCTTACAGTATAATTAGATATGGACACAAATAAATATAATGTACATTAGAATATAAGTGCACATTCAGACTGAGGGGCCACAAGAGATTTGAGTAGGGATCAACTAGACCTTTCTGAAGGAAGAAAAAGACCTGACTAGACATGAATAGAGAAGGGGGGAAGTCCACTACAGCTAATTGATGTTTTTTTCCTTTCCCAATCCCCTCAGCTAAAAGTGATTTCTCCCTTCTTTAATTGTTTCGGAGGGCTTTGTTTGCATTTCTTCATCTTTGTAGCCTAGGTGTTCATGTAGCATTGTGCAGTTCATATAGATAATTACTAAATGGTGGTTGAATCAGATTGAATTTTGTCTAATACTTCGACATCACTGCCTTATGTTGTATTCTGTTGAAAAGGAAATAGGAATGTATTCTAATTTAAGTTCTTTTGTCCTAGGACACATATTTTCTGAGTGCAGAAGAATGTATAACTGCAGGAAATTTCCAGAACAAGCATCCCAATATATGTCGGCTTTCCCCAGATGGTCATTTTGGATCGAAGTTTGTAACCGCGGTAGCTACAGGTATCAGCTGGTTCAAAGTCACATTTATAATTGTATTGTCATTAGTGTGTGTGTGTGTGTGTGTGTATGTGTTTCTACTTTGTGTGTGTATTTTAAATGTATTTATTTTATACCTTTAAGTAATTATTTATATTTAACTGGCGTGGCCTAATCCATTCTTATAATGGGCCAATGAGGGAGAGTTGTTAGTCTCCATATTCCTGTTAAGCAAGCCTCAGCAGAGAAAAATGACCATATCAGTCACCTTCACAATTAATGACAAGCATGGGAATCCTGCCTAGGTCTCATGGTCCTGAGCTCTCTCCATTAGACTCTTGCCTTTGGCAAAATTAATTTTTATCTCCCTTGGATCTGGGTAGTTTCTCCCCACTCCTTGAAATAAGAAAGTGAAGTCTTAACTGTGTGGGAGAATGTAACTTATTGTTTCCCAGGACTGCTGAAATTTGTCTGACCACCCCGATAACAAAATGGGACATTCTCACTCATTCTTGTAGTGGTTCACCAAAAAACACATAGTAAGGGAAAACTGATGCTCTTGTTCTGTGTTCTAGCTTGTTCCCTTTTTTTTTTTCCTGAATGTAGTGGCCATTCTGGAATGCCATTTCCATAAAGCTTTTTCAAGAACAAAGAATTTTTTAGGGTGTGTGTATGTGTGTGTCTGTGTGTGTGTATTTGTGTAGAGATATATGTAGGTATGTATGTAAGTTTCTCCATATCCATATGCAGAAGTGTACATTTATGCGACAGTTATAAAAGATGGTGGCCTTTAAGGAGTATCACAAAATGTCTTCCAAAGAGTCTTGAGATGCTACTATAGAAAAAGGGCAGTACATAAAACCATCTGTTTTGGAAAAAGTCAAATTTTGAATTGGAGACCTGATTTACAAAATCATCAATAAATATTTATGAAGCCCCCACAGGATACTGGGCAGTTACTACATTAGGCATCATGGGGCGTTTCAGAGGAAGCAGACACCTCTGCCTTCATGGAACTTAAAATCTAGTTCAGTTCATTTAAATTTAATTCTTTTTATGTGGAACCTGAATAGATTGAGGAAATCTATGACTTATACAGACAACAGTTTTTGCCATGTCTTCTCCATCCAGTTGCTGTCCTTGGCCTAAGAACCAATGGAAGAAAGCATGGAAGTCTTAGAGGTCACCTGAGGTCTCACATGTGGGAGATGGGGAGGAGCCTGTCAGAAACAAACATAGTTTGTGGAAGAAAGCTGAGGAAAGTGATGGTTCTTGGTCCCCAGTGTTTTTCTTCCGTATTACCTTGGGTAGTTCCACTGAAATGGTACTAATTAGAAATTCATTTGACTGAATAACATTCTCTTTATTTTTATTTTTAAAAGTTTTGATTGTTAGCTTTTATTTTTTATATCACCTTCATTTTCAAGTATGTCTCTACCTCCTCCCTGATTGAGAGCATCCTTTGTTCAAAAGAGGAAAATAGTTCATCATACATATCCAGTTTGTGCATTGTTTCATACCTATTGCTCCATTTCCTCTATTCTCTAGGGTCAAGCTTAATCATTAGAATTAAGCAACATTCAGTGTTTTCTTTTCCTGTTCTTTCTGTTTACATTGTTGTCACTTACATTTATTTACTGGTTCTGTTTCACTTTGTCAATTCCAGTTTTCCTTGTATTCTTCATATTTGATATTTCTTATAGCATTGCAGCAATATTCCATTTTATTTCATGTACCATAGTTTATTTATTTTCCAATGTATAGACATCTACTTTGAAAGATACCTTTAAAAATACAAATACCACTTGGGGACTTGCAATCATTCACATTTGTTTGAATTACTTCAGTCAGATTGCCTTTGTTCTAACACCTGGCAACTTCCCTGAGGGACTAGCAATTTTGATTTGAGTAGAAAAGTGGAAATTTGAAGCACAAAGCCCTTTGGAAGGATGGGAGAGCTTTAAACATGGCAGACCCAAAGGAGGATTATGGGCTTAGAAATTAGGGACCTTTTCTGGTGTGAGAGAATGGGGAGGCTAGGGGGAGAAGCAGGAAAAGAGAGGAGAGAAAGTGTAAAGAAAGGTAAGGAGGGATGCCAGAGTTGGCTTTTTAAAAAAGTTTACCTTGGGCCACAAAGGAAAGAAAAGGTCTTTTTCTTCCTCCTCTGTGTATTCCTTCCACCAGTGGACTTATTAGTGTATCACAATTATAGTTCCACTCCATTATAGGTTAAATATACTCTTGTGAGCTAGCCTGAGACCCTAATAATAATTTATAACTTTTTTTTCTATTGTAAGGGGGAGAAAAATGGGGTTTGTTATAAAAAAATCTTGGTCTGGATTATATTTAAAATAGGGTTGCCAGGAATTTAATTTATTCCAAAGAGATTTATTTACAATTTATTTACAAAATATAGAAAGAATGAAGTAGGAAATCAGAGAGGATAGGGTAAGATATCTAACCTAAGCACTAAGTAATTTACTCCTGAACCCTGGCTCAACCTGGGCAGGGAGAATTAGTCTTTAGTCAGAGAGGCCTTGGCAAAGCTGAGGACCTGGGGATGTCTTTCTCAAGAGGTAGGTCTCTCCTGAAGCTAGTCTCTTCAGAAATTCCAGGAAAGGAGTCAGCTTTTTCACTTACCACAGGAAGAGATTTAAGAATAGTCTCACCAAAGTACAGGTCCAGTCAGCAGATTCTTCACCAGCCTCCAACTCAAACTCCAAACTCCTCAGAAGAAATGAACTTCACTTAGGAAGTTGTAACTTCCTTTTAAAGACACTTTCTTTTGTGTCACTTCCTGTGCCTTCCCCTAATTTTACATCTACCAATCATAGTCAGTTCTTTGCTTAGGATGTCCCACGGGGCAGTCAGTTTGATTCTGATTTGTCACCCACTGTTACACACATGGGTTACAGACCTCCCCACTTAATGATTAAGTGGGATGTTTACACTTTTGGTGGTTAGATATAAAAAATGGGCAGGGGAGTTATTTTAATTTTCACAATCAGGGGAGAGTTAAATTTAATCTTCACGCTATCAGTAGAAATTGTCCTGAGATAGGAAAAAACAATTTATGATATTCTTCTAAGTTGGAAATCTTGTATGCCTTCACATTGGGCCTGCAATCAGGAGAGATGGGTTTGAATTTTAGCACTTGACAAGTCATTTCACTTTTAGCCTCAGTTTCCTCATTTATAAAATGGCTACTATCATAGTACCTGTCTCATAGGGTTGTTATGCATAACATGCTGCTTTGTAAGCTGCAAAACAATTGCATTTTATTATATTTTTATTAATAAGCTCCCCTACTCTAAGTGGTATTTTTAATACTTCATTCCTAATGTCACTAAATATTTGTTTGATAGACATTTGACAGAGTTAGGTCATCAGTTCTATAAGTACAGATCTGAGAACTTTCTTTAGTTTGCTACTGTTGGACCTGCCTCAGAGGGTTAATGCTCATAGTATGATAGTCTGCACTTTTCTCTTTGATGTGAATTAATTAATGTTGTTATTCTATTCCTCATTATAAGGAAAATAAAACTGTTCTTTACATTAATTTAATGAGGATTTTATTTTTTGCTTTTAATAAATTTCTAAATGAGTGGATGTATCCCCAGTTGATAGACTTAGGAGGCTTTGATTCTGAAAGGAATAAGGTTCCTTAGCATTTGTTACCTTGTTTCCCTTTCTTTGACCATATACAAAATACTTCCTGTTTGAGTTTTTCAGAGGTGGAAGAGCTCTCTTCAATGAATTTGAGTGATCTTAAAAAGCAAAAAAGTAGCTCCTAAAGCCAGAGTGAGAATTCTGTGCTCTCAATTTAATTTCTGCAATTCTTCACTGTGCAGTACAATGCAGATAGATTGGTAAAAACATTTTGGCATCTACTTCTCTTTTGTTTCATTTATTTTTGGTGCTGTTTATTTTGTTTTTACTTTTTTAGAAACTTAAAACAATAGTTAAATTATGTCTGGATAAAGGCAAGTAGAGGACTTAGAGCTAAAAATGATCTTAGATAACAATTCAAATTGAAAGAGTAGAAGTTAGTCACCTAGTTCAGCTGTAGATTCAATGACACAACATCTTGAAAGAACACAGAACATAGAGAGCCAGGTCTGGACACAGGAGGTCCTGAGTTCAAATATGACCGTAGACACTTCCTGGCTATTACTTAACTCCAGTTGCCTAGCTCGCTGTTGCTCTTTTGCCTTAGAACCAATATACAGTATGGGTTTTTAAAAAGAAAAGAAAGAGCATGGAGTAATATAGTAGGTCATAACAAAATCTCACATTTCTGCAATATATTTCAGTCTACAAGTATCATCATTATAACAGATCCATGTGATAGACAGTACAAGAAGTATTATTCCTATTTTACATTTGAGGAAACTGAGGCTCCAGAATTTTAAATGACTAATGTTAAATGAAGTTTTTAATGCCAATTCCTCTTTCTTAAAAAATGTTTTTTTCTTTATTCAGAACTTAATACCAAATAAATTGAGCATTTCTACAGAGTAGAACAGAAAAAGGGGATTGTACATGAAATTGTATATTTTTTACATACAACTTTTTTTCTTTTTATGTATATAATAAAATTCACTGTGTGACTTCCAAAGCTGTCCTGTTTGTCTCTGTTTCTTTCTGGCCTTCTGTTTTTTCTTTCACATTAACAAAATAATTCTTCAGTGACCCTCATTTCTTTTGTCTTTCTTTTTTTTTGGCACTCCTATAGGTTCTCCTCCCTTACAGATTTTTTAAAACAAAGGAAAATGTTGGATCAAGTACAGCAGAGTTTTAGGTTTTCCTATTGCTATCCCCTTCTTCAAGACCAAGACTTTAGCATGACTTAGGGGTGTTGGAAAAGAATGTTTTTAAAGAGGTCTATCTCTGTGCCAGCCTAGTAGTAGCCTGTTTAAAATTCATGCTGCCCTAGGCATTCCAGGCTTTTTGAGAGCCTTCATCATTGATTCCCAAACAGAGAATTAAAAGTATCATCTTAAAAGACTGTTTTTTACAGAAAAATGATGGCTAATTGACACAGGCTTTCTTTGGCCCATATTTGCAAAGTTTCTGGAGAAGTTAAAAATGGAAGGTTAAGAAAAAAATTAAGGGTAGGGAGGGGGGCTATATTCCAAATAATTCCATATCACCACTAAATAAACCACCAGGCCTTCAATTTCTTGATATTCCATGTGGCAGGGGAATTTACAGTTCATCTCATTGAACTCACTTTTAGAGTATCTCCATATGGACTAATTTTACTTTCCTTAACAGCCTTCAGTTTTTCAAATACCACTTTCCATTTTTCTCCATTCTCAAAGGTCAGATTTTTTCCCCCTCTCTAATGTCTCATTACTTGTTGATGACTACTTCAGGTTATAAACACCTAGATTAAAATGTTAGCCATGTGGTCTTCCCTCCCTTTTCCTCCTATCAATCCATCACATTCTTCCCCTCCTCTTCAAGCAAGTACAACCTCATTTTCTCATTTGTGGTTTAATCATTGAGCAGCTACTTTGTACTATTGTATATACATATCACATTCCCTGACCTCTGAGAGTTGCCATTCATCTGGAAGCAGACAACCATTTCCCCCTCAGTATTCCCCTAAAGACCTTGCATTTGAGAGTCTGAGCTTAGGTCTCTAATTTAGTTTAACACATAACACTGAAATCAATGTAGGCCCATAGAAGGTGATAAGTCTTTTTTTTTTAATTTATTTTTGAACCCTTACCTTCTGTCTATTGACTCCAAGACAGAAGAGTGGTAAGGGCTAGGCAATGGGGGTCAAGTGACTTGCCCAGGGTCACACAGCTGGGAAGTGTCTGAGGCCAGATTTGAACCTAGGACCTCCCGTCTCTAGGCCCGGCTCTCAATCCACTGAGCTACCCAGCTGCCCCCAGAAGGTGATAGTCTTGCAAACTATTTCCCTTTATTTCTGTGACAGAGCAAAGTCAAGCAAATACATAACAGTGGTTTTCCAAGGACATCCAGAGAGAATGGGTCAGAGATGTCACCGAAAGAGAGAATTTTTGTTTTTGTATAGATGATGCCTTTCCCTAAATAGGTAGACAGAGATCCCTGTTTTATAATACTATGTTGTTGACTTTCCATCTCCCAAAAAGTTTATTTGCCTGTGAATTAAGGGTTTTTTTAAATATCACTTTTTTTTTAAACCCATGCCTTCTATCTTAGAATCAGTGCTATAGGGGTCAGCTGGGTGACTCAGTGGATTGAGAGCAAGGCCTAGAGACAGGAGGTCCTAGGTTTAAAATCTGGCCTCAGACACGTTCCAGTTGTGTGACCCTGGGCAAGTCACTTGACCCCCATTGCCTAGCCCTTACCACTCTTCTGCCTTGGAACCAATACATAGTATTGATTCTAAGACAGAAGGTAAGGGTTTAAAAAAAAAAGAATTAATATCTGGGTGCAAGTTTCATCTTTATCCTTTTCCCATTGGGACTTTCTGCAAATAATTTAACTCCTCTGGGCTCCATTTCTTCTATAAAATGGAAATAATTCTTTATAGGGTTATGGTGAGGATTCAGTATGATGATATGTATAAATCACTATACTATAAATGTAAGCTACTATGTGCCAAACCTCATTTTAAGTTCCATAGTTCTATTTTTGTTTTGAGGAAAGGGGCAAAAGAGTAGCTTGCTCTGCGTTGGACTACTACTATGCTCTGCATAGAGTACAGTTGATACTTCCTAATCTATGGGTTTTTTTTTTTTTGTTCATATTCTTTGAAGAGATGGGTTTTTCTGGCATTTGTAGTTTCTCTCCTGTATACATCCTTGTGCTAGGAGGAACACAACATTAGGTAGAGGATTGAGACGGTTGGTTTTAGATTTTACTTATGTTCCCCCAGTTCATAAGAGAGTGCCACTGACTATAGCCTATGTCTGACCTAAAAGTATGTTTATAGTATCTTTACATAGTAATGTATGCCTAGGGACGGGGAGACACACACACACACACACACACACACACACGCACACACGCACACACATGCACTTTTTTTTTTTAGTTATAATATAAAATTCTTTAGGGTTTCACAAAAGTACACATGGAAGTTCAATTGTGAGATTATCTTTTCTTTTTGTATAAGATGATGAACAAAGCAGTCAGTGAGTTTTTCTATGTATGATTGCCAGCAATGGATTTGTTATGAAGGTTGCTTTCTTTTCCAGGTGGTCCAGACAACCAAGTTCATTTTGAGGGTTACCAGGTATCTAATCAGTGCATGGCATTGGTTCGGGATGAGTGCTTATTGCCATGTCGAGATGCACCTGAGTTGGGTTATGCCAAGGAATCCAGCAGTGAGCAATATGTGCCTGATGTGTTCTATAAGGTAAGAAGAAATATGAGGTTTATAGCAAGAATTTTATCTAATGGGGATAGTTGTCTTCATTTGGGAATACTCAGATCTATTGAGTGATTAGCAATTTGTCTACCACAATTAACCGATAGAAATCTTTCCCATGAACTATTATAAAAGCCTCAGGATTATAGCTGGCTATACAATCTTCTTTCATTGTTGTTTCTTCAGCAAAATTCCTGAATGAATTATTTGGTCAGTTTTTGGCAGTTACCCACTAGGGCCTGAATTTTATACATATTTTCAGTCTCTTTTGACCAGTAAAAATGGTGTGGTTAAAAAATCAAACTATTAAAAAGCCTCTTAAGATTTCCTCCAAATAGGAGCTCTTGTAAAATGTCAAGGCATATATATTTATGAAATGTGATAGAATAGTATTAGGAATTATGATCTTCTAAAGCAGTGGTTCTCAACCTTTCTAATGCTGTGACCCTGCAATACAGTTCCTCATGTTGGAGTGACCCCAAACCAAAAAATTATTTTGGTGGCTACTTCAAAACTGTAATTTTTCTACAGTTATGATTCGGAATGTAAATACCTGATATGCATTATGTATTCTCATTGCTACAAATTGAGAGGTTGAGAACCGCTGTTCTAAGGGAAGCTGAAATTTGACCTGAATTCTCAATTCTAGTACAAATTTTTAAATTATTTAAAATATTAGATTTAAACAATTAGCAAAACAGTGGATTATCTGGCATAGCCAAAATGGTTTCCACCTGGGAATTTGGTTGGCAGAATATACTCTTTCTTAGCTATTTAATGGAGTTTTTTTGTTTGTTTGTTTGAAAAATTTTATTTAGTTAGTTGATTTAGAATATTTTCCCATGGGGTTACATGATTCATGTCCTTTCCCTCTCCTCCTCCCACTCCCCTCCCATAGCCAACGAGTACTTCCACTGGGTTTTATGTGTGTCATTGATCAAGACCTATTTCCATATTATTGGTATTTGTAGTAGGGTGAACTTTTAGAGTCTACATCCCCAATTATATCCCCATTGACTCATGTGATCAAGCAGTTTTTCTTCAGATGTGGATAGCATTCTTTCTCATAAGTCCCTCAGAATTGTCCTGGATTATTGTATTGCTGCTAGTAGAGAAATCCATTACATTCGATTGTGCCACAGTGTATCAGTCTCTGTATATAATGTTCTCCTGGTTCTGCTCCTTTCACTCTGCATCAATTTCTGGAGGTCATTCCAGTTCACATGAAATTCCTCTAAGTCATTATTTCTTTGAGCATAATAGTATTCCATCACCAACATATACCACAATTTGTTCAGCCATTCCTAGTTGATAAATGGGCAAGGGACATGAATAGTCAATTTTCAGATAAAGAAATCAAAACCATCAATAAGCACATGAAAAAAGTGTTCTAAATCTCTTATAATTAGAGAAATGCACATCAAAACAACCCTGAGGTACTACCTCACACCTAGCAGATTGACTAACATGACAGCAAAAGAAAATAATAAATGTTGGAGGGAATGTGGCAAAATTGGGACATTAATGCATTGCTGGTGGGGTTGTGAATTGATCCAACCATTCTGGATGGCAATTTGGAACTATGCAGAAAGGGCTTTAAAAAGACTGTCTGCCCTTTGATCTAGCCATACCACTGCTGGGTTTATACCCCAAAGAGATAATAAGGAAAAAGATTTGTACCAGAATATTCATAGCTGCACTCTTTGTGGTGGCAAAAAATTGGAAAATGAGTAGATATTTAATGTTTGATACCACTATTTTTAAAAAATGAGAATGCTTCTGCAATCATTATTCCCTGGAATAAAAATAGACACTTAAAATAAAAGGATTTTTTAGAGACTTAAGAAATAAAATCTAATGTGAATTCCATTTACTACTCTTTAATATGTCATTTTCGTTCTCTGGTTCCATTTGTGAAATTTACCTTTGTCCTTGATTTTTCTTGTTCTTGAGTTTATCCTTAGATTTCTGTGGTTACTGGTAAAAAGGAAAGATCTGTTGTTATAATGATAAAAATTAGTTGAGTACCCTTGTAACTGTGAGTAGGACATATGAGAAGAATCTTGCATTTTCACAAATGCTGCTAAATAATACTTAACAGTATTTGCATTTTTTTCAGTTCTCTTGAAGGAGAATGACAGGTTTGGAAAATATTCAGTGTTGATTTGAGTCCATTGTATATGAAACAATTCCATTTTTGTTTTTGTGATATGAGTAGTTTTTTTTTTCTATTTTGCTTCAGATATTTTGCTTCAAATTATAGCTGATCACAAGGAAATATAGTTTATGTTGCCACAATCTTTTCTGTCCCTATGGTCCTTTGAAGTTCTGTGACATTCCTTTGGTCTTATATTCTAGATATCTATTTCTTAATGAAGTTAAGGATGGTATCTTTGTTAAATTATGTGAACACCGAATAGTAAACATGTCAGACCTTTGGGAAGGGAAAAATTTTAAAACCAAGCAAGACTTAGAAAGAGTAACGAAATGTAAAATAAAATAAAATAAAAAATATTCATAGCTGTGCTCTTTGTGGTGGCAAAAAATTGGAAAATGAGGGGATGCCCTTCAATTGGGGAATGACTGAACAAATTGTGGTATATGTTGGTGATGGAATACTATTGTGCTCAAAGGAATAATAACATGGAGGAGTTCCATGGAGACTGGAACAACCTCCAGGAAGTGATGCAGAGCGAAAGGAGCAGAACCAGAACACTGTACACAGAGACTGATATACTGTGGTACAATCGAATGTAATGGACTTCTCCATTAGTGACAATGCAGTGATCCTGAACAATCCGGAGGGATGTATGAGAAAGAACACTATCCACATTCAGAGGAAAAACTGTTGGAGTAAAAACACCAAAGAAAAACAACTGCTTGATTGCATGGGTTGAGGGGGATTTGGCTGGGGATGTAGACTCTGAATGAACATCCTAGTGCAAATACCAACAATATGGAAATGAATTCTGATCAAAGACACATGTAATGCCCAGTGGAATTGTGCCTCAGCTATGGGAGGGGAGGGGAAAGAGGAATAGAAAATGATTTTTGTAACCAGGGAATAATGTTTGAAATTGACCAAATTAATTAAAAAAATAAATTAAAGGATAGTATCTTTGTGATTATAGCTGGTTTACTTCCTGTATTGTTCTTATCTTCCTTTTCTTGGATACAACTTGAGGGATGAAGATTTTGATAACTACCAACCCATTGTTTAGATGTGGGTGCCATTTAACCCATTTTAGACTTTCTCTTTGGTCATAATGTAATCTGGTGTACTATTTTTTAATTTCATGAGACAAATTAACCTACATTTTAGAACATTGGTATCTATCAGCTTTTACTTTAAAGCAGAGGCTGTTAATCCAGAGTCTGTGAACTTTTTTTTTTTTTTAAGACAATGGGGGTTAAGTGACTTGCCCAAGGTTATATAGCTGGGGAATTGTCTGAGGCCAGATTTGAACCTAGGACCTCCCATCGCTAGGCCTGGCTCTATCCACTGGGCAACCCTGCTGCCCCTGGTCTGTGAACTTTTTAAAAAATTCTATTCTGTTAACTTCATTTAAATATGATTAGTTTCCTTTGTAATCCTATGATTTGTTTTACATTTAAAAACACTATTTTGAGAAAAAGCCCTTGGGCTTCACTGGGCTGCCAAAGAGGTCCATAACACAAAAAGATTAAGAAATCCTGAGAGCAAAGGGGATGAACAAGACATAGTGTTCTGTGGAAATTTCCATGCTGTGATGAATTCTTTTGGTGACTTATTAGTGTATGAACTTTGGGTGAGGATACATGTTTCATTACAAGTCCTGGTTGATTGTATTTTTAATAAGCTACATGAAAACTCTATTGAAAATTTGGTTGTCCTTGGTGTTCCTGAAATTCAGTATGTTGAGTTTAAAATATTTTCTGGGTTAGGAATTTAATAGGTAATTCTGAATGTTATTCTGAATGTTAATGAGCCTTTGGAAAGCTGCTAGTTTTGTTTTTAAAGTATAAGAAGGGCTCTTTAAGTTCGTATAATCAAGAGAAGTATGGGTGAAGAAGGTTTTGAGTTTTCCAGATACATTCTCCTTAGTCACTTAGGGTACCACATCACATTTGCTGAGGCATCACTAAGCTTTAGTCAGTCTTACACCTCTTTGATCATTTATAGCATAGATTCCCTTGCTAAGAAGTTGGTAGTGTGGGCTGAAGTAGGTCTGTCCATTCAGCCTGTTAGGGAGTCAGAAAAGTTCTTTTGTGCTCCTCATTTTTTGAGCAGCCTTTGTGTTTTCAAGAGTGAATACTTTCTGCCTTCTGAAACATAACTTATTGGGAAGATTTATTTTTGTCCTCAGTTAGGAATAGATGTTGAATTGTTAAAACTTAAATTGTATAGAAAGTAATTGTACTTCTGTCCTTATGTTTTTAAGTAGGGGGAAAGGAGTGTAGGTAGTTTTAGGAAGTTTAAAAAAAAATCTTGCTCTAAGGAAAAGTGCTTCATTGCTCTTAGATTAGCTTTACTTTCCCTTTAGATTATTATTTTTTAAAATCCTTGCCTTCCCTCTTGGAATAAATACTGTGTATTGGTTCCAAGGCAGAAGAATGGTAAGGGCTAGGCAATGGGAGTTAAGTGACTTGCCCAGGGTCACACAGCTGGGAAGTGACTGAGGTCAGATTTGAACCTAGGATCTCCCATCTCTAGGCCTGGCTCTCAGTCCACTGAGCTACCCAGCTGCCCCCTAGATTATTTTCTTTAAGCTTTTTGGACTGAAAGTTTTACTTTTGTATTGATGCAGAAATCTAAAATAGTGGTAGCAATCACAATACAGCTGGGGGAAATAATTAAAAGTGTGAGGTGAAAGAGCTAAGGGCTTCAAAAGTGACAGGCATGTTTTTTCTTGTAAGTTATATTGTCTGTATGCTTATGGAACAAGAGTTTAAGACTCTGCCATGTCCCACCCATTTAAAAAAATTATAGCTGAAGCTTACAATGAGACTCATCCCCTGGGGCCGAATCATTCTGATAGCCTCTAGCTGTAAGTCTGAAGAGAGCAAAGGAAGAAATGGCTTCTATCAGTTACAGGAAAACACTTGTTAAGCCTTTTTGTAAGTCTTAATCTCTGAGAAAAAGCTTTTTGTTTTTGCTGCTTTTGTGTAGCTATCTTATCAGGCTTGATAGAACAGACAGACTTTCCTGCCTTTTTAGAGGGGAGTATTTGTATATGAAAACTCATTAAATTAGCATCCAGTTTGAGGGGCTAACCATTGCTTTCATATTTGGTGAACCATTCAAAAGAATGTTGCCTAACCTGTAAAAGGTATGCATGTGGTTAAAGTAGTTTTGACCCATTTTTACAAACTGATGAAGACCTTGACAGCTACTAATCAACTATTCACTTAGATTTGGGAGCCCATTTCAATCAAGTTTTCCAGTCAATGGACTGAAAACCAAAAGGGCAAACATAGTGTTTTCTTTGGAGGATTTCTTCCTTGAGTACCCTGTGGTTCCTTTAAGAAATGGTGAATTCTGAGAACTAATTTGAGCAACCATATTCAGTTTGAGAGTGTATTTTTTTTTTATTGTTTAGTATGAATATAGAGTGACAAAATACATTTCTATGTCTTTTGTTGCAGAATTCTTGAATTCTTAATTTCAAGCTTTTCCTCCTATTTCCTTTTAATATATGGTATTCCCTTGATAGCTTTCTCTGTTAATGGCAAGATAAGATTTTATTTTAGTCATATCAAATCTTCTGCTGGATTTGGAGGTCTAAATAAGATTGATGGGGGGGGGTTTGGAAGGAGGAAAGTAAAACATGGAAAAATTAAGTTATCCCATGTTAATACTTTTGCAGGCTTTTCATGTATTAACTTTAAAAACACACCTTTCAATATCAGCAGTAAGAGTGTCATCCTTATAGTAAAATGCCATTTTATTGCTATTCTTGGGTCTATAGACCTTGCCATGAGTTGATAACTTAATACAAGGGACCATTTTGTCTAGTATGCATTTACCACTCACCCATGTCCATGGTGGGTCTTGCCAAACCCACTTTCCCTCTCTCACCTGTAACCCAATCCCCCAGAATCTGAATCTAATGGGCATGACTATTGGATTAACTTCCCGCTTCTTAAATGTTCTCATGCAGTTGGCTTTATCTTTTTAAAAACTTTTATTATTTTTTTAAAAAATCCTTACCTCCCGTCTTAGAATTCATACTGGGTATTGGTTCTAGGGCAGAAGAGTAGTAAGGGCTAGGTAATCAATGGAAGTTAAGTGGCTTGCCAGTGTTACACAGCTAGGAAATGTCTGGGGCCAAATTTGAACCCAGGACCTCCCATCTCTGGGCCTGACTCTCAATCCTGAGAGTCATCTCTAAGCCATCTATCTGCCCCCTTGGCTTTATATTATCAAACATGGACATTTATTAGAAGAGCAAGTGAAGGGGGGCAATCCCCTATCCTTTTGACATCTTGTGATTCAGAACCTGCCTGCTCCCCTTCTAACCATAGTCTGAATTCCCTGTTTGGAAACTACTCCACTATATATCAGTGAGTTTATTAATCATGACCTTTTGATGTTTCCATGGAAAGTTCTAGACCAATTAGGATTTTGACATGTTAAAGTAAAGACTATTTAAATCTCTCTTTAAATAAACAAATAAATAATCAAGGGGCTGTTCCTTCAAGAAAAGGCATTTGCCCATTCCAGAAATACTACTTGGTATGTTGTTGTTGTTGTTGTTTTGTATTTGTAAGATTGGTGGATTTTATATTGGGTGTCAGCTTCAAGAGGTATATTATCTGTTAAATTTCAGTCATGGAGGCAGCTCAGGTGGCTCAGTGGATTGAGAGCCAGGTCTAGAAACAGGAGGTCCTGAGTTCAAATGTGGTCAGTCTAAGATACTTTTCTAGCTGTGTGACCCTGGGCAAGTCACTTAATTCCCATTGCCTAGCCCTTAACACTCTTTTGCCTTGGAACCAATACACAATATTGATTCTAAGATTATAAGGTAAGAGGCTTTTAAAAAAAATTCATTTCAAACTCTGGAAAGTTTCATTTTATTTGTTCTTCTGCAGTCTTTTTACATCTATAATTCTTTATTAAAGTCCAGTAGAATTACTGAAAAATATGTTTTGTTTAAAGACTGGTCTTTTATTACAATATACAGTCTATAGACTCCAAACCATACCTTGGACATGAAGTATATATAACTTCTCCTAAGCATTCTTACCCATTCGAGTTTGTTTGTTTTTTTAAATCAAGTTATATATCTGACTATTTCATTTAATTATCCAAAGGAAACTCAGATAAGTGTGTCTTTGATACAGGTCCTTTTGGGTGTTTATGTCCCAGATTCCAAACTTTTAGATCTGGGTTGTGAATAATTTACATGCAATTTTTGCTTGCCCTTTCAAATTTATACTCCTCTGGTATGAGGACCCTGGAGAAAATATTGAATATAGGTTGCACTCTTTCTAGGCTGAATAGCTGACATCTAAATTTTCCTGGGAGTAGGGATTTTCATCCTTGTATCTGTTTCCTAGTGTCTGGCACATAGTAGATGCTTAATAATTGTTTGTGGATTGATTCATTGAACATATTTTCCTTTTCTAAAAAAATTCAACCAGTTTGCTTCTATCCAAGCTTTTGCTTTCATATGACTTTTTTGACTGACTAGGAGTGATATTGAGTTTACACAACAGGTTTGAGCTTCCTCAATGTTCAGATCCTGACAGCCAAGAATTCTACAGAAATGTGTCTCATATTAAGGGTCCCAGGAAATATGAAGAATGTTCAACATTTGTTGGGGACTTGATATGAAAGAAAGAAGGGAGAGAGAGAGTGAGGAGACTGACTTTACTGTATATAACTTAGTGGGGAACAATATGATTGTATGCTTTATCTCTAGATTATGGTAAACATATTGAAAGCATATGTTGAAACTCTTCAGTCAGTGTTGGATACAGTTTGTCACCTGGAAGTACTTGAGATATTTTTAAAGCATCACCTAATGCCTAGTCTGGTTTAAATTATACAAAAGAAAGTAACCCTGAGGCATGCAGTGTATTAGTCCAATCATACTTATTATCAAAATGCCTTTGTGATAATAGACACCTTGCCAGCCCTGTGTGTGTGAAGCTGAAAGGATCTGTTCCCAATGCCCCTGTAATAAATAAGGCCATGTGGAAGGTGCTATTTAAGATTCTCCTGTTCAGAAGGAAAAACGAACCTCTCATTTTATTCAGATTTCACTAAGGGAAGAATGTCTCCACAACAGATGGAAAGTAGTTTAGTGTCATTGCTAAACATTAACATTGCTCAGCATCATAGCACTTAGCCCTAGTAGTATTGCTTACCCCTCCTGCTATGTTACAGTGTATGCTATTTTCTCCCCAGATGCTTTCCTTTAAAAAATTAATTTTCATACAAGCTTGGCTTACAGGAAAAGAAAATAAGATCCAGGTAGCATCAGAATATCAGAATCAGGGGGGCATAATTAGAAGTTTGTATTTATTACCTTGCTACTCTGAGTTTATTTTCTCTTCACTGTCCAAAGCAGACCTAAAGTAACTGCCTAAAGTAAAAGGAGTTTTTAAAATTTTTGTGATGTTTGATTGAGTAATTGAATTTAGAGAGACTGTCAGGGAGAATAGCTGATTTCTGAATATCTCATAAAGGAGCCTGAAATACAGCCTGGTTTCTGGGTATCAGTGATTTTACTAGTTTTAATAGTATCAGCTTCCTCTTTAAGCAGAAACCTCTGGCTTGCTAAGTCTGACTTAATAGACTTGAAACTATAGTATGTATTTATTCGTAATTTTAGTTAACTGTATTTGGAATAGAGGAAGGATAGTGAGGAAAATCCTCTGGATGAGGATAGAGTCTAATCTATAAATTTGGGGTTTGAATTGGGCCATTAGGAACCTTTAATATTTATTGATCATTAAGTGTTACATGCTTTTTAGCAGCATAGAATATATTGAAGATGTAGACCTTGCCTTCTGAACACAGTAAGGAGGGAGCTTATGCTTAAGTTAAATGCTTTGCTCAGTGCTAGGCACATTAAAAGTTGTATAATAAATATTTTATGACTTTTTTAGCAATGCATATCACAACATGTTTCCTCAAGCTGTGCAAATTTTTGAGCAAATACTTGTCATCACAGAAGATCCTGTTTGCACCTTATTCTTCATAGAAAATTTCAGAATTAGTCAAGTCAAATAGGGAATTTCTCACAAGTTGAGTTAAGATGACTTTTTTCTCATGAAAAATGATCCTTTTTTGTTTAACATGTCAGACAGAGCCCTACTTTTAAACTAGAAATATAAGAGGCAGCAAGGATCTTGTTCTTTGTACTCTAAATGAATTTAGGCTGTTAGCAAACCCTAAGGTTTTCAGGAGATGGAGTGTTTCCTGTGATACTCTATGTTCTCTTCTTCTACTTTACTTTTGAACTCTATGATGGGAAATTCCAGAGGAAACTACTAATGTCACTAATTTCCACTTCTCACTATTGCAATGGAAAAGAAGCCACTGTCTTAAAGATCTCATTCTCCTTTTCTAAAACAATATGGTACCGTCCAGTGTGCAGTTTCCTGCTCTCTTGTCTCAACACAGGCTGCTTTTGGTCCCCCCAGACATACACACACACACACACACACACACACAGACACACACACACACACACACAGAGACACACACACACACACTCTCTCTCTCTCTCTCTCTCTCTCTCTCTCTCTCTTTCACTCTCACACACACTCACATGCACTCACTCTGCTTTTTTTCTTTTTTTCCTTGATTCCCACCATCTGGTGCCTTTGCTTCCAAGCAGCACATAGAGACCGGGAAGCTTAGCAATGAGGACCTTTGATTTCTGACTCTTCCTTGTATCTTGCTACAAGTGGAGATAAAATTGCTGACACTTTGGTGGTTGCCAAACTTAGAGTTAAGACATCTCCCTCTTAGTGCACTTGGTCTGACATTTGCTAAGGCCCATAAAATGTAATTGCCTATTAAAATGGTACATGGGGTTACAGATTGGCTGGCAAAGGCATTGAGGCAGAGGAAGAGGGAGAAATAGAAGTTACCTGTTTTCCCTAGGGAAGAGAGGGGGCTTCAAGTACCCTTATTTTTTGGGGAGCGGGAAGCAGGGTTCACTTAGGTAGTTAAATTGAGAGGGAATCACATGCCATACACAAAAGAGAAGAGGGGGCATTTAACATGAAAATCCCTGGAGGGGAAGAAAGATTAAAGTGAACAGGTGCTGGAAAAATGTTTCTGCATATTAGAACTTAATTAGATTTGAAGATGATTTCCAGATGGGCTAATTATGTGTGTTGTTGCAGGTTATTTCTTGTAGGGGCAAGAGCATATTTTTGGAAATAGTGATTTAGTTTGATTGGATTTGATTCCTGCCTACCATATCACATCGATCTAGAAGCTGTCTCTTTTGGGGCCCTGAGATCCCACTCAAAAGGTCCCATGTCTTAGATTACTCCTGTCAAAACCAATAGAACCTGAGAAAGCTAATGCCCCCCAGCCACCCTGACTACTATAAAATAACCCATAAAGACAGCCACCTGTCATGTGAATGGATAAATGATTCTTGCCCAGATTGGTAAGAAAGTAATTTCAGCTATGAAGGGAAGAAAACTGAAAGAAGTGTGACATATTTCCAGAAACCTGCCTTTGAATCATAGTGGATTATTTGTAAATTTTTTATTTTTATTTTCAGTTCTAAATTCTCTTCCTCTCTCTACCCTCCCCCACTGATTGAGAAGGCAAGAAATACCATATCCCTTATACATATGAAGTCAGGCAAAATATTTCTATGTTAGCCACATTGCCCCAGGAATGGGTGGGGGGAGGAGGAGTGGTGGTGCAGAATAAATAAATGTGCTTTGGTCTGTGTTCAGAATCCTCTGGAGCATTTTTCATCATTGAGTCCTTTGGAATTGTTGTGGATCATTGTATTGGTCAGAGTAGCTTTGTCTTTCACACCTTATTATCAATAATGTTGCTGTATACAGTGTTCTTGTAAGTTCTGCTCACTTTACTTTGCATCAGTTAATAATTAAATTTCTTTGGGGGTTGAGCTGAGTCTTGACGAAAGAGAAGAATTCTCTGAAAGAATGAGTTGGAGAAGGAGTATGTACTCCACATATCAGGCTTGGGTTGGGGTGAGAGAACAACTCAATCTATGTAAATGTGGAAGTAACAGATGATAGAGAATAAAATTGGGGAGCAACTCAGTTTGAGATAGAATGTAGATATGACTGTATAGAAAGACCTCATGCCATAAAATTAAATTTTAAATGAGAGGTTCACATAAATTTCCCATTCAGATAATTGGGTTGTTTTAGCTTATCTTGTGGTGATTGCTTCAGAAAGCAGAGGTACTGACCCCCTCTAAACATCTTCTAGAAAAGATGCCAGTATGTTGGATGATATCTTTGAGCCACACTGCACACCTCATAAGGATCTGCTTGTAATCACTTCAGTATCTAAAAGCTTCAATAACAAACTTTTATGTAGGGCCCAATAATTGGAAATTATGGATATGTAATGTATATATGACTCAATGAATGATTTATATAATAAGTGATCATTTAGATAGAAAAATGAATACCCCTCCCCCACAGAACCTTTAATGAAAAGCGTCAATTCTTATGAATTTATTTCTTGTGCTATGTTTGAACTCAGAATGTTTGACATAAATCAGATCTAATTGTCATGTTATGATTAATGAACATATGCTGGCCATTTTTCCCCATAATTAAACTTTATGTTCGAAGCATCTGACAAAGCAAAATAAGTTTAGACTTTGACAGATTGTCAGAAGATTTTTTTTTTTAGTTCTGTGTATTTTTTGTATGTGTGTGTATTCATCTGTATGTATGTTTATCTACTACCACTCATATTAAAATTTTTAAAGGAAAGTTTTCAGAGGTGTGAATGGAATTATTTGGTAATTAAATGTTGCTTGTAGAAGACAACAAGGGTACAAAGGGACCCTGAGTGGAAGAGATACATATCATTAATCTGTCTGCTTTTTTGCTTAGCCAACTCATAGGACTCTCCTACCCTCTGGAAAGGGAGCAGAGAAATGTTTAAATTCATGATTCCAATAGTGTCTTACTATGGTAGTATGTCTTTATCATGTTATGACTGTTTTAAAATGCTCCAAGAAATTATGGTAGATGGAGCAATTGTGAAAATATACAATTATAAAATAATTGAAATTATTCCAAGGCTTACTATGAGGGAGAAATATCCTCTCCTTCAGTGTTCCTATATCAACAGTGCTTAACCTCTGACTTTTTTCTTTTAGGACATAGATAAGTTTGGTAATGAGATCACTCAGCTGGCCCGCCCCCTCCCGGTGGAATATCTGATCATAGATGTAAGTGCTTATTCCTTATATTTAGTCTTTTGAGTTAGTATTGGAAGCTATAATATGCCATGGAACTTAGATCACATATCATGAGGAGCTCTGAGCATGCCTAGAAAAGTTCCCTTGATCTTCCCATAAGTTTTCAGTTTATATGATCAAGAACTATGAAATTCTTTAATCTGATCACAACCTCTTATTTCATCTCCACCTGTTGTTTACTACACCTAAAGCTATTCTTCAACTTATTCCTGACCTCTCATCTGTCCATCATCCAGAATTTTTCCAGGTGATCAATCACCCTTGCTCTTGCTGTGTTCACCTCCATTTTGTGCCACATGCACTAAGGATATAAACACAAAGAATGAAGCAATTGCTATTCAAGGAGCTTAGGCACTACAAGGGAAGACCATGAGTGTATATATAGAGTATTATATGTGAGGAACAGAGGGGAGACCATATCCAGAAGGATAGACTGTGGAAAGGATGTCCACTCATGTAGGTGGGGGCCAAATTTTGAAGAGTTTTAAAAGGCAAATAGAAAATTTTGAATTTGATCCTAGGGGCAATAAGGTCCCATTGAAGTTTATTGATTGAGAAAAATGACATAATCAGACCTGCATTTAAGGAAAATCACTGGCAACTTAAAGGAGAATCAACTGAAATAGAGAAGAAACCAATTAGGAAGTTGTGGCAATTATCTAGGTTAGAGGTGATGAGCACCAAAAGTAAAGTGGTGGCTATGTGAGTATGAGATGCAAGTTGAGGTAGAAATGGCAAGTTTTGCCAACTGACTATATTGGATAATAGAGAATGAAGAGTTCATGATGCTGAAGTTATGAAGCCGAGAGACAGGGGAAATGCTGGTACTTTTAAGGGGGAAAGAATAAGCATTTTATTAAGCTCTTTCTGTGGGAGCAGCTAGGTAGCATAGTGGGTAGAGTGCCAGGCCTGGAGTCGAGAGGACCTGGGTTCAAATTTGGTCTTAGAAGGGTTAGTCACACTTATGTGTGATCCTGAACAAGCCATTTAATCCCAATTTCTTAATCTTTGCCACTCATCTGTCTTAGAATTGATACTAAGAAGATAAGTGTTGGGGGTGGTAGGGAAGCTCCTTCAGTCTCTGTCAGGAATCTTAAATTCAGCATGTCCAAAACAGAATTTTTTGTTTTCCCATCCAAATCTATGCTTCTGAATTTCTCAGTTTCTGTCAAGGGCATCATCCTTCTCCTAGTCATCCAGGTTTACAACATCATTGTCTTCCTTGTCTTCTCTTTTTCTTTATAGACTTCACCATGGCTCACTCTTTTCCCCCACCCTACCTTCTCTCCTTGGTGCATTCTTCCCAGAACATCCATTTTGAGGAAGAGTCCAGGACAGCCATCATTCATTCTCTGGACTTGATCTGGCATATTCTGAGGAGGCACCTTTTCTCCTCCACCTCTCCTTTTAAGCTCCCATTTCCTTGTCTTCTCCCCTTGAGATAAGCTCCTTGAAATCAGGAAAGTGTTGTCTTTGTTTTTTATTTCTTTTCCCCACTGCTTAGTACAGTGCCTGGCACATAATGAGCACTTGATGCTTCTTGTCTTCTCACTGTCTCTTACACATCTGATCAGTTGCCAAATGTCCATATTGTCTCTGCATCATCTTATATCTGTTCTCTTCTTCCTGTTCACAGTCAGCACCATAGTTCAGACCTTTAGCTCATTGCCTTTTATATCTGAACTATTGCACTAGCAGTCTATTTGATCTCCTTTGCCTCAGGTCTTTCCCCAGTCCAATCCACCTTTCACGTAGCTTCTAGAGTAGAAGCTGGACAAAGGTCAGAACATATTAGAGGCAAAATGTATTGGCAGTAATAAATCCAATATAACAGAGAGTATGGTATCACTGACCTTGTCTGAAGTGATTAGGTTAGAATATCAAAGACTTTCATTCTTTTGTTTGTTTCTTGCATTTCTGTTGGGCCAAGGACTGTATTTAGACTCAGGGTGGGTTTGTGACTAAGGCAGGAAAATATCATTGTATTTAGAATAGTTGGTTCCTGCGAGTAGACCCTATTGACAGCCCATTCCAATTGATAGCTCCAGAGAATATATTTATTACGCCATCAGTAAAGGCATCTATTTTTTATATTACCTAAGATGTAATTAAGTAGAAAACAGATTGATGTAACATATATTTAATGTAAGTTGGGGTGATTTGAAACCAAATTTATGAAATGCCTTTCTGTCTCCTTTTTAAAAATGAAGTTAAACCTCTTGCTGCAATGAAATAGTTGTTGATTCTGCATTTTGTGTTCAGTTATCCAAGTATGGATAGTTCGTTTCCCTGTAGCTAAGATCTCTGTTTGCATCAAATCACCAGAGCACCCTGGGTAGAAGAAGATATATAGCAAAAGGCCAAATAATGCAAACCCATAGAAAGTAGGTGGTAGCCAACTCAATAGGAAACTAGAACATTAAAACATGTTCTGTTTAGGTAGGGAATTTCTAAAGAGTGACTCATTTTAAATGAACTCCATTTCAAGTCTTAATGTTCCCAAATAGTCCTCTGTGTATTCTAGAGGTGTGTATAAATCTGAATCAGGGTGGTTTAGGGGCTTTCTAAGTTTCTGGATCTAGGCTAGAACCAGGTCAGTCCCTTATGTAGTGAAACGTGAACCGCTGTTGCCATTCAGTAAGTCTCTTGTGTTGAGGAGTGGCCACCAGGTCATAGAATGACAGCTTTGTATCTCAGGCTCTGAGGCCTCTTCAACTATAGTTCGTCAGGGGAGAGTGGTAATGATGAATGATGGTGCATTGGTTCCAAGTTCACTTACCACCTGCCCATTCCTTTTCTAAATTTTAAATTTTAAATAGGATAATACATTCCTGCACTTTTGTTTGTTTCCACCCTTGGCCATTGCAACATGGATCTCAAACCTAAAAAGATTTTTGAAAATCTTACTGGGTTCCAACTATAGATTCTTTTGATGGTTCAGCCTTTCCTCCTTTGGCAACTGGCACAGTCACAACAGAATCCCAGGCTGGCTAGCCATGAAACAGTTCACTGCCTTTGCCTCTGTAGAAAGCTGAGCAGAACAACATTTCCAAGGCTTAGAAATAGTCCCGAAGGATCCTGAATGGCCGCTCTAAATCTAAGATAGGTGTAATCTGCTACTGCTGTAAGTGTCATATTGCAGTAGAAAAGCTGTGTCAACCAAAAGGTGGTTAATAGCTCACACATGGGTGCTTTCATGGGGAGGGCATCTGCCAGTAGGAATAAAAAACCCTATTTGTATTGATTCCTGTACGTTTACCACTGTCCCTGTCACATGTATTGATTGTATTTTAGATTTAAAATGTTCTTTGTCATCACTTAAAGCTTTCTGAGCCAAATGAAAGGATTGAGACTCGGCTTTTGGCATCAGCTCTTTAGTCTAGGCTCTTTCTTCATTGAGGGAGAGAGCAAAGAAACTGTTCCTTATGCTATTCACTTGCCTTTGTTTTCCTTCCCTTTTTGCAAAGTACAAAGGCTGCATGGGAACTGTTCCTGGGCATTAAAAACCATTATCCATTGCCATTAATGGTTCTAGCAATCTGGCTTAAAGTCATTCCATTTTCTGAAATTGTCACTGGTTGGGTCTGCAGGTGCTCCCAAACCCAGGCATATGAATTCAAGCCTCTTAGTGCTTCCCAGAGATATTCTCTTGTCCTTCTACTCACATAGCTCCCACTAGCAACTGATGAGTTGGAAACCACCTTTTAGTGTATAGATGATAACAGAAAAACAATTCTATTAAGAGGCAACTCATAAAGTGGACTTTATAAACTGTCCCTTCCTGCCACCGTGATAGGGACCAGAAAACCCTGCCCAAATTATGAGACTTTACTATAATTTATTTTACTCCCAGAGTCTTATAGTTTCTCAGTCTTCATTTGGGAATGACTCTCATAAAAGTTAATTTTTTATTTCATTGTAAGAATTTCAGAAACTATTTCAGAATTGATACCAGCACTGTATAATTCTTTGGGGGCATGTAAGTGCTCTGAGCTGAGTAGAAGTATTGGAGCAGCATCCATATCCCTGTCATATAACCTGGTTTACCCTAGATTCATGTTTGTTTATTCTCTTAGATCACGACGACTTTCCCCAAGGATCCAGTTTATACTTTTTCTATTTCACAAAATCCATTCCCTATTGAGAACCGAGATGTCCTAGGCGAGACACAGGTAAGCTCCTCATCCCCAGAAATATATTTGTAAAGATCTGAAGATTGACCCTGTGTCAGTAGTATTTTTCCTGAAAGTGCCAAGTACTTGATCTGTCCCTCTTATTCATGCCTCTCAGAGAACTTAACCAGACCTTTGGTATCAAAACAGACAGTTTCGATCTTAATTGCTTATAGGGCCTGTGGCTTCAAGTGACAGATTATTAGTTAGATCAATCCCTTTTAAATCCCCAGAAGCTTATGAGACCTTGGAGGCAGGACCCTTTTCAATTGACATTTCACTTTTTCCAAAACTCAGTGGTTATGTTAGATACATTAGCAACAGTCCTATTTTATTAATTGAAACACACTAGCGCAGCTAAAGAATTGTAAACTATTATTATTGGTCTCTGTGAACTGCCTTGAATCCTAAGGTGCCATTTTTCTGTTGTATTTCATAGATAAATTACAGTAATTAGAACAATCCATATTTCATTTCTTTAGAGCTGAGATGCCATCTTATTGTTGTTTTCATAGACATCTTACAGTAATGAGAATAATCCATATTTCTTTGGAGCTTCCATAACTAATATTTCTTTAAGCATATTTCTCAAAGGAAATCTGTAAAGAATTATTGTTCCTTTTTTATAATTGAGGAAAACCAATGTTCTTAGAGCTAAAGTGACTTCCCTTGAGGCACACAGCTAAGTAGTTTACAGAACCTGTCACTTCATTACACCACAAGGCCTCTTTCATTGAAATTCCTTTATCATTGTTTTATCAGAGATGGAAATGATAGGAATGATTGGGACAAACAAGCCAAACATCAAGCACCAAGCTGTTCTTTTTAAAAAAAAAAGTTTTTATCAGTATTTTCCATTTGGTATTATTCTTTATTATGTTTTAAATGCTAGGAATAGATGTCCTAGGCCTTTGCTACATTATATCATTCAAGTTTTGACCAGTGGAAATAAAGGGCAAATAGTGAACTCTTCTGCCAGTGTGTACATATTTTTTTTTCCCATTTGAATAAGTTTATTTAGTCAATTTAGAACATTATTCCTTGGTTACAATAATCACATTATTTCCCTCTCCCCTCCCCCCACTCTTCCTGCAGCCAAGGAGCAATTTCATTGGTTATTACTTCTGTCCTTGATCAGAACCTATTTCCATGTTGTTGTTTACACTAGGATGCTCATTTAGAGTCTACATCCCAATCCATATCCCTTTGACCCATGTATTCAAGCAGTTGGTTTGGTTTTTTTTTTTTTTTGGTGTTTTTACTCCCACAGTGTTTCCTCTGAATGTGGATAGTGGTTTTTCTCGTAGGTTCCTCTTGAGTTGTTCAGGGTCATTGCATTGCCACTAATAGAAGTCCATTACATTCGATTGTACCACAGTGTATCAGTCTCTGTGTACAATGTTTTCCTGGTTCTTCTCCTCTGCTCAATTCCTGGAGGTTGTTTGAGTCCCCATGGAATTCCTCCACTTTATTATTCCTTTGAGCACAATAGTATTCCATCACCAACATATACCACAATTTGTTCAGCCATTCCCCAATTGAAGGGCATCCCCTCATTTTCCAATTTTTTGCCATCACAAAGAGCTCAACTATGAATATTTTTGTACATTTTTTTTCCTTATTATCTCTTTGGGGTACAAACCCAGCAGTGCTATGGCTCGATCAAAGGGCGGACAGTCTTTTAGGGCCTTTTGGGCATAGTTCCAAATTGCCCTCCAGAATGGTTGGATCAATTCACAACTCCACCAACAATGAATTAATGTCCCAACTTTGCCACATCCCCTCCAACATTCATTATTTTCTTTTGCTGTCATGTTAGCCAATTACCTCAGAGTTGTTTTGATTTGCATTTCTCTGATTATAAGAGATTTAGAACACTTTTTCATGTGCTTATTAATAGTTTTGATTTCTTTAACTGAAAATTGCCTATTCATGTCCCTTGCCTATTTTTCAATTGGAGAATGGCTTGATTTTTTGTATAACTGGTTTAGCTCTTTATAAATTTGAGATTTTAGACCTTTGTCAGAGGTTTTTTGTAATGAAGGTTGTTTCCCAATTTGTTGCTTCCCTTCTAATTTTGGATGCATTAGTTTTGTTTGTACAAAAACTTTTTTAATTTGATGTAATCAAAATTATTGATTTTACATTTTGTATTTTTTTCTAGCTCTTGCTTGGTTTTAAAGTCTTTCCTTTCCCAAAGATCTGACAAGTATACTATTCTGTGTTTGCCTAATTTGCTTATAGTTTCCTTTTTTATGTTCAAGTCATTCACCCATTCTGAGTTTATCTTGGTGTAGGGTGTGTACATATTTTTAAAGTCATTTAGCAGGTGTTGATTTGTGAATAAAAATCTTACAAAGCAATATGAATCAAGTATGTTCATAATAAAGTTTCTTTCTAAAACAGTCACTTCTGTAGTTTTCCAAAGGTGCTTCATAGACTTGGTCTTTTTTCCCCAAATATATCTCCAAAACAGATTTTAGAGTGTGAGAGAAAATTCTCACTTGTGATTCTCCCAGATATGGTTTCCTGCTTAAAGTCTGATGAATCTCCTGCCACCCCCATGCACATATGTGCCCATGGTCCAAGGTGAAAAGGTTCAGATGGGTAAAACAAACCAAACATTAGTTTTTTACTCCTAAAGTGGAACTTGCCATTATGTTTAATTTTTTCCCTCCAGATGTGTGACATCAAAGTAAAGTAGAACCTTTTCCCCAGCTACTTGAAAATATATTCTATGAGTGCTCAGTTTCTTAACTACTTCATTAATTAAGTGTTATCATATCCCTAAGCTTCTCTTTCCAGAAGAGTATCAGAGACTTTCTTGAAACTTCTCTTTCACTCTGGAGCCCACATTTTAAATATCAATGTAAAAAACAACTTTGTACTAGCATTTTATTTGTTCAAATAAATCTAAACAGAGAAATTACTACTTTACTGCATACAGAGCTGGAGAACTGCAATGAAACAGTAAATCTTATTTTTTTTTCTCTGTAATTACTGCAGGATTTTCATAGTTTGGCTACATATCTGTCTCAGAACACCTCCTCCATTTTCCTAGACATCATCTCAGATTTCCATCTGCTCCTCTTTCTGGTCACCAATGAAGTCATGCCTCTTCAGGTATGTAACCCAAAGAGAAAATTCTTAGCTAGAAATGTAAGCATATGGAGTCTAAGATTGTCTTATGGGAGTGATATTTTAGCAGTGAGAGAGTTGCTTTTCTCAGCTACTTCCCCTTAAGTATTCTCCACAGCAGATACTAGAAGTAGCTCTAGTTATCCGCAAAAGAATTTAGTTCTGAAATCAGTTTCCCAGCTTTTCTGCCCTGCAAGCATTGAAAATGTAGAGTGACTTTTTGCAAAGAGAATATATTTAATGATTGTAAGTTGAATTTTCTGACTTTGGAATTTTCCTTGGGAAAGCTTAATAAGTTTGCCAGGCCCTTGGAGGTTACCGGTAGCTTATCTTTTTTAATTATGTGCTAAGCAGAACCAATTCCATGCTGTCCTAAGGCAGAAGACATTAGAAGTACTAGAAGTAAAAATTCCTGACATAATTCGAAATTACAGCCCCAATTCTTTTCTCTTATGTCCCCCCTTCACCAAAATAAACTTTAGTGTTATTATATTGGCATAGAGAGCTTGGCTGATTATCAGTAAAGGAGTTAACATCTACATAGTTGGTGTTTTCTGATTAAAAAAAAAGGAAAGAGGGGAAAAAAGCATGTTTTACACATACTGAGGGTTAGAGACTATAAGCATGGTACAGAGCAGTTAGGCTAACAATGGGCAGCTGGAGATTAGGATCAATCAGCATTATAGCTGATATCCTTTAGCTGTGGCCTTTCATTTCTGAGAATATGACAAGGAGGAGGCTAACAGCATGTTTAGAGTTTCCCTTGAGTTAAACTATTGACTAACACTACCTGTAGTCTTTAGGATAGATTCCTGTAAACAGAGGTAAAGTAGGTTGCTGCTGCCTTTCTGCCTTTGCACCATGCAAGTTGGCACTTTTTATTACATGCTGCATGGCTGGTCTTCACATCTCCCATTTTGTCTGGCAGCAACCTCATTTGTCTTCCTTTAAAGACCAGCCTTGCTCAATTGATCCATATGGTTCACTTTCAGCTTGCTCTTTTCCTCCATAGTTATGTCCTGTACTTAGACCTCTCAGTTTCCAATCTGACCAAACTATCTGAATGAATGAACTTTTCAGGTCACTGCACTTTAATATCAATAGAAATGTTACTAATATTCACCTTTCCTCAACTTACCTATAAAAAAATACTTTGCAGATGAATAAGATATGACAAAGCATCCTTTGTCTGGTTGTTCAATTGTTAAGAGTCCTCTGAAGACTTTACCTTTTAATTTTGTGACTTTTAAAATGTTCTGTTAGCCTAGAAGGCCTTGGGCATGAAGTGTGTTTTGAAAAGAACATAATCCCCAAGATAAGGAGGAGCTGAATGGGGGGAGGCAGGGTGAGGAGAAAGCTACATTTACATCACTCAGTCAGCTCATATACCTATGTCTAACTCTGTCGCCTGGTCCTAAGAATATGAGCCCCCAGGATAAAGGATCTTATCTTTTATCTCCTATGATCCTGAACAGCCTGTCAGTACATGAAAGACAGACACAACATCCCTCACTTGGGGGTTATTTAGGCAGGATTTAGAAGCTTGATTTAGCATATACATTGATAGCCCAAAGGATATGTTTTTTTGAGTTTCATGGTGTGGCAACTATAGGATTTCTTTAATTCTCTCAGAAGTTTGTCCTTTCAACAAGGGGCATAGGAATCTATTAGCTACATCTTTGTCTATACTTTACAAAACAGGTTTAAACTTACTCATTTTGGGGTCTTTCAGGACAGCATTAGCCTATTGCTGGAGGCTGTGAGGACTAGGAATGAGGAGCTAGCACAGACTTGGAAGAAATCTGAGCAGTGGGCCACCATTGAACAGCTCTGCAGTAAGTACCTACATTCTGCTTCACAACCCCAGCACCTTCTGTGTCTCAATTCTGGGAGCCATCATGCTCCCTACATAAAAGGAGAAACAAAGCCTTGCAATCTCTAAGAACTACTACCACTTGGTGTTTTATAAACTCAAAGAGTTTATTTCTTTCTATTAGGAACTCAAACTTGGTGGAGTTTGGGGGTATTTGTGATAGAGTAGGTCCAAACTAAAAACAACATCAATGACTTATTTTTAAACTTCTAAGAAATAGCTTACCAAACAGAAACTTGGTATTTTGATAAGCACTGTCTTGGCAAGAAGCCATATTTGGGCATTTCTGGTCAAGAAGAATGTCTCATAGACCTTTCTTCACACATATTCATCTTCAAAGGGTCCTTGGCAGGGGTAGTTAGGTGGCACAGTGTATACAGTGTCAAGCCTAGAGTCAGGAGGACCTGGGTTCAAATCTAGCCTTGGACACTAGTATGGCCTTGGATAAGTCAACTAATCCTATTCCCCTATTCCTTGCCCTTCTGACTTAGAGTTAACTTTCTTAGTATAAGTTCTAAAACAGAAGAGCAGTGAGGGCTAGGCAATAAGAATTAAGTGACTTGCTCAGGGTCACACAACTAGAAAGTATCTGAGGCCAATTTGAATCTAGGTCCTCTCAACTCCAGGCTTGGTGCTCTATCCACTATGCTACCTAGCTATACCAATTTAGCTTTCATTTTCAAGGCAATTTAGGTATATGGACTGTTTACCAGAAAGTAATCTCTTTGGGATCTTAGCAGTGAAGGGAGCCCATTATTAGTACAATGAGGTGCATTCTCAACTGGTTGGATTTAAATAGTAGTCATTATTGGCTTGATGTCAGTTTGGAGAGGGAGGTCTCCAGTGGACCTCACTGAAGTTTAGATGAAGGAAGAGTGTCTAGATAGCAGCTCACCTTAAAAAGATCTTTAGACCTTAGTCAAGTGTTGACCCACATGTATCAGTAGTGCAGTGTGGCAATCAGGAGCACTTAAGCCATCTTAGAATGCACTGAAAGATGCAGACTTTATATCCATGTCCAGACTGAGAAGATGGAGATCCCACTGCCCTTTAGACTCCATATGGAGAATAATGTTGAGCCCTGAATGCTTAAGAAAATCACTAAGATCATTAAGACTATTAAGAAGGCTGCTGTGTGTACAGAGTGGGGATTATAGATCTAGAGCTGGAAGAGACCCACCTCTGGGGCCATCTGATGTAATCCCCTCATTTTACAGACCAGGGAGCTTACATAAATAGTCCCTAGTCACACAAAGTAGAAAGTGTCAAAAGTGGGATTTGAACCCTAGTCCCTTGATTCCAGAAGAAGTATTATGGTGAAGAAATCCAATCTTTTGTTCTGTGAAAGTCAGTCAGAGGAACAGGGGATAGCTTGGAGAAGAGAAAACAAATGGAAAAGGGGGTAGCTAGGTCATACAGTGCCAGGCCTGGAGTTGGAAGGACCTAGGTTCAAATCTGGCCTGAGAGGCTTCATAGCTGTGTGACCCTGACAAATCACTTAATCCCAGTTGCCTAGTCCTTGCTGCTCCTCCGTCTTAGAATTGATATTAAGACAGAAGGTATGGGTTTTTAAAAAAGAAAATAAAGGGAAGGGCAGGGATAACTGTTTTCAGATATTCAAGGAGCTGACCCAGAGAAAAGGGGCTAGATTTGTTCTGTTTGGCCTTTGGTGACAAGATTAGAAATAGTGGAAATTCTGAAGAGACAAAGTTGGCTTGATATAAAGAATAACTTCCTAGCAATTAGAACTATCAGCATATAATGAGCTGACTACCTCTCATGGTTGTGAGTTTTCCTTCACTTAAAGATTTCAAGCAAAAAGTCTAGATAACCACTTGCCAGGTATTTTTTTACGGGTTTGGGTTGAAATTGGATCAGATGGCATCTGAGATCCAAGTTTCAGTGAGTTTGTGAATTTGCATTCATTAGAGTCCATTATAGCACCCTGCTGCAAACTTAGGGGGAGTGTGAACAGGAAGATTTAGAAAGTAAGGAAGAGTTGATTTGTGTGCAGAAAATGTTAATCTGATTTTTTAAATGACCCTTACCTTTCATCTTAGAATCAATACTGTATATTGGTTCTAAGGTAGAAGAATGATAAGGACTAAGCAATGGGGGGTAAGTGACTTGTCCAGGGTAACACAGCTAGGAAGTGTCTGAGGCCAGATCTGAACTCACGACCTCCAATCTCTGGGTCTGGCTCTCAATACACTGAGCCACCCAGCTACCTCTTTAGTCTTGATTTTTAAAAAGTGAGAAGTATGAAATCTTTGAAAGTGTGTCAGTCTGAGTAGCTCTGAGAACTTAGGGTCCTTCCTTGATTCGTAGATGGGGGGGGTAGGGGTGGCTATTTTCTCTTTTTAACTAACTAGACAACTATATTCAGAAGTCTTCATATTCTTCAGTATGACTTCTTTGATTTTTAGTTTTCTCTGAAGTGTAGCTGGCTACTTAAAATTATTAATATATTGTGTTTATATAAGCTTCATCTCGAAATATAACCCTTTTTCTTCTGCTACCTAGAGAGCCAACCCTTATAACAAAAGATGGAGAAAAAGGGGGGAGAAAAGTACCTAGTATTAATTGAGTCTGACAGTATATGTAATATCCCAGACCCACAGTCCTGCCCTTTTCTGTCTGTCTCCCTATCTTCCATCTTGCAAAGCAAAGAGGGATATGTATTTTCTTATTTCTTCAGGGTCATAACTGGCCTATAATTACACAGCTATTTGAGTTTCCATTTACATTATTCTAGTCTTATAATAACTTGTATATAACTTAAAATTGTTAAGAAGTGATCTGAAGCTGTTTTTTTGAAATCAAAAAACCAGTCCCCAGTTTTATCTAGGGGATATATATTCCCCTATAGATATATTTAACACTCAGAACTGTGAGAGGAAGAGGCGAGAGGTGATACTGCATAGGGATTCTAATCTTTCAACTAAAGTATTGCCCAATAGTTGGGTTAATTTACACATGTTTATACATGCATGTTAACAGAGCATCTTCACAGAGATTATTTCATTCGCATCCTTATTACATCCCTCTAAGGTAGGCAGGGCAGCTGTCATCTTCCCCATTTTTTTTTTAAACAACAGAGAAAACCTCAGAGAGGCTCAGAGAGGCTGATTGCCCAAGCTCACAGATAGTGACAGAACTAATATTAGAATCTAATTCTTCAGCCCCTAGTTGGCACCATGTCTACCTTCTTTTTATATCTAGGACCATCAATTATTTGGTCATTGAACATTTATTAATTACTTCTATGTGCCAACCATTGTGGGGGAGTCACAAAAGTTAAGTTAGGTATGGTTCTTGTCTTCAAGGAGATTTATAGTATAGTAGGGACTATGTAGTAGGAACCTCTTTCAGATATTTAGTATTTTAGGTTAAAAAGCACTGGATCTATATCAGGTGACCTAACTAGATGAACTTCAAGAACTTCAGACACATAATGTCACTGGAGAAGAGAGAAAATTTTCTTGACTAGTAGTTTTGACTGCTATAGTTATAGGTTCTCCAAATTTATATCCATATAGCACCTATCTATGTCATTCACTGGAGAGTGTCCCGCACACGGAGAGGTATCTCATGTTGTGTGTTAATGAGTTAGAAACCTTTAGAAAACCAGAATTTCCATCTTACTTGGTCACCTTGTACTTACCTTTCATCTTCTTTGGAAAACTCAAAACACAGTTCTTGGGATGAGAGGGGAAAGATGACTGGTTTTGTCAGGGAGACCTCATTTGAATCTCAGTGTTAGGTACCAACTATAGAACCTTGAGCAAATCTCTTAAATCATCATTGTATCCTGAAAAATGAAGATAATAATGGCACCTACCTCCTAGGTGCTATATATAAATGTTAGTTATCATCATCATTATCATTCTTTCAAACATCCTGGCAGAAATTCTTGTTTCCATTTTTATGAAACCAGAATGATAAATTAGTTTGTACCGGGTTGCCCTGGGAGGTCTTAGTGTAGAACCAGGAATCACCTTCAGTGCCCCAGACTTCTGGGCTAGTTTCATATTCATAACACCAAACTAATATGCCAGGGAAATTTCCCTAAGGTTTATTGAGTGAAGGAGAAGGAAAGGTATTTGACTTATATAGGAACAAAACTTCCTGAAGTTCTTTCCAGTACTTAATATTTTAGGTTAAAAGCACTAGATCCATGTCAAGAGTTCTAACTATATCCTCTCGTGCATGGCTAGGAAATAACAGCTTTCGACAGATCTTTCTTGTAAGAAGTAATCATGATTTGAGATAATTTCTGAGTGAAGGTTTAGGATCAACATGACTTGTTTGCATTTGTTAAGGTAATGTCTGCTCTCCAAGCCAGTTGTTAACACACTGTCATCACCAGCAAGCCTGCAGGCCAGGTTCCCTGAGAAATGGTTGTCACCAGTATGTGATAAGTCTAAAGGTCACTGAAGCTGTGCCAGCAAGCTACTGCTATATCAGTCATTCTTTTTGCTGCTAATGCTGTGTATCTCTTGTGGCTGCTCAGCCCTTGCTTCCTCAGTTTTGTGGATTTCCTGGTTACTATTTGATCATTTATTCTGCTTCCACCATTCTGGTAGATTTCTTGGTTTCTTTTTGTGAACTTTAATATTTCAGCCATCACAGGCCTTCTTCAGTCCTTTACACATTTCTCTTGCTTTACCTGTTTCATTACTGGAAAATAAGCTTGGTTTGAAGGATTCAGAAGGCCTAGTGCTTCCTGTTCATCTACTGAGGATAGAAGTGGGCTGAGGAGACAGTTGGGGAAGTCCACAAAGCATGAAGGTTGGGCCATTGGATGAATCAGATGCCAAATAAACAGTAAAATAAAATGGTGCTTATGTGTTAGAGGTCTATACTAGTTTGATATGTCTAAAGTCCTTTCGAGTAGCAACTTGGAGATCTTTCAGCAGTAGGATAGAGCAAGGTTGTATGATCAGCAAATAGTAACCAAGAAAACCTTTAGAAATAACTGACTAAGAGAAGAGATATGCAACCTCACAAGCAAAAGGAACAATTTTTGGTGTTGCGATAGCTTTAGCTACCTTTTGTGTTCCTCTTCCTGGTGAGCATCCTAAGGGATACTTGCCTTGAGGCTTGCTAGTGATGGCAACTCCGGGTAACTATTTGGCTAATGCAGGGATGGGGAAGTAAGCAAAAGCATTTCCTGGACTATAGGATAGAGTTGAAAAATAAAGACTGTACAAACCACAGCTGTAGTAATAGTCAGGGAACAGTCTCCACATGTGCACAGTATGGCCATATCTTTTCTTACATTTTGAGAGCAATTACTATCTGTAACATCGATATGATTATGAAAACTGGTCAGAATTCAGATGGGCTAGCATGCTTTCCCTGTTTTCTTCTCTGCCCTCAGGTGATGTGGATTCTCTGTTCTCTTCCTCTCCCCACAGGTACAGTTGGTGTCCAGCTTCCAGGAATGCATGAATATGGTGCCATCGGGGGTCCAACACATGCCACCTCCTCTGCAATGTGGGCTTGTCAACACTGCACCTTCATGAACCAACCAGGCACGGACCACTGCGAGATGTGTAGCCTCCCCAGGACCTAACACTCCCCACCATCCTCCTGGGCAAACCTGGGGACCAGACTTACAGCCCTCTTAGAAGCCAGGATCATTTCTCATGATTCTTCCCCTGTAATGATGCCCCAATGGTGGGCAGACCTGAAGAAGGGGAAAAGGCTACCCATGGGTCTCTGCGACCCACAGAAGCATCTTGGCACTGTTCTTTCCAGAGGGTACCCACTAGATAGAGGGATCCAAGGCTGGGTTTTCTGCCAGGCTGAATTTAATCTCAAAACTGGAAATCCCAAAACTATCCCCAATGCAAGAAAGTCAGACATTTAACCTCAGTTTACAGTTTTGCAATTTGTATTTGATAAGAACTATGCCCTTCTGTGTCCCCTGGAATTTGCTTTTCCTGCAGCCTTCCCCTTTCCTTTTGCAATTTTCTCATTTTTTTAATGCTCTTGCCCTTTCCACTTCCTCCACTCCTAGTCCCCTTTAAAAACCATATTGGCCCTCTGCCCTGTCCTTTGTTTTCTACTCCATTACCAGGTATTGGATGCCTTCTGACAGTGGCGGCTGCTTTTTTCCCCTCTTCAGCTTGGCCAGTTATCTGGTTAGAATGAAAACCAGAAGGGTCAGATGAGCTGTGTCTTGGGACAGGGGGCTTCCCTTGTTGATTTGCATGATTTTTCCCCCTTTTCACCTCATTCTTCCTCTCACCAGACTAGGAGGTGAGATTTAAAGATCTACATTGGTTATAATGACAGCAATTTGTAATTCTTTCCTACAGGCCTTTTTAGTTTGTTTTTATTCTTAAAGAGAAAAATACTGCACAAAAGGGGAGTGAGAGGCTACTTTCCACTTCCCTTTCCTTCTCCCTTCTCAAGCTTTCACCTTAATCAATCCCTTTTGGGGTGTGTGTTTGTGGATGGGTGTGTACGTAGATAAGTGTGGATCCACAGTTAGCTATCCTTTGAAGTAAACCTCAGTGCCTGAGTCTTTCCACCAAGCTACACAGTAAGGACATTTTTAAAAGCTGAAGGTCTAGAGGGGGGGGAACTGAAGAATGAGCTGCATCCAGGCAAGTGGAACACTGGAGCTGAGCACTGGAGTTGGGCTATTTTAGTTTTGTTTTGCTTTTTAAATTTTTAATTAATGCCATAGTCCCCTGGGTCTAGCAGAGGTAAGCTCAGCTCAACCGCAGTATTAAGTATTGTGTTCCCACCCACCACCTTCTTTCCTCTTCCTACTTCCTGAGCCCTGGGTCTTCTGATTCACTGGTATGTCAACTGTGGCAATCCCAGGAGGGAATTTAGGGTTCTGCTAAGTGTGAGGTCTGTGCAAGGACCCCTGAGAAGGCAGCCAAGGAAATAGAGAATGACAGCTACAGGGAAAAAACAGAGGGCCTAATGGGTTCCCTAGCATTTATTTACTGGCCTAAACTGCCTGCAGGTGAGTAAGAACATCATAACGCAACACCTCATGGAAATTCTTTAGAATTTCCCTCATATTGAGCCAACTGGCCTGGGCACCTTGTTACTATTTTGTCTTGATGCCAAATGCAAACTATCCTCAGCCATTTAGTATAAAGGAAAAGGGCACAGCTGCTAGAATGCTTCTATCACTTTTACACATCATGATATTTCTTGCATATGCTGAACCCTCTTTTCCTCTTGGGTTCTAGAGAGAATGTTTGCATCTGCTAGTTTGCATGTTGACTTCTGATGGTATCAGAAAGCTCAGTGTAAGCTTTGGCTGATATATTTGGGCAGAACTGGCTAGTGGCATTAGTGGTTTTCCTGGCCAAGGGTTTGCCTGGCCTGTAACTTCCTTCAGGGGCATGTGGTACTATTGCATAAGAACGATTGGAGCATGAAATCCTGCACAGGGGAGCACCTCTCCAAGGTAATCTATTCTAGAGCTATTGAAAATGGTTTTGGGGACTGACTTTTTATTTAGAATAGTAAATATCCTGATTAGTTCAGACATGCATCTAGTTCATAATCTTCCATTTGTGCATACACTGAAATCATTCATTTTCAACCAAGTAGAGACTTAACCTTGTTTCTGAGACATAATATCACAAATGTAGCATCAGATCACAAGAAGAAAAGGCCTAGGCTCCTCCTCTGCTTGCTCTAGTCTCCTTTATTTGCTGCTTTTGTTTCACTTTACTTTCAACCATTATTTTTTCCCTCTGAGAAATTCTGGCATTCACACAACTTTCTTTGTCCTTTTTATTTTATTTTTGTTTTGGTTTAACTGCCTTAGTTCAACAATGGACTTTGTGCCATTATCCAAAGAAAGCCAGTGAGGGCTTAATGAAGCTATACATAGAGCAGTGGGGTTGGTAGGAGGGCCAGGCTTCTGACCAGATCCTGGTCACTTCCTCCAACCCCACTGATTAATCTGAAGGGACAATTTGCCTTCCTAAATGCAGAAAGCCTGAACTGATCTTGCTTCTCCTACTTATAGTATAGACCATTTTCCCTTTGTTGTCCCAGCCAGCACATCTCCCTCAATGTAGCCCATTGCAATTTCTACACTAGAAGAGTAATGGTCCACAAACCAGGAAGGTGGTGACTGATAGGGCTCAGGGTAGAAGGGCTCATGCAGGCAGGTGCAGCAGCCTTTTTTGACAAGAAAGATGTTGATCTTTTCTTAGCCCACCTCTCTTCTCCCCTTACAGTTTTCATAACTAAAAACTGGCTCTCTGGGGGTGTTGGTGCTCCAGCTTTGCCTGTTTGCAGATGTGCATTTGTTGGATTTGGATTGGAGTTCTCTTAATTACAGCCCTGTAAGTGAAATCTAATAAAAGTACCTGAAATGACTCACTGGAGCCCCCACTTTGTTGTCCTCCATTTAATGTTTGTTTTGCCTTTTTCAACAAAACCCTCATAACAAATATACAAAACAAATTCCCATTTTGGTTGTGTCCAAGAGTATATTTTTTACTCTACATCTTCAGTCCATCTCCTCATTATGATTACCCATTGGTTCTCTGAAATTGTTGTTAGATACTCATTGATCAGAGTTCTTTAATCTTTCAAAGTTGCACACCTTTTAAAGACTCATTACATAAATTCTTTTGGTTCTGCTCACTTTGCATTGTTTTTCCTGTTTCCACATTTTTCTGAAATTGACTCTTGTCATTCATCTCTTATGGTATAATTCCATCATATTTATCTATTGTAACTTGTTCAACTATTGCCCAATTGACAGATGCCCCTTTAGTTTCCAGTTCTTTACAACAATGGGGAAAAGAAAACAACTACAAATAACTTTATACATGAAGGCCCCTTTCCTTGTCAGAGAGTGCAAGTTAGTGATTTTGGGGAGTAGTTCAAATTGCTTTTCCGAATGGCTAGACAGAACATATCTCTAGTAGCAGCAGTTCATTAATGTTCCTGTTAGCCTGCAATTTTTCCAATATGCCATTTTCCACTTTTGGCACCTTTGCTAGTATGATGGGGTTGCTTTATTTTGCATTTTCTAATTATTAGTTATTTGGAATTTTTTTCCCCAAAATTTTTGATTGTTTGAATTTCTTTCTTAGAAAACTGACTTTTCCTATCTCTTGATCATTAATTATCTTCCATTTACTGCTGAGGGTGGAACCCAGTGTCTTTCCCACCCAAATTATCTCCCTGGCATTAAAAAATTCACCACAGAATTGTGGCTTTTGTTTTCTAGTATTGTCTATCATTTATTTCCTGATGGATTTGTGATCCACTTGTTGCTATAAATTAGTTTTTTATTAGAGGAACCCCCATTCATTGAGTTTTCTTCCTCTTGTCCCTTTAATGCTCCCAATTATATCTCGAGATTTCTTTTCCACTATCCTTGGTTGTAGAATTAGTAGAAGATGCTTGCAATTTTTTTTGCATGTAATATTGAGCAGTAAGCAGAATGAAAAAATGGTGTGTTTGACGGCTAGTTTGATTTTGAGGCAGGCTAGTGGAAGGCTATTAAAATACCAAAAGTTAGATGTATGTTCAGTGTACTACACCACCCCACCTCCCTTCAACCACATGTCTCTAATTAGTAAAGGACTGAACTTGACTTCCATTTTGCAACCTTCCCAGACTAACCTCTTCTGTGGGCAACATGATATTCAAAAGGAATGTTAAAAAGCAGATGTGTTTCATCTTGCTATATTAACTGTTCTTCCTGATTCTTTGGAGATTTCCAGAGAAGCAGGTATAAAGTCAGAGAAAAATGCTTCAAAGTCCAAGACATTCATTGTACTTGGCATTGTTGAGACACAGTAGTCAGCATCTTGGCTAAATTTTTTGCCCCATGCAGTATTTCTTTTAAAAAATGTTTCCTTCTTCAAAGAACAAGCTCCTGAAACCTCTTTCATTGTGCACCCAGGCTTATAATGTACACAATGGATTATTCCCATCCTCATAAGGTCTTCATTTTCCTACTTACACTATCAGAGGGTAACTTCTAAATTCAGTCCACCAAACATTAATTCCCCACTACTTGCATAGAAAGCCTTCCAAGAGCTTCCAGTCCCTGGCCCCAGAGGTTCCAAAAAAAGTAGAAGTGAAGAGGTAGATTTATCTCAGACAGAGATCAGCCTACATGAAAGAAGAGCAAGGAGTCCAGTTTGACTGAACTTTAGAATGCATGAGTAGTAGGAATATACCCTCTGGAAAAACAGATAAACCAAGTTGTGAAGAACTTTGCCAAATAGAGTAGTCACTATTTTATCCTAGATGATGTAGGGAGTTGCTGAAGCTTCTTGATCAGGGAAGTGACATGTTAGCAGCTGTGTGGTAGATGGATTGGAGAGAGGATGAGTCTTCACAGTGAGATCAATCAGGAAGTTATTGCAACAATCCAAAGGTCTGAACCTGAGTAATAGTGTAAGTGGAGCAAAGGGGATAAATATGAGAGATGTAGAATCCACAGAACTTGATAACTTTAGACTGTTGGTGGGTGGAAAGAGCAAGTGAAAATGGATAACAACTTTCAAGCTTGGGTGAATTGAAGAATGGGCAGTCAAGCAACATTTATTAAGTACCTACTATGTGCCAGGTGTGCTAAGCTCTGGCTGTGTCCTTGACAGAAAGGCTAGGAGGAAGATAAATTGTCTTTGAAATGTTGAGTTTGAGATGCCCATGGGATATCCAAGTATAGATATCCAGCTAGGAGTTGGAGGTGCACAACTTGAAACTCAGAAGAGATGAAGACTGGATATGTGGATTTGGGAGTCATGTGCAGAAATAATGATAGTTGTACCCAATCGATAAACATTGATAAATGAGCCTGCTATGTGTCAAGCACTGTGCTAAGTGCTGAGAATATAATGAAAGGTTAAGAGTCAGTACCTGTTTTCAAGGACTGTACAATCTAACATGGGTGAGAGCAGTTAGCAGCTAGGTGGCTCAGAGGATAGCACCAAAGAGGTCCTGGATTCAAATCTGCCTTCAGATGCTAGCTGTGTGACCTTGGGCAAGTCCCAGCATAGAAACAACTATGTACAAACAAGGTATATATAGGACAAACTGGAAATAATCAACAGAGGGAAGGCTCCAACATTAAGGGAGATCAGGAAAGGCTTTTTATAGAAGATGAGATTTTAAGTGGGACTAAACCAAGAGATTGATGTGACAAGGGAGAAAATTCCAGGCAGGGTGAGACAATAAAAATGCCTGAAGTCAGGAGATGGCATGTGTTGTGCAATGGATCTAGATTACCTAGAGGAAAAATGGAGAGCCCAGGGTGAAGTCCTGAGATACATCTATACATGTAAGATAAACTAGATGATCATGTTGGAAAGGAAACTGGAATTTGTCAGGCAGGAAGAAAACCCGGATTATCATGAAAATCCAGGGAGTAAATTGGTCAAGAAAGTCAAATGCTGCAAAGGTAAAAGAATGAAAACAGCAAAAAGGCTGTTGGAAATAAAGTCATTGATAACCTTGAGGAAAGCAATTTTAGAAAAGTGGGATTCAGCAGTAGGGACAAAGCCAGATGATAAAGGATAGAGAAGTGAGTGGAAGATTAAAAAAAAAAAGGTAGAGATATTGAATATAAGATATTTCTCTAGGAAGGTTTGAAGTCAAAAATACCATTGTGTGACTTCAGTGGGTGATGGGAGTAATACTGGGGTGGAATAGTGGAAAGGGAAGAGCTACAATAGAACAAAGAGAAAAATGCTTCAAGGGTTGGGAACAATATAAAGTTAGACCATTTTGAAGGGAGGAAAATAAAGCTAGAACAAGAATTGGCTGGAGATAAAGTTAGAGGCAATGCAACTTGTACATATATAAAAGTATAATATAAATCTAACCAAAAATGCCATGGCTGGTCAGAGAAGTTTCAGGGCCCCTCTCAACTCTAGACTGAAAGTGAGAAATTGAGAATGGTTTGTAGCAGGAGCTTGGAATAGCTGGGACTGATGACCTGTCATTCAAACGAGAGCATTCTGATTTGGAATGTGACCGTCAGAAGCAGTTGGAGGAAGACCAACTGATGTCTGGGCCTTCTGACTTGAAAGAGGAAAGAAGTCTGTTTTCTCTTGGCTTTTTGAGACTGAAGCCTGAAGGTGGTCTCTGGGCTTTGAAGACAGAAGAAAGAAAGCAAAGTCCAGCTCTCTCTGATTTACTCTGTTGTGATAGTGACTGAACTTCCAGACCTATCAGCCATTTCTCCCAATTGAACTATATTTCACCATCCTCCAAAATAAGACTCATAGTAGTATTAGGGAAATTCCCAACCCTCTTCCCCTCCATTTCTTATCCTTCCCTGTCTTCCCCAATAAACCCCTTACTTAAGATAGAGAAGAGAAAGAGTATTTCATTTGAGACATCACAAAACTCACCCTGCGTTGATTTAAGAGACTAATAGAAAATCAAAGGGAAGGGGGAGGGAAGAAGTAGGGAGGTTGAAGGGAGGAAGAGAGGAAGGGAGAAAGAAAGATTTATCAGCCTGATCTTTAGATATCAATTACCATTCAAAGTAGTCCCTTATTACAAGACCTATGGACTTAGGAAAATCAAGTTCAGTTTTGGGATAGCCTGATCACCTAGGTGAGGGGGCAGACTCCTTTCCTCAGCCTCTCTATATTCTGACTGGCACCCAGAGGAAGGAAACTTTACTTAAATCTTTGTTTCAGGCTCCTTTCACCAAAAGGGAGGGTAGAAAAGTATTTGGTATATACTCTAGATCAGGTACAGGACAGATATTTGTTCCCTATACATAAAAGAAATTCATAACAAAAAATTTTACAAGTTCAAATGAATAGACAAAAAATATATACACTAACATGATTACTATTACACTCAATATATAGAGGGAAATACAAAAGCTACAATTATACATTATACTCTAATGGTTGAAACTCTTCAGGACATTTTATACACATTACCTGTCTCCCTCAAAATCAATGTCTTCTGGAAAGGTCAGAGTTTAGGTTCATTCTCCAGCCAGTGGTCATTGCCTAGGGTAGTAGTATACTTGACAGGAATTCTCTTCAAAGACAAAATATCCAGCCTTTCCAAATCTCTCAAACTAACAAGGTGGCTGCAAAGTCTGGACATGTCCATCTTGGGAAAATACTCATTCACCTAAGGCTTTTTTTTTTTTTAACCACTCAAAAACTTTCTTTAATGCCAGGTAGAGTGAGTGCTTCAACCCAAACATACCAACACGTGCTCACAAAAAGAATACAAGCTATTCAAGGCCTGGTTTTAAGACTTTCAATTGTCCCTTTCTCCAGAATAATACTTGCTTGGGTTCCTTACAAGGAGAGAAGGTCTATTTATAATCATAAACCTTCATTTCAGGAAGCTATGTGGCTTGGGCTCTGTAATCTTGTGTGGAGGGAAATGGAAAATCTATAGGTTTGGTAGAAGAGGGGAAGGAAGGAAAGAGAAAACATACTTATTAACCATTAAATATTAACTCATTTGATCATCACAATAACTTTGTGATATGGGTGCTATTATTGCCCCATTTTACAGTTGAGGAAACTGAGGAAGACAGAAGTGACTTGCCCAGGATTACATAGCTAGTAAGTATCTGAGATCAAATTTTAATCCCCATCTTCCTCACTGAAGGCCCTATGCCACCTAGCTACTTAGCAATGAAGAAACAATAGATTCTGGGGTTCTCTGATGAAAAGATTACTGATTTTTTTTTAAGTAGGTTAAGCAAAGATACCAGTTTAAATTCACTCTGGCTCCTCCACAATCCATTTTCTAATCAACTACTTGGTCCCTGCCTTTTCTGCATTAAGGTGAACAAAGGATTGGGAATTAACATAGGGTTGTGCTTTTTGTTTTTCAACATCAGAAAAGATTAGGAAGTTGGAATTGTCTTCCTTCAATCATAAATTCTCTGCAACATTTACAGAATCATGAGATAATAGCATCGTAGCATTACATTAAAGTACACTAGGGGTCATCTAGTCCAGCCACTTCATGTTACTGAGGTAACTGATGTTACCCAGATAGCCAATAAGAATTTATTAAGTACCTACTATGTGCCAGGCAAGGCAAATAGGTGGTTCAGTGGATAGAGTACCAGGCCTGGAGTCAGGAAGGCCTGGGTTCAAATGTGACCTCAGATATTTACTAGCTGTGTGGTCCTGGGCAAGTCATTTAACCCTGTTTGCCTCAGGTCCCCATCTGTGAAATGAGCTGGAGAGAAGGAAATGGCAAACCACTCCTGTATCTTTGCCAAGAAAATCCTAAATGGGATAATGAAGAGTTAGACATGAGTGAAATGACTGAACAAAACCAAAAACTATGTCAGGTACTGTGTTAAGTGCTGGGAATTGTCAAAAAGGCATGCATGCAAAGGACATCATCTGTCAGTCAAATGAGGATTCTTTTTGGAATATGACTGGGAGACAGTTGAAGCCAAGCCAATGACTGGACTGAGCTTTTGGCTTCTGACAGAGGTGGAGAAGAAGCTTTTGTATCTCTGGGACTGACTTGGCTGAAGGAAGAAGAAAGACAGTTGTCCTCATATCTCTCTGACTGACTTGGTGTCACAAATGTGATAGAATTGCCATTTCCTCAATATCCTCCTAACCAAGGCTCCCGGTAGAGAATAGGGAAAATCCTATCCCTCTTACCTTATCCTCCACCTTTCCTGTTTTCCTCATTAAACCCTTACTTGAGTTAAGGAAGAGAAAAGAGTATTTTCTCTAAAGCATCATAGTTCACACTGAGTGAAACTGAAGACAGGGGGGAGGGGAAGCTGAAAGGCTTCTGAAGAGGGGAGGAAGGGAGACATAAAGGGAGGAGGGTAGACAAACTTGATCCATTAGTTATTTAGTATACATCAATGTACACCCTCAGAAAATATATCTATTACAGATTGGCACCCCAGATGGGGATTCTTCAAGTGAGGTGTGCATCCCCTCAAAAACTGCCTTCCCTCAAAAACTGCCTTCGGATGTGACTAGAAGACCCCTCACTATTAGCCTGTAGACCCAAAATTGATTCTGCCATTTCTGAGAGATGATCAATGAATGTAGCTGGATGTTCCCCTTTGTTCTGCATGAGTTTATCAAATCTTGCCCATGTATTAGGCTTCGAGCAACATTGCTTTATAGCTTGGAGCAAGTCTTCCCTACATTTCCTCAAGTAGGACATGCTTGTTGGGTTTGCAAAATGTAGGTCTTCTCTTTACTCCTCTGTGGGCCAACTAGTTAAGTTATCTGTTCTGGTCTTCTCAAGGAATTGCCTTTGCTCATGGGGGCTAAACAGTTCAGACAGGAGAAACTTTACATCTTCAAAGTCTGGGTCAAAGATCCTAAAAGCACGTTTCAGTTCTTTCTGCGTCTTAAAAGGTTGCTCTAAACATTTTGGAAAACGTCTTTTCAGGGATTCAAGTTCCTGGGATGTAAACTGCCTATGCACTTTAGATTGTAGCACACCAGCTGTGCTTGAAAGCATGGTGACCTCCTTTAATGGACACATTTTTTTCTGGTTCACTATCAGACTTAGTGTCCTTGTCACTTTCATTTCCCTTTGCATTGACCTTAGATTTCTTTGCCTTCCTTTCTTTTTCTTTGGGTGCACTATCTGCCTGGCCATTGTTCTTGTTCTTAATCTGGCCTAACCCTTTTTCCTTGATCAATTCCTCAAACAATTTCTTGATAATGTTTTCCAGGTTATTATCTACTACCAGTATCTGTTCTGCCTTTTTGGACATAACAAATCTATATATCTTCTTCAAATAGGTCAGAGTCTGTACGACTGCCATAGTAATGATGTATACTTGAGTCAAAACCTGCCATAGTATAGGTTCAGTCTGAAATGGCAACTGCAGTATAAACATGGTGGTGTTGCCAATATAATCCAGAGAATCAAATATCATATGGGTCATTTTGCTATAGAGTATATTGTAGACCCAGAATCCAGTAATGGCTGCCAGTACCACAGCTCCACAGAGAATTTGCTTAAACATTTTTTTCCTAAGGGATTGTGTAGTTCAGTCGTTTTAGGGGTGCCAATCTGTAATAGATATATTTTCTGAGGGTGTATATTGATGTATACTAAATAACTAATGGATCAAGTTTGTCTACCCTCCTCCCTTCCTCCCCCTTTTCAATCTCCCTTCCTCTCCTCTTCAGAAGCCTTTCAGCTTCCCCCCCCCTCTTCAGTTTCACTCAGTGTGAACTATGATGCTTTAGAGAAAATACTCTTTTCTCTTCTTTAACTCAAGTAAGGGTTTAGTGAGGAAAACAGGAAAGGTGGAGGATAAGGTAAGAGGGATAGGATTTTCCCTATTCTCTACCGGGAGCCTTGGTTAGGAGGATATTGGGGAAATGGCAATTCTATCACATTTGTGACACCAAGTCAGTCAGAGAGATATGAGGACAACTGTCTTTCTTCTTCTTCCTTCAGCCAGGTCAGTCCCAGAGATACAAAAAGCTTCCTCTCCACCTCTGTCAGAAGCCAAAAGCTCAGTCCAGTCATTGGCTTGGCTTCAACTGTCTCCCAGTTACATTCCAAAAAGAATCCTCATTTGACTGACAGATGATGTCCTTTGCATGCATGCCTCTTTGACAGGATACAGAATGAAGCAAAAAATAATCTCTGCTCTACAATCTAATGGGGGAGATAACAAACAAATATCTGTAGAAACAAACCATCTACAGGATAAATAAGAAACAAATAAGAGAAGGAAGGCACTAGAATTAAGAGGGATTAGGAAAGGCACCTTGTAGAAGATGGTATATTGACTGCAACCTAAGCAAACCAGAAAGCCAGTAGGTGGAGATGAGGGACAGCCAGAGAAAATGTCCAGAGCCAAGAGATGGAGTGTCTTGTTCATGGATCATCCAGGAGAGTAGTGTTACTGGATCAAAGAATACCTGTCAAGAGAGTAAGATGTAAGAAGTCTGGAAAGGCAGGAGAGGGCTAGGATATGAAGGACTTTCTGAATATCAACCAGAGCATTTAAAAATTTTTATTTTGGAGGTGATAGGAAGTCCCTGGAGGAATTTGTTGAGCAAGGAGTGACATGGTCTAGGTTGCCCTTTAGGAAAATCATTTTGGTGACTGAATGGAGTAAGTAGACTTGAGGCAGGGAGACCAATCAGCAGCCCATGACAATGGTCCAAATGTGAGGTGATATGGGAGTACACCAGAATAGTGACTGTGTCCATGGAGACAGATGCTGCAAAGGTGAAACTGACAAATTGGATAGAGATGGGGAGGGATCCAGGATGACTCCTAGGCTGTGAGTCTGAGGGACTGGAAGGATGATGTTGCCCTTGACAATCATAGGGAGATTAGGAAGGAGGATAGATTTAAGGGAAAAGATAATGAGTCTCATTTTGGATATGTTGAGTTTAAGATTTCTACTGGACATCCAACTCAAAATTATTGAAGAATAGTTAAAGATGGGAGATTTGGTGATTAGTAGAGAGGTAGATAGAGATTAGTAGAGAAAGATAGATTTGAGAATTGTCAGTATAGAGATAGTAATTAAATCTCTGGGAGCTGTTGAGGTCATCAAGTGAAGTAGAATAGAGGGAGAAATGAAGACAGGCTGGGGCAGAAAGAACCCTGTGAGATATCATGTTTAGAAGGCATGGTTTGGATTTAGATGCAGCAAAGAAGCCTAAGAAGGAGCAGTTAAATAGGTAAAAAGAGAAACAGGATAGAGTGGTATCCCAGAAACCTATAGAGAAGGGAATCTCCAGGAGGAGAGAATCGTCAACAGTGGCAAAGGCTACAGAGGTAAAGGAGAATGAAGACTAAGAAAAGGCCATTGAATTTGACAATTAAGAGATAATCAGTAACTCTGAAGAGAGCAATTTCAGTGGAATAATGAAACCAGCGGTGGGATTGTAAGAGGTTAAGAAGATAGTAAGAGGAAGGAAAGTGGAGACACCTATTACTGCCTGTCTTTTCAAGAGGCTTAGATACAAAGGGCTGAGGAGAAATAGGTTTATGGTTATCAGGGATAGAAGGATCAAGTGAGAGGGGAAATGGAGCAGACATGGGCATATTTGTAGGCAGTATGGAGATATTGAAAATAAGTAATAGAGTAAGGTTGACAGAGGGTATAATCTGTTAGAGGAGGTGGGATGGAATAAGATCACTTGAACAAGTAGAGGGGTTAGCCTTGGAAAAGAGAAAGGCCACCTTATTATGTAAGATAGGGGTGAATGAGGAGATAAAGGGAGAAAGCATCTGAGGAAGAGGGAATTCATGGTGAATGTAAAAATATTTTCTGTAAAATATGAGGCAAGATTCTCAATTGAAAGAGTAGGGAAAGGACAGTTAAGGGAAGTTTGAGGAATGAAAAAGGAGAGTGAGACAGTGAGTTGAAAAGGGAGGATCTCAGACACTTACTTAGCTGCATGATCCTGGGCAAGTCATTTAACCTCTGTCTCAGCTTCCTCAATTGTAAAATGCGGATAATAAAAGCACCTACCTCTTGAGATTGTTGTGTCAATCAAATAAGATAATTGTAAAGTACTTAGCACAGTGCTTGACCCATAGGAAGTGTTATATTATTATTAGCTATTATTATTATTATAATTTGTGTCTAAGTTGGGTTGAAGGAGTAGGTCATGAAAAGTACATAGGTGGGGGGAAGCTAGGTGTGACCCTAGGCAAGTCCCTTAACTCCATTACCTAACCCTTACCACTCTTCTGCCTTGGATGGTAGGTAAGGGTTTAAAAAAAAAAGTGAAAAGGATGAAGAACTGAGTTGTTTGAAAGAGAATCAATGTGTATTTTGAAGTTCTCTAGTATAAAGTTGAGGTGATTGTGAATTAAATAGCAAATAAACAGTTAGGGTTCAGGCTTAGGTCTTTTAATGGCAAATCCTGTGCTCTGTGTAGAATATATGTCACTCATCAATTCTGACACATAGAGAAACTTTTGATTCAAAGTCTTATTACCTAGACTTCTTTGGGCACAGAGACTCAGCTAGAATTTCTGGAAGAGATGAAGCAAAAGTTAAAAAGAGAGAAGTAACAAATGTTTTCATAAATGGAATGAGAGAGCTTGAAGAAAAAGTAGGAAAAAAATGAGAGTCTTTTAGCTCTTTTCCAAAGCTGGATGCCAGGATCTGTTGCTGCTGCATCTGCATCCCTAAGAAAAGATGATAAATGTGGATTTGGCATCTGCTGGACATTGTGGCCATCAATGACTCCTTCCCAGGCTTCATCTACATAGTTTATATGTTCCAATATGATTTCATCTGTGGCAAGTTCAAGGGCACCATCAAGCCTGAGACTGGAAAGCTGGTGATCAATGAAAAAGCCATTACCATCTTTCAGGAGAGTGATCCTACCCGTATTCTTTTTAAACTCTTACTTTCCATCTTGGAATCAATACAGCGTATTGGTTTCAAGGCAGAAGAGTGGTAAGGGCTAGGCAATGGGGTTTAAGTGACTTGCCCAGTATCACATAGATAGGAAGTATCTGAGGTCACATTTGAACTCAGGACTTCCTATCTCTAGGCCTGACTCTCAAATCACTGAGCTACCTACTTGCTCCTGATTCTATCAGTATAGAATGGGAAAATGATAATTACATGTTACATATTTATTGTAATGATAATTATAATTAGACAATTTTGTTACATACTCGTTTTAATAATTGCTGGGGGCCATCAGACCACGACACCTTGACAGTGTTACACGTGGGAGACCACAGAGTGGTCCTTGGTGAGATGTGACTGCCCACTCTATCTCTTTTACATGACCTCTTTCATCAATGTCCATTACCTATGAATTGCATTATTATTATTCCCCCTAGTCTCAAAAGAAATAATGCAAGAGCAAATCACTTGTACCCTAATTCTCTAAAACATCACCAAAAGATCAGACCCTTAAAACCAATCCCAAAAAGACTATCATGGGTTAACTTTTACTTAGGTACATAATTCCCAGCAAAACCACAGCTACAGGCCAAGCCCCAAACTATCCCACTCACAGAAGCCTATTCTCATGAAGCCAGCACACAAATCAATCATAGAGGCCCATAAAATAAGTACAAGTACATCAAGCTTCAATATGCCTCAGTGACTCAATTTCACAAACTCAGGAACTCCCTAGTAAGAACCCTGAGAAATGATCAGTCTAAATTTGAATTATGTTCCCGGTACCCCTCAGCCTCAATGATATGATTGTTGAATTGTCTTTTATTATTCCATTTTATTAAAAGCAATAAGTAAATGTCCTTGATTGTTTGTAAGCTCAAAACTTCTCACAGGGTAATGAGAAAATTAAGCCACCTGTGATGAAATCATTTATCTTGTATTCTGTCTGTAATCACAATACAAAAATACAGAATGTTAATCAAGTGATTTGTTAAAAGTTAACATATCATTTTTCCAATTATCTCTCTTTGAACATGTGTGTTAGGTAATGCAATCTGCATGCCAAGAAAATGGGTATAAAAATAAAAATCAAGCCGGGGAATGGTGGAGCCGCTGTCAGATGCAAAGCAGTCCCATGGCCATAAGCTGTCTTCTGTTTGTTATTTATTTTGACTGATCGTTCACCACCTGTTGGGAACCCTAGAGGCTCGAGTGAGACGACCCCACCCGCAGCAAATAACGATAATTATTTTAAACTTGTCAGTAGCGCATTACCAACTGTCCCTCCATTTTGCCCCTCCCCCTGACTAGAGTTATTTATGACAACTTTGGCATTTTGAACCACAATCCATGCCGTTCCTATTATGCAGAAGACAGTAGATGGACCCTCTGGCAAGTTGTGGCACAGTAGGTGTGGTATTACCCCAAATCTACTAAAACTTTAGGCAAGGTCATCCTTGAGCTGAATGGGAAGCTCACAAGCATTTTCTTCTGTGTTCCTATAACCAACGTATCTGTGGTGCACCTGACCTGCTACGTGGAGAAATCTGCCAAATATAATGGTATTAAGAAAGTAGTAAAGCAAGCATCTGAGGGAACCTTGAAGGGCATCTTGGGCTACACAGCAGACCAGGTGGTATTCTGTGACTTTAACAGTGATACCCACTCTTCTTCTTTGGATGCTGTTGCTGGTATTGCCTTCAATGAGGGTTTTGTCAACATGGAAAGACTTATATGAACTGATTCAAGGTGAAGTGAACAGAATCAGGAGAATAGTGTATACAGTCACAGAAATATTGTATGATGATCAACTGTGAAGGCTTGAACTATTAGCAGCAAAACACATTTCTAAAATAACAACTCCAAGGGATTCATGATGAAAAAAAATGCAGTAAAAGAAGGAATTGTTGGGATGTGATTACAGATCAAAACACACTATCCTTTGCTTTACTTCCTCTGTGAGTTTTTAATTTTATATGAGACACATCTTCAATCACCACATGAGGAATATGGAAACATGTATTGCATGAAAGCACTGGTATATCCTATGTCAGACAATTTATTATACTGAGGTGGGAGAGGAGGAAGGAAGGGAGAGAATCTGTATTGCAAAATGTCAGAAAATAATTGTCAAAAATTGTTTCTACAAGGGGCAGCTAAGTGGCACTGTGTTGATTCTAAGATGGAAAGTAAGGGTTATAAAAATTGTTTCTATGTGTAATTGAAAAATAAGGCTTCATAAAATAATTTATGATTTTGTCAAGCTAATTTACTTGTATGACAATGAGTATGGTTATAGCAAATGTAGAGTAGACCTTATGGTCTGCATGGCCATCAAGGAATAAAGTGGAAAGCCATGGATCTTCATCCCTAGTCAAGAGAGGAGTTCCTCCACTGGGGAGGCCAGACGTTTAACCTATTACCCTATTCTGGAGTTTTCATGCCCTATTCACAGTCCTTGCCCCAAGGCATCCCTGAAGTAGGGAGAAGAAGCATAGTATTATATTGTGTACCATCAATAAAGTCATCATATTCAGTGGACAAAAAAGAAAAGAAAAGAAATAAAGAGGATGGAAGAAGGAAATAGAAAAGGAACTAATAGCTTGGTATAAGAGATACAAAACCTTGCTCAAGCAATAGACTCCCTGAAAATTAGATAGACCAAATAGAAATCAGAGACTCCATGAGCCAACAAGAAATATAAAAAAAAAGTAAAAAAACTGGAAAAAATAGGAGAAAATGTAAGGAACTTCATAGCAAAAATAACTAACCTGAAAAACAGATCAAAGAGAATAAATTTAACAGTCATTAGACTACCTGAATTCTTTAACAACAAAAAAGAGCCTAGACATCATATTTCAAGAAATCTTAAAGGAAAACTTCCCTGATATCTTAGAACCACAAGGCAAAGTGTGAATAGATAGAATCCACTGGAAGAAATCTCAAGATGAAAACTCTTGGGAATATCATAGCTAAAATCCAAAGCTTCTAGCTCAAACAAAAAAATACTGCAGTCATCTAGAAAGAAGTTATTCAAATACCCAGACGTTGTCAGGAAGTCAGGAAGAGACACAATTCAGTAGCCACTTCTCTAAAGAAGCAAAAAACTTGTAATATGATATTCCAGAAAGCAAAATATATGGGTTTGTAGTCACGAATAACTTACTCAGCAAAACTGAGTATAATGCCACATGAGAAAAAAATGGATCTTTAGTGAAATAATGGATATCCAAGCATTACTGATGAAAAGACCAGAGCTGTGGAGAAATTTTGAAGTTCAAAAACAGGTATAAAGAGAAATATAAAAAGGTAAGCATAAATTAACAATAATTAAGGACCTAATAAGAATAAGCTGCTTGCATTCAAAAATGGGGAGGTATTACATGTGTCACCTCTGAACTCTATCATCCTTGGGGTTCAGAGAAGGCATCTAATTAGACAAAGCTTGGGAATGATTCTTTTATGTCTTGATAATCTTAAGAGTAGAAAAAGAGGGGAAACAGAATACATTGGGTGGGAGGAAGGGAAAGAAATATACAGAAAAGTATCTCATATAATTGGGGTACACAAGTAGGCATCTATAGAAGCAGGGGAAAGGGATGGCACTTGAATCTATGAACTGATCAAAAGAAGGAAAACTGCACACACAGGACACACGCACAGAATCAAGTACAGAAAAAAAAAATTTCACTCAAAAGAAAAACAGGAAGGAAATTGAAGAAGGAAAAAGGGGAAATTAGAGAGAGGGTAGATTAAGGAAAGGAATAGTCATAAGCAAAGCAAATTCTAAGGATGTATAAAATATTTATAGTGCTTTTTGAGATGGAAAAGAATGGGTATCCATAAATTAGGTAATGGATGAACAAGTTATGGTATCTAAATGTAGTACAATACTATTATATTAAACTCTTAACAGTGTAATGACCAACCAGGATTCCACAAACTAATGACCAAACATACGACCCACATCCTGATAGAGAGGTGAAGGACTCAGAGATAAATTTTTCTGGATATGGAAATGTGGACATTTTTTTATTGACTATTAAAAAAAAGTCTAATGTCTCTTTTAGAATATTTTCTCTTCCCACTCTTTATTCCAAGGGGAAAGAATATTGGGAATCTTTGCTGTTTCCTATCTCTTCATCATGGTCTCTTTTCCATTGTCCTCCCTCTTACCTACTATTGGTGCTATTGCTGGATTCTTCAGTTCCAGGCAAATGATCTTCAGAATGAAACTCAAGAGAAAACTATGGAGAAAACCATAAAAACTATGTGTCCTAGAATATGCAGGGTACAGCAAGTGCTCAGAAAACCAAAGACAAAGAAATTGCTATTCCTTTTCCCTTGTGAATTTAAGATTCACTTAACACTACAATAAGTATGTGATAAATTCAATATCTTCTGCATTTTTCTCTTCACATTCTGGTGGAGTTGCCATGGAAACTTAGGATGCAGAAGTGCCTGGGAGTGGAGCAGATATTTTTTTACCCAAAGTTCCCAAATGCTTCTGATGATAAATTTGAGGGTTTCTGCAAAGGAGAAAAGCCTGGGAAAGAGGATTGAGAAGGAAGAGTAAGAGCATGTGAGTCATCCTAGAGAAGCTTGGCCTGATGTCACATTCTTTACTAAGGTGAGAGCAGAAGGAAGGACCTGAGCCATGTCTTAATGACAAAACCAAAAGGAGGTCATGCAACTCAGCATTCAATAAGTGGGGCTATGAATGGCTTGAACCATACCAGGCCCAGGCAGATCATGGAATCAGCTGATGAGCCTCCTACTTAGGGTACCTGATCATTTAATTTCTCTGGTTACATCTCTGGGGATGAGTGACCATCTGATGACTGTCTGAACATTAACTTCCTCTTTTGACCCTTTCAAACATAGGGGAAGAGTAAAGTGGGGAGAAATCTATTCTATTCCTTTCCAGTAGGACTGGAATTTATTTCCATTGCCATTAAAAGATGGGGGCTACCAATGTTGATTAGTGTAGTTAACTATGGATTCCTACTTTTGTATTGGTTCCAGGGACCTCCTTCTCCAACCTAGTTTCTGTAGAAATGATCTCCTATCTCTTTCATTTCCTTCCTTCCTTCCTTCCTTCCTTCCTTCCTTCCTTCCTTCCTTCCTTCCTTCCTTCCTTCCTTCCTTCCTTCCTTCCTTCCTTCCTTCCTTCCTTCCTTCCTCTCTCTCTCTCTCTCTCTCTCTCTCTCTCTCTCTCTCTCTCTCTCTCTCTCTCTGTCTGTCTCTGTCTCTTTGTCTTTCTGTCTCTCTGTCTTTCTGTCTCTGTCTCTCTGTCTCTGTCTCTGTCTCTGTCTCTCTCTGTCTCTGTCTCTCTCTCTCTCTCCTTGTATTGGATCCAAGATAAAAAAAGTAGTAAAGACTTGGCAATTGTGGTTAACTGACTTGCTTAGGGTCACATAGCTAGCAAGTGTCTGAAGTTAGATTTGAATCTAGGACCTCCTGTCTCCTATCTTCAGGTTTGACTCTTTATCCACTGAACCCCCTAGCTGTCCCTTTCCTGTCTCTTAAAAAGGAAAAAAAAACCTCTCCATAACTTGCTCCTCAAGCACCATTAAGGACCTTTTCATCACTCTATCCATTTTGACCCTCCCACCCAGGGCCAGAGGGAAAGATCAAATGACAGGCCAATGGATCAAAATGGCAACCCAATAACTGGATATCCTAGGGAGGGACAATAAGGAGCACAAAGGAGGAGGCATGGGTGGGATGGGATTTTTGTTGTTATTCAGTCCTTTCTGTTGTGTCTGATTCTTAGTGACCCCATTTGGAGTTTTCTTGGTAAGGATCCTGGAGTACTTTTGTCATTTTCTTCTCCAGTTCATTTTACAGATGAGAAAAGTATGGTATGATGAAGTGACTTGCCCAAGGCCACAAAACTAAAGACCAGATTTGAACTCAAGGAGAGAAGTCTTCCTGACTCCAGGCCTAGCACTCTATCCACTGTGCCACCTAGCTGCTCAGTATTATGCATTACCTTCTGTCACCCCCTCCCTTGACACACACCTATACCCCATCCCACACATATGTATACAATGGGGTGTGAAACCACACATGCACATATTTGATTGGCCTGTATGACTGTATGAAGGTTGATCCATGACAAAGGAGGATCGGTCCCCAGGAGAGGGCTGGTATAACATAGATCTCTTTCTCTCTCCATGTGCCTGAATGTATGAAGCTTCCAAATAAAGTCCAGACTAAGACCTGGCATTTTTTCTATCTCTCTTTGAATTCCTCTTAAAAGATCTTTCTCCTATAACTCTCCCTCTTTTCTTCACTTTGATGCAAGACTTATTGATCTTATGTATAGATCTAATAATGTACTATTATTATGTACTATACAATATTAATCTTTTTTATTTTTGCAGTAATATAAATTTAAAATATATGTTTGCTAAAATATTAACGTGTACCCAAAAAGCTTTAGACTATGGAAACCTGCCATTTATTGATAAATGTTATGGGACTGTGATTAATGTTTGTGTCTGATTCCAGGAAAAGGGAACAAAAGAGCCATTATACAGTACAAAGAAGCACAAGGTCAAGGAGACAAACCAATCCCAGTGGGATTGATGAGAACCTGCACAATGCCTAGAAGCACAAGGTCAAAAAAGACCCACCAATCTTGGTGGAATTGATGAAATCTGGGCCAAGACAGAAGACTTGTTTGAGGTTCGAGGTTGTAGTTGTTTGATGTACATCAGACACAGACCTTCTCCATGCCACATTCAAACAAGTGTTGAAGTTTGGCTATCATCCTGGCTACCCCTATCCTGAAAGTGAAGGTAAAATCAGAGCAGGGAATGACACTTCCCTTTTACATGAAAATCTAGTTTGTTTTTCTTTCTCATAGTATGGCAACTTCCTGTAGTCCTGGCTGCCAATGGGCAAGTGCAATATTACTACATTTTGTCCTACAGACTTGTGGGACAGAAATTACTTTAATTGGATCCTAATACAAGGGTCTGTTATGAATTTATTCTTGTTTACTCAGAAATTTTTATATACATCGATTTTTGATATTTTGATTCTGATTTTGAATTTTTTCTTTCTCCCAAAGTTTAATTTTTTCTTCTATTTGTTTTTCTTTTTATGTTTTTGGTTTTTCTTTTGATAATTGACACCCCATACTCAGCCATGCATCCTGAGATGATCTGGGTTTTGGTCAACACCCTCTTCAGGGAGGATTGTATATATTTTCATAAAATCCACAATTTAAAATTTTGTTTGAGAAAAAATTTCAGGGAAAGAAGTTTGCTAACTCCTTGAATCCAGAAAATGAACTATTTGGAGAAAGATGCCTGCAGAAACCTACACTGCATCAAGAAGATCCAGAATGAACTTTGGGGTGCAATTGATTGAACTGAAGGGGGTTGAACACATTTATTTTAAATGTAAACTTTTATGCCAAAGGGGACTGCCCCAATTGTTTTTTTGTCAATGTGCTTAGCAAATATTGGTTTTGCTTTCTCTCTCCTCTATTTCCCTCTTATCTCTAACTAGTGTTGTTTTCTTTTAAAAGATGCAATATTGTATATACCTGTATAGGTGTATTTTTAGGGATACAAGATGATTATGTTAAATGATCAACTGGGGAGACTAGTCTCCTAAATGATCACAGGGGGAATTATGAAGTTGGGATTAACTCTCCCCTGCCCATTAAAATTTTTTTCCTGCCCATTTTTAGATTTAATCACCAGAAGTACATGCACCACATTTATACACTTGAGTGCAGGAGGTCTATAGCCCATGTGAGTGAGTGATGAATCAGAATCCACTAACTGCCCCCTGGGCAGTCCTAAAAAAATTTATAGACTATAACTGATCCATGTAAAAGTAGAGGAAGGCATAGGAAGTGACACAAAGAAGCATCTTTAAAAGGAGTTACAACTTCCTATGAGAGTCAATTCTGAGTTTGAGTGAGGTTTTTGCCTTCAACTTGACCTTGGAAGAGCTCTGGCTGAGGACTGCTTCTATTAGGACTACCATGTGGGTGAGTGAAAAAGACTGACTTCTTTCCCTGGTCTGTTCTGAGAGGTACTAGGCTCCAGAGGGGCCCCTTGTGTTGGAGGAGGCCTTGTGGCTAAAACCCTTATTTAATTGACCCCTAGGCCCTCCAGCTGGGGCTTCTGGAACCCTGCCAAAGTAAAGCGTGGGCTTGAGCAAATAGTCTAGCTCATTCAGCTAGATTTCTTACTCTGCCCTCTTTCTCCTTTCTCTACTTTCACTCTTTTTATATTTTATAAGTTGCTAAAAAATAATTTGGAATTAATTAATTCTTGGCAACCATGCTCTGATAAATTTAGTCCAACCCTTTAATTTTAACCCCTTATGTTCTAGCCCTTACAATACTACTGTGTTCAATATTGCATTTTCTCTTTGCCAATATATTCTTGAAACCTCATTTGGGCTTCTGTGACAACTCTCATCTGGTTCTTCAACTATTTATTCTTAAGTTTCTCCTGTTATGGACATTGGTTGACCTATTCTTTCTTATCCTCTCCCACTTATCTATTGCTAAGTATTTTTGTATCCAATCCAAAAGACAGAAAAGTTGTCCTTTTCTGGGGGGAGAAAGACATTGGGATACTGGTGTAAGGTTGGAGTTGGACTTCACCATTTTGAACTAAAATGGAACCTGGACTTGGGAAGGTCTGACCAATAAGGTCCAAGTCGTGGGAGCATTAGTGTTTGATGAGCTTGTTTCTGAGAGTGTGCGATGATGTGGAATGAAGGGGTTCACTTTGCCACTTAGAACATGTATTGGTTGGCTACTCAGAGTCCTTATAAAATGCCTAAAGGTAGGAGTTCTTTCCATTTTCCTTCTTGCTGGCCACAAGGTGTAAATATTACTTGATGTTGGTGGTAATGATGTTGGAGAGGAGTATCACTTAGAGAAAAAGCAAAATCACCAAAGCACTCCCTTTCCTCATATAACTATTTTTACTAGTGAGGTATTAGGTTGCATGTGACTAGGTCAGGGGTCTTGAGATTGTAGACACAAGGAAGGCCTTCTCTACTAACTTGTTTCTCCCATCTCCTACTATCATCCTTACCTTCTTGCAGAATCATTGAACTTGAGATTTGGGATGGAGAACATCAAGAAACTATGTACAAACAAGCTACATTCAGGATAAATAGGAAATAGCTAAAAGATGGAAAGCGCTAGAATTAAGAATGTTTAGAGAGGCAATGAGGTGGTTCAGTGGATTGAGAGTCAAGCCTAGAGATAGGTGGTTCTGAGTTCCAATCTGACCTCAGACACTTCCTATCTGTGTGATCCTCGGCAAGTCACTTAATCCCCATTACCTAGTCCTTACAGCTTTTCTGCCTTGGAATCAATATATAGTATTAAATCTAAGATAGAAGGAAAGTGTAAAAACAAAAAAAGAGGTGGGGGATCGGAAATGATTTCCTGTAGTAGATGAGATTTTATTTGGGATTTGAAGAAAGTCACAGAAACCACTAGGCAAAGATAAAGAAGAGCATTACAGGAATAAGGAATAACTAGAGAGTGAGGTGTTTTGTTAGTGGAATAGCCAGTGTGACAGGATTGAAGACTTCCTGTCAGAGAGTAAGATATAAAGCAAAGACTTGAAAGACAGGAAGGGGCTAAGTCATGAAGGGTTTTGAACACTAAACAGATGATTTCTTTAAATCAAGTTAAATGTTCTTTCCTCCCAATTACATGTAAAAAAAACAGTTGCACAGGAAAAAATTGACAGATTGGGTATAGAGTTGAAGAAGTTGAGGATAACCTCTAGGTTATAAGACTAGGAGGATAGTGTTGCCCTTGACAGTAATAGGGAAATTAGTGGAGGGAGGGCTGAGAGGAAAAGATAATGAATTCTGTTTAATACATATTGAGTTTAAGATGTCAACTGGACATCCAATTCAAGGTATCTGAGAGGCAGTTGGATAAATGAGATTGTATGTAGGTCAACAGAAAGGCTAGGGAAAGATCCATAGATCTGAATCATCAGCATAGAGATAGTAATTAAATCCATGGAACCAATGAGAAAACCAAATGAAATGGTATATAGAGGGAGCAGAGAAGAGGGCAGAGCATTGCATTCTGAAGGAGGAGCCATCAAAGGAGACTCAGAAGGAGTGGTCTGATAGCAGAAGGAGAACCAGGAGAGAGTGGTATCCTTTTTATTTATTTATACTAATTACAAATAATATCAAATTTCCACACAAGTTTATGAAGTTATATGATCCAAATTGTTTCCCTCCCTTCTTCCCTTCCCTCTCCAGGAGCTGGTAAACAATTCATTCTGAATTATACATATATTATCATGCAAAACACATTTCCATATTATTTATTTTTGTAAGTGAATAATCTTATAGAACTGAACCCCCAAAACATATAGGCAAATAAACAAGTGAAAAATCATATGCTTTCATCTGCATTCCTACTCCAACAGTTCTTTCTCTGGAGGCGGATAGCATTCTTTTTCATAACACTGAATTGTTCTAGATCATTGTATGGCTAAATCTATCACATTTGATCATTCCACAATATTGATGTTACTGTGAACAATGTTTTCCTGGTTCTGCTTATTTCACTCTGCTTCATTTCATGTAGGTCTTTCCAGCTCTTTCTGGCATCATTCCGTTCATCATTCCTTACCGCACAATAATAATCCATTATCATCATATATCACAATTTTTTCAGCCATTCTCCAATTAAGGGACATCCCTTTTGTTTCCGATTCTTTGCCGCTACAAAAACAGCTACTATAAATATTTTTGTACAACCAGGTCCTTTCCCAATTTTTTTTTATCTCTTTCAGATTTAGACCTAGTAGTGGTATTATTGGATCAAAGGGTATGCATTGTTTTATGACAGTGGTATCCTGAAAACCTTGAGAGGAGAGAAATTCACTCTATTCAATTTTTTACTCAATCCAGAACCCAGTGCCAGTTATCAATTTGCCCCTAGGTCATTCTTCCTCCTTTTTTAAGGAGTTTAGTTTTTTAAAATAATTTTTTATTTGATCATTTCCAAGCATTATTCATTAGAGATAAAGATCATTTTCTTTTCCTCCCCCACCCCCCATAGCCGATGCGTGATTCCACTGGGTTTCACATGTGTTCTTGATTCAAACCCATTTCCATGTTGTTGGTATTTGCACTAGGGTGTTCATCTAGAGTCTCTCCTCAGTCATTTCCCCTCAGCCCCTGTAGTCAAGCAGTTGCTTTTCACCAGTGTTTTTACTCCCACAGTTTATCCTCTGCTTGTGGATAGTGTTTTTTAGATCCCTGCAAGTTGTTCTGGCACATTGCATTGACCCTAATGGAGAAGTCCATTACCTTCGATTGTACCATAGTGTATTAGTCTCTGTGTACAATGTTTTCCTGGTTCTGGTTCTTTCGCTCTGCATCACTTCCTGGAGGTTGTTCCAGTCTCCATGGAATTCCTCCACTTTAATTATTCCTTTTAGCACAATAATATTCCATCACCAACATATACCACAATTTGTTTAGCCATTCCCCAATTGAAGGGCATCCCCTCAGTTTCCAATTTTTGGCCACCACAAAGAGTGCAGCTATGAATATTCTTGTACAAGTCTTTTTCCTTATTATCTCTTTGGGGTACAAACTCAGCAGTGCTATGGCTGGATCAAAGGGCAGACAGTCTTTTATTGCCCTTTGGGCATAGTTCCAAATTGCCCTCCAGAATGGTTGGATCAACTCACAACTCCATCAGCAATGAATTAGTGTCCCTACGTTTTTGGTTTTTTTTGCTCAAAGTTTTCCTATCTATCCCAACTCCTATCCCTTCATTTTAACTATATCAAACAATAGTAAACCCTTGATCACGATCTTTTTCCATACCAAGGTAACCCCCACACACACATTTATATATATATATATATATATATATATTTGCTCCCATGACCTAATTTTTCCAGCAGATTGCTCTGGACACTGGCATATTCCCTTTTCCTGGCCTTTTCTATAAACTTTCATATTTCAATCATCCCTTCTCTCTATAACCTTCCTTCTTCCCTATTTGTTCCAAGGCAGAAGAATAGTAAAGACTAGGCAATGAGGTCTTGCCCAGGATTCTACAGCTAGCAAGTATCTGAAGCTAGCCCTGCTCTAGGCCTGGCTTTCAATTCATTGAACTACCTAATTGCCTCCTGCTATTTTATATTTTTGTAAAGATTAATCTATTTCACTTAGATTGTCAGATTTATTGGCATATATTTGAGCAAAATAACTTCCAATAATTTTTTTAATTTCTCCTTTTTTATTGTGATTTGGCCTTTTTCATTTTTGATATTGGTAATTTGTTTTTCTTTTTTAAATCAAATTAATCAATTGTTTATTTTATTTGTTTTTCATAAAACTGGCTCCTTTTCTTATATATTAGTTTAATGGTATTCTTACTTCCATTAATTCATTTATTTTTGTTTCTTACCTTCAATTTTGTTAACCTCTCCTTTGATTTTTCAGGATTCCCAATTTGTCCTTTAATTGGGGATTAAATTTTTTTTTCTAGTTTTTTTAGTTGCCTGCTCAAATTTTGGTATGTTATCTCCTCATTGTCATTTTCTTCAGTGAAGTTGTTGGTTGTTTCTATGATTTATTCTTTGATCTATTCATTCTTTAGGATAAGATTAGTTTCCAATAATTTTTAGCCTTTCTTTTTGCTACCCTTTATTGAATGTAATTTTTATTGTATTATGGTCTGAAAAAAGATGCATATAATATTTCTGCTTTTCTACATAGTCTTGTGAATCTTTTATGACCCATTATATAGTCAATTTTTGTGAAGATGCTATGTAATGCTGAAGAAAAGGTACATTCTTTTCTATTCCCATTCAGTTTTCTCCAGAGGTCTATCATATCTAACTTTTCTAAAATTCTATTTACCTACATAACTTTTTTCTTGCTTAGTTGGATTTATCTACTGCTGAGAGGAAAAATTAAAGTTCCTCTACTAGTAATGTTTTACTTTCTATGTCTTACTATAATTTGTGTAACTTCTTTAGGAATTTGAATGCTATGCTATTTAGTGCATGTATGTTTAGTCTTGATATTGTTCTATTGTCTATGGTGTCTTTTTATCAACATTTAATTTCTTTATCTCTTTATATTAGATCAATTTTTACTTTTGCTTTGTCTGTGATCATAATTGTTACCCCAGTTTTGTTTGTTTGTTTTTGCTTTACTTTTGCTGAGGCATAATAGATTCTGCTCGAGCCCCTTACTTTTAATCTGTGTTTGTCTGTTTTAAATGTTTTTTCTTGTAGACAGCATATTATGGGATTTTAGTTCTTAATCCATTCTTCTCTCCTTTTCATCTCATTCACATTGACAGTTATTACACTAATTGTGTGTGGAATTCCCTCCATCTTGGAATTCCGTCTATGTTTATCCTTCTCTCTTTCTCCTTTCAGCCTTTTTCTAATCACAGATGCTTTGCTTCCAACAACTACCCCTCCCAATTCACCCTCTTCTTTGTCCACCCCTTACCCTTCTCTTAGTCCCCCTTCCCTCCTACTTCCCTAAAAGGCTAGGTAGGTTTCTATAGATGACTGAGTGTGGTTGTTATTCCCACTTTTAGCTAAATCTGATGAAAGTGAAGTTCAAGCATTACCTATCACCTCACCCCCAACTTCTCCACTCTATTGACTCTTACGTACCTCTTCATGAGAGATAGTCTATCCTCTTCTATCTCTACTTTTCTCTTTTCCCTGTGTGTTCCTCTTCCCCATTTATTGATTTTTTTTTGATCCATCCTATTCAGCTTACACCTTCTTTCTATGTATATTCCTTCTTATTGCCTTAGTAGTGATAAAGTTCTTAAGAATCTTAGGTGTGTTAGTTATTTTGAATATTTTAAGAACTTTAAGTAGCTTACATATCTTAAAGATCTTAAGTTTCTCAGTTATCTTCCCAGATATGAATGTACTCAATTCAAGCTTATTGAAACCCCTTCACTTTACCTTTTTATGCTTTTTTTTTTGAGTGTTGAATTTGGTCATTGAATTGTATTTTCAGCTCTGAAAGGAAATCCTGGAAGTCCTTTATTTTGTTAAATATCAATTTTCTCTCTGGAGGATTATGCTCAGTTTTGCTAGGTATATAATTCTTGGTCATAATCCTAGATCTTTTGCCTTTTGGAATATCATGCTTTCTGGTCCTTTAATGTAGAAGTTGTTAGGTTCTGTTGTGAAGATTGGATTTAGCAATCTCCTGATTTGTAACAATGAAGATGCTTATTCTAACAATATCAGGGATGTTTTGGGAACTTTGCATTACTCCACCCTACTTTGTATACAAAATCCGGAATATCTGTAACCATGCTTGGAGATTAAGTGTTTAGGAGATTGGCCTTTGATAGAAAAATTGACAAATCAGAAACAGCTGACAGACCCCTGGGCTGTCCTAAATCAGGCATAGGCTACAATTGGTGCAGGGGAGACACAGGAAAGGGAGGTAGAATCATCTAGGGTTTTTTTTTAAGGGGCTGCCTTTCAGCTGACTTTTTTCCCCAGAGAAGTGGCTCTGACTGGCAGAGTGCTAGGCATTCCAACATCTTGGCTTGGTGGCATCTATTTGTCTCTGGGTTTTGGCGGTGAGTTTGCCCTTGAGCTAATTCGGGTTCAGGCACCTTGGCTGAGCCCTCTTGGAGTGCAGGCTGATTCCTTCCTCCTTTACTCTCCAAAGCTTTGTCTTCCTAGAGCCTCTAATCTTCCCCCTGAGAAATCCTACACCCTTTCCTTCCCCCTTCTTAATTTCTTTCCACTATATTAGTTAAATCACCATAAATTTCCTGATGGGTATTTTTTTTATTTGGGATATCCATGGTGACCAATAATTAATATATTTTTGGTCATAATGCTAAAAGTATCCTTTACACTGTGTAATCTTGACTGTGGCTCCATGATATTTGAATTGTTTCCTTCTGGCTGCTTTTTCCTTGACTTGGGAGTTCTGGAATTTGGTTATAATAATTGTAAAGATTAAATTTAACTCTCCCCTGATTGTGAAAATGAAATTAACTAACTCTCCCCTGATTGTGAAGATTAAATTTTAGATTCAGTCACCAAAAGTGTAAACACCCCACTCACAAATTGAGTGGGGGTGGTCTGTGACCCACATGTGCGATAGTGGGTTATTAATCTGAATCAAACTGACTTTCCCCTGGGCAATCCTAAGCAAAGCCTTAGCCATAATTGGTAGATGTAAAAGTGGAGGAAGGCACAGGAAGTGACACAAAAGAAGCATCTTTAAAAGGAATTACAACTTCCTGTGAGAGAGAGTTCTCGAGTGCCTCATGCTTGGGACTTCTGACTGCTCTCATTCCTCTGGAGTTCTGAGTTGGAGTTGGAGGCTGGTGAAGAATCTGCTGACTAGACTTGAGACCCTGTAATTGGTGAGACTGTTCTTAAATATCTCCCCTTGTATTGACATGTGGTGAGTGAAAAGAATTGACTCCTTTCCTGGATTTTCTGAAGAAACTAGCCTCAGGAGAGACCTATCCTCTTGAGAGAGGCTCCCTATATCTCCAGGTCCTCGGCTCAAGGCTGAAGCTTCTCTGGCTAAGCTCTGCCTGGGTTGAGCCAGGGATCAGAGCAAAATACTTAGTGTGTAGGCTAGATATCTTACCCTATCCTCTCTCTGATTCCTTACTTCACTCTTTCTATATTTTGTAAATAAATTGTTAAATATATCTCTTGGAAATTTATAAAAATTCTGGTTACCCTTTTTAAAAATAATTCAGTTCAACCTTTTATTTAAAAAAAAACTCTTTTCTTATCCCTTATATTGTCCTGGGGCATTTTGTTTTGGGGTTTCTTTCAAAAGATGATCAATGGATTCTTGCTACTTCTTTTTCCCCCTTTTTTTGTTCAAGGATATCAGAGAAGTTTTCCCTGATGATTTTTTTGTAATATAATGTAGAGGCTTTTTTTGATTGTGGATTTCAGATATCCCAATGATTCTTAGATTATCTCTCCCAGACCTATTTTCCTAGTCAATTGTTTTTCCAGCAAGGTATTTCATATTTTCTTCTATTTCATTCTTTCAATTCTGTTTTTTTTTCCTTTTCTGATGTCTCATGGATTCATTGGCTCCTATTTGTCCAATTCAAATTTTCAGGAAGTTATTTTCTTTCTTGAGTTTTTGTGTTTCCTTTTCCATTTCGCCAATCTACTCTTTAAGAAGTTGCTTTCTTCAGTGGTTTTTGTGCCTCCATTTCCTTTTGGCCTATTCCAGGTTTTAGAAAGTTGATTTCTTCCATGACCTTTTAAAGATCCTCCTTTTCCATTTGGTCCATTCTAGTTTTCATGGCACTCTTTTCTTCACTGGGTTTTTGTGCCTCTTTTTCCAGTTGATCAAGTTTTCTTTTTAAGTAATTATTTTCTTTTTGTGTTAATTTCTTTTCCCCATTTTTCTTTGACTTGTCTTATTTGATTTTTGAATTCCTTTTTGAGTTCTTCTAGAGCTTGAGACCAACTCCTGTTTTTTTGAAGTTTTGCATGTGATTGCTTGGATCTCACCATCCCCTGTTGGTCCTGTGCTTTGCTCTTTGTTCCCATAGAAATTTTTGAGAGTTAAATGTTTCTTTTGCTATTTGCTCATTTTCCCAACATTTTTTGCTATGGACTGGGAATTATGAAAGTTTCTTGCTGATTCTGCCTTCTCTGCTGGCTTGCAGGGATCAGCACTGTGAGCTATTTTGCCCTGGGGCTATGTCTTCACCACAGCAGCTTAAGCTTAAAAGGGCCCAGTGCTATGACTTCTGGGCATAATTGTGGGCTGGTGCCAGGGCCTGAGACTTCCAAGGTGGGTCTGAGCTTCTCTTTTGTTGGTATAACCCACATCCCAGGATCCCAAAGTTAGCCTAAGTCCAGTCATAGAGCCAGTACAGTGAGGGGGGTAAGGGGTCAACCAACACTCCTCTGTGTTCAGTTTTCCTTCTGGTTCCCCCTTGTCCCATGAAAATCAACTCTTTCTGCTACCTTTCAAGTTGTGTTCATCAGGAGAACCACCTTGTTTCATTTTGCTGTTCATTTTTTAACTCCTGTCATTTTAAGGCATTTTTTAAAGATTATCTTGGATAGTTAGAGAGGTTTCAGTTTTTGCGGCTACTAAGCCACCATCTTGGCTCTGTCTCTACTGCCAAGGTCTCTAGGGAATTGATTTCTTCAATGAATTTTTACCCAGTTGTTAAATCTTTTCTGTCAATTCTCAGATTATAGTCAAATCTTGGTACTCAACAGTTTTGGAACTTGTTGAATTTAGTATGTGATGCATTTTGATGGGAAAAAATTATCATGGTATTTGACATTTGCTTGGCACTCAACACATTTGCTGGAACTTGTTAGCTTTGTGATTATAGGAAGCATATGCCCATTCCAGTGAAAATAAAGGATCATATGTTAGTTTAGGAGCATAAAGAAGAGCTCAACACTGAAGACCTATAGGAACTTCAAAGCAAGCAGCAATAGCTAGTGGAAGGGGAGTTTTCTTCAGCTGAGGAGGAAGCAAAGGAGGATGTTCCTTTTTCATTCATTCATCAAGGAAATGTGTGAAAAATGGGTGGAACTTTAAAACATTGTTTAAAAATATCACCCTGAAAAAGCTTTTATAAGCAGAATTGTAAATTTGTTAAATGACCAGAATATTTCCCACATTTGAAGACTTTTGCAATGCAGACAAAAACAACATCATTGGATAAGTGTCTTGGGAAATTTATACATGGTGAATCTCAAATAGGGTTCAGTGGTGATAAGGACAGAAAAGTGAAAGAAAAAGAACTGTAGAAGGGCAGATGCCTTTAGATATTATGGAAGGGGACTCCTCTCCCAGAAAATAACATTTCTACTCCCCACTATCCCTTTACACCATGACCTCCTCTCAATATAGTAAAGTCAAAATTATTTTACTTAATATAATTATTGTTATAAAAATATTTCTATGTGTTATTAATGTTTATTTAGTAAAATACAACTCTATTAATGCCTATAATGTCTTCTAAAACCTGAGTTTTCTGGGTATCTAGAACAGATTAATTGAATTTATATTATTCTTTATAGGAAAAAATTCATTTGGTACTTTATTTGCCTCCTAGAAAATGATGATAACTAGGGTACCATTGTATTTGATTTTTAAAATTTCTGTTCAAGTTCTTCTTGGGGTTCTTCTGGGGCCTGACATCCTTTCATACTTTCCTTCACATGTTTCCTTTTTGGCATTGTTGTTTTCTTCTGAATTCATATTTTATCTATCTGTTGAGGGTCTTCTCTGCTCCTGGGGTAGGAGGAGCATTGTTCCAAGTTTGTAGAGTACTCTTTTCTAGTGTCTAGGTTAGACGTGGTTGTCTTTGTTTCCTAAGGTGTATCTATTGAAGGGGTAACCCTGCTGGCTTGCTGTGGTGACACCTGCAGTTTTGTACAGTTAGATTCTACTTCCCATGCTGCCAATTCTCCTATTGTCTTATGGGCTGGGCTGGTCCCTGCTCCACTGCTTTGTTGCCTCAGGTTCTCTGCCACTTCACTGCCTCAGGCCACATGGGAGGGAGTATGTTGATCTTGTGCCTATTTTACCTTCATTGTCGATGAATCGTGGCTTAGGCTGGGCTTGTTTCCATGTTGCTGCTTTGTTGCCTCTGACCCTATAGCAGCAAGTTGTCCTGGTCCACATTTTACCAGTTCTCACAGATGCAGCAGTCCCTGAGCTACCTCTCTTCTTTCTCCAGTGAGATATGTTCCTCCCACTTTCCTTTGTTTTAAGGTGATTTATTTTCAGTGTGTGTGTGTGTGTGTGTGTGTGTGTGTGTGTGTGTGTGTATGAACAGTTCAGGTGAGTGGAGTGTCCTTTATATTGCCATCTTAGCTCCCAATGTGTAACTCCTGGTAAGGGTTTAAAAAACAATAACAACAAAGCTTTGCCTTTATTTTACCTTCTATTCATGTTTATTTTATACTCTATTCATCCTCTCTCTTTGTTTTTCACTTTTAGGAAAGTGAAATACATGCTAGATAAAACTTCAGAAGTCATGCCTTCCTATCCAAAGCCTTATCATTTTCTTTCACCTCCTTTCCTCTATTATAGGACAATAGTTGAAGAATCCCTTATTTTCTGTTCATATAAAACTAAAGTGGTACTTATCCATCAGGAGAATGGCTAAAACAAATTATGATATATGAATGTGATGTAAAATTGGTTAAATAGATGGATTCAGAGAAATTTGGAAAGACTTGTATGAACTGATTGAATGAAACAAGTAGATCCAGGAAGATGATTAATACAATGACTATAACATTACAAAGACAAACAACTATGAAGACTTAAAAACCCTGATCAATATAATGATCAATCACAATTCCAGAGGCCCCCAAATGAAACATACTTCAATCTTCTTGGCAGAAAGCTGATCATCTCTCAAGGTACACAATAAGACATGTGTTTCCAGATATGGTCAATGTATGGATTTCTTTTGTCTTATGATGCTTACTAATTACAAGGCTTTTTTTTTTAATTTGGGGGGTGCATCTAGATGGCTCAGTGGATTGAGAGTCAGGCCCAGACACAGGAGGTCCTAGTAAATCTGTCCTCTGACCCTTCCTATCTGTGTGAGCAAGTCACTCAAGCTTCATTGCCTATTTTTTACTGCTCTTCTCCCTTGTGAAATAATGTATTTAAAATACTAGGTAGAACATGTAATAATATCAAACTAACAATTTATTTAAGCTAAAGGAAGGAAGGGAAGGGAATTGGAAGGATCTAAACTTAACACCAAAATCAGAGTACTAAACCCCACTAACTACTTTCTATATTCTAATTAAGTCCTTAATTACTACTTTAGATTAGGGGAGGGCTTGTAGGTACAGGAACAAAGGTCAAAGGAAGCCTCACAAACTGATGTCCTCTTGGGTCAGGCAGAAGTCTCAGTAGAAACCTGTAGCTCACAGGATCAGGAAGGGGAGAAATGGCTTTACCCACACAATCCACCTGTTGGAGTGTCAACCACTCTCTCTACCACTTCTAGAGGATGAAGACTTGCTTGAAGGAGAGTCCCAGTCTCCTGGCAACTTCAAAATCTCCTCCAGAGAGCCCCAACTATCCTCCAAAGAGATGGTCTCCTCAGGATTCCGGAATTTTCTCTCTCTGCCTCTCTATTTCCTGCTTTCAGCTTGCTCCTGCTAAAATCCCTTACAACACTTGGAACCAATACACAATATTTATTCTGAGATAGAAGGTAAGAAGTCCTCTCACCATTTTTTTTTTGTAGTGAAGGTGGGGAGAATTGGATAGTAGAAGGAAAGTAGTGATAGTAATACAAAAAAAATTAATGAAAAGAGCATTAAAGAAGAATTTGTTTAAAAGCATGGAAGAGAATGGAAAGAGGTTCAGAAGGAAACTAGACAATTGGAACAGCTATGAAACTATCATACTAAGTTTATTACATATTTAAAAAATGAAAAGTTGTTTTTAATGGAAATTTATGTTTATAAAAACATAAAATTATAAATTACATGTGTATAAATTATAAAACATAAATTTACATTAGAAGCAACATACCATTTTTGTTTTTTGTATAGAAAAACTTATTGTTGGTATCTGTCAAGTTCAGAATAATAAGAAATGAAAAAGTTATTAAAAAGAGAAACATTGACTATGATGACTACAGAGAAGCATGGAAAGACACATGGGAACTGATACAAAACAAAGTATGTAGACTCAGCAAATATACACAAAGACTTCAACAATATAATTAGCAAGAAGAACAATAATACAATTAAAACTGAATGTTGTAAAATTATAATGACCAAGCCTGTCCCAAAGAAGAGATGAAAGAATACTAGCTAATAGCTAACAGGTTTTTTAGATTCCATTTTCTTAAGTTTGTTTACTTTTAAACATTTGAGATCCAAATTCTTTCCTTCCATCCCAGCCTTGATTCCTCTCATTGAGAAGGCAAAGTAATATGATACCCATTATACTTGTGAAGTCATGAAAAACATAACTATCTCTATATTAACCATATTGTAAAACAGAACAAAAAAGCAAGAAAAATGAGAAAAAAATGCTTCAGTCTGCAATCAGAGTGCATCAGTTGTTCTCTCTTTAGAGACAAATAGATTTTTCATCATGAATCCTGTAGAATTGTTGTAGATCATTGTCCTGATCAGAGTAGAATGTTTATCCAGTTCTGTCCAACTCTTTGTGACCCCATTTAGGGTTTTCTTGGCAAAGATACTGGAGTGGTTTCCCATTTCCTTCTCTAGCTCATTTTACAGATGAGAAAACGGTGGCAAACAAAGCTAAATGACTTATCCAAAGTCTCATAGCTATTAAATGCCTGAGGTTGGATTTGAACTCAGATTCTCTGATGCCAGACCTGACCACTATTTACTCTATTCACTGTGCCACCTAGCTGGCCTGAAAGGGCAGAGTTTTTGAAAGACAAGAGCTTTAGATCTTGGCCAGTCTCCTTCGAAGATTCTTTAAGTATCCTCTGGTGATTCTTTGAGTTTTCTTTAGGTACGAATTCCTTCCACTTGGAGAAAGATGGAAGAGACTCAACCTGACTTCAGATCACTAAAAGAAAAGACTCTGGGAAGACGTGAGAGGACCCAACAGTCTCCTCATCGTGTCCTTGTATTCAGCTTGCTATACTAGAGATCCTGGGGAACTTCCCCTTGGGTGAGATCTAGGACTCTCTTTTGGTTGAGTCAAGTTATTTCAGACCCCAATGAGAAAGTGCCTTCACTCTGTATTGTTTGGTATATACTCTCCTATACATGTTAAACTTCTCCATTTTCTTTTTCTTTTTCCCATTATTTGGATAAATGGGTTTCTTTGCTATTATTTATGTGTTCATTATGGAAATGGTTATTAATGATGGTAGCCACTGGGGACAAAGCAAAGATGGCAGCTTAGTAGCAGCAAAAGCTGAATTCACTCTGACAATACTTCCAAACCAAGCTTTAAAATGCCTCAAAAGAATAGGAATAAAAAACCAATAGCAAGACAGAATGAAGGTGCTCTCCTATGGACTATAACTTGAAAGGTAGACAGAGAGTTAATCTTCATGGGATAAGGGAGAACCACAAGCAAAACTGCATGCAGGTATGCTTGCTTACCACCCCCCATCACCCACCTATTGCACCAGGTCCTGAGTCTGGTCCAGAGTCTTGGGATTCCAAGACTCTGACTACAACAACAACAAACCAGGCCTTGGCACTACCTAAGCCCAGAAGACCATAGCACTTGGCTCTTTCAAGCCTGCACTGTGGTGAAGACCTAATCACAAGGCAAAATAGTTCACAGTGCCAAGTCCTGCTATCAGCAGAGGAGACAGAATCATTAGCTTTTAGATTCCCAGTCCACAGACCAAAAAAAGCTGGGAAAATGAGCAAACAGCAAAAGAAATATCTAACCTTAAAAATTTTCTATAGAGACAAAGATTGAAGCACAGAGCCAATAAAGGATGGTGAGATCTAAGTGACCACATGAAAAACTTCAAAGAAAAATGGAAATTGGTTTCAAGTGCTAGAAGAATTCAAAAAGAAATTTAAAAAGCAAACAAGACAGGTCAAAGAAAAATGAGGGGGGAAATGAAAGTAATGCAAAAAGAAAATAATAGCTTAAAAAGAAATGGTAATTAGTGATGATAGAGTGCTAGGCCTAGAACCAAGAAGACCTGTGTTTAAACCCAGGCTCAGACACTTATTAGCTACTTGACCCTGGGTAAGTCACTTAACCCTTATCTGTGTCAGTTCCTTGTCTGTAAAATGGGGACACATTGGAGAAGGAAATGGCAAACCATTCTACTATCTATGCCAAGAAAACTATATGGACATAGTTCATGGGGTGATGAAAAGTTTGACTTGACTGGAAGGCTCAACAACAACAACAATAGATATACTTCTAGCCTGTTGCCTTCTTTATCTGAGAAGAGCAAAATGGTGGCTTCTGGCCTGACCTTGTGATTCTTTTTCTGGCAACAATGAAAATCTCCTTTGTAGAAGGGTCAGAAGGGAAGAGGCTAGAGATGTCTATTCTGCCTCCCTTCAATCCACACAAGGATAGGTTGATAACTCTACATGCAGGTACATGCACAGTACTCCATACTGTGTCATTATCATTAATATTATTAGCCTCTAGCCAGGTCTCCATTTTGCTGGTGACTTCACTCTCTGAGTCTTCTATCACACTCAAGCAATTTTTATAGAGCAAGAATTGGCTCCAGCACACCCCTGAGCATTCATTGGAAAATGTAGGTAATATAAAAACAAAAGGAATCAATAAAAATTCACTTTAAGAAATATGAACATTAAGCAGCTTTCTCTTGACCCAAATACATGATAGTATACGAGCTTCCTAAAATGTAATAGGAATCTCCCTTCACAGTGGGATCTGTAAAATTCTAAAGGGTACAAGCCCCAGTCCAGTATAGGTTCTATTCATAGACCTGGCAAGTCACTAGAGGATTAAAATCAAAATATTTAACTGAAGATAGTCAAGCATAAGTAACAGGAAAACCTAGGTCACAAAATCATTCTTAACCTCTCATATATACATGGAAAACAATTTCCTCCATAAACTCCAATACCAGGGTAGAAAAAAGTACAAATTTGCTCTTAAGGGAGGAGAAAATTTGTACTCCAAAAACATTGGAGCTAGAGAAACAGTTCTCAGGAGATCCTTTCCCTCTTGGCTATCATATCAAAATGCCACCTCGGGGCAATGGGTGCAGTGCCAGACCCAGAGACAGGAGATACTGGGTTCAAATATGACTTCAGACACTTTCCTAGGTGTAAGACCCTAGGCAAGTCACATAATCCTCATTGCCTAATCCTTACCCTTTAGTTAATGCCTTTAAAAAAATATGAACACAGGCAGCTTTCTCTTGACCCAAATACACTATAGTATATGTTCCCTAAAATATAATAAGGGCCTCTCTCCTCTTTGGGATCTGAAAAATACTCAGGTTTCACTATAAGAAGGAAATAATTAATAGAGCACAGAGTTGATTCCAAGACTAAAGATCTAGGAATTTTGGGGGGAAAGTTTTATTTAATTAGATGATTTAGAATATTTTTCCATGGTTACAAGACTCATGTTCTTTACCTCCCCTACCCGAAACCCCTCCCCTATCTGAAGCTCAATTCCACTGGGTTTAACATGTGTCATTGATCAAGACCTATTTCCATATTATTAATATTTGCACTAATAGAGAAGTCCATTACATTTGATTTTACCACAGTGTGTCAGTCTCTGTGTACAATGTTCTCTTGATTCTGCTCCTTTCATTCTGCATCAATTCCTGGATGTGAAAATCAAATTATATCTCTAGTAATAAAAATATTATATTTCATGAGGTTTATTAAGGATCATTAGAAATCAAGGTATAAAGAGGATACAAAATAAAAACCACATGCCCATGGCTGGTTAGCCATTTTCAAATTTTTCCCACCTTACCACCATCACTGCTGATGCTACATCATGCAAAAAAAAAAAAAAAGAGGATGTGGGAGGCATTACTGCAAGTTAAATACCAATCATATGATCTTGCCAACATGGAGATGGAGGAGAGATCATAGGGAATTCTGGGAAATACCTAGGATTTTGGGGGAATGAAGTCAAAGCTTCAAAATCTCCATTTATACATGGAGGTTGTTCCAGTTCACATGGAATTCCTCCAGTTTATTATTCCTTTGAGCACAATAGTATTACATCACCAGCATATACCATAATTTGTTCAGCAACTCCCCAATTGGAGGACATCCCCTCATTTTCCAATTTTTTGTCACCACAAAGAGTGCAGTTATTAATATTCTTGTACAAGTATTTTTCCTTATTAACTCTTTGGGGTACAAATCCAGCAGTGCTATGGCTGGATCAAAGGGCAGACAGTCTTTTATTGCCCTTTGGGTATAGTTCCAAATTGCCTTCCAGAATGGTTGGATCAATTCACAACTCCATCAGCAATGCATTAGTGTCCCAATTTTGCCATAACCCCACCAACATTTATTACTTTCCTTTGCTGTCATATTAGCCTACCTCAGAGTTGTTTTGATTTGCATCTCTCTGATTATAAGAGATTTAGAACATTTTTTCATGTACTTATTAATAGTTTTGATTGCTTTATTTGAAAATTGCCTATTCATGTCCCTTGCCCATTTATCAATTGGGAAATGACTTGATTTTTTGTACAATTGATTTAACTCTTTATAAATTTGAGTAATTAGACTTTTGTCAGAGGTTTTTCTTATAAAGATTGTTTCCCAATTTGTTGCTTCCCTTCTAATTTTGATTTCATTGGTTTTGTTTGTACAAAAAAACTTTTTAATTTAATGTAATCAAAATTATTGATTTTGCATTTTGTAATTTTTTTCAACTCTTGCTTGGTCTTAAAATCTTTACTTTCCCAAAGATCTGACAGGTATACTACTCTGTGTTCACCTAATTTACTTATAGTATCCTTCATGTTCAAGTCATTCACCCATTCTGAGTTTATCTTGGTGTAGGGTATGAGATGTTGATCCAAAACTAATCTCTCCCATACTGTCTTCCAATTTTCTCAGCAGTTTTTGTGAAATAGTGGATTTTTGTCCCAAAAGCTGGGATCTTTGTATTTATCATAGACTGTCTTGTTGAAGTCACTTACCCCAAATCTATTCCACTGATCCTCCCTTCAGTCTCTTAGCCAGTACCATATTGTTTTGATGACCACTACTTTATAATACAGTTTAAGATCTGGTACTGCTAGGCCACCTTCTTGTGCAATTTTTGTCATTATTTCCCTTGATATTCTTTATCTTTTGTTCTTCCAAATAAACTTTGTTATGGTTTTTTCTAATTCAGTAAAAAAGTTTTTTGGTAGTTCAATGGGTATGGCTCTAAATAAGTAAATTAGTTTGGTTAGGATTGTCATTTTCATTATGTTAGCTGGTCCTACCCATGAACAATTAATGTTTTTCCAATTATTTAGATCTAGTTTTAATTGTGTGGAGAGTGTTTTGTAGTTGTGTTCATATAGTTCGTGTGTTTGTCTTGGTAGATAGATTCCTAAGTATTTTATTTTGTGGTGATTTTAAAGAGAATTTCTGTTTCTAACTCTTGCTGCATGGATGAGTTGGAATATATAGAAATGCTGATGATTTGTGTGGGTTTATTTTGTATCCTATGACTCTGCTAAAGTTGTTAATTATTTCCACTAGCTTTGTAGTTGATTCTCTAGGAATCTTTAAGTATACCATCATATCATCTGCAAAGAGTGATAGCTTGGTCTCCTTGTTACCTATTTTAATACCTTCAGTTTCTTTTTCTTCTCTAATTGCTACTGCTAGTGTTTCTGGTACAATGTTAAATAATAAAGGTGATAATGGGCATCCTTATTTCACTCCTGATCTTATTGGGAATGCTTCTAATTTATCCCCATTGCAGATGATGTTTGCTGGTGGTTTCAGATATATACTGTTTGTTATTTTAGAAAAGGCCTATCTATTCCTATACTTTCTTGTGTTTCCAATAGGAATGAGTGTTGTATTTTGTCAAAGACTCTTTCTGCATCTATTGAGATAATCATGTGATTTTTGTCGGTTTGCTTGTTGATATGGTCAATTATGTGAACTGGTTTTCCTAATATTAAATCATCCTTGAATTCCTAGTATAAATCCTACCTGATCATAATAAATATCCCTCATGATCAATTTCTGGAGTCTTTTTGCTAGTATTCCATTTAAGATTTTTGCCTCTATGTTCATTAAAGAGATTGGTCTGTAGTTTTCTTTCTCTGTTTTTGACCTATCTGGCTTTGGATTTTTGTCATATTTGTGACATATATGACATATGACACATATTTGTGTCATAAAAGGAATTTGGTAGAATTCCATCTTTGCTTATTATGTCAAATAGTTTGTATAGTATTGGAATTAGCTGTTCTTTGAATGTTTGATAGAATTCACTTGTGAATCCATCAGGCCCTGGGAATTTTTTCTTAGGGAATTCTTTGATGGCTTGTTCAATTTCTTTTTCTGATGTGGGGCTATTTAAGTATTCTATTTCTTCTTCTGTTAATCTAGGCAATTTATATTTTTGTAAATATTCATCCATATCACCTAGATTGCTATATTTATTGACATATAATTGGGCAAAATAGTTTTTAATGATTGCCTTAATTTCCTCTTCATTAGAGGTGAGGTCTCCCTTTTCATCTTGGATACTATTAATTTGGTTTTCTTCTTTCCTTTTTTAAAATTAGATTGTCCAGTACTTTGTCTATTTTATTTGTTTTTTTCAAAGTACCAGCTTCTAGTCTTGTTTATTAATTCAATAATTCTTTTAGGAGGCAGAGTCAAGATGGCCGCATAGAAGGAGCAAAAGTTCAGACCTCTGAATACCCTTCTTTATTGATCACAAACTGAATGCTCCTAGGGGACTGAAAATCAAACCTAACAACAAGATAGAGCCAAGGAACCCTCCTGCTGGACTCAACTCAAAAGGTACACCCCCCCTCCCCAAAAGAAAAAAGATTCTGATCTGAGAACACTCGGGTTTAAGGGGAAGGCAGAAGGAAGGTCCCAGGACCCATCCCCCCCACACACAAACATCTAGAGTGCTGGGCCTCCAGTGGCAGTGGGAACCTGGGAACAGCAGTGGGTGGGCAAAGGCGCTGGTCTAGAGGGTGTACCTTGCAGGCAGAGCAGTGCCAAGCTTGGAGCGTTGAGCACAGATGGCAGGGAAGGAGCTGGAGAGGGAGCTGGCAGCCTGGATAGAGTCGTGGAGATCTTCCATACTGCTCCAGCCTTTCAGGAGGTTTTTGGCCTCAGAGCACACCTAGCCCAACCCAGCTGAACTTAATCCTATCAAAAGTCTTCAAAATTCAGGGAAGCCTAAGCTGCAACACCCTTCTCTCACTGACTTCTTGACTTTAATCCAATCAAAAAACCTCCAGGGGACAGGGAAGGGTAAACTCCAACACTCCTCCCCCAGAGACTGCACTGAGAGATCTGACAAAGCTCCAAGAGGGGAGATGGACAGAAAGCCCCAAAACCAAAAAAATGAGAGGAGCAAGAGCACAGACAAGTATGGAGAGCAAAGAAGGGGTAATTATGAGCCAAAAACAGAAAAAGAAGAAAGAAATTACAATTGACAGCTTCTGTACAGGCAATGAACCAAGAACAAACAATACAAAGGAGGAGGCAAGTAATAAAACAGAAATCCCAGGGAATTGGACACGGACTTTGTGAGAACTCAAAAATGCAATTCAAAACATAATTAAGAGAGGCTGAAGACAATTGGGACAAGAATTTAAAAACTAAGATAAGTCATCTGGAAACAGAAAATAATGTCTTGAAAGCCAAAATCAACCAGCTTGAAAATGAGGCAAAGGAGATGAAAGATGAGGCAAAGAAGATGAAAGATGAGACAAAGAAGATGAAAGATGAGGCAAAGGAGATGAGAGATGAGGCAAAGAGAATGAAAGATGACCTCCAAAGAAAATCAGACCAGAGAGAGAAGGATGACCAAAAAAGCCAGGGATGAAATCCAGTCTTTAAGAACCAGAATACAACAACTAAAATCATGTGACCTCACAAGGCAGCAGGACACTATAAAACAAAACCAAAATAATGAAAAAATTGAGGAAAATATGAAGCATCTCATTCACAACACAGAGGATTTAGAAAATCGTTCAAGGACAGACAATTTAAGAATCATTGGTCTACCAGAAGACCATGACAAAAGAAAAAGCCTGGACATAATACTACAGGAAATTATTCAAGAAAACTGCCTCAATATTCTGGAACAAGAGGGAAAAGTAGAGATTGATAGAATCCACAGATCACCTCCTGTTCTTAATCCCCTACTGACAACACCCAGAAATGTTTTAGCCAAACACAAGAACTATCAGACCAAAGAAAAGATATTACAAGCTGCCAAGAAGTCATTCAGATACCATGGAACCACAGTGAGGATAACACAGGATCTGACTGCATTCTGTGAATCTTAAAACTGCTCAGTCTGTACATTAGAAGATTTGGTTAAGTTTTTCCCTATTGTAACAATGGAGGTACTTGATCAGTAATGTATTGAGAACTTTTAAAATTACTCCACCCTGCTCAGACAGTGTGTTAGGGGAAGATAAAGTTGAAAATTCCTGCCTGAACAATGAAAAGTCCCTAACTCGTACTTATAGTAAAGCTAGAACCTTAAGGTAGGTCAATTTTTAGATCTAATACAAAAGGTGCTAACTACCTATAAAGGTTAAATTAATCACTAAAAGGTCAAGCAACTTACAAAAGGCAAGCTTAACAAAAGAGGTGTGAAGTACTCAGAGGATTTTATCTAACCAGAGAAGGTGAACTAGGAATGGGCAGTCCTGGGGGGGGGGGGGGGGAAGCATCTACTCTGATTGGTAGATGTGAAAATTTAAGGGAGGTGACATAAGAGAAAATATCTTTAAAAGGAGAAGGATTGAACTCAGTTGGAGGGTTCAGGAGTTTAGCGGAGGACTGGAGCTTACTTGAAGATGATCTTGTGGTGAGTGATAAAGACTGATTGCTCTTTATACTATTCTCTCTCTCTCTCTCTCTCTCTCTCTCTCTCTCTCTCTCTCTCTGTCTCTCTCTCCCTGTCTCTCTTTCTCTCTCTCTCTCTCTGTCTCTCTCTGTCTCTTACCCCTTCCCTTAATTCCTTCATTTATATTAATTAAAATCTCCATAAAACCCAGCTGCCTTGGGTATTTTCATATTTGGGAATTTTCCCATGGTGACCACTTAATTTTAGGTTTTAAATCAAGACACTAAAAATTATCTTTACAGTTTGGCCAAAACCTTTACAGTTTTGGCAATTCACAGTCTTGGCAAACCACATTTTCATGGTTATAATCCACACTGAAGGACTGAAAGGCATGGAATATGATATTCCGGAAAGCAAGGGAACTAGGTCTACAACCAAGAATCAAATACCCAGCAAAACTGACTATATTCTTACAGGGGAAAGTATGGTCATTCAACAAAATAGAAGAATTCCAAGAATTTGTAAAGAAAAGACCAGACCTGAACAGAAAATTTGATGCCCAAGCACAGAACTCAAGAGAATCATCAAAAGGTAATTAAAAATAGGGGAAAAAGAAAAACAAAACAAAACAAACAAACAAAAACCCTTTTTTTATTTTAAAAGACTCAATAAGTTAAAATGTTATGTATCCCTATAAGAAAAGAGGTCATTGGTAACTCTTAAAAACTGTTGTTATCACCTGGGCAACTAGAAGAATTACACTTAGAGGGAACAGTGACAAACTGTATAGGATGAAAGGACAAGACATAAATAGGTATATAGATATATGCATGCATAAATACATATACATATGTATATATAGATATATACAACTAGAGCTAAAAAAGAGGTTAATACTAAAAGAAATGGGAAAAGAAACAAATAGGGGTAAATTTATATGTCACAAAGAAGCTCATGGAGGGAGGGGGGGAGAACATCAATACACTGGAAGGGTAAAAGAGGTTGGAGATAGGAAATACTCAACTCTAACATGCATTGAAATTGACCCAAAGAGGGAAGAACAATCCAATCCATTGGGGCAGAGAATAGATTTGCGCCTTATAGGGGAGTAGAAGGGTAACAAACGGACTGGTGGGGAAGGAAGCAGTATAACAGAGGGAGAGGGTGGGGGTAGTTTTAGAAAGTTTACAGGGAAAATAAGTGGGGGGAATAAGAAGGGAGGGGGTATAAAGGGAAGTAAAATAAGGGTGGGAACTAGGGGGACTGATAAAAAAAAAACATTGGTGTAGAAGGAAATAGTGAAAGAAGAAAAGGCAGGACCAGGAGTAGAAAACAAAATGCTGGGAAATAAACAGCTAGTAATCATAACTCTGAATGTGAATGGAATGAACTCACCCATAAAATGCAAAAGAATAGCAGAGTGCATTAGAATCCAAAACCCTACCATATGGTGTCTGCAAGAAACACACATGAGAAAGGTAGATACGCATAGGGTGAAAGTAAGAGGATGGAGCCAAATCTATTGGGCATCAAGTGATAAAAAGAAGGCAGGAGTCACAATCATGATATCTGACAAAGCCAAAATAAAAATAAATCTAGTTAAAAGAGATAGGGAAGGTAATTGCATCCTGAAAAAAGGCAGTATAGACAATGAGGAAATATCTGTACTCAATATGTATGCACCAAATGGCATAGCATCCAAATTTCTAAAGGAGAAACTAGTGGAGCTCAAGGATGAAATAGTGTAAACCTTAAAATTTCTTAGACTTATGAATGTTGGAAATTTCGCCATTGGGAAATTTCATACTTGAAAAAATTTCCTACTGATAGTAAGAACTCTATTGGAATATGAAACTCCTTGGCATGGGAGGATTCTTCTCCTCCCTACTTAAGACTACTTTAGGACAGAAACCTTTTGCTAAAAAATGGAAAGGACTTTGACCTATGCTTAAGCATAGAACAGGAAGTTTTTTGAGTCATGATTGATTTTAGAATTGATACAATAGAGATACTTGGAATGACAGAACCAGGTCTTGGAAACTATAATCTCTGCCCTACTCAGAGTAACAGGATTTAGGAAGGGCTGCATCAAAGATCAAGATTTAATTATTTGAGAATATGACCTTCAACAGACATGTGCAAAGGGGACAGACCTCTTCGTCGGTCCTGGGTTAAGCTAGAGCCACCATTGGCACAGGGGAGACATCGACAGTCATTGGTAGAGGTGAGAACTGAGGGGAGGGAACTTAGATGGTTTGCTTAAAGATAGAGAGGTTGATGCTCTGAAGGAGGTCTGAGAGGAGAGAGGTCCTGGAGGGAGAGCTCCTGGAGAGGTCTTGAAGGAGGCTGTGGAAGGAGAACTCAGGAGGAGTCAGGAGGAGAATTCTCTGGAAACATTTCTTGAAAGGAGGCTCTCTTGAAGGTGGAGCTGGAGGTTGGCATGAGAAGCCTTACCTAGAGAGATCTTGGGTGAGTGATAAAACCAACTGACTGATTTATCTCTTAGGACTGAGGTCTAGGCCTTATTGGCTTGAGGCCCTTCATTCTTATTCCTTTCTTACTTTCTCTCTTTTTCTATTGATTAATCAGTGTATTATAAATTAAATTTCTCTATAAAACCCAGTTGGCTTGGGCATATTCATAAATTGGGAATATATTCCCTGGCGACCATCTTATATTTATATAAAACCAAGACACAGTAGAAAACATATTTCAGTGGTCATAATTGTTATATATCTCCCTTGCTCCCAAACATTTTAATTATCACATTTTATGACTCCCACTCTCTTATCTACAACTATTTAATGCTCAAAACTATTTTAAATATAACAATAGATAGAAAAACTGTACTAGTGGGAAACCTGAACCTTCCTCTATCCGAACTAGATAAACCAAACCAAAAAATAAATAAGAAAGAGGTAAGAGAAGTAAATGAAATCTTAGAAAAATTAGAGTTAGTAGACATATGGAGAAAAATAAATAGGGACAAAAGGGAATACACCTTCTTTTCAGCAACACATGGTACATTCACAAAAATTGAACATGTATTAGGGAATAAAAACATTGAAAACAAGTGCAAAACAGCAGAAATAATAAATGCAAACTTCTCAGATCACAATGCAATGAAAATAATAATTAGTAAGGGTACATGGAGAGGTAAATCAAAAATTAATTTGAAATTAAAGAATATGATTCTCCAAAACCAGTTAGTTAAAGAACAAATCATAGAAATAATTAATAACTTCATTGGAGAAAATTACAATGATGAGACATCCTTTCAAAACCTATGGGATGCAGCCAAAGCAGCACTCGGGGGAAATTTATATCATGATTTAATAAATAAGACTAGAAGCTAATACTTTGAAAAAACAAATAAAATAGACAAACTACGGGTCAGTCTATCTAAAAAAAGGAAAGAAGAAAACCAAATTGACAGTATCCAAGATGAAAAGGGAGACCTCACCTCTAATGAATAGGAAATTAAAGCAATCATTAAAAACTATTATGCCCAATTATATGACAACAAATATAGCAATATAGGTGACATGGATGAATACTTACAAAAATATAAACTGCCTAGACTTACAGAGGAAGAAATAGATTACCTAAACAACCCCATATCAGAAAAAGAAATTGAACAAGCCATCAAAGAACTTCCTAAGAAAAAATCCCCAGGTCCAGATGGATTCAGAAATGAATTCTATCAAACATTCAAAGAACAACTAATCCCATTATTATACAAACTATTTGACAGAATAAGCAAAGAAGGAGTTGTACCAAATTCATTTTACGACACAAACATGGTACTGATCCCAAAGCCAGGAAGGTCAAAAACAGAAAGAAAACAATAGACCAATCTCCTTAATGAATATAGATGCAAAAATCTTAAATGGGATACTAGCAGAAGGACTCCAGCAAGTCATCGCAAGGGTTATTCATTATGACCAGGTAGGATTCATACCAGGAATGCAAGGATGGTTCAATATTAGGAAAACTATCTGCATAATTGACCATATTAATAAGCAAACCAACAAAAATCACATGATTATCTCAATAGATGCAGAAAAAGCCTTTGATAAAATACAACACCCATTCCTATTGAAAACACTAGAAAGTATAGGAATAGAAGGACCTTTCCTAACAATAATAAATAGTATATATCTAAAACCATCAGCAAACATCATCTGCAATGGGGATAAACTAGAAGCCTTCCCAATAAGATCAGGCATGAAACAAGGACACCCATTATCACCTCTATTATTTAACATTGTACAAGAAACACTACCATTAGCAATTAGAGAAGAAAAAGAATTTGAAGGTATTAAAATTGGCAATGAGGAAACTAAGCTATCACTCTTTGCGGATGATATGATGGTTTACATAAAGAATCCTAGAGAATCAACCAAAAAGCTAGTTGAAACAATCAACAATTTTAGCAAAGTTGCAGGATACAAAATAAACCTGCATAAATCATCAGCATTTCTATATATCCCCAACCCATTTCAGCAGCTAGAATTAGAAAGAGAAATTCCATTTAAAATCACCCTAGACAATATAAAATACTTAGGAATATATCTGCTGAGACAAAAACAGGAACTATATGAACACAAATACAAAGCACTCTCCACACAATTGAAACTAGATCTAAATAAATGGGAAAATATTGATTGTTCATGGGTGGGACGAGATTTACTTACTTAGTGCCATACCTATTGAACTACCAAAAAACTTTTTTATTGAATTAGAAAAAACCATAACAAAGTTCATTTGGAAAAACAAAATATCAAGGATATCCAGGGAAATCATGAAAAAAAATGCAAAGAAAGGAGGACTTGCAGTCCCAGATCTCAAACTATACTATAAAGCAGTGGTTATCAAAACAATTTGGTACTGGCTAAAAGACAGAAAGGAGGATCAATGGAATAGACTTGGGGTAAATGACCTCACAAGACAATCTATGATAAGCCCAAACATCCCAGCTTTTGGGACCAAAACCCACTATTTGATTTAAAAAAAACTGCTGGGAAAATTGGAATACAGTATGGGAGAGATTAGATTTAAATCAACATCTCACACTCTATACCAAGATATACTCAGAATGGGTGACTGACCTGAATATAAAGAAGGAAACTATAAACAAATTAGGCGAATATAGAATAGTATACTTGTCAGATCTTTGGGAAAGGAAAGACTTTAAAATCAAGCAAGAGCTAGAAAAATCACAAAATGTAAAATCAATAATTTTGATTACATCAAATTAAAAAGGTTTTGTACAAACAAAAATAATGCATCCAAATGAGAAGGGAAGCAACAAATTGGGAAACAATCTTCATTACAAAAACCTCTGACAACGGTCTAATTACTCAAACTTATAAAGAGCTAAACCAATTGTACAAAATATCAAGCCATTCTCCAATTGATAAATTGGCAAGGGACATGAATAGGCAATTTTCAGTTAAAGAAATCAAAACTATTAATAAGCACATGAAAAAGTGTTCTAAATCTCTTATAATCAGAGAGATGCAAATCAAAACAACTCTGAGGTATCACCTCATACCTATCAGATTGGCTAACATGACAGCAAAGGAAAGTAATGAATGCTGGAGGAGATGTGGCAAAGTTGGGACATTAATTCATTGCTGGAGGAGTTGTGAATTGATCCAACCATACTGGAAGGAAATCTGTAACTATGCCCAAAGGGCAGTAAAAGACTGTCTGCTCTTTGATCCAGCCACAGAACTGCTAGGTTTGTACCCCAAAGAGATAATAAGGAAAATATTTATAGCCGCGCTCTTTGTGGTGGCAAAAAAAAATGGAAAATAAGGGGATGCCCTTCAATTGAGGAATGGCTGAACAAATTGTGGTATATATTGGTGATGGAATATTATTGTGCTCAAAGGAATAATAAAGTGGAGGAATTCCATGGGGACTGGCACAACCTCCAGGAATTGATGCAGAGTAAAAGGAGCAGAACCAGGAAAACATTGTACACAGAGACTGATACACTGTGGTACAATCAAATGTAATGTATTTCTCCATTAGTGGCAATGCAATGACCTTGAACAACCTGGAGGAATCTAGGAGAAAAATCACTCTCCACAGCCTGAGGAAACACTGTGGGAGTAAAAACACCAAATAAAAACAACTGCTTGAATACTTGGGTTGAAGGGATATGGTTTGGGATGTAGACTCTAAATGAACATCCTAGTACAAACAACAACATGGAAATAGGTTCTTATCAAGGACACTAGTAATACCCAATGAAATTTCGCATTGGCTGTGGGAAGGGTGGGTGAAGGGGAGGGAGGGGAAACAATGTGATTATTGTAACCAAGGAATGATATTCTAAATTGACTAAATAAACTAATTGAAATGGGAAAAATATTTCTTTTACTTTCAGATTTTATTAATTTCTCCTTTAATTTTTAGAATCTCTAATTTAATTTTCATCTGGGGATTTTTAATTTGTTCGACTTTCTAGTTTTTTTAATGTGCATGCCTGATTCTTTGACTTATGCTCTCCCTAATTAGTTAATATATGAACTCAAGGATATGAATTTCCCCCATAGTACTTCTTTGGCTGCATCCCATAGATTTTGAAAGGATGTTTCATCATTGTCATTTTTCTTCAATGAAATTATTGTTTCTCTGATTTGTTTTTTAACCAATTTTGGAGAATCATATTATTTAATTTCCAATTAATTTTTGATTTGCCTCTCCATGTACTCTTACTAATTATTATTTTTATTTCATTATGATCTGAAAAGGTTGCATTTATTATTTCTGTTCTTTTCATTTGTTTGCCATGTTTTTATGCCCTAGTACATGGTCAGTCTTTGTCAATGTACCATGTGCTAATGAAAAGGAGGTGTGTTTGTTTTTGTCCCTATTTATTTTTCTCCATATATTATTAACTCTAATTTTTCCAAGATTTCATTCACATCTCTTACCTCTTTCTTGTTTGTTTGTTTGTTTGTTTGTTTGTTTGTTTGTTTGTTATATCTAGATTTGATAGAGGAAGGTTCAGGTCTCCCACTAGTATAGTTTTACTATTTCCTCCTTCAACTCTGCTAATTTCTCCTTTAGAAATTTGGATGCTATACCATTTGGTGCATACATGTTGAGTACTGCTATTTCCTCATTGTCTATACTGCTTTTTATCAGGATGTAATTACCTTCCCTATCTCTTTTAATCAGATCTATTTTTACTTTCTTTTTGTCAGATATCATGATTGCATCTCCTGTGCCATGGGCTGGGATCCAGCCTTACTCATAGCTGCAGGGGTCCTCAGTAGGTAGAGAGGGATAAGCAAAATGAGAGATGGAAGGCAGCACTGTGTATGTGTTTCTACTGGGGGCATGCTCTGCATGAAGTGGCTGCTTTGTCATGCCCAGTTTTTAGCCTTTATTTTTATACCCATTTTCTTGACACACAGATACATTATTCAACATACATGTTCAAGTAAATATAATTGGATGTGATACATTAACTTTTAACAAATTGTTTGATTAACATTCTGAGATCATTCTATACATTTGTATGTAACTATTGATTTTGACAGGAAATACAATGGTTCTACCAGATAAATGATTTCCTCACAGCTGGATTAATTTTCTCATTAACCTGTGAGGAGTTTTGAGCTTACACAATCAAGGAAAATCACTTATTACATTTAATAAAAATAGATAATCAATCAGAAGTTCTAGAGACAATTCAACAATCATAGCAGTGAGGTTGAGAGATCAGAGAAGTACTGAGGACACAATTCAGATTTAATATTGGGCTGATTGTTTTTCAGGGTTTAGTGAGTTTTTCAAGGAAGGTTCTGGTTGGTATAATAAAGTCACTGAGGCTTGATGAAGCATGGTATGCCAAAGCATTTTGTACATAAAGACCTAATCTATGTACTGGCTTTAGGAGAATAAGTTTCTGTACAGGGGGTAAGGAATATTCTGGGCTTGGCTTGTGGGCACAGCTTTTGCTGGGAATTATGTACCTAAGCAAAAGTTAAATCATAATAGTCTTTTGGCTTTGGTTTTGTGAATCTAATCTTTTGGTGATATTTTGGGGAAATAGTGTGCAAGCATTTTGCTCTTATTTTTTTTTCTCAGACCTGGGAGAGGACAACAATCATGTCAATTCTATTAGTAAGGGATGTTGATGAGAGAAGTCATGCAGAGGGGGCTGAGTGGGAAAGTCCATCCTGCCAAAGAGCCATTTTGTGACCTATTGGCATTCACGAGTGACCTTGTGAAGAAATTGTGGCCTGATGGCTCCCAGCACTCCTGACTTCTTTTTCTCATTTGAAGCCCAGTAGATTTTGCTCCAGTCTTTGATCCTTAATCTGTGTGTGTCTACATGCCTCATGTGTGTTTCTTGTAAACAACATATGGTAGGATTTTGGTTTCTAATCCACTCTGCTATTTGCTTCCACTTTACAGGTGAATTCATCCCATTCACATTCAAAGTTATGATTACTACCTGTGTATTCCCCAACATTTTGGTTTTCTCTCCTTGTCCTGCTCTTTCCTCTTTTACTATTTCCTTCTATACCAGTGTTCTGTTTTTAATCAGTCTCCCTATTCCCCACCCTTATTTTACTTTTCGTTCTCGCCTCGCTCCCTTCATTTTTTTTAACCCTTACCTTCATTCCAAGGCAGAAGAGTAGTAAGGGCCAGGCAATGGGGGTTAAGTGACTTGCCCAGAGTCACACAACTGGGAAGTGTTTGAGGTCAGATTTGAACCTAGGATCTCCCATCTCTAGGCCTGGCTCTCAATACACTGAGTGACCCAGCTGCCCCCTTCCTCCTTTGTATTCCTCCCTTATTTTTCTTTAGGGTTCTTTTTAATCTACCCCACAAACTCTCCATCCCTAGTATTGCTTCCCTCCCCACCCTCCCTTTCTGCTTCCCCCTTTTTTATTCCCCTTTTATTTTCTTAGAGTCTATGAAATTCCTTTCCCCCTCTCTTCCCCTCCCTTTTTTTTAACTCCCCACCCCACTCCCCCTCCTTAGTTTTCTCCTCTCAACTTCCCTATAGGGTAAGATAGAATTCAATACCCCAATTGATCTAGATGCTCTAACCTCTTGGAATTGGTTCCACTGAGAGTAAGGTTTGAGTATTACCTTTTAGCACTCTCTTTCTCTCTTTATTATAGTTGTATTCTTTACCTCCCACTCCCATTTGTCTTTTTGTGTAGTATAGATTATCCTAATTTTCTTATTCCTCCAAGTTTCTCTTGGTGCCATCTCCCCCTCCCCCCTTCTTTCTTTCTTCTTCTTTTTTTATATATGATTTTAAACCACTTAGTACCCCAATCTCTACCTATGGATAATTCTTCTAACTACTACTACAATAGTGAATGCAATTTTTGAGAGTTACAAATAACATTTTTCCATATAGGAATATAAACAATTTGGCCTTATTGCGGCCTTTAAAGAAAAAAAAAATAAGGCCCCTCTCCTTCTTATTTACTTTTTCATGTTTCTCTTGATTTTTATATTTTGATGTAAACTTTTCTGTTTAGTTCTGGTCTTTTCTTTACAAATATTTGGAAGTCTTCTATTTTGTTGAATGCCCATACTTTCTGCTGGAAGTATATAGTCAATTTTGATGGGTAGGTGATCCTTGATTATAGATCCAATTCTCTTGCCTTTCTGAATATTGTATTTCAAGCCTTGAGATCTTTTAGTGTGGAGGTTGCCAGATCCTGTGTAATCCTGATTGGTGCTCCTTGATATCTGAATTGTCTCTTTCTAGCTTCTTGTAATAGTTTCTCCTTAACTTGGAAGCTCTTGAATTTGGCAATTACATTCCTGGGGGTTGTCTTTTGATGATTTAGTGTAGCAGGTGATCTATGGACTCTTTCAATATCTATTTTGCTCTCTTGTTGCAGGACCTTAGGGCAGTTTTCTTGGATAATTTCTTGTACACTGATGTCAAAGTTTCTGTTTGTTTCTAGGTTTTCAGGTAGGCCTATGATTCTCAAAGTGTCTCTCCAAGATCTGTTTTCCCAGGCAACCACCATCTCAATGAGATATTTTGTGTTGCCTTCTAATCTGTCATTCTTTTGACTTTGCTTTATTAATTCTTGCTGTCTTGTGAGATCATTGGCTTCTAATTGCCCAATTCTAGTTTTTAATGACTGGTTTTTCAGATAAGATCTTTTGATTTTCCTTTTCAGTTTGATCTATCCTGCTTTTCATGGCTTCCAGCTGGTCATTTCTGGTCTCCAATTTGCTTACTATTTCATTTGATTTCTGGGCTTCAGTTTCCAAGTGGGAGATCCTGTCCTTTAAACTGTTATTTTCTTTTTGAACTATTTCCCACTTTTCTTGCCACATCTCCTCCATTTTCCTTACAATCTTGTATTTAAAGTCTTCAAGAACTTGTGACCAATTTCCATTTTTTTGAAGGTTTGGGTGTGTTTAATTGTTTGTCATCTTCTGCTATCTCTTCTTTAGGCTGGGTTTTTCTGCATAAAAATTATCAAGTGTTAAGGTTTTCTTCTTGTTTTTTTGTTGTTGTTGTTTTGTTGTTTTTTGGTGTTTGTGGATTTCAGTTCCTAAGAGTTGGTGGCCATTGCTTTGTTCCTTCCTGGTCAGATGTCTAAGTGAGGAATGTGAGTGATCTTTGTACTGGGCTCTGGAGAGGTTTTTTCCCTGAGAATATTTTTCCCAATCCTCAGCACTGTTCAGCTGCTCCTAGTGGCAGGTCTAGCCCCTAAGAACTTAAAGATTGCCTTGCAGAGGTCTGGATGTGGAGTATAGGCACGTCTCTGTATTGAGTGCTGGAGAGGTTTTTACTCACAGGCTATTTTTCGAATCTCTGTGGTGCTTTGCTTTGAGCCACTTCTCTCTGCCCAAGTTTCGTCCCCTATCTCCACATTTCCTCAGCCTCCTAGAGTCCCTAGTCTTGCTGTTCTTATGGGCAGGACCAGCCACTGAGAACTTAAAGATTGCCTGGAAGAGGTCTGGGTATGGAGTGTAGGCAAGACTCTGTATTGAGCACTGGAGAGGTTTTTGCCCAAGGGCTTTTTTTTTTGTTCTCTGTGGCATTTTGCTGTGAGTTGCCCCCTCTCCCCAAGCTCCATACCCCATCTCAACATTTCCTCAGCCTCCCAGTGTTCCAAGTCTAATTTCTCTTAGGGGTAAGTCTGTGTTGACCTCAGCCATCCTCCCTCCCAGAACTTAGAAGTTTGTCCCGTGCTCTTTCCTACTCTGGAAAGGTAGGTGAAGTGGGGGAGGGGTGATGAGCTCGTCCCTTGGTGGGAGAAAATTTTCCCCCTTTTAGAGTGGAAATGCCCTAACTTTGCCTACCTTCCGTACTGTGCCCTACCATGGAACTGTTTCACTCACTTGACTTTGGTTTTGTTGTTTTGAGGCACTCTATCTCCAGAGGTGGAGAGGAGAAGAAGAGCTCTGCTTCTACTCTGGAGGCATCTTGACCTGGAAGTCAAGGGTCTGGGAATTTGAAAAAAAAAAATACACCAAAAAACCAGAATAATACTCCACTTCTTATCTATATAAATGAGGCAACTTAAATATAGGAAGGCTCAGTGATTTGCCCAAGCTTCTTTCTATTTCTTTCTGCTATATTATGTCATCTCTCCTAATATTTCTTTTCAGAAGATTTGTTCTGCTGGGGCCACTAGTATGTATTCTCTTTCTGTCCCTTTTCTATCAACTTTCATACTCCAAGCTCTACTCCTTATTTAAGCTCAATCAATATCCACACAATATCTCCTTGTACCCCGTCACCTCCGTTATTATTAAGGATTTAGAGCATTTTTAAAAATATAGCTTTAAAAAATTTTAGAGCTAGGAAACCAAGCAGTTATCTTCAACCTAAGTCCTACTCTATCCCTAAAAATTCAGGATCACTTTCTGCTGTCTTGATAGGGGATGGTTGTGAAGCACTAGGGAATGACAAGAGAACTTGGCTGTGCCAAACCTAGAGTGCCCTCCCTGAAGGGTCTTTGCTGTCTCCCTACTTCCAGGGGCACAAAGATCATCCGCTGACAAAGTCCCAGAGACCACCCCAGTTATAACCTCCTGACCCAGGCCCTGTTTCCCAGTGCTCCTGCTTCTAGGTATTTCATTCATGTTCTTTCCTTTCCCCCCTTTCTGCCCCCCCCCCCCCCCAGCTGACAAGCAATTCTACTGGGTTATACATGTATCATTGTTCAAAACCTATTTCCATATTGCAATCAAGTGATCATTTAAAGTGAACATCTCCAATCATATTCTCACAGAACCATGTGATCAATCATATGTTTTTTCTTCTTTGTTTCTACTTCCACATTTCTTTCTCTGGATATGGATAGCTTTCTCATAAATTCCTCTGGATTGTCTGGGGTCATAGCATTGCTGCTAGTAGAGAAGTCCATTAAGTTCGGTTGTGCCACAATGTATCAGTCTCTGTGTATAATGTTCTCCAGGTTCTGCTCCTTTCACTGCATCAATTCCTGGAGGTTGTTCCAGTTCCCATGGAATTCCTCCACTTTATTATTCCTTTGAGCACAATAGTATTCCATCACCAACATAGACCACAATTTATTCAGCCATTCCCCAATTGATGGGCATCCCCTCATTTTCCAATTTTTTGCCACCACAAGGAGTGCGGCTATAAATATTTTTGTACAAGTCTTTTTCTTTATTTTCTCTTTTGGGTACAAACCCAGTAGTGGTATGACTGGATCAAAGGGCAGGCAGTCTTTTAAAACCTTTTGGGCATAGTTCCAAATTGCCCTTCAGAATGGTTGGATCAATTCACAACTCCACTAGCAATGCATTAGTGTCCCAATTTTGCCACGACCCCTCCAACATTTATTATTTTCCTTTGCTGTCAATTTGCTAGGTGTGAGATGGTATCTCAGAGTTTTGATTTATATTTCTCTAATTATGAGAGATTTAGAATACTTTTTCATGCGTTTATTGATAGTTTTTATTTCTCTATCTGAAAACTGCCTATTTATGTCCCTTGCCCATTTATCAATTGATTTATCTCCTTATAAACCTGAGAAATTAGATGTCTGGTTCTTTTTTTGTCTTAGTTTTGTTTTTTGAAATCTTTATTGTCCATCTTAGAATCAATACTGTGTATCAATTTCAAGACAGAAGAGCTATAAAGGCTAGGGAATGAGAGTTAAGTAACTTGCTCAGGGTCACACAGCTAGGAAGTATCTGAGGCCATATTTGAGCCCAGAATCTCCCATCTTTAGGCCTGGATCTCTAATCAGTTTAATCACTGAGTCACCTAGTTGAACCCAGCCTGATTCTTTTGTGAAACTCCTTCCAAGTCTTCAAACTGCTACTAAGAGTTGAAACCTGCTTTGCCAAGTGTCAGTCTTGCAGCTCTGCCTCCACTGCTGTCCATCTCAGGAGTTCTCCTTCTCCAGGGTCCATGTCAGCAGCCCCACTCTCTTGTCTATCATAGGAACAGTCTCTGCAGTTCCATCCCAAAGATGCCTCTGCTGCTAATATGCCTCAGGCTTCTTGCCTCTCCTGCTGGTCAAAGTTCTGCCCCAGATTTTATTTTTCTTGCTTTCTAAAAAAAGGGTGGGTGTTGAAAGGGAGAGAAAGCAGATCTTAGTTTGAAAAAAAATTTTTTTCTAATAAAAAAAAATTCTGCCCCACTTTATCCTTTCCTTTCCCTTTGCTGTGTGCTGCTTCTGTTTCAAGTTATGTTAGCCCATTGAAGATCAGTTCCTATGGGCCATGGAATGCTTGTTAGATCTCTCCTTTTATATTCCTCACTTAGGCAGCATCAAAAAGAGTTGCTGGGACAGCATGGGGTGGCTCTTCCTTTCCTCCCTCAATTTAAGATTCCCAAGCCTTCACATCCAACTGTGTTAGGATAGTGATTAAAAAAAAAGTCTTTTGGCACATTATAGATAGGATTCTGAAACCATTTTTTGGTCCCATATCTTTGGTTTTCAAGAAAGATGATTCTTTTCTTTTCTTAACCCTTGCCTTCTGTCTTAGAATCAATTATCGGTTTCAAGGCAAAAGAGTAGTAAGGGCTAGGCAGCTAGGGTTAAGTGACCTCCTTGGTCACACAGCTAGGAAGTGTCTGAAGTCAGATTTGAACCCAGGATATCCCATCTTTGTGCCTGACTCTCAATCCACTGAGCCACCCAGTTGCCATAAGTAAGGATGGTTCTCACCCTCAAGAAGCTTGTATTCCACCAAATAGGATGGAATGTTGTATATTTTTAAGTTGGCTATATGAACAAAGTTTCTTTAATGGTACTAAATCTTTATTGGAGAATATGACTAAATCTAAGAAACAAAATCTCCTTTTAGTAGTGCCTTTAAACACAGGAGTTACCATTTATATTCTGAATTCAAAATATAAGGTAGAATTTGATAGGGGCAAAAGAGAGGCATCTATGAGCAGTTTTAAAAACATCTTAACTTGGAGCCATAAACTTGCTTTTGAAAATAGTTTGATAACTATATTTCAATTTCATTTGTTTCCTTTGTATGTCCTGTGCATTAAAAACATTCTGAGAAGGGGTCCATAGACTTCAACTGCAGAAAGGGTCCATGGCCTTAAAAAAAGGTTGAAAATCTCTGAGTTAGTGCTTTGTAGGAAACTTGAGGAGGCAGAGAACACTTTCAGAGATGGAGATGGTACCAGAATTATGCCTTGATGCAAGAGAAGATTTTAACAGGCAAAGATGGTAAGGAAGGGTGTTCAAGGCATGAGGCCTAGACCATACAAAATCACAAGGGCAAGAAAAGGAAGGATGAGATAGAGGGACAGTTAGTAGTTCCACTTTGCTGGAATGGAGACTGTGTGAGGGTAAATAATGTGAAAGAACATTAGAAAGGTAGGTTGAAGCCACAGTTTGTGAAGAGTGTTAAATACTAGTTTACTAAAATTTTCATAGAGTCACCTCTCTCAACTATGGTTAGGTACTCTTCTCAGGGCAACCTTAGATCTTTCTAATAATTTCATCTCAACCTTTACTCTAAAGGCAAGAACAGTTCCTACCTTATAGGTCACAAACTTCTGATTCAATAAGTCAGACACTAGGCATCTATAAAGTGCTTATTGTATACTAAGCATTGTGAAAAAATGCTAGGAAACAAAGAGGCAAAAGACAACGACTCAGTTCTCACAGAATTCACAGACTAATGGGAAATGCAACAAGCGAATATGTATGAATAAGATATGTACAGGATAAAAAGAAATGGTTAAAAGAGGGAAGACACTAGAATTAGGAGAAGTTGAAAAAGGGTTCCTGTATAAGAGATTTAGTTGGATTTGATGGAAGCCATTGGAGTCAATACATAGAGAAGAGGAGGCTCAAGAGCAGTCTAGGCATGGAGATAGTCAATGAAAATTCCTGGAGCTGAGAAACAGTGTTGGTAGAACAGCCAGAAAGCCAGTGTTACTGGATTGAAGAAGAGTTAGTTATGAAGAAGCTTTGAATGCTCTACAGAAGATTTTGTATTTGATACTAGAGGTGATATATGTAATCTATGTAAAGCTAGATGACTCAGTGGATAGAAGACTTGGATTGGAGATGGGAGGTTTGGGGTTCAAATGTGGCCTCAGACACTTCCAAACTTTTTAAAAATCAAATTTGATTTATAGTGGCAACAAATCAACACTCTATACATTAATAATGGTGGAAAACAAACTACTTGGGCAAGTCACTTAACCCCAGTTGTCTAACCATTACCATTCTTCTGCTTTTGAACCAATTCTAAGACAGAAGGTAAGGGCAAAGGAAGGAAGGAAGGAAGGAAGGAAGGAAGGAAGGAAGGAAGGAAGGAAGGAAGGAAGGAAGGAAGGAAGAAAGAAAGAAAGAAAGAAAGAAAGAAAGAAAGAAAGAAAGAAAGAAAGAAAGAAAGAAAGAAAGAAAGAAAGAAAGAAAGAAAGAAAGAAAGAAAGAAAGAAAGAAAGAAAGAAAGAAAGAAAGAAAGAAAGAAAGAAAGAAAGAAAGAAAGAAAGAGAGAAAGAAAGAGAGAAAGAAAGAAAGAAAGAAAGAAAGAAAGAAAGAAAGAAAGAAAGAAGAAAGAAAGAAAGAAAGAAAGAAAGAAAGAAAGAAAGAAAGAAAGAGAGAAAGAAAGAAAGAGAGAAAGAAAGAGAGAAGAGAAAAGAAAATCATTTTGGGGGCTGAATGGAAAATGAATTGGAGGAGAGTTGGGGAGACCCGGAGCAGGCAGACCTACCATCCAGCTATTATAATAATCCAGGTGAGATGATGAGGGCCTAGACCAGACTGGTAGTAGTGTCAGAGGAGAGAAGGTGGAACATTAGAAAGATATTGCAAAGAAGAAATCAACAGACCTTGGCAACAGATTGGATATAGGGGATAAGAGATAATGAGGAGTCCTGGAGGGCTTTTGGGTTTTGAGCCTGAGGATGGTAGGAAAATAGTTGTTGCTGTGGATAATAATAGGGAATTTAAGGAAGAAGGGAGAATTTAGTTGGAAAAATAATGAGTTCAGTTCTGAACACATTACGCTTAAGATGTATACTGGCCATCCAATTAGAGATACCTGAAAGGCATTTGGTAATGTGAGACCAGAGGTCAGTAGAGAGGTTAGAGAAGATTTGAGAATCATCAACATAGCGATGATCATTAAATACATGAGAGCAGATGTAGGACTATTTGTAGACAGATGGATTGTATCCCTGTTCAAGCTTCCCAATCCCCTTCTCCTCCTTACAAACAGACTAAAAAACAAACCAAAAAAAAACAAAAAACAAAAAACAAAGGGAGAACTAATTTTCTGTTATCCTCAAGGGTCTACCCTTCTGTACCTGTTCAATTTCAGTCTTGGCTGGACACTCCCCAGGACTTCCTGTTATAAATGTCTATCACCACCTGGTGACTGAGCTTGAGATAAACCTGTGGACAAACTACCATCAACCCTTTGAAGTTCTTGAAAGACCTCATGTCTATTTGGCCACCATGGAAATTGGTGTAATGATGTAAGCTACATGAAAGAGATTATGAGAAGCCCTTGGATCTGGGTACCCCTTTTGGGGCTTTTGCATCCTTTCTTGTTAAAGCAGTAGGATCTGGATGGAACCCTCAACACTGTTGGATTGGAAACAGTCAGGACTAGACAAATTTTGTAAACTTCAACTGTTCTATGTGCAACTTGACATCACAAAATAAAATAAAGAAAACCATTCTACCATGATGAGCAGAACTTTGTGAAATTAAAAATGTGGACATCTATGAAAAGTAATATTAAATATAGATTTAATTAAATAAATATTCTACATCACTAGCTTTATCTGTCCTAGTCTTGATTCTGCCTAGGGAGATACAAAGGGGGCCATAGTCTAATACAAACCTAGCAATCTTTTTGGCATGTGTCAGAGGAAAGTCCTATCATCTCTCTCCTCTCTTGTTCTTGTTCCTTTTCTCCTCACTTATTAGAACTCCCACTTAAGGGAGAAAATCCTGTTTTCCAATCATGATTTTGTTAGCTTCCTCTCTTCTTTTTTCTCTTTTTTTTCCTTTTGTATTTTTAAAAATTTTTATTTAGTCAATTTAGAACATTATTCCTTGGCTACAACAATCATATTCTTTCCCTTCCTTCCCTCCTCCCACTCTTCCTGTAGCCAATGCATAATTCCACATGTGTCCATGATCAGAACCTATTTCCATGTTGTTGATGTTTGCACTAGGATGTTCATTTAGAATCTGCATCCCCAGCCATATCCCACTTGACCCATGTAATCAAGCAGTTGTTTTTCTTCTGTGTTTCTACTCCCACAGTGAAGTCCATTACATTCGATTGTACCACAGTGTATTAGTCTCTGGGTACAATGTTCTCCTGGTTCTGCTCCTTTCACTCTGCATCGATTCCTGGAGGTAGCTTCCTCTATTCTCATGTTGAGTAGAAATACAACTCCCAAGGTCTTTTGGAACCTGGGTGCCTCTTGCAAGATAGGCTAAAACTTGTCAGAAGGAAGGATTGTTGTATAAACTCAGAGACCAAGATTGCCATCATAGAGAATTTGAGAGTGAAAAGATGCCTCAGTGGTCATCTATTCCAACTGAACAATTTTAAACATGGAATTCCCACTCTAACATATTTGACAGATAGTTTTCCAACCTTTGCTTGAAGACCTCCAAGTCTGGGAAGCCTACTGCCTTTTTTTTTAAGCCCTTATTTTCCATCTTAGAATCAATACTAAGAATTGGTTCTAAGATAGAAGAGTGGTAAAGGCTAGGCAACTGGAGTTAAATAATTTGCCCAGGGTCACAAAGTAAGGCAGTGTCTGATGCCAGATTTGATCCCAGAACCTCTTGTCTCTAGGCCTGACTCTCTATCTAGCTGCCCCCAAACTATTGCCTTTTGAGTTAGCCTATTCTAATTTTTGACATCTCTGTTAGGAAGTTTTTCCAAACAGAGAGACAGACAGACAGACAGACAGACAGACAGACAGACAGACAGATAGATAGATAGATAGATAGATAGATGGATACATAGATACATAGATAGATACATAGATACATAGATAGATAAGTGGATAGATGGACAGACAGACAGACACAGATGAAAAGACATAGATGGACAGACAGATACAGATGGACATACAGAAAGATAGTTTGTCAAACTATAGATAGACAGGTGGATAGATGGATAGATAGGTGATAGATGGACAGACAGATAAACAGATGGGTTAATAGAACATTTATCAGGTACTTACTATATGTTGGATTAAGAGATAGGGATACAAATAGGAGCAAACCAGATGGTCCTCTCTATACTTAAAAAGTTTGTATTGCAATGGAGGGGAAACAACACATATAGGAAACCTAGAAGAGGGAAAGGAGAGTTCCATCAACAGCTGACTTGATTATAAGGAAGCCTGGCTCCAATCAAGATAAGTGAAAGCTCATCTATCAGAGCCAATGACCTAGGGGAAGAAGTCAACGTTTTGGTTTCAGGGAAAGGAAGGTGATGGATGAAGTATAGGTAGGGGAAGTGTTGTGGAAGCCTGGTTCCAGTCAAGATAAGGTGAAAGCTAATCTGTCAGAGCCCAGAGACCCAGGTGCTTCAAACAATCCTAATAAGACATGAGTTCAAGGTCTTTCCAATCATCCTGGTCACCCTCCTCTGGACATTTTACAGCTTGTGAATGATGAAGAAAAAATCAAACATTTAACTAGCGTAGAGAATTATTTATTAAAGAAGTAAGAGTTCATTAGGAAAGTTAAGTAGCATAAGTTATTGATAGATGCATAAGAGAGTTATGTTAGGTTTCTTTAAAAAATCTGAATGGAATCTCAGATGGATTTATGGGTAAGAGAGAATTTTCCCTGAATGCTTTGAGAGACAGTTACTCAACTGACTTTCACTCTTTGAGCTGACCCTGTTCAGAAAGGAGATCCTAAGAGCTGCTTGGTGAGATTGGGAAAATCTCAGTGTTTTTCACATTTAAAGATTCATCTAAAAGACCTGACAAGTGAAGGAGATTATTGGGTGAAATATCAGTGCAAGCCCCAGCAGATTTGCTGTGTGAGTGGAGAGAGGCTGTGGAGATTCAAAGATGTTTGTTCATCTATACAGCAAGGAAGAGAGAGCGATCTAACTTATTTCTCTTGTGTATAATTTAGAGTAGGGTAGATAGATTAAGGTCTGGGGGGATTTAGATAAAATAGGGAGAGAGTAGCCTCAACTCTGGGGAAGAAGATCTTTGCAGATCAGATTTGGGTGGTTAGAGTAAGAATTGTTAGTGTAGGGACATATTATTATAAGAATTTCTTTTCCACTTGTTTCTTTTTCATATCCCTTTCATTAGTTTTTTTTAACCTATAATAAAAATATATTTTTTATACAACTGGCTGAGTCAGAATTCTTACGCTGCTCTGTGGAGCCATTTTTCTCAAATAGTCACACCAAAGCCTGTCATCACACAGGATAAATTTATTGGTATTACCATACAATACCAATAATCAAAAAGGATTAGAAAAACCTTATAACATTAGCACTTGCCATCTTGTCAAGCAAGCACTGGGTATACAAATACAAACGTGGAGACAGTCCCTGCTCTCAAGGAACTTAGAGATTAATAGGGGAAGACAACCCATATATGACAATGGTGGGAATACTGTGGTTTAGAAGGGAATGGTAAGTGGAGCTATGAGGATGGGGAAGTAAATTGACAAACCCTTCTTAAGAGTGATGACAATGTTGATTTCATTATGATTCCAGAACTGGAAAATGAGGACAGGGAGAATGACCTGTGAATGTTGTTTAATGAAATAAAGTTTATTTTTTAATCTAAGTATAAGACTTTACATTTATCCTGAGGTGTTTCGTTTTTTGTTGTTGTTGTTGTTAAATTTAGTCCAATGATCTAGAGCCAATCCAGACCCTCCATCATCCACTGTTAACTATGCCTCTCAGTTTGGTGTCATCTACAAATTTAATAAGAATGCAATTATATTTTTATCTAAGTCACTGTTAAAAAATGTTAAAAAGAACAGAGCCAAACCCAAATGGCTGGATTTCTTCACTAGAGAACTCTTGTTGCATTGATTCTGAGCCAGGGACACATATTTTTTTTTTAACCCTTACCTTCTGTCTTAGAATCAATACTAAATATTGGTTCTAAGGCAGAAAAGCAGTAAGGACTAGGCAATGGGGGTTAAATGACTTGCATAGGGACACCCAGCTAGGAAGTTTCAGAGGCCAAATTTGAACACAGGACCTCCTGTCTGTAAGCCTGGTTGTCTATCCATTGAGCCAGCTAGCTGCCTCTAGTTTATACTTTTTTCCCATTTTTAAATTCCAAGATATTTTATTTCCCCAATCATATGTAATAATAATTTTCATACATTTTCTAAAATTATAAGATCCAAACCTTCTTCCTCCTTCCCTTCCCTCCCCCAGCTTGGAGATGGTAAGCAATTTGATCTTATGTTCACCCAGGACCTCCCATCTCCAGGCCAGGTTCTCAATCCACTGAGCCAGCTACCTGCCCCACTTATTTTTTTGAATTAGGCTTTCCAACCACTTCTTAATCTTTCTAATGGCATTATCAACTGGCACACATCTTTCCAATTTCTCCACAAGTATAGTGTGAAATACTTTATCACAAGCTTTGCTACATCTAGCCAAACCACTGCTTTCCATTCATCAACTGGTTTAGAAAATGTATGAAACAAGGAAATCAGGTTAGTCTGGCATAGACTATTCTTGAAGCACATGACTTATTCATGAAATCAAACCGGCTCTTTGTAATCATAGCTTCCCTTTCTAGATGTTTGCCAACCGTTTTTTAATGATCTGTCCTAAAAATTTTCCAGGAATCAAATTCAATCTCACTGGTCTACAGTTCTGCAGAATCTGCTCTCTTTTGTTTTTTATTTTTTGAGTCTACATTGGCCATTCTTCATTCTTGCACTATCTTTTCCATTGTCTTTCAAATTTCACTGACAATGGTTTAGCAATCACTTCTGCCCATTATTTCATTGTTATTCAGTTGTTTCAGTCCTGTTCAACTTTTCCTTTGTGACCTCATTTGGGATTTTTTTTTTAAACCCTTACTTTCTGTCTTGGAGTCAATACTGTGTATTGGCTCCAAGGCAGACAAGTGGTAAAGGCTAGGCAATGGGGGTCAAGTGACTTGCCCAGGGTCACACAGCTAGGATGTGGCTGAGGCCAGATTTGAACCTAGGACCTCCCATCTCTAGGCCTGGTTCTCAATCCACTGAGCTACCCAGCTGCCCCCATAAGGGTTTTTTTAAAAAAAAGTACTTACCATGCTTGGAGCTCAGCCCTTTCCCCCTGGTATGCAGGACCTTCCTGCCTGCCCCAACTAGTCAGCTCTCCTACCTATTTCATTCCGCTTAACCACCAACCTCACTCTTGTCCCCTGTCCCCCTGTCTCTTATCCTCCTCCTCTCCTGTTAATCCCTAATGCTCTGGGCATCATCCATGACTCCTGACTCAATAAATATTCCATATCAGGTTCTCTTGTTCCTGACTGACCCTGAGTAAGCTCTTGAATGTCCTTTTATTTCACCTCTACTGGTAAGACAAGAAATAGAATGACAACTCCTCAGTTAAGCTCTAAGGATAGGGAAGCCCTTTCTCTTTACTCTCACAATACCAAGGCCTAGTGACTGACAACCTGGGAGTTTGGGTGCATTCCAATTCCTAGACTTTCCACAACTCCAGGCAATATCCCAGTTAGACAAGAAAGACATGGAAGTCAGATTTCCCTCAACGTACTTCACTGACTCTTGAGAAAGATGGGGGTCAAGAGAGGCCAAGTGGAAAAGGCCTAAAAATCAGGAGACTCAGTTTCTAGTCCAAGGCAGACTACTTTCCATCCCCATGAATTGTCCCCCAGTTCTCCTAACTTTACATTTACAGGTTTCATTACCTATATTTGGTATCTCTGCCACCCTCCTCTCTACCTTTTAAAATCCTTCCTATGTCCCTTGGGACCTTTGCCAGTCTCCATTTTTTTTAAACCCTTACTTTCCATCTTACGATCAATATCATATATTGGTTCCAAGGCAAAAGAAGAGTGCTAGGCAATGGGGGATAAATGACTAGACCTCTCATCTCTGAGCCTGACTCTCAATCCACTGAATGACCTAGCCGCCCCGTTACATTTACTTTTGACTTTTTGGTGTGTAGTTGTTCTTTGTATTTACCTTGTTATAATTCCTGTGAATATTATTTTCTTGGCTCTGCTTTTAATTTACTCTGCATCAGTTCATACAGATTCTCTATATTGAATCACACATCTTTTCTTTTAGTAATATTCTGTTAGTATCACAATTTGTTTAATCCTTTGCTAATTGATGGGCATTTACCTTGTTTCCAGTTTTTACCTATTATGAAAAATGTTGATATAAATATTTTGCAGGCTGGATGATATAAATAATTTTCTATTTTATGGCTTCCTTGGGGTATAAACTCATTAATAGAGTCTCTGGTTCAAAGAGTATGAACATTTTAATCACTTTATTTACATAGTTCCAAATTGGTTTGCTGTTTCACAGCTCCACCAACAATGTATTAGTGAACCTAGTAAACCTACAACTCCTTCAACATTGACTATTGTCATTTTTTGGTTTGCCAGTTTGCAGGGTATAAGGTAAAACCTCAGGGTTGTTCTTTTATGTGGTTGTGAATACTTTACAATTTTCTTTTGAGAACTGTTTGTTCATATACTTTGACTACAGTGATAAATTTCTTGAAATTTAGTTTGGCTAGCCCTCAGGCAGCAATATCATCAAGCCCATTGTGGAAGACACTGCCTTGAATTTCTTTTTTAAACCCTTACCATCAGTTCTAGTAACAACAGAAGGGCAAAGCAAACAGGATTAAGTGACTTGCCCAGGAACAAGCATCTAGGAAGTGTTTGAGGTCAAATTTGAAACCAGATCTTCCTGATTCCAGACCTGATGTGATCATCTAGTTGCTCTGACACTATCTCATATGGTGGTCACTTGCATTTGTGTCTTTGTTGCTTAGACATGTCTGACTCAGTAATTCCATTTGGGGTTTTCTTGGCAAAGATACTGGAATGGTTTGCTATTTCCTTGTCCAGTTAATTTAAAGATGGGAAAACTGAGGCAAACAGGGTTAAGTGACTTGCTTAGGATCACACAGCTAGTGTCACATTTGAACTCAGGTTTTCCTGATTTCAGCCCAGTATTGTCCCCCTTGATGGGACTACCTAAGGCAAAGGATGGAATTTAAAACCCAGTCCTCTGACCCACTAGGACAGGGCAGAATTCTATCTAAATTTTTTATCTCCTCAGATAGACCTGTGAACTAATTAAACAATGTTGCTGAATCATTCAGAGCTGGAAGGGTTCTTTGGGGTCCTCTATGCCAATTCCCTCATTTTGCAAATGATGAAACTGAGGCCAAGAAAAGTCTTGTCAAGAGTCATACCAATGGTAAACAAGATTTGAATTCAGGTCCTCTAAGCCTGAAGAGACAGGTACCCTTTTCAATTTTGAGCTAAGTTCATAAGGTCCCAATCTAGCTGTGTGACCTTAGGGTAAAAAGCAGAGGCCTGACTGCATGACTTCATACAGTCCAGCTGTGTAGAGCTTTTAGAAGCCCAGGGAAGGGTGGGGGTGGGAGGGAGAAACTCCGGGGAAGGGGCGGGGCTTGTTCCTCCCACCTGCTGTGGCTATGACCCCGCCCCCGCCCCCGCCCCCAACGCTTTACGGCCCGCTCTAACTCCCGCGAAAAAAGATTCTTGTCGTAAAGAGGCGCCTCCCTTCTCCCCATCCTCTCCCTCATTCCCCCTCCCTCCTTCCAGCCGCCCCGCTCCGCCTGCGCGGCCCCGCCCGCTCCTCTTCTTCCTCCTCCTCCTCAGGTAATGGCCCCAGCTGCAGCCTCGAGCCTGGCCAGCGGTGGGCGGGCGGGGGGGAGAAGGTGGCGCGGGGGAGCGCTAGTCAGGGGGGCGGAGGAGTGCCGGGCGGGAGGCGCGAGGTACGAGGCGAGCTGCCTCCCGGGCCAGCCTCGCGAGGGGTGAGGGTGGGTGGGGGCACCTGGAGCGAAGTCCTTCTGCCTGGGACTGCGGGACCTCCCGCCAGCCGCGCCTGCTGCTCTCGTCCATCCCTGAGCCCCAGCTTCGCCCTCCCTCTTCTCTCAGCTCTGGACCTCCCCTTCATCTCCTATCTCCTCATCCCCCATCTCTCGTCCTTATCGTCCCCTGATCCCCTTCTTCCCTTTCTCCTCGTCCCCTAAATCTTTTCATCCCTATTCCGCTTCCTTTATCCCCCATTCCCAATCTTAAACTCCTAAATTCCCTTTTCATCCCCTGCCCCCTTCCCTTCACCCCCTGTTTTTATCACAACCCTCTTCCCCCAAACCACCCTCTTTCTTTCGTATTCTCTTGCCCTTCATCCCCCATTCTCATCCCTCTTCCTCATTCTTCTAAGCCCCTAAACCTCCCTCTTCATTTCCAGCCCCTTTTCCTTCATTCCTCCATTATCACAACTCCCTTGCCCCCTTGTCCCATATCTTCCCTTCATCCCCCATTCCCCTTCCAACCCTCTTGACCCCCTCAGTCCCTCAAACCTTTCTCTTCTTTCATAGCTGTTCCCTTGTCCCCATTCCCATCCTTCTACCCCCATTGCCTAATTCTGCTATCCTCATCCCTCTTTCTTCTCCCTTCATCCTCCCTCTTCATTCTTTTCAACTTTCCCCTCATCCCCTTCTCATCCCTATTCCTTTCTCTTCACCTTTCTATCTCCATCCTTCTCTGCTGTATTCCTCCTTCCCACATTCCTTAATGCTTCCCTTCCTCCTTCCACTCCATCCTTCACTCTTCATTCCGTTATCTCCCTCTTCATTCTTCACCCCCTTTTGACCCCCCATTCTTTGCCTCCTCCTTTATTACCTTCCTCACCCCTTCTTCCTTCATCTAATCCTTCTTTATCTTCCCATTCCTCTCTTGATTCCTTAATCCTTTTCCCTCACCCCTATCCCTTCCTTCCTTCCATTCTCCTCATTCCCATCTCTCTCTCTTCATTCTCTAAACCCCCTTTTTATCCTCAAATCCCCATCTTATTCCTTCACCCCATTCCTTTCCCCTTACTTATTTATCCCTTTTTCTTCAACCACCATACCCATCCTTAGCCATTCCTGAATCCCCCTACTCATCCCCTCATTCCTTTATTAATCCTGTTCCCTTGATTCTCCCTCATCTCACTCCCTTTATTCATCCCCTATATCCCCCCCCCCTTTTTCTCTTTTTCTCTCCCCTTCTTCCTCAACCTCTCCAGCTCTAGCTCCTGCCTCAATAGGAAAAGCTGGCTTTTTATGCCAAGAGATGCCTGAACAAAGCCCAGCCCCTGAGCACTTGCACCAGCAGCCACAGAAAATATAGGAGACAGCCGCCACTGACACCTCATGTCCCATGCTTGTGCTTTCCCTTCTTTCCCTAGGTTAGCATCAGGCAGCTGTATGGCAGGAGGATGGCAGAGGACAACCAAAGGGTGGATTATCTGGCTGGGTTTTGCTGCCCAGTTGGGGGTCTGGCTGCAGGCAAACCCCGGGTGCTGTGCCATGAGTCAGAAATCTACCTCTCCAATGGGAGTGAATTTGTCTATATCTACAACCAAGAGGGAAAATTGCTAAATGTAAGTATCCCAAAAGTTCTCATGCATCTTCAGGGCTGATTATGTGTTCTTTATAGAAGCTTAGATTTAGAGATGGAGGGGAACTCAGAGTCTGTCAAATTTAACCCACCCATTTTATAGATGAGGAAATTAAGGCCCAGCGAGGTTAAGTATTTTGCCCAAGGTCATCAACTAGTCAATGTCTGAAGCAGGATTTGAACCTACATTTTCTTACTTAAATTTGATGTTTTTCTCCATTGTACCTTGCTGCCTTTCAGTGACTTTGGGAAATATGGGTAAAGTTTCCATGTTTATATAGTGTAAAGATGAATATGGCTTTCCTGGTCATTGCTGGATTAATATCTTTCTACTAGTGAGTCATAAAGTTATCTTAACTCCTTCTGTCCCTGTGACCAACTGCATTCCTAACTCATGTGGCCCCTAGAGGTGCATTGAATGCATGTTTTGTTTTTGTGCAAGCATCTGTGGCATGTCTGACTTTAAACATTGGTGCTCTTAACTCTTTCAAAGAGGAAAAATTCAAAGTAGGTTTTGTTTTTTTTTTGTGGAGGAGGGAATTTTTGTCTTATCAAACATTGTTAGAAGAATGACTTAACCTAATTTCTTGCCTTAGAGGATAACAGGAGAGAGTTGTATTGAACTTCAAAGTTAATAAGGTAGATTTTGGGGGGGGACTGAAAAACCATTCAAGAGTTTCAAGTCTGGTTATTTGTGCTATACATTGTCTAATGGGCTCGTTCTCTTCACCTCCAGGCTGTGTATAGGTTTCCTGATCAAGTCTGGCATCTGGAGCTTCTCGCCTTACGTAGGGAGCTCTATGTCCTGTGTGCTCGAAATGGCATTTACTGTTTGTCATTGGACCCTCAAAGCAGGTGAGGTATAGGTGTATTCCAGGAGTCATAATGGTCTCTGACCTAGCCAGAGAATTTAATAGCAGAGGTTGATTTTTCTGATATACACCTTATAGCATGTTTGAAATGATATATGATATCATTCACCCAACTGAGATAATGATTGATTTGCCCTCTCTAACTCAGAAACATGACTTAGTCACTTAGGATCACCAGTGGACTCCATATTAGATCCTCTCTGCTCTGACATCTTTAACTCCTACTTTTTGCAGATATTCTGCCTTCCCTCACGATATGGCTCAGATTAAGAACTACATTGGGCACTCTCAGGAAAACTTATTTTTTACTCTTGAGCACCAGTCCAAATCTCAAGTGTTTTCAGCCTCTGCCCACCTGACTATCTGTACATATTTATGTAGAACTTTTCCCACTCCTACCTTCTGGGCCACCTGTGACAGGGGCAGCTCTTTTGGTTTTCCAAGGTACCTTTATTCTACCCAAGAAGTTTAGGAAGTGTCATTCAGTTCAGTAGAGGCTGGAGAAGGTGAACAACTTCATAGCTGCATCAGACTTCTCTGTCTTTGGCCTGATGGTTTCTTTACTTCTCTGGAATTAGTCTGATGACTGTATGATATGTCTTCAGCAAAATGGGGTATGTAATTAAAAAAAACAAACTTCTTGCAGCTTTTGTAGTCTGGTAAGTCTTGTTGTGAGAACTGAGGCCCTGACATGGGAAGACAAAAACCATCGACTTAAAAAAAAAATTGAATCTTTGATATCTGAATTGTTTGAGAAGAAGATGAGCTATTTACCAATCTGCCATTTATAGGATAACATATTCTCTGAGGAATCAATGTGGGAGAATGGAAATACTTTCTTATTGTCATAAACAATTGATATGCCTCGAATTTTTTTATGGCTAATTTAATTGAACATTTTCTTTGTGGGTACATGTTTTGTGGAGTTGATAATCATGAGAGAAAAGGTAGCAGGGAGCTATTTTTTTTTAACCTTACCCTTCCCTTCCCTTTTAGAATCAATACTGTGTATTGACTCCAAGGCAGAAGAATGGTTAGGGCTAGTCAATGGGAGTTAAGTGACACTTGCCCAGGATCACACAGTCTGGAAGTTTCTAAGGTCAGATTTGAACTCAAGACCTTCCAACTCTAGGCTTGACTCTGAATCCACTGGACCACCTAGCTTCAGGGTCTATTTCTTCTTAATAAATAGGTAAACTGTCATTGACATCAAAGGTTAGCTATAAATTCAGTTTCCTGAACATTTGCCCACCCACATGTAACATGTCCATTAATGAGCCCATAGTTCTACTGATTTCAAGGAGAAATGGGAAGCTAGTTTGACAGAGCTGCTCATGGGGTTGTCATGCTTCCAGAAAAGGTTGCTCTATTGCCACTGTTTCACCCAAAAGACTCATTCAGAAGGGTTCTCTTCATAAAGAGTCCCATACCTAGACGTGATTGATAAGGCATTTCCAAGTACTGCGCTTTCCTCCTAGCTTGTTAAGAAAGTGTGCAGGCTGCACACTTCAGTCCTTTGTCTTGACTGAAAGTTTTTCCCTGTTTGCTTGAAGGTTGATGAACCAGGCTGATGGTGAGGACAAAGAAGGTGATTTCCCTTCAAGTGTGTTTCCTGTGGATTCAGACTCCTGTGTCTTCCCTGATGCTACTCTGTGTGCATTCACGGTGCTGAATGACATCATCATCACTCTGGCTCAGGGCCCATCCAAATGGAAGATGAGACTATTTGAGCAGCCCCAAGGCTCAGATGAGGACCCCAGGCCAGGGAGCCAGTTCAGTGAGGTGGAGTTCTCTACCTGCATCTTGCCATCAGGGAGCAATGGGAAACCCCTGGCCTCTCGCTTTCTCCCAGTCCTGTGCTGTGCATCCCCTTCAGGGACCAGTGTTCCTCACATACCTTGGCATAGTTCTGGAGGTTTTGTGCTAGAGGAGCCCCTCTTTGGTTTGCTTTTTGGAGCAGATGCTGCCCTCCTAGAGTCTCCCATGATCCTTTGTGGTTTTCCAGATGGTCAGCTGTGCTGCGTACCTTTGAAGGCTCTGTTGTCTCCTGAAGTGGCTCTTGGTGGCCCAGAAACTCCAGTCAAGATACTTCATCACTTAGAAGAGCCTGTGGTCTTCATTGGAGCTCTCAGAACAGAACCAAGAATTCTAGAAGACATGGATGAGAAACCACTAAATGAAGACACAAGCTGTGACTGTATGGTAGCTGTTGGTCACTACGGCAAAATGATGGCCGTTAAGTCCAGTCAAGAAGAAGGAGGAAACTTGGTTCCAGAACTCAGAGAATACTACATTAGGGGACCTATCCTTTGTGCTGCCTGTGGTGTTGGAAGCCGCATGTATTACAGCACCCATTCTGATCTCTCTGTGGTTGACCTGGCTTGTAACAGCAATCCCTCAGACCCTGAGAAGATAGATAATGCCCAGGGGGTCCTACCTTCAGTTCTTACTCCAGCCAGTTTAAGTATCTGTAGCGTTGTGACCCTTTCTGTATCTTCTAGGGCACCTAAAGGTACTGGCAACTATTTAAAGATAATCCAAAAATCTTGGACCCTAATCTACAATTTTACTATCTCCTCAGTGAAGTTGTTGGTAGATCTATCTTTCACTTGCTCATTCTATTCCATTCCTTCCTGAAGCTCCAATTTTAACACCACCATCTTTCACACCTTTGTTGTTAACTCACTTTTGTTACCTGAGACAGTGCTGACTTATAAGATTAAAGAAAAGTCTGGTTGCATTAAGTATAGAGTTTGAATAATGTTAACGAACTCCTGCAAAACACTTTTCTATGTGTTTTAATTCTCCTTTTTGTTGTAGGAGAAGGGGCTTTCTTTGCCTGATACTGACTTTTGGCCACTTGACAAGTTACTCACCAGGTTGTTGTGCAACAAATAGTTTAGGTTAAATTCAATTTGGCCTAATCAAAGCTTTTAGTTTTCTTTTGAGAGTTGGAGAAGCAACTGGTCTAGGCATCAAATGACCTGCCAGTAAGCCATTCTGAAGTAAAGACTATGGAAATGAGGACTTCCAGCTTTATGGATATTTTTTATACTAGACAAAGCTGGAGAACTATGCTTTGAACTATGCTTTCCTGATGTGAGGGGGGAAGGGAATAGAGTGATCATTTCCATTGTCACATTTTCATTAAGGTACCTCCTGGGTATGCTAATAAATTCCACCCTGGAAAGCATTTTATATGAAGAATACTCCTTTAGAGATAAAAGCCAAAATTGTCTCTACTACAGGGAGAGGAAAATGAATGGCTAGAGAAGAGAATACTAAACTAGTGAAGATATATGTATTTGTAATCTGTTAGTATACCTTTTTTACCTTTTTAACAATGAAAAATAAGGCTGCTAAAGATACAGCAAAACAGCCTTGCTATAATACGCTGTTTGCTTGAGGAAATATGCAAAATGTAATTTATGAACTGAAAGCTTAAGTATACAGAGGGATACTTCTGGAAAACTCAGAAAAATAATCTATTTGAAAATGTCTTCTTCCTATTGACTTCTTGAAGAAGTCTCAATCAAAAGTTTCCTGTTCCCTTTGACCTTCTTTGACAGCTATCTTCCTTGGCATTCCTGTGTCTTATACCACAACCATCAAATGAGATTTAGGGCTGGAAGTAGAAAGAGGGCCAGGGGACCAGCAATTTCTTCAAAAGGAACAAGATCTTATTTGCCCCAAAGCATCCCTGACAGACAGTAAAGGCAATTGAAAAGGAAGCAGAACTATACTAAAGAGACAGAGCAGCTTTCAGAAAGTCACCTGCCCCTGACTACAAAGGCTGATGGGAGGCCCTCAGCAGGACTCCCTGCTGTGTCTTCTCTATTTCTCTTTGGAAATGCTGCAACATTGTTCTCTATAGCCTGTCCTACATTGCATAGCACTGTCACTATGTTGTGTTGTATGTTATTGTTTTCCTTGTGACTTTTCTTATCTGTTTTTTTTTCTGTGCATGGTAGCTAGATTAACATCCTTATTTCTATTCCTCTACTAGAGTGGCTTTAACTTTTCATGTGGGAGGGTGCATCTATAATTTCTAGAAATTTCTCTGAATTTCTTTTCAGCAAGGATTGTTTGCATAACAGAAATCTATACCTAGTATATATCTAGCATTCTGCCTGGGGGTGGGAAATGTTTCTTCCTTTCTCTAGGCAAGATACCCTTCTCTGTCCCAGAAGAATGGCCTCCCTTTCATATTAACTTATTTGTCTCCACCTCCCTAACCCCAAATCCTTTCCTTCTGTCTTAGAATCAATGCTATATATTGGTTTCCAGGCATAAGAGTGGTAAGGGCTAGACAGTGGGGGTTAAGTGACTTGCTACATTTGAACCCAGGACCTTTTGTTTCTAGTCCTGGCTCTTAATTCACCGAGCTGCCTAGCCACTTGAACTTATTGGTATTTGGTTAGCATGTATCCTGGTGGTCAAGAATTTTGGGTGTCTGAGATGTTGCTTCCTGTCTGCTTATCAGGTCCTAACCATGTGCATGTCATATGTCAGGTGAAGCAGAACTATTGGCCCTGTCTGCCAAGGGCCGACTAATGACCTGCAGCTTGGATCTGGGTTCTGAGGATTCTCGACCAGTAAGGATGAACACAGGAAAAGTGGGTCAAAAAATTAAGGAATTACTCTCTGGAATTGGCAATGTCTCTGAGAGGTAAACATGCTATCTCCTTAGATACTGATGCAGATATGAATGTTAGTCTATTAAAATGTATCCTAGGACTCATATTTATCATTTAGGCCTGTTTTAACGCACATCAGTTTTGCCTGTGGCTTAGTGTTTAGAATATTGAGCATGGCTGGACAAAATGCTGCATAAATTTGTAGTTTGAGTAGTTGGGAAATCAAACTATCTCAGGAAGACAAGAATTCTTCTCCCTTTCATAGATAATAGCCACACATCCTTCCCTTGGTAGGAAAGAAGGGAACACTCTTAAACCCAGCTAGTATTTCCTAGCAATTCTTTCATCTGGTTTGCAGGTGACTTGCTAAAGGAATATGTGCTTTAGATGAATTTCCTTATCTGTGACTATTTGCATATCTCCCTTCCTAGTTTTGCCAGGGTATTAGACTAAACAAACCACAGATGTAATTGTTTTGAATTATTTCCATATCTTCTCATTACTTTCTTTTTAAAAAGCTCCAAAACCTTTCCTTTTTTTTATTATGAAGTTAAAATATCAACAAAAATGAACATTTCTATTTACAAAAAAAAGCAAAAAGATTTGTACTCTATATGAAACTGAAGTTCTGTTATGTACAATTTTTTCCCCCCATATTATATACAAATTGTTGGATTTTTAAAATATAATTCAAATTTAACATGGTAGTTTCAATACTGCCCTGTTTGTCTGTGTCTGTTTCTAAACTTCCTTCCCACTACTTTCAGTGTTGCTACTTGTACAGCTTCAAAAAGTAAATGGGCCAATTGGGAACATTTTGGTGAACATCAGGGTGGAGGATGAAACATAATTTCATCCCCATTGAAGGTGTTAATTAACATCAGAGTTGCTAGTTAACTGGCCGTACATGGGGGTGGTGGTGGGGGTGTGTGTAAAATTTGAACTCGGCAAATCTGGCAGTAAGTGCTGAATAGTCAGAGCAAAAACACCAGGCTCCCTGGTTGTTGTTTTCAATTATGTTTTGTATGGGGACTTTCACTATCCTTGTTTAGGAGAAGAGGACATCTTATGTGGGAGTTGAGAGCTTTTTTTGGTAAATTGATTAGAAAGACTTTGTGTAACAAACGAAGTATTTTTTTCCCTACAGAGTGTCTTTCCTGAAGAAGGCAGTTGATCAGCGGAACCGTGCCCTGACGTGCCTCAATGAAGCCATGAATGTGAGCTGTGCCCTGCTGTCCAATCGGGAAGGACCAAAGCCCATTAGTTGTACCACCACTACTGCCTGGAGCTGCTTTCAACTCCGGGATGTGCTGACAGCCACTTGTTTGCTTGAGAATAGTAGTGACTACAATCTAGACCAGGGGTGGACCTTTTGCATTCAGGTGTTTACTAGTTCCTGTGCCTTAGAAGTGGACTCTGTTGGTTCTGCCATCACTTATACCATTCCAGTTGATCAGCTCACTCCTGGCAGTAAAAGGGAAGTGACATTACCACTTGGTTCCAATGAAAATGGCAAACTAGACCTACCTGTGACCATATCCTGTGCACTATTTTACAGCTTGAAGGAGATTCTGGGCAGTGCTTTAACCTCTTCAGATTCTCTGGATGCCCCCTTTTTTGATGAATGCCCCCCTGATATCCTGCCTGACCGGGATGGTATCTTCTTGCCCCTGGGTGAATACACTGTGGACATGCTACAGTGCCTTCGTTTCCCTAGCCTTGCGGTGGCTGAAGTGCAAGTTCCAGGCCTGCCCAGTCCTACCAGTGACCCAGTGAACACTTTTTTAGAAGCCTCCAGAGGACAAGTAGAGCCTGAACATATGAAAAATATCGAGCCAATAGGACCAGATTTCCTTAGAGCCAAATACCTTCCACCATCAGTGGCCTCAGTCAAGGTATCATCTGAGCTGCTCAAAACTGCCCTGAAGGAATATTGTTCAGGTGGGTGATAGTGACTGGTAGCTCTCTCCCTAACTCTGAAAGAACTTCAAAGCCTAGGAAAATTAGATCCATTTAGTCTGTCATCTTTTCTCACCACATCTTTTCACACCACATCATTCTTTATTTAAAAAAAAAGTCTTACCTTCTGTTTTAGAATCAATACTAAGTATTGGTTCTAAAGCAGAAGAATGGTAAGGCAATTGGGATAAAGTAATTTGTCCAGGGTCACACTACTAGGCAGTATCGAGGCCAGATTTGAGCCCAGGACCTCCTGGATCTTTAGGTATGGCTCTCTATCAACTGAGCCACCTGTCTCCCCATCATTCTTTATTGCAGCAATTGCTGCTCCTCTGGTGTGATTAAGGGTTGGACTGCTTCAGAGTATTTTATCTAAACCCTTTCACAGACAGAACTCTATGCCTTATTTCTCTCATCCTGAGCACTCCCAATATCAAAACACTTTCTAAAAAGTATATTTTACTGTTTAAATACTCTGTCTTCCATTTTGAAGGAAGGTTTTTAAACTTCTAAAATTTCTCCAAGTCTTAGCATGACTAATAGGACAGTAGCAAAGAGAGAAGGTTTTGACTTTGTAAGCTATCCTTGGTAGATATTGGCCAGTAAAGCAATGGGGAATATATATCCTTCTCTAAAGTGATAGGTATTCTTTTTTCTATCTTTCCAGAAATCCCCCTGTGTTGTGCTACTCTGCAGTGGCTATTGGCTGAGAATTCCATAGTGGACATAGTGAAGACACAAGTGCTGACAGAAGTCCAGGGGGTGGCCCCAGATGGAAATGACATCCACCTCCTCGTCCGAGAGGCAAGGAATGGGTTAGCTCACCTGTTTCTGCAGGGAAACCTTTACCAGCCCCCCTCCCTTACCCTGTTCCACCCTAATTTATCTTTATAATCTCTCAGTCAAATCATGGAACAGCTGGGGAGAAGCCCTAGGTGGGGCCTAGTATCAATAGCTCATGCCTTGATTGTATGTGAGGCATGGTGCTAAGCCTTGTGGTTACAGATAGTTTGAGAATCACAATAACATACTTCTCTAATGCATGGACCACTGATATGAGTTCTTTACTTCATCTACTTCCACTTGCCAACATGAAATAACTCACTGACAGAATAACAGTGCTTTTCATGAATGAAATGATGCCTTTTTAAATTAATTATTGTAAGTAAACTATTAATGCCAGAAAAAAATGTAGGCCACTTTTATTAGGAGAGGCAAACCTTCAGATTTCCCAGAGGGCTCTTATAGATTATCCTTTGAGAATAAATCATTTGTTTTTTACTCCCCTTTTGATGCCAGCCAAAAGCTAAAATGTGATGGTAAGTCTAACAGCTTTCTCTTGGGAACATCTAACACATGTCCTTGCAGAATTAAAAGCCTGACAATGCTTTTATACAACCGTTCTACCTTGCTTTCTTCATTCCTTCTCAACTAGCAGTGCTGTATACAACAAGATGAGAGCAAAGGGTATTTGTGTTCTTTCTCTGGCCTCTTTACCCTTCTTTGAGAAAAGGGCAGATTATATGAGGTCAAGCCATCTTTTCTGAACTCAGATCTAGAGAACTTTTAGGAGACTTTGGTGGTTTTGAAATATTGATCTTATCAGGGAGACCTCAGAAGCCTGCCTCAACTGGTTTAGCTCTTGGAGATCTCCTGGGATCCCTAGATTGTTTCAGTCTAAAGTAAACTTGAGACTGGACCAAAAGCAGCATAGCTTCTAGGTGCTGTTGTGGTATTGAGAACTTAAAGAAACAACTAATAATAGTCCAGTCAGGACCATTGGTCATTTGGATGTCCAGCAACATGCACTTCCCGTAAGATCCAATAGAAGGAGCTAATGGTCTCAGAAGGAGCAAAATTCTAATTAAAAGCCCTGTCCTGGAGGGTGGCCTGTCCTGTGTGCTAATTACAAAGGACAAACCATACTTCCCTGGCTCTTTGTGTTTCCTCAGTTTTGCTTGATTGTCTCTCTTCTTGAAAGTACAAAAGGAAAGTCATAGCTACTTCTACTGCATTCTTAAAAAGATTGGATAAAACTTCCTGGAGAGGTGACTGACCAATCAGAAGATATAACTTTCCTTCAGCCTTTCATGCCTGAAAACACTAATACCAACAATGTGATTACTGGCAGCTTTAGTACAGCCCAGGACTCAGCCTTCTGGATTAAGTCTATCAGTGCAGCCATGCACCTGTTGTTCAGTGTTGGGATATAGGTCTGTCTCATTAACATGCTTTTGGTGGCAGTGGACTGACAAGGTTGGAGACTTATAGTTTCCATGGAGGCCTGATTAAACTAGTCACCTCAGATTCTTCTGTTGGAGATAAATCTGGCTTAAGGCCCCGGAGTGATTTCAGCAGGTCTTGATTTTAAGGGGACAAATGTTCCACATTATCAAACTCATCCTATATTGTTGGGCCCCACTGGAAAGATCTATTTAGAAAATAACTAGCATTGATTTCTGACAGGTAGCTGGTCTGTCAGGCTTAGAACTAATGCTGTTAGTACAGTAGCCTATGCCACAGTGATTATACTCTATGTTCAAGCTCTGCTGGCTTCTAGCAAATAAGTAGCATGGTGATATTAAGCCAGGTGATATGGGGATTCCTGCCATGTACATGGCTTTTGGCTCATGCCAAAAGATTTCATTAGAGATAACCTCAGTGAGTGAGGGAGTGACTACATCAGAGGTTTTGAAGAAGGCCTGAGTAGAGTCCCTTCATCCCCTTTAATGAAATTCAATGATACGCAAAGTTTGCAGTAAGGATCTCTTTTTTGTTGCAGGTGGCTGTGACTGAGCTGTGCCCTGCGGGACCCATCCAGGCTGTGGAAATCCAGATGGAGAGCCCCTCTCTGGCTAACATGTGCAGGGTGCATCATGCAGTGATCAGACGCATCCAGGTATTTAAAAACTCATCAGTGAGGCAGCAAGACCCATTAATCTATGAGGCATTCTGCTGAGAGCCCCACCAGCACAGCCCCAAACAGAAAGGAGCAGGAGTGGTTTTAAATAGCTCTATGGGGTCCCTGTGTATTCAGTTTAGTTGCTTATAGCTGAGCTACAGTTACCATGCCAGGATGTTGCAGGAAAATCTATCTCAGTCTTGTCTATTCTGCTTCTAAATGCATCTGAAACCGTGCTAAGTTTCTCTGTAGCCAAAAAGAGTCTGGTATTGTGTGCTCTTGTTTACCATGGAAACAGCCATCTCTCACAGCAAGCAGCCAGGCCTCTTTCCTTTCAGATGCCATTCTTTCCTGGTGTGTGTCCTTGAGCTACCTCTGTGAGGTCATTTGGGTGTTGGGAACGGTATATAATTCCTTATGGCTTTCAGATAAAAGAAATAAGTAGTATTAGTCATACTAACTACACAAGAAGGTTCTGTAGTTCACCTACCATAATTAGAATTTAAATTTCCAACTTTTGCTACGTCCTTATTCAAGGTCCCCCAGCTCCCATCCCAGACATGCAATGAACACCTGATCTATAGTGTATAATATGCCATTGGGGGTGTTGGAAAATTGGTTTGAAGCAGAATAGAAAGGAGAAATCCAGTGGTTTGTATATTGTTAATTTAAAATTGGTTAGTGGTTTTCTGATATGCAGAGACTATTTCTGAAATGGGTATTAACATTCCTAATGCCTATTGGATAGGCTTTGGTTTATGGAAAGTTTCCTCAACTTCCCATTTCCAAAATCTTTTTGGATCATACATTTGGATCATATATATGGAGTCAGTATAATATAAGAGAAAGAGCATTGGCCTGGAGTCAAGTGACCTGCATTCAAATCCTGCCTCTGACACAATTACCTTTGGCAAGTCATTTAATTTCCCTCAAAGTCCACCCTGTCATTCATGTCATGGATGGGGGACAAGCTGCTACAGTAGTGTAAAGGGATGTTAGCCAGGGTGGAATACTCAGAGTGTCTTGAGACTTCTATAATAGCTGCGAAGACATGACAAGAACCCTGAAATTCTGTCCGGTTAGGTACCTCTGATTGGATTTACACCCAAACAGTGTGATAAAACTATTCCTATGAATCTAAGAAATAGGCATAGGGTTGCCAGGCTGGCATTACTCAAAACCATGATGATCCTCTTGGCATGAAGGGCAGTAGAAGCAGTTGTGTTCCTTCATGTTCTGAAATCACAAGATGGCAAAATATGTCAGAACAAACCAGAAATACCAATATCCACCTGTTTGAAATGATTTAATGCAGCTAGTACTGACTATGAAAGCAGGCAAATGTTAAATGTGCACAAAGTGAACTAAAGATATGAATATTTTTATTTTGTACCAGTGCTGAATAGCATTATAGAATTGGAAGCATAACTAGACAACATACTGCTGATTTGTGCGAAGATAATAAAAAATAATTTATCATTAAGGCTACGATAGATGAAATAAGAGCTGAAATTGAGAGACTACTTAAATCTGAAGAGGGAAAGTTGATGACATTGAGGTCATTGACAATCTGTACTTAATAAAAGATTCTAGAAATTATATCTAAAACAAATGATGAAACATTCTACCTGACTCTTGCCTGAAAGGTGATGGACTTAGGTTGCAGTATGGACCACGGGACATGGTATTATGAAAATTTGTTTTGTTTGAGTATGCATATTTGTTGTAAGGGTTTTTTAAAAGGGGAACTAGGGCAGTTGAGAGGATAAAAACACATTAAGACAATTCCTTCATATTATGGAATCCTTACCTAGCAAGATATATCCAGTTAGCTAGAATTATACGTCAGAAGCTTGCTATTTTTAATGGACTGACTAGATGACAAATTTCTATGCTACAAATACAGAATTCTGTTGTCAATTATATATATATATATATTTTTTTTTTAAGCCCTTACCTTCCGTCTTGGAATCAGTACTGTGTATTGGTTCCAAGGCAGAAGAGTGGTAAGGGCTAGGCAATGGGGGGTCAAGTGACTTGCCCAGGGTCACACAGCGGGAAGTGTCTGAGGTCAGATTTGAACCTAGGACATTCCATCTCTAGACCTGGCTCTCAATCCACTGAGCCACCCAGCTGCCCCCATCAATGATCTAAATTGAAACCAGATCATTACAACAGCCTGAACTACTGCCCCATAATAACCTGAACATCATGATCATGAATCTGTAAAAACTGAAGAACAACATTCTTATAGATGTCACTATACTAAAAACATATCTCCAACCTGCATGGAACAAAAAGCTTTCAATTTTGAGGTGTTGTTCAGTTGTGTCTGACTCTTCATGATCTCATTTGGGGCTTTCTTGGCAAAGATACTGGAGTGGTTTGCCATTTTCTTCTCCAACTCATTTTACAGATGAGGAAGCTGAGGAAAATGATTAAGTAACTTGCCCAGGATCACACAGCTAATAAGTATCTGGGGCCAGATTTGAATGCAGAAAAATGAATTTTCTTGACACTAGGCCCAGTACTCTATCCACTGTGCCATCTAGCTCCCCTAACAGAAATAAAAAACACATTTAATCAGGTTGTCAACAGGATAGGACCTGTTGTCTTATCTGCTACTGGAGTGTCAGAAATGTGCACCAGAATTGCTTTCAGTGAGCCTACAAGAGATATCCCAACATTCTTTTAAACTAAAAGGGCAGTTATTTTTTTCCTTCTACACAAGAGTCTGTAGAAGATTCACTATGAAAAAATAATAGAGAACTGCTTCTATCTCAATTTCATTGAAAAAAACATTTTAAAAAGGAAATAATAAGTGAGTGACAGTTATATATGACCCTAAGGTTTACAAAGTATTTAAGTACATTATTATAACCTTAAAACCTTTTTATTTTATGGATGAGGAAACTGAAGAAATGATTTGCCTAAAAGTATACATGTAGTAAATAGTAGAATTGAAATCTGATACTTTTCCCCCCATTACACTAGAAAACTGTCTTACTGAAGAATTATTTTTTAAGTTTCGTTTGGGATCTGTTGAGCCTATTTAAATAGTATAGGAAAGTGAAAAATCAGTAGAGCATTAAGATCAGGGAACAAGTTGCATCAAGATTTGAGTTAGGGTTCAGGGATGTGGACAGCAACTGCCTATGATGTGGTCCAGTAGTTCTGGTGGTTTGTAGTTTGTAGTTTGTCACTCAATGTTCACAAAGCTGAGTGCTTCAGGAAATTCCTGTCCTTGGCCCTTAACTGGTGCCATATCTCAGAAGTCTTATAAACTGGGACCCATAATTCTACATTTTTGGATCTCAGAACAAGGCTTCTCCATATAGCAAGGGGCAACTGACCAGGTTGGGAAGGTGTCTAAAAAAAAAAAAAAAGGAGCAGAGAGCATCTGAAAAGCGATAGGCAAAATGATAATAAGACTCTCATAGTTCCATTCTATGGAGCTAGTTTGCATGAAATTCTAGAACTGTTTGCATTAAAAAGAATGACAAAGTCTGGGAAAGGTTTGTTTTAATTGGTTTAAGATCTAAAATGAGTTTTGCTGATGGCAATGATAGAAGAGAAGCTGTATTGGCCACGTCAGTTCAACAGATATATTACTATTGAATCAGTGTGAGTTCAGCATCTCATATTTATCTTTGACTTCCTTCCTCTTTATCCCTCATATCCAGGCAATTGCCTAGTCTTGTCAATCTGCCTATGAAACATCTCTCATATCTATTTCCTCTTTTACTCACTACCACCATCATAATTCAAGCCATCACAATTTTACCTGAAATTTTGTTCTTAATATCTGACTGGTTTTCTTGACTTTATTTTTTTCCTTCTCTAATCTGTAGTTCATAGGATTGGCAAAGTGGTTTCCTCTTCCTAATGCATTGGGATGGTCACTTCATTCCTATATTCAGAAATCTTCAGTGATTTCCGTGAGGCCATTATCAGTGATCTTCAAAGGGATTTTGTGTCATTATCAGTAAAAAGTTTCTGAGTATATACCGTCAATAATAAATGTTTGTTTATAAATTATATGCTACACATAATAAGAGATTCTGTACATTGTCAAATGTATTCAAAAATAGACATAAAGATAAAATATTTTCATTTTATTAATGGCACAGAAATTTTTGGCTCTAAAAAGTTGTTAATATTTTTTCAGGCATTATTATTTAATATGCTTCATTTGAAAAATAAATCTTAACTTTGTGCTGTAGAAATGCTTCTAAGTTCACTTCATTTTGATGTTCAGTCTTACTGGCTGTCACAGCTGACAAAGATACATCACAAAGACATGTTCCAAAAGGGAAAAGTGCATCTTTGGCTGTACTTGCTAAATCATAATGGCTAATACCATCCACCAATTATGCAAAGGTTTTTCTGATAACTTGGGTAGTAAATTTTTATCTTTCCTGCAGCCATTCACTTGTTTTTATAAACTAATTGGAAAGTGTTGCCTTTTTTACATTTTTAGCAAGTGGGTTCAAAATCCACTGAAATTCTTTGGAAGATTTTTAAAGAGGTTAGAAAATTCTGATTCCAAGTTGCATAAGGGTGTATATATGAGTTCTTATAGGTGACATGCATAGTTTTCAGCAACAAAAATTTATTTTTTAAATGCCTTGCTAATCATGGTGGCTTCTTGTTTTCATTAGCTAGTATCTCTATTATATTGTTAACCATAATAAATAAAAATCCATATTCAGCTAATCTTGACAAATTCAGATTTTTTTTTACCTACTTCATGTCAGATCTGATCAGTTTATCACTTTTTATGCCTATAATGTAGTTAACAAAATACTCATGTGAAGGGTAGATGCATCATTCCTGCCATTTTCTTCTTTTTCACTTGTGTAGCATTATTAGTATTATTGTCAGTCCATGGTTTCTTTGCAGGAATCTTTTTGAGCCACTTGACCATTTTGAGAATTAGTTAAATTAAAACCAGATAACATAATCTATAAATCCACTTAAGGATGCTGACACAAAATGTAATACTTTGAAATTTGCCGAAAGGGGAGAAATGAATGAGAGTGGCATTGTCAATTTGTGAAACTCAGACTTCTCTTTCAGTTACCTCATGTTCCATATCTCCTTCTTAACCATTTCACATATGGATCAAGTAGTAAGGGCAGCAGCAGCAGCTTAGATATTAAATAATAGCGAAGCCTAATTTCTTTCTTTTTTTAATATAAAAAAATATAAAAAGAAGTTCTAAGATTTTCTTCCTGTACTTGCACCCCAGTGGATCTTCTTGTATACCCTTTGTGGGGCACATAACCCATTTTGGAGACAACTGACCTATAGGAAAAAATACAAAATCCTTATCAGCTATATTAAAATGTAAGTTCGTTGAGGTAAGGGACTCTCTTTGTTTTTGTATTTGTTTTCCCAGTGCTTAGCACAGGACTTGGCTTGTAGTTAGCATTTAATAAATGCTATTTCATTCATTAAGTCATTCAAAGCCTTCCACAATCTGGCTTCAGCATACCATTGTAGCTTTATTTTGCACTCCTGTTATTCATGTGCTCTGTTCCAGAAAAATAGGACTACTAGCTTTCGAGCTCTCTTTCTTCTCCATGCCTAAGTGGTTGCCTCATGCCTGAAATATACTGCCTCTACATCTGCCTGTTGACATTCTTCCCTTCAAGGTTTAGCTCTGGTGCCACCTCCTCTGTGATCCCTTTCACTAGCCCCACCTCAGAATTGATCAAGCAATAAACATTTAAGTACTCATTGTGTGCCAAGCACTATTCTAGGCCTTGGGAATTCAAACACAAGAATGAAGCAATCCCTACTCACAAGGAACTTATATTTTAGTGGGGAAGACAACAAGTATTTATATAAATTTATATGGAATAAATATAATGAGAAAAAACTCCATTGGTCCCAGTATTCTTTTATTATACCTTATACCAAATCCATAATACCCCTATATATTCTGATCTTGTGACATTCATTTCCTCAACACTGGGCATTTTTACTGGCTGCCTCTCATGCCTGGAATTCTCTCCCTCCTCATTTCTACCTCCTGCCTTCCCTGGCTACCAAGTCCCAACTAAAATCCCACTTTCCATGCAAAGCCTTTTCTGAGTCCCCTTAATGCTAATGCCTCCCTCTGTTGATTATTTCTTATTTCTCCTAGATATAAGTTGTTTATACAGTTGTTTGCATGTTGTGTCTTCCATTATTTTGTGAATTCCTTGAGGGCAGAGACTGTCTTTTGTCTTTCTTTGTATCTCCAGTGCTTAATAGAATGCCTGGCATATAGTTGGTGCCTAATAAATATTTACCAATTGGCTGACTAAATACAATTAAATATCAAGTTAAACATAAGGTAATTTTGGTAGAAGAATGCTAGTACTTGGGGAGTTATGTAGAAAGAAAGGTGTTATGTAGAAGGTGGTACCTGGTGGAGATGAGAAGATATCTACTCTTTCCCCATCCTCTCATGCTCTCTGACCTCTTAGTTATTGTAGCATAGTTATTTTTCTCTCCCTTTTTTATATCTTTTTCTCCAAGGCTGAACATACTGCTTTGCCCATAGTAAATATTTAATATGTGCTTGTTGAAATTGAATTGAATGCCATATGTGTGTTAATTTGTTTGAAGGTGTTTTCTCTCTCTCTCTTTCTCTCTCTCTCCCTCCTTTCCTCTCTCTCCCTCTCCCTCCCTGTCTCCCTTTCCTCTCTCTCTCTACCTGATATACACACATCCACACTCATACACATAGAAAATGGAGCATAGGGAAATGGAAGATGGTTCTTGAAGTGCCTAAATTGATTTGGGTAGCAGTGCCTCATATATCTAATGCTCATCCAGCTATAGTCCCAGCTGATGAGTCTCCCTAGATCTCTTTGGACTCACATCATAGTTAGGTAAGCAGATTGGGGTTTTGTGAAACTTTCAGAAAGCAAGAAGCCTGGGAGGTGTATGTGTGTGTGTGTGTGCGTGCGTGCATGTGCGCGCGTGTGTTAACACTACAACCATAAATTAGACCAAGTGGAGTGAATAAATGGGACACTTCATTGGAGGCTTCAGCATGAGACAACTTCAGGGGATTGAAGGCAAGAGCAGGTCTCACCAGTGTCCTTATCTGGAAGACCGTGGGATTAGAGTTGCTCAGATGGGAAATGTCTGAACAACTAAAATTAGAATTAGGCCCAAAGGTGAGAATAGGAGAAAAAGAGAAGGGATAAAGAAGATGAGCATGGTGGAGCAGAAGTTTCTGAAGGGAAATGGGGGAGATAGGAAGATTAGTGGTTGAGAAAGGACACCATGAAATTTGTTTCAGAGTCAATAATCATTGCCCTCTAGGTTTCTATGTAAGAGTATCAGCAAGAGTCCTAACCACACAAGGAACAGAGAAAATAGTTCATGTGGATGAACAGGAAAGGAGAAAACCCAGTGAAGAATGAGCAGGAGAAAGGTCTGAGAGAGGCATAAAACAGCAGGTACTACAGAGGCTTGGGAAAAATACAGAATGGAATTAATAGAGTGTGAAAGTGGGGAGGGAGACTGTAAAGATGAAGATCTGAAAAAAGATTGCAGAAGATAAAAGGAAAAAATGTCAAGCTCACATCCACAGAGAACCAGTGAAGAGATGAGTTTGAACAGGGTTCATTTCTTTATTCTAAGAAGGAGCTGAGGAACAGATGCCTGAAATGAATCTGTAGTCCCTCCTGGGAGAAACACATCATCCCCAGAGATTCTAGGTATACATCAGGACAGCTGTTGGAAAAGTAAACATGGCTGATAACTATCAGAGGATAGGTAAAGGCTAGTACAAGCTCAGAGCAGGAAAGGAAATGGTTAAGGTGTCCAAGAAAGCAGCTTAGAGTTCTTTTAGAAAACAAATAGTAAAACTCTTTGAAAGATTTCTTCAGGCCACTCTAGGAAAGGATAATAGAACTTGACCACTAGTTTTTAAATCTGTTTTGATTTTTATTTCCTCCTCTACTTTGCTCTCTCTTGTGTAGGTAATGATCATGGACCAGGCTGCTCAGGGTTCTAACCCACCTGATCTCCGGGTGCAGTATCTTCGTCAGATCCATGCCAATCATGAGGTGAGTGACAGCCTGCAACCTCCCCTCTAGAAAACCTGGTATTGTGTCATAGTACTAGGTTTTAACTGGCCTAGGGATGAAGTGATAATTTGGGAGGTACATTGCATTCTTGTCTATGTCACTTTAATAAATGTTTCTGTTTAGTTAGGAATGCCAGCAAGTAATCTTAGATACACATTCATTATATAAGCACGTAACTAGAAGGGAGGAAGGGTTTATAGCTATCCCTTTATGGTGCTACAGATGTTTCCTTCCTTTATTCCAAGAACTGCTCAGTGCTAATGCTTATCCCAGTGGGGCAGGCTGCTCTGCTCCTGGAGTTGAAGCCTGGTTGATGTCTGGCCACCAAATGAATCAGGCACACACTTTCAAGCCAGGCAGAGCCCAAGATTCCAGATTATTTGTTCTACATAGTTTAAGATTTAACCAAAATTGGAAGGGGCAAGTTAGCTGATTGCATATGTACATAATATCAATGAGAACAGGTAACAGAAGGAATGCAAAAGGTGACATGATCTTAGAAGAATAACATAAAAAGTACTAAAGCCCAGAATGCAGAGGATATTCAAGAAAGCTGAAGAAATTGACAAGTTTTTTTTTTAGTTATATTGGGGGGAAAGAGGCATCAAAGAAGGAATGGACCCACTACTTAGAGTAAATGAGAGAGAATGGTAGACAGTGGAGGAAAGTCAGAGCTACTTAATCTTTACTTTGTTTCTGTTTTCTCTACCAAGGAGAATAACCCTTGAACTAGAAGGGAGAGAATAAAAATGACTAACGGAGTTGATAAACTGAGTTTGAGGCATAATAGGAAATTATCTCATTGCTCGATGATTCAAGTAATTGAGCTCAAATGAATTACATTTCTGGGTACCACATTGATAAGTTGGGAAATGTCTAGAAGAAGGTAACCAGGATTATGAAGGGACTTGAGATCATGATATATATATATATGGAACAATTATAAGAAACTAGGGGTGAATATTCGATATAAAAGAAGACTTGTGTTCAAGTATTTGAAGGGGTGTCAAAGGAATTGGGCTTTCTGCTTAGCTCCAAAGGATAGAGGACTAGGAGCAAGGGATGGAAATTACAGAAAGACAAATTCAAGCTTGATATAATAAAAAAGATTTCCTGATAATTAGTTGTCTAAGAGTGGAATAAATTGCTTTGGGAAGTAGTGGAGTACCCCCTTGAAAGGTCCTCAGGCAAAGACTGGAAGACCATTTGTTATGTTGTATGAAAAATTTTTCTTCAGGGATGTGTTGGAGTAGATCAGTCATAGTGAACCTTTTAGAGATGGAGTGCCTGGCCCCACCCCCCAGAGTGTGCCTTCCCCATCCCATACTGGGAATGTCCTGCCCCCACCTTCAAACACAGGGGAGGGAGGAAGTGCTCCCATTGGTCTTCTGGGCAAAAGGGTGGGTGAAGTGGAAAAAAAGGTCCTTAGTGAAGAGGGGGAGGGGAGTGGCCCAAGTGTTCTGCTGCCTATGAGTGGCCCACTTTACCCCCTGTATCCTCCCATTGGGCTGCTGGACAGAGGGCGGGGGATATGAAAAAAATTTCATGGGGCAGTAGGGAACAGCTCTGCTGGAGTCCCTCTGCCTTTGTAGTAATGAACTCTGGGGTTGAGAAGGGAGGGTGGCTGAGTGCCCCCACAGAGGGTACTCTGCATGCCATCTTTGGCACCCATTCCATAGGTTCACCATCACTGAAATAGATGGTCTTGAGGTCTTTTTGGCTATGAGATTCAGTAATCATGGGCTTCATTTCTAGTCTGGGACATTTGGTTTCACTGAGAAACTGCCACCTTTACCTCTAGCTAGCTTTTTTCCAAGTGGTAACAAGAATGACCAGGTGAATGTGTAAAGATATCACCAATACTTGGAAAACCACTCACAAGTGCTTTGCCCTACTGATAATGAGTATCAGGCTTTCTCTTATCTGGTGTTTTTGCTTTTGTGTTCCATCTCTTCTTCCATTAGGCTTATTCTACTTGGCTCTAAAGACAAACATAACTCTTGTACCTGCTATATACTAATGCTTCTGATACATTGGGAGAATGTTACATTCCCAGAATTTTCCTTTGGGGAATCAGTGTTCCCTCCTCTCCTTTCAAACTACACTTGAGGCTTATCTCTTCCATGAAGCCTTTCCAGACAGCCCATGCCCTTCAATCTTCTAATCACTCTTTATTCCTAATAAAAACAGCTAGGGTTTATACAAAAAGTGTTTTGCAGCATACAAAGAATTCTTCTTACTGGTTCAACACTTTGTCCTGCTATTGTTGGTTGTATATGTGTTTTTAAAAAACATTTATTATTGTGCTTGGATCACTATTCCTATTAAATTTAAAGGTTTTAGTTCCTAGACTATATCTAGGAAGGTGTGTAAAGGGTGAAATTATGGTTGAGACTGAAAAAAATCAAAATTTAAGTGGTCTTTAAGGAAAATCCCAAATAATAAAATACCCAAGTCAGCTGCCAAATTTTATGATGATTTAATTGATATAGTAGAGAAGATTTTAAGAAGAAGGAGGAAGGAAGGGGCTAGTACCGGGCAGGAAGATAGGAGATCTAGAAAGTAAGGTTTTGAGTGTGAAGGAGGAAAGAATCAGCTTGACCTCCAAAGAGGCTTAGCTAAGGTGCCTGAACCTGAAATCAGCTCCAGGGCAAACTCACCACCCAACACTCCAAGATGTCTGAATGCTTAGCATGCTGCCAGCCATAGTCGTCTCTCCAGGAAAAGAGAAAGAGGCAGAAACTGATGTGCCTTATATGTATGTTTTTACATCACTTTTCTGCATCTCATTGGTACCAATGAGGACTTAGCTTGACTTAGGACAGCCCAGAGGTCTGTCCTTTTTTTTGCACATGTATGTTGAAGGCCATCTCCTCAGATAATTAAATCTTAAGTTTGATGCAGACCTTTCAAAATCTTGTTAAACTGAGTAGTGTAGAGAATGTGGAGTTTCCAAGACCTGATTCTGTTATTCCAAGTATCTCCATTGTTACTGATCAGGAAATAGCTAAATCAGATCTTCTAAAGAATGGTCTGATTAGGGTGGAATAGTTCTAAAATTCACAGGTGATAGTCCTGCTCTACTCTACCCTGGTTAGTCAGTCAGTAAATATTTATTAAGGGGCTGCTATGTACTAGACACTGTTATGCACTGACAATTCAAAGAAAGGCAAAAGACTCTTTAATGGAGGAGACAACATGCAAACAGCTATGTACAGATAAGCTATGCAGAAGATAAACAGGAGATGATCAATTCAGAGAAGATACTAACATTAATGAGGATCAGGAAAAGCTTCTCACAGAAGATAGTATTTAGCTTGGACTTAGAGAAAGCCAGGTCAGACTGGAAGTAAGGGTGAGGAGGGAGAGAATTCCAGGTCTGGGGATAGCCAGTCAAAATATTCAGAGTCTGGAGATGGAGCACCTCGTTCAAGGATAGCAAGGAACTCAGTATCAAAGAGTACATGGTAAGGGGGTGGGGTAATAAGGTATAAGAAGCTTGGAGATTATAGGGAACCACTGGGGTTATTGAATAATGGGGATGACATGGCTAGCTCTGCTCTGAGAAGATTAATCTGATAGATGAGTGGAAGATGGAGTGGAGTGGTAAGAAACATGAGGCAGGGAGGCCAACCTGCAAGCTATTGCAGTAGTTTAAGTCAAAGATGACAAGGGCCTGCACCAGGTTGGTGGCAGTGTCAGAGGAAAGAAGGGAGCATATATTAGAGAAGGCACAAGGTAAAGCTGACAGGACTTGGCACCAAGCTGAATATAGAGAATGAGAGTGAGGAGTTAACGAGGACATCTAGGTTTTGTGCCTGGTTGTCTAATGCCCTCAACAGTAATAAGGAAGTTAGGAAAAGGAAAGGATTTGGGGATGATGACAGAGAGTTAAGTTTTGGACATCAGTGTGATACATCTAATAGGCAGTTGGAGAATGTGAGTGGAGGTTAGGAGAATCTTCTGTGTAGAGATGATAATTGAATCCATGAGGAGTTGATAAGATCACCAAGTGATCTTATATAGAGGTATCTGGTATAGAGGGAGAAGAGAAGGGGCTTAGGACAGAGCCCTGGGTCATACTTAAAGTTAGTGGACAGCTAGATGGCTCAGTGGATTGAGAGCCAGGCCTAGAGATGCGAGTTCTAGGTTCAAATGTGACTTCAGATACTTGCTAGCTGTGTGACCCTGGGCAAGTCACTTAACCTCCATTGCCTAGCTCTTACTGCTCTTCTGCCTTAGAACTAATATACAGTATTCATTCTAAGACAGAAGGTAAGGGTCTAAAAAAAAAAAAACTTAGAAGGGATCAAGGGAAAGAAGGTAAATGATAGTATTAGAGTCTGAAGTGAGGGGGCCATGAAGGATAAAGATGAAAAAAGGCCATTAGATATAGCAATTTAAGAGATTATTAGAGCAGTTTCAAATGAATGGTTAAGTTAAAAACTATACTATAGAGGGTTAAGAAGAGTGAGAAGAAAGGAATTGGAGGCATTGTGTATGGACATTCTTTTCAAGGAGTTTCCACAAAAAAGAAAAGAAAAATGGAATGGTAGCTAGTGAAGAGGATGGATCAAGCGAAGGTTTTTTGAGGATAGGGGAGAAGTGGGCATGCTTATAGGCAGTAGGGAAAGTAGACAGGGATTGACTGAAAATAAATGAGAGTGGGGATGATAAGGCAATCTTCTGGAGAAGACAAGATGGAATACTCTCTGAGGGGGTTTTCCTTGGCCACTTCTTCATGTGAGACAAGAGTAAAGAAGGAAATAATGGCAAAAGGCATTTGGATGATGTGAAATGAGGAGGTGGGAAGAAGAGGGAGAACTCAATGAATGTCCTCATTTTTTTTCCGTGAAATAAGAGGCATGTTTCTCACATGAGAGGGTGGAGATGGAAAAATATGGTGTTTGTTTCTGGGTACCACATTTAGGGATGACATTGAGATGAGTCAGCAGTGTGATGATGGCAACCAAAAATATACCATCTTGAGCTGAATTCAGAGACATACCTTCCAAGAATGAGGAGGTGGAGATCCCACTATACTTTGATGTCAGATCAGAGCTTTGGTCAGTTCTGGGAGCCATGGTTGGAGAAGGACTTTGATAAAGCTGGAGGCTGGCCAGATGTTGGCAAATAGGATGGTAAAGTCCCTTGTTTCCATGCCATTTTGGGATCATTTGAAGAAACTAGAGGAGATTCTGGAAGTGGAGGTAGAGGTGGGGTATGTAAGGGACCAGACATAATTGATGACTTTATATGTTTGGAAGGCTGCCCATGGAAGATGGATTAGATTTTTCCTGTTTTGCCACAGAGGTTAGAATCCAGAGCAATGAACAGAAGTTGCAAAGAGACAATTAGACTTGATGTTAGGAAATTTTTTCTTAACGGTTAAAGCTGTCCTAAAATGTCATGAGCTGCCTCAGGAACTAAGGACTCCCCCCTCTTTGTAGGTCTCTGAACAGATGAAGACTTTTCAGGCATGGTAGAGTTGGGGTTCTCTTTGTTCTTGGCTGCCAAGGTCCTTTCCAGCTCTCAAAATTCTGTGATAATCTGGAGAGTACTAGAGAAAGGTAACCAGGTAAAGATGCCTCTATATGAAGATCTTTTGAAGACACTGGGATTATTTAGACTGGAGAAGAGAAGACTTGGGATAAATAAGAGCTCTTATTTGAAGAATTGGCACCCAAAATTAGACTTGTTCTTGATCCCAATAAACAGAACAAGTAGTTTGTGTAGAAGTTGCAAAGGGGCCAATTTAGGCTTCATTGAAGTAAAACCTTCCTACCAGTTCTCTGAAAGTGAAATGGGTGACCTTAGGGGATGGTGGGTTTTCAAGCAAAGGAAGTAGCATGTTGTAGTGGGAAACAGTGATTTGGGAGTCAGATGATTTGTGTTCACATTCCAAGTTAGCCAGATATTTTGGGACTTTGAGCAAGCCCTGATAGGATTTGGTGATTTTGTAGCTCTTACTCATAGGATGTTAGTAAAATGATGTGCTGTGGAGGCATTCTGATTCCCCTGCTTTCCTTTGAGATGGGAGAACTCTCCATGGTAACATTTGCAAAAGCCAGCCCTTTCCTTTTAGGAACAAACAATTACTTTTAAAATTATTGATATCTTTTGTTTTCACATCACCTTCATTTCAATTTCTAAATATGTTCTTTCCTCCCACCCTGTAGCAAGCTATTCCTTGTAGTGAAGAATTAAAGAAAGGGGGAGAAAAGCAATTCAACAAAACTAACCAGTAGTCTAGTGGCCATAGTCTCTGGAATGGAGAAAGAGAAATGTATTTTCTCAGCTCTTCCCTAGGGTCAAGCTTGGTTTTTATAATTACCTCATAAAGTCCATATGTCCAAAACAAAATTCATTACCTTTACTCTCAAACATGTTCTTCTTCCCAAACTTCCCAAACCTATTACTGCTGAGTATACCATAGTCTTCTTGGTCACCCTGTCTTGCAACCACAATGTCAACCTCAACTCCATACTTGTACTCAACCCCTACATCCAGTCTGCTGTCAGATTTTGTCATTTCTGCTTTTACATCCATCATATATATATATATATACATATATATATATATATATATTATTGTTCTCTCCCCTCATATAAATGCCCTTATCACCTTTCACGTGCTCTATTACAAAAATCCCATTGGTCTTTCGACCTCAAGTCTCTCCTCTACTTTCTGTCTTTCCAAGAGCTGTCAAAGTGACTTTAGATGGAAGGTCTAGAGTTGAGAGAACCTCTATTCAATTCTAGCCTCAGTCTTGTCCTAGCTGTGTGACCCTGGGCAAATCACTTAACCCTAGTTGTCTAGACCTTGCTGCTCTTCTTAGAATTGATATTTAGCATCTATCAGATAAGATTTTGTTTCATTTTTTTAAAGTAATGTTCCTGGGGGCAGCTGGGTAGCTCAGTGGATTGAGAACCAGGCCTAGAGATGGGAGGTCCTAGGATCAAATCTGGTCTCAGACACTTCCCAGCTGTGTCACTTAACCCCCATTGCCTAGCCCTTACCACTTTTCTGCCTTAGAACCAGTACACAGTTTTGATTCCAAGATTCAAGGTAAGGGTTCAAAAAAATAATAATTAAAAAAATAAAGTAATGTTCATAAAGTGCTGGTTTGACCATGTTGCTGCCTAGCCCCACCCCAATCCCTCAAAAAACAACCCAGAAACAAACTCTTATTAATTATTACTGCTAAAATCAAATATGAAGGTACTTGAAGCTCTTCCTGCCTCCCCTTCATGTCTGCCTGCTAGTCCTCAAGCATAACATTCCATGTGCTGATTTCATCCAAACCTTTGCACTGACTGCTTCCCCCACTTCTCCCTTCCTGGGATATTCTCCCTCTTCACTTCCACTCTTGGCTTCCATGGTTTCCTTCAAGACTCCACTCAAATTCTACCTTCTTGAGCAGGCCTTTCTCAGTCCCCACCTTCTAAGATATCCATTCTGTCTATATTTTGTATGTAATAGTACTTTGTTAGTCCTACCTATTGTTTTCTTGGTTCTATATTCTTCACTTTTAATTGGTTCATCTCCTTATGCATTTCTAAATTCTTCATGCTCATCATTTCTTTTTTTTTAAACCCTCACCTTCTATTTTAGAATCAACACTGAGTATTGGTTCCAAGGCAGAAGAGTAGTAAGGGCTAGGCAATGGGAGTTAAGTTGCACAGGGCCACACAGCTAGAAAGTGTCTGAGGCCAGATTTGAATCCAGAGTCTTCCATCTCTTAGGCCTATATCCACTGAGCCACTCAGGCTTGGATCCCATATTCATCATTTCTTACAATATAGAACATGATAGTTTTGGTTTGTTTTTTTTTTACTTAATTTTTGCCTTCAGTTAATGAAAATCTGCTTTCTCTCCCTACCACTCCTCTTTGGGAAAAATAAGTAATATGTAATGATTTCTGTATTATAAATTATTAACATTTCAAGTTATAAAAAATTCATATGGCACTTTAAGGTTTGCAAAGCACTTTACAAATACTTTATTTTATCTTTACAACCACCCTGGGAGATAGGTGCTTTTATTATCCTCATTTTATAGATGAGGAAACTGGGCCCAGAGAATTTTAAGTGACTTACCTAGGATCACACAGTAAGTACCTGAGGCTGGTTTTGAACTCAGATAATAAGTTTCTGATTCCAAGTTTTTCACTTTATCCCAGCTGCTTCACTGATAGCTAGTATTTACATAATGCTTTAAGATTTGCAAAGCCTTTACAGAAAATTACATATGTTAACTCACTTGAGTCTGAAAAAGAAAGAAAAATAAAACCCTTGCAACAGATATGTAGAGTGAAGTATAACAAATTCCTTCATTCATCATGTTCAGGAAAACATTTGTCTGAGTCTTCCCCTTGAGATGTGTCTTGTCTCTCAGGAAGTGAGCATTGTGTTTAATTACGAATCTTCTGGCATCGAGGCTAGTTAGTTACTGCATTGATAAGTGATTTTCTTAGCATTTTAACATTTTTCTCCACCCTGCTTTCTTTACTCCCCTTGTAGATGCTACTCAAGGAGGTTCAGGCACTGAGAGACCGTCTATGTGTTGAAGATGATGCCAGTGCCAGTGCTGCTGCAGAGAAACTCCTACAAGTATACAAACAGCTGCGCAACCCGAGCCTCATCCTGCTGTGACCGCTGGCACGGGTAGGGCCTTACATCAGAGGCTCCCCTTTTCTGAGGGAAAAGAGCTCCAACCCCATCCAGGCTTCCTCTAGGAAAGTCTTCATCTTTTTGAGTAGTTTTCCATTTATTGTCTACTCTTTAAGGCCTGACATTATATTGGCAAGTTTGTAAGATGGACTTGTCACTTTGGGGGCATCTGACTCCAATGTGTACCATATATTCCAGATATTTATTTTCCCTAGATATAATCCATTGAAAACAACATGTCTCTAGTTCAGGTTCTTGCCTAATAGAATATACAGTATAGGTGTACCTTGCTTTCATAATGCTTATGTACCTCCCTTTGCATACCTGAAAAGTAATGTGTAAATCGAATCTTTTTGAAGATACTAGGAAAGCTATTTATGTCTGTGTGTGTGTGCTCATGATGGGAAGGGGACTCACTTTAGGAAATATATGTATAGTTAAATATTAAGTCCAAATGAGCTGTAATTTCATCCTTCCATTGACTTAAATCCCAATTTCTCTGTGCCTTGGTATAAGGCTCCATGAGTTGCTCTGGCCAAAAAAAAAAAAAAGGCCTCCTGGTGGTAGCCTTCTGGTGATAAGCCTCTGCAAATTAAATGAACCAGACCTCTACCAGCAGGCAAATAGTCCATCACCAGGCTGTTCTTAAAGCTTTTCAGCTTGGTGAGACCTTCCTGAGAATTCACTCTGCCAGAATAGCATTTATTGGCATAACCTCAGGACCTAGGCTCAGTTCCATAGAAGTCTGTATATGTTAATTTATTTTTTTTTCTTTTCCTGTTTCAGGTTCTTCTGTTAAACAGCTCTGACATTTTACCTCTTGACTGCTAGAAAATCTTCCACATGATCCCTAAGAGTGGGATTGAAGATATTTCTCCATTGAGAAATAAGCAGTGTGCAGGGATAGAGGCTGTGGAAATCTTCTGACCCCACCTCCCCCAGGATGGGGACGTCTAAGCCTGATAAGGGCCCTTTCATGCCAGAGAAAGGTTTCGAGGGGTGGATCTGTTTTTAACATTTTTGATATTATAGAGCACCAGAGAGTCAGCTAACTGCTCCGGAACAGGAACCTCTTAGCCTGCCTAGAGCAGGACTCATCCTCATTCCCCCTCACACCTCCCATTCCCTGCCCATTTGCTTCCCCTTTGGGTAATTGAGGCTGAAGAGCAGTGAGTGTTTCTGTCATTCTTAGGATAACTGCCCCATGCATGAATGGTTCTTGAGCCTTGTACCCGTGGCATGATGAGAATAGGTGACGTATATTTTGTGTGTTGCCCGTGAGTGCTAGTTTAGCTTCTGATGTTCATAGCTCAGCAGTGGCTTTGTGTTTCACAGTGGAAAGAACCTGTCATTTCAACCCATGTTCACTGTCCCCTGTAAAGATGGCCAGAATACTAAATAACTCCACATTTAGTGATGTAGAAATCTAGGTCTCTAGAACTCAGTCATTTTTCTGGGAGTCTCCTAGGGGCAGTGCTCTGGCCAAGTGAATGACCAGTCTTTGGCCAGTCTCCTCTGCCTCCCTATACTTACTTACTATAAGCCTCAGGCAGAGTACCTGCCTACTATATCCCCTGGCCCTACACACCTCCAGAGTCCTAGGTGCAGTGTGGGGTGTTTTTTTTTAATTAATTACTTAAAATAGAAGGGGTGGGGAATGGAAGGGGGGGGGGGGGGGAAACAGTGTATTACCTTACCTGCATTTTTTTTGCATCTTTCTCTAGTGGTGGTTTCAGTTGGATTCCTGTTTAAAGTGCTGTCTGTAACAAGAAAATTACTGTGGCTGTTAACCTATGATCTGTCATAAGAATGATTCTTTTCCATTGAGTTTCTTGAGATCTTCCTTGCCTTTCCACCTTGTTCTTTTCTTCCCTCTCCCTTCCCTCTACTCCAATATGTGGTATTTGGCTGCTCAGCCTGAATTTCCACTTTCCACCCTCCCTTCTTTTCTCTTAGGCTTCCCTTTGAGTTCTGTGTGACTGGCTGCCTGAAAACTTACCACTCTGCATGAATAATTGAGCCCCTTTGCTCTGTTTTCAGTGGCCCTGGGGGCCATTAGGGAGGCTTCTAGCACTTAAGGATGAAGCCTAGGCAGAGGAAGTGATCACTCCAGTGCCCTCATTGTATTGTGCATTTCATACCCATAACCATAAATATTAGTGTTGAGCTACTTGCCTCCCAAAGTATCTAGTCCCTGGGGCCCTGGCAGATTAATGTTACATGCTTCCCCTACACCCCACAACTCTGAGAATGTTAGTGGGGGTAGAAAAGGTTTGAGGGCAATCTGTGTTCCTGGCTAAGAAGGGCCTGGTACCATAGCTTGAACTGGAGTGAGAAGTTTCTCTCTCATCTCTGTCTCACGCTGGTGGCCAATGCCTCCCCTCTCCAACCCTGTCAGGCTCTCTGTCCAAAACTTTCTCTGCCCAAAAAATGTTTTGGGGGAGTCTTTGAGTAGATATTCACCATCCCCAGCATCTACCTGGTGGTTTAGCATAATGGGGGAGGGGGAAGAAAGGAGCTAGGTCAACTAGAGAGAGACTAGAGTCATCATTCTGACCCAGATGCAATTACAGAATAATGTGGTTCTTCTGATATTTCCTTATTCCACAAATGCTTTGGAGACTGCAGCTGGCAGAGCAGGACTTCCGACTAGTGAAAAGAGCCCTCCCCATTTTTGCATAGGCTCAGCTGCCAGCATTGGCTGGTTTTGATCAGAACCATGGAGGGGCTGTATCTTGCTTCCAAGAGGTTAGGACCATAAGGAGCTTGAACTTTCAAAGTCAACCCATTTCCACTCTGGATTTAGGTTAAGCTTTTCCTTGAGGACAACCTCCTGTTGGCTCAGGTCTCCAGACTGACCACACACTTAATCCCTTCTGTTTGGACATATCAGAAATTTTGCTAAAGAATAGATGTTCTTAACTTTTTTGTGTGTGTGGCAGACTGTTGGGACTGTGGGGAAGCCTTTTCAGAATAATTTTTTTTAATGCTCAAAATAAAATACCCAAGATTATAAAGGAAACCAATTATATTGAAATATGATTATAAAAAGTTTAAAAAGCAAGTTTGTGGACCCAGGTCAAGAAACCCACTATAGAAAGAGAAGAAGCAACCAGGAAGAACTGCCAAAGGAACTCAGTCCCTTAAACGAGGCAGGTGACATCCTCCCACATCTGAAAAGATTAAAAAAGATTAAAATTTGGGGGGCTGCAGTTGGATCTGTCTGTGAGACTTATCCACCTCACTGCCTTTGGTCTCTTCATAATGCATCTACATTTGCCAATTCAGGCAGTTTGGAATCCCAGAGCTGACAAATCTAGGTCTCTGGGTCTTTTCAATCACCCTGCAGGGCTAACCTAATTGGATTTCAGTCAACTGCCAGGCAGATCGGAACTCAAGAGCCTGAGGAGAGACAAGCTACATGGAGCTGCCTAAGATATAATTTGCTGGTGCCTCCTATATGTAAAGTGTTCTGTGCCCTTACAAATGGGCTCTCTCTCTTGTTAGCTGTAGCAGCAGACTCTTATCAACTGGGAGAACATCACACTACTCCCATCAGCAAACTGCACTGCTAATGAAATACTCAACACTGCAGGAGGCTGAGACAAGGGGGAAGGCAATATGATGTGTGAATAATCTGAAGCATTGCATTGCAACCAGAGCAAAGTCCATAGGGTGATCACCTGGTCCTTTGTAATTGCCAAAACAACTTTGGTTTGAGATGGGGGGGGGGTGATTCCCCAGGATGCAACCACACACCAATGAGGTTCAGGAAGTAATTTTCCCCTAAGCCAAGAGGGGGAGCACAAGTGAGAATGAGGTGGCCTCATCAAGCAGGGAAGGAGACTGACTCCCGGCTTCATTGTCGTCCTATCTTCACTACCACCCGACTCCCGCTGGACTGCAATGGGGAGCTTACTTGACAGCTATTTGCCAACCGAATTCCTGTCCAAAGGCAAATGAAATTAAGGGGTCCCCTTAACTCCTGGTTGGTAAGAAAACCCAAGTTAAAAGTCCTGCTTCTGAATATATGTAGTGAATTACTTAAACTCTGTGTTCTAGGCAAGTCTCTTAAGATTCTTAAGTTGTAGAAAAAATGTTGACTCCGGCTAGTAGAGTTTTCTCACCTGGGAATTCCATTCATTTGCTGAAATCATAGGCCAAGACGCTATTCATACAGTGTACTACCATACTAATACTTATTATAAAATGCAAAAAGAAGTTTAAAAAGATGAGATATTGATGAAATAATATATAATCCTAGAGTCAACAGGAAACCACTAGAGTTTGACTAGAGAAATGACAGCTTAATCTCCAGCTGTGGAGCAGCTTGAAAAGAAAAACTAGGGAGGAAGATGAGTTAGGAGACTATTGCAAGAGTTCAAGTGAGAGATGGTGATGAGGGCTTGAGTTAGAGTGGAGGCTCTGTGAATGCTGGGGAAGGAGGCCGGTGAGGAAGATGGAGATGAGTGCCAACACCAATTTTATGCCTGGGTCATTAGAAAGTTGGCCCCTCTTCAGTAATAGGGAGATTGAGAAAAGGGTGGGCTGGCGAGGAAGATAGTATAATGGGATCTGTGGTGCAGCCTGCTCACTGCACACCTTCCTCCATCCCACTGAAAATGGAAGGGTTGAGGAATCTGGTGCCCGCCTCAGCTGGGACTGCAGCCAGGAGGTCATCAGGGGGCACAGTCCTGGGGGAGCAGCCGTTACAGCTGTCATGGACCCCTGGGGCCTGGTGAGGTATAAGAGCCTGGAGGGTCAGTGCCAGGGGGAACCAGGAGTGTGAAGAAGGAGCAGTGGGGCAGTGTTGAGTAGCAATGGGTAAAGGGGTGGTGAGGGGGTAGAGGGAGATACAGAGCCTGGCTCCCTATTGGCTACCACCAGGAGGGCTGCCCATGTCTGACTGGCCAGCCATATTATGCCCCAGAGTTTACTTGGGACACACTGCTGCTTCAGAAGTATTCTGGCAATAAGTGCCTCCTGTCCCCAAAGCCCACCCATCGGAGGGGCTTTGTTAGCCCCCAAAAGGGCAGCGAACTCTAGGCTGAGTTGTTTGATCCTGGTAACAATCTTTTGAATTATGTTCCACAGATATCCCTGCCTTCCTTCCCCACCAATATAGAAGCCATATTAGTTTAACTTTCATGGACAAATACAAGTATTCAAAAGTGTAAATAAGCAAAAGAAATTGGCAGCATCCCCAAATGATTGCCAATGGAAGGACAGGAACAAGTGTCCACCAGGACATGTCTCATGAGGATCTCGTCTTCATTTACAGAGCCAGGGTACATAGATTGTTTTGGTTCTGCTTTGCTATCATTTTATGTTTTCTCATTTCTGTTTTCTTTTCCAGACCTCCCAATATTGTAACTCCTTTCATAGATGTAGATTAATTCATTGGTAGTTTAGGATTGTTCAGTCTGGAAGGAATTTTGGAGGTCATAGAGTCCTACCCCCTCATTTTACAGATGAGGAAAAGAAGGTTCAGGGAGCTCATTTAACTTGCCTGGGCTATGTAAACAGTAGGACTCACAGTTGTAGAGTTTTCCTGGGGGTATTGAGAGGTTGTAGCATCCCTGTGGTTACCCGATTCAGAGGAAGAATTTGAATCCAAGTCTTCCTGACTCCGGCAGAACTTCTATCTACTAATCAAAACTGCTTCTCATATTTCTTGCATTATTCATATTTGCCATTCCTTGTGGCTCATTAATTCATTATATTTATATACCATAATCTGTTCAACTTCCCCAATCAGTGGATAATCTGATTCCAGTACATATGCCATTAGAAATGTTTGGGATGGTTTTATGTCTGTGTGTGTGTGTGTGTGTGTGTCTGTGTGTGTCTGTTGGGAGGGTGTTCTGCCTGTAACCTATATGCATAATGTATAGGTTTCTGTTTCTATGAGGCACTATGGAAAACGTACTAGATTTGAAGTCAGGAAATTTGGGTTTGATACCTGTCTCTGATACTGCTGCCCAGCCCTGAGTAGGACACTTAAGCTCTCTGCGCCTCTTCACTTCTAAATTGAGGGGTTTTAACTACATAACTTCTGAGGAGTCTTCCTGTGATAAAGATAGGATTCTATGACTTTACGGTATCCAACCCTAAACTATGCAAATGCTTTCCTCCTAACAATCTTATTAGGTCGGAGACTCCTAGACTTAAAGCTGGAAACTACTTTAGAGTGTTTGTACATAGTGCCTCCTCTGAGCTCTCAAAGGTGGGGGGGGTGGGGAGGATGTATGCCCCACCCCCACATTTAAAGGACTCTGGGCAGGGCAGCTAAGTGGCTTAATAAGAAGTCAGCCCTAGAGATGAGAGATTCTGGGTTCAACTGTGACCTCAGATACTTCCTAGCTGTATGACCCTGGGAAAGTCACTTAGACCCACTTGCCAAGTTCTTGCTGCTCTTCTACCTGGAGTTATTGATTTTAAGACAGAAGGGGAAGGTTTTTGTTTTTGTTTTTTAAGTACTCTGTGGGTCCAGACTAGTGCCAGGCTACACCCATGCACTTACCTCTTAATAGACACAATTAGCTCAAAACAGGTATTTCCTGAGATAACATCTTAAAAACAACAGTAACAAACCATTCCTGCCATTAACCTGGGGGCAAACTCTCCCAACAGCTCTGCAGGGACAGTAGGACAAGTGGGCACACACAGAGTACACTAATGGAAAAGCACATGTAACTGGAAAATCATGCTTCCGATCCTTTACGACATGATTTGCTTTTTCTCTGCATGGGGCATCTCTGCTGGGCATGCCACTCCTCTGAATCTGCTCATTGCTAATGGGCTCACAGAAATTGCCCCTGATCCTACCAAGAGTTGGGTTCTTCCATAGCTGGCTCTCTTCTCTCCTGCCAGGGCTCACGTTTCTCAGCTTCCTCCTAGATCCAGCACCTTTCCAACCCCCTCCCCCCAACAAACCTGCTTTTTAGGTCTGCAAGGTCAGTTCTTAGGCCAATGGCATATCCATCTTCATGCCATCAAATTTGACAGGAGGACGTTTTTACAGACCATAGAGACAATTTGGGTAGACACTTTAAATTTCATTTAAGACTAAAATACCTTGTTGTCTCTGTTAGCTGCCCCTTACCTTCTGTGGTTGCATCAATGCACCTTGAGGGAAATAAGTTGCCTATGCGTGCTCTGACTAGTTCCTCCCCACCCTCCTGAGACAGTCAAGTTTACAATGTGCCCGGCATTGAACTAAAGGCTGGGGTACAAAGAGTTTATATTCTAAGCTACATACCGGCGAACTAAGGCCCATAGAGATCAAATGGCTTGTCTAAGGCCAAAAAGTAGTAAAGTAGCTGGAGGTCCCCATTTTATGGATGAGAACATGGATTTGATTTTAAGAGAGATCCTGAACCATGTTTTGTGAGTCAATTAGATAAGGCTAACCAAGACAGACAATTACAAAGTAATGAGCGTGGGGTAACTAGGTGGTTCAGTGGTTAATTGGAGGAAAAAATCTTTACATTAAATATCTCATGATATGTAGGGAATTATCATAAAAAAAAAAACAACAAATGACCAAGAGCCACAGCAGTGAGTATAGAGAGCAGTGAAACTGTCCATCTCCTCAACTCACAACCCCTTGGTATCATTCTCAACTATTCATTTATTCCAGTCTAATTAAAAAGTAACCCTTTTCCTCTCCAAGGCCCTCTGCATGAACCTGTGATTTCTTTCCCTCCTGTATTCTCCAGCAGATTATCCCTGCTATTACCACCCTCACTCTCCATCTTCAATCTCTTCATACCGCTGCCTATGAACATATCCAAGTGTTTCCCATGCTTAATGCTCCCTAGATCTACCATCTCTTCAAGCTACCTGCCATCTTGTCTCTGTTTCTCAGATAAATTTCCTGAAGAAACTGCTTACCTTCATTGCCCTCTGTTCCTCTTCTTTTACTTCTCACTCCATCTCACAACTGTAAGGGCTGCCTCCAGAATTACCAAATGTACCAATGTGCCAAAATAACAATCTCACCTTTCTTGGACTTGGTGACACAGGACCCTATTCACCAAGCCTAGATAGCCTCTTTTCTCTTAAAAACTGAAAAAGATGGTACCCTGGCCAGGTAGCCTGTTCCAGGTATTGTATAACAAGAACAGAGCACAACAGGACTTATCACTTCTCTTGTTCTGGACAGCGTGTCTCTGTTAGTGTAACTTTTAACTTAAGATCACATTAGCCTTTTGGGGCTGCAATGTCACACTGTAGATTAATCTTGTAGTCCATTAAAACTCGCAGATCTTTCTTTTGTAAGCTGTTATCTAGTCATGCTTTCTTCCCCTTTCTCATACCCTGTTATTTCTTACTTTTCACAGACCCATTACAAAAAATAAGTTAGCATTTATATAGCATTTTAAGGTTCACAAAGCACTTTACAAACATTTCACTTAATCCTCAATGAAGTGTTATGTTTCCCCCTAACTTTATAGTTGAGGGAACTGAGGCAGACAGAAGTTAAGTGACTTGCCTAGGGTCACCCAGTAAATACCTGAGACTGGCTTTGAACTAAGGTCTTCCTGGCTGCCAGTCCAGCTCTTTGTTCATTTCACCAACTAATGAGAACACAACTCAATCTCTAATCTGGCCCTAAACTTGGTTTCTTGATTGCAGGGCTCTTCATCCACCCATCTAGCCTTCTCTGCTGCAGACATCTCTTCCCTTCTCTCAGGCAGAAGGCCCCTGACTTCAGACTTTGATCTTGGTGGCTGTTATCTACTTCCAAATCTTCCTACTTATTCTAGGAGTTCAGACCCAGGCACATGATCTTTCTTCATCCCAAACACTGTTTTTCTACCTGTGGATGTTCCCTCAAACACCTTGACCTCCTAGGATCGTAATCTACTTAATTTTTAGGACCTATTTCCTTCCTCCACCTCAACTAAACACAAGGAATGGCCATGCCCTTGATCTTGCCTTCATCCACTCATTCCATCTTTCCCTCTGCCTCACTCCTAAACCTATTCTTTGTCCTGATGATGATTTCCAATCCTAATTATTCCTCATTTCTTTTCCAGACAATCATCCTTTTTTGGCTTCACTTTCCTCTATTCCCTGTTAACCAGTCCAATTCAACACTGTCCTCTGCTTTTGAATCCCTTGCTTCCCTGTGTTTGAAACCCTAACTCTGGTTTCTCTTATTATCTTCTTTTTTTTTCTTCTTTCAATCCTTACCTCCTTAGACTCAGTTCTAAAACAGAAGAGCGGCAAGGATTAGGCAACTGGGTTTAAGTGACTTGCCCAAGGTCAGACTGGAAGTATCTGAAGTCAGATTTGAGGCCAGGTCATCTCAACTCCAGGCTTGGTGATCTATCCACTATGCTACCAAGCTGCTCCTCACCATCTTTTTGTCTAATGAAGTGCTACTGAACAGAGCTGGAGAACGTTGGCTCCTCTGCTCTGATAGGGCCCTCACTGAAGCAAGACAATCATTGTACTCCTCTAATTTGATTCTCTCTAGAGTTCCACACTTTCTTTTCACTCCTTCCTCCATACCAATCTTATCCAAACCCTGATCAGTGGTGGATCTCACCTCCTACTTTACTGAGAAAATCAGGGCTTTATGATGAGATGAACTTTTCCTTTAGTAAGACCAATCCCTTGCATTATTTTTAGATGCTTTTTTTCTTTATTCAAAGATACTTTATTTTCCTAATTCCATGTAATAACAATTTGCAACATACTTTTTCTGAAATCATAAGATTCAGCTTTTTGCATTAACATTTTCTCCAACACTTTCTTAAGTTTAGACAATAGACAAAACAAGAAATAAATGTTATTATTCTCATTTTAAGATTGAGGAAACTGAGACGAATAGAGGTTACGTGACTTGCTCAAGTTCACCAATAAATGTCTAAAGTTGGATTTGAACTCAAGTCTTCCTGACTACAGGCCTAGCACTCTATCTGCTGGGTCACCTAACTGCCAATTTAGAAATATGAACTGATGATGTGATTTAATCCTTTAATTCTTGCATTCATCAGACCAGATGGTCTTACTCCTGAAAAATGCACCTTTGTCTCCACCAACTCTTCCTGGCACTCACTGCCCTTTAGCTATTGGCTCCAGTTCATCTTTTCAGTTGTCTTGACAATCCTGTTGTAAAACTATAACTAGAAATTATTTCACCTGGGGTAATATTTCCTGCTGCTAAACATCAGAAAAATAGTTGTGGAGTGCTGCACACCAGATAGTTTGATTTCACATGCATTCCTTGGGGCGAAGGAGTAGTTTGGCCCTTGTTCCCGTTGCAGGTTGGGAAGGAGTATAGTCTAGGAGAGATGCTCCATAGCAATGGGCCTCAAGCACAGAGGTTGGTGGAGGACCCTGAGGTGAGGGAAGTGATTGTCTTGCAGGGAAGGCCATCTCTCCCCCCAAGCCAGTGTTCTTGAAGAAGTCCTGTTTGTTTCATTCTGGTTAAGACTCTGTTTTTTAATCTTAGATGCCCTTCATTCCAACCAAACTGGGCAACAGCTGGAATGGAGATTCCCAAGACAAGCTCCTTTGATTCCCCAATGCCTTGCCTTTGTTCATGCTGATCCCTCCACCTAGAATTTATTCTTCCATCTCTTCCTCTTAACAAAACTCTTTCCTGCCTCTTGTAGGCCCATCTCAAAGGTCACCTCCTTTGTGAAAATGCTCTTTAGCTCCCTTGGCCAGAAGTGATCTCTCACTCCTCTGCTTTCCCAGGGCATTTTGGATTTCTTACAGTACCACAGAATCTGGGGTTAGGGGTGTGTTTGTCATCCCTTACCTATTGCAATGCAGAGCAGAAGAGTGGGGGGTGGGGGGTGGGAGTGGTAGGGGGTGGGGGTAAGCAATGTCACAAATATTGCTGTAGGGATGGAGGTGGACCAGTGGAGGAATCCTATAATCCTTAAGGGTACCAGCTGCCTCAGCTAGCCACTCTTTATCCTAGCTTTCCTGTTACCATGCCATCTTTTACCAAGGGCAGCCTGCTTGGCCCAAGCACTGCCACCATGTGGAATACCCAGGATCCACAGCAAAGGCAGGACACGGGACTGTCACTCACTCAGCTCCAGCCTTCCCCAGGCTCTGTTTAGATGCAGAGAATGATGGATTTGACAGGTCAAGAAGACCCTGATTCAAATACTGGCTCTGACACTTATTAGCTGTGGGACCTTGAGCAAGTGGCTCCAAATTTCCAAGGGCTATTGTGAGACTCAAATGAACCAATGTCCAGGAAGCACTTTGACAACTTTAGGATGAATAGAAAAACATTTATTAATAAAGTGCTTACTGCGTGCTAAGAACTGAGGATAGTAATAGTTAGGCAAAGTCCATATCTTCAAGGCACTCACATTCTGGAATATAATACATATAGGAGACCTTGGGTGAAAGTCCTGTGGTTCTTAGAGTACAATGACAAAACAGATGGTAATGTAGCTTCCTTATTTTTCCTTCTTCTAATCAATATTTCTTATCATATTCCTATTCCTTATTATAATAAATCATTATTAATTTCCATGAATAAATCTTTATTGGGTTCTAATTGTTGAGCCAGTTGACAATGACAAGACTGTTGGTGAGAAATTTTTTCCCAGTGTCTTCAGCAGGAACTACAAAAGAAAAGAAAATTGCCTGGTCATATCACTAAAGGGTTGTTTCCCTGGTAAATGGAGAAAAGGACCAGACTGGGGCAGGGAGGAGGAAGAAGAGGGAAAGGGAGAGAGACAGAGACAGAGACAGAGAGGGAGAGAAATTATGCCTCCCTTGTAGCAGTTGTGGAGGGTTGGAGACAGTCCTGGTAGGTATGGTGTGCCTATTCTCAGGGGTCTTGAGTCCAGGGTTCTGGATTATTCTCTATTCTGATTTGAGAGGAGGTGATAGTTTGATCTGTGTGGCATATGCTGCCTCCTGTCTTTCCTTCAGCAAAGGAGCCTTGTCCCCTCCTCTGCTTTTCCTTTCTCTTTATAAAAAGTTTAATCTGCATTATTACAGTCTGTGCAATTAACAACATAATAAAATTCTGATTTGTAATGTTTATTGATTTCTGAAGTGTAAATATTTACACTGGTTTGATGTGACTTCAGGACATCTCTGATTAAGAGAGTCAAAGTAAGTCTGCCTTTCCTTTGTATCATGTCCTCTTCTGTTGCAACAAATTTCCTTCATGTTCCTTTCATTTTCTGATTCTCATTGAAACCTAGTTTTCTTTTAAAAGATATTAACCTCTCTTGGCACCTCACTCACTTCCTGACACATGGGGCTGGGGATAAGACTTGCTACACTTTCCTTCCCACTTTCATTTTTAGACACTTCCTCTGCCACCATCTTTCAAGCAAGCATTTCTCCTTGAAAGTTCATTCTATCTTGGTCAGATCCTCTCCTTTCTCTCTAGTAAGTTCAGAATCAGACTCACCTTCTTTTCTACCCTCTTCAAGCATCCTGGCCTGCCAGTTTCTCAACCTCAGTTTCCCTGGCTGCTGTTTTAGCTCACCTCAGGCACCAGAGGGTACCTTTGACACTCCCCCACCTCTAGAATTTCTTTGGACTTAACTGGATTATGAACTCCTTGAGTATAGGGACATGATTTGATTTTTTAAAAATGTTTCCTAGCATCTTGTACAGTATCTTGTAATTAGGAAAGACTCAATGTTTGTTGAAAAAATATGGATTTGTTATAAACCTGTGAGGCAGTCAGTAAAGTTTCTGTTATCACTCTGAATCAGAAAACAGGCTGTGAAGTGACTTGCCCAGTCAGAAAGCTGTTGGAAGTATCAGAAGTAGTCCTACTTGATGTGGTTCAAGTAGGTGGCTTTTCTCCTCCCCTCCTCACATTTGAGGGGCTGAGTTGACACTGGGTTAGTGGCTCAGTGAACAGAGCACCAGGCCTGGAGTTAGGAGCTCCTGGGTTCAAATCTGTCAGATACTTCCTAGCTGTGTGACATTACTTAACCCTGTATGCCATGACTTTGCTCTTTTGTCTTAGAGTTGTTACTAAGAAAAAAAAGAGTTTGTTATTTTTATTATTTTTTTTTTGTAAGAATAGGACTTTCCTAAACAAAGACTTCTGACTCCATGTCCACGCTCTTTTCATGACCCCTGACTGAGACTTCAGGGCTCAGTAGATCACAGATGTAGATCATTTTGACCAAACTACCCATAGCCTAGACCCTCCATCTTCCTTTGATCCGCCATGGACCACCCAACCCTTTCTAATTTATTTCTGCCTTTCCAGACTGCTCCCTTCCCTATGTTCTGGTCTCTCCAGGCCGTGTGACTACAGCAGATAGTCTACATCTGGCCCCTCTGAAAATGCATGAAACACTTTTAAGATTAAACTGCATTATTAACATTTTTCCTTCCCTTTTCTTAAGTCCAGACAAACAACAAAGTGATAAATGATTTCTAGTGTTTGCTAGTTTCCAAGGTGGAAATGATCAAAATTGAACAATTGTCCCTCCCTGGTTCCACCTGGCTCCAGCTACTCCCTGATTACAACTCCCACTTCCTGTCCTTGCTATGAGTTGGCATTTCCGTACTATCACCAGGCTACCTTTGGACAGCCTTTCCAAGAAATGAGGTGAGGAGAATCACCTATCTTGAGACAGTTTCTGCCCTTAGAACTCCTTGAGAGGAGTCGACTTGAGCCTCAGCTGTAACCAGCTGGCCAGCAGGGGGAGTTCCATCCTTACAGTGCCAGCCAAGAAGGCAAAGGGAAATGCTCTCTCTCCTCCCCCACTCTCATGCATACCTTGAATAGGAATTGGCTCCTAGGAATTGGCTCCATGTTGGGCCTCTTCTGGCTGCTTCTTGGTTGCCTCTCTTCTTTGCTTTTCTCCTCCCCTCCTCACATTTGAGGGGCTGAGTTGACATTGGTTTATTCCTTAGGGTGGACCTTTCTTGGGATGGGGTACCACCTATATGCCACCATTCACCATGCATGTTCCCTACCCAAAGCTGAGTCCAGCGCTATGTGCATGTCACCTCTGTAGGAACTGGAATGGAGGGATTGGGGAAATAAGGGCAGGGCTTGGATGTGATCATGGGAATAGCTGGGTCACCCCCCCCACACACACACACACACAAAAAGGCTCTCTTAGCCCTTCCTTCCCTCTGGATCCCTTTTCATCCTCTACAGTTTTAGCTTGCAAACAAGAAGTAACTGGGCTACATCTTGAGTGGCTCTACAGGTGGTTGGGATTTCTTTTTGGAAAAGGGAGTGACCTATGTGGCATCTGAAGGTTCCTGCTATTTTCCCTGCTCAGTTCTTGTCTCTCAACCTCTACCCTCATCTCCTAGTGATAATAATAGCTCATATTTAGAAAGAGCTTTATGGTTTGCAAAATACTTTACATATGTAATGGGAATCTGGCACATAGGCAGACCCTTTTACTTTGTTTGACAGATGCAATCTCCATGTGGAAGATGCTAGGGGGAGCTTTCTTCTTTCTTTTCTTTTTATTCTCTCTCTCTCTCTCTCTCTCTCTCTCTCTCTCTCTCTCTCTCTCTCTGTCTCTCTCTCTCTCCCCCTCCCTCCCTCCCTCTCTCCCTCCCTCCTTACCTTCCATTTTAGATTCATTATTGCATATTGGTTCTAAACCAAAAGAGTGCTAAAAGACTGAGCAGTCTTTTTAAGTTTAAGTGACTTGCCCAGGGTCATACAGCTAGGAAGTATCTGTGGTCAGATTTGAACTCCCACCTGTAGGCCTGATTCTTAATCCACTGAGCCACCTTGCTGCCCCCTAGAAAGATTTCTTCTGTCTTATAGTGAAGTGTAAGAGAAGTGCCTTGGAGAGCCTGTGAAGCATGTGTAGACATTCTGCAACTATTTTTAGCTGGTGAACCATGTAGGAATGGGAAGGCTCTTTGGTTGGCTGCAGAGGCATTCAAACAGGCCTGTCAAGTTCTACTCCTTCCACTTTTTTTGCTTCATTTGCTCTTTGGGGAGAGAGAGAAGAAGGGTGGAAATTTCAGTAACTCATTCATGACGTCTGATGAAGGGAGTGGAATCTCTGACCTTGGGAATTTTGAAGGCTGGGAGAGCAAGCCACAGGAATCTAGGAATCAGAGTCCAAACTGAGTTCTGTGTCATCACTGGCCATATAGAATAACCTTTGGGATCCCAGCCCTGTGGAAACTGCAATGAGGTCTTATCTAGGAGTCATTCCACATGTCGACATCAACTTGGTGGGACCAATGCTTTGTTGGAATTGAGCTAATTTCTGAGTTAAAGAGTGACATGGAGTATGGGAGAGTTGGGGAAAGAAATATGATTGTTCTTGATGTACCTTTGAAGAAAATATCCCTTCTTAAAAGCCAATTGATGTTGTGGTTCGGTGAAACTAAGGTGCAGTCACTTTCCCCTAACAATGCAGGGAAAACAATAGTGGAGGCTGGAGCCAAGGCCACTGGAGAAGAAAACAACCCCACAAAACCTTTGAGATGACAGATATAGCCTGCCTGGTCCTGAGACTGAGAGGCTACCACTCACGCATCATCTATGAGTATATATCTGTCATACATAAGCACACGCAAACATTCATTTGATTCTCATAAAATATTTCTATGTAGAATCAGGGTTCAAAGCCTGTTTTATTTTGTTGTGGCTCTAGAAAACTTGACATTACTACAAAGGCCTATGAGTAGAGTAGGTATTGCTAATTTGAAGAAATTATGGGGAAATACTACTTTGAGGCAGGAAAATGGAACGTGCCTACTCAACTCTTGTACTTGTTTCTAGAATATTCCAATCATGACTTAAATTCCCGTACCTCATTAATTATACCTTTCTAGCATGGAAGAACCATTTCTGGGTTATCTCAGGAGTTGGGGATACTCAATCCTCTTGGTTCAGTTCTGGGAAAACCTGCCCCTGAAGAGAGGGATTAGGGGAAGGAGGAAGGAGAAAGGGAATACGAATTTACTTAGTACCTTCTCTGTGCCAGGCATCCTGCTAAATGATTTTTAAACCTATCCCATTAGGTTAACTTTTCTAACACCGGTTGACTTATTAAATTCTTCTCTACCTCTACTCTCTTAGAAAAAAATTACTAAGTCTCACCCAAAATAATAAAATTTTTATTTTAATTAATTATTTTAAAGTAATATTAAAGATAAAAGTAATTTAGTTTGCACCTAAAAGGAATGCTAAACATTAATGAAGATAAATATAAGAGAGGATTCAGTAACTTAACGTATAACTACTGTTAAAATCTGCAGAGAGGTCAATATTTAAGCTATCTGATGTAAAACAGTATTCAATGCTGCTAATTAAGCATTTTACACTTCCTCTTGTCTGGGAGCCTTTCTTACAACTCTGCTGGCAAAATGGGGAGGCTTGGGCCAGTGGCTAACTTCTCTAATGTAGAAGCTACCCCCTACCAAACTTCAACTTGAGGAGATCCAAAGCTTCTTTGCCTCTTGAACTCACAGCTGTTCCCAAGTCTGGACGTGCCCATCTCAGAAGATTCCTTTGTCTAAGATCAGGAAGGAACAAATAAAAGAGAGGCAAAAGCTTGTCTTAAGGTAAGAGCTTGTGCAGGTCATGTGCTCCTAACTGCTTGGAAACAAGGTAGAAGAAAAAAGCAATCAACTCTTCCCTCACTTAACCCTTAGGAAACAATTCAAAATAGCCTTTGTACACTTAAAGCAGAGAAGGGAAGCAGGCAGAGAAATAGACTGAAGTCTTTTATGGCAGGTCCACTGAGTCATTAGCTTCCTCTGGCTCAGCAACTAATTTTTTTTTCATTTTATTTTTATTGTCACTTAACACACACTTCCATACTGGTCACTGTTGTAAGAGCAAACTCATACAAAACCAAAACCCCAAAATAAAACCATAAATACACCGAAGTGAAAGAAAGATGCTTTGATTTGCATCTATCTGACTCTGGAGATGGTTAGCATTCCTCATCATCAGTCTTTCAGGATTGTCCCAGATCCTTGCATGATTCCGTAGCTAATTAAGAGACGATTTCTGGGTAGCTAGGTGGCTCAATGGATAGAGAGCCAGATGTAGAGATGGGAGGTCCTGGGTTCAAATGTGGTTTCAGATACCACCTAGCTGTGAGACCTTGAGCAAGTCACTTAACCTCAATTGCCTAGCTTTTATGGCTCTTCTGCCTTGCAACCTATATACTTAGTATTGATTCTAAGACAGAAGGGTAGGGTTTAAAAAAGATTGACTATTAGAATTGATGGGCAGGAAGGTGCCTTGTTTTTCCTTGCCTATATCTTTCTTCCTCTGGCTTCCTTCCAGATTCAGCTTAGATACCCCCCCCCCCCTTTCTGCAGGATATTTCTGATGATCCTCTCTACTGTTAGTATGTTTGCTCTGAGATTACCTTTTTTCTACTCTGTATATATCTCAAATATTCACAGTTGGTTGGATGTTGGCTCCCCTATTCAATTAATGCTTCAAGGACAGGAAACTATGCTTTGGCCAGGTACCCTCCACACTTAGCATGGCATCTAACACAGTAATTGCTTGGTGGCTGACTAAAACGGGGAATAAAATCTCAGATTATCCACGTTTAGCCATGGCTCTCATTAGTCCTCTCTGAAAGCCATGATGAGTTCCAATCATTATAATTTTAGAAAGTATTTTTTGTTAACCCTTACCTTCTGTCTTAGAATGGATACTAAAGATGGATTCCAAGACAGAAGAGCAAAAAGGGCTAAGCAACTGGAGTTAAGTGACTTGTCCAGGGTTACATAGCTAGGAAATATCTGAACCCAGGATTTCCCATCTGGAGGCCTGGCTCTCTATTCACTGTGCTACCTAGCTGCCCCTAGAAAGTATTATAAAGCTGGGCAAGGAATACTTGGGGATGATTCCTAGAGTATAATACACATTAGCATTAGGGGATTAAACTCTTTTTGATCTGAGTGCTATAATTGCTTAAACATTTGTTTGGGAGACGTGGTGCTCCCTCTAGTCACTGTCTGTAGTCTGGCAAATCAAGAGTTAATTTGGTTAATTTGTTAAACAGTAACAAGAGACCTTAAGAAGTAGAGAAAAAAAATTAAATGCAATTAAATATGCAGCAGGCGCACTAATCATGATCCCAAACTGGTGACTCCCCAACAGCTGGTAGAACAAATGTGACTTTATAGGGGACGAATTAGATAAAAGACAGCTCTCAGGAGGCACAAGTGTCTTTATGAATTTTAAGCCTCCAAATAAATTGACATTAGAAATGAATGGACATTCAGCAGCTCCCTGAACATGGTAATTAAAGAATTGGGTTTAGCCTTTAAAACTTTGGATTAACTACGGCAAAAGGCTACACATATTTTATAAAATATATATGCCTGAGTGCAGCTAGGTGGCATGGAGCTGAGCACCAGGGCTAGAGATGGGAAGTCCTGGGTTCAAATGTGACTTCAGACACTTCCTAGCTATATAACCCTAGGCAAATCACTTAACCCCTGTTGCCTAGTTCTTATCACTCTTTTACCTTGGAACCAATACATAGTTATGATTCTAAATTGGAAGGTAAAGGTTTTAAATATTTATTTATCTATCCATCTATCCTTCCATCCATTCATCCATCTGGCCATCCTTCCATCATTTATCCATCCATCCTTCTATCATTTATTCATCTGATCATCTATCATTCTATCATCTATTCCATCCATCCATTTATCCTTCTATCATCTATTCATCCATCCATTTATCTATCCTTCTATCAGTTATCTACCCATCCATTTATCTATCCTTCTACCATTCATCCATCCATCCATCTATTTATCCTTTCTATCATCTATCCATCCATCTATACGTCTATCATCTATCTATTTATCCTTTCTATCATCTATCCATCCATCTATACGTCTATCATCTGTCTATCATCTATCTATTCTATCATCTATCCATCCATCTATCTATCCTTCTACCATTTATCTACCCATCCATTTATCTATCCTTCTATCATCCAGACATCCATCTATCCTTCTATCATCTATTCATCCATCCATTTATCTATCCTTCTATCAGTTATCTACCCATCCATTTATCTATCCTTCTGCCATCCATCCATCCATCCATCTATCCTTCTATCATCTATCCATCCATCTATCCAAATGTCTATCTTTCTTTCTATTTATATCCTCATATATCTATATATCTATGTGTTTGAACATAACCTTATCTATACATTATGTAATAGTATCTGGCCTCCCAGCTATTCTATCTCTTCACTCTGAACATTCTCTATGTCTCTCCCCCATGCCTGGAATGACCTCCCTAACTTCCTTTAAGTCCAAATTAAAATCGGACCTTCTACAGGAAGTCTTCCCAATAATCTCTTAATTCGAATGCTTTCTTACTTTTAATTTCCTGTTTACCCTGTATATAGCTTGCATTGTATATATTTGTTTGCATGTCATCTCCCCATTAGACTGTAAGCTCCTTTGAGGGCAGAGACTGTCTTTTTGTTTCCACAGCACTTAGCACAGGGCCTTGAACATAGTAGATGATTAATAAATGTTTTCTGATTAATTTAATGACTCCTATCTCTCCATTCCCACTAGAATGGAAGATGGTACATCTACAAGCAATTTTTTAAAGCGCTGTTTGATACTGTGAGTAGAGCCACTTTAAGAGCATTGAAAAATCCTACAGTTCACAAGAACTGGAAATATTTGGAATGTCAACAAAACATTAAACAGTCTGCCTATACAATATTTAAATAATGAATCTGCTTCCTGGAAACTTAAACATGTATTATGCTACAGTTAAAAACAAACCCCACTATCTGCTGGTATTGATGTAAACCGAAAAAATAATTGCACCTCAATCCTCTGCTGTGGTGTTTGTGGCCTCATCATTCAACTGAAACTGTTTTCCCCAAAGTTACCTTTGATCACTTTTTTTTTAAAAAAACCCTTACCTTTCATCTTAGAATCAATACTGTACGTTGGATTCCAAAATAGAAGAGAAGAAAGGACTAAGCATTTGGAGGTTGTTATTTGCCCAGAATCACAGAGCTAGGAAGTGTCTGAGCCCCAAATGGAATCCAGGATCTCCCCATCTCTAGGCCTGGATCACTTAAAAAAAAGTTTTTATTGATTTTTTTTAACATTATCATAATTTCCCCCAGAATTCGTCCCTTGCCTTTCCTGAAAATCCATCCCATGTAACACATTTCATTTTTTAAAGATTAAAAGAGAGAGAGAAATCAGCATGATTAATCAGAATATTGAAAAAAGTCTGAAAATATGTACCATGTACAATACTTGTGGATTTTCTATCTCAGCTGAGGGAAGAGGTACTAGTGTCTTCTCCTAACTTCATGTTAGGCTTGATCTTTAAAGCTTTGCTCTATTCACTTCTGATTCTTTATGGCCGATCTTGCCATTTGTATTGTGGGGGTCATCATATGTTATTTTCTTGGCTCGGCTTACTGTATGCTTGGCATCATTTCCTGAGGATGTTTCAATGCTTCCCTGGATTCATCATATTCATGACATTGGTCATTTCTTGTAGCACAGTAATGTTCCATAACATTCATATGGCACAATTTGCTGGGCCATTCCTTAATCAATGGGCATCTACTTTGTCTCCAATTCCTTGCTATCACACACACACAAAAATGCTATAAATATTTGGACATATTTACATGGAGACTTTCTGTCCCCATCAATGGCCTTTTTACCAATGATCTCTGAATTGCCAAATCTAATGGACTTTTCTCAGACCTCATGCCTCTTCACCTCTCTGCCATCTTTTTAAAAAAAATTAAACTCTTACCTTCTGTCTTGAAATCAATCCTAAGTGTTGGTTCCAAGACAGAAGAGCAGTCAGGGCTAGGCAATGGGGGTTAAGTGACTTGCCCAGGGTCACACAGCTAGGAAGTATCTCGGGTCACATTTGAACCCAGGACTTCCCATCTCCAGGTCTGGCTTTCTATCCACTGAGAATTCTAACTACTTCCCTTGGAATCATTCATAAGTCATTCATATCATCCCACACATTGACAAATATGATCATTTCTCCTTTGTTCAATCCATTGTCAAATATTAGCATTTCTCTTTTCACAACATTTTTCATATTTTATCCTCTTTTCTCTGCTAATACTGCTACAACTCTCAAACAGGCAATCACTCCTTGCCTGGACTATTGCAAAAAACTTCTAAAAGATTTCCCTTCTTTAAGCCTCTTCCCACTCCAAACCATCTTTCACTCAGCTGCCAAAGAGATTTTTGGCAGATCTGACCATATTACCCCCTCCACTCAATAAACTATTGTGGCTCACTATTACCTGCAGGATCAAATAGAAATTCTTCCCATCTTGGCTTCCTTCCTACTTTACCAGTCTTCCTACACTTTACACTGGCTCACAGGTTCTTCCTTAAACAAGACTCTCCATCTCCCAACTCTATGCCTTTGTATTGGCTGTACCCCCAAGCCTGAAATGCTCCTCCTCCTCATCTCCAACTCCCAGCTTCCCTCACTTCCTTTGAGATTTAATTTAAATCCCTTCTTTAGCTGACTTTTCCCAGGCTACTGTCTCTGCTCTCCCACACTCCACCCTCCATCCTTTATTAGTCCCTTCCCTCCAAGATTGCCTTCCATTTATGCATTTGTGCATGCATCGTTATTTACATATTGTTTCCCTCATTAGAATGTGAGTACCTTGAAGGTATGGTCAGTTCTTTGACTTTTCAGTTGTTTGTTTTTTTAACCCTAACTTTCTATCTTAAAATTAATGCTAAGGTAATCATTCCAAGGCAAGAGAGCAGTAAGGGCTAGGCAATGGGGGTTAAGTGACTTGCCCAGGGTCACATGGCAAGGAAGTGTGTAAGCCCAGATTTAACTCAGGACCCCCCATCTCCAGGCCTGGCTCTCAATCCACGGAGCCACCCAGCTGCCCCTTTTGCTTTTCTTTGATTCGTCAGATCTTGGCATGGTGCCTGGCACATAGTAAGTGCCAGTAATGCTTGTTGACTGACTGTTTACTATGTAAAGTGGATCTCTTGGGTCTACAAACTGACTTATTACTAAAGAGCTCACCCAAAACCTGTTAGAGTATTTATGCTGACAAATCAGCAGTTCACTATTCAAAAGAGAAATGCTAATGGCTGTCACTGGTTAGTACTCAATGGAACATCTCTAAATTAGTTCCAGGTGGTTATTGTTATGAATGGAAGGTTTCCTACAAGCTTGCTTATAATCCTTGAATAATGTGAATTGATGATGCATAAAGCAATTCTCTGAAAAAGATTTCTAACCTTTACTCAGGATCAAAAAGAGCTGAGGGAGTATCGCACTTACATACATAAGAAAAGTCAATCTGAGATTTTTAAGATCCAGATCTGCCATTTTCCTGCTCATAAGAGAGAGGCAGCTCAATGGATAGTCAGGCCCAGAGATAGGAGGTCCTGGGTTCAAATGTGGCCTCAGATACTTACTAGCTTTGTGATCCTAAACAAGTCATTTAACCCCCATTGCCTAGTCCTTACTGTTTTTTTGCCTTGGAACCAATACTTAGAATTAATTCTTTTTTTTTTAAACCCTTACCTTCCTTCTTGGAGTCAATACTGTGTATTGGCTCCAAGGCAGAAGAGTGGTAAGGGCTAGGTAAGTGACTTGCCCAGGGTCACACAGCTGGGAAGTGTCTGAGGCCAGATTTGAACCTAGGACTTCCAGTCTCTAGGCCTGGCTCTCAATCCACTGAGCTACCCAGCTGCCCCCCTTAGAATTAATCCTAAAACAGAAGGTAAAGGCTTAAAAAGGATCACAAAAGAATCATTAGAAGGGTCCCCAAAGGTAGATGAAGAAGATAAACCCAGGTAGTAGACATCGGGGATAGAATCTGAAGGTAATTCTTCTGATTCCAGAGCCAGTATTCTTTCTATCATCCCATTCTACCTTAGTCAATAGGCATTTATTAAGCATCTACTTACCTGCAGATTACTTTTTTATAGGCAGTCTAAAATCAGTCGTAGTTAATCCCACTGTAACTTGTCTCATGGGATGAGCACATTAGAGTTTGGTCCACACCTTTATCATTCTCTGTGGTGGAAATGATACCCTAAACCAGGGGTCCCCAAACTACAGCCCGTGGGCCACATGCAGTCCCCTGAGGCCATTTATCCCGCCCCCACCGCCCTTCTGAAAGGGGCACCTCTTTCATTGGTGATCAGTGAGAGGAGCACTGTATGTGGTGGTGCCGCAAAGCGCGACATCACTCATGTACAGTACCACTTCTGGTGACATAATCCTTTGCTTGGCGCCTTGTTCTGAGAGTAACTGAAGGAGAACGAGGTGCCGAGCAAAGGATTATGGGGCTGCACAATGGAAGACTTCAGGATGGTGAGCTGCGATCTGGGGGAGGGGATTCCGCACTGTGTATACTGCTGCCCGGTATAGTGGTGGTGGTGATGGGCCTGTGCAAGGTGTGTCAGGCTCATCACAGCCAACACTGCAGCCTCTGCTATCCCAGACAGCGGTATACAGTTTTGTTCATAGCTTTTTTTTATAGTCCGGCCCTCCAATAGTCTGAGGGACAGTGAACTGGCCCCCCGTGTAAAAAGTTTGGGAACCTCTATCCTAAACAATGGCCTATTCCCTGTCCTAAGTAACAAGTTAGGATAGTTTTTCTTTGAGACTTGATTGGCTTAGGAGATTAAAGGCTCAAGCCGTTGACACCACTTCCCCAATTGCCTGAATATGAAATAGCCACAAGGAGTTCCAGATTTCTTCTCTGATGTTTGCCAGATGGAATTTATGGACAATGCAGGACACCAGCTGGAACTGTGTTCTGTGCTATACTTGGTTTTATTTTTCTCTCAGTTTTTTTTCAGGTATGAGTAGAAACACTTTTTGACAATCCTTTTTTGACTTTAGAATTCATATTTTCTCCCTTCCCCCTCCTACCATCCAAAGTGGTAAAGAGTCTAATATAGGTTATACCTGTACTTTCATATAATACATATTTCCAAATTGCTTATGTCATGATATAAGACATATATCACACATACAATAAAAATATTATGAAGGAAATATAGTAGAAGATGGGATGCTTTGATCTTCACTCAGACTCCAATGGTTCCTTCTTTGACTATGGATAGTATTTTCATCATGAGTCCCTTGGGGTTATCTTAGGGACCTGCTTTGTTGATAATGGTCTCATTCTTCACATTTGATCATCATATAATATTTCTGTGATTCTGTATATCCTTCTCAGAGTCCTGCTCACTTCACTTTGCATCAGTGATTATAAGTCTTTCCAGGTTTTTCTGAACTCATCCTGTTCGTCATTCTTTATGGCACAATAGTGTGCTGGTACAACGATATATTGCAACTTGTTCATCCATTCTCCAAATGAAGGACAACCCTTCACTTTTCATTTCTTTGCCACTACAAAAAGAGCTACTAAAAATATTTTAGTACAATAAGTCCTTTTCTCTTATTTCTGATCTCTTTGGGATACAAACCCAGTAGTAGTATTGCTGGGTCAAAGTGTTCCTGTACTTGTTGAATATTCCCTCCTATGTCTAAGTAAATCTTCCATTTTAGCTAGTTACTATATAAATTATAGTGCTTAAAGACTTTTTGCAAAACACCATACATGTTTTCTTATTTCTTCACAACAACCCTATGAGGTAGGGGCTGTTATTATTCCCACTTCACAGAAGAGAAAACTACAGCTCAAAGGTTAAATGACTTTCCCAGTATCATTCAGCTAATAACTATCTAAGATGAGATTTGAACCCAGGTCTTCCTGTCTCCAATTCCAGTAGCCTATCTACTCTGCATTCTAAACCAGTGCCATCAATGACAGGTTATTAGCTAATATCTCAAAGCACAATATATCCTTATGGCAAAGTTAATTGTTAATAATAGTAAATGCAAATCCCTATTTTTAAAAGAAATTTTACTTATTTTATTTTTTGGATATTTGTTTTCCCAATTATATGTAATAATTTTCAACATATGTTTTCCAAAATTATAAGATCCAAATTATCTCCTCTTCTCTCCCCTGTCCCAGAAATGATAAGCAATTTGATCCAGGTTATACATGTATTATCATGCAAAACTTAACTTCCATATTGGTCATTATTGTAAAAGAATACTATATAAAACCACTCCTTACCCCCCCCCAAAAAAAACAACCCACAAATAAAGTAAAGTAAAAAAATACTATGCTTTGATATTTAGTCTGATTTCAACAGTTCTTTCTCTGGAGGTGGATAGCATTTTTTGTTATAAGTTTTTCAGAATTGTCCTGGATCATTGTATTGCCGAGAGTGGCTAAGTCTTTCACAGTTGAACATTGTACAATATTGCTGTTACTGTGTACAATGTTCTCCTGGTTCTGCTTATTTCATTCTGCATCAGTTCATGTAAGTCTTTCCAGCTTTTTGTAAAATCATTCTGCTCATTATTTCTTATTGTCCCATTATGTCCCATCACCATCAAATACCACAATTTGTTCAGCCATTCCCCAATTTATGGACATCCCCTCATTTTCCAATTTTTTACCACCACAAAAAGAGCTGCTATAAATATTTTTGTATAAGTAGTTCCTTCCTCCCCCACCCCTTTTAAAAACCTCTTTGGGATAAAACCCTATAGTAGTAATATTATAGGTAAACCTATATTTTCAAATAATCTTTTGGATAATTTTTTAATTTTGGGAGGTTAACTAGTCAGACCTGATTAAATAATTGTTTTTTACTTCATATTGTGGCTGACAAAGAGCTTGTACTAGCAGAAATATCAAGCCTTCCATTTTCTCATTTGTTAATACTGGCATCTCTAGTCTTTGGTTTCTTTGTAGTCACTCAGGCAACAAGCATTTATTAGGCATCTACTTTATACCAGGAATCTTGCTAAATTCTGGGAATGCAAAGAAAGGTAAAAATCAGCCTTTGCCCTCAAGGAGATCACAAACTAATGGGCAAGACAACATCCAAACAACTCTATACAAACAAGATATATACTATATAAATCAGAGATAATCCCAGAGGGGAGACAGTAAGATTAAAGGGGGTCTGAATAGGCTTCTTGCAGATGGTGGGATGTTAGCCAAGACTTGAATGAATCTAGAGTGGATAGGAAGAATCTTTTAAAGCCATTTGCCCATTTTATGAGGGTTAGTTTAAAACTAGTTAATATAATCTGTAAATCCACTAAGCGGGGCACCTGTACACTGCAACATATCCTAATACCTGGAAAGCAAAAGTGAAAACAACTCCTCTGTATAGTGAAGTTCTCACAGGAAATCTTAAATACCATATGTGACACTTGGGCATCCTTCATCTGTTCTGATTGACAGTGCTAATATCAATTTGTAAATTAAATACTAGTAAAGCTTAATTTTTTTCTTCTCTTAAAGAAAGTAGCATACAAACAGACAGTCTAATATTTTCTTCCTGAACTTTAATGCTCTATATTGTTCACCCACTAGGTTCACATACCCAACTTTAGATAATGCTGGTTTAGCACAGAATTTTAAGCAGGTTCAGAGCCATCTCATTTTATAAAGGAGGAAATAGTCTCCAAAATGTGGTGACTTTTCTAGGCCATAAAGTTAGTGCCTGGGGCAGGATCTGAAACCAGATTAGATCTCTTGCCACTACTCTACAACCTTGTGGAAACCCATCCAGACCTTTTTTTCCCCTTGCTCCTGGGAAAGTATTCCAGAATCGAACCTCAGAGCTTCCTAGATAAAGTATGCATCTTCTCTTTCTGGTAGGCAGGTATGGAGAAAATATCTTAAGACCCTAAATTAGGCAGGCTAGGCTAGTTTTTTCCTCTTAAGGCATTGGAACTGTCCAAAACTGATTCAGGAAATTTAATGTTCTTTTTTCCCCATTTGAATTAGTTTATTTAGTCAATTTAGAACATTATTCCTTGGTTACAATAATCACATTATTTCCCTCCCTCCCCTCCACCCACTCTTCCCGCAACCAACGTGCAATTTCTTTGGGTATTACTTGTGTCCTTGATCAGAACCTATTTCCATGTTGTTGTTTACACTAGGATATTCATTCAGAGTCTACATCCCCGACCATATCCCTTCGACCCATGTATTCAAGCAGTTGTTTTTCTTCGGTGTTTTTACTCCCCCAGTATTTCCTCTGAATGTGGATAGTGTTTTTTCTTGTAGATTCCTCCAAGTTGTTCAGGGTCACTGCATTGCCACTAATGGAGAAGTCATTTGTACCACAGTGTATCAGTCTCTGTGTACAATGCTTTCCTGGTTCTGCTCCTCTCACTCTGCATCAATTCCTGGAGGTTGTTCCAGTCCCCATGGAATTCCTCCACTTTATTATTCCTTTTAGCACAATAGTATTCCATCACCAACATATACCACAATTTGTTCAGCCATTCCCCAATTGAAGGTCATTCCCTCATTTTCCAATTTTTGGCCACCACAAAGAGTGCAGCTATGAATATTCTTATACAAGTCTTTTTCCTTATTATCTCTTTGGGGTACAAACCCAGCAGTGCTATGGCTGAATCAAGGGGCAGACAGTCTTTTAGCACCCTTTGGGCATAGTTCCAAATTGCTCTCCAGAATGGTTGGATCAATTCACAACTCCACCAGCAATGAATTAATGTCCCAACTTTGCCACATCCTCTCCAGCATTCATTACTTTCCTTTGCTGTCTTGTTAGCCAATCTTCTAGGTGTGAGGTGATACCTCAGAGTTGTTTTGATTTGCATTTCTCTGATTATAAGAGATTTAGAACACTTTTTCATGTGCTTATTAATAGTTTTGATTTCTTTAACTAAAAATTGCCTATTCATGTCCCTTGCCAATTTATCAATTGGAGAATGGCTTGATTTTTTGTACAACTGGTTTAGCTCTTTATAAATTTGAGTAATTAGACCTTTGTCAGAGGTTTTTGTAATGAAGATTGTTTCACAATTTGTTGCTTCCCTTCTAATTTTGGATGCATTAGTTTTATTTGTACAAAAACTTTTTAATTTGATGTAATCAAAATTATTGATTTTACATTTTGTGATTTTTTTTCTAGCTCCTGCTTGGTTTTAAAGTCTTTCCTTTCCCAAAGATCTAACAAGTATACCATTCTGTGTTTGCAAGAAATTTAATGTTCTTGACCACCCGAGTAAACAACAACCACTACAACAGCAAAATTAGCCAGGACAACAAAAGGGGCTAGAGTTCTTCCCTCAAGTGTTCAGAAAGCAGATCAGCAGTATAATCAACCAGAAAACTTCACCAACTGAATCACCTATTCCTCCAATGAACATCCTCTTCATGCTCTGAATATTTTTCTCCTGTTATTAGTTATTAGACTTTTATAAATTAAGAATCTGCTCCTTAGGGGGCAGCTGGGTAGCTCAGTGGATTGAGAGCCAGGCCTAGAGATGGGAGGCCCTAGGTTAGAATCTGGCCTCAGACATTTCCTGTATGTGTAACTCTGGGCAAGTCACTTGACCCCCATTGCCTAGCCCTTACCACTCTTCTGCCTTGGAGCCAATACACAGTATTGTATTGTATACCAAGATGGAAGGTAAGGGTTAAAAAAAAATTGTAAAGCACGGTGCCTGGCACATACTTGGAAAAAAAGGTACAAAATTCACTGAGGAAAGAACTCTTTAGAATTAGCCAAATGGAAAAGAAAGTACAAAAAACTCACTCAAGAAAATCATGCTTTGATGGACAAGAGAAGAGGGAGAATGGCCACTGCTGCTGCTGCCACCGCCTTTAGTGCCGGAGCCCTCGGTGCATCTCAGAGAGGAGAAGATTCCGGTGGGAACTCAATTCTTAGCTCCACCGCCTCATGCACTGTGTAGGTTTTGAAAGTATTTTAGAAAGGCTTTATGGACCAAGGCTAGGAAGAGACCTCAGTTTATTTGGAGGGTTGTACACCCACCAACTCTTGGTTCTTCACAGTCACATCTCAGGGCCAGTCCAACACTGATAAGATTGAATGCCAAGCAGAAAACGATCTAAATGAAGAAAGATCTTCCTCAGAACTGTGATCCTAACATTCCCCTAGTTGCTCAGGAATTAATAAAAAAGATGATACGTCAGTTTGCAATTGAATACATTTCAAAAAGTGGTAAAATTCAAGAGAATAGAAATGGTTCAGTTGGACCAAGTAGACTATGTAAAGGTATCCAAATGAATCAAATAGAAAACTCCCTTCAGGAAGAACAGGAAGGCCCCCTAGACCTACCTCACTGTGAATCGAACTCAAGAACAAAATACCCAACAAGGGAGATGTCTCTACAAAGAAAACCAGCCCAAGATCTGAAGGGTCCTCAACATGTGATCCAGCTTCTGAAAATTCTATGTCTGGGAGACTGACTACATACACAGAGACAGAGAGGACTACGTGGAAAGAAGTGCTGAGTTTGCACATGGTTTGCTCTCGCTAGCTTTGAAAGACATTCAGTCTGGAGCACTGGACATAAATGAAGCAGGCACACTTCATGGCATACCTCAAAAAACTGTACTTCTCCACTTAGAGGCCTTACCAGCAGGAAAGCTGCATCTTTAAAAACAAACCTCGGGATTTCAATGATAGTTACTCATATAAAGACAGTAAAGAAACTTGTGCAAAAGTAGTCTTGTGGGCAAGGGCTCAAGCAGAGTGCACAGAAACACGTCAACTCAATCTACTTAGAGTTCCTCACTTAATTCTAATAGTTTTCTATATAATCCTTGTAGAAATAGGTGAAAAAATTCAGGTTTTCTTTAGTAGTCAATAGCATAAAATGTTATGGAAAACAAATAAATGTCATGTGAAGCAGTATTTTTTATTGGTGAAGGCCCCCCCCCCCCGCCGCCATTCAATTAAACCATCTTATTATGGAAATAAATGATTAATGGTTTTTAAACATTTTACATTACAATATTTACAGTTATTGTAAGCACCTCAAGTAAATCAAAGGAAAATTTTTAAAAAGAAAATAAACTTCTATCCATACAAGGAAAATGGATGCATACAGTATTAGTATACGACACTATATTCTGTAGAACACAAAATACATTAAAAGCATCCATTAATATAAAATTTTAATGTATATTTTAATAGGCAAAACAGAACAATTATAATTTACTGTTGGTTTAGCAAGAAATTGGGGTTTACAAAATATATGCTTAAAAGAACTGGCAAGAATAGTTAACCCCAAGAAGTTCTAGAATCCTTATAAGATGGAATACAAAGGACATATAATAATTTAATTATTAAAATGGCTTAATTTTCTTTTTTAGTTTGAAAAAGCAAGCTAACTTGTAAGGTTAGAGAAGAAAGGTTGAATGCAACTTAGAGCGTGTTTATAATGTGCAGAGAAAAAGTTGGAGAATGGTAATTTTTGTTTTAAACGTGCTGGTTAGTTGATGTTGTGTCTACTTTTAAATCTAATTTAAGGATTGTGTCACACTCCTGCTATTGAAACTTCACTGTAACTTTAAATGTATTTGCTGCTGTGACATTTCAAAACATTTTCAGTTTATCAAAATGAATAACAGATTCTCATTTTGGTGGGCGATGCTTCATTTTGCAGTTTGTTTGGGGTCTTGAATAGAATTGCAAATACTAAACACTGAAGCTGTTTTGAACTTTCATTAATGAAAACCTCTAATTAATTGGGTAGGTAGAAGTTGGGTAGTACATTTTAACTTTTATTAGATACTAGGAGAGACCAGTTACCTTCATGGAGCAGGATTTTTAAAAGTATCCATGTCAAATTTAAAGGAATATGCAGTTTAGGTAGTGTTGTAAAAGCAAATCCCTACATGAAAAGGGTAGAGATTTTCTTATATAACTTCAGTCCTGAGCTAATGTCCTTCTTCTTTGAATAGATTAAGCAGGGCTTTTAAGTGACTTAAAAATATATATATATCTACCGACTCAAATACTTGGGTTTTTTACCCTTGTGTTTGTGAAAGTTAATGCTCACGTGTATGATAATACTTGAGTAGTCAGTCATTAACCTTAAAAACTGCTCATATATTTTAAAGTGAAAAAATGAGAAAACAAATGGCACAATCAAGTTGTCGGTTATTCGGTGTCTTAGGTCTATATTGAACCCTCTTCAACTATTGTTACCTATTGGATAGGTAATAGGATATGAATCCTCACATACTTTTTTAAAGGAAATGCTATACCTAATAGTTTACAAACAGCAGATATTAGGGTCATCTTTCTTTTTAAAGAATTAAGCCATATTTTGTGAGGGCCAGAATGATGATCGATTATTTACTATATCCCTCCCCCCCACCCCATTGCAAAAACAAGTTGAAAGTAAAATAAAAATTTCAATTTTGTGATCTTTTTATATAGAATTTTACTTGCAAAACTTTGTGGACTTGAATGCGTTGCCTAATATTTATATTGTGCTGACCTTTTTTATATTCCTCACACTATATTTACATTAAATAAATTGATTGAGAAGTTTATAGTAAAGGGAAGAGATGCAGTACACTTTTTATATCATTTAAAAGATGACCTGACCAAAAATTGACAGGATTTATAAAATCAGGGATCATTTTACTATTGACTTCACAGTGATCAGCAGTTTTATAAGGTAATATTAGAATTAATTTGCAGCATTTTAGTACTTGCATTATTTATTTTTGGTCAGAAATAATATATTAAAATATTTTTGATAGTCTATAGATAATGATCAACCCATAACCATTTTAAAAGAAGCAAAATGTGTTTGCTTCTAATTATTGGGCTAACCTCTGATTTTACAAACAAGGAAAGGCAGGGAAATTTATGGGTTCCCCTTCTCCCTCATATATTCCATTAAAATGTTCTTTATGTTTTACTTTTGAACTACTTTATAATTCAGTTACCAGTCACTACTTATTAATTGACAATTTTCTGAAAAATCCAGTTTCATCAGACTTTTAAATGAAGGTGAAAGCAACCCCTCTGTGCTTTCTACTTATTTGAATGTTTCTCAAGTATTTTATATTAAAAAAGAAAAAACAAAAACAAAAAACGGTGCCTCTGTTTTTAGAACTACTGCTCAGTAAAGTTGTTTAAACCATTTCTGGTAGCTAATGACAATTTTATATTAAATTGTATACTAACTTTAGTGAGACTGATTTTTTTTAGTTGTTTACAGTACAAATACTTGTATTTGTTTTTTAATTGCAGTATTTCCATTGTCGCAGTAATTTAGTAAAACTCTGTGGCTGCCTTGATTTTGACAGATTTTGTTAATATAAACTGATTTTTAGGCAATTAGTTATATTTATGCATAAATCAATTGCACTATAATTCATGAATTATTTATTACAATATTTTCTAATGAATTCCATGTATCTGTCTTGTGTTGTAAATGTACTGTAATTCTGTTCCTTCTTTGTGTTGTTATATACCTAAATCTGATTGTATGAATTTTAATTGTTCAGTTAACATGTTTCTAGGTTGTAATTTGTAGTAAAGCACTTCAATGCCTTTGCACATAAATTTACAACACTGGTGTGTGATTGATTTGCTCATTCAGTAAAAAAGAAGAGAAAAATGACTACATTGTTGTATTTGACTCACTTTTAGGGAAACAATTACTCTAAAGCTAAATAAAAATAAGTAAGAACTAAAAAAAAGAAAAAGAAAAAAAAGAAAATCATGCCTTCTGGGGGCAGCTGGGTGAGTCAATGGATTGAGAGCCAGGCCTAGAGACAAGAGGTCCTAGATTCAAATTTGGCCTCAGACACTTCCTAGCTGTGTGACCCTGGGCAAGTCACTTAACCCCCATTGTCCAACCCCTAAATTTAACAATAACAGTATGGCTGACCACATAGGTTGTGACGAGTCCCCTCAAAAATTTCCTGAATTTTCTTGCCTCTTACTCTACTTCCTCCTCACTCAGTCAGTCCTTTTAACAGTTAACTCAGCTTAAAGACACAGCTGCTAGAACAGGTGAGTATAAAACAATTTTTTTTCCTCTTCTCTTTTCTCCTTAAGTTAAATTGGAAACAGCAGTTTTTTCTTTTTATCCTTAAGGGGCAACTGGGTAGCTCAGTGGATTGAGAGCCAGGCCTAGAGATGGAAGGTCCTAGGTTCAAATCTGATTTCAGATACTTCCCAGTTGTGTGACTCTTGGCCGGGGGAAAAAAAAAATCTAATTAGCTGATCCTTGCTGATTAGCAGTGAGGAAACTCTGGGAAAAGGAGCCCTTGCTTCAATCTCTCACAACAAAAACAGCTAGATCACCAGAGTAAAGATAGTAAGACAACTTAAAGCCCATTTTCCTGCTTTTCAGCCTCTCTAGTTTTAAAAATTTAAGTGGGCTTTGCTCAAAAGAGGATAGCACATGGTCCTAGCAGTTTTAGCCTGAGGGATAAGGGAAGATCACTTGTGACCTCTCCCAAATTTACTCTTAAAAAGAGTCTTAGCCTTAGGCACAAGGCTTTGTTTCAACTACCTTCTTACTTGTGACCTCTCCCAAACTTTTAAAGAGAGCCTCAATCCCAGGAAAAAGGCTTCCTTTTGTCTTCCTTACACACTGAAGAACTGGATAGATTCACACCCCAAAATGTTAAAGCCTGAACAAAAAGAAAGAAAAAGAGAATCTACAACAAAATAAGTCCCTTAGCAGTAAGGACAGTCATCTACTGAAAAGGGGCAAAAGTTACAGGCAACTTAGTGATTGACTTTAGAAAAATGTGGCTACAGCCGATGCATGGCTTACTTAAGAATTGGCTTATGAGCTCCATGACCAAATTTGTAAATGTACTATTCCTTGTCTCTCTAAAATGGCTCATCCCAGAGGATTTATGTCTATACCTGATCACTGCAATACTCCTCCTTGGGATTGTAATTGTTGGAGCTGTAATATTATATCTAATTTTCTCTAAGAGAGCCTTGGAAAATACCAAAAGATGGATATTAAATAGGATTTTGTCAGTCTCCTCATGAAGAACATGTTTTACTATTCAACAATATGCGGAACTAAATACTCGGCTTTAGCTTCTAGAGGAAAATATGGGGAAGATCATAGCTTCTATACAAAGCATTAAAAGAGACTTAAGGTCATCCTGTAATAGGAGTGATTTATCTCTCCATACTCCATCATTCCCTGTCCCAACCCTTTCCCTTCTCTTACCTACCCCATTAAAAATGGAGCAAGAAGCCTAGAAACAGGAACACTAGATAATTTAGATGGAAGTTTATTTCTGTTAAGGGAAGTACCCACCTTTAATAAAGATGGGAACTTGGTGTCTGTAAGACACTATACACCTTTTAACCCTGATGATTTAGATAAATTCAATGTAAATGTTCCATCATTTGAGGCAGAACCAATATTAATTATACAAAAATCAGAGAATATATTCAGAACCTTTGACCCCTCTTTGATAGATGTTGAAAATTTGTTAGATCAATTTCTGACAAAGAGAGAAAAAAATAATGTCATCCCTCTGGCTAATCAGAAGAAAGGTAAAGGAGCACACCATTGGCCAACTACAGATCCACACTGGAACCCCAATGTTGCACCAAATCACACAAAACTAACCCTGGCCAGAGAAGCATTATTGAAATCCATGAGGGATTGCTCTGATCGACCTGAAACATGGGGAAAATTTCAACTGTCCCAACAGGAAATGCATGAGACCCCCTCCCAATTTATGGACAGACTTATTGATGTAGGAAATACATATATGGACCTTGATTTGACAAGAGAAAGGGACATTAGACAAACACCCAGGCAATTCATTAAGAATTGTTGTTCAGTGGTAAAAGACTACTTTAAAACTAGCTGTCCTGATTGGGACTCTATGGACCTCAAAGAACTGAGGAAAGTAGCAACCTATGTCTATAAGGGTCATGCAAAAAGACCTGAGACACACAATATGTCAGTGGAAGACTTAAGAAAAGAAATTGAAATGTTAAAGGGACAATTGAAAAATAAGGGAGAATTAGGGACAATGCAATGTCCCTGAACAATCTGCAGGGATCTAAAAAACACTATCCACAAGCAGAGGATAAACTGGAAGTAAAAACACTGAGGAAAAGCAACTGCTTGACTACAGGGGTGGAGGGGATATGACTGAGGAGAGACTCTAAATGAACACTCTAATGCAAATACCAACAACATGGAATGGGTTCGAGTCAAGAACACATGTGATACCCAGTAGAATCATGCATCAGCTATGGGAGAGGTGGTGGGAGGGGGGGAGGAAAAGAAAATGATTTTTGTTTCCAATGAATAATGTTTGGAAATGACCAAATAAAATAATGTTTATTAAATAAATAAATAAAGATAAGGGAGAGACCATAGCCCCTTTGCAGGAATCCACAGATAAATCATCAATATATATTGTTGTTGGGCATTGTTTTGGGTATTATCATTTTCCTCATTTGGAGCATTGTCATTATTTTGATTGGTATTACGGTTCCTATAGTTTTTATTCCTAAAGTTGTTATTATTTCTTTTTTCCCGTAGCCAACTCCTACAGACCATCATTGCATGGCCTCTCTTCCCACAGAAAAGGCATATTGATGATTTATCTGTGGATTCCTGCAAAGGGGCTATGGTCTCTCCCTTATTTTTATTTATTTATTTATTTATTTATTTATTTATTTATTTATTTATTTATTTATTCATTCATTCATTTATTTGTTTGTTTGTTTATTCATTTATTTATTTATTTGATGAACATTATTTTATTTGGTCATTTCCAAACATTATTCATTGGAAACAAAAATCATTTTCTTTTCCTCCCCGCCTCCCACCACCTCTATACTCTGGGTGAATACCCCCAACAGCGTGGAGGGTCCCAAAAAACTGCCCAAGCATCTTTATGAAGGTGTGAAGGGTGGGGGTCAGGGCCTTGGAATCAAAGAGTGAAGCCTTTGATATTCCAGAACCTGATATTTTAATGCCAATAATCCCTATACATTCCCCCACCCCAAATAGTAAGGAACCTCATGTTACTTTAAAGGTGGGAAATTCATACTATGATTGTCTTTTGGACACTGGGGCATCTAGGTCAGTTTTGGTAAGCAAACCAGATGAAAAATGTGACTCTATTGGCTCTCTCAATGTAGTAGGTGTATCAGGAACACCATTAAAGGTCCGAAAACTTTCTCCTCGTATGGTATGCATGGGACCCCTAACTGTTGAACATTCTTTTCTTGTAATGCCTGGATCCCCCACAAACATACTGGGGAGAGACTTACTATGCAAATTAAAAGTCACAATAATGTGCACCCCAGATGGCTCTAAGTCCTTGGAAGTGCCTGAGGAATCCTTAAATTTCCTCCCTGTACTTCTCTCAGAGAGCCAGGAGGCAAAAGAGCCTCCCACCTTTGAAATACCTACAAATATACCGAAGTCTCTTTGGGCCACATCTTCTTCTGATGTAGGCTTACTTAAATCAGCTGTTCCTGTGCAAATTAAAACTAAATCCAGCCCACCTCCTTCCATTCCCCAGTATCCTCTCTCAAAGGAGGCAACAGAGGGCATTACCCCAGTAATTAACTCATTAACTGACCAGGGAATAATAATCCCTTGTAAATCTGAATACAACATGCCAATCCTGCCCGTTAAAAAAACAAAAAAGGGACCCGATGGCAAGCACCTCTATAGACTTGTACAGGATTTGAGGGCTGTGAACAATAACATTATAAAGAGACACTCAGTAGTTTCCAACATCAATACTGTTATTTCCTCTATTCCTAGCACAGCTACATACTTTACAGTAGTGGACTTGTGCTCAGCCTTCTTTTCCATACCCATACATGAGAACTCTAGGCATATCTTTGCTTTTACCTGGAAGGGCTCTCAATACTCTTGGAGTTGGTTACCATAAGGTTTTGTAGAAAGCCCGAGCTTATTTGCACAAATTTTGAGCCAAGATACAGATAATATAAAATTTAAAAACAGCAAATTAATCAAATACAAAGATGATCTACTTTTGGCTTCAACAGATGCAGAAGCATGTCAGGAAGATACTAAATACCTTCTTTTGGAATTACACAAAAGAGGGCATAAGATCTCAAAGTTCAGCGATGTCCCCCCAAAGTAGAATATTTGGGGTTCATTCTGACAGCTGGTGCCCGTTCTATTTCTCCCAAGTGAATTGAAGATATTAAAAAATTGAGTGCTCCTACCACTAAGAAACAGTTAAGAGCAATTCTGGGAGCAACAGGGTTTTGCAGACAATAGATCCCTTGCTATGGGGAAATTACCAAGCCCCTTATAGCACTAACAAGAGATTCAGTAGCTGAACAACTTAAACTAGAGCCAGAACACCTGTCAGCTCTATCAGACCTAAAAGAGGCTATCCTGTCTGCCCCTGCTCTAGACATCCCAGATTACAACAAGTGTTACAGTTAAAAGCATGGTTGCCTTAAACTGTGACCATGAAAATATGGTTTCAAGACAGTGTCTTGATTTTATATTAATATATATGTATATATATATATATATATATATATATATATATATATATATATATATATTTTAAAATGGTCACCATGGGGAAAATTCCCAAATATGAAATACCCAAGTCAGCTGGGTTTTATGGAGATTTTAATTAATACAAATTAAGGAATTAAAGAAAGGGAGAGAGAGAGTAAGAGGAAATAATGGGAAAAGGGCTAAGCCAGCCTAGACTTAAGCCTTAAGAGATAGATCAGTCAGTCTTTAATCCACTCACCACAAGATCCTTCCAAGCAAAACTCTAGTGTTCAGAGAGACCCTCCAGTATAGTTCAGGAAGCTCCACTTCAGTTTCCAAGGCTGAATTCCCTTTCAGCCATCAAGACAGAGATCAGCCTCCAATTCAGCTCCAGAGTTGAATTACCTTCAGAGGCCTTTCTGACCTCCTTTTAAAGAAAAATTTCTCCTATGTCACCTCCCCTAAGTTTTCACATCTACCAATCACAGTAGACATTTTCACCGGACTGACCATTCTTAATTCACACCTGAGTGGACTAAAACTTTTGAGTAATTCACACCTAAGTAGACTAAAACTTCACACCTCTTTTGTTAAGCTTGTCCCTTGCAAAGTTTGCAAGTTGTCTGACCTTTTAGTGATTAATTTGACCTTCATAGGTACTTAGCGCCTTTTTGTATTAGATCTAAAAATAGACCCAGCTTAAGGGTTTTAGCTTTACTTTAAGTATGGGTTAAGTACTTTCCATTGTTCAGTATGGAGTTCACAACTTTATCTTCCCCTAATGTATGCTTAAGTATGGGTGGAGTAATGTTAGAGTTCTCACATTCCTGATCAAGTGCCTTCATTGTTTAAAATGGGGAATGGTCTTAACCAAATGTTCTAAGGTAGAGTCTGAGAATTTTTAACATTTACAAGTCTGAGAAATTTTAAGATTCACACAAGCCATTTACTTTGTATGTACATGAGCGAAAAGGGGTAGCTTCAGGTGCTTTAACTCAGACTTTGGGACCTTCTCAGCACCCGGTTGCTTATTATTCAGCCCAGCTGGACCCAGTAGCTTCAGGAGCACCACCATGTCTTAGAGGTGTGGCTGCTACAGCTTTACTAGTGACAAAAACTGTTGATTTAGTATTAGGATGCCCATTAACAATTATGTGTTCACATGAGGTAGAAGCATTGTTGCTAAAGCATAGAACACAGGCATTCTCCAATCAGAGAATTAAAGATATGAAATAACCTTGTTAAATAGTGAAAACATTACCTTGAAATGCTGTACAACCCTTAACCCTGTCACCTTGCTTCCAGATTTACCAACTTCAGGAGAACCATTACACAGTTGTGAAACACTAGTGTCCATGGCAGAAAAGCCTCAAGATGATCTCTTGGACACTCCCTTAAACAACTCAGACCTGGTCTTATTTACTGATGGTTCTACTTTTATGAGGGATGGCATACGCTACACTGGAGCTACTGTTGTCACAGAATTTGCCACTGAGTGGTCAGCTTCACTGCCCTCTAATATTAGCACTCGAGGGGCAGAACTCATAGCTCTGAAACATGCCTGTATAATTGCCAAAGGTAAAAAGGCAACAATTTATACTGATTCTAGATATGCTTTTGGCATTTGTCACTCAGTAGGGATGATATGGCTCCAGAGAGGATTTTTAACCTCAGCTGGAAAATCCATAGCTAATGCAGAAATTATTAATGAAGTTCTTTCTGCTCTCCAGCTGCCTGAAGCCCTAGCTGTAGCTCATTGCTCTGCCTATACAGGTGGCACTGACCCTGTTTCTAGGGGAAATTATTGGGCAGATACTGCTGCAAAGCTAGCAGCCATAGAAGGGCCTGCCTGAATCAATTTTAACATTAACAACCACTGATAATTTAAATTTATCACTTTCCTATAGTGAAAAGGAAGTGGAAAAATGGAAACAAAAATTCAAAGCAAAACAGATTAATAGAGTGTGGGTGTCATCTGAAGGAAAACCCCTGCTCCCTAGAAGTTTCTATCACCAAATTTGCCAATCTGTTCATAAAGATGGTCACTTTGGTATCCAGGGCATCGTGGACTCTGTTGTATTTTAATTTAAAATCAAGATTTTTGATTTTTTTGTTTGAGATTGTATTTTTATAAAAATATAAGATTTTGATTTTATTTGAGAAAAGATATTCAAGGAAGAAGCTTGCTAACTCCTAAATCCAGAGAATATCCAGAGAATGAACTATTGCAGAAAGAAGCTGGAAAATCCACACTACATCAAAAAAATCAAGAATGAACTTTGGATATGGTTGATTGAACTGAAGTTTGATTGAACATTTATTGTAAATATACATTTTTATGCCAAAAGGGACTGCCCCTAATTTGGCTTTCTGTGAATGCACCTAGCAAAACATTGGTTTTGCTTTCTTTCTTTTCTATTTCCTCCCTCACCACTCTAATTTCCTCTTAGAAAATTGAATATTATATATATATATCTGTAGTTAGAAGTGCATTTAGGACTATAAGATGATTGTGTTAAATGATCAATGGGGAGACTAGTCTCCCAATGATCATCAGGGGGATTGTGAATCTTGAAAATTTCTCAGACTTGTGAATCTTAAAAATTCTCAGACTCTACTTCAGAAGATTTTATTAAGCTAAACCCATTTTAAAACAATGAAGAGACTTTGGTCAGGAAGGTGGGAACTCTAACTCCACCCATACTTAGGCATACTTTAGGGGAAGATAAAGTTGTAAACTCCTTACTGAACAATGAAAAGTACTTAACCCATACTTAAAGTAAAGCTAAAACCCTTAAGCTGGGTCTATTTTTAGATCTAATACAAAAGAGTGCTAAGTACCTATAAAGGTCAAATTAATCACTAAAAGTTCAAACAAGCTTAACAAAAGAGGTGTGAAGTTTTAGTCTACCCAGAGAAGGTGAGAACTAAAAAAGATGTGAATTAAGAATGGTCAGTCCTGTGGAAAACATCTACTGTGATTGGTAGATGTGAAAACTTAGGGGAGGTGACACAGGAGAAAATTCTCTTTAAAAGGAGGCCAGAAAGGCCTTTGAAAAAATTTCAGCTCTGGAGATGAATTGGAGGCTAGTCTCTGTCTCGGTGGCTGAAAGATAATTCAGCCTTGGAAACTGAAGTGGAGCTCAGGAGCTGAACTGGAGGGTCTCTCTGAACACTAGAATCTTGCTTGGGACAAATCTTGTGGTGAGTAAATTAAAGACTGACTGGTCTCTCTCTTAAGGTGCAGGCTATATTTCTCTTATTCTCTCTCCTTTTTCTTAATTCCTTCATTGTATTAATTAAAATCTCCATAAAACCCAGCTGACTTGGGTATATTTAATATTTGGGAATTTTTCCCATGGCAACCACTTTATTTTGGTATAAAATCAAGACACAAAAATTATCTTTATGTTTTGGGCATTTCACAGTTGTGAAACCACATTTTCACAGTCACAGTTTAAGGCAACCACTCTTTTGTCTGTAACACTGTTAAGAGAGTATGGATAGCCCCTGGTATAACTACCATAGCCTCTAAAGTGTGTTCAGCCTGCTCTACCTGCCAGGCATATAACCAACACACCTTTTGTGGAAAAGCCGTTGGTGGGTGTCCTTGGGCTTACACATCTTTTGAGCACCTGCAGATAGATTTTATAATCTTTTTTTTTTTAATAAAAAATTTTTTATAACAATACCAAAGGCTGGACAATATAAATTTTGTCTAGTCATAGTAGACCAACTGACCAGATGGCCAGAAGCATTTCCTATGGCCCGAGCCACAGAGGCTTTCATTACTAAGGTGCTTTTAAAAGAAATTATTCCTCGCTTTGGCCTGCCAGCATATATTGATTCCAATAGAGGAAGTCATTTTACTGATTCTGTTCTAAATCATATATATTCTTGCTTGGGGATAACTCCAAAATTCCATGTTCCATATCATCCCCGGAGCCCAGGCCAAGTGGAAAGGATGAATAGAGAACTTAAAAGTATGATTGGCAAATTATGCACTGAGACACATTTAAAATGGCCTGAAATTCTCCCTCTGACACTATTTTATCTTAGAAGCAGGCCCAGGGGAGACCTACACATCTCACCATTTGAGATGCTTTTTGGACATCCGCCTATACAGGCTAAGCCTTTCTCCATGGTATATACGTTGCTATTAGGGGGAGATACTACTATTGCTTCCTATATGCAGGAATTACAGCACAAACTGCATGAACTCCATGAATCCAGAGCTACAGTACAAGCCGGACCACTAGACTTTTCACTTCATGACCTGAACCCAGGAGACAAGGTGTATATAAAGAACTTCCAATGTACGGGAGCAATTCAGCCTTCCTGGGAAGGGCCATTCCAAACATTGTTAACTACTCCAACATCTGTAAAAATTGGAGAGAAGGACTCTTGGATTCATTGCTCACATATAAAGAGACCATCTTCTATTGAAACTGATTGACTGTATCCTATACATGCATTGGAGATAATAACCCATTGACAAGTGGATGCTGTTTTTTTTTTAACACATTGAATTCCTGGATTTATTTTTTTCTCTTTTCTCTTTTTCTTATTCTATTATTTTTTTCTTTTATTTTTATTAAAATATTTGATTTTTCCCTTTTCTCATTTCTATGTACTTCAGGTACATACAATCAATATTAATTTTATTCTACTATAAGTTTAAATATATGTATTTGCTATAATATTAATACATATCCAAACAGCTTTAGACTGTGGGAACCTGCCATTTATTGATAATTGTTATGGGACTGTGATTAATATTTGTGTCTGATTCTAGTAAATGGGATCAAAAAGGAGCACAGAGATAACCTGAATAGTGCCAAAAGAGCAGACAGGTCATCAGAGAAAAAACCAATCCAGGTAGGATTGATGCACTTCTAAGCCAATACAAAGGACTTGAACCGAGTGTGAGACTCGAGGTTGCGATGCTTGACATACGTTAAGACATAGGCCTTCCTTGTATCCACACTCTTTGTGATAATACTTACAGACAAGTACCAAAGGTTGGTTATCATCCTGGCTCCCTCTACCCCTGATAATGAAGGTAAAATCAGACCAGGGAATGACACTTCCCTATAAAAATAAAAATCTGGTCCTTTTTTCTCTCATATAGTATGGCAACTTCCTGTAACCTTGGCTGCAAATGGGTAAGTGAAATATCACTGCATTCTGTCTTACAGACTTGTGGGATTAGAAATTACCTAATTGAACCCTAATACAAGGGTCTGTGAGAAATTTATTCTTGCATTCTCAAAATTTTGTATACAGATTTTTGATATTTTGATACTGATTTTTAATTTATCTTTAAAATATATATATACATACATATATATATATAAATTAAAGGGGTTTAATTTTCTTTCATTTTTTTCTTTCTTTTGTTTTTGTTTTTGTTTTTGTTTTTTTTAATTGACTCACACACCCCCATAACTAAACCTTGCATCCATAGCTGAACTGGGTGTTTTTCAACACCTTCTTCAGGGGGGATTGTATTTTCATAAAATCCAAGATTTAAATTTTTGTTTGAGAAAGATCTTCAGAGAAGAAGCTTGCTAACTCCTAAATCCAGAGAATGAACTGTTTGCAGAAAGATACCTAAACCCTTACACTACAGGACGATCCAGAATGAACCTTGGGGTGCGGTTGATTGAACTGAAGGTTGATTGAACATTTATTTTTGAATGTACACTCTTATGCCAAAGGCTTTTGTCAATGTGCCCAGCAAAAACATTGGTTTTGTTGTCTCTTTCTCCTCTATTTCCCCCTTATCTATAACTAATATAGTTTTCCTCTTAGAGGGTAAAATTTTGTGTACACCTGCAGTTAGAAATTTTAGGGGTGCAGGATATTTATGTTTAGTGATGAATTGGGGAGACTAGTCCCCCAATCATCATCATCAGGGGGGATTGTGATTTTTAAATTCTCTCCATCTTACTTGGTCTAGCACATAGGAATGTGCACACCCATCCTACACGGGCATGTGCTAGCTAATGACAAATCAGAAACAACTAACTGCCCCCCTGGGCTGTCCTAAGCCAAGCTTGAGCCACTATTGGCACATGTGAGATGCAGGAAGTAAGGTAGAGAACAGCCTCTGGAGTTCTCTTCACTTCCTGTGGAGAGGGCTAGAGGCCAGTTCACTTGGAGGAGCCCTGAAGACAGCTTTCCTTCAGATCGGTCACATGAGTGATAAGGATTGACTCCCTTCTCTGCCTTGATCAAGGCAGATAATCAAGAGGAGCTCATAAAAACCTAGAAAAACTTACACAAACTAAAGCAGAGTGAAATAAGCAAAACCAGGAGAACATTGTATACTGTGACAGGAATACTGTACAATGAACAACTGTGAATAACTTAGCTAATCTCATTGATACAATGAGCCAAAACAATCCCAATGGACTCATGATAAAAATGTCATCTGCTTCCAGAGAAAGAACTGATGGAGTCTGAATCCAGACTAAGGCAAACTTTTTTTTTCACTTTCTTTCTTAACTTTTTTTTGTTTAAGTTTCCTTCCACAAAAGGATTAAGATGGAAAAATGTTTTACATGATTGTACACATAAAATCTATGAGAGATTGCTTACCATTTCAGCAGGGGGAGGGGAGAGGGAAAAAGAGAGGGAGAGACTTCAAGATTTAAAATCCTTTTAAAAATTTTGTGTGTAATTATCCTAAAATCCAAAATTTTAAATCTTTTGGAGAAATTTCAGGAAAAGAAACTTGCCAACATCCTGAATCAAGAAAGTGGATCCTTTTGGAAAAGGTGCTGTCAAGATGCCTGCAGAAGCCACACACTGCATCAAAAGATCCAGAATGAACATACTTATTTTGAATTTAAACTCTTATGCGAAAAGGGACTGCCCCCTAATTGGCACCTTGTCAATGCATATATCAATCAATTTTTGTATTTTTTTTCTCATATTTCCCTCTCATCTCTAACTATTGTAATTCCCTCTTAGAAAATGCAATATTATATGTACTTTTAGCTAGAAGGTATTTAGAGTTCTAAAATAGTTATGTTTAAATGATCCATTGGGGAGACTGGTCTCCCAAAGGATCACAGGAGTAGTTGTGTCAAGGGAAGTTCATCCCCTCCCCCTCCTGGAGGGTCAACTGGTTGATCAACATTCCTCAAATACCAGAGTTATGTCCTGAATGTCAATAGAAGAAAGGGAGCAGGGCCCACCTGAGTATTTTTGGGTCTTGTGGGCACAGATGCAATGCTAAGGCAGACAGGTGAGGGAGAGAGAAAAGATGCCAATAGAATAGACACGTAGTCTGAGAACTTAGAGTAAGGATGAGATTTAACTCTGTGCTTATCTACCTTTTCTATGAATAAACTGTATGAAAAATAGTTTTTAATTATAACAGATGGAAACTATTTTTACACGTAATTGGGGGAATTTTTAATTTAATGAAAATTTTAAAAGATGAGTTAAAAAAAAGAAATTGGGTAGAGAAACTTAGAGAAGTTTCTCACTTCTTTTCATTTCCAAACCTGTGGTACCTATCTAAGCCAAGAAAGACTTAGATGAGTTTGGTTAGCCCTGGCCTGCAACAAGAGTGTGGGGGAAGGACTTTTTTCACTTAGAGAAACTTGAAATGACAGCAGAGATTTAGCTGCATACCTGGGAAAAGGCTGGGTATCCTTGAGGTCTTTGAACTGCAATGCTTTTGAGGTAAAGGATGGAGGAAGAGAATGTTATGTGCTGTAACTTTTATATTTGGGCAATTTTTTACTTGCAGAAATAGTGACAGTTCTAAAAGACTCTCCGAGAAAGAAGCCTCTCAAAAAAAAGTACTTGGGGACAATATAGGTCTGTTATGGAGGAACCCTCAGAGAAATATGCTTCCTGAAGTCAAAGCCAGCCAAAACATTTTGTTCCTCAGCAACTAATTTACACATAACTATTCTGTAGGTTTTGTTTGGCTGTTAGGAGGTTATGATAACTAGAATTTGGGAGTGAATGTGGAACGATGTTACCCATTGACTACAGGCAGCATATTTACAAAAAGGTGAATTGTGGTTTCTTGCTCTAAAGAAGTGGTGGGTCATTTTATTTTTTTTTAATTTTCTTTATTTTATTCCAGTAACAAATCTACATATAAGTTTTCCAAGTTTACATGATTCATTTTCTCTCCCTCCCCTTTTCCTTCCCCCTCTCACAGGGCTGACAAACAATTCCACTGGGTTATACACATATTATCATTCAATACCTATTTCCATATTATTCATTTTGGAAAAAGAATAATCTTTTAAAACCAAAACCCCAGATCACATACCCAAATAAACAAGTGCCTTCTGCATTTCTACTCCAACAGTTCTTTCTTTAGATGTAGATAGCATTCTTTCTCACAAGTGTGGGTCACTTTATACAAGGAGACCTTGCACAATAGAGAACTCAAGGAAGAAACAGAAAAATTAGAATAGGAACTGCCTCTTGATGCTTAAAGAGAGCTAAGATCAACTGAGAAGAGAGCCCAGAAATGAGATGTCCTCTTGCTGCTTGAAAGTATTATGATTAAAGTTATCTCTAGAGAATGATTTTGGGTAAGAATATAAGTTTATGGATTATATCAAGTTTATTGATTGGGCCAGCATCATAATTGATAAAGTAACATAGTTCTCCATGGCTCTCTCTAAGGACAGCCCAAGCTGAGCCAAGCAGCTTAATAGATTTTTATAATAGCTCATTATTTAGCTCCTCTCTTGAACATTCCAAGACATCTTTAATTGGTGATAATTAAGAGGTGGTCCATCAGCCTACCTACCCCTCCCACCAATGGACAGGTCACTTTCCCAGGAAAAACCTTTCTTCCCCTTCATTTATTAACCACATTCCTTTGAAAGGAACAAATTCCTTGGGATTCTCAAGGACAAAGAAAATACAAGAAGTGGCATCCTGGAAGTATCTCTAAAACAAATCCCAGACATAGAAATACATAATCTTCCCTAATACGTAGGAATCAATATATTATATGAAAAATAAATTGTCCCAATAGGAATTGAGCCCATTTGAGCTCAGTAGAGTGGATAACTGAGAGCTGAAAGAAGAGACTAGCAATTACATTGGCCTTCTATAGAACTGTCTGTTGCTGTGAACTGAGATGATTGGGGGAAAAGTTTTGCTGCCGAGAGCTGATTAGAAGTGCCCTCTGCTATTTAGCAGAGTTACCTGGGGAAAGAAGAGACTTGTCTACCTTATCCTTTATTGCCACCTATTGCTTGGTGGGATGGAGGAGGTGAATCTCTAAGAGTCCAACTAAGACAACAAATCTAAATAGCTCCAAAGATCATTGTAGCTACCTTAGAGCCTAGTTGAGGAGTGGTTTGAATGGAATGACATTGGGGAAGAAGTCTACTGAGAAGACAATTTGTGGTGAAATTGTTTCCTGAGTAGAAAAAGGATATCATGACCTGTAGTCCAGAGTCAAAAGTTTCCCTACTCATGTGTGTCTCCCTGCTAGTTTTTCTACTGTATATAGTTATATAGTGCGTTGGTGGAAGAGAGTAGCCCATATTTACATTGTGGCTATTTTTCTTAGCATTTTGTTCAGTAAATGTTTCATGAATTCGATTTAATGATGTCACCTTGGCTGATTTGCTTAAATGAGAAGCATATCAGTGGGCATTTGTTAGTAGTACATGTATAGCTTCTCCACATCAGATTTATCCTCTAGAACCCTGAAACTGAGTTGAACCAGTATGACCACCCCCTCAAGGAACCACCATCTGCCAGTATGAGTACAGACTAGGTGATGGAGCCAACCCTGTACTAGAGAGAAGAAAGAAGAGTTGTTGTATGGAGGGAGGAGTCTTTCCCACACATATTACACTCTATGGGGGCTCATCCTGGATTTATTGGAATGCCCCTTGCATTAACAAATACTCTAATTTCATAGAAATCCACTAGAGAAAAAAAAAACCTGCTATTTTGTGGGGAGTCGTTTTTTCCCAGAGTATTTCCCTTATAATGAGACCAGTACCTGTGATATAATTTTGACCTTTTGGATATTTAAATATCAATATTTACTGTACCTAGTGAAATAAGGTAGATAGTCTTAATAGTAGTTTGGTAGAAGTGAGATATCAAGGTTTGTTGGCTCTTGATAACCTTCAGTGAAGCTAGGCCTTGCAGGCCTCCCCCACAGGCCCTGTGTGCTTATCTGACTCTTAGACCAGTTAAAAATCCAAAGACAGGGTTTTATTTGAGGGTTAGGGAACAGGATGCCCTAAATCTAAATTTTCTAGCTAACTCAAACCCCCTTCTAAGACCCATACAAAGGGGTATCTTCTGGTCTTCCGACTGCCTAATTCACTACTCTCACTGTCTAAGATTTTCCCCAACTATCTTACTACCTGACTAAAATCCTCCCAGATAAATTTGGTAAGGAATCTAGTTCTTTAGATCAGGTAGGCTGACCCTTTATCTTAGGGACCAATGCTGGCCAGTTAGGCCCAAGATGGCTGTAGGCCTTCTGGTCTTCCTTCACTGGTTGGCTGGACACAGAGCTCAGAGCAGCTGGAAACAATCTCTCAGGATGCTGGAATATCAAGTAGATGAAATAATAAACAGGCTTGTTCAAAGACACCAGGATTGGTAGCTTCAGCTCCACCAGGGTAAGAAACCAAAACCCCACTTTGTTCGCACAGATGGCAAGCAGCAGGAAGTTGTAGCTTCAAGCTCTCCCAGAAACAGGAAACCAAAAGCCCCGAGTTCTCTCTGTGTCCATTTTTATAATGTCCCAGATTCCAGAACTGAGCCTACATCCTTCCACGGCATGTGGCAAGGCCCCTATTTGCAAACTCTCCTCTCTACTACCTGTTTGCAAACGATTTCTTTCCTTTCCTCATTACCCTAGTACTAATGGGTGGGTGGGGCTCATGAGTAATCTGTGGTATCTCCCGGGCCCTGGTACAGATAAAGCCACAAAGAGGACCTTTGGTTAAGGGAGTACCACCTGGCCTAAGAAATAGTTACACAGAGATTTGGGGCACTACTGTTGGTAATTTAAGAGGCTGTGAAATACTAAGAGATATGAGGAGAAAGATAAAAACCTTTAGCTGTTTTTTTGTATACGTAGACCCTGCTATATTTTGTAAGCATCTTTTGGAGGAAAAATGCTGGAAATGTGGAAAAATTAGGACACTAATGCACTATTGGTAGAGTAGTGAACTGATCTAACAATTCTGGAAAGCAAAGTAGAACTATGCCCAAAGGCTCTAAAAACTTCATACTCTTCCAGCAATACCATTACTAGGCTTTGTTTCTCCCAAAGAGATCAAAGACAAAGGAAAAGGACCTAAACAAAAGTATAGCAGCTCTTTTTGTGGTGGCAAAGAATTGGAAATTGAGGGGATGTCCATCAATTGGGGAATGGCTGAACAAGTTGTGGCGTATGATTTTCATAGAACACTATTGTGTTGTAAGAAATAACAAACAGGATGCTTTCAGAAAAACCTGGGAAGACATAAATTGATGCAAAGTGAAGTAAGTAGAACCAGAATAGTGCACATAGAAACAGCAATATTGTATGATAATTGACTGTGAATGACTTAGCTATGCTCTGCAATAACAGTGATCCAAGACAATTTTGAAGGACTTAGTTTTTTATTTTTAAAACCCTTACCTAATCTTAGAATTAATACTAAATATAGGTTCAAGAAGAATGGAAAGGGTTAGGCAATGGGGGTTGAGTGACTTGCCCAGGGTCACACAGCTAGGAAGTGCCTGAGACCAGATTTGATTGAACCCAGGACCTCCCATCTCTAGGCTTAGTTCTCAAGCCCCAATTTCGAAGGACTCTTAATGAAAAATGCGATTCACCTCTTGTGAAAGAACTGATGGAATCTGAATGCAGATCCAAGCGGACTTAATTTTTTTTTTCTTCAAGTATTTTTTATCTGTTTTGTTTTTTACAACATGGCTAATAGGGAAATATGTTTTACATTACGGCGCATGGATAATTTCTACCAAATTACCAACCTTCTCAAGGAGGGGGCACGGGAAGGAAGGGAAAGAATGTGGAACTCCAAATGTTTTTAAATGAATATTAAATTTTTTTTACATGTAATTGAGAAAAAAATAAGAGGGAGAAACACACTCCTAGCACATCTTCCCCTTTAGTCCGGCCCATTAAATGATCAAGATCGGGGTTGCTGGGAGTGAGCGGCATAACTTCGTTTTGTCACTTCGTTAGAGCCTAATTTCATTCAAACTGCACTCCCTCTCAGTGGAGGAGGGCTAAGGCGGAATCCCGGCTGCTAGGGTTAAGTCCTCCCCCGAGGTGCTGAGAGCCGAGGCTTGCTTCCAGTTGGATTCGGCTGGGCAGAAGCCCACCCTGCTCCACGCCCAAGGGGAATCCCTGGGATGCTGGCCATGACAAGCCTCTCCCTACCCTGCAGAACACCCACGCCCTGACCTCAGACAGAGGGTGGCCTGATGCTGACGATGGGAGGTGTCTTTCCCATCTTCTTAGGGTTCAGGATGGGGACCTCCCCCGACCGAGGGGCAGCAGCCCAGCCCTCACTCTGACTGGTCCCCGACCCCACGGGATCTACAACCCAGCGACGACATCCTTTTAAAATTCCTCCTCCTGGTTCCCGCGGGTCCAGGAAACAGCTCCCGCCTCCTTCCCCTTCAACCCATTAGCAGGCGTGGCTGCAGCTGAGCTCGAGCCGCCAGACTCCTCTTTCTTTCCCCTTCTCCCTTCCTGCGAGGGACCTCCGGGGAGCTGAGCCGCAGGTCCAAGTGGATCCCTTCGGTTTTCCTAAAGGTCGGAGGTCGGAACCCACGTTCCCTGGTCCAGGCAATTGTGAGGTAGACTCTACAGCTCCGTGCCTCGGTTTCCCTCGGTGCATAGAACCGGAAGAGTTCGAAGAGAGCCCCTTTCCATCCCTCCCCCACCTCCTGGATTCTTCCCCCTCTCCCCAGCCTTCTCCTAAGCCCAGGGCGGGAGAGTCCCACCTATAAATGATACATTTACATCCTGTGAATGACTCAGAGCGGGTCCCTGCGAACCTTTGGCTACCGAGAGAACCGCGGACGTGGCCCCAGGGCAGGGACCAGTTCCAGATTGGCACTCCAGATGGGACAGCCAGAAGCAATGTGGGGTTGTGACATCTCAGATTCTATCTATTCTCAGTTCTATCACTCTTCAGCAAGTCGATTCACTGAATCAAGTGACCAAATTAGCTGTCCTTTCTGTCTCTGACATCCTATTGTTCTGTGGCTTTGGGGCTGACCCGGAGAAGGGGGTGAGGCTTGGGTTGGGGCATAGTGAGTGTCTCTTTTGGAGCAGCAGTTTTTCCCCAGACAGAGAGGAAGGAAGGAGTGGTCCTTGGTCCTTGAGCCAAAATGGGGCAGGGAGAGGGCAGGAAATAAGCTTTTATATGGATCTTAAGTGATTTATTCCTGAGAAGTAGGGGCTGTTATTAATTCCATTTTACAGTTGAGGAAACTAAGGCAGGGGCTAAATGACTTACCCAATGAATATGAAAATGTTTTGCATGATTTCCCAAGTATATATTGCCTGCTTTTTCAGAACTGAAGGAGGGAAAGAATTTGGAACTCAAATATTTTTTAATAAGTGTAAAAAATGAACATAAGATATTCTAAAAAATGTTTTGCCCAAGATCACATGGCTAGGAAGAGTCTGAAACAGAATTTGAACTCAGGTCTTCATCACTCCAGGCTGAACACTTAGATACCCCCCAGTAGAACTTATTTTTTGCTAGTGAAAAAGGACTCAGTTTACCAGAAATTAAGCTACATATTTCAGAAGACATTTGGGGAAGACAGGCCTGGGAATTCTAGTATCTAGCCATCCCAGGACCTGGGCCATAGAGAAGTTGGAACCAGGAAGCATTGTTCCCTTCTGGTTGAGGTACTAGGTAAATTATGTTGGCATGAAATTTGAGAGTCCCTATTTTACAGGTAGTAAGACTGAGGTAGTGACTAGGCTTGAATCCAGCTAGCAAAATGGACACACGTTTATTAAAATAATTATTTAACTTAATTGACTTGATCCTTAGCTGAGATTCCTGTATTTCTGGTCTTGTCCTAAGAGTGCTACAGCCCCAGCTACTTAAAATCCAGAAAGAAAAATTCTTGCCACCAAAGTCCTTGGCACTGACTATCAGAAATGTATATGATTTTATCAGTGGAAATGACATTAAAGAAGCAGCATTAATTTCTATTTTGCTCACTGAAACCTTCCAGAGGTGGCATCTTCCTCATTAGAATGTGAATTCCTTGAAGGCAGAGATTGTCTTACTAGAAGTTAGCACAGTGCTTTAGACATAGTGTTAAATAAATACTTCATTCATTCATTCATTCATTCATTCATTCATTCATTCATTCATTCATTTAACCCTCTGTATCTCGGACCCTTTTGGCAGACAGATGAACCCTTTCTCAAAATAATGTTTTTCAAAAATTGAAGGAAATGCTAGATTTTGGTCAGTGAAACAAATTAAATTTTAGTTGGTACAAATAGGGTAATTTTTTTTCCTGTACAATTTCATGGGCTGTCTGAAATTTCTTCAAGGACCTTGTGGACCCCCAGGTAAGAAACTCACCTAGAGAATACAATCAACTAGATTCTTCATTCCCTGAAACTTCTGTAGTTTCCTCTGTAACAGACAGTGATGAGAGATACTCCACTGGTCCAGTACAGGCAATCAAGGGGCAGCTAGGTGACTCAATGAAGAGAGCACCAGACCTGGAATCAGGAAGACCTGAATTCAAATTCAGCCTCCTATACTTACTGCATGTCCCTTGGCTAGTCATTTAACCCTGTTTGTCTCAGTTTCCTTATCTGTCAAATGAGCTAGAGAAGGAAATGGCAAACTACTCCAGGATCTTTGCCAAGAAAACTCCAAATGGGATCAAAAAGAGTCAGAAATGCCTGAAATGATGGAACAACAAGACGCAATCAACCTTGAGATTTAACACAAGAAGAGAGTTTAGTCATTACCTCCTCTAAGTCCCTCAGGTTTAACAGATTGGAAAAATGGACCCAAAGAGGTGGATTTGTCTAAGGTCACTTAGTTAAGGTCACCTAGCAGAAAGGCAAAGTGTCATGGTAGATAAATCCCTGAACGTGATTTGGGAGTGATCTGGGTTCAAGTTTTGCCATCTCAAAGCACGGAGGGTGTGACACAAGGCAAATGACTTCATCTATCAAGCCTCCATTTCCTCCTTGGTAAAATAGAAATAATAATAGTCCCTCCCTTTCGAGGTTGTTGGAAGGATCAAATGGATCATTAGGTAAGGGACCTTGTAAGCCTTAAAGTGCTATGAGTCAGTTTTTATTATTATGATTATTACTGATCCTATTGAGTTAATTAACATAGATACTTTCTCTTCAATTTATAGTTTTAGGGACTTGCCTAGAGCACTTTAAGGCCAGGCTGATAGGCCCTAAGTCACATAGCCAGGAAATGGGGGATCATTATTTTTTCTAATAATAATAGATAGCAAAGTCAGGATTTGAACCTAGGTCTTGTGATTTAAGAGCCAGAGCTCTTAGGATCCATAATACCAAACTGGATGACCCTGATTATGTGGAGAAGAAGAGGGGCATTCTTGGCTCCTCCTTAGGGGCATAGACTCTTCCAGGCTCTTCTCTAGACTTCTCTGCCATACCATAGAAACACTGGAAGCTGACTTTATACATTGAACACTCTCTGATTTCCTGATTCCTTCCAGAATCTCCGTTTTTTAAGGAAGACGGCCAGGGAAGTCATGTTTTCTTTCTGACTCTCCATATTTCTTTTTATCATGATCTTGCCTCTATCTTCCTTCTTCATTTTAGCTTTCTCTCATGAATTGCCTTCTGCCATTAAAATATATTTCTTGAGGTCAGGGATTATCTTTCTTTCCCCTTATATTTTTAATCCTAGCATTCAGCATGATGCCCAACACAACTAGACTTAATAATTCTTACTGATGATTTTTCACTGCAGACTCATGTCACCCATCCATTTTTTAATCTCCCCATAGTACCCAAGTCTTCTCCCCCTCCTACCCCATTCCTTTTTGATTTCCTTCATCACTGGCTATATCTTGGATCTTCCTCCTACCTGTCTGACTGTTCCTTCTCAGTCTCTTTCCTGTGTGTGTACCCAACACTGTGTCCTGGGACTTTTTTGCTTCCTTTTCTACATTTATTCACTTGGTGGCAATCAGCTCTGTCACATCTATGCAGATGATTCCCAGCCTTAGTCTCTCTCCTGAGTTTCAGTCTCAGATCCCCAGCTGCATAATGGACTCTCTGGGGGCAATTCACTGTTGGCAGATCTTGTCATTTCTATCTTTACAACAGCTCTCATGTGCACTCCCTTCTCTTCATTCATACAGTGGCCGCTCTTATCACCTTGGGCCGGAACTACTTGGAATAGCCTGCTGGTTGGTCTGCCAAGTCTAATTTCTCTCCTGCCTCCCATCCATCCTCCCTGCAACTGCCAATGTGATCTTCCTAAAGCACGTCTGACCTGGTCATTCTTCATAAACTCCAGTGGCTCTCAATTATCTCTAGGATCAAATATAAAAGTCTTTGTTTGGCATTCAGAGTCCTTCCTGACCTGGCTCCTTCCTATTTTTCTAGTCTTTTTCTTAAAAGCTCTTACCTTCTGACTTAGAATCAATACTATGTATTGGTTCCAAGATAGCAGAGGGGTAAAGGCTGAGCAATGGGGGTTAAGTGACTTGCCCAGGGGGCAACTAGGGGATGTCTGAGGTAAAATTTGAACCCAGGATCTTCCATCTCTGGGCATGGCTATCAATCCACTGAACCACCTTAGCTACCCCCTTTTTTTTTTACATTTTACTCACTTCTTTGTATTGTACTGTCTAGCCATACTGATCTTCTCAAACTATCTCCTGATCTCTCTTGCCTTTTCACTGCTCTCTACTATGACTCCCTCCATCTAAACTCCATGACTTCCCTGGCATCCTTTAAGACTCAGCTAAAATCCCACTGCCTCTCCATAAGAGACCTCTTCCATTTCCTCTCCTCCCCTAGCAATTCCCTCTGAGATCGCCTCCCATTTGTACAGTCTCTATCTTGGGTTTGCTTATTGTATCTCCCACTGGAAGGGGAGCTTCTTGTAAGCAGAGATCCTGTTTCTTGCTTTTCTTTGCATCCCTAGTGATTGGCACATTGCCCAGGACAGAAAAGGGGTTTCATAAATGCATGTCGACTGTTAGACTGACTCTTCACCCCTCCCTCCCTTCCTCCTTTCAGAGCCCAGGAGTGACTCAAAATGGATTTTCCCCAAATTCCTATCCAGGGAACTCTAGTCCAGCTTTCCCCACTCCCCCTCCCCCTTCTCCTGGCTCCCCCCCTATCTCTGTGGATCACAGTGCAGCTGGTTACCCTGGAGATAATCAGAAATGTGCAGGCAGGCTGGAACTCTGAGCAGACTGGGAAGGGAGGGCTTGGGAGCCGCAGAACCTTCCCACCCAAGCCGCCCACAGCCAAGGCTTGTCCTAGCTGCCCCACATAGGTTTCTGCTCTGCCTGTTGGTCCCAGAGCCAGATTGGCCTTGTTAGATCCTCAAAGCAAATCCATTCCACAAATATTCCCAAGTGCCGGCTGTGTAAAAAGCATCCTCAATCTGCACTCTGGAGGGCCTGGCAGCAGCGTGGAGGAATGGTCCAAACGCTGGACTCCAGACTCTAATATTGAGGCTGAGCCTAGGCAGATCATTTAATTTCTCTGGACTGGGCCGCTGCAGGGTGATGGATGAGGGCTGGCGTCAGGTGAAGCTGATGACTGACTGGTGTGGCCATGCATGGGTGGGCACCTCGGGCCAGCCAAACCCAGTAGATCTTTGAGAGGTGGCTCTGGGAAGATGGGAAACTGTGCCAGGAGTGGTTTTGCTGTGGGACAGGGAAAATTCTTCCTAAGCCCCTCTAGAAATGTGTACCAGCTGGTTATCACAATAGGGGCACCTCCATATGAAGTTAGCACACAAAGGGCCCAGACTTTCCTCATCTTCCCCAAGACCCCACAGACTAAAGGTTCATTAGAAGGGGAAGAGGAGACGGGTCTTGAACCTGGCTCAGCCCCCTGGAGCTGACAGTAAGGATCCAAGGGCATAGAAGAAATCAGGACTCCAGCCAGGAGTTGCAGCAGGATGGGCAAAGAAGACATGAGAGGAGGGAGAAGGAAAACTGGAAGGGATGGAATAAGGAACCTGGACAGGACAGGGAGATACTTGGACCAGAGGAATGTACAAAACTGTCTTGCCCAAACTTGGCCCTTGTTCTAGCCAAGCCCCGCTTCTCCAAAGGCTCCTTTCCTGTCTCAGATTGTCCATTTTTTTCTACCCCATAAATTCTACCAGGCTTGATTTTCCCTCGTCTCCTCCCTCTTCCCCTTCTCTCCATACTCTAAATTTCATTCTCTTCTCAGGCTCTGTGTCCTTTATCTCGAGGTCACCCTGATGGGCCACAGGAGATTCTGGGAGGCTATAAGCCCCTCGCACTTCTCTAGTTTCATTGTAGGAAGTAGAGTCCTTTAGATAATGGGGCCTATTCCTGTGGGAAAGTCTGTGGGACAAAACTTGACTTTATATTTTTCCTGGGAAGAGAGGAGGAAGGGAACAGTAATGACCCGAAATACTGGACATTGTGATGGTGGCCATCACAGGAAGGCCAGGCAGATTTCCCAGAATTTATCAGATTTTCTTCCCTCCCCCCCCTCAACCTTACCGTCTGTGTTTTAAAATCAATATTGAGCATTGGTATTGGTTACCAATTGAGGTAACCAATAATTGGGGGTGATTTGCTCAGTTACACAGCTAAGAAGAGTTCGAGGCCTAGGACCTCCTATCTCTAGGCATGGCTCTCAATCCACTGAACCACCCAGCTGCCACCCTGGTTTGCTTTCAAAAGACTGTTTTATTCCCTTTTCAGGGCACAGGATATGAGACATGGAGCAAGTGGACATTGAATGTCAAGAAACCAGAGAAAGCGAAATCTCAGACAAGAATTTTATGTAGGAGATAGGGGTTAAGAGGAAGTTATGATCATGCAATGTGTTCTGTAGCTGAAGGAGGGAGGAATCCCCCACCCACTCCAGGAGGACACCAAGACTCCTTCCCTGCTTTTGCTTATATTCGAATCTCTTCTCTCCTCCTGCTTCATTCTTGGGAAGTTCTGGAGGTGATTCATCCAGGTAGCTGGGAGTCAGTACTCCCAGAGGGTGGCCTGGGCAAGGGACTCTCCATCAGCCTTCAACATGCCTGATGAGGCTCCCCGAAGGTATTTGCCATTTTTGCCTCTGATGGCCACTCGGCCTCGCTCTCGAAACTCAAAGAAGAAATCTTCTGACCTCTCGCCATCACTGCACACGTTGCCGTTGCTGGATATGTACCAGAACTTACCGCCTCTGCCTGAGGGTGGAGTGGGGGGGCAAGAGGGTCAAGAGGAGTCAGATCCTGGGGGTTCCCCTCCTGCTTTTGGCTCCTTTCTTCCCTTTCCCCCAGACTTTCTTCGTCCCTTCCTCTCCTCTCCCAGCCTGGCTCTCCTCATCCCCTATCCCCTTCAGAGCACTGATGAGCCCAGGTGATGAGCCTGGAGCTGACTGGGCTTAGACCATCTATGCAGGATGACCTTGAGGACAGTGAGGCTCTTCCTGTGAGCATCAGTTACACAGTTCTCTATCGCCCCTCTCACCCCATCACATTCCTCATCATCCCTAGTACTCCCTGTAGGGCCTTTTTTTTTTTTTTGTAGGGGAAGGTTTGCCGGTGGAGCCTTTGGGTAGGTGGGGGAAAGGGTTGTGTCTCTATCCTAATCCTGTCTCAGCCCCAGCCCCTTTTCTCCTCCTAGGTCCTATCCTTATCCCTCTCAGGGATGGAGGCAGTAACTTTGCGTTAACAAAAATCCAGAAATAACTGTGAGGAAATGAATTCCCTCTCTGTTCCTTCCTACCAATGTCACTGGCTGGGTAAGGTTTCCTACACTGGTTTTGATTTGAAGTTCTATTCTTTTTCTTTTTTTATTCTTTGCCTTCTGTCTTAGAATCTATACTGAGTATTGGTTCCAAGTGGTAAGGGCTAGGCAGTTGGGGTTAAGTGACTTGTGCAAGGTCATACAGCTAGGTAAGGTAGTATCAGATTTGAACCCATGTTCTCCTGTCTCTAGACCTGGCTCTTTAACCACTGAGCCACCTAACTATGCCAGTTTGATGGTATGTCATATTTGGCTGGCCAGATGATTATTGACAGACAGTGGTAGGTGATACAGGACTAGTAGATGTCTACTCCATTTCCCATTTCTTTCCCAATGTTTCCAGAAAACATTGGGGTAGGGAGAGGGGGGCAACTGCCTGGCTGTGGTTCTCTAAGAATGCCACAGCAACAGTAGAGACAACTGCAGATTCCTCAGACTATTGCTTGACCTCTCTCTTACCATCTTGTCAGAACAGAATGGAGAATTGGAATGGGAGCAGTGAGGGCGACTTCCAGCTATCCCCCTTCAGTGGGGTCCCAGTCCCCACTCTGATCCCTACCCCTGTTCCCCACCCCAAGGCTGCACCTCGGATCTGGTAGGCGCCATCGCTGAAACTGATATGGAAGACATCATAGACCGATCGATTTGTATCAAGCAGATTGGAGTTTCGATGGTGGCAGACAAAACCATCATTGCCCCTTAACACCAAGATGGGCCGGTTGATGAGCTTGATGATGAATTCCTCATCCTCACCTGGGCCAAAGAAAGGAGGATGCTATGGGGCCTGGGATGCCTTCCCTTGCAAACCTCCCCTGGTTCCCTTTTCACTGATCTGTCTTGGTGTGGGGCTTGGGGAGTATAACCTTGTAAAGACTCTTCCCTGAGGTATGTGCCTTGGGGGAATTGAATAGGGGAGGGGAGGGAAGGAGAAGGGAATAAGCATTTAAATATTGCCTGCAATATGCCAACCACTGTGCTAAGTGATTTACAAATATTATCTCATTTGATCCTCAAACCAACCTTGGGAAGTAAATACTGTTATTATTCTGCATTTACAGTTGAAAATGAGGTTGAGTGACCCCCCAAGGCCACACAGGTAGGGTCTGAGGTTGGATTTGAACTCAGATCTTCCTGACTTCAGGCCCAGTGCTCTGACCACTGGGTCTGTAATCTAGCTGCCCCTAGATGAGTAGGTAGATGTTCTTTTCTTCCCTCTTGTCCAACCTCCTCCCAATCATCTGTTAATGTCTTGAACGTGGCATTGCTAAGACCTCTAAAATCTGCAGGCTTCCCTGCTCTTGCTTGGACCTCCTGGCCTGGAAGGTACTCACCAATAAAGTCACTGATGGCTGCTAGATGCCCATTCTTCTTTGTGCAGATGTAGCGCCCATTGCTTGCCTTGAGTGCTATTCGTCGGCCTCGCCATTCGATCTCGAACATGGTTTTGGCAGCACTAGGGAGGGGGAGAAGACAGGAACAGTCAGGGTCATTGGTGGGGGTGGGGGTTGGGGGGGTGTTCTGATAACTATTCACCTGTCCTACCACCCACCTAGTCCTGCTTTAACTGGGGCCACTCACAAGGTCTACTTCATCCCAGGGCTAATCCAGGAATTTGAAAATCATTATATCAGGTAGAGATGGGGTATGCCTCCCTCAATCAAGTGTTCTTAACCTTTTTTGTGTCATGGTTCCTTTTAGTGGTCTGGCAAAGCCTATGGATAGAGTATCATTTTATGGTTCTGGATAGAGAATTGTTTTAAAAGGGAAAAAAAATAAAATTTACAGCTACAAAAGAAACCAATAATTTTGAAATATAGTTTTTAAAATATATAAAGATTCCAGGCTAAGGACCTCTGCTCTAAATTCAGTATGTCTCACACAGGTCTCTTTCCTCTACCCTTCCTCCTAGATCATAGCCCTGAACTCTGCAATCAAATCCAACCTTCTTATTTCCTTTGGATTCAACCACCCGACCTACATCAACGTAAGAGAAGGCTCTGTCCTCAGCTGTGGGTTCAATCCGAGGTACCTACTCTTCTCCAGGCTCCTCCTACCCCCTGGAACTGCCTTCCTCTTGACTACTCTGCCATACCGCACCCCATAGTTGCTTTTTCTTCCGTAGGTTGGGGCACCATCATCTCTTCTACCTCACTTTCTAAGTAATGCCTTGGACTACAGACACTGGCACACCACTGGATGGGGCCCACTTAGCAGAGGTTTCCGAAGAAAAGAGGGAAGTGGCAATGTTGAGGGCGAGGCTAGTGGTAGTGATACTGATAATTAGAGTTGAGATAGTGGTAGAGAATAGGAGGGTGTGTATAATGGTAATGTTGATTGTAATGGTGGTGGGAGATGGTAATGGTGATGACAGTGATGATGTGATGTTTATTTGAAGATAATAATCTTGGTGACTGATAATAAAGGGAATGATAATATGGCTGGTAACAATGATAACAATATAATAATGAAAAAAATGGTGGTGGTGATAGTGACAAAATTATCCCCCTCTTCACCAGGCAGTTTCTACCTTCATAATCTCGAGCACTTCTCTCCACTCATCTTAGTTCAGACCCTCATTTCCCCTTACCTAGATTGCTTCAACAGCCTATTAATTGATCTCCCTGACTCAATACTTTATCCATCTTTACACACTTTACACAATCAAATGAATTTTCCTTAAGCATAGATTGGCCCATGTTACTCTCCTACTCGATCATCTCCAACTGACTTCCTATTCCTAGGATAAAATATAAATTTCTCTGTCTAGCTTGTAAAGCCCTTCATGATTTTGCCCCAATCTATCTTTCTAGCCCCAATGGGTTAGAATTCCTCTCTTATACTCAGAAATCTAGCTAAATTGGTCTCTTTATTCCTCACATTTGACTATCTCTCAAGTCTGGAATATACTCCTTCATTTCCACCCAACAGGGTTGCTTTCTTTCTTTAAGGCAAAGCACAATCCTAACTATGTGACCCTGGGCAAGTCATTTAACCCCCATTGCCTAGCTCTTACCACTCTTGTGAACCAATTCACAGTATTGATTCTAAGATGGAAAGTAAGGGAAAGACAGCTCAAGTATCATCAAGCATCATCTTTCCTGATTCTAATTGCTAGTGCCCTCCCTCTCAAAGTACTTGGTCTCTAGTTATTGTGTATGTGTATATATGAATATAAATATTCAATTTATATTTACATTATATCTTAATATATGCATATATATATTTATATATATATATACTTATCTCTCTCATTGGGATGTAAGTTCATTTTGAATGGGATTTGTCTTATTCTTTACATTTATATCCCTAGAACCTAGGATAGTACCTGGCACAAAGAAGGCACTGATCTCATCCCTCAACTGAAACTGCTATTCTCTAAAATTATAAGTAACTTTTCACTTGCCAGTTCCAATAGTTCCACAAACATTTCTACATCTTCCCCATTCTGAAAAACAAATCCTACTCTTCAAATTATAATTCTGAATCTCTTCTCCTTATTGCTCTACTTCTTTCCTTATTTGTATTCTGATTTCTGACTTCATCAATCAACTGAGACTTTCTCAATTATGTTATGAGTTATGGACGATCTCTTAATTGCTAAATCTGATGACCCTTTCTCCATCCTTTTATTCATCTTGACCTCTCTGCTGCAGATGACATTGTTGAGCTCCTCTTCCCAGATACTTTCTCTTCTGTTTTGTGATTCTTTCCTAGATTGCTTCTCCTTCTACCTGTCTGAGTGTTCCTTCTTAGTTTTCTTTGCTCAATCATCACCTATTGCATGCCTCCCGTAACAGTGGCTGTACTACAAGCATCTGTCCTAGGTCCTTCTTTCTCAATACTCCCTCACTTGATGGATTAATCAACTCCCACGAGTTTAATTATAATCTTTATTCCACCTCCTATCTTTGCACCTTTACCCCGTTTGTCCCTTATACCTGGAATGATCTTTATCCTTACCTCTGTCTCTTTGAATTCCTAGTTTCCTTCAAGACTTACCTTCAGCCCCATATTTTGTTGCTGTTGTTCAGTCATGCCTGACTCTGTGACTCCGTAGACCATAGCTATCCATGTTTCATTTTGCTTTTAAACCCTTACCTTCTGTCCTAGAATTGATATTGAATATTGGTTCCAAGGCATTAGAGTAGGAAGGGGTAGACAATGAGGATTAAATTACTTGTCCAAGGTCACCCAACTAGGAAGTGTCTGAGGCCAGGTTTGAACCCAGGTCCTCCCAATTCCAAACCTGGTGCTCTGAACCATCTAGCTGCCCCTTCATGAGGTTTTCTTGGTAAGGATAATACTGGAGTGGTTTGCCATTTCTTTCTCCAGGGCACCTGTATTCTACATAAAGTTATTCTCGTTCACTCCAGCTACTGGCACCTCCCTCTCTAAAATTAATTACTTTATATCTTTTGCAGGAGTTGTCTTTATACATACACATATGTGTACATTCCATATACATTTACATTCATGTCTATATACACAAATACATGGAGATGTACACATATCTCCCTGACAGAACTTAGACAGCTTCACGGTTGTCCTTGAATCTCCAGGATCTAGCATAGCACTTGGCAAGTAGTGGTTGGCTGGACTTTACTGATTGATGAGGAGTGGGAAGGAGGTGGTGATGGTGACCGTGCTGATATTTATGCATGCAGTGAGTGCAATGTGATGGCAGTTACAATAATGGTGATAAAGTCGATAGTGGTCTTGAGTGGGTGCGATGGAGATGGTGTTGGGGGAAGGGAGACTGGGCAAAGCCAGGAGGAGGCAGGGCTGCTCACACTTGTGTGGCAATAGACTGGATACCCCCATGAGTGACCAGGGTCCAGTAATCCCCAGTGTTGGAATGGAAAATACACTTCTTGGTCTCACGGTCAATTTGCATCTGGAATGTCTCATGGTCCAGCTCTTCATCCTGATTGGCCGAGACGTTGATCCCTGAAATGAGGAAATGGGTTATTAGAGGGGAAGGAAAGAAACTTATCTTGAGTATGTGGTAGGGAAGGAAAATTGAGGTCAGAAGTTCTAGGGCACCCCCAAAGGGAAGAATAGGATGGATAGAGGGAGGTATTAATCTTGCTCCTGACAGAGGGAATGAGATAGAACACCGAAACCTTACAGGACCCCCTCTTAACCAGTGGGTGTCATACTCAAATAGAAATAGGACCACTATGCCAAACAGAAGGATCCCTGCAGGCAACCTATTGACTTAGAAAATCACATATTAACATTATGGTCTATTTTTTAAATTTTGTGATGTTAGATACTTCCCCAAAACATTTTCAGCTGGTTAGCTGTACTTGGGAATGTGTGGGGATGCCCTGCTCTTGCCCATTGACTGAGTTACCAACCTTTTATTGAAGGGGTCTAGGAGCTGGCACAAAGAAGGGAGGAATAGCCATTCAAATCCAGTTTGATGGGAGAAATGGACTTAGTGCCCTCCCTGTGCTTGATTTCTCTTCCCTAAATAGTTGAACCAACCTCCTTCTGTTGCCCAGAAAATCCTCCGAATCATCACTGCTAATTGGAAGGCTAAGCTGATTGCTGTCGTTTCCATCTGCCCATCAGATGGAGTTGAAGTCCCTATTTATAACTCACCCCTTAATCAGCTTGGATTAGACACAGCAGGGGGCTCTGTCCTTCCCAGGGCCTCCGTGTGGAGCACAGCCTGTGGCCTCCGCAGCAGCTCCAGGGGGCCGGCTCTCAGTTAGGACACAGTTGGGTCCTAAATGCCCAAGTCGTTTGAGCTTCAAAGCTTAGCCTGCTGGCTCCTCCCCTCCCTTTCCTAAGAGCAGCCCTAGGGCTGTGCTAGGGCCATAATGGGGGTTTAGGGCTATAACAAAGGGAGAGGAATTGGTGGCAAACTGGGGGAAGGGAACAGTCGGCTAGAGCCCCGTAGCCCACCCAGATGCTCTTAGTGTCTGCCTTCCCCGCCCCCCAAACCTAGAGTCAACCCAACCGCAGGCTCTTCATCCCCAAACGGGACCCGGTTACCATGGCAACCCTGCAGCACTCAGAACCTTGGCAGATCACAGAGACTCCCTTGTACCACCTGCTTCCCACGTGGTCCCACGATGGTGGAGTAACGCGCACTTGAAGGGAGGGGGAAGCCAGGAAGAAGAGGCAGCTTTGACAACTGCAAGTAAATGCAAGCCTACGCGTGCAGCAGATTACACAGCCCTCCAAGAGGATTCACTTGGGGTGGCCCTGGAGCTCCTTCCCTTAGACCAGGGAGACTTCCGGCCCAAGGGCAGTATCATGATGCCTCTTCCTGGCTAAGAATCCCGTTCTCTTCCTGCATATGCCAAAAGCCTAGGGGGATATCGAGAGGCTGACAAGTCACAAGACTTTGAAGGCCGGTCTTCTCCCTAAGGACCATCCAGGGCTCCATGGGAGGGTCCATGGGCTCTGTTGCTGTCCTTGAGAGGCTGCTACATGGGGCAGTAATATGTGAAATATAGAGCCTGCCGCCAGGAAGACTTGAGCCATTTACTAGTTATGAAACCCTAGAAAAATTACTTCCTCTCTGCCTCAGTTTCCTCATCTGTAAAAATGGAGATGATAGGAGGCACTCCAGTTCCTCAGTGGATTGAGAACTAAGCCTAGAGATGGAAGGTCCTGGGTTCAAATTTGACCTCAGCCACTTCCTAGCTGTGTGACCCTGGGCAAATCACCTAATCTCTATGGCCTAGCCCTTCCCACTCTTCTACCTTGGAACCAATACACAGAATTAATTCTAAGACAGAAGGTGAGGGTTGTTTTTTTTTTAATGGAAATGATAGCACCTACTTTCCAGGGCTGTTGAGAGGATCAAATGAGATATTTATAAAATGCTTTGTAAAGCTTAAAATGATATAATAAATGACAGCCATCAGTATTGTTGTTGCTGTTCTTAGATGACCTTGAGGAAAACTTCCACCATGACCCCTCAATCGTTTTTCAGTTGTGTCCTATTCCTTGTGACTCCTTTTGGGGTTTTCTTGGCAAAGATACTGGAGTGTTTGCCATTTCTTTCTCCAGCGGTGGCAAATAGGATTAGGGGGTAGATGGGTTATGAGTTACATCATAGGAGAGAACAATATAGGTGAAATGACAGATCTCTTGAAGGACTAAGAATTTTGAAACCTGCAGGGAGCATAGGAATCCAAATCTGTTCCTGGTCAGTTGTTGGGTAACTCATCTATCTGGGAAGGGAAGAAAGGAAGAGGTGACCCTGAGCGATCTAGATGCCCCTTATTCTGCCAGCGAGGCTGCCCCACTTATCTCCCTGGGATGGAAGGAAAGGAGGACTCTTAGGTCAGATTCCTGCACAATTCTGAGTTCTGGTGGAAGCCCCCTACTCTTTGGCCCTAAGGCAGAAGCTCTTAATCTGGAGTCCACAAATTCCCAAGTGCCACATGAATAGATTTCAGTAAGGTCTATGAATTTGGATTGGAAAAAAACCACACATCTTTATTTTCACTAACCATAGCTAGGTGACACAGTAAATAGGGCACTAAGATTGGAAGCAGGAAGATCCGAGTTCAAATTCAGCCTTAGTCTCTTTCTTGCCTCTTTTTTTTTTCTTAGCTGGGTGACCATGGACAAATCACTTATTTAGCCTTGGTTTACCTGTTTCCTCAACTGTAAAATGGGAAAAATAATAGCACCTTCTTCCCAATGTCATTGTGGATCAAATGTGATAATATTTGTAAAGCACTTAGCAAGTGCCTAGCACATAGTTAGGGCTTAATAAATAAATGCTCATTTTCTTTCTTCTACTTATCTTTAATTGAAATGTAACATTTCCTTCAGTTATTAAAATATAAATATGTAATCTATTATAAATAATAAATATATAACAAAGAAATAGAAATAAAAATATATAATTCTAAGAAGAGGTCCAAAGGCTTTACTAGACTGTCAGGGAGGTCTATATCTCCAAAAAAATTAAGAACTCCTATTCTAAGGGTTAGATGAGGCAACCTGTTGGGTTTTAAGTTCAAGCCCCATCTCTGGGCCTTACTAACAAGTCAATTCATCTTTCTTTAATCCCAGGCAACTCTCAAGAAAACACCACAAGAAATGAAGGCTGCAATCTGCAGAAGAGTTTCCTTGTGGATGAAATAACAAGGCTTTGATATATTTGTACTCAAAGCACTTTATAATCCTAAAATAGTACTTAAACCGTAGATATTATTATTATCCTGTGCTCTTCACTGCTTCCTATTGGTACCTCAAAAGGAATGGAAGCAAATGAGGTTAAATGACCTGCCCAGGGTCACATGGTTAGGAAGTATATAAAGTCAGATTTGATCTCAGGTCTTCCTGACTCTGGGCCTGGCTATCCACTGTGTGCGACTCTAGGCAAGTCACTTCTGCCTCAGTTTCCTCAACTGTAAAATGGGAATCAATAGCACTTTCTTTCCAGAGCTGTTGAGAGGATCAAATGATATTTGCAAAGCATTTACAAAAGCAGGCACATAGTAGGAACTATAGAGAGGCTTGATCATTACACAAAAAGACTAGTCAGTCTGGGCTTGCCCAAAACTGTCAAATCACAGAATCTAAGAGAGGGACAGCAGAGGGCAGCCAGTCTGGCTCCTACCAGGAAAAAGAATCTCCACTACAACGGAATACCTGCAAAGCGGACATCTCAGCCTTTGGGCCATTGAGGGGGAGTCCATTACCTCCAGAGGCTGACCATAACAATAGGCAGCATTTACAAAGCACCCAAGTATGTGCCAGGCACCTTGCTTTACAATTATTATTTCACAATAATCCTGGGAGGTAGACACCATTTTTGTTCAGTCCTATCCAACTCTTTGTGATCCCATTCAAGGCTTTCTTGAAGTAGTTTGCCATTTTCCTTCTCTGGCTCATTTTATAGATGAGGAAACTGAGGCAAATGGGGTGAAGTGACTTGCCCAGGGTCATCCATCCAAGTAAGTAAGGCTAATTTGAACTCAAGTCCTCCTGACTCCAACCTGGGCATTCTGTCCACTCTGCCACCTCCATGATCTCTCTGACCCAGGTTCCTGCTTTTTTCATATTCTAGTCTTCATGACCTCATTTGGGGTTTTCTTGGCAGAGACATTGGAGTGGTTTGCTATTTCCTTCTCCAGCCTGTTTTATAGATAAAGAAATGGAAGCAAATAGGAATAAGTGATTTGCTCACAGTCACCCAGCTAGGAAGTATCTGAAGCCAGATTTAAACCCAGGAAGATGAGTCTTCCTGATTTCAGGTCCAGCACTCTATCCTCTGCACTACCGTGTGCTGCCTCCATTTAAAGTTTAATCTACATCATTAACACTCTCTTAAGCCTAAATAACTGATAAAAACAACAAACCAAGACCCAATTTGTAGCACTGGAAATTTTTGAAGTGTAAGGCTTACACTGAAAATGAAAGACTGGCTGACTTTCCCAAACCTGCTCAAGTTGACTCCAGCATCCTCCTGCTTCTGGGGAATCATGGAGCCCTTTTTGGAGGAAGCAGGATGCTAGCCAAGGGAAATGTGATGCTCTGGAGCAGACCCATCTCTTCCCACTGATTCTTCCTCTCAAAGGAAACAACTCTGGGGCCAATTCCTACTGGACCAGATGAGGCTTCATTTTAGAATGAAACCTCTGGGGGTGCCAGGAATGTGGGCAGCCACACAAATGCATTAGGCTCCATCTAAGAGAATACACAACAATTAGAGCTATCCAAGAGAAGAATTAAGGCAGCTAGGTGGAGCAGTGGATAGATTTGCTGGAACTGAAGGGAGGAAGACTTGAGTTCAAATATGGCCTCAGACACTTTTTAGCTGTGTGACCCTGGGCAAGTCACGTTAGCCCTGTTTGCCTCAATTTCCTCATCTGTAAAATGAACTGGAGAGGGAAATGGCAAATCACTCCAGTATCTTTGCCAAGAAAATCCCAAGCAGAGTGACAAAGGGACAGACATGACTGAAACTACTGAACAACAACATAGGGTTGTGGTAAAGATCAAATCTAAATGGGATGTTTGGGGTTTTTTGTTTTGTTTTGTAAACTGCAGGGACCTAAAAGCTATTTCTAGTCTCATGGCAGTTGTGGGTTATAGACCCCTAGGCTCAATGGAATACTTGATAAATGTTTAACAACTGGATTTCTAGGAGAAAAAAATGTATATATGACACATTTTTAAGTTTAATCTGCATGATTAACACTTTCTCCATCACTTCTTTAAGTCTGGACAACCAACAAAATGATTAATTGAGCTTTGATTTGTGATTCTGGAGGTATACAGATTCACGCTAAAAATGTGAATAATCTCAGCATACTTTAGGTTGCATTTTTTTAAACTCCTCATCCACTGGCAAAGAGTTGGAAATTGAAGGGATGTTCCTCAATTGAGGAATGGTTGAACAAATTGTGGCATTTGATGGTGATGGGATACTACTGTGCTGTAAGGACTGAGGAACAGGATAATTTTAGAGAGCTGAAAAGACCTCCATGAACTGATGCAGAGTGAAATAAGCAGAACCAGGAGAAAATTAATCACAGTAACTGAAATATCGTAGAAAGAGAAAATCTGATAGACTTGGCTACTCTCAGCAACACAATGATCCAGGACAATTCTGAGGGACTTAGGACAAAGAATGCTATTCACTTCTAGAAAAAGAACTGTGGGAGTAGAAATGCTGATGAAAACATATCATTTATCAGTGTAGTTTATTTGGGTTTTGTTTTTATGTGATTATTCTCTTTAAAAAAATGAACAATAGGAAGTATCAAAGACCAGATTTGAACTCCTGACTCCAGGCCTACTACTCCCTAGCTGCCCCCTCTGAACTTTTTAAAAAAGATATTTTATTTTACAAATTACATGTAATAACAATTTTCCACATACATTTTCTGAAATTATAAGATCCAAATTGTCTTTCTCCCTCCCTTTCCTTCCCCTTTCCAGAGATGGCAAGCAATTTGATCTGGATTTTACATGTATTATCATGCAAAACATATTCCCATGCTGGTCATTTTTGTCAGTGAGTAATCTTATAAAACCCAAATCTCAAAACATAAACCCAAATAATCAAGTGAAAAATTGGATGCTTTCATCTGCATTTATACTCCACAGTTCTTTCTCTGGAGGTGGATAGCATTCTTTGACCTAAGTCCCTCAGAATTGTCCCTAAGTCTATCACATCAAATGAAAGACTATAAAAGCATTAAATAAAATATCCAAGATTGCCAAGGAAACCAATTATATTGAAATAGTTATCCAAAAAAGTTTTTTATATGTTTCTGGACTCCGGGTTAAGGACCTCTGTTCTTAGTCACCATAGTCACCATCATCGTGGCTGACATTTATATAGCAATTTAAGTTTTGCAAAGTGCAAAGTACATTATGAGATCATTCAAGTGAGAGCTTGTTTGATTTATTGATTCATTTGACAAACATTTAATTAAGTTCTTCCCTTGTATAGAGATGAATCAGATCTCTTGCATGCCTTCCAGCTCCATTCTTTGATTCCAGAAATGGTTCCTAATTTCAAAGAAGGAAAAGAAGCTGTTTACTAGTAAAAGCAAAGATTAGGCCCTTTCAGAGACCAAGCACAGATGATATAAGATCTAGAGTTGTCGAGACAGAAAGTATACAGAGAGAGAGAGAGACAGAGAGAGAGAGAGAGAGAGAGAGAGAGAGAGAGAGAGAGAGACACAGAGAGACACAGAGAGAAAGAGAAAGACAGAGAGAGAGAGAGAGAGAGAGAGAGAGAGAGAGAGAGAGAGAGAGAGAGAGAGAGAGAGAGAGAGAGAGAGAGAGAGAGACTCCTTCTAATTTGGTTCCTCCAGTTTCCTCTTAGGTAAAATAAGGTGGTTGCCAAAGAAGAAGGAAAAAAAAAGGAGGAAAGAACCCTATGTGTACAAAAATACATAAAGCAGTTCTTTTATGGTAGCAAAAAACTGGAAACTAAGGGTTTGCTCATTAATTTGGGAATGGCAGGGAAAAAAATATTGTTCTAAAAAGGGGGGGTGATGACTCAGTGGTTAGAGAGCCTGGCCCAGAAATGGGAGGTCCTGCATTCAAATTTAGCCTTAGACACTTCCTAGCTGTGTGACTCTGGACAAATCACTTAACCCCTATTGCCTGCCCCTTACCACTCTTCTATCTTGGAACCAATACACAGCATTGATTCTAAGATGGAAGGTAAGGATTTAAAATGTATGTATGTATGTATGTATGTATGTATGTATGTATATGGTTCTGAAATAATGAAAGAAATGGCAGCTAGGTGGCACCATAGTGCACAGAGAAATGGGCCTAGAATCAGGAAGACCTACATTCAAATCCAGCCATAGATACACTAACTAGTTGTGGACACATTATTTAACCTCTTTCTGACTCATTTTTCTTTACTCTGAAATAGAGATATATAACAGCACCCACCTCCCAAAGTCAATGCCAGGATTAGATGAGATAATATTTGTAAGGACCTAGCACAGGGCCTGGTACATAGTGGGCACCATATAAATGCTTATTCCCTTCCCTTTTAGAGAAACCTAGGAAAACTTATATGAGAATGATTTTACGATAATAAGTTTGAAAGACCAAATCAATGCCAAGACCAACCATTGCTAATGAACGTCAGAACAAGATGTATTTTTGGAGACAGCCAGTATGGGAATTTCTTTTGCTTGACTATCCATACCTGTTATGAGTTTTGTTTTCCCTTTTTGGTGGGGAAGGGGGTAGTGGGAGAGGGAAGAAAAAATTAATAAAAGCTTATAATAGAATCTTAGAATAAATATTCTATAGAACCCTTTAGAAGAATTCCATAGAAGAAATAGAAGAGACATAGAATAATAGAATAAAAGCTTATAATAGAATAATAGGGAAAAAAATGAGGGCATCAGACTACAAGAGCCAGAAGGTCCTATGATTCCTAGGGAACCTCTTCCCCAGCTTGGGCTATCCTGGCACAGCCTTAAAGAGTCCAGGATCACCTCCATCATCTGTAAGAGCTTGAGAACACTGAAAATCAAGATAATTCAATTTAGGGGTATTTATCCCAAAATGTCCCAGGAATCATAACTTTCAGAGTCAGTTTCTCATGGGCCTTTGGCAACTTACTGTGCTCTCTGGAATAGGCTCCCATCCTCTTCCTACCTATACCCTAAAAGGGTTTCTTCACCCAAGGTTGATGAAACAACCAAAAAAATTGTTAAAAACCCCTGCTCTCGAGCTTCTTGGAGGCCAAAATGTACCCACTTCTTTCTTCCTAATGTCTAAGAGACACCAAAGATAGCTCAGGAAAATTATAAGCAACCTAGATAATGGAGGAACTAGAGTATCTGTATTGAAGGGTTCTTCTTTAGTCTCTTCTCAACCTTAGGAAAATGGCTTGGATAAGGGAGACCCTCTCAATCTCTTCCTTAGAACTAAAGGTTGGGGAGGGCCTTCCTTCTCCCTGTCATCCCCCCTCTCTAAGACTCCCATAGGAGCTCTACTGGAAGCTAAGGATGAGGCATGCTTCCTTAACATATAGTCCTAGGCCTCTTAATCCTCATCTGACCTGTGGGCCTCCAAGGGTTTGGAAGAAAAGCTATCCCCTAAAAGAGCAAAGGGAAGGGAGCAGTTGGGTGGCTCAGTGGATAGAGAGCCAGGCCTAGAGGTAGAAGGTGCTGGGTTCAAACCTGGCTTCAGTCACTTCCTAGCTGTTGGACCCTGGGCAAGTCACGTCTATTGCCTAGTCCTTACCACTCTTCTGACTTGGAACCAATACACAATATTGATTCTAGAACAAAAGGAAAGGGTTTTTTAAAAGTTTAAAAAAAAAGAGCAAGCAATAGAGAGACTCCCTTCTCTCTATCTATAACTACTCCCATAGTTGAACCTCTCTCCTTAGAGCTCTCCTTGTCCCAATTTTGAAATTCCTTTCTCTGAGACATCTTTTGGATATGGCCAGTGTAGGAAGTTTGTTTTGCTTTACTAAAAAGTGAAAAGCAAACACTCTTGTAACAAGAGTGTTTGCTTTTCACTTTTTAATTTAGACGAAGGGAGGAAGACGAAGAGTAAATAGAATTTTTTAAAAATAAAATTAAAAAAAAAAAAGAAAATCTTTCTACTTCTCTCCTCATATTCTCTTCCCTATACAAGTCAGGCCTAGCCTGCCTCAGATTGTGGGCATGTAACTCAGGCTCAGTTTGATT